>NC_091124.1:44627500-46017500 GCF_040183065.1 Periplaneta americana
CTGTGATGAGCAACCTAATTTTACATATTAGTTTAAATTATTCGGAAATCCAATATCAATCATTTCTGAACTGGAAGTATTCAGAGATTTGTCGTAGGAATATACAATACAGTAATTTTGTTTCATAGCAGGAGTCCATGCTTCCAATGTTGTTGCCATAGTGGAGAGAGTTTGTTCCAGCTGTTGTTGAGTAACCTATGTTAAAAATTGTATCGTGCGAAATTTAGTTATTACGAAGTTGTTTCTCCAGCTTTAGTTGCTTTGAATGACTTCCAAGACTTTGTCGTTGACAAGTGTCTTCACATCATTTGCCCACAGAAAGTCCATGTGGGCAAAAGAGGACAGCGGTACTCTGTACTCTCCCAGAGACTTACCCAAAGCCGTGTTCAGCTGATGAACATCCTGTAACAAAATAAGACATGCAAACTGTTAAATAATGCACGGACTCACATTACTGTACAGCAATAAAACTAACCGATATGTTAAGTGGAGGTTTGTAAAATATTTTCACGATCCCATTCTTACATTTCTAGTGTCGAAATTCTGTAAACTGTATATCTAATCTAAATCAATGGTGACTTATCTATGCGGGTGAGAGATTTTCGGGGGAAACATAGGCAACTTACTTACTTATGGCTTTTAAGGAACCCGGAGTCATTGCCGCCCTCACATAAGCCCGCCATCGGTCTCTATCCTGAGCAAGATTAATCCAGTCTCCATCGTCATATCCCACCTCGCTCAAATCCATTTTAATATTATCCTCCTATCTACGTCTCGAGCTTCCCAAAGGTCTTATTCCCTCCGGTTTCCCAACTAACACTATATGGATTTCTGGATTCTCCCATACGTGCTACATGCCCTGTCCATCTCAAACGTCTGGATTTAATGTTCCTAATTATGTCGGGTGAAGACTACAATGCGTGCAGTTCCGCGTTGTGTAACTTTCTCCATTACCCTGTAACTTCATCCTTCTTAGCCCCAAATATTTTTCTAAGCACCTTATTTTCAAACACCCTTAATCTCTGTTCCTCTCTCAAATTAAGAGTCCATATAGAACAACCGGTAATATAATTGTTTTATAAATTCTAACTTTCAGCTTTTGTGAGAGCAGACTGGATGATAAAAGCTTCTCAACCGAATAATAACACGCATTTCCCATTTATATTTATATTTATTCTGCGTTTAATTTCCTCCTGAGTATCATTTATATTTGATACTGTTGCTCCAAGATATTTTAATTTTTCCACCTCTTCAACGGATAAATTTCCAATTTTTATATTTCCATTTCGTACAATATTCTCGTCACGAGACATAATCATATACTTTGTCTTTTCGGAATATACTCCCAAACCTATTTATTTACTTGTTTCAAGGCAACTCGGAGAGAAAAGCATGCGATCAGATAATTAGAGAAATTAATATGCATATTAAAATTTATAAGCGACAGATTTCTTTTACACTTGGAAATTTTGAACACTGGTCATTCTAATAGTTTAAAAGAAATCGCTTAACAGATTGTACGTCTGATAAAATCTAGCTATGATTACCGGGTGTCTTTATCTGTGGGCGAACAATACATGTTACAATATAGCTTTAAATTAATTTTAGAAATAGGATTAGAATACCTTCTTGAAACTTACCGTGGGGTCTCCAAACAAGTCGTTGTCACCATAGAAAAGTGTTGTTGGAACAATATCGTGTGACAGTTGGTATTCTGGTGGAAATATAGACCCGTATTGCATCCAGTTACCTAAGTAGAAGTCGCACTGTCTGAAGCCTCCTTCAACTGTAACAGAAATAAGAATATCAGACGCCGTGTAAATTCAGTGCTCGCTAAACTGCAGACACTGTCGCTTAAAACGTATTTCAACGAATGGCCCGCATTAGGCGATCGTTTCTCTTAATGACATTTTTTCTTTAGGACAGTGTTTTTAACACTGTAACGCCAATGTATTTTGAACCCTGCCCAACGACTGTTCCTCTCCCTGACCAAAGACTATCCTTCTTGTTGTCCTATTGCTCGTATATTTATAAGGGCTAATTGTAGCCTATAAACAACAAAGTTAATCTCAGATTAGACATTGAAATTAATATTCAGTCAAGCAGACCTTAGATTTTATGTTGTACAAGGGAGAGGCAGTAAGTTACAAACTGAAGTAGCGATCTACATTTCTGAATGAGGTGTATGAAGCTATCACCGCTAGATGGCACACACAAGCAAAACAAAGACGCAGCAGCTGCAAGATGCCTGCAGCTCTGCACGAATATACCAATGGCGACTTAATACTTGCTGTGGACAGAGTTCATCTGCCAATATAATTAAACATCGCTTGATGAATTCACCTTCGTTGAATGTTTTCAATTCCTTTGCAATTTCGTGGCAAATTCTGTAGCTAATTCTCATGGCCGATTCACTAAGTGCATTATTGTCATCCTGTTAATATATAATAAGATATGATATGATATGATATAATATGATGCGATGCGATATATGATATGATATGATATAATATAATATAATATAATATAATATAATATAATATAATATAATATAATATAATATACTTACTTACTGGCTTTTAAGGAACCCGGAGGTTCATTGCCGCCCTCACATAAGCCCGCCATTGGTCCCTATCTTGAGCAAGATTAATCCATTCTCTATCATCATATCCCACCTCCCTCAAATCCATTTTAATATTATCTTCCCATCTACGTCTCTGCCTCCCTAAAGGTCTTTTTCCCTCCGGCCTCCCAACTAACACTCTGTATGCATTTCTGGATTCGCCCATACGTGCTACATGCCCTAACCATCTCAAACGTCTGGATTTAATGTTCCCAATTACGTCAGGTGAAGAATACAATGCGTGCAGTTCTGTGTTGTGTAACTTTCTCCATACTCCTGTAACGTCATCCCTCTTAGCCCCGAATATTTTCCTAAGAACCTTATTCTCAAACACCCTTAACCTATGGTCTTCCTCTCTCAAAGTGAGAGTCCAATTTTCACAACCATACAGAACAACCGGTAATATAACTGTTTTATAAATTCTAACTTTCAGATTCTTTGACAGCAGACTGGATGATAAAAGCTTTTCAACCGAATAATAACAGGCATTTCCCATATTTATTCTGTGTTTAATTTCCTCCGGAGTATCATTTATATTTGTTACTGTTGCTCCAAGATATTTGAACTTCTCCACTTCTTCAAAAGATAAATTTCCAATTCTTATATTTCCATTTCCTACAATATTCTGGTCACGAGACATAATCATATACTTTGTCTTTTCGGGATTTACTTCCAAACCTATCTCTTTACTTGCTTCCAGTAACATTCCCGTATTTTCCCTAATCGTTTGTGGATTTTCTCCTAACATATTCACGTCATCCGCATAGACAAGCAGCTGATGTAACCCATTCAATTCCAAACCCTCTGTGTTATCCTGAACTTTCCTAATGGCATATTCTAGAGCAAAGTTAAAAAGTAAAGGTGATAGTGCCTCTCCTTGCTTTAGCCCACAGTGAATTGGAAAAGCATCTGACAGAAACTGACCTAACGAACTCTGCTGTACGTTTCACTGAGACACATTTTAATTAATCGAACTAGTTTCTTCAGAATACCAAATTCAATAAGAATATCATATAAAACTTCTCTCTTAACCGAGTCATATGCCTTTTTGAAATCTATGAATAACTGATGTACTGTACCCTTATTCTCCCATTTTTTCTCCATTATCTGTCGAATACAAAATATCTGGTCAGTAGTTGATCTATTACGCCTAAAACCACACTGATGATCCCCAATAATTTCATCTATGTATGGAGTTAATCTTCTCAAAAGAATATTGGACAAAATTTTGTACGACGTCAACAAAAGTGATATTCCTCGAAAGTTCCTACAGTTAGTCTTGTCCCCCTTCTTAAAAATAGGTACGATTATGGACTCCTTCCATTGTTCTGGTACAATTTCCTTTTCCCAAATAGAACGTACAAGCTTATGAATTTCGTTAAATAATGCGCTTCCACCCTCTTGTATTAATTCTGCTGGAATTTGATCGATACCTGGTGACTTATAATTTTTCAGATTTTCTATCGCAATTTCGACTTCAGAAAGTGTGAGTTCCGCTTTAGTCTATGAGCGGAAGCTCCGTCTTCAAAGTTCGCCTTCATATTGCAGAGTCATCACTGCACCGACACTGAATGACGTATAGTATGCATACGTCACACCGCTCGCGAGACACGCTCTTTAAAGCACACAGCGCTCATTTCTCAGAATCACGTAATGTGCCCAGCCCTGGTCCTAGAAGGATAAAATTATTAGGTTTTATCTCAATTTGATTCTTTTTAATCTTTAGATGAGGGCAACTATTTATTAGTTATTCATTTAATAATAACACTGTAGAAAAACTGATTTAATATTATGTGCCAACGAACTGTTAAACGCCATGTCTTAAATCATAGCCAGGAAGAGAAAGATGAGATAAATAAATCTAAGGAAGTCAGCTACCTGATTGGCTTTGAAATGTCTCGTGCTCCAAAGCCTTTTAATAGAATAGAATTTCTCAAAAGAGTAATGATTAAAATAGTTTAAATAACTTGTCCATAAGAAGTTTTTGTTTTTAATTTTGAAAAACTACGAATTCCTCGACCAAATATCGAGAGAAGAATTTAGAAAATTCCTGATTATATTCGAGAGTAAGGTTAAAAAAATGAGCAAGAAAAATCGTATATTATTCACTGGCTCTTGATGACAGCAGTGACGTTACTGACACAGCAAAGCTTGAGTTTTTTATCCGCGGGATTGATCAAGTTGTTAGTACAGGAACCACCATTGGTTGTAGTTATCATGCAAAATACCTTTCCTCTGTCTCCTTACTTCATAGGATGTCTGTTGCATGTAATCACTGCAGTTCTAATTTTGATCACTGCTGCCATACGCGGACGAAATTTATTTACGAATACGTAACCTTTACTGCCAGAAAATTTTCCCAGAAAAATCGCACAACGGAGCACTGTTCGACAGTGGTACACTCATGCAGAGATGGCGACATTTTGCAACTGCTACTTTTTCGTTTCGCTTGTGTAGCTTGAGCGCACTTCGATCTCCTTCATACCTCAATAATACCGTCATCTAGCGCTAAAAATGTACGTCAATACTTCAAGAAGCTTGAAGAAAATCATATAAAAATTCCAGAACTTAAAATTAAATATAAAAGAATCAGGAAATTCTATGCAAATCCAAATTACGTAAAAAACCTAATTATACATTATTTATTTCTTAATTTACCGTTTATTTACTTATTTATACTTATTTATTTATTTATTCCAGTGAAGTTATGACCATCAGTCCTTCTCTTCCACACCACCAGGAATAAAAATTAAAAAAATTAAGAGAAAATAAATAAATAAATAAATAAATAAATAAATAAATAAATAAATAAATAAATGGATGGATAGGTGGATAGTTGTATAAATAAATAAATAAATAAATAAATAAATGGAAGGATAGGTGGATAGTTGTATAAATAAATAAATAAATAAATAAATAGATAAATAAATAAATAAATAAATAAATAAAAAGTTAGTAATAATAGAAAATACAGAAAGACAGCAGACACAAATGAAAAAAGCACAAGCCTCAATTGTATATATTAGACAATTAATTATTTAATAACTGCTTAATTTTTAAGGAGCCGTGCGCTCTTTCTTACTGTAGGCCAATATTTCAATCAGTAGGCCTAACTGTTAAAGGGTTAGGTACAGCTTAAAACAATAAAATTTTGGAAATACTCAACATTTTTTTCTCTATTACTATATCTTGTAAAATAATGAAAATTATTATATGTAAAATTGTAAAATAATGAAAATTAGTATATGTCAAACACTGTCCTTCTGCTATATGAAGAAAATGTATATACAGTATTTTTACGATTAAAAAAAATGATATATATATTTTTTCAAAATTTGGTTCACTGTGCAGTGATGATGCGTTTCCCACACAACTAAAAAATTATCCAACATCTGTGATGAAATTCCGTAAGCGAGAATGTTTATGAACGCGTCAAGTTGGGACACTCCCACCGGGAATGGATTGCTCTGTGACCGATTGTCTAGCTCCTGATTGTAAATCCGACGTCATTACATGTCGTCATGGCAGCGAAACAATGGCGAAGCGCCTACTAATAACTGGGCCTGGTCATTAGTTGCATGCATGTAACATCATCTCGTTCACTAATATTGAAAATTAATCTAACTTCGCTTTTGCCGTACACAACAAATTTCACAACGTCATCGTATGCCTAGGTGGTAGAAGGGTTTTTGTGTTTGTCATTAGAGAGCGGGATGTAAGTCAGACAAGAGCTATGATTTTTTTTTGTTACACGCTTTAACATCTCTGGTCATATCGTGTATGTAGGGTCTTTGGGTACATCAGTAGGCCATTGTCTATAGTTGTGTTCCTGTTTGGGTCTAGGAATTCTCGTCATTATACCATCTTGTCATCGATTACATTTTAGTCACCGGTGTTCTCGTCACTGATTACATTTAATACTTTATTAATGCTTTATTGGAAAAATTGAATGAGATTTAAATTTCATTGCAAGGTTGTTTCCGTGGCTACGCATATAAACATAATAAGATTTAAATGTCATTGTAAGGTTGTTTCCATGGTTACGCATATAAACATAATGAGATTTAAATTTCATTGTAAGGTTATTTCCGTGGTTACGCATATAAACATAATGAGATTTAAATGTCATTGTAAGGTTGTTTCCGTGGTTACGCATATAAACATAATGAGATTTAAATGTCATTGTAAGGTTGTTCCCATGGTTACGCATATAAGCATGAGATTTAAATGACATTGTAAGGTTGTTTCCATGGTTACGCATATAAGCATAATGAGATTCAAATGTCATTGTAAAGTTGTTTCCGTGGTTACGCATATAAGTATAATAGGATTTAAATGTCATTGTAAGGTTGTTTCCGTGGTTACGCATATAAGTGTAATGGGATTTAAATGCCATTGTAAGGTTGTTTCCGTGGTTACGCATATAAGTGTAATGGGATTTAAATGCCATTGTAAGGTTGTTTCCGTGGTTACGCATATAAGTATAATGGGATTTAAATGCTATCTTAAGGTTGTTTCCATGGTTACGCATATAAGCATAATGAGATTTAAATGTCATTGTAAGGTTGTTTCCGTGGTTACGCATATAAGTATAATAGGATTTAAATGTCACTGTAAGGTTGTTTCCGTGGTTACGCATGTAAGTATAATGGGATTTAAATGTCATTGTAAGGTTGTTTCCGTGGTTACGCATATAAGCATAATGAGATTTAAATGTCATTGTAAGATTGTTTCCGTGGTTACGCATATAAGTATAATGGGATTTAAATGCTATCTTAAGGTTGTTTCCATGGTTACGCATATAAGCATAATGAGATTTAAATGTCATTGTAAGGTTGTTTCCGTGGGTACGGATATAAGTATAATGAGATTTAAATTCATTGTAAGGTTGTTTCCATGGTTACGCATATAAGCATAATGAGATTTAAATGTCATTGTAAGGTTGTTTCCGTGGTTACGCATATAAGCATAATGAGATTTAAATGTCATTGTAAGGTTGTTTCCATGGTTACGCATATAAGCATAATGAGATTTAAATGTCATTGTAAGGTTGTTTCCGTGGGTACGGATATAAGTATAATGAGATTTAAATTCATTGTAAGGTTGTTTCCATGGTTACGCATATAAGCATAATGAGATTTAAATGTCATTCTAAGGTTGTTTCCGTGGTTACGCATATAAGCATAATGAGATTTAAATGTCATTGTAAGGTTGTTTCCGTGGTTACGCATATAAGCATAATGAGATTTAAATGTCATTGTAAGGTTGTTTCCGTGGGTACGGATATAAGTATAATGAGATTTAAATTCATTGTAAGGTTGTTTCCATGGTTACGCATATAAGTATAATGAGATTCAAATGTCATTGTAAGGTTGTTTCCGTGGTTACGCATATAAGCATAATGAGATTTAAATGTCATTGTAAGGTTGTTTCCATGGTTACGCATATAAGCATAATGAGATTTAAATGTCATTGTAAGGTTGTTTCCGTGGGTACGGATATAAGTATAATGAGATTTAAATTCATTGTAAGGTTGTTTCCATGGTTACACATATAAGCATAATGAGATTTAAATGTCATTGTAAGGTTGTTTCCGTGGTTACACATAATCATAATGAGATTCAAATATCATTGTAAGGTTGTTTCCGTGGTTACGCATATAAGCATAAAGAGATTTAAATGTCATTGTAAGGTTGTTTCCGTGGTTACGCATATAAGCATAATGAGATTTAAATGTCATTGTAAGGTTGTTTCCATGGTTACATATATAGGCATAATGAAATTTAAATGTCATTGTAAGATTGTTTCCGTGATTACGCATGTAAGCATAATGAGATTTAAATGTCATTGCAAGGTTGTTTCCGTGGTTACACAAATAAGTATTTGGCAAAATAGTTTTAGTTGTTATTAAATTTACTGTATTGATGAGCATCACGAAAGAAAACTTCGATTCACTCGAAGTATTAGGGATTTTAGGTTTATTTCGAAGGTCACTCCCCATCCCGTAAAAAGAAGAAAGTGGAGGATTTAGACAGAAGGATCGCAGAATGATATCCTGACAATCTGGATATAAAGAAGATGGTGATGTTTTACATACATCATAGCCATCGGACAAAATTTGGGTGGCAATTTGGAAACATAAATACATGTAACATTTTATGCTGTGTGGCAATTTTCAATTTAAATTGATATTTCAAACAAAAAATTTTAATACGATTTTGCTCCATTTTGCTTCCTTTACGACATAAAAATTATTTTATATGAAATATTTCATAGCATGTTTTGAAAAACCCATTGGTTTAATTCTCACTATGCTCAGTCATTTTGAAAGAGTAGTGTATTGGGCTAAGATAATAAATTATTGAAATAGGCTATTTTTAGTTTTTTTTTTCTATAAATATGCAGAAATTTGATCCCAACAAATGTAATATTGTAAAATTCCTTTGCAGAACGGAAAGTTAAATTTGTTTGGATCAAATTTCTGTACATTTGAAGGACAAAACTAAATTTTTTCACTAATTTATTATCATAACGCAATGCTCTCTTAAATTGTTTATGCATATCGGGAATTAAATTAATGGCTTTCTCAAAACATGCTAGAAATGTTTCATATAAAACAATTTTTATCTCGAAAAGGAAGGAAAAACGAGAAAAGTTGTATTAAACTTTTTGGTTTGAAATATCTCAAAGAATAGCCCCTAAAATTATTGGCAATACTTACGGTTCACTCTGTAAATTGGTAGTACTGAAATTTGTGTGTCACTATAAATTTTCGTACGTAAGAAAGGCCTCAATATGATGTGGGTAGGATTATAGCTATCACAGTGTTTTAATTGTGCTCTTTCATTCTCTATATTATCTGAATGATTTCAAAATTGTCACGAAATGGCGTTATTGTGTCAGCCGTTTAGTCTTACTACAGTTTCTTTCTTTTCTGTATATTATTTCCAATTTTGTCTATTAAGAATTTGAAATCAGGAGAAATCCGAACATAATGCTATTTATAGAAACGACACTTGGCTTTCTTTTCGGCAAACTTCATTTTTATTTGTTTCAGAATACAACAGATGCGCATAAATTATACTTTTCTTTCTTATGTGCATGTAAGAATACAAGACAGTGAAGAAAAATTGCAATATGCCATTCACAAACTACACCTACAAGGAAAAGAAGACTATAATTTGAGCATATCAACTCATAAAACTAAAGTGATGGCCCACAGTGGTAAATTTCCAATTCGTACAAAAGTAATAGTTGATAATAAGCCCATAGAACAAGTATCTCATTTTGATTATTTAGGTTGTAATATAACTTATGACGTAGATAGAGATATTGACAACAAAATAAGCAAATTCAAGTGGATATGCGGAACCATAAATAGAACACTAAAAAATAAAACTAGAAAAGAAACAAAACTAAAGTTCTATAAAACTATGGCAGTACCCGTGTTGACATATGGAAGCGAATCATGGATAATTAAATAACGAGATAAAAGTAAATTACAGGCTGCAGAGATGAGGTTTCTTCGCAGAGTAAAGGGATGTACAAGAAGGGATCTGATAAGAAATGAGGATATCCGTAAAGAATTAAATATATACAACATAAACGATAAAGTTGAAGATTATAAAGAAAAGTGGAAAGAACACCTGTCTCGAATGGATAATGAAAGAATTCCAGCACTGATACAACAATACCAACCTAAAGGCAAAAGAGATGTCGGACGTCCTAGGAAGAGGTGGAACTGAATAAAATGTGAGGACGGAACAGGCACTAAGCCTAAACCATGATGATGATGATGATGATGATGATGATGATGACGTGCATGCACACTTTTCTAACACTTTATCTTGGTGTAGATAGAAAGTTGAACTTAAGTTATAATAAACGCTTTTAAACGATGTTAACTTTGAGATTGTGAATGGAAATTTTGTAGAAAAATGTTTATTAACTTTTAATATGAACGCACTCTTAAGTTTTCATAGTTAATTATTATTAAGCTTCATTTAAGTCAGTCATCAGTAGTCTTTTGTTTCCGTGTCTATTAAGAATTTGAAATCAGGAGAAATTCGAACTTAATGCTACATATAGAAACGACACTTGGCTTTCTTTTCGGCAAACTTCATTTCTATTTGTTTCAGAATACAACAGATGCGCATAAATTATAATTTTCTTTCTTACGTGCATGTTATACACTTTTCTATCACTTTGTCTTGGTGTAGATAGAAAGTTAAACTTAAGGGTACACTCAACTATATTTTGGAACTTTTTTCCTATTTGACCAATCTTTTTCAAATTTGGAGAAAAAGTTTAATATACACATGGAAAGTAACATGCAAAATCCCAGCTGATTAGATCCAATACTTTGCAAATTAAAAAAATATTTCAATTTTTAATCACTCATTACTTGAAATATCACTTTTAATTATCTTTTTTATTTTTTGGCTTTGTGCATTTGACTGTGACTTCTCAATGAATACGGGAAGAATTCTGCGTATTGATTTAGTTCTGTCACGTAAATTGGTGTAGAAATTTAATTTTTCATTTCTATGACACTTTTTCTCCAATTTTTAAGTTGAGTGTCCCCTTAAGTAATAATAAACGCTATTAAACGATGTTAACTTTGAGATTATGAATGGAAATTTTGTAGAACAATCTTTATTAACTTTTAATACGAACGCACTCTTAAGTTTTCATAGTTAATTATTATTAAGCTTCATTTAAGTCAGTCATCAGTAGTCTTTTGTTTTCGTACGAACTCTGCTGGGATTTAAGGAAACTTGTGGCATTCCTAATTGTTATTTATCCTCACGTTCGCCGGCGCGGACGCCTGCTCATGCATGTCATCATCTCGTTGACTAAATTGGCAAAAGATTGCTACATACACACGCAGATGTCTGATAGCTCCTCCAGTCTGTCTCCAAGTCGATTGATAGCGCCTATTTGCGCTGACTTCAATGTGAACATGACACAGAATATCAGTCTCACAATGTGAAGGCCACCATACCCCTTGTACTGACCTGTATTCAAGCTTTAATTACTGCTAAGGACCAGAAAATATATACAAGTAATATATGATTTCAATGTACGTTTTCAGAGTATCAGATAAAATGATAATTCCTCACCTTCACTACAGAGTGTTAACAGAAAGGTATTACAAGCTTTAAGGGCGAATAAAATTAACATATACAAGGTGATTCACGACTCGTACTTCGTACTTCAGGACCTAATTCTATGAGTCATTTCGAGTATAAATGTCATGTGAACGTAGATCCCATTATTATCAACTGTTAAGAAGTAACAGCTGATTGAATCCTACGAAAATAGCAGTGGTAAAAAGTTACTAAAACTTATTAACTTAAAATACACAGAACGATTTATTCAAAATAGGTACTGTATTAATCACAAAATAAACATACCTCAGTTTGTAAGCAGAGTTTCAAATATCCCTCCTTCCAGTTCAGTGCACTTGGCCGCACGGATGTGAATGGCGCGCGTAGTGTTCAGTACCTTGGCACTGCTGTCTCTGATGAGCGTACCAGAATGCACAGACGAGTAGACCTAAGTCCCCCTTTCTCCCGTACTTTACGTTACAGCGCAATTCTTCGTTTAGTTCATGCTCCAAAGTTCGTATTATGATGTAAGCAACTCCAGAGCCTGATTCACAATATAACGTTTCGATTTTTACAATATATTTAAAACTTTAATAAGACTCCAATTCTGTGAATGGCTGTAAGCGTACCGTGGCTTAGTAAACAATGATGATGTCAGTCCAGTTCAGGCACTGACACCGAGCACGTCACAGACGGTAAAAAATGTGTGTCAAGCGGTTTATTGGTCGAATTGAAAATGGCGAAAACTTTAAACATATCGCAAGTAATTATAATATTAGTGTTCCCAAACGATTTATAATGTGGGTGCCCTACTGGGCTAAAATTCCAACTAAAATTCTAAACAAAAATTGGAATAAATTACTTGCATATGAAGTTGAAAGGGCGATTCCTAAATAAAGAAACCTTATGTAAAATCCACTAGTCATTATCAGGCTTAGGATCCGAGACACTTTAGCAACCAATGTACACACAACTTGACTATAGAGTTCCTTGAACATAGTAGACAGACATACTGTGAATGTAAACAACGATGTCAATTTGCTGCGTTATATTCTGCTGTTAATAGTACAATCTAGTGACGGTGGAAAATGAAATAGGATACATACCTCACAAGTTTTCATGTCCCTCGACGACTTTGAAGGCGTTAGCGTTACAATGCACAACCACTGTACATATTGTTCATTATGAATTGAAAATGCACTGTGATGGCCTGAGTTCGTTTCGTAGAGAGAAACGAAAGATTACTGTACCTCTGATCACGAACCGGATTGTACTCTAACGCACAGTTAAACAAAACTCAACGCGCCACCTCACTCCATCTGTACTCCGTTGCACTGTAACTTCACTTCATTCTTAAGGGGTTACACAAGCTTACACAAGTAACATTTTGGAAATATTCAACATTTTTCCTCCATTACTGTGTCTTGTAAGGTAAAAAAAAAGGTAAAGGTATCCCCGTAACATGCCATGAAGGCACTTCGGTGGCATGGAGGTAGAGTCCCATGCTTTCCATGACCTCGGCACTAAAATGAGGTGGTGTGGTCGGCACCACGCTCTGACCGCCTTTTACCCCCCGGGAAAGACCCGGTACTCAATTTTATAGAAGGCTGAGTGAACCTTGGGGCCGTTCTGAAAGTTTGGCAACGAGAAAAAATCCTGTCACCACCTGGGATCGAACCCCGGACCTTCCAGTCCGTAGCCAGCTGCTCTACCAACCGAGCTACCCGGCCGCCTACTGTGTCTTGTACAATAACGAAAATTAGTATGTGTAAAACACTGTCCTTCTACTATATGAAAAAAGTATTTTTACGATTAAATTTTTTTTTTTCAAAATTCAAAATAGTGGCAGTTCACTGTGTGATGAAGCGTTTCCTTCACAACTAAAAAACTATCCAACATTCTGTGATGAAATTTTTTGTGTGTATTTATACATGTCATATTTACAATATGATGCAAAATCACTTCTCTACCTTCGATAGATTGCCTGATAAAAAAATAAATTCATTTAAAAATGGTCAAATATCAGTATTTTCTTCTAACACAAAAAATATGATTTATTAAGGAATGTAGTTGAAAGAGTACGATATTGTAAACATGAGTTTCAACAATAAAATAAGAGAGAAAAAACATGAAAAAGTTAAGCGTTTAAGGGAGACGCTTCATCAAGGCACAGTGAACTGCCACCATTTTGAATTTTGAAAAATATATAAATAATATATTTTTTTAAATCGCAAAAATATTTTTCCATATAGCAGAAAGTTTTTTACACACCAATTTCCATTATTGTACAAGATAGGTACAGTAATGGAGGGAAAAATGTTGAATATTTCCAAAAAAATTTACTGTTGTAAGCTGTACCTAACCCCAAGTTGTCTCAGATTCTAAGCCTGGTCATTATACCATTAGACACGACTCTTATCTTAGACGTTTGTAAAATACTATTTATTATTTTAAGAAAAAAATAAAACTATAAGTTTGTTAGGAACTCTCTTAGTCCTAAAAATATTACAGCTCATAAAAGAACAAATTATTTGATATATGAAGGTGTAATTTGTGTTTAATATTACAGCAAATGTTAAATTATATAACACTGCGTACTTATTTGTGATACTTTCGTGATTATGGGTCTTTTCCTAATGTGTTTACTTCGCTGCTATCTTTGTGACCCAAAAGAGGTTTGTGAAGGATTTTATACAGAATTGGAGTCGTACTTTAATGATAATTGGACCCATGTTCACATGACATTTTATGCCCAAAATAGCCTACAGAACTGCTCCTAAAGCGCGAATCATTAGTTGTGAATCACCCTGTATAAAAACAAAAGTCCTAATGAATCTGTGTTCCTGGTGCACATTATTTTAGTATGAGTGCTTTATGTGATTTTCAGTCATTTCTACACAATCTTTAGCCTTCGGAGCATAGCGTTAAGTGCCCTGACTGTTATTAGGGACTTCATCGATGGCAGAAAGGCCTTGTATATGAAAAGGTTCTGCTACCTATAACGTTCACACATAAATAAGGTCAAAATATTTGAAGTACTCATATTGTAAATGTCCAAATGTAATGTTCACTATATTTTATGATTCAAAATCCAATAACATGAATATAAATTTGCTGAAATTGTGCTCGTCATAACTTTGTAAAATTAATAACGTTTATGGTAATAAGAAAGAATTGATGCCATGACAAAGAAAAAGAAGGAAGTGTCGCGAGGATACCTGTATAAATCAATCTTTAGCAATGAAAATTTACCTTTAGTCGATATTTGAAGCCACCATAGAAAGCCGATGCACCAGCCTTTCTACCATCGTTCTGCCTATATTATGTGTTTATTATTCCACACTTCAGTTGTGATGTGTAACAACATTTTGGTGTTTGAGGATAAACTACAACTTGAAAGAAGTAAAGTAAAGAGTAGTGAATGTTTATTAAATTTTGAGTTAAATAAATTATAAAGTATTTACCTTTTCACGAGAAAAGGCTGTAAACTGTGCACAAATAAATGAAAATTACATAAATCACCTGATTTAGTGTAACAATAAGGTAACTCTTTGCTCAGTAATATTGTTTTTATATTCTTTTGTTTTGATGAATGCTATTCGTCCTTCACGCATGCAGGCCTTTTCAGTTAACACACTTTATAATCTGACCGTCCACAAGTAAGCTATGTGAATAGAAGTAGACACTTTCTAATAAGTTAATTAATTTAATTTTCTCAAAAAGAAAATTGTTGTTAGTAGTTTAGTCATAATAAGTTCTTATATAATAAATGCTTTGCTTTCTTTACTATATCGAAACACATCCATCTCAGAAAACGTCCATTGTGTACAGAAATGTCCATTAAACACTAAATATATAAAACTGAAGTAAACGCAATATCCTAGAACAGCAAAAACGAGAATTTAAGTCTCTGAGAATTCTAATAAGATAATAATTTTACTGGGAAATGCTCACTGTTGTAACTTAAATTATATTGTGGAAGGTAACATGAAAGTGCATACAGGGTGTATGAGGAAATGTGGGACAAATTTCAGGGTGTAATTCCACGCAGTGTAACAAAAAAAAAACGGTGTATTTATAAAAGTGTTTTCCAAATCTTCGTCCTCAGTTATTGATCGATTATCATGATTGCTACCGGTATTTTATCCAAAATGAGTGAGTTCAAAATCGGCCTAGAGTGATTGAATTTAAAGAGGGATTCTTTTGGAATTGAAGTAAAGCTGGAATATTCGTGTCGTAAAATTACGGCATATAACATAATTAAAGAGCTTGACCTACATTTTATCTCCCATGTCAATATTCAACATCCTCAGCAATCATTTTCATTTCATTTATTGTACGTATTCCATAGAATGTTACATCAGTAGTGTAGCTTTGACATATGGAAATAGTAACAAATTGTGAATAAATATTTTTTACAATTCATTTTGAAGGTGTTTCAGATAAATCTCTGGATAATATCAATGAATGTTTATGGTTTCAGTCAAGACATCATACAATATTCAAAGAATAAATTCTTTTATATTACATATTTTGTGATTTGTATAAACGTTTTTGTCGCACTTGCAACATCATCAGATATATATATATATATATATATATATATATATATATATATATATATATATATATATATATATATATAATTTCAAATATGTTAAACTTCAGTTATAAGTAGAGCAGATATTAATCAATATTAAGGTGAATGCTAAAATTGAGTTAAAACTAAAAGATTAAAACATTACAAACATTTTGAAATATTACGAGCTTTTACTTACTTATACAATAAGCATTTCTTTATTGATCATCTGATATTTTTTTCTGCCCAAAGATAACAATCTTAATGAAGCTCAATTTAAGAGGAATATAATTAAATGCCCGTTTAATCCTTGTCCGTGCAGGGTAATGAATTCCATCATACAGGTTCCCACTTCAGAAATTGAATTTTTTACACTGTAAGACCAGACGCTTCCAGAAATGCCAGAATATGGCCGCATCTGAAAGCATAAAAAATCAGTTACTTTCGTCTTTAAATATGTGGAATCACTTCCTGAAGTTAAGGTCCAATTTTTTCCTTCATTCTGTATTTCAAAGCATACGCTTCATTTTTACTGAATGGAATTGATGTAACTATGTACTTATATTACCTATTTATCTATGTTTAGTATATTATTAAATTTTATATTTTTATCGGAAGGTGTGTAACAGTCAAAGACTGTGCTGAATTGTTGCTATGGTTAAGGTTATGTTGTATCACTTGTTATTATTTTAACTGCACTTTTAAGGTATTACAGAGTACTGTTTTAAAAATCGAATGCAGTTAAATTGAAATGTAACCATGCATCACGATGCATGGTCTAGCACGGTACGATAATACTACAAGGCAATAACGTAAATAAAAACAAGAAAGCAGCGTCTCGCACACAGATATTACCCGCATTTTTTACTGTTTGTGAAGTTGCTTTCATTCAGTGTTCTGTGTTTCGTGATCTGAGGAACGAAAATCAATGTGTATGTACACGTTGCGTGTCTTGTGGAAGTATGCTTTGCGATGGACAGCAGTGTTAAATAAGCCATCTATGCGAGTTTGTAGTCAGGGTAAGAAACATGCACATTTGTGTAGGACTGTTGCATTAGTATTAAGAAATAAATTATGTAGGCTATTTTAATTACAGCTCTACGGGGTGTATTTAAATAAATCTGACAAAGTTACACGAGATAATAAGAATGTTTATACACATTTATGATTTTATCATGTGGCACTTGAAGACTGAGAAGTTGGGGTCAATTATAAGAATTGCATGCTTTCTGGCTCTGGCTAACTTTCATCTTAGGAATCCCATGGAATTGGCCTCCTAGTGATTTTATGTAATGGTAACGAGAATTATTATGGATTTTGAATGAACGCAGTGGCGAAGACAACATTTTAGTTTGGGTGACATTTTGGTAGGCAGAACTTAGCCAAAGTAAACAATGCTACTCTCTGTATCCAGTATCATTGAAATTGGTATGGAAATAGATTAGTGTTATTATTATAGGTAAAGACAATTATTATTTTGTAATGTAACTGTTAATAATGATTGGCATGTGGATCATTTTCAATATGCGTATTACTTGCAAGGGAAGGGTTTCGGCTCGGACAGGAATTTTTGGTTAAAAATTTGTACAGAGCCTTACCTCACAATGGTGATGAAGTCCGTGAAAGCATTCATTTGTGTAACTCTCCGTTTGGTTGGTATTGGCCAATACACTTCTTTAAAAATGTACATGAGGATTCTCTATAAAATGTATGAAACAGCATGGAGCAGAGCAATAAGCACAACACCTGAACAATCTTCTGAATCACACTCCAGTGCTGAAAAATCAAATGCTACCTGAATTACATTTTTGAAATCCGAGACTTGTTCAGGATTCACGTAACCAGCTGACTGCCAGAAATACTGAAACATAGGGCGGTACACTGGAGCAGACAACTGGTTATGAATAACAGAGTGCATTTTCATTATAAACACTCGATTTCCCAAGTTAAGTTCTGGATTCTCAGCAAGAGTCCTTATGCAATCTGTTATCCTCCGAGCATATATTGTGTATTGTCTAAGGAAATAGATATTCAGAGGCTGGAAATATTTAGTTCTTTTTTTAAGTGCAATGATCATACATTCCATGTCCTAGCCTTGGAATGATTCATTTATTAAGGTTGTGTCCTTGTGCACATTCAATGACTCACACAACAGTGTACATTTTTGATTAGCTGCAATATTTTCAGACAGAACGTTGGAGAAAAATGTTCTTAAATGGGCTTTAGACATTTTAGCACTCGCACTAGCTTCTAGGCTAGGCTAGGCTTACGGGTAAGGTGTTCCAGCCCCTTAATTTGTGCAGTGCTCTCCCCACCCCTCAACTTGTACAGTGTTCTAACAGACAAACCACACGTTACACAAACGAATGCTTTTGGGATCTTTACAGAGATGTAAAGATGGGCCTGTATACAAATTTTGGATACGAAATTCCTGTTCGAGCCGAAACCTTTCCCTTGTTAGACGTGAAAAAATAAGCAAATTGAAGCCATAAATCAGAAAAATTAATATATTTTGTAAATAGCTGATGTCTGTTATTGTAAAACTCAAAATAGTGCTTAATTATAATTAAAATATTGCACAGAAATCATATATTTTAGCAGTAAATTTTCCTGGTTCAAGTAAACTATGAAGGTAGTTGCAAATAAAAGTTAAGCTAAATATTACAGTAATAAGCAATGAATACCGTTATTGTATTTGTTGGAAGTGTTCTAAAACAAATTGCAGCTGCACCTTGAATATTTTTGTAACTTGGGGAGGGGGAAGAGAGGGCACGAGTTCAATTTGGATAGGCATTAGTCCCACGGAAATGCTACTTCTAGCGCTGCCCTTCGATTATAGAGCGAAAATTTTCACCATTATCGTGTTCTTTTACCGAATATTTTATTTAAATTCATTTGCAAACTCCAATAGGATTCCTACAGCGAACTTTCCACTGAAAAAGCATTTTATATTACTTTTCATATTCAAGCTAATGTTTGATTTTAAAAGATTAAGGAAGTGTATGTTTTTATGATTTGATACTTTCCCGGTGTTCAACATGGTGGAAAATTTTTATACTATGTCGTAGGTATAGATTCATCCAACATTTCGTACTGTAGAATAGCACAATAATATAGGTTCATAAAAAATTTTGTGCCAATTAAATATTTTCACTAAACATGTGAAAGATTCTTCTTTATTGTTTAAAAGAATAAGTATTTTAAATCTGGACTTACGACCGACGTTTCACTTATTGAATATGGCATCATGCAAGCAAGAATTTCAAAGAGAGACAAATTTGAAATATTTATACAGGATTTATGTATATAAATAATTTCAATATTGTCAATTAAATTTATTTACACCCTGTACAGTGTAGCTGCGACCAGAAACGAATGTTGTTTTGCAGTAATAATTTCAATGTATAATATGTATATTATTAAGGTAATGTGTTTTAGCTCAGACTCAGTTGCTAAGAAACATCGATTTTTGGAATTTTATTCAAGTGCATTTTACATATTTTAAATCCCAATTTAAGTTCTTGAATTATTTTGTCTGCGATGCGTTTCATAAGGAAGATGAAACAATTTGAACAGGATTTCAGGCGAAATTGGTCAAGTAACAGGATTTGAAATAGTTTACATGTGAGACAAATTGTAAGAGTAGCGAAAATCATCATATAAACCACCTTAATTAATCTTGTGAGATGCGGTATATGATTGTAGTTCAGAAATAACATTCTATGATTTTCTCTTACTAGAGGCATACCAAAAGTGACAAGTACGATGGAAAATTATTCCTAGAAATATATTCGCCATAACACAAACGAAATACATATTATCTTTGCTTCTCCACGAATTTCCTTTGTTGAACAACGCATTATTTACTACCTTTATATAAAAATGAAATATAATGGAACTTATTTCATAAGGCATAGCATGTTGGATATTATTGCCAATCTCGAAGCAATGGGATCTCATATAATCCTTTATAGAACCAAACATGTGGAAATACGTGAGAGCCAGATCTGGACTGTATGATGTGTATACAGAAATTACTATCGATTCTTCTCAATTCGATTTTTGTGTAGAGATGTGAAGAATATGCTGCGCGTTCTCATCTTGAATAATATTTTTCTTAGCGTGGACATTTATAAACATAATTTTATTGATTGGATTAATCCAGAATACTTAAGATGTCCAACGGGCTGTAAGACGTTTTCTTATTAACAGTATGATTCAGTGGACTGTTTTATTTGATTATACCATTAATATGTGGGTCACTTTTGGTACGACTCTCATAATTCAAGTATTACATCCATCATTCTATGATTAAATACTTCACTTCATAAGTGTAGAAAATCTAAAGAACTTTTCAATAATTACATCTGTTTACTGACTATGTAGTGTCTACGAATTAGAGTACAATTAAAAGTTCTCAAGTTGTTAAAGATTTCCTCCGTTAAACTTGCAGCACGCGTTATAGATTTCTGTGATTAACTCTTACAGGATGTTAATCTTTATATTACATGTTTTAATTGCCAATTTAAAATTTTATTTCGAAATATTTTATTTGCTTCCATTTTATCAGCGTATCCTGACTAGTTTGAGTTTAACCCTTTGAGGTAACATGACGACAGTTTACAAGAACTATTTCTCATTTATTAGAAGAAATATATTTATAAATACAAGTCTATAAAACATATAGGAAAGTCCAAATCCAAGAGACTAATGGTGCCATGAACGTAGTTTTGAAGTAGCGAATGGAACACGAGATCCTACTGGGTGTTCAGTTCAAAATGTGTCATGGCTCGCTGTATGCCGTCATGTGGCTAGCCGATAAGCCTAGAGAATTCAATCTTCCTACACTTCCGCAGAGGTGTATAACCTATGAGGCAGAGAAGTTGCCTAGCAAGTACGGCGTTCATTCTGAAGAGTACGTACCGATACGTACGGTAACGCCGATAGTGGCAGGAATGTGAACTGTTTGGAAATACGTACTGTCGGGATATGGGGAGAGGGTTAAGACGATTAGTTACTTATTTGTTGACATTAACTTCGACGGTCAACATGGACACGGAGCATTTGATTTGTGTTGCGGAATGTTACCGTACGCAACCGACGATAACAAATACCCTGCGTACGACTTGCCGGCGCAAAACACAGTTAGAAAGAGGTTATGGTAGCACACAGACCGTACAGACCGCCATCTGTTGCTACGACGTTCAAGTTATACCGTACACGTTCTCAAGTTCAGATTGAAGAACGCCTTAAATAATAGGCAACTTCTCTGACATATAAGCTGAAACTCGCTTCAAATCTGTGACCCAACAACAGTGACGTCATGACACACTTTGAAATGAACACCCAGTAGTTTACGACCGGCCAACGATTCAATTTTCGCTTAGCCTTATTACCTGGTTAGGTTTCTTCTGAGCTTTATCCTAAATATAAAGAGCATTGTTAGGTAATCCCATGGCAATTCTTTGTATCCATCTTGGCAAATATCGTATTCCTGTCACTAATTATACCAACGCTAAATAACTTAGTAGTTGAAACAACATAATTAAATAAACGATAAAAACACATAGTAGATACATTTGAAAATTTTAATTCAGAGCAATAGAGGTGTAAATAGATCGCAGTCCCTTTTTATTTGCGCATGCAGAATTCGTAGAATTTAAATTTTTTTAATTTTGCGTCATTGATCCCAGTATCCCACTCTAGGAGGAATAATTCCGTATTTGTAGACACTTTGCCGCAGAGCGTTGCTCTTATTGTACCATATAAGATTGCATAAAGCGCACCAGTATGATGATTATGATGACTTATAGAGCAATGATGGAATGCCGGTAGGGGAAACGGGAGTAACCCGCAAAAACCTACCACTATAAATACATTGTCTTTTTCCAGTAGTTAAAGTGAATATTTTGGCTTAGAAATGTCACAGTTGTTTTGAAACTGAAAAAAAAAGAAGAACATTAAGTCATCTGTAACATTCGTGATAAAATTTGTGTAACACCCGTGACGTGGAAGAAACAGCTATAAAATATTTACCGATTATGTTTTTGTGAAGTAACTGGATGTCATGAGATTTACATAGGTTTCGCATGGGCATTATGAGAATGGATTTCTTTTTGCTTGAGGCAGAGACCTGAGTATTACACTTTTTGTTAATAAGGTGCGAAGTGAGTTCATAAATGTATGTAATATCCGTGACGGAACCTTTTCTTTATTTTCTGCAATAATAATAAACTTTATTCAACAACTTTTTTCTGTAAAATGATACTGATCTTCTAAATTGATTCCAATAACAAAATTTGACGAATATTATTTCATTTTCAATATAGGCTAATATAGAGTTTGAAAATAGTAAAAATTTAACATCCGTGGCAACTGGAATGGCGGTCCCCTCCTCGATTCATCTTTCAAATATTACTTTTTTTATTCCCTTGACACCCAATATATGAACTTGATTATACAGGGTGTATATATATGTGTCCATAAATGTGAGGGCGTATTCCTAACACCAAAACAGAACAAAAAGTTCATATGAACATCGGTCCGCAAACCCTTCATTAGGGAGTTATGAAAGGAATTTCCCGTAGTGACCCCTGATAATGTTATTCACCTCAAACTTGCATTTTTCCCACTTTCTTCTTTACAGTTGGTCATGACATTTGTTTTGTTTTGACTGATTGCCTTTTGTTCTGTTTTGTGTTATTCATCACATCACAAGATGTATTCAATGAGAGAAATGACGGATATGCACTACATTTATGGCCTATAGCAGATGGGAATACAGTAGCAGCACGTCAACTTTATGCAGAAGGGTACCCTGGGGGACACTTACCTACGGTTTCTCAGAACTGAGTTGCTGCATTTACTTGATGCTGTACCTCTAGATGTCATCCAAAGAATGTGGTTTATGCACGATGGTGCTCCACCTCACTTTACTGTGATTATTCGCCAGTATCTCGATAACCACTTTCCGAACAGATGGATTGATCGAAGGGGATCCATTTCACGGCCTGCCCGATCGCCAGATTTAAATCCAATGGATTTTTACCTCTGGGGACATTTAAAATCCTTGGTGTATTCAACACCTGTACCTAATATCGATGTTCTGAGGGAGCGTATTCAAAATGGATTTGATCAAATCCGTAACACCCCAGGACATTTGCACAGAGTACGGCAAAGCATGGAACGCAGGCTCAGGCATGCATCAAAGCAGAAGGAGGTCACTTTGAGCAATTTTTGTAAATGTGTGTGTTGTTAAATGTATCACATGTACCATCACCAATAAACCCACAACTCCCTAACGAAGGGTTTCCGGATCCATGTTCATATGAACTTTTTGTTATGGTTTTGTGTCAGGAATACGCCTCCACATTTATGGACACATATATAGATACACCCTGTATTTTTGTTCGAATGAATCATCAGTGGTGAAGTAGATAAAACATTTTTTCAAGAACATTGTAATAAACAATACCACTTGAAGGGTTAAACTCATGCTTTAAAATTACTTTTCAGAAATAAGGCGGAGTCAGGGTTTTAGATTTCAATTATATAGGGTGCGTCAGAAAGAACGGATGGATTTCACAGGGCAAGAAAATTGTAAGGATTGATCAAATCAAAAATTTATTGTTATCAACAGATTCACCAATATATGCAGTTTACTTATGGTATACAACATCATCCATATAATGTCCTTGGCTTTCGATACAGGCATCGAGGCGTTTTCTGAAGTTCGCCATCACTTTCACAGTCATAGTTGGTGGGATTGCCTCGATTTCTTCACTAATCACCGTCTTCAGTTCATCCAGGGTATGTGGTTATTTACGCCTTCAAATGGTCCCAAAGAAAGAACTCGCAGGGCGCGAGATCTTACCGTAACCTCGGACAATCTCAGTGCAATAGCATGTTTACGGGCTGATCGTTGAGGTGGCCCGACAACCTACTGTCTGTTTCCACGTTTGCAGGTGTACACGCGCTCCGTGGTCGTTCAGGTGATTTCTTCTTTAATGTTGAACCTGTGGTACGAAATGAAGCCACCCACCGCAAAATTGTATTCCGAGTTGGAATCCTATCCTAACGTGACGTCCGATGTCGAAAAGAGTCCTAAGTGGCTATCACAGACTCTTCATTTTTCAAAAATGTCTCTGCGATGAAAGCACGTTGTACACCAGACCAACACCATGTTCTCAACTGAAACTGCATTCTCTCGCTGACCCAACAGTCGTGGTCCTCCTCACTATATCCCTCCCCTCGCTGCGTATCGATAGTTTGAAATCCATCCGTTCTTTCTGACGCACCCTGTATGATCACTGAGTTATTTTTTACACAAGACTCAACAGTGACACTAATGGCCAATAACTTCAGTCCGTCTACTGTTATAGTCTTAGAGTAAAATTGTGATTTCCATGTACAGCAACTTCGCTACTATACGAACTGTTACTAACATAGCTAATCGAATATTATGCTTAATTAAGTCATAGCTTTAGCATTAAAAATCGGAGCTTACCAATTATTTGTAGTGTATAATTTAGTGTAATTGTTATTCTGTGGCCTATACTGAGCGCCTAAGTCTTAAGGAACTTTCGAACCACATATCACTTCTTAACAGCAGTCTGGTCTCGTAATAATGCCCGCCATTCTATCTAACTTTTCGTCAGTTGATTATAATACGTTAGACAACGCTTCATTGAATTAACTATCATACTTATTGCAGTTCCTTTTCTTGTGTTCTGTGTGCTGGACTGTCCGAACTCACATTCCATTATCGAAAATGTAAGTGACGTCGACATGATACATTTTCTCTGTACATTTATTGCTGTACTGTACATCTACGTGCAACGTACATTTTGTACCCGTTTATTATATTGTAAATAAATACTCCTAAAATTTCCATGAATTAAAATGATTAATTTATTATTTACTTTTAATTTTCACACTCTAAACCTAACAATTGAAAGGGCGAGAATGATAAAGTCCTAAGTCACACAGACAAAATTTTACAGTAGGCCTAGAGCGTATTGAAAGTTTGGAGTCCAATGCTATTAGGTAAAGTATCATAATTTGTTCGGTGTATACTTACGTCATTTGTTAAGTAATGTTTATAATATTTTGCAATTCATTTTGATTAATTTTCAGAAAAGTCTATGATATGTAATACGAATATTTATTTTCAGTCAATGACTTTACTATCAATATATGTAAAGTGCGAGTCCTTACATTACATGATTTAATATTGTATGAACGTTTTCGTCGGTTTCATACCAACATCATCAGATACAACATTCTATATAGCAATATTATCACTAACAGGTACATATGTCTCTACAACCAAACTACAATATATATTAATAAGTAGACTTCGTGGAATTGCCACGAGAATCGCAAGGTTTACTGCGCACGCGGTATAGACTGTAAGAGAAGGGGACTTGCAAAGGATGGAGTATGCCTCTAATGTAAACACTGAGCAGTATACTGCGGTTACAATAAAACCTGTATCCTGCATTCAAGAAATATAATGAATGATCATTGAAGTAGGAAATGTCTAAACATTAAATACACAATTATTTTATACTGAGATAATTATATTAACTCTTAAAAATGTAATGTAAGATACTCACATCATCCTTGAATAAGTGCACTGCAGTGAAAAGTTACGTACATTTTGAGCGACTGCAAAGTAACCTCCCCCGATGGTCACTTAAATAGTTTCTATTTTTGGAAAATGTACGTTCGACATCACACGATGTAATACGTACAAATTTGAAGAACGGAAAGTCACTACTTTTTAGTACACCAACTTCAGGTGTCTTGTCGTGACCTGATGGTACATAATTTAAAGTACGAAGTTGTTAATAGGCAGAATTTTTAGCAATAATGTTTCACAACTTACATATCACTTTTTCTGAAATTAGTGAATTGTTATTTTGGATAACGGTTTCTGATACTTTATCCACTATATTAAGGGCTTCTCAGAGTTGTAGTTTAGACGATTCTAACAGGATGATGCTTTTGGACACGATTTTAAAATTAGAATCAATGAACAGAATATCTTCTAATAGCTATTCAGAAGGCAATGATTTTACAGCTGCAACAGCGGAACTGTCCGTGCTATCCAATGAATCAATTACCTCCATTATTTTGCCGTAATATTCTGCATAATAATTAACAGCATCCAACCACGTTCCCCAACGGGTCAAGACTGGCTGCGGGGGTAAGGGTATTCCTTGGGCAATTATTTGGAACAGCAACACTCTCATTGTAATATGTTTGATTGAATTCTTGTCTGCACTGAACAAATGTTAAACTTTGACTATTCCATCCACAGTACTGCAAAACAAGTGCTTACGTAGGTATACATTAGCTGTGGCTGCTTCGTCTTTTTGGACCGGTCACAACTCTTAACATGAACTGCTTATACAACGAGACCGGGCGGTCGCTCACCTCCTCTATACTACCGTATATCGGCAACCTGATTGCATGCTGCGTGTGGCAATTCAACGAAGTCTATTAATAAGCATACAATATATTGTATTTTGCTTGTAGAGACATATGTACCTGTTAGTCATGATATTGCTATATAGAATGTTGTATCTGAGGATGTTGATATGAAACCGACGAAAACGTTCATACAATATTAAATCATGTAATGTAAGGACTCGCACCTTACATATATTGATAGTAAAGTCATTGACTGAAAATAAATATTCGTATTATAATGTTTTAGTAGTAGTTTCCCATATGTAAAATAAATAAACTGGCACAAAATATTATTATTTTTTTTTAAATGTGACTTTGCACTATCTCATTCACACCCCTTCAATTATATTAACCGAGAAATTTTTTCCAGCAAGAAGATTCAAGCACGTTACAAAGAACAGATCGCAGCCGTAACCAAATTACACAACAGATCCACATACGCAGAATACATCACAAACGCCAACCACTCCTACAGCAACATAGACACAGACATGGAAATTCCACATATCTAACCGAAAAACCAGAAACTAAACACACTAGAACAATACGAAATATAGCCTACAGATAGGCTACAGAAAAACACACCCACAACAAATTCTCAACACACAACTGAATTTCAAAACGTACACAATATTTGACTTCACACTATACAACACAAACGCACCCCCAATGGGGGGCGACGACACTGAAGATGCAAGGACCACGCAGTTCTGAAGATGGCTCCCAAGCCGAAACTAGCCAACTAAGGTTTTTTTAAACTTATAATTGAAATAAACAAGTGAAAGTCATATACATGTTTTTAAGTCCACAACTGTGGAGTAACGGTTAGCGCGTCTGCCCGCGAAACCAGGTGGCCTGGATTCGATTCCCGGTCAGAGCAAGTTACCTGGTTGAGGTTTCTTCCGGGGTTTTCCCTCAACTCAATTTGAGCAAATGCTGGGTAACTGTCGGTGATGGACCCCGGACTCATTTCACTGGAATTATCACCTTCATCTCATTCAGACGCTAAATAACCTAAGATGTTGATAAAGCGTGGTAAAATAACCTACTAAAATAAAAAAATCATATTTTTATTCCTAAGTGATATAGTGTTAGAAGTTGTGTTATCAAGATGTATAACCAAGAACATTCATCATCATCATCATCATCATCATCATCATCATCATCGTCGTATCGACATCTTTACCACCACCACCACCACCACACGTAACCTTAATTTCCCTTAAAAGCACCTTATGCCGTCTTGAATGTCGAATGTATAGGTCATTCGTTATCTCGTGAAACCACATTGTTGCGTGCTATGCGGCATATAGTAAGAACCCTATGGTGGGGGTAAGTGTGCTCGCTTGCTACAAGTAGAAGCGTAGCGAGGAAGGGAAGCTTCTCAGTCCACTTTCTTCTTCCCCTGACGCGCAGGTAAGTTTCATGAGATGCCAAATGACCTATACTATATGAGATTAAATGAGCTAGATGGCTGGCTGGCTTTATGAGGGTTGGATCGTCCCCGGTCTCAGGCCCAGGTTCCAGCCCCGGGATGGGTCAGTACACTCAGACACGCTTGAGCCATTGTCCGTCCTAATTATGCAATTAGTGTCCAGGACCGACAGGTGGTCTGGGTGATTCGTGAATCCGATGCTGAAAGGTGGGCCCGTGTTTCAGTCCCTGTTAGATGCAGATCTCGTCCACATACGAATAGCCTGATGAGTCCCAGGGACTCCTACCCCCAAGCCCTTTCTATATCGAAACCCTTGGTATCCCTAAGACTTCATTTCAGCATGTTACTACGCTGACGATAGATGAAATGAGGTGGCGGCAAAGAGTGTTGGAGGAATGATAATAGGAATCAGGAGCACAGCCAGAAAAATCCTTTGCTTTGTTAACCACAAATTCCATCACAACCTGGCCGGGGATCGAAACCGGGCTGCCGGAATGGAAAATCAACAGTGCTGGCACTTTAGTATCAGAGCACTTTGCAGTGCGTAATTTATATAGTTATATATTTTT
Organism: Periplaneta americana; assembly: GCF_040183065.1. NCBI lineage: Eukaryota > Metazoa > Arthropoda > Insecta > Blattodea > Blattidae > Periplaneta > Periplaneta americana. The sequence goes on from NC_091124.1 coordinate 44,656,293, forward strand.
TTGTAAACTACATTGCATCTTGTGCCACTATAGTATATGGTGTAACATTTTGGTTCTTTGATTTTATTTTTAATATAGTGGACCAGCTCTTGAATTCGTGTACATGGGAGTGCAGCTTCTCTCCAACTAGGTCTGGTAGGGTCTTGTCACGTTCATGGTTTAACCACAGTCTAGTACAGGATTGGAGAACTGGGCGACAATTGTGGCGTTACATCACTCATCGAATACGTCACTCACCCCTTCCTTCCATCCCCGCGTCATTGACTTGGTAGGGGAGGGGATTTGTATTCAGTGTCTGTCTTATGTGATTGCAACGCCGCCGGTGGACTGTGGACAGGGAACCAATGCTTTACCCATGCTTTCTACCCCTCTCTCGCCAGTTCTGTACCCCTGTCAAGTATGTACAGTTGTCAAAGGAAAAAGTGGCCGCTCTCTAGAAGCAAAGTTCCCTTCGGGTATCTTCGCTACAATTCGGAGACAGGCGATGTTACATGTAGTTGTACCACGTTGCCTGATATCTACAGTTATAATTCAAGTATTCTTTGTGTTACTTAATAGCGTAATGGTAGCGTTCCGGCCTCTTATGCGTGAGGTCCTGCGTTCGAATACAACCTAGTGCTTTTTTATGTTCTTTTTTGTTTTGTTTTTAAGACAGAGATACAAAATATACATAATTGCTCCTTTCTCTTTTATGTTTATTTTAGTAATTAACATCAGATTCATGAATGTATTATGCCATGACTTTATTATTATTTATTATGACAGTATGGCTGCAACTGAAAAGAAAATAAAGATTTTATTCTCAACAAAAATCTGTTTCGTGACATATACAAAACAAACTTACTGGCGTCTGCCTTAGAACATTCAAAAAATTAATCGTTCAAAAAACAAAACTAAAAGCCACGATTCAATATATTTACAGTAGTCAATCTTCCCCACATCTCGATCACATCTTCCAGTCCAGTGGCATTGAGTCGACCATTCTTTTCAAATAGCGACAGATCTTAGCCACGACGTTCCAGGCATCCTGGACATACATACATAAGTGTTCTGCCATGGCAGGTCTTTCACTGCAAAGCCAGCATTCTCCAATTTTCCTATTTTCTGCGTTCATTTTAGTCTCCGCATATGATCCATTTATCTTAATGTCGTCTATTATTTGATATCTTCTTCTGCCCCGAACTCTTCTCCCGTTCACCATTCCTTCCAGTGCATCCCTCAGTAGGCAGTTTCTTCTCATTCAGTGACCCAACCAATTCCTTTTTCTCTTTGTAATCAGTTTCACCATCAGTCTTTCTTCATCCACTTTTTCCAACACAACTTCATTCCTTATTCTGTCTGTTCACTTCACACGTTACATTTTTCTCCACATCCACATTTCAAATGCTTCTATTCATCTATTCTCTTCATTTCATCGTAATGCCCACGTTTTTTCCCCATACAGTGCCACACTCCACACAAAACACTTCACTGGTCTCTTCGTTAGTTCTTTTTCCAGAGGTCCGCAGAAGTTGCTCCTTTTTCTATTAAAAGCTTCCTTTGCTCATCTTTGCAGTTTTCCTTGGGAAGGATAAATGCGTTAACTTCCTATTGCTTTCCGCACACCACTGTCTCTTTCGAATCTTAACAGATCCCAGGGGCCCAAGCGTGGCGGTGAGAGAGTGGATTTGACTAATTGGGCCCTCCGAACTTCACCGAAATTCACCGCAGGGGTTAAATATTAGTTCTATCAGGATTTTTGATCTGGTCAGAAATTCCAATTAGCCTTTGTCCCCCGCATCCTGGACGAACTTATAAAAATCATCAGAAAATCTTGGAGGGGGATTGGGTCAATTTTTCCGCAAATGTTTCTTTACTTGTGATCTCGTGGTTCAGTCGGAAGAACGTCGGAATTTAGATTTAAACTCTTAGTTTCAATTCCTCGTCACGCCTTTTCATGTTATTGTGTTTGAAGATAGTATAATGTAATAATATAAAAATAAAAAACTAACACCAGTATTGTGCAACTGTATTGTTCCAAACTTGATATTAAATATATATTATTTATGTCGCTAAAGAACGATAACAGAATATAAATTATAATTTGAATATTATTTATATCGCTAACAACGATAACAGAATATAAATAACTTCAATATTATTTATACAGGATCACTAAAGAACGATAACAATATAAATGATAAATATAGGTTTGTTTAATTAATATATTATATAATATATAATTAATTATTTAAATAAAATAACCTATTTTACAAAGAAAAATGGTTATTTATATTACAATAATTCTTATATAAAATCAGAGTATTTATATCGCGAAAGAACAATAACAATATAAATAACTTGAGTATTATTTATATCGCTAAAGAACGATAACAGAATATAAATCATAATTTGAATATTATATTTATATCGCTAAAGAACAATAACAGAATATAAATGATAACTTTAATATCAATTATATCGCTAAACAACAATAACAGATTACAAATGATGACTTGAATATTATTTGTATCACGAAAGAACGATAGCAGTATATAAATAACTTAAATATTACTTATATCAATAAAGAACGATAACAGAATATAAATGTTAATTTGAATATTATTTGTAACGCTAAAGAACGATAACAGAATACAAAATATAATTTGAATATTATTTATATCACTGAAGAGTGATTAAAAAAATAAAATGAAAACTTGAACAAGGCCCGAACTCACACTCTTCGAATCATTAAGCGAGCACTCTACCGCTGGTCTATGTAACGAAGATATGGTACAATTCCATAGTTCCGGAACTGCTTCTACAAGGACATGTATCGTGTAACATCGCCGTGACCCGAAGTGGACTTAGAAAATTTTCGCTGTTCACGAGTGCGGCCACTTTTTTTTTTTTGACAACTGTACAGTCACGAAGCTTGAGTTGTGAGGGTACTAGGAACAATTGACCACGGTACTATTTCGCATTGTCCGTGATGAGGCGATAGTAGCGATACTAGTGGTTATCAACTATCTATGGATGCATATTTACTACGTATTGAGCTTCGTGACTGTATATACTAGACTGTGGTTAAACCCACAGGTGTTTCTTTTCTGTTTATTGTTTAGTAATATGGATATTGTAATGTTTTGAACTAATTGTAGCTAAACGTGCATAGTACTGTTTATCATTCATTTTTGAATATCTGTGATCAAAAAAATATATTATTTTATTTAACTGTATATGCGGGCTGATGATTCTTCTTCCTTAATTCTTTGATAAAATAATTTATATAGTGTAATATACTCAAAATCCTACTTTTATCACAGAGCTTTGATAAAATATTTTACAATATTCTTTGTCAAAGAACTATGATAGTGTAATACCAGCCTTAGGCCTAAGGTTTCAGTGAAGTTTCACCAGAATGCCCTTAAATTCCCCCCATTTACTATAAGGCTATAGCACAGTCTAGTATATACAGTCGCGAAGCTCAATACGTAGTAAATATGCAAACATTAGGTAGTTGCTCACCACTAGGATCGCTAATATCGCCTCATTACAGGCAATGCAAAATAGTACCGTCACAGTCTATTGTTTCTAGCACCCTCAAAACTCAAGCTTCGTGACTGTATAGGGTAGTAGACTGTGGCTATATTATACGTTTACATGTCAGTGTGTTCGCATCGTCTGTTTTGAGTACAGTGATAGTGGCTCTGTTTGTATAAATGTATTATAGTGAACGTGTTTAAAATGTAGATAATGGGAAGCAAGGACAGTGCGCACCGCAAAATGAAAGAGAGAAGTGAACTTGCGTAAAATATAGGAATTCCGGTGACGGCTTACGCAGTTTCTAGTACTCATAAGCAGTTGTACGGGACGACTAAGCATATACACATGTTCGTTGATGGTCCGAAGATGTAAACACATTGCAACTGCCACTCGTACGCTGGGGAGGGGATGTGGCAGGTAGCAACGATCTCTATAACATAAGCGAATGGGGTTTACTTACAGAAGGTCTACATCAGATTTACTGAACCTCAACAGCTGTTCGTAGATAAGACGTTACAAGATACAACATTTAAGTGTTTGGTTACTGAAATCTAAAGACAGTTATAAAGGTAGGTGTCCATACAGCAAGGAATAACGAACAGCGAGGGAAAATGATGTAGAAAGACACCTTACTAAATGTCATCTAAATTAAAAATATCTCAAGCATTAGCATACTGTTTTCCAAATCGTGGATTCTTAAACAAAGTAAGCACAAAGCAGCAGTTTTCAAATGATATTATTTAACTTAGCTCATTTCTGGATTTACATAAAGCGGGATATTACGAAATCAGAAGTGAAATGTCTTGTGAAGAAAGTGTTTGAAGTGTATTAAAATTTTGTGAAGGTATTCTCGATTCTGGGCGATTAAAATTCTGACTTTAAAAAATGGACAAATTTTTCTAGTTATAAAAGTATATTAGTGATGATGGAACACCTATGAATATGTGTCTACCTATCGATGTGAAAAAATTTAACGTTCGACTTCAATTTCGAAATATTGTGAAGCTAGCCACAATGTAATTATTTCTCCACTCTATTCTGTGTTAAACGTGTTTCTTTATGGACGCTAAAAGTAAGAAGAGTAGTGTTGCCACTCATATAGGCCTACGTACTGTATAACATTTTAAATATTATGAAATATGCCGGCTAAGCAAGAAATGATTGGGAGATCAAAACACGTACCTGAACAACTAGAACTTCGAGCAGCATAGGAGCATGAGGGACAAAACGATGAAGCCTTGGAGCAATTTAATGTGAGTACATTACATCACAACATTGGTGTTACAGTAGTATTATCAATAAGGAATGTTTAGTGCTATTTCTTTAACATGAGGCAACTTGATAGCAGTGATGAGCTGCGCTCGGGCGCGTGTTCGATTTCCACTTGGACCGATTACGTGGTTTTTCCAACGTTTTCCCCAACCGTAAGGCAAATGTCAGGTAAGGTAATCTATGGCGAATCCTCGGCCTCGTCAAATACCACCTCGCTATCACTAATTCTATCGACGCTAAATAATCTACTGCGTGTTCAGTTCAAAGTGTGTCATGGCTCGCTGTTTGTCGTTATGTGGCTAGCCGATGAGCCTAGAGAATTCAATCTTCCTACACTTCCGCAGAGGCGCATTACCTATGTGTAAGAGAAGTTGCCTGGCAAGTACGGCGTTCATTCAGAAGAGTACTTAATAAGTACTACTTACCGATACGTACTGTAACGCCGGTAGTGGCAGGAATGTGAACTGTATGAAAACACGTACTGAGGGGAGTTTTTTTCTTACTGGCGGGATATGGGGAGAGGGTTAAGACGATTACTTACGTACAGTATTTGTTGACATTAACTTCGACGGTCAACATGGACACGGAGCATTTGATTTGTATTGTGGAATATTGCCGTACGCAACCGATGATAACAAATACCCTGCGTACGACTTGCCAGCGCAAAACACAGTTCGAAAGAGGTTATGGTAGCACACAGACCGTTCAGACTGCCATCTGTTGCTACGACGTTCAAGTTTTATCGTACACGTTCTCAAGTTCAGATTGAACGCCTTGAATAATAGGCAACTTCTCTGACATAAAAGCTGAAACTCGCTTCAAATAGCTGACTCACAACAATGACGTCATGACACACTTTGAAATGAACACCCAGTAGTAGTTGATACAGCGTCGTTAGATAACCAACTCAAAACAACACTGGTGAGGAGTGGTGTTGATTAGGAAAGAAATTTTTCTATCGTTTTTGGAACCGTTCTAACGGTTGTAAATATCATTTACTATGTTTTATGAGGTAAATCGCCTACCGTACTGAACGCGATCCCCACTGTCCGTGTATGCAGTTTTTAATACGCAGTCCTATTGAAATCTATTTGAATACGGAAGCTGAATTTTCGAAGTAGTAATGTTGGTTAACATGTCATGACATTAGCATTTTGTTCATCCTGTAAACCTTGGCTATAAACAACAATGCGTTTTTGAGTGAAGCACATGAAACTTAATATTCTGTCGGTTAAAGTAGAACTGTAATAATAGCTTTTATGCTCGACCATGCCGAATGTAGTAATTATACACCTGGTAGCAGTCCTTTAATGCATGTCATTAAAGTGCACCTACTCATTAACGTACAGGTGTTCAGCCAATGACAACTCAGCTTACAGGTGTTCAGCCAGTGACAAGTCAGCTTTGTACCCTTATAAAACCGCAAGTATCGATTATTCTCGGATATGCAATCGAAAGAGAATTAGCGAATAGTCACGGAGGCTGGAAATCCAATACTGTCGCAGAAGGTTATGTTCTGTTACTATAATAATTAGCGTTAATTGTAAATAATATTCAAATAAATTCAATTTATCATCTCGTTTTTCAATGTCTAATTTAATTTCAATGTTATATCAAAGTTAATATTTAGTTTACTCTGTAGGTTCTTATAGGCTACCAAGGTCAATGTGGACATCTGTTCCTCGGAAAAAAATCAATACTTTCGCGTCTGCGCACATCTCACAATTTACGAGGTATTGCTCGAGGTTAGTTAGATACAAATAAAATGAATAATTTCAAGTTAGAAATATGGTCGAGCATAAAAAGTCGTATGAAACTCGCCTATAATGGTAATTAAGAAGCTCGTATGAAAATTATGAAACTCGCTTGCGCTCGTTTCATACACATCCATACTCGCTTCTTAATTACTATCATTATACGCTCGTTGCATAATGCACTATTACGAAATTACAAAATATTATGTCATATAACACGATTTTTCAACATATAATATTGCGCTCACTCTTGGTAAATGACAGATCGAACAAATGACAATAGTTGATGCGCTTAGCGTATTGAAATAGTTTTGAATACGATACACATTTTCATGCAACTCAAACCGTATTGAATACTATCCGATTCCACGTTTTACGTTATCGACCTTGAGACTCAAATCGTTTTGAATTCCCGTTTTGATGAGGTTTGAATGCACTAAGCGTATTCAAATCGATTCGAATATTCCATGAAAACGTAGTAAGTGTACTATTATGAACTCTTTAGTTCATGAAAGACACTTTTGATATTCAACTTTGAATATCCAAAATCATATTTGTAAAATAATAGAAATCTGCTTCCGTAATCTGTTGGTCAGCATGCTGGCTTCCAGATCAGGAGGTCCCGCGTTCGATTCCCGGGCTCGGCTCTCGTTGAATTTTTCTTGAAGAAGAGGAATTCCCTGGGTGTCTTAAGAGTCTGGAAATTTGTATGAATGTGAGTGTGATTGTGAGTGTGTCGGGTTAATATTGATTAACCAATAATCACAAATATAAAAAAAAAACAATACATCAGGACTGTCGCTGGGCAATAACCTGAACACACGTTTCAGCGTCACATTGTTGACAAGTAACTCCATCTGTTAGCACAACCATAAAGCATCTAATAGATGCTATAGAGTTACCAACAACGAAAAAAAAATAATAGAAAAGGATTTTGAAGGAATAAATAATAATAAATTAATTTATAAACCTATTCATGATTTAGAATAAATGTAAAATGGATATAGAATTAATTTGTAAAATAATACAAAGTCATTTTAAGGGGATAATCGATAATAAATTAAGTTGTAAACCCATTCGTGATTTAGAGGAAAGTGAATTTAATTTATAATTAGTTTGTGAAATGATACAAAGTGATTTTAAGTGGATACACGATAATAAATTAATTAATAAATCTATCCATGACTAAGAACAAAGTGAAATTACATATCACTAATGCGTGACTTATTGTTATGAATAATGCTAATACATTTATTACAGATGACCGTGACCCTTTGTTTTTCTGTAACTTATTTCTTTGACATATATACTAGTGATATCTCATTGAACAAAATAAATGAAAATATCATTTATAAAAAATATGTCCATATAATGAACTATTGTGCTAGTCCTTTTTGTTTTGAATTGTTTAGTAGACAGGTTGGTACCTCATAAGTGACACGAATAAGATATCATTCATGAGGCAACTAAGCCAGGAGACAATGGGGTAGGGTGGCCAGTTCCTTTCCCCCTCCATTGCTTACGTCGCTGACTAATGACGTATTACACTGATCAGACTTCAGATGTATGCAAAGAAAATTGCTACCGGGGTAGCTCAGTCGGCTAAGGTGCTTGTTTGCCGATCCGGAGTTGCGCTTGGGCGCGGATTCTATTCTCGCTTGGGCTGATTACCTGGTTGGGTTTTTCCGAGGTTTTCCCCAATCGTAAGGCGAATGTCAGGTAATCTATGGATCGCCAAATACCATCTCGATATCACCAAGCTCATCGACACTAAATAACCGAACAGTTAATACAGCGTCGTTGAATAACCAATTAAAAAAATACAAACAATTGTTCTTCCTCTGACATATCGTCAAGTGAGATGTACTGCCTGATTATAGATGTACATATCGTTTTATTTTAGGCCTTAAAACATTAAACTTATTCATGGTAATAACATAAAATGAGAAAAAAGTATTACTTACTTATTTACAAATGGCTTTTAAGGAACCCGAAGGTTCATTGTCGCCCTCACATAAGCCCACCATCGGTCCCTATCCTGTGCAAGATTAATCCGGTCCCTATCCTGTGCAAGATTAATCCAGTCCCTATCATCATATCCCACCTCCCTCAAATCCATTTTAATATTATCTTCCCATCTACGTCTCGGCCTCCCCAAAGGTCTTTTTCCCTCCGGTCTCCCAACTAACAATCTATATGCATTCCTGGATTCGCCCATACGTGCTACATGTCCTGCCCATCGCAAACGTGTGGATTTAATGTTCCTAATTATGTCAGGTGAAGAATACAATGCGTGCAGTTCTGCGTTGTGTAACTTTCTCAATTCTCCTGTAACTTCATCCCGCTTAGCCCCAAATATTTTCCTAAGCACCTTATTCTCAAACACCCTTAACCTATGTTCCTCTCTCAGAGTGAGAGTCCAAGTTTCACAACCATACAGAACAACCGGTAATATAACTGATTTATAAATTCTAACTTTCAGATTTTCTGACAACAGACTAGACGATAAAAGCTTCTCAACCGAATAATAACACGCATTTCCCATATTTATTCTGCGTTTAATTTCCTCCCGAGTGTCATTTATATTTGTTACTGTTGCTCCAAGATATTTGAATTTTTCCACCCCTTCGAAGGATAAATCTCCAATTTTTATATTTCCATTTCGTGCAATATTCTGGTCACGAGACATAATCATATACTTTGTCTTTTCGGGATTTACTTCCAAACCGATCGCTTTACTTGCTTCAAGTAAAATTTCCGTGTTTTCCCTAATCGTTTGTGGATTTTCTCCTAACATATTCACGTCATCCGCATAGACAAGAAGCTGATGTAACCCGTTCAATTCCAAAACCTGCCTGTTATCCTGAACTTTCCTAATGGCATATTCTAAAGCGAAGTTAAAAAGTAAAGGTGATAGTGCATCTCCCTGCTTTAGCCCGCAGTGAATTGGAAAAGCATCAGATAGAAACTGACCTATACGGACTCTGCTGTATGTTTCACTGAGACACATTTTAATTAATCGAACTAGTTTCTTGGGAATACCAAATTCAATAAGAATATCATATAATACATCCCTCTTAACCGAGTAATATGCCTTTTTGAAATCTATGAATAACTGATGTACTGTACCCTTATACTCCCATTTTTCTCCAATGTAAATAATTGTAATAAATAATAATTATTTAAAATTGTATTGTGGTTGTTTGCTAGTTTAAATCGATCTCTTGGGAAGTAGGGTAGCAGCAATTTTTCTGCAATCTACGGTCAGTCCTCAGACGTGTACTTTCGACATGTTATCGGATCCGGCGTTACAGCTCATGGATCTCTATACGTAGATGTATTGCAATTTAGTAGTCGTATCTCGGTAGTCTGCAGACATGTGCAACTTGTTTATGCATCCTTGTTTATGGAAGAAGTAGGAACAAATAAAACATTTTTCCCTTTAATAATTAGACTACTAATCATTTACGATAGAGGAAATCAATAAAAACCGCGATCAGATTGGCGATTCCTGGAATCTCTAATAATAGTTTTCTTTTATAGCTTTTTATTTTTATGTTATTTTCCCTGGCAGAGTTAAGGCCATTGAGCCTTCTCTTCCGCTGAACCAGGATCAAAGCACATAACATGAAACTACATACCGGTATACCTCCTGAATACCAGTCTAATGGTTTTTCAATGATGCTCGATTTTGGTAACATTTACTTCGAAATGTAACAAATTAAAGTTATTCAATTTATTCCTGTACAAATCATCACAGTTTATTTCGCACTGCACACACAACGTATGTTTTTCGGACAGTAAGCTCTCTAGTTTCATAACGGTAAGACTTACGTAGATGAAATTAATTATTTTTGCAGATATATTAACACAAAATTGTGAACTATATGTCGTAACCTGTTAGTATAGTAGTTTGCACGATTTTTAGGTGCCAAACTTGCGCAATCATGATATTGAAAATATTATTTTTTATGCAAGATGACTCCCTATCTCACGTCAATCAACCAATAAAAGAGGCTGAAAAATAAATTTGAATCGTATCTTAATCAGCATTTGTCTAATATATGGCCTCCACGATCACCAGACTTGAATTCCACTTAGTCCTAGTTATGGGTTATTTAAAAGAAACACTATAGTGAAAGAGTAAGGACCATGTTCATTACACTTTTTTCTTCATAAATTAAACCTAAGTTTTGTAAATGAAATACGAGTGTTATTATTTTTACGTTAGTTGTACCTCAGGTTCAAGATTTTTAAAAAAATTTCGAATGCATAGTGACTTAAGTAACTTCCAATAGTAATTACCCATGAGTTATTTAACGACACAAATATCTAAAACATAATACTAGTTCTTTACCACTCTAGTTTTGTGAAACACGGAGCTGGCTTCCCCACAAAAGTAGTAATTAAGACATTTTGAGGTATGGTAGAATTGGTTTTAATAAAATTATCAAAACGTTATGTACAAGTTATGTTTTATTTATATGCAAAGCAAGTCTCTCATGCATACAAGTCACTTAAAATGGACACAAATAATAAAACATTCACGAATACAGATCATGAAATTATTTACAGATTTACAAAGAGATTTTGCCACAGATTTATTAAACAATGGTGATATAATTATTTGTATAGTAAATAATTAATTCAACGAAATCACTATTAGCAACATTAAATAAAAGCTTGAGTGTGACTGGAGTTTGAACATATGTTTTTAAACTCATTCAAAACATATAATAGTACATTATGCAACGAGCCTATAATGATAGTAATTAAGAAAGGGAGTATGGATGTTTATGAAACTCGCTTGGGCTCGTTTCATAATTTTCATAAGAGCTTCTTAATTACCATTATAGGCCAGTTTCATACGACTTTTTATGCTCGACCATATTTCTAACTTGAAATTACCGGTATTCAGATGTATACATTTTATTTGTATCTGACAAGATCGGAAGTGACCTTGTTCTAGGTCGTGAATTGTGAGATGTGCGCAGACGCGAAAGTATTGATTTTTTCCGAGGAACAATAATGCCATTGACCTTGATGTATAATCCCGTTAAACTTCATAATATTATAATATTATAACCTTGATTATTGAATTCGACATTGAAAAACGAGATGACAAATTGAATTTATTTGAATATTATTTACAATTAACGCTAATTATTATAGTAACAGAGCATAACCTTCTGCGACAGTATTGGATTTCAGCCTCCGTGACTTTTCGCTAATTCTCTTTCGATTGCATATCCGAGAATAATCGATACTTGCGGTTTTATAACGGTACAAAGCTGACTTCTCATTGGCTGAACACATGTAAGCTGAGTTATCATTGGCTGAAGACCTGTACTTTAATGAGTAGGTGTACTTTGACATGCATTAAAGGACTGCTACCAGGTGTATAATTAGTACATTTCGGCATGGTCGAGCATAAAAATATGCATTTTTTTTACAAGGGTCGGATCCAGTAACACATATTATACGTACATCTTTTACTTCAAGAATTATACTCTTGCTCCGAGATTAAAGCTATATCCAATAACATTGTTTGGAAATACATCCACTGTACAAATTTATTATTCAACTTCCTTTATGTTAACACATAAAATGCCACATACAAATAATACTAAATTTTAACGCAAGTAAAGGGCTCGGAATTAGTTAAATTTTATAAATATTGGAATGAAAACCGGACGTTATATTTATCCGAAAAATTATTAGATTTATTCCAATTACTTTACAGCAATCGAAGCCCGAAATTTTACTCTTTCGACTTTGATTACTGCGTAAAATAATATATTATGAAACAAGTTCATCATGTTATACATTTTATGGCACAGTCGATTTGACTAATGTAATAACCGTATACCAATATAAACATGTTATTTTTTGAACGACAGCATTATAAAACAATTAATGATTAAATAAAACCAGATTTGTAAAGATTGGTAGTTTGATATCATGGTCTATGAAGAAGGGGTGTTGCTATGACAACAGTGATGTATTAAATATTACAGCATGACAAATCGTTTCATAATGTTAACTTTATGGCACAAGTTATTCCGTCATAACGGAAGTCATGACGTTTTAGTTGGCATGGTAATATTTTAAGGCTCTGGTACAATAATGTAACGCATTATGCACGATTTTGACTAACGATAAAGACTGTTTATAATGCTGGAGTACAAAAACACTATTTATTAAACCACGTGTGTATAACATTAAATTCAGAGATATGGAAGATTGGAGAGTTATTAAATCAAGTATGCATAAAATTAATTTAGGAAAATGGGGTATTCTGGTGGGGTTTAGTAAGTCAAGTGTACACGAAACTGAATTCAGATGCATTGAAGATTGATGGGTGTTTATTAAGTCAGGTTTGCAGAGAACTATAATTCAGTAACATGGGATATTTTGGAGAAGGTTTAATTCAAGTGTGTACAAAATTAAATTCAGTTACATGGAAGATTTAGAGTGGATTTTTTATGTCAAGTGTGTATAAAACTAAATTCAGATACAATATATGGAAGATTTAGGTGGATTTATTATGTCAAGTGTGTATAAAACTAAATTCAGATACAGTATATGGAAGATTTGTGTGGATTTATTATGTCAAGTGTGTACTAAACTAAATTCAGATACAGTATATGGAAGATATTGATGGATTTATTGTGTCAAGTGTGTACAAAACTAAATTCAGATACAGTATATGGAAGATTTAGGTGGATTTATTATGTCAAATGTGTACAAAACTAAATTCAGATACAGTATAAGGAAGAGGGCGGCCGGGTAGCTCAGTTGGTAGAGCAGCTGGCTACGGACTGGGTTCGATCCCAGGTGGTGACAGGATTTTTTCTCGTTGCCAAACTTTCAGAACCGCCCCGAGGTTCACTCAGCCTCCTATAAAATTGAGTACCGGGTCCTTCCCGGGGGTAAAAGGCGGTCAGAGCGTGGTGCCGACCACACCACCTCATTCTAGTGCCGAGGTCATGGAAAGCATGGGGCTCTACCTCCATGCCCCCCAAGTGCCTTCATGGCATGTTACGGGGATACCTTTACAGTGTATGGAAGATTTATGTGGATTCATTATGTCAAGTGTGTACAAAACTAAATTCAGATACAGTACATGGAAGATTTAGAGTGGATTTTTTATATCAAGTGTGCAAAACTAAATTCAGATACATGGTTGATTTAGAGTGGATTTATTATGCCAAGTGTACAAAACTAAATTCAGATAGATAGCAGATTAAGAGTGGATTTATTATGTCAAGTGTGTACAAAATTAAATTCAGATACATGGAAGATTTAGAGTGGATTTATTATGGCAAGTGTGTAAAAAACTAAATTCAGATACAGTATATGGAAGATTTAGAGTACATTAGATTTATTAGGCCTATGTAAAGTGTGTAAAAAATTAAATTCAGAAACGTGGAAGATTTAGAGTGGATTTATTATGCCAAGTGTGTACAAAAAAATTTTTATACAAGAAAGATTTAAAGTGGATTTGTTATTATGTCAAGTGTGTACAAAATTTAATTCAGCTACACGGAAAATTTAGGGTGGAATTATTATTTAAAAGGTGTACAAAATTAAATTTAGGAATATAAAACGGTGTAAGGGGGTTATGAGGTCAAATGTGTTTATTAAGTCAAGTATGAACAATACTAAATTCAGGAACTTATAAGACTTAAAAGAGATTTATTAAGTCAAGTGTGTACTGTACTAAATTCAGATACATGGAAGATTTGAGGAGGTTTAGGAATTGAAGTGTGTACAAAACTAAATTCAGGACATCGAAGACTAGGACTTATTGTCGTTCTATTGCCGAAGCCAAGAAAACATCAGAGCTTCAACTCCCTGTAACACGCGCAATTGTTTTATCTGGTTTTCATTCCAACATTTTTCATTATGGCTATATCACCATCGTAGTGTGTTTGAGTGTGTCTATAATTTTGCAGAAAAGTTAAATATAAACTTTCCTTCTACAATCCGTTCAGAATGTTAAAGAAAGCAGATATATTTTTGATTTTATGATCTTGTTTGTACTTCATTGTGAAGGAAAGTAATTAAATGTGTTTTAGGAAATAAAAAGACAGTTTTTTGCTTAAAATTCTCTCAAAACTAACAGTAAAGTTAAATTAAATCGCTTGTCTAATTCTTTCGCGATATGGTTTGGTGAAACTTTTTACTTGGTGTTCAAAATTACCACAATTTGTTTTTTAAAAACTGCTCTATGCGCAGCCTACAATCTACAATGCATTAATGGTAAGTAACCACGACATTCATTGAATAAGTTCCTAGAAAACAAATCGCTGCAAATGCCATTTTATAAACTTTACATGGATTAATAAAAATATTTGACAAAACATTTAATAAAATTACTCTTACATTAGGTAACATTTTGATATAAGATATCACGTTTATTCTTTATATATAAATTGCTAAATATTTTCACGTTCTATATCTGTATATAACGACATATATATGGCAAATTTGGCATTTGTAACGCTTTTCCATGGAACAAATTCAAAACTTTAACAAATTTTATTTATAGTGCTTTAAACAAGTTTCTCCTCGTTTTCCGTGTTAATGAGTTTTCAAATCACTGTTAATATTAATAAAAGAAAAAAAAATTCACATTGAGCTTAGCATACGCACTAATGTATCTTAAAATCAAAAAGTCTTCCGAAGACAGTTTCTTCACTCACTCACTTCAGTTCACTTTAGTCCACTAAACTTTCGAGTATTGTGTCGTACACCACAGCCATGCTGTGTCTGTCTTCACAGCCCGGAGTTTTAGAATCTGGTTCTACAATACATTCTACACTGAGAATGGAGATCTACGATACAAATTTGGGGGTTTATACAAGTCTACATTGTTCACCACATTAATTATCTATAACGGTACTTATATCACGTGTTACATAAAATTACAGCACGTATATATACATCAGCTGACAATATTTCTTAAGCTATTGCGTCTATAATACTTAGATTATCATGGAAATGTACATTTCAAGAACAGTGCAGAAACAACATTGCTTGCATTTCGAAATTGTTAGAAGATTATATTGAAAGTAGTGAGGTTTCTATATTTTGGCAAAATACCTTATATACGTAAAAAAATATTTCTTTGCTTTTTAATTCCTGTAGATAGAATTCTTCTTAACAGAAACAATATCGTTATTTTTTTTTATCTCGTCCTAGTGATATACTGTACTAATTATCAAACAGTTAGCAGCTGCCAGAAATAATTCATTACTTCACATGTGGAGTAATTTGTTGATTAGAAACAAACATTTCATCTATATCCGACCGGTAACTTAGTAACAAAGGAATTTTTACAACAAACTTAACAATGCACAGCAGTGGACTTAATATATGTCAACATATATAGGATGTTTCCGAGGTGGTGTCACAAACTTTCAGGGATGATGGCGAAGGGCACATGTATAAATTTGAGATAAGGAACCCTGGTCCGGAAATGACTGAGTCGAAAGTTATAAGCAAAAATAGTTGCGTGTAAATGGAATTGAAATTTGGCACTGTGTGCCCTCCTTCCCTTAACTTTTAGAACAGCCGTGGAAAAATGATATGGGCCGGATGTCTCCTACGTGGACACTTGGCCCGATACAATCTGTGGGCTTGTCTACTGTTCCCATCCGTATTCGAAAATCAGGTCTGCATATTCCGCTTTCGTGTACTCCTCCATTTCACTAGGTCTGATCGATTGGACACTGCAACTTGTACACATACATTGCTGTCTACAGACGTGCATATCAGGACCGACCATGTCCGTTACACATTACGCTATCTCCATTGCTTTAGTGTAGTTTCCTGTCCCCATCCCTCAGACAGCGCACTGAATGGAATACTGTAAGTAGACAACGTAAACAACGTCAGATGAATACAGTATGTGTAAGATGTACAGATAAATACACATAAATAAGGTGTACAGAGGAATGAAATTATTTCATTTCCACAGAGCTATTTTTGCTTGTAACTTTCGACTTGGTCATTTCCGGACGAGAGTTCCTTATCTCAAATTGATACATGTGCCCTGAAAGTTTGTAACACCACCTCGGAAACTTGGAGTCAGGCCACAAAGGGAAAAACACTACAGGAGAGGGATTCGATCCAGTGCTATGGATTGAACTTCGGCGTAGCTCAGTGGTTAGATCAATTGGTACGTAGAACCAAGTATCCGGGTTCAATCCCCGGCGCCGGCGGAGCGAATTTTCCACCTCTAATAACCATTGTTACCATAACATATATATATATATATATATATATATATATATATATAGTCCACACCTGTGGAGTAACTGTTAGCGCGTCTGACCGCGAAACCAGGTGGCCCGGGTTCGAATCCTGGTCGGGGCAAGTTACCTGGTTGAGGTTTTTTCCGGGGGTTTCCCTCAACCCAATTTGAGCAAATTCTGGGTAACTTTCGGTGCTGGCCCTCGGACTCATTTCACCGGCATTATCACCTTCATCTCATTCAGGCGCTAAATAACATAAGATGTTGATTCAGCGTCGTAAAATAACCTATTTAAAAAAATAAGAGATATATTATGTAGGGCCAAAAATTAATCTTTACGTAGACTCTATATAATGTTGAGTTTTATGGTTTAAGTATATTTGAATATTTTAACTAGGTGACCGTTAAAGATCATGTTATATAAAATACAGCTCGCAAAACAGCAAAGGGTTAGGTAGAAGGCGATAGGTATAAGAGCAGAAGGGGAACATCTTCACTATTGCAAGATTTCAGTGAGAAGATACTGACAATGAACATACCCAGACTGCTTAATTTTGAATGAACAAGTGATGGCTAAGGGGAGGGATATCATGCCTTACCCATCCACCTGATTGTGTACTAAAGCGTTAACTCGCGAGTGAAGAATTGCCGACCACTACTTTAACTATTTGTGTGTTACATGACTGTGCTACACATTTATAATGTTTAGGCCATATAAATAAAAGAATACAGTATTGATATACAGTGTATATTCAATAAAGAAATAAAGAGAAAATAATCTTTAATAATACAACATATAAATTATATTAAATTGACTCTACTCGGCCATACTTACAATCCTTTATTAAGAATCAAATTTTTTAAAAATCTAAACATCATAGTAACACCCAACCGAAAACATAAACGTTCTACGCAATTACAGAGATCCAATGAATCCCCTGTTACTTTTTTCAATTACTTTTGGTTAAACGTGTACAAATTAATAATCCTAATTTACTTTCAGGCGTTACTGATTTCAATTCTAAGATTGGTTATCATTTAAGAAATTTGTATATATAGGGGAAACTCGGGTAATTCCGCAGTAGTGCATATATGATTTTACTGCGGCTTTACAATAGCGTGAACGTAAGTTTTGAGAGGCTGTCAACAGGAGGCATGTCCTCTGCAGTGCTACAGAAAAAAATCAAGGATATTGGTCGACACCTCTGTCGGCAATACAGTGAAACATCGATAGTTGACTGTTTTTCGTGTTTTGCTGCACATCTGTGAATTATATTTTATTTTTTATTTTATTGGGTTATTTTATGACGCTGTATCAACATCTAGGTTATTTAGCGTCTGAATGATATGAAGGTGATAATGCCGGTGAAATGAGTCCGGGGTCCAACACCGAAAGTTACCCAACATTTGCTCATACTGAGTTGAGGGAAAACCCCGGAAAAAAAACCTCAACCAGATAACTTGCCCCGACCGGGATTCGCGGCCAGACGCGCTGACCGTTACTTCACAGGTGTGGACCCACATTTGTGAAAAAAGTGAGCTTTGTTACATATATATTGTTCCTTTTATGTTACTTTCATAGTGTATTTCATAATTATTTACGACTGCGGAATTAGCCAAGTCCTATTGCGGATTTATCCGAACTGTTGCGGAATTACCCGAGTTGTTCTTTTTCAACTGTAATGTATGTAAACTAACTATATTTGCATTTTAATAGGTCTCTTTAACTCATTTGGTAATGAAAGGTTTCGTCCATGTCTACATACTTTGATAATATTTTTCAATTAACATTTTGATAAAAATATGATAGATTTACTTCTTAATATTGCGGAATTAGCCGAGTCTCCCCTATGAAAATAAAAATTAGGAGGTATTATTTCACGTATCTTGAATGTGTATAAACTTCGGTCATTTATGAGTCTTAGAAGCTTGTCTTTTTTCCACAAATTAAAACTCTTCGAGTAATATAACAATTTCAGAACTGTAGGAAGGTTGTTAGCAATAATCTTTGTGGATTAGAGTGGACGTTTTAACATATCTTTCATATATACGGAACAAAATGGGTATATTAATTTCGAAGCGAATAAAATAATTTGTACAGAATATCGCGTCATCCTCTCTCCCGTGACGTGCATTAGAGTATCTTGTAATCTCTTTGAAAATGTACAATCCCACATGGCTAATGCCCTGCTGTGTCTAACCACGTTTTCGGTGTAGACCTGAGCCATTTGGAAGGGTTACCAATAATCCGCAACAGCGAACTCAGAATTTGCATTACAAATTCGGTGCATGACATTCATATCGGCACAGCTGGACTTTGCTCATTTGCAGGCAGAAGTCCGCATCAAATTAATCCCATCGGTGGGCAGCGTGGTGGCAAGCTTTCTTAACAGAAGAGGGGTCAGGAATTCTAGTCCGAGGTAGGCCTTTCTGAGATTACACAGTCGTGTACACCCTGGACTCATTTCGCTGGCATTATCACCTTTATTTCATTCAGACGGTAGATAACTACAGTAGTTGATAAAGCGTCGTAAAATAACAAATAAAAAATGTAATTGACATTATTTCAGGGGAGAACGGTTACAAGGAAAATTGCTATTAATGAAACCATTTTATACTATTTTTTCGTCTGCCATGTAACGCCAAGATGAGAAGGCCACATCATCTGAAAACCTCAACTGTACATCTTTCATATTATGCCTCTCACCACGGCGAATAGACCGAAAGTTCTTTTGTGCGAGATCGTGCGTATTTGCTTGGTTTCCGCACAAAACCAATCCGCGGAAAGTCTAAAATTCCACATTCAGTATTCCCAACCTAACACACATAACAATTTCCCTCTTCTTACCGCTTAAGTGACATATTGATTTTACTGCTTTTAACATATTACTTTTAGAGACGTTCAATATAGTAATAATTATAAATTGGAAACTTATCACTGCAATTTCACCTAAATTGCACTGTTAATTATTGTTTTTAAATATATGCAAAAATTAAGTAAACTCTACAACTCCACTAAAGTTACTGCATTCGTGATGCAAGTAACATTAAGGAAGCCGTAAAAAAATCAACAAATCAACTTGCCGAAGTTATTACTGCAATATGTTATATAAATAATATTGTTAAAATATTAAAATGAAAAATAAATCATTACATAACCTTACCGTTTGTTTTAAGTTCGCATTTATAGACTGGGGGGGGGGGGAAGACAGACGTATATCACGGCCTGCTGGAGTATAGTAAACACAGAAAACATTTTAAAGCAACAATGTTGAAGATAGATATTTTTGTTTTGCAAATTTGCCGTCATTGAACAGAAACCAAGATGGAGATTTCATTGCAACTAATTAGAAATTTCTCTTTCAGGTATGTAATAAACGATCTTCGCACAAAATAATGTACGATACACGAGCGGTATGTTTTCTTTCAATTCTCGGAAATTAAAAAAGCTCAACTACGTTTCTCTTTTTCAAACTTTTCCTCGAACATGAAAACTTAAACATACCGCTCTTGTAACACATATTACTATTACATCTACAGCACTACAGTCTTCTAATATATTGAACTTTATAAAGAACAAGCCTTAGCCTTCAGTTTTACAAATAATTTTAAACGATTTTAATTTTACAACTCAGGCACACTGCCTACCTTTTTAATATATTGCATAATTATAATTATATCCACTGGAAGGCTTTCTATCTGAATGTTAATTTAATACCATGTACGCCATTTAACCACTTTAAGAAAAGTACGCATGGTTAGACTATTTATTTGTGTAATATAGATGTGTTTAAATATTTTTCACCATGTTCAAATGTTTGTTTTGTTAGTAAACTATCACCTGAAGATGACTTGAATGTAAGTAGAAAATATTCGTGATGCATATTAATACTGTATCTTGATGTAACAGAATCCATTTCTGCCATCTTAACATGATAAGTGATTGACTGAAAATAAAAACTAATTTATATGATATCATTTTATACTAACTTAGAGTACGTTAAATTTGTTGCAATTCATTACACTATAATTTTGTAACCTTATTAGACGGAGAAAAAGTTTGCAAAAATGCAAGCAATGCTGGGTAAGACTATGTAATCCTAGCATCTATTTATAAAGGAAGTGCTGGTTCTTCAAGTGCGGCCTTCTTGCATATCCTTCGAATTGTAAGTATTAAACATTTTCAGATTAATAATAATTCAACATGATATACTGTATTGGGTAATTAATTCTTTAGTTTTCCGTTATACCTCTAAGATACTCTTAACCTTGAGACCTAATTTCATCTAATTTTCACAGTAACTATGCGTCCTGTTACTAACTACTTTTGCTGAATGCTTTCATACAATGAAGTAACTATGTAAATGGTTTAATTTTTCGATGTTTTCTTCCTGCAATCGAATAATCAATTAAACGAAATTCTAGGCCGCACTTGGAGATAATAACTCAAACATTGTCACTAATAAGAAAGAGTACATTTGTGTATATATTTTTGTGAACATTCCGAATGTTGAAAGTGATGTAAGATAAATTTGAATCACTCTTCATGCTACAGTATAAAGCTTTATTAATGCTATTTCTCTGCTTATGTGTTACTAGAATTTCCTTAAGCGAATCTTAAGAAGTGTATGTTTTGGTTGTGAGCATGTCTCCGGAAAGAAAGCACGATGCTATACCAAGTTTGGGACGGAAATGTTTTAGGATTTTATTCATTGTTAGGGTATAGTTACTCAGTGACTTGCTTATTCTCGTGTGTTACCATACCAAGATAAATGCATTGCATGACAAATATATTATGATATTGGGTTGATTATAATGCAAGCAATAATTTTTTATAATTAAGTTCATATTTGGAGAAGTACGATTCTTATTAATTAATTCACTGTTTCGACACATGTTAATGTAGTGTTTGCGATATGAATGTAAACAGGTTCTTCTATAGACTAGTGGCGTAGAATCGTGACCGTCCTGATCACCGACTTCACTTCTACAGGGACATCATTTTATTTTTACTTCAATTTTTATTGTACCTGAGTTTTTGAATATATTTCATTCTCACCCTTTCTACTAATGAAGCTCAACCGTCCTCCACACAGAACCAAGAACGCATATACAGTCTTAAAAACAGGTTCTTCTATAGACTAGTGGCGTAGAATCGTGACCTTCCTGATCACCGACTTCACTTCTACAGGGGCATCATTTTATTTTTACTCCAATTTTTATTGTACCTGAGTTTTTGAATGTACTACATTCCCACCCCTTCTACTAATGAAGCTCAACCGTCCTCCACACAGAACCAAGACCGCATATACAGTCATAGTAGCCTTACGGTCATAGTAAACAGTACGTTCCAAAAATATGTTTGCGTTTTCCAGTGACGAAAAAGCTTTCAATATTCAATAATTTTCGCACAGGTACTGTCGTCCATTTGCCTATGTCGTATCCCGGTTTCCCCCACCAGCTTTTATTCGCCAGCTAGTGGCTGGGCTGTCTTAACTCTTTTCTGAGAACATTAATTTCTGTTAGGAATTGGACGTCTATGTAATATTATACCCATACAACTGTTTAAAATAACTTAAATAAAAGGGCCTCGTTAAATAATTAACTGTCACGTGATTTCCCCCCTTTCTACGACCCTACGACATAACCACTTGACGGACAGTAGATAGCATATCTAAGTAATTTTATCTTTTCGGATCGGGCGGAAGTGAAGATTGAATTTACAGTGCGTAAGGTACTCTTTTATAGAGTAGATACAGAATTATTTCAAAATGAGTTACTAGTACGAATGACGATACTGGTAATTGGGATTAGGTACAATAGTCTATAGTGCGATAATATAGTCTACACATTAGAACTGAAGCCTGTATCGAAATGAACGGCCACCATTTTAAAAAATGTGTTTAAATATCCATATTATGATTATTTTTCAATTTAACTTCATTCTCTATATTGTACGCTAATGTGCTGTAGACAGTATAATATACACTGCATAATGAATACGTCCGAATGGACAGCTCAGTTCATGAGTAAAAACACTCATTGTTAATACTGTAGTGTATTTTGATTGAACAAAAACCAAATGACAATGATCAAACCCAAATTCGCGATATTTCCTAGTTTATGTAAATGGATGAACTACTTTTCTTCCTTCCTATACCTAGTAAAGTGATTTGTTTGTACATTACGCCAGTATCATCGAACTCCAGTCGTGGAAGGGGGTAGCAAACGGCGTTGATCCAACGGTATAGCCAGATTAATATTAAAAATGTTAGTAAAAATAAAATTATGTCCCTTTATTAAATTACTTATATACAGGGAAATTCAAAAGGTTATGTCAATACATTAAGATGTGATGAAAATATTGGTAATTTTTAATAAGAATAATACATGTCGTTTCTATTTGACAACATTTTCGAGCTACGATTTTTTGTATTGTTTAGATAATTTATAATTTTAACTGTAGTAATTGAATTGTAGCGAACAATATCCAGTTATTCAAAGCAACTGACCATAGCAAACTAAGTTAGTCCCTGATTACTCTGTTAATTTTGTAACTCTCTTCCACCGGCCGAACCCAGTGTAACTTAGTAGCGAAACCTAATTTTTTTACATCACAGATTCGAAATAGTACAAAATGCGAAAAAAAAAAAAATACATTTCTTGTTGTAACTCATCAGATATTTATTTTTCTATTTATTGACATAACCAAGTTTTTGTCAGAGTGTTTTTCGCGAGACCTAAGTGATTTTGTAAATTATATTTTATACTTCAGAAGATACTATAAAATGTATATGCACAAAATTACGAAAATATGAATCAGTAATAACATGGAACATCACCAGTAGCTATAATATTATGAATAATAATATTTCATTATTATTATTATTACTTCTAAGTCGGAAAGTAATATTTATCATTTATCACTTTTTACCACTGGATTTCCTGAAAAAGATTAATAAATGCAGAAGTAGAAATGAGGTTACAACTTTCCGTCGTAAAGCCAGATTTAAGAAGAATCTACAGGTCTAAAAAGCATAAATATTAATTCCACTGTACAGAATTATTGAAATACTACTTTTCATAATGTTTTTAAAATAAAATTGCTAATACTAATAAAATGTAATATATTTTGTATTATAAATATGATTTTTTTAAAATTCTTATAAAATTGCATAAATCGTATTAATTATAGTAGAATTTATAATTGAATAAAATTTAAAATATAAGATTTTGTTAATGCATGTGAATTATTTACACAGTTCCAATTTTGCAGCTACATGCACTTGAATATAATAATAATAATAATAATCATAATAATAATAATAATAATAATAATAATAATAATAATAGCAAAACAAAGAAAATAAATTAAATTGTTATCCGGTTGCACTACACACTAAGGGTTCTCCAGTGGAAGGATTTTCAGAAACACTGCCATAACCTGTTGAATCATTCTGTATAATTTTTAAATTTATTAAAACAAGAGAGACTGGCTATAACTTAAGAAGCTGGAATAAAATCTTACCATATTGAATAAATGAAATGCCATAATTCACTTAACTTTTCAGTGAAGAATGCTGGCCTATAATGCGTAGTAAAGCTGGTATGGGGCATACTTTTTCGAATCCATAGATTTTTATAACCATTTAAATTTTGTTATTGCACTATAATCTCCATATTTTAAGTTATTATCTGTGGCGACAATATATAATTTGAAAGTGATATTAAATTTTATTTGTTACTTATCAATACCTACAATACACTAATTTTCGTAAGTACTTCGTGATAAAGACAAGTCTGAGTTTTTCGCACAGAAAGTAAAAACGGATAAATATTAAAGTGACGTCCTTTGGTTTCACTGCTCACAAATTCACATACACTTTTTAGATTTGATAAAAATGTAGTTTCTAGTTTATAATAAACAGAAAAATAGCTTCATAACAACCAGTAAAATCGCAAGATACTAAGATAATCTACATTAAAAAATCACTCTGTCCACAATACACTAGCATCTCATACCTGTATTCTATAGCTTACTATCGGAACTTCACACATGGTTACAATGTATGTCAATTGGTCCTTAATTCTTTATGCATTCGATAGAATATCTTCAAATGAGTTATTATTATACATTGTTAAAACTACAATCTACTAAATCACATTACAACAGTGGTTCATTTATCGTAATTTAAAATATGTGTATTAGCTTTATGAAATGTAAGACTTCATTTAAATTAATATTAATAGTTTCTTATGGAAACTATCACATCAGTAATGTCTGATGTATACTTGTCCATATTTAAATTAAAAATGTTTATCTCATGCAGGCTTTAAACATCTCACTCATTAAAAAGTCTCAGTACTGGACCTGTACCATCGCAGTTCAATCATTACACTTCATGCCACTCTTACTCCGAATGCCATGTTTGTTTGCAGACTTCCATGCTGGTTTTAATTGAAATTGTCTCCATTGTTTTACTCCATGATAATAGTGGAGTAAATACGACACTTAATAACGTCAGTTTGCGGACTATTAGCATTGTTCCTCCAATGTACAAAGTGTAAACAATGAACATGCTAAAATTTCCAGTAGTGACCAAAGAATTTATGTACATAGTACATAAATATATTTCTAAATATCTCGTCATTAACCAAAGGGACAGTTTATTGTCTTCCTGCTCGGAAAATAGGGATTACAATCTAAGAAAACCTAATGCAGATTTGTTTTATGAGAAAGTTGTGTGTTGGAATTGCTCTTCTATAAGTATTTCAATTTTCATGCCCCATTACAACAGTTTTCTTACTCAAATGGCGACTAGGCCTATTTGACTTACGTCATTCACTCAAATGTCATCCTTTAGCAGTAACGTAATTTAACTGTAAATCTTTTAGCCGCCAAAGGCGTTGCCTTCGGTGCACCATGGGAGATATTCTACATAGCACAGTATGATCACAGTCTAATATATACAGTCACGAAGCTTGAGTTGTGAGGGTGCTAGAACAATAGACTGTGCCGGTACCATTTCACATTGTCTGTAACGAGGCGATATTAGCGATCCTAGTGGTTAGCAACTATCTATGGATGCATATTTACTACGTATTGAGCTTCGTGACTGTATATACTAGACTGTGGTATGATAATGATTAATGAAATAATGGTTGAATGACGATAGGGGAAATGAGAGCGCCACGCGAAAACTTTTCACCAAGCACCTTCTTTGTCCTCCACAAATTCCACTTTAATGGAATTAAATTTACGGGAGGGGGCACTATGGCCCAGCTTTGTTACGATCAATTGTGTTAACCTCAAGCTGGGCGCATTTTTAAATCCACACTGGCTGACTACACCAATGTTCGCTGCGTACCCAGATTTGGAGCAGGCAACCTTCACTCGTCCCTAGGCCAGCCTCCTCCGTGCGTCGCCAGCCAGCGATCGGGGAATGCTATGGAATGATGACGAAATGAAAAAAATGGCGGCGGAGTGATGTAGATGTTCTAATATTGAGAAAAACGGGAGAACCCCGAGAAAAACCCCCAACTGCGACCTTGTCCGCCACAAGTGTCACTATGGTTTTTTCATTGAAAAATCCCAGACCTTATCGGGAATCGAATCCGGGCCGCCTGCGTGACAGGCTGAAGGTATGATCTTTCAGCCACCGTAGGGGTAATTCCACTTGAACTTACCGGGATTCGAAACCGGGTTACCAGTATGACCAATCGAACACTTCCTGAAGGAGAGGAATACAGGCTTGTCTATAAGTCATGTAATCTCAAAAAAAAAAAAAAAAAAAAAAAAAATGGTATTATCTTGTAAGGTATAGCATAGCATAGATGTTGTCCAATATTGTAACTCGTACGAGGTAACCCCTGGCGTAAGCAACCCGCAGTGCATATTCTTTAAGGTCGCTTTTCCTATTTTATATGGAAAGTTATTGACCTTAGCAGAGCATGCTTGACGTGCAATGTCTCCTGGTTCCATAGGCGTTTGGACACTCATGATATATAATAACGGGGAATTTACGCATGAATATTAAAATTGATACTTCATTATGTGTATAAATGTATTTCTATAGCTAATATATTAGTCTATATAATATTAAATAGTAAAGTAATATATTAGAATATTAGGAAGTCAATTTAGAATGCAGTCGTACAATAAACTGGAGAGTTTGGTAAGTAGAACAACTCAATCCCTGGTGGTGTTGAGATTTTTTTTTTGTTGCCAAAACTTCAGAACTGGCCCGAGGTCCTCTTAATCTTCGGTTAAATAGAGTACATGCTCTTTCCAGGAGTGAAAGATGGTCGGATCCTGGTGCCGACCACACCACTTCGTTCTAGTACCGAAGTTGTAACATCAAGAACCTCAAACGCCTTAATGGCATATACGCACGATACCTTTACCTACCTTACCGCACAAAAAATAAATAAAAGCAAGTGTGGGCTAATTAACTGCCTGTAATAAACTTTAATGTTTTCCTGTATTGAATCGATGGAGCAATCAATGGAAAGAGATGCGTGCGCGAATCACGAATCCTTGTAAGTGGATTTGGGGCTGTGGAGAAGAAATTATGTGAGCTCCAAGCTGGTAGGCCACTTGTCTCACTCCGTTTGTCGCCGTGTCATGGAAAGAAACTGGGGAATTTTGAAAGTAAAAAAATTCGAAATGGATGTAACTTAATAGGTACCACGATGAAGGAAAAGAGATGTCGCAGAACACGATCGAAACGAGATTTCACAGCAGAAGGGCACTGCTGTCGTCCAAGACGCTCTTATGCCCCAGGTGCGTCAGTTATACGAATTTATACAATCCCGCACATTCATAGTGCATTTCGTAATTACAGTACTCATAATTTATATTATCTTCAATGTATACTAGATCAGGTGATAAAAGCGTGTAGCTAATGATGGTTTACGGATTCGGGTCTTACATTATGCATGTTATTTAATGCTCTTGTTGTAAAGTAGGAACCTCGAAATATTACACACATTTTCTAGCGGTGTCGTAAATGTATTGAGAAACGAGGCCAACACTGAGGGTATGATGTACAGTGTTCAAAGAAACTTTTGAATACTATTTTACTGCAAATTTATGAAGATATATGCTGATTTATTTATGTGCTAAAATTGCATTATTTCTTCATAGATTTGCAATAAACTAATATGCAACAATTTAATGAACAAAAAATATACATATACCGTATATATATATATATATATATATATATATATATATAAGTTTGCATTAAGATAATGTGAATTTTTTTTTCAGCACTATATTATAAAGGTTGCGCTTTGAACACAAACACCTTATACTTATTAATTAGTCATTATAACCTAATCCATCGTAGGTGGTTGCCTCATTAGCATTTTAATACGAAGGAAGTGTCCAATGTCATTTGGTGCTAACTTTCCTTAGTAACCAATTAATAAAATGCAGAATTACCTACTTTGAATTAAGGAATGACCTACTCTAGCTGTATAGAAATTTCACACACAATCCTGCGTTGAAGTCTTTTAGAAACAGGTACCGCATTACAAAAAACGAAATTTGTAAGGGCAAGTAAATCACTGTTGGTCTCTCTCTCTCTCTCTCTCTCTCTCTCTCTATATATATATATATATATATATATATATATATATATATATATATGAAGCATACAG
The DNA here is from genome assembly GCF_040183065.1 of Periplaneta americana. Classification (NCBI taxonomy): domain Eukaryota; kingdom Metazoa; phylum Arthropoda; class Insecta; order Blattodea; family Blattidae; genus Periplaneta; species Periplaneta americana. Next base: position 44,684,769 of record NC_091124.1, read on the forward strand.
AGGAAAACTATGAATTTCACAATTCTATTAAGGATAATTTCATTAACTAGTTTAATAGATTGCTACAAATTTTAGTATTGTTCTTATCAAAACTAGTAAAAAGAAGAATTATCACTATGGATACAGTCATTCTTTCCTTCATTTCCAATAGGAACAGAAATAAATTTTGCAGTAATATACTGAATTAGATCATTATCTCACCCTTAACATAAATGTGACATTAGTCTTTTTTCCTCTGTACACTTCATATAAGATGAGTGCATAGAGTAAGACTATCATTTTATACAACTTCGTATTTAATAGAAATAATTGCCTGGAGCATGTAAATCGAATAAAGAAATATATATTATTCAGTCGAAAAAAAAAATAAAGAATGTAAACGAGAGAATTCTAAATGAAACAGTAGAGCAAGTGGACAGCTTCAAATACTTTTGGTGTACTATAAGCAGCAACATGAGACGCTTCCAGGAAGTCAAAAGGAAGATAGCAATGGAAAAGGAAGCTTTTAATAGAAGAAGGAGCATCTTCTGCGGATTTCTGAAAAAAAAAAAGCTAAAGAAGAGACTAGTGAAGTGCTTTGTGTGAAGTGTGGCAATGTATGAAGCAGAAACCTGGACATTACGACGAAGTAAAGAAAAGAGACTAGAAACATTTGAGATGTGGATATGGAGAAGAATGGAGTGTGTGAAATGGACAGACAGAATAAGAAATGAAATTGTACAGTAGAAAGTGGATGAAAAAAAATATTGAAACTGATCAGGAAGAGAAAAAAGAATTGATTGAGTTACTGGCCGAGAAGAAGCTACCTACTGAAGGATGCACTGGAAGGAATGGTGAATGGGAGAAAAGTTCAGGGCAGAAGAAGATATAAGATGATAGACTAAGAGGAAGGCAGAAAATAGGAAAGATTGGAGAAAGCTGGGTTTTCAGTGAAGGATCTGCCCTTGGGCAGAAAACTAAGAATAAATCAATCAATGAATATTATTGAGAAAGTAGCCGAATAGATTATAAATCGAACCGAATGTAACTTAGAAGATCTAGGTAAGAGTGTAGACACAACATAACGCAATAAAGTAAATCGATAATTCTTGAGTTCTAAAACAATCAGTAACTAACTGAGCATTGTTCCCTTAAAAATGTTTAGATTTTGATTGTGTTGTTGGAATTTTAGCATGTATATTGACAATGCTTTGTACAATTAATGATATTTTAAATTAATGTTGTAATAAATTAATGCACAAATCTTGTTTCAAAGTCCACTGGGATCAGATTTCTTAGCGTCTGTCTCGTTTTTCTAGTCCCTTGTAGTGTACGACAGCAATACGTTAAATTAAACGTTGGTAAAAACTTGGTAGCGTGTCTTATATACAGGGAGTGCGCGTCACAGCGATCAGTCGACCGACGAGGTGCTGAAGCCTCCCGCGGTGAGCGAGACGATGACGAAGGCGAACGCCACGAGGAGCAGCGCGGGTCGCCAGTCGGCCGCGGCGCAGCGGTCGGGCGTCGCTCCCTTGGTCTTGCAGGCCGCGTCGTACACGCGCACGTTGGCCAGGATGCCGGCGATCTTGCGCAGGAAGCCGGCCGCCTCCGGGCCGCACTTGTCCACGCCCACCTCGTACACACACTCCAGGAACGCGTGATTAGCGCTGCAACACAAACATAACTCCTTAATTTACATATAAAATACGTAAAATAAATAAAAACATGGTGTAATGAACTAACATTTGAATTTGACGAATTAAATACTAATTGAGGCACTCAGAAGCAAAGTGATACAAGTGACATTTAGTAAGTTTTGAGATAAGTGACTTTGAAGTTGAAACGGAATTTAAAAAAATCTGTTACAGAACTATGTTGCTGTAAATTTACAGTTGTATATGTTGGTACCTATATTTTTTAACTTCTAAATATAAATTATCTATTCTAAAACTGTTTAGGTAAAATAGGGTCCTAAAGTCACTTGTATTATTTTGCCACGAAAATATTTTTGTGGAAAAGTAATATAAGTGCAAGGGTTTTCGGTATTTTTATATTATTTAAAACAAGAACAAGGACATAGCTTACAACATTGAAACATTTCTGTCTTAACAGCATTTGAGCTTTCTTATTATCATATTATAACAAAACATGTGTCTGTATAACCGAAAGAATCAATCAATCAATCTTCTTAATGTGTCCAGTTGTTTGCAGACCACAGAAAGTCAACTGTAGTATTTTCAGTTCTTCTTTTTCATAGTAAATTAGGGGTATTTTTAATCGGTGTTCATTATAGACGCCTGTTGTTACTAGCCAGATGTAGGGTGTAGTCAATATATACTGCAGAGATGTGTCTTTTGGAACTGATACTGATGATTTTAATTGACTTCTTTTGTGGTTTATGGATGGACAGTATAAAAGAATGTGTTCCAGATCTTCATGATGATCTTCAGATGCAAGTAGGAGTATCAGAAAGGTGAAATCGGTGTAGGTACAATTATGTGACAATGTGATCTGTTCTGACTCTTGTTAAAAATGTTTGAACATGTCTGGACAAGTTTGTGTAAATTTACAGGTCATTCTGTTTCTTTTTAACGGACTGTAAAATTTTCCTTTGTCAGAAGAGAGCCAATTGTTGATTAATAGGTTTATAAAATGAAACTTTACTGAAGTAAAGGCATTGAATAGAGATATCACTTGAAGAGGTCTTGGTTGCAAATATGTTGCCTGTTTCGCAACGTTATCGACTTTCTCGTTTCCAGGTATACCACAATGACTAGATATCCATTGAAATTTTATTTTCTTTTGGAGTTTTTTTAGTTCACTTAGTTGTTTCTGAATTGGAATAATTCTATGTGCGTATAGGTGTGGTACATATTTCATTATATCGTCCCTCCTCTGGCAAACTAGCGAAAGTGACAAATTAGCGACCCTGCACTTAAGGTCTATATTATACTATTTAATAGCACAATATAGACCTTAAGTGCAGGGTCACTTATTTGTCAGTTTCGCTAGTTTGCCAGAGGAGGGACGATATTAAATATAGCCCCCTTGGAGTCGGTAAATATTCAAATAGATTTTTCAGAAATTTGAGTAACACACTAAAGAGCAGCATCAATAGCTAGCAATTCAGTGTCAAGACTGGAGGAGGCTGAACATGGTATGAAGTAATTTTCTTGATATTTTGGAATATAATACCCTGCTCCTGATGTTCCATCATCAGGGTTTAGAGATTCATCTGTATAAATTTGAAGGTAATCCTTATATGAGCTGCAGAGTAGCTATATGGCATTTCACTTAAGAATGTATGAAGGATCATTTTTGAAATGATTTCGTGGAATTTGTAGGCAATGTTCTGGAATTATCCATTTTCATGGAGGATTTCATTTACAATTGGAGTTTTAGCAATGAGTGTGTCTGTGATATAGACTGGTATTTCTTCTTTGTTTATTTTGCAGAAATTACATAGGATATTATCTGACAGTTTGAAGAACATCTGAGATCTGGATGAGGCTTGCAATTTAAAAGTATTTTTATATCCTTTTTTAATACATAGTATCTTATTGGTTGAATATTATATTCAATTTCTAGGGCAACAGTTGATGTGGTTTTTGGTACTCCGAAAAAAAGGGGCCTAAGAAAATGTCAAATTTTAGATGAAATTCAGCCTTAGTCCCTGTTCATTACGTCACTAGGCTCATCTAATAAAGTCATATCTCTCTCTGCTGAAACATCTATGTTTCTGTCATGAAGTGCATCTGTAGTGCTCCTACCGCGAATATTCCTTCAACTTCCTCTTCCACGCACTTTTCCACGTCCTACAGTCCTTATTATAGGCCCATCCTAATGCTTCAGGTCATCAAAGAAAGAGTGGTGTATGAGTGGGATGAATTTCTTTAGCTATTGCAAGTTGCTTCACTTAGCAAAAGTTATCCTTATTGGATCACTGTATAGTTGGTCCAGCTCACTGTGTGCAGGCCTTCCACGTAGATGTTTCGAATATGTAATTTATTACCTCTCTCCATTATGGCAAATGAATTAGTCATACACAGAAGAAACGCAACAACAATATGCAAACAACGCACTTGTATTAGTTTGCCTCTAAGTCAAAACTCTGTATGCATTGTAATATAAGTTTAAGGCCAACATGGCGCAGCAATGGTTGGAACTGCACTTATATTACTTTTTCTCTGAACAAAAGTGACGTTAAAGATTTAGAATACATACTTATCTCACTTTAAAAAAAAAATGTCACTTATATTACTTTGCTTCTGAATGCCTCAATTACTTCATTATTTTTATTTTAAACTTTTCAACTTCAACTAAAAGTTTGAAGACACCCATTCAAAATAGATGTTTCACTCCTGCCCTTATACTTATGTGAAATACCCTGATTTTTATACAGGGACCAAAAAATTACGTCTTTTCTTTACTGTAAACCTAATCTTTCTATCTTTCAAACTGTGGATTGTACAGGGACATCATTTTATTTTTATTAACATTTTTACTATTAACCTGGCTATACATTTGGATCAAGATTGAGAACCGCAAACATCGCTTGCTACCCCCTTCCACGACTGGAGTTCGATGATACTGGCGTAAAATACGAACATATCACTTTACTAGGTATAGGAGGGAAGAAAAGTAGATCATCCATTTACGTAAACTAGGAAATATCGCGATTTTGAGTTTGATCATTTTCATTAGGTTTTCGTTTAATCAAAATACAGTACAGTATTAACAATGGGTGTTGTTACTCACGAACTGAGCTGTCCATGTGGACGTATTCATTATGCAGTGTGTATTATACTGTCTACAGCACATTAGCGTACAATATAGAGAATGAAGTTAAATTGAAAAATAATCGTAATATGGATATTTAAACACATTTTTAAAATCATTTCGATACAGACTTCAGTTCTAATGTGCATATTATCGCACTATAGACTATTGTACCTAACCCCAATTACCAGTTTCGTTCTTCGTACTAGTGTACTAGTAACTCATTTTGAAATAATTCTGTACCTACTCTATAAAAGAGTACCTTACGTACTGTAAATTCAATCTTCACTTCTGCCTGATCCGAAAAGATAAAATTACTCAGACATATTATCTACTTTTCGTCCAAGTGGTTATGTCGTAGGGTCGTAGAAAGGGAGGAAATCACGTGACACTTAATTACTTATGGAGGCCCTTTTATTTAAGTTATTTTAAACAGTTGTATAATATTACGTAGAAGTCAAATTCCTAACAGAAATTAATGTTCTCAGAAAAGAGATAAGACAGCCCAGCCACTAGCCTTTACCGAGAGGCGAATAGAAGCAGGTGGGGGAAACCGGGATGCGACGTAGGCAAATGGACGACAGTACCTATGCGAGAATGATTCAATATTGGAAGCTCTTTCGTCACTGGAAAACGCGAACATATTTTTGGAACGTACTGTTTACTCTGAATGTAAAGCTACTATGACTGTATATGCGGTCTTGGATCTGTGTGAAGGACGGTTGAACTTCATTAGTAGAAGGAGTGGGAGTGAAGTACATACAAAAACTCAGGTACAATAAAAATTGAAGTAAAAATAATATGATGTCCCTGTATAACAATATTTCTGTTATGAAAACTCATTGAAAAATTACATTTGAGCGAGATCGTGCGTATTTGCTTGCTTTCCGCACACAACCAATACGCGGTAAGTGTGAAATACCACATTCAGCATTCCCAACGTAACACACATAACAATTTCCCTATTCTTACGGCTTAAGCGTCATATTCATTTTACTGTTTTAGGCTTTTAACATATTATTTTTTAAGACGTTCAATATAGTAACAATTATAAATTGGAAACTTACCACTGCAATTTCACCTAAATTGCACTGTTCATTATTGTTTTTAAATATTTGCAAAAATTAAGTAAACTCTACAACACCACAAAAGTTACTGCATTTGTAATGCAAGTAACATTAAGGAAGCCGTGAAAAAATCAACAAGATTCCAGACTCAACATAGACTGGGGGAAAAAAAAGACAGACGTATATCACGGCCTGCTGCAGTATAGTAAACACAGAAAACATTTTACAGGAACAATGTTGAAGATAGATATATTTGTTTTCCAAAGTTGCCGTCATTGAACAGAAACCAAGATGGAGATTTCATTGCAACTAATTAGAAATTCGTCTTTCAGGTATGTAATAAACGATCTTCGCACAAAATAATGTACGATACACGAGCGGTATGTTTGTTTTCATGTTCTCGGAAATTAAAAAAGCTCAACTACGTTTCGCTTTTTCAATCTTTTCCTCGAACATGAAAACGTCAACATACCGTTCTTGTAACGCATATTACTATTTTGTAGGAAAAAATTAATTACTAAAAAATAAATGTATTTACGTCAATGAATTTTGGGATAGAGTTAAGGCTCATTCACAATGAAAATTAAACATAACGTAAGCGTTAACTTAAAAATATAAACGTTACGGTAAAATCAAAAAGTCATACCACGATGGAAACATAAACATAAAATATTTGGTAACCATGGAAACATAACAACGACCACATTTCCTCATATTCTGTCGTACACTTCAGCGCATCACGATTGTGTACTGTTTGCAAATCACGTAAGCATAGGTATGAAAGTTTGGAGTTTGCAAACTTTCATGTTAACATCTAACGGTAATGTTAATGTCAGTGTTTATGTGAATCATTGTGAATGATCCCATTTGGTAACCTGGCCGCAAACTTCTGTGTTTATGTTACGGTTATGTTTAATTTTCTTTGTGAATGGGTCTTTAGATATTCTCTCAAGCCATTCTTTCACATTACAATAATCTGTTACTTCATCTCTATACTCACTGAATTTCGACCCATTTTCATTTTTTTTTCAAGAATAAATCAAACCTTTCCACACTTGTAACAAACTCCTCAACTGTTTACTAAAAATGGAGAGAATAAGCTGATTGACAAGTTTTTACCAACTCCCAATGTTATGATGTAGATGACAGTGTTGATCCCTGAACAATTTGGTGAAAATTTCAAACTATAAAGAGTTTTAGAAACTGTTAATTTTTCCTAAATAAAATAAAGAAAAAATCTGGATTACAATGCGTTAAGGAGCTGTTACAAATTTTTAAAATAAAAAGTGATAATTGCACAAGAAACATTTCAGATATGTCTAACTCCGTCTCAAAATTCACTGATCTAAGTACAGTAGTGGCAAAAAAACCGGACCGACCCTTGTAGCTGATTTCAGAGCCTTGTTCACTCCAGAGCACGATAGACTGGTAACTGAGACTTTAGTGGTTCGAATCCTGCCTGGAAAGAAAACTTTTTTTTTGTTCCTTAGACAAATTTATTCCAAATACTTTTTTCTACAAAAAATTTAATTTTTCAATAAGCTTTCATAACAGAAAAATGTTATATAATCCACAGTTTGAAAGATAGAGAGATTGAGTTTAAAGTAAAAAGCTTCATTTTTCACAGGCATTTGCTCCCTGTATAAAGATCAGAGGGTTTCATGTAAGTATAAAGTCAGGAGTTAAACATCTCTTTTGAAGGGGTCTCCTTAAACTTTTGGTAGAAGCTGTATACTTCTGTTCGACACAATAACTAGTGATGTATACAGGGAGTGGCCTCGGGGGAAATTTGTTACTTAAAGTCTGAATTATTGTTTCTTTTGCTGTCGGTTCCACATCCCCTGGAATCGTATAAATTCCCTCCGGGGAAATAGATCTGAATTCAACATTGCACGACAATACACTCGAGAGGGAGATTTCTCGTTCCGATTGATTAGCGTGGGCGAAGGAGAGGATGTTTGTGAATGTGGAAGAGAGCTCAATGAAGGGTATAGGGGAAAAACAATGAATATCACATTTCCATAAGGTTGAGATATTATATATTACTACAAAATTTATTGCTCTTCCTACTGAAAATCAAAGAAAGGATGATTGTACCCGTGGTTACAATTCTCCTTTTCACCAGTATTAATGAGAACAACACTAAATTTTGTTGTAATCTTTTGATTTAGATAATGGACATTATCCTTACGGAATTTTGACGTTAATTGTTTTTCCCTTGTACCCTTCAATTGTTGTCATAGGTTGCCTTCATCTGAACGTCTACAACTGTGAAGTAACAGTTCGCGAGTCTGGACATGAAACCAGGTGGCCCGTGTTCGGTTCCCGGTCGGGGGAAGTTGCCTGGTTGAGGTTTTTTCGGGGGTTTTCCCTCAACCCTATACGAGCAAATGCTGGGTAACATTCGGTGCTGGATCCCGGACTCACTTCACCAGCATTATCATCTTCATCTCATTCAGATGCTAAATAACCTAAGTTGTTGATAAAGCGTCGAAAAATAACCTACTAACCTAACCTTCATCTGAAGAAAAGGATAGAAAAACTGTTAGATGGGAGAGAAGTTATTAGTTTGGTCCAGCTAGATTTTCGTTCTGACCTACTATACCAGGCCTGCACAAACAGCGCTCAACGAGCGCGCGCGCTCCTTCGGAGCGGGAGAGCGGTGTTTACCGCTCGCCGAAACGGAGAGGAAGATACGTCAGAATGACATAGGCTTGCAATAGGTAGAGGAGAGGGAAACGACCACTCAGTTATCTAGTGGAGTGCAGTGTGTAGGCCTATTCTCAGTAACTGTTTCACGTTGCTTACCTACTGCTACAGTACAGTATGGAGGAATTTAAAAGACGGAACATACATTTCACATTTAACGATTTACAGCTCGAACTTATTGATCTTCAATGTGACCTAAGGGCTAAAGATCGTTTGAATATTACTACTAGCAATAATATCCACGACTACACAGGCTCGATGTGAAAATGATTGCTATGTTTGGTTCAACATTTATATTTCTGAGAAACTGTTTTCTATAGGCCCTAATCAACAGACATCGAACATCTGTAACTAATGTTTCATTATGATCAGTAGGCTACTGTTCCTCTCAGCTGCCAACAGGATAAAACCTCGTTTTGATCTACTGATAAATAAAAATATAACAAAATGATATTGTACATTTAAGTAGCTATAGAATTTCTATTACTTCCGTAAAATAAATATTTATTTATTAGTTAATGATTGTTAAAGATAGTTTTGCAAACACTGAACGGGAATTCATTTCATAAGCACTCGTAATAGTACTTCCTTTTGCGTATATTTTGTACGAGATCACCCCTTATTCCAGTCCACCCTTATACAGAGCGCAGCTAATATCTGCATTCCGCTCATGAGCAGTGAGCCGGCTCGGAGAGCGCAAACCTTGTGCAGGCCTGTACTATACCATAAGGTGTAAGAATTTAAAACTCGCCGCTAAACAATTTGGGAAGATATAAGGTAAAAGAAGAGGAACAAATAAGAATGCTCAAAGGGTAGTTGCAGGAAACGAACAGAAAAGAAAGAAAAAATAAATCTTTAAGGAAGAAGAAAATGAAGGAAATAAAAGAAAAAATTAAAAATGAAGAAAATAAAGGGAAAGAAATGAAAGAAGAGAGTGCATAAAATGATTATAGTTTTGGATTAGAAATGATTCATGAATAATATTGCTTTTATGAAGGAAATTTAAAGAATATAATATTATGATAAAAGAAGGGGCATTATTCAATCATATAATTTACTTAGTGATATTTTACAACAGTATGGGTTAAGTACAGGTCTGGCCAGCAAGGACCATCTGCTAGCAGACTTGTAGCTGTGTGTACTAACCGCAAAGTGAAACAGCTGTGTCATAATGGCTTGAAACGTTAGGTATTCTAGAATTTCATAAATATTTTAATTGGAGCAGGAAATGTTGCAGTTTAAAATAAGGAATGTAAAATACAAGCTTGGAGAATGGATAGTCTTAAAATTTTTATAATTACAGTCATTAAAACTGAAAAGGGTTTTTATAAAGTTCACAGAAAACGTAAAACTTCACAAACAATTCATTATAGACGTTGTGTAATGGTGTAGCTTGAAACGAAGCAAAGATGCAATTTGTAATTTTTCAACGAGATTATTCTGGGAAAGAATTACTTCTGTTAAACGCTTGGCAGAACTCGGATTTTCACGATTTAAAATATGTTAAGCAGTGGTGTGGAAAAAAAGGAGTGACTTGTGTATATCTAATGCCTACCCACTTCACTTGCGTGATTCGGGTTCCGCATACTGCGGAAAGATGGCAGGACCACAGTCTAGTATATACAGCCACGAAGCTTGAGTTGTGAGGATGCTAGGAACAATAGACTGTGCCGGTACTATTTCGCATTGTCTGTAATGAGCGATCGTAGCGATCCTAGTGGTTAGCAACTATCTATGGATGCATATTTACTACGTATTGAGCTTCGTAACTGTATGTACTAGACTGTGGCAGGACTGTGACCCATTTTAAAGTTGCACACCACTTCGGCGAGCCACGTTATGCATGATGTGTGTCTGTGAAAAGTTATGTCGTGTACTAGGGTAGTGTATATGTAAGTGTTCCTGTAAGTGTAGTGTAGGGAATGGGCGACTATAATGATGGCGAGAAAGGGAGAAGGGGAAATCCGGTGCCGACACGTAGCATGTTTCTACTCCATACAATGCCACACTCCACACAAAGCACTTTACTAGTCTCTTCCTTAGTTCCTTTTCCAGAGATTCGCAGAAAATGCTCCTTTTTCTAATAAAAGCTTACTTGGCCATTGCTATCCTCCTTTTGGCTTCCTGGAAGCAGCTCGTGTGCTTATAGTCCTACAAGTACGCCTATATTACGAAGAAATCTTACAAATATGTCGTCCTATATTTCTACGGAAATATTCTGACGTTCGACCACCATATGATTAAAGAATCCAGAATTTAGTGGAAAAAGTGAGAAAAAAAGGCTTGCCGTAAATAAAAAGAGGGCGCATAAAATCACTTTCTAATTGAATAAAAACTCGATGACATAGGTCATAGGTTATAGGGTAGAACAATCTCCCACACAATCGTTAAGAAAGTTATCAATAGGCAGGTGTATGCCATATATCAGCATGAAAATCGACAAAATTGATGAAACTAAAGCCTTATAAGACGACATTCGTTCATAAATTGAATGAAACTGACATGTATACAGGGTGTAAACAATATAAACTGCCAAAAATAGTGGTGATAGAGCATAAATAACTGAAGAAAATAGTTAAACGTTGTTTTTCTGTAACTGTCATGGTTTGCCCAGAAAAATGTGCTTTTTGAGTCTAACGTTTTTGGAAAAGGGAATAGGCAGTCATTATTTAGGCTACTTTGCTTGGTATGTACAGTAGTGGCATAAAAAAAACCGGACCGACCCTTGTAGCTGATTTGAGAGCCTTGTTCACTCCAGAGCATGATAGACTGATAACTAAGACTTTCGTGGTTCGAATCCTGCCTGGGAAGGAAACTTTTTTTGTTCCTCATTCAAATTTGTTCCCAATACTTTTCGATTGCAGCGATATTTTACTACTTAATTAACTTATTATTCCCGGAACATGAATTTTACCAGCAATCGAAAAGTATTGAGAATAAATTTGAATAAGGAAAAAAAAAAGTTTTCTTCCCATGCAGAATTCGAACCAAGAAAGTCTTAGTTATCAGTCTATCGTGCTCTGGAGTGAACAAGGCTCTGAAATCAGCTACAAGGTCGGTCCGGTTTTTTCTGCCACTACTGTACGTTGAAGCAGCCGTTTTTTTACTCCGTTATGTATTAGTGTGAGTTGGGTACAAGGTCATTGGAAATAATAATAATAATAATAAAGGTAAGGTAAAGGTATCCCCATAACATACCATGAAGGCACTTGGGGGGCATGGCGGTAGAGCCCCATGCTTTCCATGACCTCGGCACTAGAATGAGTTGGTGTGGTCGGCACCACGCTCTGATCGCCTTTTTACCCCCGGGAAAGACCCGGTACTCAATTTTATAGAAGGCTGAGTGAACCTTGGGGCCATTCTGAAAGTCTTGTCACCACCTGGGATCGAACCCCGGACCTTCCAGTCCGTAGCCAGCTGCTCTACCAATAATAATAATAATAATAATAATAATAATAATAATGGTTTATTTAACCTGGCAGAGCTAAGGCCATACGGCTTTCTCTAACACTCAACCAGGAGTAAAACTGCGTTACAAAACACACTACCGGTACAATAACATTTACGTTGTCAAAATGTCAACAAATAATTAAACTACTATCAGTGTTAAAAACATGGTATTTTACAAATTAAAAATAAAATTATGAGATATAATTAAATTTCATATATATATATATATATATATATATATATATATATATATATATATATATAAGCCACTGGCGTGGCTCAGTCGGTTAAGGCGCTTGCCTGCCGGTCTGACGTTGCGCTCGGGCGTGGGTTCGATCCCCGCTTGGACTGATTACCTGGTTGGGTTTTTTCCGAGGTTTTCCCCAACCGTAAGGAGAATGCCAGGTAATCTATGGCGAATCCTCGGCCTCATCTCGCCAAATACCATCTCGCTATCACCAATCTCATCGACGCTAAATAACCTAGTAGTTGATACAGCGTCGTTAAATAAACAACTGAAAAAAAAAATATATATATAATTCATTTATTCAATTATGAACTCGGATTTTAAGATGCATTAACTATTAATTTTTTTGTACTACAGGCTACAATGTTCATTGCAAACAGCTTTTGTTTTGTTGGGATTTTTCTCGATTGCTTTTATAATGAAACTTTGTCTCCTGGCGAATAGCCCTTCTTTTTACTGTGACACATGATTGATAGGTGCTGAGTGATTTATATCTATATTAAAATGTTTGGATCATGTCCTGAGAGCCGCCTTGGGTGGCGTAGGAGGTATAGCGCTGGCCTTCTGTGCCCAAGGTTGCGAGTTCCATCCCGGGCCAGGTCGATGACATTTAGGTGTGCTTAAATGCGACAGGCTCATGTCACTAGATTTAGTGGCATGTAAAAGAACTGCGAGACAAAATTCCGGCACACCGGCGACGCTGATATAACTCGGCAGTTGCGAGAGTCGTTAAATAAAACATAATTTAAATGTAACATGTCCTGAAATATGCTAGCATATGGAGACGGGTCGCCCTGGGTAGCGTAGTCAGTATAGCGTTGGCCCTCTGTACTTGAGATCGCGGGTTCGATCCCGGTCCAGGTCGATGGCATTTAAGTGTGCTTAAATGCGACAGGCTTATGTCGTAGATTTACTGGCATGTAAAAGAACTTCTGCGGGACAAAATTCCGGCACAACAGCGACGCTGATATAACATCGGCAGTTGTGAGCATCTTTAAATAAATCATAATTTAAAATTGTTTATAAAGACGGAGCATACCGGCTCTGTATTCGCCTGAGCTGCTTTCTCGGTACGAGTCCCATAATTTTGAGATCACTAACGTAAAGAGGCAGCGGTCTCACTGTCACAGGGCTTATATCAAGACTTTCTACTAGAGATAGCCTTGCTTATATGCATGTTTCCCTTATACTGTGGCTGACCTTGAGGATTGTGTACGGTAAATGATTAAAATGTATCGAAGTTATGAGGAAAATCAGATAAAGCTAAAATGAAGTTCTATTACGTATTAAATCTATTAAAAACAAGTAGAATCTAAAGTCGACTAAAAAATAATGCTACGTACAAAAGCGAATTGCGTGCAATTCAGAATTAATTTATAGGTAACTAAATGGAGTGCTTTACTTCTGGAGAAAAAGATGGTGGAACTCTGTGTAGAATTTATTACAGCGGACGGGGAGGTGATTACTGTCCAGTGCACGGAAATTTTGTCATTTTAACCTCGTTTTCATCAAACTTCAAGAATCTCGAGGGCTAGACGTTGTTCAAAGAAAATTTATGTTGAAAACATAATTAACACATTTCTAACTTTCTTGATGAAAAATTCAACAAAAAGGTTAAGGTTGCCGTTCCGGCGCGTTTCGCCAGAAAAGAAAGCACTGATTAAGTGTAATTTCTCTTGAATTTGTACATAATTACGCACAAAACAGAATTACCCTATAAGGCTTTGGGTTGCTTATGACCAGACCAAGGGATTTGGAGTACTATAAAGTAATGATGCCATTGAAGACGTTCATTTAAGTGATATACCTAGTTTAAAATATGCTGCAACTGTGTCAGCCCACGTGGAACGCAGTTTTTCCATGTGTAGGCCTAAGTTTTTTTTCTCCAAATGACAGGTTGTGTCGTTCTCAATGGAAAATTTGAAAATGATATTCACTTTGTACTATAAACTCACACAGAATTATAAGGTTCATGTTTTTTTAATATTAATGTGTATTATTTTTTGAAGGACATCAGCCAATTGAAATCAATTTTGAGAAACCAACAAAAACTGTATTAAGAGATTTTAAAAAAAAGATTGTATTTTTTTCTGATTTTTGATAATTTAGGCTTAGGCCTACCTATGTGATATTTTGAGAAGAGCTTTTAATACATTAATGATTTATTTTTTTAAATTTCCTGAAGTTTCACATGATGAAAATTAGTAACATGTCCTTTCAAAAAAAGAAATGGATTAAATTGTTTATATTATTTTAATGTACCGAAGTAATATGATATTTCCATGCAGATATTCTGCGTCATCATACGATGAAAGAGTAATGGAACGGAGAAAAATTCTCTCCGACGCCGGGATTTGAATCCGGGTTTTCAGCTCTACGTGCTGATGCTTTATCCACTAAGCCACACCGGATACCCACCCCGGCGTCGGACAGAATCGTCTCAGATTAAGTTCCAACTCTTAGGTTCCCTCTAGTGGCCGCCCTCTGCACTACGTCATAGATGTCTATGAACGTAGGACTGAAGTCCACACATGTGCTGAGGTGCACTCGTTATGAGTGACTAGTTGGCCGGGATCTGACGGAATAAGCGCCGTCTTAAATCACGAAGTGATTTACGCATATCATATATATTATTTTAATGTACCGAAGTACATATGATATTTCCATGCAGATATTCTGCGTCATCATATGATGAAAGAGTAATGGAACGGAGAGAAATTCTCTCCGGCGCCGGCATCAGCACATAGAGCTGAAAACCTGGGTTCAAATCCCGGCGTCGGAGAGAATTTTTCTTCGTTCCATTACTCTTTCATCGTAAATTGTTTAGTTCGAAATTAAATGTATATTGCATATATGTAGGCCAATGTATTTATTTAAACTATGTAATACATTAAATGAATAAATAAATGAATAAGTAAATAAATAAGTGAATAAATAAATAAATAAATAAATAAGTGAATAAATTAATAAGTGAATAAATTAATAAATAGACAAATGAATAAATACATTTTACAAATAAATAAAAAAGAAATGATAATTGGGCTTATGTTTGTGTGCTCAAAATTAAATATACAATTGATTCCTTAAGTGAGGGTTATACTTCATGAATCATACTGTATATATCAAGATGCAGCGTCCGATTTGATGTTCAGAGTTTGAAGACACAATGTCAAAAAACCGTTATGTGCACATCTGAAATCATATTACGTGCATCAGATACTGCGACCATTAAGGCAGGTAACGGGATTGTTTGTCATCTTCCGACTCCCATCCTAAAGGACAATCATCAGCACTTTCTGACAACTCAATACGGGGGTTGGAAGGTGCTCGTCTATCACGATTTACTGCAGCCTAGGGCTTTGATATCGATCTGTACCGAACTGAAGACTTTCTAGTCCCCCGAGTCTGTGACATAACGCCTCTTGGCAGAGATGCTCTCATTCTTCTGGAAACGTCTGAAAATAAAATCACTTTACGGCGCCTGGAGTTGTTTTGTTATAGGAATAAAGAAGTTAAAAGTCGGTCAAGAAGTGGGGGAGGTCGCAACTCCACCACAACATCATTAGACTCGATGAGGGTTGTGGGGAGGCGGTGCAGGGCCCACCGCAATCTTGTGTACACCCAGCGTCATACATAACGAGCAGGATGCACTTAATTACTCTTTCCTTCCCTCTGCCGTCGTCACGGAGATTTTTAATGGTAAACATTGTAAACAGAGAAGCATCAGTCTTGCCTTCTTTCCTTACTGTAATTAAATGTGAAGGTTGTGCAGGTAATGCCGACCAACAGTGAATTATTGAAAGTCCAGGTCCCTCTTTACGTTTTATAGCGCTGCCATCGAAATAAAAGAACGAAACAGAGCGGAACTACAAATTAAATATTAAGGAGAAGTATCTGTGAAATTTTGTGTCTCAGTGAAACTTACGGCAGAGTCCGTATGGCCAGCTTCTGTCTGATGCTTTTCAAATTCACTGCGGGCCAAAGCAAGGAGATGCACTTTCACCTTTAATTTTTAACTTTGCTCTAGAATATGCTATTAGGAAAGTTCAGGATAACACAGAGGGTTTGGAATTGAACGGGTTACATCAGCTTCTTGTCTATGCGGATGACGTGAATATGTTAGGAAAAAATCGACAAACGATTAGGGAAAACACGGGAATTTTACTGGAAGCAAGTAAAGAGATAGGTTTGGAAGTAAATCCCGAAAAGACAAAGTATATGATTATGTCTCGTGACCAGAATAACAGAGAGGGTTTGAAATTGAACGGGTTACATCAGCTGCTTGTCTATGTGGATGACGTGAATATGTTAGGAAAAAATCGACAAACGATTAGGGAAAACACGGGAATTTTACTGGAAGCAAGTAAAGAAGTAAGTTTGGAAGTAAATCCCGAAAAGACAAAGTATATGATTATGTCTCGTGACCAGAATAACAGAGAGGGTTTGAAATTGAACGGGTTACATCAGCTGCTTGTCTATGTGGATGACGTGAATATGTTAGGAAAGAATCGACAAACGATTAGGGAAAACACTGGAATTTTACTGGAAGCAAGCAAAGAGATAGGTTTGGAAGTAAATCCCGAAAAGACAAAGTATATGATTATGTCTCGTGACCAGAATAATAGAGAGGGTTTGAAATTGAACGGGTTACATCAGCTGCTTGTCTATGCGGATGACGTCAATATGTTAGGAAAAAATCCACTAACGATTAGGGAAAATACGGAAATTTTACTTGAAGCAAGTAAAGCGATAGGGTTGGAAGTAAATCCCGAAAAGACAAAGTATATAATTATGTCTCGTGACCAGAATATTGTACGAAATGAAATATAAAAATTGGAGATTTATCCTTCGAAGAGGTGGAAGAATTCAAATATCTTGGAGCAACAGTAACAGATATAAATGACACTCGGGAGGATATTAAACGCAGAATAAATAGAGGAAATGCCTGTTATTATTCGCTTTTGTTATCCAGTCTGCTGTCAAAAAACAGTTATATAACCAGTTGTTCTTTATGGTTGTGAAACTTGGACCCTCACTTTGAGAGAGGAACAAAGATTAAGGGTGCTTGAGAATAAGGTGCTTAGGAAAATATTTGGAGCTAAGAGGGCTGAAGTTACAGGAGAATGGAGAAAGTTACACAACGCATTGCATTCTTCACCTGACATAATTAGGAACATTAAATCCAGACGTTTGAGTTGGGCAGAGCATGTAGCATGTATGGGCGAATCCATAAATGCATATAGAGTGTTAGTTGACAGGCCGAAGGGAAAAATATCTTTGGGGAGTTCGAGACGTAGATGAGAGGATAATATTAAAATGGATTTGAGGGAAGTGAGATATGATGATAGAGACTGGATTAATCTTGCAAAGGATAGGGATCGATGACGGGCTTATGTGAGGGCGGCAATGTACCTCCGAATTCCTTAAAAGCCAGTAAGTAAGTTTCTGTGAAATTTGGAACGTCCAAACTACTTTATTGTCCCGCGCTCTGGTGTCGTGGTCTAAGGCATCCTGCCTAGAACTCGCGTTATGGAATGCGCTCTGGTTCGAGCCTTATGAGGGGGTAGAAATGTTCTCATGAAATTTCGGCCAGTGTATGGGACCGGTGCCCATCCAGCATCGTGATGCACTTGGGGAGCTACAATAGGTAGCGAAATCCGTTCACGAAAGCCAGCTATAATGGCTGGGGGGGATCATCGTGCTAACCACACGCTACCTCCATTCTGGTTGGATGATCGTTCACTTCTGCTTCGGCATGTGGACGTGAGGCCAGCAGCCGGCTGGTCGGTCATGATCCTTCATGGACTGTCGTGCCTCGGACTATTATTATTATTATTATTATTATTATTATTATTATTTCTATTATTATTTCTATTATTATTACTTTGCTTACTTACAAATGGCTTTTAAGGCACCCGGAGGTTCATTGCCGCCCTCACATAAGCCCGTCATCGGTCCTTATTCTGTGCAAGATTAATCCAGTCTCTATCATCATAACCCACCTCCCTCAAATCCGTTTTAATATTATCCTCCCATCTACGTCTCGACTTCCCCAAAAGTATTTTTTCATCCGGTCTCCCAACTAACACTCTATATGCATTTCTGGATTCACCCGTGCGTGCTACATGCCCTGCCCATCCCAAACGTCTGGATTTAATGTTCCTAATTATATCAGGTGAAGAATGCAATGCGTTGTGTAACTTTCTCCATTCTCCTGTAACGTCATCCCTCTTAGCCCTAAATATTTTCCTAAGAACCTTATTCTCAAACATTCTTAATCTCTGTTCCTCTCTCAAAGTGAAAGTCCAAGTTTGACAACCATACAGAACAACCGGTAGGCCTAATATAACTGTTTTTATAAATTCCAACTTTCAGATTTTTTGACAGCAGACTAGATGGCAAAAGCTTTTGAACCGAATAATAACAGGCATATCCCATATTTATTCTGCGTTTAATTTCCTCCCGAGTGCCATTTATATTTGTTACTGTTGCTCCAAGATATTTTAATTTTTCGACCTCTTCGAAGGATAGATCTCCAATTTTTATGTTTCCATTTCGTACAATATTCTGGTCACAAGACATAATCATATACTTTGTCTTTTCGAGATTTACTTCAAAACCTATATTATTATTATTATTATTATTATTATTATTATTATTATTATTATTATTATTATTATATTAAACTACTTTACTAAATATTATGATTTTTGTCGTAGAACTACGACTTTGTCTTTGGCACGGTAGGTCGCCAACCGCTCGGCAACAATGTTATAATTATGTTTATGTTAATGAATGCATAAAGTTCATATAAAAACTATTGAAAACAATAATACAGTTATATTCATTACTTTCGTTAAGGACGTATATGGAACATACATTTTGATATATATTTTCTCATTAATTACATAACCTCACTGTTTGGCGTTCGTTCAGAAATTGGTGGAAGTTTCATTAAACGTGCTTCCAAGCTTTGCATTATTGATTCTGAAAGGGTTATTTCAGATATGGTAGAACAAGGCCCGGGTCTGTATTACGGCATCGTCCCATAAAGACACTCCGGAGTTGGAATTTAGCATCTAATGCGTAGAGAGGGATCCTATATTGTAGGGGACCACAGCCACCTTCTCCAGGAAATTGAGTTGGGGAATGTGTTACGCATAACTGTGGCAACACTGGCTCGTTCAAGCGTAATAAATGCTCAGTATAGTCTGAGAATGAGATTCTGCATACATTTAAAGGTCTTTTATGTTTTTGAAAGGATCGCAATTTGTGTCCGCAATATGATTTCAATCAAGGAGCATTTTCTTCCTTCTGTTACCTCGGCGCGCTTCGTAAGAATACGAGTATTATATGGCTTCCGTGATTCAAGGAAGAAGCCGTATAGAAATGAGGTTTTCATTATTTCTCTCTTCTTTAAAAATAACAAAGATATTGAGTTTTATTGACTTCTTCTCTGAATATTCATATTATTTTTCATATATTCCCTTTCTATTTTATTAGTTTTTTTTCTGTATTTCTCCTTTCACATTTAAATACAGGATGTGACCATGACATCTGTACCCAAGAAATCAAAAGTTGACTCGTTCAATTAAAAGTGTTATTAATACAAATTTTGCTTTGAATAGGATATTTCCCTTGAAGGCTATAACTTTGGTTTTATCTGTAGAAATGCTAAGTCCAAAATGTCATGTAATTTATTGTACATTGTAGGCTGCACGCCGGAGGTCATCTTCTGAAGCAGCAATTGAGGGGTTTGCCGAAAAAAGGGCGTATACGTCAATATGGTAAATTGAGATACAGGCAATCTAAGATTTTAAAACGCACCTGAATAAAATGTTATACAGATAGTGAACAAAAGTATACATTAAATTAAAAATCTTAGAGAGTATAAATGTTTTGTAGCATTTAGGCAATTTATATGATTAAATTTCCTTATATTTGTACCACATAAAACTTCGGTCTATACGCCCTTTATCCATATAATGATTTGCTTAGGGGATTTAATGTAGATTTCAGATTTAAATTGCACACGGAATTGAAACAAAGGTACATTTTATGACATTTATTATCTACTTCTAAAGTAATTTACATTATTTCAGATATACTGAGTAGACATTAAGTACGCAAAGGAAAATCTCTGAATATAACAGAAAAAGAAAATCTCCATTTTGTGTGAACATAAATAAATACAATTCATTCTTTGTATAATCCTGATAACAATAAGCCCAAAAATCTGAATATTGTAACAAATCTCCTTATAGAACATAAAATATTTCCGTCTGAATCTACGAGTTTCATAAGTTTGTTTACTCTTAAAGCAAGGACAATAATGAACATAAAAAGTAGTCAAAGGAAACAACTGGACTGACTAAATTGAACTATAGGCCTATATATTTGCTTAGTCTCTACCAAGAGAAAACACACACAGTACAGTATGCGGTAACGAGCAGCACTAGCTCTGCTTGCAGACTGGCTGACTAAATCGCGCACGCACGCACGCACGCACGCAGCCCTGTCCTGCAGGTATGTACAGTACAATCAAAACAAAATTTCGCTACTATAATTAGCGAATTATTCACTACATTTTAAACCGTTTTCCCGAAGAAGGGCGTAGAGATCTATCCGCCTTTCTTCCAGCAAACCCCTCAATTATAATTTGATCATCTGCACACAACAGTGTGTCCAGGTATGTGTTATTAGACACAGTAAACCCTGCATGATGGTTTCTTCTCAATAATTGAATTAAATGAATCATTATACAGGGTGGACATCTCGAATGTACCTAATTTCAATTTATGTGACTGGTGAACGGTTGAAGATCGAACCTTACGGTAACGTTTATATGAAAGGAAAACTCAACAAGTTTCGAATCCTGTCGGTAGATGGTGCGCAGACACTGTTTCTGTTCGTAGATTGTATCGATTGTCAAAATGACGACACCACAGATGAAAGCGCAAACTGTGTTGTGGTATGCGGAGTTTAAATCAATTGTTAGATTTCAAAGGGAGTATCGGTGAGTGTTTAACCATGATGCTCCAACTGCTAAGAGCATTAAGAAGTGGCACGATACATTTTTAGCTACGAGATCGGTGTTGAAGAAGCATGGTGGTGGTCGTAGAACATCCGACGAAATGGTTGCAAATGTTCAAGTCGCGTATGAGCGAAGCCCGAAGAAGTCTTTAAGAAGAGCTTCGCGGGAACTTCAAGTACCAAAATCAACATTGCAACGAATTGTCCACAAACGTCTCAAACTGTACGCATACAAAGTGTAGTTAATGGAACGTCTGGAGCCGGATAACAAACCTAAACGAGTGGAATTCGCCAATAGCCTAACATCTTTTCCAGCAAGATGGCGCTCCTCCACACTGGTTCAATGACGTTCGTACGACTTTAGAGAACGTGTTCCCAGGCCATTGGATTGGTAGGGGAGGACCGATCGCTTGGCCCCCGAGATCTCCGGATTTAACACCGCTCGATTTCCTTCTCTGGGGCTACGTCAAAGATAAAGTGTACGCCACCCCAGTCAGAGACCTTCGTAATCTTCGGGAGCGGATATAGAGGCAATTGAGAGCATTCCAGAAGACATGCTCCAACGTACTTGGCAAGAAATCGTTCATCGCCTCGATATCATCACAGTGACAGCTGGAGCTCACGTAGAGATATGGTGATGTGCATATCGAAACTTGTTGAGTTTTCCTTTCATATAAACGTTACTGTAGGTTTCTATCTTCAACCGTTTACCAGTCACATATAATTGAAATTAGGTACATTCGAGCCGTCCACTCTGTATATCAGGGATGAGACGATATTAGCTCCCAATCATGGTAGAAAAGCTCGTCCTTGATCACGAGCGCATAGCGCATCCACTACGTAGTGTCGCAACATGTATGTACATGCACATGCAGCGAATAAAAATTATTACAATAACTTGCGTTACTAAATTTCTGGCTATGTAATAGGGCTAATTATTCAGTTATTTAATATACATGTATATATATATATATATATATATATATATATATATATATATATAAACAAATCGCAAAGGAAAGGGATTTTAAGAACAAAGAGAGAAATAGGAAAAGTTAATTTTATTGTTTGTAAACCATTTTCTTGTTAAAAACAATGATTTATTATGTAAATACTTCACTTAATTGCTTAGGAGAAACTAATAGGGTCTACCTGTTCGACGTGTGTGATCTCTAAGTACTTTTGAGCATCTGTTGGAAAAATAATAACGGCAATAATGATTGAAATAGAGTATATTGATTGTGTGATTGTGAAAATGTAGTCCTTACTCTCCAGTCGTGATTGTGTAATGAGTTTTCTTAGAGTGATTTGTGAGATGCACGTAACACGAAGAACAAATTGATTAAATTATGCTATTGAAGAGCCATCGTAATTTTTGGGGTCAGTCATTTAAGGGGATATGTATGATTTTTAAAACTTCCACAATTTCGGCCAAAATTTGTGAAATTAAAATATATATATATATATATATATATATATATATATATATATAAAACAGATCTACAATACTATATAATCTGTACACAATTTGGTGTCATTAAGTCTAATAGTTTTGAAATTATATTCTTTTAAATATATTTTATATTGACATAACTAAAAAGGCTCCTTGCGTCAAAGTTTTCAAAATTTTTAGTTCATATTTGATCAAAGTCTTGAAAATAGTCATGGGAATAAAAATTAATTAGCTTTGGAGATCAGTCTAAATAGAGGGACACAATAAATTTTTAAAATTATGAATTTACCATTACAGTATATTTAATCTAAGTGCAATATGAATATTCCCCGAAGAAACTTATTATTAATATTTCATACAAATCCTAGTTAAATTTTATTTATCAACATAATTGACCTTTGCGAGAAGTTTCAGACCAATATGACAATAGCTATTGTGCAAGGAGCTTTTCATTCAGTAAACTGCTTAAAATTTTAAATTCGAGAAAACAGCATTAAAAAAAAACAAAAAAAATATTTCGTCTCAACTCACGCACCGCATGTATGACCATAGGCCTATATGATTATATGGTTAAGTCATTTAAAAAGCCTCAAATATAATTACTTACTTATTTACTTAGTTATTGGCTTTTAGGAACCCGGAGGTTCATTGCCGCCCTCACATAAGCCTCCCATTGATCCCTATTCTGAGCAAGATTAATCCAGTCTCTACCATCATATCCCACCTCCCTCAAATCCATTTTAATATTATCTTCCCATCTACGTTTCGGCCTCCCCAAAGGTCTTTTTCCCCGTCAGCCTCCCAACTAACACTCTATATGCATTTCTGGATTCGCCCATACGTGTTACATGCCCTGTCCATCTCAAGCGTCTGGATTTAATGTTCCTAATTATGTCAGGTGAAAAATACAATGCGTGCAGCTCTGCGTTGTGTAACTTTCTCCATTCTCCTGTAACTTCATCCCTCTTAGCCCCAAATATTTTCCTAAGAACCTTATTCTCAAACACCCTTAATCTCTGTTCCTCTCTCAAAGTGAGAGTCCAAGCTTCACAACCATATAGAACAACCGGTAATGTAACTGTTTTATAAATTCTATCTTTCAGATTTTTTGACAGCAGACTAGATGACGAAAGCTTCTCAACCGAATAATAACAGGCATTTCCCATATTTATTCTGCGTTTAATTTCCTCCTGAGTGTCATTTATATTTGTTACTGTTGCTCCAAGATATTTGAATTTTTCCACCTCTTCGAAGGATAAATCTCCAATTTTTATATTTCCATTTCGTACAATATTCTGGTCACGAGACATAATCATATACTTAGTCTTTTCGGGATTTACTTCCAATAATTACGATTATAAAAAAAACGCGGATAATCTTAATTTTTCAGCATTATTTCTTGTCTGAAATCAATTTCTCTCTTCTCCAGAATAATGTCTGTATCTGTGTTGTGTTGTGTTGTGTTTCGTACTTACGTTTGACATTTTTTTTACAAATAATATAGTATATATTTTTTACTTATTAAACACTGTACTTCACCGCCATGTTCATTATATAGCAACTGAACCTTCAACTTATCATTAAAATCTGTATTGTAATCTCGCTTGCGATCTGTCATGGCCTACAACTTTGTATGTTCTGTACACCCTTGTTCCTCAGGCAGAAAAGCTCCGCGCTTATGGAGAGAGCTTAAAAAAGCTCGCGCTCTCAAATACTAGTAGGTATCGCATCCCTGCTGTATATCATAAACAGCAGCGTTGAAGATAAGAGAAGTAGTAAGCCCACCTCAACCCATCGACATTCGAATCTGGATTACCAGAATGTAAACCCGAAGCTCTAGCCGTCTGGATATCGGTGCGTCATTTAGTTTTTCTTTGTTCATAATTTTTTAATATAAACCCATGGTCAGCTAGCAGAAGGACAAGAAAGAAGCCGTGGAATTATAAATCATTCAGTTGCCGTGGATATCGACCTCAGATTAATGTTTCACACAGTCTTGCATTACGAGTATTGTTCCTTCGTCGCTTGCAAAACTCGCCGCGATGCGCTATTGTATACTACATTATGTAGAACAATGTTCCCCGAGAGGGAGCGCAACTGGTAGACTTCACTCTCCCGTGAACAGTCGAACATCGCTCGCATACACGTTCAGTTGTTTACATCCGTATCAATTCCTTACAGAAGAGCTTACGTGGTTTCATATCCATGGAAAATGCTTACCAGCAAATGTCGAAGGCTCTAGTATGCGAGTGGTTAACCCTTTCGAGGAATCTGTTGGCACACAGGTCCCAGTCCCTCGATACTTTTCGGTAGCAATTGCTGTATTGCAGATATTCTGAAAGCAAGAAAGAAACATTTACTAGGTTACGTGAAGGTTTTGAATGGTAGTATTAAAATAACATAATTTAAATTTAACTATTAACTATTAATTAATTTAACTATTAGAAGTAGGCTATTGTATACAGCGCGCTCCATTAGAAATGTGACTGGTTTTATTTCATTATTATAATATATACGGTCTTACTAATAAAAACTCTGTATACAGATGTTTAACTGTCTTAAACAATGAGTAGCTCGTTTATAAGTCGTGTGTAAATTCCTTATTAATAATCACTACATACGTCGTGTATAACAGTATAACTGTTACCCAGCTATGTCATAGTTTCGTCATTACTTCATTACGAAAGGTAATAGAATATCTGAGAGTCTCTATTGCATCCGGTAGAGCGCTCTAGTGTGCCATGTTAAGTATCGATAGTACAACTGGCTCTGATCGATTACCACATTATATTTTGGTTAAAGAGTACAAGCTACAGCAATATTACTCTAATTATTCTATGCTCTTTGATTTGTTCTTCTATGCTTACAAGGCAGCCATCATCAAAAAATGACAGTCGATACGAACAGCTGTTAGAAGGGCGGCCATTTTTTCTCTATATACAACGCTTAAACATGGGGTTTCGTGTATATAACTACTGCAAAGCAATTCCCATTGTGTAGTTACAGACTGTTTATACATCCATCGCTTATGCATGGTTTATTAGTAACGTTTTCTGTCTCAGCTCTGCGTATGTCTCGTATAAAAATTATACACGGTTTATTAGTAAGACCGATAAAGTATAAACAAGAAATACTGTGATTTTGCAAAAAAGTTTACTTGGACATTTTAGGGGAAATACACGTTGTTGGCATCCATGATGCTATATTATTATGATGTACCGAAGTACATATGATATTTCAGTGCAGATATTCTGCGTCATCACGTGATGAAAGATAAATGGAACGGAGAAAAATTCTCTCCGGCATCGGGATTTGAACCCGGGGGAATTTCGCGAAAGACTTACAGATTTAAACATACCTACTGAGCCTGATTAGTATAATAATGTAGCTAATCTGCGATGTATGTAATGGAAGGTGAAAGGAACTGGCCACCCTGTCCCATTATCTCTACTCTACCGCTGGTCTAGTTGCCTCATAAGTGTGCCTTGTTGGTATCACTTGTGAGGTTCGGATCTGTCTTCGGACAGATGACAAAACAAAAAACGAAGTAGTATTTGATAAATTCTCTTTCACTAAATTACTTCATATTTTTCCCAATTGAGTTTCACAATTTTATTCTATACGAAAACTTTCAAACATTCTCAATATTAGGAACATAATAAGCTTGTGGTTTCAAATGTTTAAGGGTGCTATTCATAGACATTTCGCTAGCCCGCGCTACGAGCGTGCTAAACTAGCCCCGGCTATCGACTGGTTACTTGTACGGGATTCATATCATATCATATCGCTAACACTGGTTTATGAATACGAAAAAAGGTTAGTTCGCTGATCATCCACCGGAAGCCCGCGCTAAGAATGTCTATGAATAGGGCCCCAAGTTTCTATGATCTGGCTTCGACTTGCAATAAACAATTCTGAATAATAATAATGCGATTATTATAAATTAGATTAAAAGGTTATTGACTCATAATGAACACACTAACAATTTACAGTTTAACGTTGCTGTTTACATACCGGAGAGAATATATTTACCATAGTTATTATGATGGTATTTATTGAAATGCTTTGCAATGTTATAACGGAAGATACGTGATAAATGTTTATTGCAAATAAAATACTTAATACAGGGACATCATTTTATTTTAACTAACATTTTTAATATTAACCTGGCTATACCTTTAGAGAACCGGAAATACCGTTCGCTACCCCTTTCCAAGGCTGGAGTTCGATGATACTGGCATAAAACACAAACAAATCACTTTACTTGGTATAGGAGGGAAGAAAAGTAGTTCATCCATTTACGTAAACTTGGAAATATCGCAATTTTGAGTTCGATAATTTTCATTAGGTTTTGTCTAATCAAAATGCAGTACTGCGTTAAGAATAAGTGTTTTTACACACTAACTGAATTATCCTTGCGAACGTATTCATTATGCAGTGTATATTATACTGTCTATAGCACATTAGCGTACAATATAGAGAAAGCAGTTAAATTGAAAAATAATCATAATATGGATATTTAAACACATTTTTGAAAATGGTGGCCGTTCATTTCGATACAAGCTTCAGTTCTTTTGTGCATATTACCGCACTTTAGACTATTGCATCTAATTCTAATTGCCAGTTTCGTCCTTCGTACTAGTAACTCATGTTGAACTAATTCTGTACCTTCTCTATAAAAGAGTACCTTACGTACTGTAAATTCAGTCTTCACTTCTGCCGACCAGCACAGATAAAATTACTCAGACATGCTATCTACTGTCCGTCCAAGTGGTTATGTCGCATGATCGTAGAAAGGGGGAAAATCACGTGACAGTCAATTACTTAACGAGGCCCTTTTATTTAAGTTATTTTAAACAGTTGTATAATATTATGTAAATGTCCAATTCCTAACAGAAATTAATGTTTTCAGAAAAGAGCTAAGACAGCCCAGCTTTTATAGAGGTGCGTGCAGAAGCAGGTGGGGGAAATCGGGATGCGACGTAGGGAAACGGACAGTACCTGTGCGAAAGTATGGTTCAATATTGAAAGCTCTTTCGTCACTGGAAAACGCGAACATATTTCTGGAACGTACTATACTCACTAACTCAGTGTTGTTTACTATATGCAGCCTTGATTCTGTCTGGAGGACAGTTGGAACTTAATTTGTAGAAGGGGTGGGAGTGAAGAACATTCAAAAACTCAGGTACAATAAAAATTGAAGTAAAAATAAAATGATGTCCCTGTACTATCGCAGTCTAGGATACAGAATCGTTCTTCTTCCATTCAACATAAAAGTTGTGTCTTGATGCTGAAGACGACATTGCCACTTATTTACGTCCGTCACTGCTTTGCACAGAAATGAGATTTGTTTCACGGTTTTTGTGCTTGTACTGCGACATGCGGCTCGCGACAGGATCATCTTGGCTGTAAGATAACTGCGCACGCGCGGAATGTGCAGACTTAGTTAATAAAAACCTAAACTAACAAAATCTTACCTTCGTATATGCAAGATTGTAACCGGAGCATGAAGAGAACTTCCTGATGTGATCTGAAATGTACACGCGAAAATAAATCCAGGTAAGAATCACGCTGGCACTGTATGAGAGGTCCGCACATGCACCACAGACAAACTGCTCCTGTACTGCGAGCAATTATTCTTATTGTTATGCAAAAAGAATGAAACAAAACACTATGATGTAATCGATAGTGATCGCAAATGTTACAGAATAGCCATTCTACCACAGTCTGATATCGTATACAGTCACGAAGTTTGAGGTGATTTTTTACATTTCTCGCGATACAGCGCTCCAAGCGGTTAGCATCTGAGAGTACTAGGAACAATAGACTGTGCCGGTACTATTTCGTATTGTTTGTGATGAGGCGATAGTAGAGATCTTAGTGGCTAGCAACTAAAGTTCAACTGTCGTTGGATGCATATTCCCTACGTATTGAGCTCGTGAATGTATATACAATACGATTATTTAGTCCTGACAGTCGCCGGCGATCTGCGCCTGGGTCAGGCGAGTCCATTTAGTTACGCCAAGGGGTGTTTGAGTTAGTCACTCGCTTGCCTTCGGAGCGATCGGATGTCATGCGTGCGGTAGAACGGTATGTTTCTACTACAATTAAGCTGTACTGCATTCCTTTACCGACCTCTCGCCCTTATCTCTACTCCGGAACACTCCCCAGTCCTCCTATTACTTCCCCTCTTTCGCGTCGCTGAGCTTTCAGGACTAAAGTCCACACCTGTGGAGTAACGGTCAGCGCGTCTGGCCGCGAAACCAGGTGGCCCGGGTTCGAATCCCAGTCGGGGCAAGTTACCTGGTTGAGGTTTTTCCGAGGTTTTCCCTCAACCCGATACTAGCAAATGCTGGGTAACTTTCAGTGCTGGAGCCCAGACTCATTTCACCGGCATTATCACCTTCATTTCATTCAGACGCTAAATATCCTAGACGTTGATACAGCGTTGTAAAATAACCCAATAAAATAAAAAAATTCAGGACTAAATAATCGGTCTGTACTAGACTATGATTCTACTGTCTGTCAAGAAAATAACAAGTGACTATCACAGTTTACCGCGGTAGACTTGTTACTGCTGTAAGAAAATTTTATGAAACAAGACATTTTACTCCGGAAGAAATTTAATATTTACCGGAGTAAGCTACTGCTGTAATTACTGGCCTTTTATGAAACAGGCTACTGGTCTTAATTGATTCATTTTCATCGAGGGCTGGATCCGGGGGTTGGATCCTTGCACTTGGGGCGTTTAGGCCCATTTTTACGCCCTACGTGCGATTATTGTGCAAGTCCTATGGATGGCCTTGGTGGCATTCGTGAATCCTATGCTGACAGGCGGGCCGTCCTTCCTCGACCCTGCAGATAAAATTCCATTATCTACTGTGGGACCCGAACCCAAACCCTGGAGCACCAATCCCTTACAACAGGCCTGCACAAACAGCGCTCAAAGAGCGCGCGCGCTCTTTCGGAGCAGGAGAAACGCTCGCCGAAACGGAGAGGAAGATACGTCAGAATGACAGACTTGCTATGGGTAGAGGAGAGGGAAACGATCACTCACCTATCTAGTGGAGTGAAGTTTGTAGGCCTATTCTCAGTAACTGTTTCACGTTGCTTACCTACTGCTACAGTATGGTATGGAGGAATCTAAAAGACGGATCATAACATTTAACATTTAAGGATTTACAACTCGAACTTATTGATCTTCAATGTGACCTAAGAGCTAAAGATCGTCTGAATAATACTACTAGCCTGGTTGAGTTTACAAGACTAAACATTAGCAATAATATACACGACTACACAGGCTGGCTGTGAAAACGATTGCTATGTTTGGCTCAAAATTTATATTTCTGAGCAACTGTTTTCTGTTATCAACTGTAGCATCGAACATCTGTAACTGATGTTTCATTACGATCAGTAGGCTACTGTTCCTTTCAGCTGCCAACAGCATAAAACCTCGTTTTGATGTACTGATAAATAAAAATATAAGAAAATGATATTGTACATTTAAGTAGCTTAGAATTTCTATTACTTCTGTAAAATAAATATTTCTTTATTAATTATTAATAGTCCAAGATAGTTTTGCAAACACTGAACGGGAATTTATTTCATAAGTACTCGTAATAGTACTTTCTTTTGTGTACATTTTGTACGAGATCACCCCTTCTTCCAGTCCACCCTCATAACAGAGCGCAGCTAATATCTGCATTCCGCTCATGAGCTGTGAGCCGGCTCGGAGAGCGCAAACCTTGTGCAGGCCTGCCTTACAACCTAGATCGGTATCGGAAATCCGTACCATTCCCAGACATCAACTCAGCCTATTTCTACTATTACAGATGCTAGATAAAATGAGGAGGAAATGAAGTGTTGGTGGAATGAAAGAGGGACGCGGGATTACCCTAAGAAAAATCCTCCGTAAACAGTCCTACACAGATTCCACTTATCGGAGAACGGGGATCGAACCCATGTTAGCATGGTAGTCACAGACGCGGCCCAGTAGGTCTCACGACCAAGTCTTGATAAACTGGTTCCCTGCTGCCTGACGGTGTTCTGAGTGAGTATTAGCAACGCCCCTACGAAATTTACATGAACTACTAAGCTAAACAAAACATTGATTTAAGTTCTAATTTACTTTTATTACCACACTGATTTAAGTTAAGCACTACTCTAAATTCTAACGAACCCTCACTAATTTAACTCCATTATCTGTTCTTCTTTGTTTTACTATGCCGTGTTAATATTCTGCTGTTGTACGTTAACAACGTCGACCAATAGGAAATCGTTATTTCAACATGCTGGAAAAGCTGCCTAGGAAATAAAATCTTGTCGAACGTGTTTCGTGATTGTATTTGATATAGGTGCTGACATCTAGCGATATGGATCAGAAATAAATGCCGCAAAACATATACCAAGCTTCTTTTTTATAGTAGTTTCAGTAATCGGATAAATAGATTGTGGCAGGGTGACCGTGGTTTTGTGCTAATCGCTTTGTGTTTGGCTTTACAGAATACTGTTGCATCAATATTTATGTAATTTGTTAACAAGTGAAGTGATATCTGTCTGTGGAGTATATATTTTTTTATTGTGGACTCTGCTAAAATAAGGTGTTATCAAATGCGTCCATTTGTTACACACTTGATCACTTTTCATATTCCAATATTCGATAGTCCTACAAATACTGTACAATAACGGTGAAATCGCGAAGCGCTAACTATTCCACTGAATTTAAAATTATGTCCTACAAGCGGAGATCAATAAATACAGAAGGTAAGTGCAGCCCATAACTATAACAGTTACAGTTTTTCTAGCTTAGTAGGTTTGTAAAATTTCACGTGAGACTTTATGATGCACCATGTAGTAACTGAATAGGCACAGTTGTAATCTATGGACGTTCGAATACTGCAATATTTATAACTTGGTGCTTTCGGTCCAGATTTGGTGAATATTTTGAGATATTTTATATGAGTCCGTTATTATTTTTGATAGTTCATTACAATATGAAATGACTATGCAACTGCACGCTGACGGGTCCGCCATTTTTACAATATGCAGGGTGTGCCGTCCTTTTCACAGTCATAGGGGATCAAAAAATGTCCATACAACATAGTGTCAAAACTTGATAGCTTTTCCAGAAAAAAAAAATTTCTTCTTTTCTTTTATTATACAAACATTATATAAACATCAGTAGGTATATCTAGCAAAGAGTTAATATTAGTTTAAATGCGTATTGTCCACACCTGTGGAGTAACGGTTAGCGCGTCTGGCCGCGAAACCAGCTGGCCCGGGCTCGATTTCTGGTTGGGACAAGTTACCAGGTTGAGGTTTTTTTCCGGGGTTTTCCCTCAACCCAATAAGAGCAAATACTAGGTAACTTTAGATGCTGGACTCCGGACTCTTTTCACCGGCATTATCACCTGCATTTCATTCAGGCACTAAATAACATAAGATGTTGATAAAGTGTCGTAAAATAACCTACTACAATAAAAAATAATATTTGTGTGTTCTATTGCGTTTTCGTGAAATTAAATAAAATTGCATGCTTAAATTTATTAATATTCTGGCGTGAGAGACGTGGCAACGTGTTCGGCAGGAAATACTCTGCACAGACGTAAGTACGAGTAGCTGAATTCGAGCTCCCTGTCCATAGGTCTACCAGCGAATAGGGATTATAAAAAATGGACACTGAGCGAATTTTCCTGTGTTTTGTTTCTCTGTGCGCCGGCGTTTAGTTCCACTTTCAAGCGCTAGAGGTTAGTGTAATCGAGCATACGCTAAGATAATAATTGAGTATAGAGTTGAGACATAGGATCCAAACATCGCCTGCCTTATTGCAAAATCCAGTAACGCTTTGCTCCAAATAAATTCAAATTAACAGCTTTTCCTTATTTCTCAGTAACGCTCTAGTTGTAATAATAATTTTTTATGTTTCAGATATAATAAATTATATTATAAAATAATATAATATATTATAAAATTAAATATCGAATTCGTTTAATATTTGTATATAATATAATATAGGTATATGGTTTTACTTCTCATAAGAGTTTTGTTTTTCCATTTTCAGTGCTATCAAATAATTACATATTTTAATTGTTGTTGAGGGTCAACGTCTCAACTCTCATTATAAAGGAACTCTAGAGCCTAGACATTACAGTTAATGACGGATTTATTATTTTATGGATCCAATTTATTTTGAGTACATAATGTGCCTATATGTATTAATTATATGTGTTATATTTCCGCTGTGTCGACTGCTAGCTGGTGTGATGTCAGCGCCAACTCTCACGCTTTAGCTGGCTTGAAGGTCATTGAAATCAGTCCGGCTACATCAAAGGTACCGACGCGAAGTGTCCATTCTTTATAATCCCTATTCGCTGGGTCGAGCGGATTACAGTTCGGTACCAGGTATTCGATAAACAACTTAGAATGTCATTCACAGTTTAGGAATATCATATATTGTTAATTTATGGAGAAAGTCGTCGTAATTCAAGTGAGGCAAGAAGATATACCGTCAATGTTTTCCACAATGAAGGTTACCTAATCGGCCAACTAGGAGTCTGTTACCTCGTTTCAAAAATCACACAAACAGAAATTTCTTTAAAAAAGTAATGCTTTATGGAAGCGGGAGAGATTAAAATGTTTCATTTAAGAAAACTTCGTGTGATTTTGTGCAGTAAACCATTATTGTTTATTTTTTTAGACATACAATAAAAAATGGACCAATATTGCCAATATTGTTAAATAAAATGGAAATTTACCATAAAATTCTACTAATGAGATTGAAAGTTTGTATTTGCTGTTCGTTTTATATAAACAACGGTCCGCTCCTGCATTAGAATAGGGAATTTTTTGTATGTCTGTACCCGCTTGAGCTGAACTGCGTATTTGTAAACTCCCTCCTCCCCATCCACCAACGTTGCCAAACGCCTAATATTGTAAACTTTAATAATTAGTTAAATATTATAATTAGAAAAAAATTGTGAGGACATTTTTCTTCCTTATGACATGAACAATCATCAGTTATTATAATGGCACTTATACCCCTTATACCCTGTAGAAATAGGAAGGAGAAGAACAGTACAAAAATACGTAAATCACCAATTACTATACTAGCAGTATCCTATAGAAAAATAGACAAATATTGCACTATCACTGACATTGTAAGAAAATGTTGACTAGCGGACATGGACTTATCCGGTATTTCGCGTCTCTATTCATTTGAGATGGGGGTGAATGAGGTCTTTATTTATTTTACTTAAGCTTTGGTTCCGCTATCGGTTATGGCGATCATCGCCGCACGAACAGCTCTGCTCGATTAGCTCTACGTGTAAATATATGGAGCTGGTTTATTTGCAAAGTTCAACTCGGGCTGCAGCGATCTGCGTTGTCGTCCATCGCTCCGGATTGACCTGACTTCAAATTGACAGATCGTCGTTCGTTTAGAAAACAAACTAATGACGATAACATGGTATGGCTGTAAAACATTTTAGCAATTTCTCACAAATAAATTATGAAACTCTAATCAATCATGTTTCCAGTCGTTCCACTCTGTAAGATATGAGTTACAAATATACAGAGATTCCCATAAAAAGGATACGTTGTGGAAAGAAGTTGGTGAAATTGTAGGTAAGATTAATAAATTATCTGTATTTCAACATAGACTAATTCTATGTATAATCTTATTCGAGACGTTCCCATCGTGAATGTTCTTGTTTTTACCGTAACGTTTACATTTTTAAGTTAACGCTTAAATTATGTTTAATTTTCGTTGTGAATGAGTCTGCACAAGTTTAACTCTAAATTCAGTTTCTTTTTATGAAGACGATTTTTTTTTCTTTTTAAACTAATGTTTTAATTCCTAATTTTCTCCAACATAAACATAACCACAAATATACTTGGTATCCCGAAGTTCCGATGTCTTGAACGTTTGCTGACAAGCAGTCAACGACAGGCAATACTGTCGTGCAGGTTTTCGGCTTTGCGGACGCTGTTATCTTGCATTCTCGCTCATTGTTCATCTCTAATAACTAGACTTCGTGGAATTGCCACGATAATCGCAAAGTTTACTGCGCACGCGGTATAGACTATATGAGAAGGGGGCGTGCAACGGATGGAGTATGCCTCTAATGTAAACACTGAGCAGTATACTGCGGTTCCAATAAAACATGGATCCTGAATTCAAGAAATATAATGAATGATCATTGACGTAGGAAATGTCTCAATATATAAATACACATTATTTTGTAGTGAGATATATTAACTCTTAAAATGTAATGTAAGATACTCACATCATCCTTGAATATGTGCATTGCAGTGAAGAGTTACGTACATTTTGAGCAACTGCAAAGTAATCTTCTCCGATGGTCACTTAAAAAGTTTTTATTTTGGGAAAATGTACGTTCAACATCACACGATGTAATGCGTACATATTTGAAGAACGGAAAGTCACTACTTTTTAGTACACCAACTTCAGATGTCTTGTCGTGACCTGATCGTGTGATGCTGAACGTACATTTTCCCAAAATTAAAACTTTTTAAGCGACCATTGGAGAAGATTACTTTGCAGTCGCTCAAAATGTACGTAACTCTTCACTGCAATGCACATATTCAAGGATGCAAGTAACCGGGTCAACCTTTTTCAGTCCATCTAAAGGAAAGACTTACAGCCGCAATCAGAAGCATAAGTAACATTAGACATCTACAAAGAATGTCAATAAATACAGCTATGGAACTCTTTCGGGTTAAAGTACTACCCTCACTCACATATGGATTAGAAATCATATGGGAATGTCTATCACATAGACAGCTACAAGAGCTCGAAAGCCTGAAACCAAGGTACCTACCTGAAAAGGGTGCTAGGAGTTTCAAAATTCTCTCTATCAAGATATGCATATTTCTTAGCGAGGGAAACTTTCTTGGTTGAAGACCTGAGACTGCGAATGCTACTGCCATCTACACCAGCATGTGAGGAACTGCTACGAGAGCTTCGAATAAAGAGGAACTCCATAAGTGAAAGCTTCTACAGTACTGACGCCATGGTAAATAAGGAATGGATGCGAGCAGAATATGAACTGAGGCACGTAGTGACGCGTTTTGCGATCCATGGTTTGCACCATCGCATCTGCACCAGGAAGTCTTTCCACCAGGCCTGTTACGAATGTATATGTGTTCAGTATAGTGAACAGTGTGACACTTACCATGCCTTGTATTGTAACAAGAGATCAGTATCGCCGATTGAATTCTGTACAAATTAGAGTCAGTGTAGTGTACAGTGTGACAGTGTACATCTCAACAACCCTCTAGATTAGAGTCATATGGACTTTTGCCCATTGGGCGCTTTAAATTTTATTATTATAAGCGGAGTTAAAAGGAAACTTTCTCAGAGCTCGTTTAGCCAGCCTTCAAATAGACGTTCATCCGTGAGTGTGAGACACGCTTGGCGGCTCAAAGTACGCTGTTTGCCGGCAGAGTCGGATATTCATAGCCACTTCAGTCAAACGCAAGAGATTACTCATGCAAATTATAATAATCCGTAACTTTGTCATAGAACATGTTGGAAATGATGATGTGCCACCACACATCTTTCACATCTTTTAAGAAAATTTGCATTAACACGCATCAATTCCTTTTCCGAAATTACTGCAATTTCCTTCTTACATCGTCTTTGAGTTCTTCCAAAGTATGCGCTATGTCACCGCTTGAGACAACATAGGACATAGAAAAGACTAGAGAGTTGTCGAGGAATTCAATTCTTCAAAAAAGGGATCTCCACTTCCCTGCTGTTTCATTTGTAGCAGAAAATCTACCATTTGAATTACAGTAGGCGCACTTTCGTATAAGAAGAGTATAACTCCAACATTAAAAATGTCAGACTACTCAACAGGCTTTTGAATGAGAAATTGAATCAGAGGAATATTGATTATCCGGCACATTTTTTTTTTCTGAAGCCCCTCCGAGATTTCCAATTCAACGTTCCATTTGCGAACATAGCCAACACTGATTGATAGTTTGTATTCATGTCTGATCTTCAGACTGACTCATACCGACTTTTTTAATATCTCATGTCGAAAGCGAATTTTGCTTCCTGAATGAAGGAATTCAGAAGGAAGAGACTGCAAGTCTTGATCCGCTGTAGAAATTTATAATTTACTTTCTTAATAACTAACATGAAGTATGGCAAAACATTACAAGATTACTGCTGTTTAGGAAATTCCTTTTTCTAGTATCCTTGCCTTGATAGAACAAGTTTATTCATAGAAAATCATAACTTAAATTTGATATTTTATAGGAATATTTCGCAAATAATAGTAAATTGTATATATATATATATATATATATATATATATATATATATATAACGTAATATGTTATTAGAAAATAAGATCTCACCCAGTACTGTATTTCTTTGGCTGACATGGCCTACTATATTCTTAAAGAAAAAAGTGAAAACATTTATAATCATACGATGAAAGAGTAATGGAACAGAGAAAAATTCTCTCCGGCGCCGGGATTTGAACCCGGGTTTTCAGCTCCCGGCGCCGGAGAGAATTTTTCTCCGTTCCATTACTCTTTCATCGTATGATGACGCAGAATAGCTGCATGGAAATATCATATGTACTTCGGTACATTATAATAATATATATGATATGCGTAAATCACTTCGTGATTTAAGACGGCGCTTATTCCGTCGGATCCCGGCCAACTAGTCACTCATTACGAGTGCACCTCAGCACATGTGTGGACTTCGGTCCTAGGTTCATAGATATCTATGACGTAGTGCAGAGGGCGGCCACTAGAGGGAACCCAAGAGTTGGAACTTAAAACTGAGACGATTCTTCCGACGCCGGGGTGGAATCCAGTGTGGCTTAGTGGATAAAGCGTCAGCACATAGAGCTGAAAACCCGGGTTCAAATCCCGGCGCCGGAGAGAATTTTTCTCCGTTCCATTACTCTTTCATCGTATGATGACGCAGAATATCTCCATGGAAATATCATATGTACTTCGGTACATTATAATAATATTTTATTTATAATCATGACCACTTAGATCATCTAGTGTTAAGCATACGAACTGAGTATTACCCGACCACTCTGTTTGTGGAAAGGCAGTCGCTTGTACTATAGTCTATTATATATAGTCACGAAGCTTGAGTTGTGAGGATGCTAGGAACAATAGACAATACTTACTTACTGGCTTTTAAGGAACCCGAAGGTTCATTGCCGCCCTCACATAAGCCCGCCATTGGTCCCTATCCTGAGCAAGATTAATCCAGTCTCTACCATCATATCCCACCTCCCTCAAATCCATTTTAATATTATCTTCCCACCTACGTCTCGGCCTCCCCAAAGGTCTTTTTCCCTCCGGCCTCCCAACTAACACTCTATATGCATTTCTGGATTCGCCCATACGTGCTACATGCCCTGCCCATCTCAAACGTCTGGATTTTATGTTCCTAATTATATCAGGTGAAGAATACAATGCGTGCAGCTTCCTTTGCTGTGGTCGTGCCGGAGAATCAGTCCCATTCCGAGGCTTACTGTTAGGTTTCGTAACAAGCTGTTTTTTACGGTGATGGGTTGTTAGCCCTTCGCCCAACCCCCAAGCTGGAGGACCACCCCTTATCGGCTGTCCACGACTGCTTATTCAATACATTCGCAGCTACTCTCCATATCTGGAGGCCGTCTGCTCTATCCGCAAAAACAATAGACAGTGCCGGTACTATTTCTCATTGTCTATAATAAGGCGATATTAGCAATCCTAGTGGTCAGCAACTATCTATGGATGCATATTTACTACGTATTGAGCTTCGTGACTGTATATAGGTACTAGACTGTGCTTATACTACACAGCGCTTCACTGTTACGTTACCTGTGTAGTACGATCGCTCTCTTGTTCTCATGATATAGTCATAGACAATGTCTTTGTCTCTCTCTCGCACAGAGTAACAATATGAAAATATTAAAACGTAGCAGCTGACCACACTAAGGTTCGCAACGTATCCAGGTTTCGTCCGTAGGCCAGCCCCTTCCGTGCGTCACCAATCAGCGTTTTGGGGAATGACGTGAAATGTTAACGGAATGGAGAAATGTTGATGGAATGATGTAGATGCCTAATATGGGAAAACGGGAGAATCCCGAGAAAAACAGCAACTGCGACACTTTTCCGCCACAAGTGCCACTATGGAACAACTTTATATAATATCGTATTCTACATGTTTTCTGAAAAAAATCTTCTGATTTAGATTATACGAGTGGGCTACTACAACTTGGAGTGTGTCACATGTTGAAAAGGGCTGAAAAACGCTGAAGTAGGCTATATATAAAATAAAAAAAGTAGCCACGTTCAATTAGTAGGCTAGCGGTGTCAAAGAGGACGGAAGTTTTGTAGTTTCAATAATTTTAATTATGTCGCTGTCCATTGTCGTCGTCAAGTCTTTTGAAGGCCGCTCCAATACTCCACGAGGAGTGTATAAACCAGAGTTGCAAATTTTAGCAGTGTGTCTTGTTCTAGTTCTCAGTGAAAATTAATTATATTTCAGTTCAGTGTATAATAAAAATGTGGAGGCCGTGGGAAGCGAGTGAAGTGTCGGAACCGATACCCATGAACGTCAATAACGACGATGGTAATAATAATAACAACAATAATAATAATAATAATAATAATAATAATAATAATAAATCAGAATTAGATAACAATTCAAATTCAAAAGCTAGACCAAAATTATGTAAGCAGTGTCAAACGTTTGCGTGCAATGCTCACACGTATGTTCTGAAAAACAATTTAGGTCAAGGAAAAATTTCGGAGACATTTAAAATTCTTAAATTAAATAGAAATGCTGTAAGTAAAATTGTAGAAAAGGGACCTAAGACACCTAAAAAGCGTGGACACAAAGTCACAAAATTTAATAAAGTAGATGGTTTTACGTGTGATTACATTCGCCGTGAAATATATAGTTGTTACAATAAGGGCCAATCCTTAACAATAAAAGAATTATTACAAAAAGTCAAACTTTCCGGTTTTCCTTATGGAGAAACATTTAATTATTTCTTTAAATAATTAATTTAAAATAAATAATCTAAATAATATAAATAATCTTCAAATTAACTCATGCTTTGAGCAATTAAGCCTAGCCCATATCCATGTTATATTAATATATAGCAGCAACAAACAAGACGTGACAACGTCGCATTTTCATTTTATTATCGGTGCATGCAATAAAGACCTACAAATCTTAAAAGGAATGCCGCTGCCTAATAATTAAACGAGGCAACTTTATGTTCTATCACAAATGGAAAACCAATATATCTTATGAAGCTCTGAAAGTGTATATAGATTAAGAGTTGAGAATGTTTCGTACTCTCTACGCAATATCAATAGGCTTCAATTGCAATGTAACAGGCTGCAATCTACTACAATATTTTTTGTAGAAAAATCCAGTTGATCGTGGCATGTAATAATTAGAACTAGACCGTGCCGCACAGAAAACATTGAAGCAATATGCATTGATGCTGATTGGTGTGTCGTCAGTGGACTAGAATGTTCATTCACTATTGATCAAAGGTTAAGGACTTGCTAACGATTCGGTTATTAGTTGGATTTCCCCGACAGGGAATAGCGTTCTGTGCTGTCATTTCCACCACGTTGGCGATTTTGAAGTGACAGTAGGCTGCAAATCCCAAAGGGACTGCAAATTATCAGAATCCTAGAATTCCATGGCGATCAGTGTGCGGATAGAGCTGCACGTTAGTTTTGGGGATTAAACAAGAGATAAATATTTTCCCGGAAAGTAAGCATACTTTCCAGGGCTTTGTGAAAATGATGACGCAGCTGGAACCGTTACTGGTCTCTCTTATGAACAGTGCGTATTAATTCAACAATCGAATATGTTCGATAAAACGACCGTGAATTCATGAACTGTCGCTATTTTAGCTACAACAGAGGACCTTATATATGCCGGTTTTATTCATTTTAAAACATCATATTATC
Source organism: Periplaneta americana (assembly GCF_040183065.1). Classification (NCBI taxonomy): domain Eukaryota; kingdom Metazoa; phylum Arthropoda; class Insecta; order Blattodea; family Blattidae; genus Periplaneta; species Periplaneta americana. Next base: position 44,725,468 of record NC_091124.1, read on the forward strand.
ATCTTCTTACTGGCTGAGAAGAAACTGCCTACTAAAGGATGCACTGGAAGGAATGGTAAACGGGAGAAGAATTCGGGGCAGAAGATGATAGTCGACATTAAGATATATGGATCATACGTGGAGACTAAGAGGAAGGCAGGAAATAGGAAAGATTGGAAAATGCTGAGCCATACTTTCTGTAACACTACACACAGCATTTTGCAGAAAATGACTTTGATTATTCTTAGTTTCTTGCAATATAGCATCTTTAAATTTGGGTGTGCCACGAAAACTCTTTTCATAGGTTAACCTCACAGCCAAAATCGATCGGAATGAGATCTGGAGATCGTGGAGGTCATATTGTTGGAAATTGCCTACTGATGACACGATGGGTGTAATTACGCATTTTGTTGGGGTGTAGATGTGGTGCGCTATGTTTTCCAGGCCGTGATTCCTCCCTCAGTCTAAGGGCGACATTTTTGGTAATAGCTAAAATTCAGATTGGCTATTTGAACAATTATGTTTAACCACTAAAACTAACATAATGAATGGTGACTATTACACTAGACCTGATATCTGTCACTGTAGCTTCCGTTTCTTGTATCTCTGGTTTCGAAATCTGAAAAACAAGCAAGTCGAAAAAAATGGGGATAAATGCACTTAAATAATTTAAATATATGATATCAAAATAGCCTATAGCTGCGGAAAAATATAATATAATGTAATTGTATTCGCCATTAGTAAAAAAAAAATTATGTAATTTATTTAGTTTAAAAGCAAACAAGTCCACCACTGTGGAATAATAATAGCATTCTGGCTATGAAACAAGCGGCCTCGGATTCAGATCCTGGTTGGATAAGTTATCTGGTTGAGGTTCTTTTCCGGGGTTTTCCCTCAACCCAATGAAAAAAAATGCTGGGTAACTTTAGACACTGGACCCTGGACTCATTTCGCTGGCATTATCACCTTCCTCTCATTCAGACGCTAGATATCCACAGCAGTTGATAAAGCGTCGTAAATAATAAATAATAATAAACATAACAAAGCAGTATGTTAGTAATAAACTGTACAACGGTAAACTGGCCCCACATTAACTTGACTTGGGCTCGAACGTAAATAGAATTTTGAGAAACTGACATACCCAATCACAAGTACTGTTTTTAATCTGCCCATTGTAAGGAATAGTACGTTTACTTTTTTATCAGCGATATGCTGGTTTTAAATCACAGAGCGACAGTTGCGAGCAAGAGCAATGTTTTACTTCCGAGATCTATTAACGATAATGTGGAACGATAAAATATAAATATTTAGTAATTACTTGAAAGGTCCACCTTGTACTGTCGATCGCTTTAACATTTTCCATATGTTTTTGACTTCCATTAAGCCTATGCTTTATTAAGTCACTTCTTTTCGCACCCGAAGTAACTTACACCTCGCTTTTGAACTGTTTTCTTTTCCTTGCTGTATCCAATTAAAAGAAATATCTTATTTTATCCACTTACCCAGAAACAACTGCTTCCTCACTTCCTTTCATGTTTTACCAACCCTCTCCTTCCCTTTATTCTCATTTTTATTTTTATTTATTTATTTATTTTTTGGCGTACAATGCTCCGCTCTCTTTTCATTAAACATCATGAATGAATGATTAAAACTGTTGTAATATAGGACTACCGAAATAAATTGCATTTACATACAGTTAGTCACCCTTGAGTGCGGTATTGCCACGAGATATGTGTTAGGCCCATGTATACAGTTGAGTGAACGCGGAATAAGGGCCCTGATTTCCGGAGATAGCGTCTTAAAATAATCTGTGGTGAAGGAAGAAAGGAGTGCAAGAACTTCGTGTCATTTAAAATCACCGTGATATTGCTACTTACTTACTGGCTTTTAGGAACCCGGAGGTTCATTGCCGCCCTCACATAAGCCCGCCATTGGTCTCTATCCTGAGCTAGATTAATCCAGTCCCTATCATCATATCCCACCTGCCTCAAATCAATTTTAATATTATCTTCCCATCTACATCTTGGCCTTCCCAAAGGTCTTTTCCCCTCTGGCCTCCCAACTAACACTCTATATGCATTTCTGGATTCGCCCATACGTGCTACATGCCCTGCCCATCTCAAACGTCTGGATTTAATGTTCCTAATTATGTCAGGTGAAGGATACAATACGTGCAGCTCTGCGCTGTGTAACTTTCTCCATTCTCCTGTAACTTCATCCCTCTTTTCCCCAAATATTTTCCTAACCTTATTCTCAAAAACCCTCAATCTCTGTTCCTCTCTCAAAGTGAGAGTCTAAGTTTCACAGCCATACAGAACAACCGGTAATATAACTATTTTATAAATTCTAACTTTCAGATTTTTTGACAGCAGACTAGACGACAAAAGCTTCTCAATCGAATAATAACAGGCATTTCCCATATTTATTCTGTGTTTAATTTCCTCCCGTGTGTCATTTACATTTGTTACTGTTGCTCCAAGATATTTGAATTTTTCCACCTCTTCGAAGGATAAATATCCAACTTTTATAGTTCCATTTCGTACAATATTCTGATCACGAGACATAATCATATACTTAGTCTTTTCGGGATTTAGTTCCAACCCTATCTCTTTACTTGCTTCAAGTAGAATTTCCGCGTTTTCCCTAATTGGTACAGTCTGAAAAATTTCCAATAGAACCTCATAAGTGAGAGAAAATTTCCAAAAGCTATCATGAAATGAATTATTACTGTCAATGTATTAACGAAAGCCCCATCTTGTCTCTGTGTTTTATGGACGGAGCGACGATCTTTCAAGGAAAGTACTCGAGTTGTAAGAAAGAAATACCGGTATTGAATATTTCTACATCATTACCAAGAGCTAATGACATAATTATCGAATCTAAAAAGAAATACCTAATTTTTACTGCCTTTATGCTGAAACCATACTTACATTTCGGCACGATTTGTATAAAGGATGATTCACGAGGATTTACCGAGCTTATTTCCGAAGATATTCTCAGCAAAAAAAAAAAAAAAAAAAAAAAAGTAATATAAACATTTGTCCTAATCTCAATATTTTCAGAATTACACTAATTTGAAGTTGTTTGTAAAATACTTTTTTTCTTTAGTTTTAAGAGTTAAAGAATATTACAAATAGAGAATAAACTATTCAGAAGGATCATTTCTTTAATTGGCTAGTATTCTGAAAATAAAAATGTATTGTTAATTGATTTGTACATATTTTGTTTTTCAATTTTTAACTACTCGTATAAATTACATTATTATTACGCACTTATTGCAACAATTGTTACACATTACACGACTTTAGGAACTTGATTATTTACAGTTTAATTCTGCATCCTAATGTATACTCTTAAAAAATTTACAAGAGTGGAGTGATTTGTAAGAATTGTTGTGATAAATGCGTAAGAAAAATGTAATTTATAGTTAAAAATTTAAAACAAAATTCTGTGCGAAACAACTATGGAATGAACAACACATTTTTAGCTTCGGAATACTAGCTAATTAAAGAAATGATTCTCCAGAATAGTTCATTCTTTATCTGTAATATTCTTTTACCCTTAAAACTAAACAAAAAAAGTATTTTTACAAACAATTTCAAATTAGTGTAACTCTGAAAATATTGAGAATAGGACCCATGTTTGTATGACATTATTTGCTCAAAATGTATTTGGAAATATGTTCCGTAAGTGAGGGTAAACTCCTCGTGAATCATTCTGTATAATTGTTACAATAGTGAGACGTTAAGCCAATCCAAGTACCATCGTCCTGAAAATGCTGCAAACAACCAGGAACATCGAATTCGTGCTGATGACTCGCAATGAACACTTTTTTGGCAAACCAAATCGAAATCCGAATTTGTTTCACGATTCGAACGCGATATAGTCCTCTGACCTCATGCTAGGTTTCTAAGAACGAATACTGCCGATTGGAAAGCTATTCGACGAAGACAACGCGAAAGCAACAGATACAAGACCATCTTCACAATCAGCCAAGTCTGTTGAAGACGAAGGCGAATCGTCCCAATCTAATATGTGTCTGGCCGAAAAGAAAGCTCGAACAACTGTCGTCATTACTGATGAGATGAAAGGAAAGCTTGTTGCTTTCTCGATTCTTATACGTAAGTATCTTGCGACAAATCCATTGCTGGGAAAAGCAGCTCGTTCGAGGTGGCAATAGAAGAGATTTTTTTTTCAATAGGTTGCGCCATTTGGTATTCTCGAACTTCGAAAATGCATTAAACCTGGATCATCCGATTCACGATTCTCACTTTCAAATTTGGGCCAGAGAGTGGGTGTAGCATAGACCAGTCTTCTATGAGGCATCTGAGTAACGACTGTGCCGGTAAATTGGAGTATTCAACTGCCTTCATACTGGTGAATGACAGACAGTTGAGTACGCGCCATTAGTAAGAAAAAAAACATTTTTGTGTAAGTATATTTTATGACAGCTTTTACAAATGATGATCTTTGCGATGTTTGAAGTCCTATATCGAACACATGATCGTAAACAAATGGAAATATTTTATACAGAGTGTTAAACAAGTATCCAATATTTTAGGAGGTGATAGTATGCATCAAAACAAGAAAATAATGTCTAACAAGCATGGGTCCTACAACACATAGGCTACTTTCTGAGATCTGAACACTTGTTCATAGGAGGCACTCAATGTGACGTCCATTAATGGCAATGCATTCTCTGCCCCTCGGCGTAAGGAATCACGTACTATTTGAAATTTGTTTTAATACATTGATAAGAAAGTCCTGATAACGATCCCCAGTTAATCTCAGTGGTAGCTCTATCTGTCATCAAGAACGCCTGCCCATACATTGATTGAGAATCGGTGCTTCAACTGCATAGGGATTTTCATCAGCCCACACATGCTAATTACGAAAATTCACAACACCATCTCTGCTGAAAACCGCTCATATCCGCAACCAGACTTTTGTTTTCAGTATTTCTTGCGACGTATCATTATTCCATGCCAAGGGATGTCAACTACGGTATGATTATCTACAGAGACATCATTTTATTTTTACTAACATTTTTAATATTAATGTGGCTATACCTTTATATTAACGACTGGAACAGGAAACACCGTTTGCTACCCCTTCCACGACTGGAGTAGGTATAGGAGGGAAGAAAAGTAGTTCATCCATTTACGTAAACTAGGAGATATCGCAATTTTGAGTTTGATAATTTTCATTAGGTTTTTGTTTAATCAAAATACAGTACTGTATTAACACTTCGTGTTTTTACTCACGAATTGAGCTATCCAATCGGACGTATTCATTATGCAGTGTATATTATACTGTCTACAGCACATTAGCGTAAAATATAGAGAATGAAGTTAAATTGAAAATTATCATAATATGGATATTTAAACACATTTTTGAAAATGGTGGCCATTCATTTCGATACAGGCTTCAGATCTTTTGTGCATATTATCACACTATAGACTATTGTACCTAATTCCAATTATCAGTTTCGACCTTCGTACTAGTAACTCATGTTGAAATAATTATGTACCTACTCTATAAAAGAGTACCTTACGTATTGTTAATTCAATCTTCACTTCTGCCCGATCCGAAAAGATAAAATTACTCAGAAATGCTATCTACTGTCCGTTCAAGTGGTTTTGTCGCAGGGTCGTAGAAAGGGGGGGGGATCACGTGACAGTTAATTACTTAACGATGCCCTTTTATTTAAGTTACTTTAAACAGTTGTGTAATATTACGTAGACGTCCAATTCCTAACAGAAATTAATGTTTTCAGAAAAGAGCTAAGACAGCCCAGCTGCTAGACTTTACAAAGGAGCGAACAGAAGCAGGTGGGTGAAACCGGGATGCGACGTAGGCAAATGGACGACAGTACCTGTGCGAAAATATGATTCAATATTGAAAGCTCTTTCGTCACTGGAAAACGCGAACATATTTCTGGAACGTACTGTACTCACTCAGTACTGCTTACGCGCCCTCGGTTCTGTGTCGTGAACGGTTGGAAGTTTACTAGTAGAAGGAGTGGGAGTGAAGTTCATTCAAAAACTCAGGTACAATAAAAATTGAAGTAAAAATAAAATGATGTCCCTGTAGTAGTCTGCTGTATTGAAGGGCAGAGAAATGCCATGAATGGACGTCACATTGAGCACCTCCTGCGAACAAATGTTCAGATCTCAGAAAGTATGTGTTGTAGGACCCATGTTAATTTGACATTTTCTTGTTTTGATGCATACTATCACGTCCTAAAATATTGGATACTTTTTTAACATCCTGTATATTGCGATTTATTTCGTATGTAATGTGACAAGACACTTAGTGTGAAGATCGCCTCTGCTCAATAAACGCACTGGAAAATCAGATGTTTCTTTTTATACTCGATAACTACGTCATTAGTTCTTCCTCATGATATACCAATATCCAATATTTCTTTCTGACAACTCGACTACTTCCCTTGTTAGCCTTGTGCTACCTGTTTGAAAGTTTGGCTTAAAATGGCGCTTTATGAAAACGTTGTATTTTATTATTAATTTCCAGTACGACTAATTGCTTTCAGTAAAGAGATCAGTGCATATTATTATTATTATTATTATTATTATTATTATTATTATTATTATTATTATTATTATTATTATTATTATTAGGAAAGTTCAGGTTAACACAGAGGGTTTAGAATTGAACGGGTTACATCAGCTTCTTGGCAATGCGGGTGACGTGAATATGTTAGGAGAAAATCCACAAACGATTAGGGAAAATACGGAAATTTTACTTGAAGCAAGTAAAGAGATAGGTTTGGAAGTAAATCCCGAAAAGACAAAGTATATGATTATGTCTCGTGGCCAGAATATTCTACGAAATGGAAATATAAAAATTGGAGATTTATGCTTCGAGGAGGTGGAAAAATTAAAATATCTTGGAGCAACAGTAAGAAATATAAATGACACTCGGGAGGAAATTCAATGCAGAATAAATATGGGAAATGCCTGTTATTATTTGGTTGAGAAGCTTTTTTCATCTAGTCTGCTGTAAAAAAATCTGAAAGCTAGAATTTATAAAAGTTACATTACCGGTTGTTCTATATGGTTGTAAAACTTGGACTCTCACTTTGAGAGAGGAACAGAAATTAAAGATGTTTGAGAATAAGGTTCTTGGGAAAATATTAGGGGCTGAGAGGGATGAAGTTACAGGAGAATGGAGAAAGTTACACAATGCAGAACTGCACGCATTGTATTCTTCACCTGACATAATTAGGAACATTAAATCCAGACGTTTGAGATGGGCAGGACATGTAACACGTATGGGCGAATCCAGAAATGCATATAGAGTGTTAGTTGGGAGGCCGGAGGGAAAAAGACCTTCGGGGAAGCCGAGACGAAGAAGGGAGGATAACATTAAAATGGATTTGAGGGAGGTGGGATATGATGGTAGAGACTGGATTAATCTTGCATAGGATAGGGACCGATGGGGGAATTTATGTGAGGGCGGCAATGAACCTGCGGGTTCCTTTAACACCCATTTGTGAGTATTATTATTATTATTATTATTATTATTAGGCTATTATTATTATTATTATTATTATTATTATTATTATTATTATTATTATTATTTTTAAGACGCTATGGTTTTTGGCGCTGAACACGCTTGTTTGGGTTACCAAGCAGTATTAGATGTTCTCAAGTAGCGCAAATATGCACATAAGGAAGTACAGGGCAAATACAAAACAAGGGAAACATTCGTCCTCTGTGGAAAGGGAGATGAATGTGCACTTCTGTGTCGGGAATGAATCTCAGTCCGCTGAATTCGTAAATAGAAGCGCTACCACTTAAACCACGGCGAAAAACGGGCATGAGTAAAAGAAATAAAACTCACGGCAGGGGAAGAAATAAGCTTAAAAACATTGGCCGAAACAAGACTCCTGTTTTAACTAGCTAACAAAAAAACTAACTAACTGACTAATTAACTGCCACTGAATTAAAACTCAATAAAACAATTGAGTTGATGAAAAAATTCGTAGCATTTTTCCTCTATAACAAAAGTTTTGAGATGAATAGTAGACAGAAATTAGTCAGTAATATATTCTCTTACATTATCTATGACTCTCTGCCAACTCTAAGATAGTTTTTCGATTCCGCGTATGAAGAAATCTGCTGGTTTGGAGTCAAAGAAGTCGTCTAGCCAAGTTTGTTAAGTATCTTCATTATCAAAGGAGTTCCCTCGAAGATTGTTGGTTGGGGAACGTTAAAGATGGAAGTCTGAGATCGGGGGAATATGGGCGATGTGAAATCACCTCCCAACCAAGCTTCTAGATAACTGCTTTCTTCATGTTAGCGGAATGCGGGCGTGCAATATCGTATTGCAAGAGCACATGATGCAGTATTATCGGTCGTTTTCCTTCAATTTGCAGCCGTAAGGCGTCTTGAGTTATTGACAATAAATGTCAGTAGTTATGGTTACATTTTTGGGGAGCAATTCGTAGTAAATTTTCATATAAAACAATCTTTATCTCGAAAGGAAGCAAAAAGGACTAAAATTGTATTAAACTATTTGTTTGAAATATATCAAAGGATAACCACCTGAAATTAATACTATTACTTATAGTTCAGTCTGTATATTATTAGTTATTAGCTAATAGTTATTAACAGCGTATTTATTTGTTTATTTATCCACCTCCCAGTTAAGTACAAGTAAGCGTTTTTTTTTCTTTTTTTTTTTGGAACTTTCTGGTTGAATAAGTAAGGAACGTTGTTAGTAAATGTCAAGCTGGTAGTGCTTCCCTCTACATGTAGGCGTTTTGACCTAGATTTCAATTGTATTTAGTGATTTTCATGTCATTCCCTCTATTCAAAAGTATATTGATTTTTCGTTAATGCGCGACAAATCTCATTATAGGTACACAATCACAATCACTTTCACTACCACTCATACTGTATAGTGGATGAATTTGTACTCTCATCATTTCTTCAAAATTTGTCTATTGAAACAGAAATTTGTTAGTAACGATTAGTCTATACAAAGTGTTTCAAAAGTAACGCATATTCACAATTAAAATTGAATGAGGGAATTTTGGACACGTCAAACCATCTAGGTATTTGGAAAGGAATATTTTTATGGAAAGAAAATACTTTTGTGACTATTATTGTGGCAATTATGACGTCATCGATAACATTTTTATGCAACACCCAATGGTGTTTTTAAAATCATCTGAAAGAAGATATTTCTATGCAATATACAATATCTTTCCGAAAGATAGGCCAAAACCACTTTTTCTGTAATTGTAGACATTTGTTTTCTTCTTACATTAACTCCAAATCTTTTTGTAAATTCATTCGTCTAAATTCTGAACTTATTTGGGATCAACGTAGACAGAGTAGCCTCTGCAGTATTTTCATTATCAGAATTTTCTGAATCACTCATTTTTCGAGAGAATTTTCTTTATTTTTTTTACAAGTCTCGCTTTCAATAACGTGCTTTATACTAAGGTTCAATGGGTCATTATTTTGTAAGCAACACCAGTAACCAGTAAGTATTACAATTATTGTGGGATCACTATTAGCCTATATGATAGCCGTATAAAAATTGTTATATCTAAATTTGTTTGTTTTTAATTGATATCTAAAACAGTCTTCATTTCACCATCCTTAGCAACCTAAACAATATCTTTATTTACAGCCAATGAGTTAAAAGTTAATTAATTAATTAATTAATTAATCAATTTAATTAATTAATTAATCAACTAATTCCCTGGCATTGAGCTGATCCCTCATCTGGGGAGGCCCTCCATGTCCTTGTGTGGTCAAAAAAGTATGTATGTGATCCCTAGATTGATTCCTCTCCCGACAGGTCGCGGCCCTGTAAGGCCCGAGTGGCGTGGGTCGTGTAAATGTACCTAAAAGGGAGAGGTTAAACTGAGGGAAAGAAAGAAAGAAAGAAAAAAAGAAAGAAAGAAAGAAAATTAACTCATTCATTCATTCATTCATTCATGCATCCATCCATCCATCCAACCAATCCATCCATCCATCCAACCAATCCATCCATCCATCCATCCATAAACAAAAATTACAAAGGAAATGCTTACAATTTAAAATTAAATTTAGTTACCAGTAGTGGCTAAAGTACGACAGTAAACAGATTTTATGTGCTCATGGAAATTATCACTCTGCGAATAAAATCTAATTTTACTCTCTCATAACATAAATTACCATTCTCCCACGAACATGTGGAAAGACAGCATTTCCCACAATAAAACTGGCAATGAAAGTAAAGTTTCCTACGTTGAGTGTGGGAAATATTTTCACTTTTCGCACTCTTCCTAATAAGTGCATTTACACAAGAACTTTTTTTTTTATAATCAACATTTCATTAATAATAATATTCCAATTAAACATTTCTGCAGTGATTTACTAATTGTTATTTGGGTTAATATTAATGGTAAATTCGCTGGCTTCGTTTCCGTCACCATAATCCATTATTTTTATGCAAATTATTGAAACTGTGCCTAAAAATGAAATTTCCTACTTAAAAACATGTTTAGACAGTACCTATATGTAAAAGCGTAACGAAGAATTCAACTGAATTTTAAACTAATAAACAGTAATAGTCGTACACAAGTGGAGTGGTTATTAAATGCGGACAGTGTAAAAACAGAAATAGTTTAATTCAACATAGTCTAATTCTAAAGTATTTAAATATTTCAATAACATTATAACTACAAAATACAAATGGAATAAAATAAGAATATAGGCCTACTTTATATAAAAAAAAGAATATAATACAGTTTAATGTTAATAAATTTGAGGCTAGAATTATCAGTGTCCGTGTTCGGTCGCAGTTCAAAACTATGAATAGAGAAAATAAACTAGAAACTAAAATGAGATACGAGCTACGTCAATAAACTAAACCAATTTATGAAAAAGAAACTAAATAAATAATAAGGAATGTACATAGGTTTATAATTTTTTTTGAAAGTTAGAGAATACAAATGTAATATACGCTAATTAATTTGTACACATATAAATTTATTTAACATAATTGAAGACATTTGAATGGGTTATTTATGAAAGGGCCTAAGTCGCTAATTTTGTGAAAATGAGTTTTTAATGGAATACTGCTCTTTGGGTGTAGATACATCGATTTAGATATGAAGAGAACTAAGTTTCACACTCTAATGCTTAGTATTATGACCTAGAATTTTTCGTTTGATTTTGAAAGGAACTAAGTCAATGACTTAGATCGTTTCAAAACTAAATATAAGTTTTCAGCATGTGGCATCATTGAAATGTTCAAAAAAAGACATTCGATTTTTTTTTTATCTTAAATTGCTATTTTGTCATTGTTGGGTAAGCCACGGGTAAGCGAATTGGTTATTCTGTATTGCAGTTGAGAGTTTATTATATCTGTATGGAAATTCACGATGAATAGTGAGATTGATAAAAAGAGAAAGAAAGGTGTAAGAAACATTTGTGAGTATAAAGGCGAAAAAATCAAACGTGCAAGGCTGTACACAAAAGGAGAAGTGAAAAGTTCTATAAGTGCATGAAAGAAACCGAGAAAATGTGTCAAAACGATGAACGTGTGCTAGGTCTTTGCTTTGACGTTATGCAAAACATAAGTTTACCAAACATCCCCGTCCAGGACCTATTTTACCTCCGCCAGCTATCGGTTTTTCCTTTCTGTATAAGTATACAAAATTTGAAGGATGGTAAAGCACATTTCTATCTTTATCATGAGGGAGAGGCTAAGAAAGGACCTGATGAAACTTGCTCGTTTCTTTTGCACTACATAAAGAACAATGTCCCTAATACAGTAAAAGAACTTAATCTCTATAGTGATATTGTGGGGGACAAAACAAGAATCACATATTGTTACGTTTTGTCTGGCCATGACTGATTTAAATATGTTTGAGAAAATCATGCATAGGTTCCCTATAAGGGGACATTCATTTCTCCCGTGTGATCGGGATTTCGGTCACATAAAGTCTTGAAGAAGCATGATCGCTATTATACACCAAAACAAATGTGAAATGATAATATCATCAGCATACCCTGGAAAATTCACAGTTCATATGGTGCAACCTCAATACTGTTTTCAATTTAAGGACTGGTGGCCCAAATACTACAAAAAAGTTGTAAATCCTTAGAAACTAGTGGTCCTGAGATACCTAGGGATAAGAGACAGTGTTTTACGATCAGTAAATTCATGGAGTTTCGGTATGATCAGAGCGGGTAGAACGCTCTGGTATGATCATAAAAGAAAAGGTACAATCATTGCTTCACAGTTTATTGGCTGATTTCAACAAACATTTTTACTTGGTTTACGAGGTTCTATAGTAATGTTGCCCATACAGAATGCGTATCCAAATGGAAAGGTGGAGATCAAGGAAGAGAAGATAGAAGACATAAAGAAAGCAATGGGGTATATAAATGACGAAAACAAAGAATGGTATGAAGAAATAATTGTCTGGAATCAGTCTTAAGTTTGGACACACTTCCATCGCAGTACAGATGCGCGGAATTAAATGGACACCTTGAGCGAATAAAATAAGTTCAATTTTCACAAAAATAGTATATAAGTGTGTTTTCCCTTGAACAAATTAAGTATTATTAAAAAAAAAGTTGGTCATTAAATATTTGTTTATGAAAGGGCCTAAGTTTTCAGATTTCAAAATTTTTTTTCTAAAAAAATATAATCAGCAAAATGTTAATACCTGACTGGTCAAATTCGTTTCAAAGTAGAATTTGTGATACAATTTTTATTTCAGCCTTAATTTCAAAATTTCAGCCTATAAGCAGTTTTTTTAAATTTCCAACAATTTAGTATTCATGACTTAGGCCCTTTCATAAATAACCCATTCATTTACACTTTTTTAATTTTCTTATTTTCACTGGTTAAAAAAAATCTTATTTTATTTACCTATAAAAAAAGTTCTGGATGTTACTTAGTTACAAAATTATACAACCGAGAGCCAAAATTAGTGCTATGTTTTAAACCAGCAGATGTGAAATATTTAGCTTCTACTACTGACCACCCTACCCCATTATCTCCTGGCTTAGTTATCCCATTAGTGATAACGTATTTGGCGTCATTTATGAAGTTCAAGCACAATCTAGTATATACAGTCACGAAGCTTGAGTTGTTGAGGTTACTAGAAACAATAGACTCTGCCGGTACTATTTCGCATTGTCTGTGATGCGGCGATAGTGGCGATCCTAGTGGTTAGCAACTATCTATGGATGCATATCCCCTGCGTATTGAGCTTCGTGACTGTATACGTGGTTCAAGCCTATCTTTGAACAGTTGACTAAACAACAACAATGTATTTCGCTTTGTACCATAATCATTTCCTGTGAAATATATTTATTTCGATTATTGTGATAAAATTTTAACAGCGTGTATTCATGAATTTGTTCAATTTTAAATACATTGAATTCAGTATAATTTAACTTATTAGGATAATCAAAACGTTTCTTTAAACAAATTTTAATTAACCGTAATATTTATTTTCAAATAAATTCAATTCTTTTTAATGACATTTTTCATTACAACTCATTCGTGTCATGTTAATGTGCAAATCGTTTCGACTATGAATTGCATTATTGTGTCAAGACAACTCATGGAATGAGAAAGTAATTATGATGTACGTAATTAACGAGGAGACATTGCGAGAAGTGTACAGACAGAAATGAAAAGAAATGTCAGTATTATACAGTATTTCAAATTTCAAACATTCTTACAATCCCATTCATGATCGCGTGCTGAAATAGTCATGATCTAAAGTGACCTCTATGTGGGGAAATGTTAACAGGCTTCATTTGAAACGATTTTCAACTTTCATACCTTTATTGCACAACCAAATTTGAGGACCATTAGTCTATTAGTCTACTAGGTATAGATGTCACATCGTACTGAAATAGAACAATAGTAGCTATTATTGTAATATAACAAAAATATTCATAAAAATATTTTAGTATGTTCCGCCCATGAATTTTTATGTAGGCTATCAATGATACATTCTGTACACATTAAAATTTTTATAGCGAACCTTTGCAAATTCTTTTGAATTGCAGATGAACTAAGTTAATAACAACGCCGACAGTCATTTATTTATTTGCTCACGCAGGGATCGCTGGTTGCTTAGCGATTCTGTAATTTTCGTTGCTATATCAAGTTATGGATTGACATGGGGATACGTGATTCATTGTTCATTAACGAGAACCGTGCTTGGGGAACGAGGGAGTCCAATACAGCGCTCTCTGATAATAGCTATCCAGTGCTCAATAGAAGGCTGCCTCCTCCATTCCAATCCAAATCAATTTATTCTTCGTGGAGACCATTTATATGCATAATTCCGTGAAATCACCGTGAAAGGGTCCAAGCGTCCATCCAGCAATAAACCTCCGCTCACCGTATCAAAACACATAATTCAGCCAGAAATAAAATTAAAATGCTTATTAATTAGTATTGCAGGTCCCGCAGCTGAATGTCGGTGTAATGCATGCTACAATAACTTCAACTTTATGACAAGTTATGCCACATAACTACAGTTTTATGGCAGAGATTTGCTTGCTTACCGCTTCCTGAATCCTATCCATTTGGTGTACGTGCTGTCATTTGCATTGCATCACTAACAATTTATGGCACTTGCACGACAGTGTATCGACTCTTAATTACTAATTACAGTCTTGTTTTTCCTTTTCCCTTGCCACCTTTTCAGTTTTCATCTTCGTTAATCTTTATTTTAAATTTTTATTTTATTTTTCTATTTCTTATCTTCCATATTCTCCTCAGTATATTCATCTTCATGTTGTATGATCTTGGAGGAAAAAATGACTCGCTGTCATACGAAAGATAAGGATCAAGAGAAAAATGACAGTTTATACATAAGCCCTCCTGCTTAAAGACTTTCTGTAGGCTACATTAGTGATGGGAAATTCAGTTCAATTGACAGATTTGTTCGTGGCGAACTAGTTCTATAGTCAGATTAGTAAAAATCTAGTTCGTTTAGTTCAGTTAGTTCATTTATCTCGTTTGAGAAAAGATGACTCATATAACCATTTAGTTCAATTAGTTCATTTCGTTTGTTCGAGAAAAGTTGATGCAATTAATCATTTAGTTCAATTAGTTAATTTAATTCGTTTGAGAAAAGATGACGCATATACTGTAATCATTTAGTTCGTTTGAGGAAAGATGACGCATATAATCATTTAGTTCAATTAGTTCATTTAGTTCATTTAGTTCGTTTGAGAAAAGATGGCGCATATAATCATTTAGTTCAATTAGTTCAATTAGTTCATTTAGTTCGTTTGAGAAAAGATGGCGCATATAATCATTTAGTTCAATTAGTTCGTTTGAGAAAAGATGACTCATATAATCATTTAGTTCAATTAGTTCATTTCGTTTGTTCGAGAAAAGTTGATGCAATTAATCATTTTGTTCAATTAGTTAATTTAGTTCGTTTGAGAAAAGATGACGCATATACTGTAACCATTTAGCTCGTTTGAGGAAAGATGACGCATATAATCATTTAGTTCAATTAGTTCATTTAGTTCGTTTGAGAAAAGATGACGCATATAATCATTTAGTTCAGTTAGTTCATTTAGTTCGTTTGAGAAAAGATGGCGCATATAATCATTTAGTTCAATTAGTTCATTTAGTTCGTTTGAGAGAAGATGATTCATATAATCATTTAGTTCAATTAGTTCATTTCGTTTGTTCGAGAAAAGTTGATGCAAGTAATCATTTAGTTCAATTAGTTAATTTAGTTCGTTTGAGAAAAGGTGACGCATATATTGTAAGCATTTAGTTCCTTTGAGGAAAGATGACGCATATAATCATCTAGTTCAATTAGTTCATTTAGTTCGTTTGAGAAAAGATGACGCATATAATCATTTAGTTCGTTTGAGAAAAGATGACGCATATAATCATTTAGTTCAATTAGTTCATTTAGTTCGTTTGAGAAAAGATGGCGCATTTAATCATTTAGTTCAATTAGTTCATTTAGTTCGTTTGAGAAAAGATGACGCATAGTTCAATTAGTTCATTAGGTCCGTTTGAGATGAGGTGACGCATATGATCATTTAGTTCAATTAGTTCATTTAGTTCGTTTGAGAAAAGATGACGCATATAATCATTTAATTCAATTAGTTCATTTAGTTCAAGAAAAGATGACGCATATAATCATTTAATTCAATTAGTTCATTTAGTTCATTTGAGAAAAGGTGACACATAGTTCATTTAGTTCCTTTGAGAAAATATGAAGCATAGTTCAATTAGTTTATTTAGTTCGTTTGAGAAAATATGACGCATATAATCATTTAGTTCGTTTGAGAAAAGATGACGCATATAATCATTTAATTCAATTAGTTCATTTAGTTCATTTGAGAAAAGATGACACATAGTTCATTTAGTTCGTTTCAGAAAAGGTGACACATAGTTCATTTAGTTCCTTTGAGAAAATATGACGCATAGTTTAATTAGTTTATTTAGTTCGTTTGAGAAAATATGACGCATATAATCATTTAGTTCGTTTGAGAAAAGATGACGCATATAATCATTTAGTTCAATTAGTTCATTTAGTTCATTTGAGAAAAGATGACACATAGTTCATTTAGTTCGTTTCAGAAAAGGTGACACATAGTTCATTTAGTTCCTTTGAGAAAATATGACGCATAGTTTAATTAGTTTATTTAGTTCGTTTGAGAAAATATGACGCATATAATCATTTAGTTCGTTTGAGAAAAGATGACGCATATAATCATTTAATTCAATTAGTTCATTTAGTTCATTTGAGAAAAGATGACACATAGTTCATTTAGTTCGTTTCAGAAAAGATGACGCATAGTTCAATTAGTTCATTTAGTTTGTTTGAGAAAATATGACGCATATAATCATTTAGTTCGTTTGAGAAAAGATGACGAGTTCATTAGGTTCGTTTGAGATAAGGTGACGCATATAATCATTTAGTTCAATTAGTTTATTTAGTTCGTTTGAGAAAAGATGACGCATATAATCATTTAATTCAATTAGTTCACTTAGTTCATTTGAGAAAAGATGACACATAGTTCATTTAGTTCGTTTGAGAAAAGATGACGCATAGTTCAATTAGTTCATTTAGTTCGTTTGAGAAAATATGACTCATATAATCATTTAGTTTGTTTGAGAAAAGATGACGCATATAATAATTTAATTCAATTAGTTCACTTAGTTCGAGAAAAGATGACGCATATAATCATTTAATTCAATTAGTTCATTTAGTTCATTTGAGAAAAGATGACACATAGTTCATTTAGTTCGTTTGAGAAAAGATGACACAAAGTTCAATTAGTCCATTTAGTTCGTTTTGTGAAAATATGACGCTTATAATCATTTAGTTCGTTTGAGAAAATATGACTCATATAATCATTTAGTTTGTTTGAGAAAAGATGACGCATATAATAATTTAATTCAATTAGTTCACTTAGTTCGAGAAAAGATGACGCATATAATCATTTAATTCAATTAGTTCATTTAGTTCATTTGAGAAAAGATGACACATAGTTCATTTAGTTCGTTTGAGAAAAGATGACACAAAGTTCAATTAGTCCATTTAGTTCGTTTTGTGAAAATATGACGCTTATAATCATTTAGTTCGTTTGAGAAAAGATGACGCATATAATCATTTAGCTCAATTAGTCCACTTAATTCGTTTGGTGTTTTTTTTAAGAGTGGTTGCATTTAATCATTGGTGAGGGAGTGAAACCTATAAAGTAGGATTTGTTTTGTGAAGCACGTACTTTCAAAAGACCCGTGCATTAAATTTAAGAGCAAATTCTAATAGTGTAGTGCATCTGTATGCCTAATATTGCTGAATAAATCCATCTATCTAATTTGTTTGAGAAAAGCTGATGCAATTTTTATCATTTAGTTCAATTCGTTAATTTAGTTCGTTAGAGAAAAGCCGATGTACTTAATCATTGTTTTCAATTAGTTCATTTAGTTCGTTTGAGAAAAGCTGATGCAATTAATCATTGTTTTCAATTAGTTCATTTAGTTCGTTTGAGAAAAGCTGATGTAATTAATCATCTAGTTCAATTAGTTAATTTAGTTTGTTTGATAAAAGCTGATGCAATTTATCATTGTTTTCAATTAGTTCATTTAGTTCGTTTGTGAAAAGCTGATGCAATTAATCATTGTTTTCAATTAGTTCATTTAGTTCGTTTGAGAAAAGCTGATGTAATTAATCATCTAGTTCAATTAGTTCATTTAGTTCGTTTGATAAAAGCTGATGGAATTAATAATTGTTTTCAATTAGTTCATTTAGTTCGCTTGAGACGGAGGGAAAGCTGACACAAAGTTATAATCAGAAAATCAGGAAGTATACTCAAACTTTGTGGGATATATACTTACGTGGTAGTTGCTTCCTGTTATAGAAAAACTGATTTTAGGCAAATATGATGTTCCATTATTTACTGAAGGCCAGTGTTTATTTATCACAACATTTTTCTTTTTTTGAGAGAGTAACAGCAATGCAGTATCAAAATATTTCAGCGTTACAGACATTGATTATTGGATTAAAATTAAAATGAAAGCTTGAAAGTAAAGGAACACTGTTAAACTGTAAACTGTATAATCCAACCCAACTCTCAAATTTCTTAATAATAATAATAATAATAATAATAATAATAATAATAATAATAATAATAATAATAATAATGGTAGTGGTGGTGGTTGTGGTTTATTCACCATATAGATTTTTACGAATAATGGCTTCGTCAATCTTATTTCTAGGAGTCTTAATCTAGTTTCTGATTATACTATAGACATATTTATGAAGGTATAACATTGTTACTGCAGGACACGAGGAATACAAAAGCGGAAAATAATAGTCTCCCTTCAGACATAGGCTATACATTTGGGAGATCGCACAAAGAATAACTTCAAATTGAAGAATTGTATTGTGAATCGAAGAACAGAATAATATGAAGTCCCTCATTAAAAGCCTCTTAAAATGCTCATTTATTACAACTGTCACGTGGAAAAAGCAGGTGCGCCTTTAGCGGTAAGGGCACAAAGGGGCGTGTCCCCAATATTTGGTCTAATTGTTTATTATTATTATTATTATTATTATTATTATTATTATTATTATTATTATTTATCTTCATTATTAATTTATTTTCATGTGTTTAACAACATATGTTGCATTACGCAATCAGCAGTACATATTTCAATAAATAACGCCCTTAAACTTCAAGTAGTCTTAAATATTTCAATTTTCTTTACTTCCTAATGTTCCCTCAAAAATAATATAGCTAACGACGCCGATGGAGCAAGAAAACTATATATAGGCCTATATATGACAAATAGTACATTCGAAAAATAGATGGAATGAAATTTAGGACGTGAAAATCCGTTCATTGACATGTCAGAATCTCACAAATGATACCAACAAGCCACCACTTATAAGGCAACTAGATCAGAAGATAATGGGTTGTGGTGGCGAGTTCTTTTCCCCCTCCATTGCATACATTGCCGACTAGTTGCATACTACACTAATCAGATTTCAGATGTATATAAACAATTCTTCTTCCTCTGACACTTGTCAAGTGAGATGTAGTGGCTGATAATAGATGTAACTATCCGCCAGAACCTCAATCAGAGGTATTTATTTCCTTAGGAACCAATTATTACTTTTCCAAGGTAGCCTACATCTCTCCTTAGGTTATGGAGTAACGATTAGGATGTCTGACCGTGAAACTAGCGGGCCTGAGTTCAAATTCTAGTTAAGATATATACTTTTTTTTTCCAGGGTTTTCCCTCGACTCACAAAGGACAAATGCTTGGTAACTTTCGGCGCTGGATCCTGGTCTCATTTCGCTGGCATTATCACCCTCATCATCTTACTCAGGAGATAGATAACGATAACAGTTGATAAATCGTCGTAAAATATACCAAAAAAAATCTCTCCTTCATTATGAATTGAAACAAATTTATTGTGGTGATGGCGGCTATTTTATGTACTTATAAAATACCTTTTTTTTTTATCAGGGCCTATATCGCCCTAGAAGTCGCACTAAGGCCACCGGCGTGGCTCAGTCGGTTAAGGCACTTGCCCGCCGGTCTGCAGTTGTGCTCGAGCGCGGGTTCGATCCCCGCTTGAGCTGATTACTGGTTGGGTTTTTCGGAGGTTTTCCCCATCCGTATGGTGAATGCCAGGTAATCTATGACGAATCCTCGCCCTCATCTCGCCAAATACCATCTCGCTATCACCAATCCCATCAACGCTAAATAACGTAGTAGTTGATACAGCGTCGTTAGATAACTAAAAAAAAAGGAAGTCGCACTTAGCAATCGGTATCAAAGCATGATAACATTATTTTCATTAATTAATTTCGCTAGCATAATTTATGTTATTTAGATTTGTTCAGCTATTTAAACCGATTATAAATAAGGGACAGTGTAATGTAATTTAATTGCAGTTTTTATAATCAGTGAGTGAGTCTAGACTTGGATTACTTGTTTTCATTTTATTTTAAATTAATGTACTGTGTCGAATGCTACGTTCATTCGAGGTTTGTTTTATTCCCTTCTGTGCTAAATTGGTGAATTGAAACCAGTCTTTTGTGTGTATTCGTTCCCAATTGGAGAGCCAAATTGATGGAAACGCAACTTATGTGCAGGAAAAAATATTTTCTAAAATACGATAAAAAATTAATGCAAATAATTACACAAAATATAATGACAAACAAATATTAAAAAAGATACGCATGTAGTTTACAGGTGAGCCAGATTTTTATTTGTATCCTTAGGCATTTACAGTGGTGGTATATTTTATGCCTTTGTCACCCGACTTTCGAGACGTAATTAGCTTATACGTAACGGGTTATTTCATTGCTTAACTAGAAACGATTATCGTTACGTCCACTAAAACATAAAAAATGGAATTAGTATCCAATAAGCAAGCAAACAAGGATTTAACAATGCCAGTAACATAAATTTTCTGAAGTTTAAAGCCTCGTTTGTTTTGCTACGTTACCAGCCACCTGTAGGTAACCCTATGAGTGTTGAAACTCAGAGCCAAAATAATTAAATTGTATTATTTTGTACTCAGACCTATAACTTCTACAAAGAGCTGGGTTTAGAACAAACGAGCCTGAAGCGAATGAAGAAGATAATTTTCAAAATATTTTGCTGCACGGAGCTTCTCTTGAATATAAATAAGAAAATTTATTTTGTGCGAGATCGTGCGTATTTGCTTGCTTTCCGCACAAAACCAATACGCAGTAAGTGTGAAATAGCACATTCAGTATTCCCAACCTAACACACACAACATTTTCCCTATTCTTACCGCTTAAGCGTCATATTCATTTTACTGCTTTAGGCTTTTAACATATTATTTTTAAAGACGTTCAATATAGTAATAATTATAAATTGGAAACTTACCACTGCAATTTCACCTAAATTGCAATGTTAATTATTGTTTTTAAATATTTGCAAAAATTAAGTAAACTCTACAACACCACAAAAGTTACTGCATTTGTAATGCAAGTAACATTAAGGAAGCCGTGAAAAAATCAACAAGATTCCAGACTCATCATAGACTGGGGGGAAAAAAACACAGACGTATATCACGGCCTGCTGGAGTATAGTAAACACAGAAAACATTTTATAGGAACAATGTTGAAGATAGATATATTTGTTTTCCGAAGTTGCCGTCATTGAACAGAAACCAAGATAGAGATTTCATTGCAACTAATTAGAAATTCGTCTTTCAAGTATGTAATAAACGATCTTCGCACAAAATAATGTACGATACACGAGCGGTATGTTTGTTTTCATGTTCTCGGAAATTAAAAAAGCTCAACTACGTTTCGCTTTTTCAATCTTTTCCTCGAACATGAAAACGTCAACATACCGCTCTTGTAACGCATATTACTATTAATTATCGTGGAAACGGACGTAAAGATTTTGATGAAATGGGGTGCGTCTACCACTTTCGCATGCAAAGAAAGCGATTTTGTTACTGTGGTCTTTGGGAAAACTAATTTATTTAGGTGGTTAAAGAACATGATTTAGGGAGCAAATCAAGCTTTCAGGTATAACTCCCTGTAAAGTTGATTTGAATAATTTCGAGGGAAAGTCACACAGAGTTAGTGTGCACTCAACGTTGGTTGCTTGACGGCTGTCAGCCCACTTTGAGGTCTGTGGATATAGAGGGAAAAATTGGATCGGTGTCTGGTAGAGTTCCCGGGTAGCTCAGTTGGTAGAGCGTTGGTACGTTAAACCCAAGGTCCCGGGTTCGATACCTGGCCCCGGAAAAATTTTTCTCTCGAAATTATTCATGATTTAGGGACTTCCGTTGTTAAGATATATTTAAATTAAAATTTCTTTATTTCACAAATCATGTGTAGTGTTGACAACTTCGGTGATTTTTCACAGAATCTAATGGTGTTTAGGTAATATATATATATATATATATATATATATATATATATATAGAGAGAGAGAGAGAGAGAGAGAGAGAGATAAAACTAATGTCACTAGTCAGAAGAATTTTCATAGGTTTTTAAAGTTTTATGCAGAGTTTTTTCCCGCTATTTTTTTACCTTCATTTACGACGTCATTGCTGGAGCGAATTATATTCAATAAATCTCAACAACAGTTTATTGACAACAATTCTTTACTCAATTTTTCGCTTCTTTTTTAACTATTCAATAGCAAGAAAGGAAAAACAAATTGAAGATTGATTGTCTGAATTGATAGCAGGTAGCCTGTAAAAAATTGCAGTTAATCAGCAAATTGCACTAGTCAAGGCTTTTAAATGTCATTAATTGTTTTTAATCGTTGTAGTAACAACTTTGTTGTGGACACGATTTTTGAATTGAATTGAAAGAGGTGAATTGGGAGGACAAATTTAAAAGGTACGCAAAACGCGTCCTTGCAAGGGGTTCGGGGCTGCAAGAAACTAAATATGTGAGCTCCAAGCCTGTTGGCCACTAGTCTCACTTCGGGTTACGCTGCTCCACTGAAGGAGCTCTAGAAAATTTTGAAGGGGAAAACCGAAAATGGACGTAACCTCTTAGGTACCACATATGTACGTGAACACGATATCCTTAATCATGGGAGAAAAAAACTCTGTTCGTTCAGAAATTTAGAAAAGTGACTGGAAAATGTTAATATAAAATAATGGCTCTGGTATCTGAGGACTTTACTAATATAGCTAAGTTTAACTCTTCGACCGTATCCGCGATTTTAATAATGAATAGACAGACAGACAGACAGACAGACAGGTTCTTTTATTGCTTAGATAAATAGGCCTACACAAATACATATCTATAGCAACGTCAATGAAAACAGAATCAGACGAAAGTTTCGCCAAGTTAAAATAGTCTTTAATACTATCATAATATGTTCATGCAACTTTTTAAATTAACAATTTAAATAATTCAAATTTTAAATCTCTGGTTGACCTTCAGAGTACTCAAAATTATTTTGTGTTGTTCTATATCTAGATAATTCAAATCTTATGTCTTTACAATTTCTCGTATAACCTAGTATTCATGAAAATTCAGATTCAATGTAAATGTATTAATATTCAATTTAACTTGCAACAGGCACTGCAATATTTCTAAAATTTGTAAGTTTTATCTTCAAAACTGATCTAAGGACTTTGATGAAATGGGATGACTTGATCGTTTTCTGGTACCAGAAAGCGATGTAACTAGGTCACGACTGTGGGAAAGCTAGTTAATTTCTACGAACTGATTTACTAGAAGTAACATAACTTAGTAAAATATAAATTTTTAAACCCTTAACCCACATTTACTGGTCGAAATATAATCTGACCGCTCTTTGTGTGTGTGTCATTGTTCCATCTATCATTCTCTACTGTTCTTGAACTATGGTCACGTAGTATGTGGCGTGTTAGTCGTCTTATGTAGATTAATCAAGAAAAATTTGGTCCTATATACAAAAAGTATGCATGTAAGCATGACTATTTATACTGTTATTCCAAATCCGTCCTAAGGAGAAGTATGGAAAAGTATTCGGAATGCGTTTGCGAGGAAAAAGTGGGAAGTTCTGGACCACTATACTTACAGCGCCGATTTATCATTACGTGGATTTAATTAATTTGAACTGTAAAAAAAGCGAAGAAAGAACATAGATTTCACAGAGTGATGAAGTGAAGGCCGCTGAGCTGAAGTGGCCCAAGAAGAAGCTAATGATTGTTTTTTTTTTTTTTTTTTTTTTTTTTTTTTGCTCGCGATATCCGACGTTTCATATTAATGGATATGGATACTATTAAGGAATCCTATTGTATTAATTTAACCAACTGACTGCATTATTCGACGTCTTCTCACACAGTGGAAGGCCTTGGAAATGCTTATGGCTATTTTCTTCCAAGAAAATCTTTGCATTCATGTGTCTACTAACCTTGAGCTTTCAATATTTAACAATATTTATCATATCCCTTTTGTACCTTAATAAGGCCTGTCACACGCTTGAAGAGATCTCGCTAGCGAGAAATGTGTAGCGAGAAAAGTCAAAGATTGATAACATGGATCAAACGAACGTCCACACACTGGAAGAGATTCTTGTTCGAGGTGAATACCTCGAGCGAGTTTCTCGCTGGAATCGGTAACTCGGCGAATTTTCTTGACACATTTATGAAAGATGTTTGACATTTATACTCATTGACAATTAATGTAGAAAAAAATGAAATAATATCACAGGTGGTGTTGAATGTATTGTATTGTTTTTATCGACATTGACAATGACGAAAGATAGCTGATGAGTGAGATACTTATCGAACTTGTACGATGCCGCCCGTAGGCCTATTTATATGATACACACGATGAAAACTATAAAAAATAAACTTAAAGAAGAATTCTGGAGGGAAATATCAGATGATCTGAAAATAAATAGGGCTATATTCTATTTTGATTAACTTTAATAGTATTAATTAAAACATTTGAAATTGTATCTAAATGTCTTAACAGTTTACATAATTTTAATCAGAACATAGCAAAGAATCGTCTATCATATCATGAATTGCAAAAAAACTGAAGTCTATTCAACCTGAAATAAAGACTAAACGTAGGCCTATCATCATCTAAATCCGAAAAACCGAAACAGTACCGAAACTCGTCTTTATCTTCGTGAGATTCAAGTGATTTCTTATCCAGATTTTTCTGGCTTTAATTTTAGGCCTACATTTTCTTTTCATTAATAAAATATGTCATATAACTTCATTTCGTCATTATCTAAAGATTCAGAATCAACATAGTGGCGTTCGTACATCATTTGTAAGGTACGACAATATACATAACCTGTACTATTTCCCCAACGAGTGATTACTACAGTCAGAAAAATACTCCCTGCATGAAGGCAGTGCATAGATGATTATAGTGAGAACTCGCTTAGTGTGTGTGGAGGAGGGTTCTTCGCCTCTTTCTCGCTAGCGAGATCTCTTAAAGTGTGTGACGGGCCTAAGTTTATGAATTGACTCGGAAGTGTTTTATTTGATCATGCCTCTTATATAATGTGTGTTTGTGTTCATATAGTTTAACACTCTCTAATAAATGGATAATTTCGCAGGTAGATTACATAGGAATGTGAGGAGATGAATAAGCGAACAATTTTTAAAATCACAAATACTGAAATAATGAGCAACGATTGAATTAAATATTTTCAACGGAATGTATAGAGCTGCCAGTTCAAACTGCTTCGTTGTTACATGTGAATGAGATTTCTCCTCTTCACCCATTGCAATTATGCTGTCAGATCCACGAGTCCAATAATCCGTGGGTAATTAATACATCAGAGCTTTCAAAAGAAAACCACATTTTGATACTGACATGAATTTTTTCAATTAAAATGTACGAAATAAAAGTGCACTTGGTTTCGTAATGAAAAGGGATTTAATTAGTTCAGTTCATATGTTGCTATGATGGCGACGTTGCTCTCTAATAAGTAACGAACTTTCCATCATATTGTGGACAGAATTTTTCAGCAACTCTACTGGACTGTCTTAAATGTGTCGTGAAAGTCATTCTCAGTCCGTTGAAGTCATATGATTTTTTGGACATAGTTTCAGAGCCAAAATTCAGCCGACATACTCTATGAATACGTTTACTAAGGACTGGAAAATTCCTGAGTTGCTAGATCATGGGTTTGTCACTCAGACGGTCGGAGTTCGAATCTCGTGTAGTCTTGGATTATTCGTTGAAAGATCCATAGATACACTTTTAGCCGACAAGGTCGCAGTTGGAGTTTTTCTCCAGGTTCTTCCGTTTCTTCAATATAGACATCGACATACTTGGGGTGTACTATAAGCAGTAACATGATCTACTGCCAGGAAGTCAAAAGAAGGATAGCAATGGCTAGGGAAGCTTTTATTAGAAAAAGGAGCATATTCTGTAGGTCTCTGAAAAAAAACTAAGGAAGAGATTAGTGAAATGCTTTGTGTGGAGTGTGGCATTGTATGAGGCAGAGACATGGGTATTACGACGACATGAAGAGAAGCGAATAGAAGCATTTGAAATGTTGATATGGACAAGAATGGAACGTGTGAAGTGGACAGACAAAATAAGAAATGAAGGTATGTTGGAAAGAGTGGGTAAAGAAAAAATGATGCTGAAACTGATCACGAAGAGGTAAAGGAATTGGCTGGGTCACTGCCTGAGAAGAAACTACCTACCGAAGGATGCATTGGGGGGAATGGTGAAGGGGAGAAGAGTTCGGGGTAGAAGAAGCTATCAGATGATATACGACATTAAGATATATGGATCATATGCGGAGACAAAGAGGAAGGCAGAAAATAGGAATGATTGGAGAAAGCTATTTTTGCAGTGAAAGACAGTATGAATGAATCACTCCGTTAACATTTCTACATTCCATTGTAATTTTCATAGGTCTGCATTTGTTCGATCATCGGTCTACGGCGCGAGGAGAGGGCTGGTCCAGGAGAATGTGGAGTTGCCTGCATGTATCCTGGATACAAATCGTGTCTTATCACAGTCGACCGGAGTGGATGAGAATGCTTGTTAGTAGAGGTTATTACAATGGATCAGAGAATGGTTTAGTTGCTGGGTATTCATGATCTTCGCATATCCAATAAATAAATAGATGGATGGATGGATGGATGGATGGATGGAATGAATGAATGAATGAATGGATGGAGGAATGAATGAATGAATGAATAAATAAATAAATAACTAATATCATTTTAATGCTTCTTAAGACATCCACTGAATAGAAAATGTGCTCGTGCTTCTTTGGTCCACAAAATTTCATCGACCCTTTGTAAATTTAGTTGAATTTCTGCTCAGATAGAAAAGTAGAACATCTTCCTTTGAATATAAAATGCTTACCCCACTCCATTGTTATGGTAAAAAGGGAATTGCTGATGCTCGGCTACTGAAAGTGGTGCTGGAAAATTTTCTCTCAACAGTTATTCTGCTATTTTCAAGTGACAAAAGACCAGAACAAACTGCCTAGGCGAGGAGATAGGAGTGCAAGACGCTTTGATCATGACATCGATAATTTTAATTGGCGGCAAATGACACCAACAATTTTATTATAAGCACTCGTATGTTCACATACATGGTGGAAGGGGCCGATGCCCTAAAATTTAAGATGTGATTCTACATGTTAAGTAATATAACAAGACTTTTATTACACTTTTTCTTCGATGTAGCACCGTCAAGCAGGAAAGAAATAGTCTTTGCCTAATGTTTGCAGCGCTCTATTTCGGTAACGGTCCGAGAGAAATAGCTGATAGTTATCCAAGCAGATAAGTAAAAATAATCTGAACTGTTAATATTTTGAATCTTGTTTTTGCAAATTAAACTGCTTAGCCATGAATTTAAATTGAGTAATTGCGAAAATCGTTAAAATGAATGTTACAACGCAGGGAACTTTCGCGTCCCGCCACATGAGTACAGCAGAGAGGGAGGGGAAGGTAAGGAGTGCAGGCCGCGCTTGCTTGCAGTAGCGTGATGTTGCCAAATGCTTCATAGAAACATAACGATTTCTTCTAAAACGGTGAATGTTAGAGAAAAAAACTTATATCTCCTCATGATCTATTTCTAGTTTCATTTTGGTGCAGAGGTTACCATCCACTCTGTATATTACATAATTACATCTTTAAAGAAGTATTATAAATTCTACTAGCACGTATGTATTAGTCTTTTATGTAGTGAAAGCTTGTCACTCTTGTCTAAGTAAGTAAATCTGGAAACCTCATTCAAAGCCCGAGGTTGCAACATGTTTGTATCTGCTGTAATATTGTTTTACAATAACAATAGTTGCTAGCTGTAGCTACCTGCTACAATATTGTTTTGCAGTCTCGTTAGATTCTCCAGAGAGCACATATTTAAAAATGTAGTGTTATAGAAACACATATCGACTGTGAAGACGAAAAGGGTGACTTGCGTGAAGGGGGAGTAGGGGAATATGGTGGGGATTCTCGTTCGAAGAGCAGAATTCAATGAGGGTGAAACTCTGAGACTCAATACGTAGCAGAATTCAACAAGGTTGAATCTCTGAGACTCAGTACACTACCGGTCAAAAGTTTTCGATCAGCTATGAAAACAACTATATTATACTTTATTTCAATGTACAAACACATAGGAAAAACTAAATAGATCAACAAAATAAATATTTTATCTCTCTAGCATTATGATATGATAGAATATTCAAAACGAAATCCCTGTTTTAACCACAAATCCATAGTTGTGATAGGTGATCGAAAACTTTTGACTGGTAGTGTACGTAGCAGAATTCAACAAGAATGAATTTCTGAGACTCAGTACGTAGCAAAATTCAATTAGGGTGAATAGACTCAATACGTAGCGGAATTCAACAAGGGTGAATCTCTTAGACTCAGTACATAGCAGAATTCAACATGGGTGAATCTCTGAGACTCGATACGTAGCAGAATTCAATTAGGGTGAATTTCTGAGACTCAATACGTAGCAGAATTCAATTAGGGTGAATGTCTAAGACTCAGTACGTAGCAGAATTCAATTAGGGTGAATCTCTGAGACTCATTACGTAGCAGAATTCAATTAGGGTGAATCTCTGAGACTCAGTACGTAGCAGAATTCAACAAGGGTGAATCTCTGAGACTCAGTACGTAGCAGAATTCAATTAGGGTGAATGTCTAGGACTCAGTCCGTAGCAGAATTCAATTAGGGTGAATCTCTGATACTCATTACGTAGCAGAATTCAATTAGGGTGAATCTCTGAGACTCAATACGTAGCAGAATTCAATTAGGGTGAATCTCTGATACTAATTACGTAGCAGAATTCAATTAGGGTGAATCTCTGAGACTCAATACGTAGCAGAATTCAATTAGGATGAATCTCTGAGACTCAATACGTAGCAGAATTCAATTAGGGTGAATCTCTGAGACTCAGTACGTAGCAGAATTCAATTTGGATGAATCCCTGAGACTCAATACGTAGCAGAATTCAATTAGGGTGAATCTCCGAGACTCAGTACGTAGCAGAATTCAATTAGGGTGAATCTCTGAGACTCAGTACGTAGCAGAATTCAACAAGGGTGAATCTCTGAGGCTCAGTACGTAGCAGAATTCAATTAGGGTGAATCTCTGAGACTCAATACGTAGCAGAATTCAATTAGGGTGAATCTCTGACACTCAATACGTAGCAGAATTCAATTAGAATGAAACTCTGAGACTCAGTACGTAGCAGAATTCAATTACGATGAATCTCTGAGACTCGATACGTATGCTACAAACCAAAATAAAGCTATTGATCTTTCCTTCAGTATCATCCTTGCACTAACACAACTTATATAATGCATCGTAGGCCTATATGTCTACAGTAGTTCTGTAGTACAGTAAAGTCTCAGCATAGCCGTATGTTGTGAGCGAAGCATGGATATAGAACATAATATGTCATCCATGTAAACAGTGTCGATACTCTGCCCTATACTTTCATATGCTTCGCAGATACGAAATTCTCTGTGCCATAACGTAATTTTATTGAATTAAAAATTATCTGTTATCACTCGTCTTTGTCCCGCTTAAATCCAAGAATATGAAGGATTTCTCGTAGTGTGAATACGGTACCTTCAAAACTAACAGAGAATGTGATTTGAGCTTGCATTTTTTTTTTTGGATCGGTCTGTGCTTTCCTGTTACGTAAAAGTCATTAACTGTTTGACGAACGTCACTTTCATCAAATGTATCCATCGACGACTTCTTTCTTTGCCTGGGTAAGCCTATTTCTTTGCGAGGCGTTGAATATGTCTCTAATTCGCCAGACTTGATATTTTCTAATTCAATTCGACTGACGTGGGACTGTAGTTCATAGTTGTATCGGCTGCGCTTTCATGAACGGTATTTAATTTAACGGGACCTCTAATTTCCGCTTTTCTCTGCATGAATGGGTACACGTTTGCAATTATTTCTCGAGCTTGACTATGGAATACTTTTCTGTTTAAATTGCTTTTATTGGGAACATTTTAAAGCCGGATAGATATTTTCCCCTGCGTTACTACAAAATCAGGAAAAGACACAAAGCCACCGGCGTAGTTCAGTCGGTTGAGGCGCTTGCCTGTCGATCCGCAGTTGCGCTCGGGTTTGGGTTCGATTACCGCTGGGCTGATTACCTGGTTGGGTTTTTTTCCGAGGTTTTCCCCAACTGTGAGGCGAATGTATGGCAATCTATGGCGAACCCTAGGGCTCGGGCTAAATAACCTAGTAGTTGATACGATGAGCGTTGAATCAAAAGAAGCCCAGTCCATCAGCAGAATAAATGCTGTTTGAAATGGATTCCCCCAATTTCTGTAACAATAAATCGAACTTTGAAATCCGTTTCTTTCAGAAAGCGCTCCTACACAGTCTAAAGAAGCCCCGAGCTCTTTTTGATTCAACGCTCCTCATACAGCATTTAGGTAGTATCTATTTGTCTGTTTTTTTTTTTTTCATTTTTCATTTGTATTTTCACTTGTATCTTGCATTTGTATCTGTTTTATCTTTTTTTCCATATTATCTCCAATTTTACGCTCTAAATAAATGAATAAATAAATAAATATATATATATATATATATATATATATATATATATATATATACTTACTGGCTTTTAAGGAACCCGTAGGTTCATTGCCGCCCTCACATAAGCCCGCCATTGGTCCCTATCCTGAGCAAGATTAATCCAGTCTCTACCATCATATCCTACCTCCCTCAAATCCATTTTAATATTATCTTCCCATCTACGTCTCGGCCTCACCAAAAGTCTTTTTCCCTCCGGCCTCCCAACTAACACTCTATATGCATTTCTGGATTCGCCCATACGTGCTACATGTCCTGCCCATCTCAAACGTCTGGATTTTATGTTCTTAATTATGTCAGGTGAAGTATACAATGCGTGCAGCTCTGCGTTGTGTAACTTTCTCCATTCTCCTGTAACTTCATCCCTCTTAGCCCCAAATATTTTCCTAAGAACCTTATTCTCAAACACCCTTAATCTCTGTTCCTCTCTCAAAGTGAGAGTCCAAGTTTCACAACCATACAGAACAACCGGTAATATAACTGTTTTATAAATTCTAACTTTCAGACTTTTTGACAGAAGACTAGATGACAAAAGCTTCTCAACCGAATAATAACAGGCATTTCCCATATTTATTCTGCGTTTAATTTCCTCCCGAGTGTCATTTAGATTTGTTACTGTTGCTCCAAGATATTTGAATTTTTCCACCTCTTCGAAGGATAAATCTCCAATTTTTATAGTTCCATTTCGTACAATATTCTGGTCACGAGACATAATCATATACTTAGTCTTTTCGGGATTTACTTCCAACCCTATCGCTCTACTTGCTTCAACAAGAATTTCCGCGTTTTCCCTAATTATTTGTGGATTTTCTCCTAACATATTCACGTCATCCGCATAGACAAGAAGCTGATGTAACCCGTTCAATTCCAAACCCTGCCTGTTATCCTGAACTTGCCTAACGGCATATTCTAGAGCGAAGTTAAAAAGTAAAGGTGATAGTGCATCTCCCTGCTTTAGCCCGCAGTGAATTGGAAAAGCATCAGATAGAAAATGACCTATACCGATATATATTAATTTTAATTAATCGATCTAGTTTCTTGGGAATACCAAATTCAATAAGAATGTTATATAAAACTTCTCTCTTAACCGAGTCATACGCTTTTTTGAAATCTATGAATAACTGATGCACTGTACCCTTATACTCCCATTTTTTTCTTCAATATCTTTCGAATACAAAAAATCTGATCAATAGTCGATCTATTACGCCTAAACCCACACTGATGGTCCCCAATAATTTCATCTAAATATGGAGTTAATCTTCTCAAAAGGATATTCGACAAAATTTTGTACGACGTCAAAAAAGTGATATTCCTCGAAAGTTACTACAGTTAGTCTTGTCCCCCTTCTTAAAAATAGGTACGATTATGGACTCCTTCCATTGTTCTGGTACAATTTCCTTTTCCCAAATTGCAAGTACAAGTTTATAAATTTCGCTAGATACTGCCCTTCCACCCTCTTGTACTAATTCTGCTGGAATTTGATCAATACCTGGAGACTTGTACTTTTTCAGAATTTCTATCGCAATTTCGACTTCAGAAAGTGTGGGTTCCGGTATAAATGGCTCAGCAGTTTGTATTTCAATTTCGTCCCGATCATTTCTATTTGGCCTATGTATATTTAGTAGTTGCCCAAAATATTTTTTCCATCTGTTCAGGATTGAATGAGAGTCTGCAAGCAAGTCACCATTCTCATCCTTGATCACGTTTACCCTTGCCTGATATCCATTTTTAAATTCCTTTATACCCTTATATAAATCTCGAATGTTTTTATTCTTACTATTTGTTTCTACCTCATTCAGTTTTTCCTTCAAGTAATCTCTCTTTTTATTCCTAAGTGTACGACTTGCTTCCCGTCTTTCATTGAAATAATGATCTCTATTCTCCACAATTGGATCCTGTAAGAATTTCAATTTTGCCTGTTTCCTTCTATCTACTACAATGGAACAATCTTCATCAAACCATGGTTTCTTTTTCTGAGTTTCATGATAACCTATGCTCTGCTCAGCTGCAATTTTGATATTATCTCGGATATTGTCCCACATGCTATTAACATCTAACTCTTCCTCAGCTTCGTCAGCAGTTGCTAAAGCACCAAACCTATTTGAAATTTCAACCTGATAACGTTGCTCAGTTTCCTCGTCCTTTAATTTCAAAATATTGAATCTACTAATATTAGCTTGTTGCTCTACTCGCTTGGCTACTGATAATCTTTCCCTTAATTCTCCAATTACCAAATAATGGTCAGAATTACAGTCTGCCCCCCTGAAAGTTCGAATGGCTACTATACTAGTGTGCCTTCTTTTATCTACCAAGATGTGATCTATCTGGTTATGTGTCATTCCGTCTGGAGAAGTCCACGTATATTTATGTATACCCTTATGGGGGAATGTTGTACTCTTGACAATTAAATTTTTTGATGTGGCAAAGTTGACTAACCTAACTCCATTGTCATTACTACGTACGTGCAGGCTCTCTTTTCCAATAGTTGGTCTAAAAATATCCTCCCGTCCTACTATAGCGTTGAAATCCCCCAATAAAACTTTCATGTGATATCTAGGTAACTGATCAAAAGTATGTTCCAATTCCTCATAGAAGCTATCCTTTATATCGCCGTCTTTCTCTTCTGTAGGCGCGTGAGCATTTATAACTACGATATCGCACCATCTAACCTTAAGTACTAAATACGATAACCTGTCACTGATAAATTCGACCTTTTTTACTGCTGATTTTATTCTTTTATGTACAAAGAATCCTGTTCCTAATTGGTGATTATCGTTTCCTTCCCCATAATACAATAAGTAATCGCCTATTTGTGATATGCCATTCCCTTCTAACCTAACCTCTTGTACTCCCACGAAGTCTATTCTATATCTAGCTAGTTCTTTTGCTACTAATGTTACCCCTCCTGTTCTATAAAGACTAGTTACGTTCCATGTACAAAATCGTATAACCTTTTTCCTTTGCCGGAGAATCAGTCCCATTCCGAGGCTTACTGTTAGGTTTCGTAACAAGCTGTTTTTTACGGTGATGGGTTGTTAGCCCTTCGCCCAACCCCCAAGCTAAAGGACCACCCCTTATCGGCTGTCCACGACTGCTTATTCTATATTCGCAGCTACCCTCCATATCTGGAGGCCGTCTCCTCTATCCGCAACCTGAGGACGCGCCATGCCGTGGTGATAAGGACCCACAATACATGGTAAATATATATATATATAAATTATATATAAATAAATATATAAATACCTAAATTAAATAGAGTAAATGAATAAATAAGTAAATAAATAAATAAATAAATAAAGCCGGATTACAACATTCATCCCTTCCTTCAACCCAACGGGTCATTCACGTGATAAGGTTGAGAGGATTTACATCCACTGTCTTGTCTAGAGGTAGAAGTCAGCACAATGTCGCTCGGAAAACATCAGTTTAAATAGTAATGGGAAAATAAATACTTCTATATTCAAAACAACAGCAAAGCATGCGAGCTTTCGCTGCACGTATGAGTTCTATGTTTTGTTCAACACAGTGTACGTATGTAAGCAAACATTATGTAAAATTAACTTAATTAAGAAGTTGGCGGCGTAGCTCGGTCGGTTAAGGCGCTTGCCTTCCGATCCGGAGTTGCGCTCGGGCGTGGGTTCGATTCCCGCTTGGGCTGATTACCTGGTTGGGTTTTTCCGAGATTTTCCCCAATCGTATGGCAAATGTCAGGTAATCTATAGAGAATCCTCGGTCTCATCTCGCCAAATATCATCTCGCTATCACCAATTCCATCGACGCTAAATAACCTCGCAGTTGATACAGCGTCGTTAAATATCCAAGTAAAAAAAAAAGAGGTTGGCTAATCTTGGAATACAAATTGTGTTTTATTTTGGGTAAACTTAAATAATAAAAAGAGATAGTTATGGCATTTTTATTATCGAATAACTTCATAGATCTTCACAGTGTTTTCAAGTTGTAATTTGGTACGTAAATGGTGCGAAACTCACCAGTCTGGAAGGATGGATCATCGCACAGGTAGCTGAACGTGTGCCTGGCGCCCGCTACGTTGTTGTTCATCATCTTCCTCTCGTCGCCGTTGAGGCAGGTGGCCGCGTACAGGTCGAAGCATTGCATGCCGGTCTTGAAGGCGCTGCAACACAGCATCCAACCCTCGTTAATCCCTTAATCCACCGCATTCCCAAGCCTTCGTGACTAATTAACGGCGATTACCGTTATTACATTATTGGGAAAAAGTTTCCTGCTGTTCCTGCTGCACAAGAACTCATTTTGCGCAAGCGTAATTCCCCGTGGAAACCGACGAAGGTAACGAATGGGGGCACAGATTAAGCTGATTGAGCTAACTTACAGTTTCTCATTTTCACTAAGCGAATATAATTTATATAACATTTTGTGTTTAATATTAAATGTTTACATATACAGACAACAAATTCAACGATGGAAGGAATGTAGCTTAAGAGTACTGAATTGCATCGAGCTTTGAGACTAAATTCGAGCCTGAGTGACAAAAATGTAATCTCTGATGGAGGTAGCATTGTACAAACTTTTGAACAAGGATTTTATAATTTATTTATTTATTTTGCTAATAATTATAACATAAAATATAATACAGGGACATCATTTTATTTTTACTTCAATTTTTATTGTACATGAGATTTTTAATGTACTTCACTCCCACACCCTCTACTAGTAAACTTCCAACCGTCCTACACACAGTACTTTAGTGAGTATAGTACGTTCCAGAAATATATTCGCGTTTTCCAGTGAAAAAGCTTTCAATATTGAATCATATTTTCGCACAGGTACTGTCGTACGTTTGCCTACGTCGCAGCTCGGTTCCCCCACCCACTTCTGCTCGCCCCTCTATAAAGGCTAACGACTGGGTTGTCTTACCTCTTTTCTGAAAACATTAATTTCTGTTAGGAATTGGACGTCTACGTAATATTATACAACTGTTCAAAGTAACTTAAACAAAAGGGTCTCGTTAAGTAATTAACTGTCACGTGACAGTAGATAGCATGTCTGAGTAATTTTATCTTTTCGGATCGGGCAGAAGTTAATGTTATGTTTTATTTAACGACGCTCGCAACTGCAGAGGTTATATCAGCGTCGCCGGATGTGCCGGAATTTTGTCCCGCAGGAGTTCTTTTACATGCCAGTAAATCTACTGACATGAGCCTGTCGCATTTAAGCACACTGAAATGCCATCGACCTGGCCCAGAATCGAACCCGCAACCTTGGGCATAGAAGCCCAGCGCTATACCAACTTGCCAACCAGGTCGACTCGGGCAGAAGTGAAGATTGAATTTACAGTATGTAAGGTACTCTTTTATAGAGTAGGTGCAGAATTATTTCAACATGAGTTACTAGTACGAAGGACGAAACTGGTAATTAGAATTAGGTGCAATAGTCTATAGTGCAATAATATGCACAAATGAACTAAAGCTTGTATCGAAATGAACGGCCACCATTTCCAAAAATGTGTTTAAATATCCATATTGTGATTATTTTCCAATTTAACTTCATTCTCTATGTTGTATGCTCATGTGCTGTAGACAGTATAATATTCACTGCATAATGAATACGTCCGAATGGATAGCTCAATTCGTGAGTAAAAACCCTCATTGTTAATACAGTACTGTATATTGATTAAACAAAAACCTAATGAAAATTATCAAATTCAAAATCGCGATATTTCCTAGTTTACGTAAATGGATGAACTACTTTTCTTCTCTCCTATACCTAGTAGAGTGATTTGTTTGTATTTTACGTCAGTATCATCGAACTCCAGTCGTGAATTGGGGTAACAAATGGTGTTTCCGGTTCTTAACTGTTAATTGAAAGGTATGGCCAGGTTAATATTAGAAATGTTAGTAAAATGAAATGATATCCCTGTATAAACAGAAAAAACTTTATCTCGCCACTGAAAGAGTAGAACTCGTGCTCAGGGGCGGATTCCTGAATTGAAATTAAGAAGTATATAATACAATTTGTCTTATGTCTATTACACAATAAGAATATGTAAATTTAAATTAAACATTTTTCAATTTTTATAATTGGGTTTGTGGGTTTGAGAATGCATCTAGGTTGAGGGTTAACGTAAAAGTTTGTAACAAATCGAAGTGCTGGGTCATAGAGCCCCCTTCCCATAAACTCCATTCCATGCAGTAGACTCCAACCAGCACAAAATGGCATCATCTCGTAAACGGTTAATTTACGGAACCATGTCTAGTGGAACTTCTTTGCTTCTCTTCGCTTTTACTTCTCATTCCTAAATTTTTGACCATAACTTTTGCAACACCCTGTAGTATTTATAAGTATATCATAGCCTGCAGACAACATTGCAATTGCATTAGCGATTATTTGTCTTCACTTGTAAGCTAATTTTTTGGGTTATATGCTAAAAGTATATCAGTGTACATATTTTTAAGAGCTAAATGTATTTTTTATGTTAGCTGCATACACAGTTTCCACCCAGCGACCCCGCAGTTCCAAGAAGAGGTCAAATGTTTCCTCATGGGTTTTAAGCACGTAGATCTTGAATATAGGCTATACAACTATAATAATTTAATTAAATAATGAAACCATTATCATCATGAACGAATTTAGGTTCAGAATCATTAAGACATGTTTCAATTTATCACAAAATGGGCCTTTTGGTTGACACGAAAGGATATACTGGGGAACGATCTTAGTTCATTCCACAGACACGTTTGTTCCAATTTTGTTGATATTATTTGATATGCTGCACTGTGTTTGAAATGAGCAATCTTTCATGAATGTTGTCATTTCGTTGTTGGTTCGACTGTATATCCGAATAAAATGTGATCCAAGCTTTAGGGCGCTGGTTTTCCATCCAGACGGTCGGGGTTCGAATGGATTGAGGTATGAGCTCTGCAATTTGTCGTAATTGAATGCAGAAACGCCATAATTATGTCCATTTGAATAAATTTTTTAGGAGGCACAAAGAACTGATTATCTTCAAAAGCGTTTGATATTTTAGGGTGCTATGCATAGACATTTCGCTAGCCCGCTCTACGAGCGTGCTAAACTAGCCCCGGCTATCTACTGATTACTTGTACAGGATTCATATCATATCGTATCATATATCATATCATATCATATCATATCATATCATATCATATCATATCATATCATATATCATATATCATATCATATATCATATATCATATATCATATCATATATCATATCATATCATATATCATATCATATCATATCATATCATATCATATCATATCATATCATATCATATCATATCATATCATATCATATCATATATCATATCATATCATATATCATATATCATATATCATATCATATCATATCATATCATATCATATCATATCATATCATATCATATCATATCATATCATATCATATCATATCATATCATATCATATCATATCATATCATATCATATCATATCATATCATAACATATATCATATCATATCATATATCATATATCATATCATATATCATATCATATCATATCATGTCATATCATATCATATATCATATCATATATCATATCATATCATATCATATATCATATCATATCATATATCATATCATGTCATATTATATTATATCATATCATATATCATATCATATCATATCATATCGCTAACACTGGTTTATGAATACGAATAAACGTTAGTTCGCTGATCATCCACCGGAAGCCAGCGCCCTTAAAGTCACTATTTGTTTATTAAAACATAATAATAAGCTCTTGTGTTTGAAATTTTTTTCTCTTGTATGGATGAGGGACCCGAAGGTTTACACTGCAGTCTGAGGTTTATTGTGCCTACCACTCCTATTCTGTGAAGGACTGGGTAGCCGAACGCCCACGCTCTTGTACAAGTACAGCACGCCGTACCGTGAACTTAACCCGGGCTATGGCATAGATGATGATGATGATGATGATGATGATGATGATTATATGTGAATTAATGTTGGCGAAATGAATCCGAGGTCCAAAGCCGAAAGTTATCCAGTCATTCTGCTTCAATTGGACGAGGGAAAACCCTGGAAAAAACCCAACCAGGATTTGAATCCAGGCTCGCTCATTGCACGGTCAGACGTGCTAACTATTACTCCACAGCGATGAGCTAGTGTTTGACATACATGAACTATAACTTTTTCCTTTAGTATTTTGTGAAAAAAAAAAAATCTGAATTGTCTGGACATGTGGGATTTCTGCAATTCACGACTAATACCAATCTTCTTTTTTTTAAACAATTTTAGGTGAATAAGACGGAGAAGGACTTTTTATTTCATAAGCAACTTCAGTGCATACTTAAGCAAAGAAATTAAAAAAAATTACACAAACATAAAAAACTGAACAATTTTGTTAATGGGATATTTAAGTCGTTCCTTAAGAAAATAAAATAAAACAAACTGAATTTTTGTGTTAGTTACCAGAAACGTCTACATTCCCTGGATTTGTGGTGTTCCTGCAATTCACTGTAACTTATTGCCGCTGTGAAATGTACACTGAGCACTGGACACGTGGGATTTATGTATGAATAATACAACCATATGAAAAACTGAATTTGGGAAAAATTGTAACTTGTGTGGGTTTCTGCAATTGACGATTCAATTATTATTCCATTCTCATTATCTGAAAAATGTAACAAACCTCCTATATCTATATTAAGTATTAAGTTACATAATTCTGATTGTTGTCTTATACAGTGTAAATGTCTGATTATTAAAGAGTTCTCTGAAGTTAGTATTTAGGCATAATTTTCGATAATCATTTAAATGGAACCAACACATTAATTACCTTTGTAATAAATTACGTAAAATAGTATATAATTTTGTTTTATTGAGGAATTACTTGTCAATAAGTTTATTACGCAAAATATAGCCTATTTAACTTTATTTCAATCGGTAATTATGTATGGAATTATAGGATGAGGTAGCTCATTTAAATCCAATTTTAATTCACTTTATTTATTACAGAAGAAAATAATTAAAATATGTCTACATAAACCTATTGATTTTCCATCTTAAAATGTGTTTTTAGACTTTAATGTACAGTACTTAACGTAAGACAAATTTATTATATTGTATTAATAAAATTCATACATAAAAATCGAAATAATTTTGAAATGTATTCTCATAGTTATGAAACAAAAGGTATGAATTCTTTACGATTGTTTGAAAAAAAATGCAACACTGTTACAGTATTTAATCATAGTAGTAATTTAGGCCCAAGAATATATAACAAATTTATATTTAAATATCCTAATCTTGTCAATTCTAATAGTTCTAGTATTAAATTTAAAAATTTATGTATGGTTTTTATAAAAATTGAAAAATTGTACATTTAAATTTATATACTATAATTGCATAGTAGACATAAGATAAATTGTATTGTATAATTATTAATTTCAATACAGGAATCCTCCCCTGATCACGAGTTCTACTCTTTCAGGGGCGAGCTAAAGTTTTTCTGTATATATTGTATTTTATGTTACAATTATTAGCAAAATAGTAAATAAATAAATGAATAAATGAATGAATGAATAAATGAATAAACGAATAAATAAATTATGGAACCTTGTAAAGAACATTGAAGAGAAAAGTTCCGTGGCAGATAAAAAAAGTTGGTGGTGAACCAAAGTCCTCAGAAAACAATCTGATTGCTGCGATGATTCTGTTTTGAAATTGGCTTTATCTGAAGAAATCCTACCATTTTATAAAAAAACTATTAATATTTTTCTATAAAGTAACTTCTTAACAATGTTAGCGAACTTTCTATTCTTTCGTGGCTTTCGAGTAACACTGTAGCAGCGCCTATATGCATTTGAAATATTATGATAATGGCGATAAAGATGATAGTGATAGTGACAGATATTTTATTGTGCAAACATTAATACATTTAAGCAATAGTGCTTTGAACTACCACGAAATCATTAAGTGAAGAATTACGTACAATAATTTATTTCAACATCAGCTATTAAAACAAAGGCTGTTCTTTTCACTAGTGACGTTTATGGCGAAGGATATTGATGGTGGTATTTAAGATATTAGTAATAGCAGGGTGCGAATTAACGGGGGGGGGGAATGGGGGGATTTCTCCCCTGTTGAGAAAGTTATCGCCCTCTCATAAATTCATATTAACATCTTCGCCAGGGTTAACTTCTATCCCCCCCTTACAAAATATAATTTTATTGTTTTAATACGAGAGTACTTTATAAGGTACAAAGTAAGCAAAGAAAATAATATTGGTGTATTATCATCACCGGCAAGCTGACAACAATCAATAACTTACGAATTACACATTTTATCTTAAGCCTGCTCATGGATATAGTTGTTATTAGGCCTATAATCAAGATGCGAGACAAGCAACTCAGTACAACTAAGCTTTGAGCCGTGTCGAATGAGGATAATAATAATGCTATGTGTGGTATTCTCTTTCTAGGATTCTATCCATCCTTTATCAGAAATCTTAATTCGTACCCTGAGTAATAGTGATTGTGATCGAAGTGACAATAATGAAAGTTATTGCAGAAATATAACAAAAGAAATTTATATGTCCTAAATTAATCTACTGAAACGTATTTCAATCTAGCTCTTTGTGACCTCGAGAGCAGAGGAAAACGACGGCAGCATTTAACAGTGAGAAAATGAAAACCCTGGGTATGATATACTACATTTGTGAGACGAGGTTCTTGTGAACTATTATTTTTAAGTCATTCTGCTCCGTCCTCTCCTGATGAAGAAAATGTATTCATACTTCTGCAACTTTAAAAATACATTGAAACGGTACTGTCGCAGAGATGTCTTAAGATAGGGCCAGGATAATTATAAAGCACAACTTTTTCCAAGTTAGAACTTAATTAAAATATCTCCAGGGTGAACATCTCAGACTACGAGAGAGTGAGGAGGAGAGAGAAACTGAGAGAAGAGGCGAAGAAACACTAGAGAGATTATGGAGATTAATTTAGCTTGTTCTGCAACATGCACATACTCAACACAAACTGTTTTCACATTTTACTGTTACTTCCTTAGAAGGTTGCTAGTTTTGTCGCCATGTTTTGTTTCAAATTTGTTTATTCAATTTGTCAATATTAAATCCGCAAACATTGTTTCTGAATTGTAAATTATTTACTTAATCGCTTGCTCTCTTCTATTTATAACTCAAACATTCATTCATTCTTGTATTTGCTTCAATTTATATTATAAAATCATACGCACAATCTCTTTGAGTTCAATTTACTCATTCACTTCACTTACTCAATTTACTAATCCTCATTTTACTCTCTTCGCTCACTTCACTCAGTTACTCGCTCCTCTCAGCCACATCGTTCGTTCACGTCACTCACTTACTTTACCTCATTCGCTCACTTCACTCACTTCAGTCATTTCAATTCTCTCACTCCACCTTATTTCATTCACTTCACTTTATTCATCTTCACTTCACTCTACTTCACTCTCTTCGCTCACTTCACTCTATTACTCGCTCCATTCAGCCACATCGTTCGCTCACTTCACTCATTCAATTCACCTCATTCGCTCACTTCACTCTTCTCATTCCACCTTATTTTATTCACTTCACTTTATTCATCTTCACTTAACTCTACCTCACTCACTTCACCTCACTCCATTTCGCAAACTGGCTTCACCCATTCATTCATTCATTCATTCATTCATTCATTCATTCATTCATTTATTTATTCGTTCACTCCATTACTTCACTCACTCTACTCACTTTATTCACTTTACTCACTCCAAAACCACGTGAAGTCATATTACTATCTACGAAGCTGCTATGCAAGTTTCATAATTTTATGTATTGAACCAAAATGAAATATTCAATTCTATAATAATAAAATTATCCCGGCTGGGATAATTTTATCTCCAACTTCCGCTCACTCACGTCGCTTACTCTACGCCCTTAATTCGCTCACTTCACTCTTTTCTCACTCACTTCACACTCGCTCCAAACACTTCACTCTCTTCATTCATTTCACTCACATTACCGAACTCACTTCACTACCTTCATTTCACTCAATCCACTCACTCTACTTTACACATCTCCACTCACTCAACTCCACTCTACTCCACTCACTTACTTACAACTTAGTTACAAATGGCTTTTAAGGAACCCGCAGGTTCATTGTCGCCCTCACATAAGCCCGCCATCGGTCCCAATCTTGTGCAAGATTAATCCAGTCTTTATCATCATAACTCACCTCTCTGAAATCCATTTTAATACTATCCTTCCATCTACGTCTCGGACCCACTTACTGCATTCATTTCACTCACTCCACTCACTTCACGTCACTTAACTCATCTTCATTCATTCCACTCAATACTTTACTCACTCACTTGTCACATCACTCACATCACCTTATTTAGATCACTCACCCAACCGATTACTTCACTTTATTTAACGTACATATTTATACAACCCTACTGAATTAATTCGTTCACTGATTTAATCATTAATTTACCAGCATTTATTCTGTCGTTCGTCCATTTATTCTTAACTCATTCATTCAGTCGTTCACTGATTGACTGCTGATTCATGCAGCTAGTAGCTCATTCGTCTATTCATTCTCTTTGTCAGACACTTCAACACTTCACTCATTCAACTAATTGTTCATTAAATAGTTCGTTCAATGCTTCATCATTTACTGAGTAATTGCTTAATTAATTTGCTCACTCGTGTGTTCATTCGACTAATGACACATTTGCATCCTTCACTCATCGAACTAATCATTCAGTAAGTCATTAATATAGTCGTTAATTGCTTACTAAATTATTGAAATACTTTCTCACACACTCATTGCATTTCAATAATTTAACTAATGTTTAATCAATTCGTTCATTAAGTTATTCAGTAGTTTTATTTACTTATTTATTCATTCATGTATTTATACTAAGCATCGTTCATTAATACACTTTTTGATACTAATTCACTAATTAGTTATATTCTCTTACACGCATGCTCATTGAAAATTTTTATAATTGAGTCGCCAAGAATAAAATTGCACTTTATCAAAAAATCTGATTTTTCAGAAAAGACGGAAAACTAGTGCAGTTAGACCCCAAACGATTATTTTACTACTGAAATTAAAACATAAATTACAGCTTGACTCCAAACAAGCAGTTTATCACATTTTCTGCAAAATTCTGCACAGAAACATATCTTACAATCATTGAGTTTTTTCATTCACACGTTTACTGCCTCAGTAATTAATGAGTTATTTACGTTGTCCATTAAATAACACAAAAATCATTCTTTAACACGATCAATCATTGACTCAAATGAGTATCAGTCTATAAATACCAGTCAGTCTGTTTCAACCAGTCTGTCAGTCTCAGCCATTTTTTTCAATTTCAACCGGTAGTCTCAGCCAGTATCCGTCAGTTTCAACAAGTCTCCGTCAGTCTCAGCCAGTCTTCGTCAATCTCGGCCAGACTCAGAAAGTCTCCGTCCATCTCACCCATTCTCGATCAACCTCAATTTGTCAATCTCAGTTTGTATATCAGTCAGTCTTAGACTGTCAGTTAGTCTCATTCGTCTGTCAGTCAGTCTTAGAGAGTGTCAGTTTCAGTCTGTCTGTCAGCCTCAGTTTGTCTGTTAGTCTCTATCAGTCAGTCTCAGTCTCAGTCTGTCCGCCAGATAGTCTTAATCTGTCATTGTCTCAGTCAGTCTCAGGCTTTGAGTCAGTTTGTTAGTCAGTCTCAGTCA
Organism: Periplaneta americana; assembly: GCF_040183065.1. Taxonomy (NCBI): domain Eukaryota; kingdom Metazoa; phylum Arthropoda; class Insecta; order Blattodea; family Blattidae; genus Periplaneta; species Periplaneta americana. Next base: position 44,770,234 of record NC_091124.1, read on the forward strand.
GTCACAGTCTCATTTAGGCTTTAGGTCGTTCATGTTGTCCACCCACACCTGCGGAGTAACGATTAGGATGGCTGGCCGCGAAACTAGGTGGCCCGGATTCGAATTCCGGTTGGGAGAAGTTACTTGGTTGAGGTTTTTCCGCGGTTTTCCCTCAACCCAATTTGAGCAAATCCTGGGTAACTTTCGGTGCTGGATCCCGGACTCGTTTCACCTACATTATCACCTTCATATCATTCAGACGCTAAATAACTTAAGATGTTGATACAGCGTCGTAAAATAACATACTTAAATAAAACTCGTTCATGTTTTTATTGAATATCCTATTTTTTGTAAGTTAATTCATTATTTAATCAATTTTTTGTATTAAACCTCACATTCATCCATTTCTTTCATTTGTAATCGTTATTAGTATCAAAAATAAAAAACTTGGTTCATTTTTAAACTCGCAGGAATTCTTTGCTGGTACGAATGAACCAGTTATTGCCTTTAGTTTCGTCATTTATTATGTTCGTATGAAGAAGGCAATAAAAAGAACACAAGTAAAACGGTATTGCTGTTGGCTCTTATTTCCCTTCATACCGTGTATACAACAATGAAATCTGTTAGATATTAAATCTCGATCCTGATACTCATTAATTCCAAACTATAAAATCATGAAGACATGAATGACTTTTTTTTTTTAATAATGAAATGCTCCTTTTCAGTAGAACGAACTCCATTACAAGGGCAGAGACTGCGCTACTCTTTGTGCGACCTTCCATTGTGCTGAAAATTGTACATAGATCCAGGAGGGACGCATTAATATTGCAGCATGAAACGTACTCCAAGCATAATTACTAATTATGATGCTCGTGGGATTCCTCAGAGCAGTTCGTTTAATACATTTATTTAATTCCATACTGACATATCTTTAAACATTAAAGAGGGAGTAGTGTTGGGTTGTGGAAAGACACAGTTATAGGGTAGGAGAAAAGCTGAGTAATGTAAATTTCATTTGCAACACTCTTAGTACTGGAGAAAAATACAGGTGATATAATTATAAGCGATTATGTTTGCATTATAACGAAGAGAAAATTTACCAAATTGTTTGTTGTATATTTTGTGAAATTGTTACCAAGTAATTCTCTCAATATTTATGACACAATAAATTTACCTCCTCTGATTGAGGTTCTGGCTGATATGTATGGTACATCTATTACCAGGCAGTACATCTCACTTGACGATATGTCAGAGGAAGAACAATAAAATTTGAATAATTTCAAGGGAAAAATTGTTCCGGGGCCGGGTATCGATCCCGGGACCTCTGGTTGAACGTACCAGCGCTCTACCACTGAGCTACCCGGGAACTTCACCCTACACCGTCTCAACTTTTCCCTTTATATCCACACAACTCGCTTGGGCTGACGAAACGCCAGAGACCCAAATCGAGTGCACACAATCTCTGTGTGACTTGTAATTGTGGTTTTCTGTTAACGTACACAGTGACGTATATATTATGCAAATCTAGTCTTTCAGGTAAAGCTTCCTGTAAAGCAGATTTGAATTTTTCCCTTGAAATTATTCAAATCTGCTTTACAGGAAGCTTTACCTGAAAGACTAGATTTGCATAACAATAAAATTGTTTGTATGCATCTGAAGTCTGATTAGTGTAATATGTAGCCAATCGGCGATGTATGCAATGGAGGGGGGAAGGGAAATGGCCATCCTACCCCCATTATCTCCTGATCTAGTTGCCTTATAAGTGGTGCCATGTTGGTATCACTTGTGAGGTTCAGACCTTTCTTCGGACAGTTGACTAAACAACACCACCAAACCACAATAAGTTACAAACTGTTGAAACGCTTTCTATCACTACTACTACCATTATCACCTACTCTATAATTACTATCACCACCATAGCCTAACCACCAACACTACTACCTCTACCGAATACCAATGGTTCCACCCTCACCTGGTGCCACAAGTATCACATTATTCATTACAAGCACCTACTGCAGCTACTACTACCACCACCACCACCACCACCACCACCACCACCACCACCACCACCACCACCACCACCACCACCACCACCACCACCATCCCCAGCACCACTACCAATACTGTTACTCATCTTTTTCTTAATTTAGTCTTGTTCAAGGATGGGTGAATAATTTTTTTAATTAGTTATTTCAAAACGCAGTATAGAAGATTTAAACAAGGAGCATATACTCGCACAATACAATCAGGAATGCCCATGTCTAGGGAAAATATGTAGTCTTTTTCCACAGTAGTAGCAGAAAAGAAATTTTACAGCAGTTATCGGGAAGAAGGGTAAAATTTTGAAGCCTCAGATTTATTCTTTTGACAAAAGTTACAGCAGAAGAGAAGTAATGAACACAAGCATTCCTCCTTTCCCTTTACAAGGAGCCTAAACTTGGTCCTTAACAATAAAAAAGAACTAAAACGAAATGTTTAGGATGTTCTAGAGAAAGATGGAACGAAAAATACTGGGCGTGAGATTACAAGACAGTCTGGAATGAAAAAATCAGAGAATGAACCCAAACAGATGTATACATATCGTTATGTTACGTACGTACATACAGGATGATTCCGAAGGAATAGTAATTATTTTAGGAGGTGGTAGTACGGACTATTTCTAAGTAAAAAGGTTCATGTAAACATGTACTCAATTTTCAATTGGTATGGAGATAAATCTGTTTGAATGTTACGCATCAAGCGTCACGAGTAGCAAGAAGGAAAGTCAAATGACTTATTTATTCCTTATTTGCATGGTATCAGTGCGTTTCAAGAGTTCAGTGCACTTTTCTTCTCTGTTGACAACCGTAATTGTTGCTCTTTTGGGGTCGTTTTATGATTATTATATGAGAGCAGCACTATTCATAATACGAGCGACCAATTCGTTCCTTGTGATTCTTGTTCTTGTACACTTCGCCTTTCATCCATCCCAACGGACAAATTAAAATCGACAGAAGTAAGGTATGGAAATCTTGGTGGTCATCGTTCAGGGAATGTTATATTTGAGGGGTTCACGACCAGAGTGGACCAAGTCCTTCTGGAATAATTTTGAAAAATTGAGTCTTAAAGTTCCTGGCTCATGCTTAGCAACCTTCGCCTTCCATAGGAAATGCTGCTCTCTGTTGAGTAACAAATGAGTTATGGACTTGGTTTGTTATGGCAATTAATAAATCTAAGTTTTCTTCATCCGAAATTGTATTAATCCGCAAACTGACCACTGGTGGACTTGGTCCACTCTGGTTGTGAGCCCCTCATTTAGATGGTGTGTCACCTGACGGTTAAAATGTACAGGGGCTCCGTCATGCTGGAAGAGTTTGTCCGTTCTTGTAGTCAAGGCAAATACATATAGCTGTTCCAACACCTATTATGAACACTGTTACCTTATACAAACTCAGAAGAGCGACACCTACTATTCCTTTGTACATAGTTCATGGTACGTGGTCATTTGTCATTCCTTCATACCAACACATTAATTATTACCTTTGTAATAAATTACGTAAAATAATATATTATTTTGTTTTATTGAGGAATTACTTTCAATAAATTTATTACGCACAATATACTTAAATGTATTTCAATCAGTAAGTATGCATGGAATTATAGGATGAGATAGCTTATTTAAAACCAATTTTAATCCATTTTATTTATTACAGAAGAAAATAATTAAAATACGTCTTCATAAACCTAGGCTATTGATTTTCCATCTCAAAAATTGTTTTTAGACTTTAATGTTCTTAAAATAAGACAAATTTATTACATTGCATTAATAGAATTCATAATTAAAAATCGAAATAATTTTGAATTTTATTCTCATTGTTATGAAACAAAAGGTATGAATTCTTTAAGATTGTTTGAACCAAAATGCAACACTGCTACAGTATTTAATCATAGTAGTAATTTAGGTCCAAGAATATATAACAAAGTCGGCCTGATTGGTGCAGTTGGTATAGCGCTGCCCTTCTAAGCTCGAGGTTGCGAGTTCGATCTCGGACCAGGTCGATGGCATTCAAGTGATATATGATATAACTTCGGCAGTTGCGAGCGTCGTTAAATACAACATAACATTTTTTTATATAACAAATTTATGTTTAAATATCCTAATCTTGTCAATTCTAATAGTTCTAGTATTAAATTTAAAAAGTTTTGTATGGATTTTATAAATAATGAAAAATTGTAAGTTTAGGTTTATATATTCTTATTGTGTAGTAGACATAAGACAAATTGTATTACAGTATATATTTCTTAATTTAAGTTCAGGATTCCGCCCCTGAGCACAAGTTCTACTCTTTCAGGGTTAGCTAAAGTTTTATCTGTTTGTATTTTTTTATGTTACAATTACACTGAACAACAAGAATTTTTCTCCGATTTAAAACAATGTGTCCCTTATGGTTTGATGTGCGCTGAATCCGAAAATGCATCTCTTTTCTTCGTATCACGTAAGGTTTTTAAGATATACTATGATTTCACTTTTAGATAAGCGCTCCCCCAGGATACATCTGGCGCTGGTTGGGGGTATAAACCAAAAGAAAAGCTAATATATTTTATAAGTTTATGACTTATTTACGATTTATTATGGTTGTTGGTATGCTATTTTGTACTTCTAACAAATAAACAGATATTGGTCCCTTCTGTTAAGTAAATTTCATAACAGTTCAAAGTGAGGTCTATGCAATTAACAAACAAGGATGTGGTTTTCAGTATTTAAAGGAAAAGTTTACCAGATTGAGTGAAGAAAAATTAAAAGAGGGCATTTTAATCGGTCCACAAATTCACAAAGTTATGGCTGACCCTTTGTTTAAGGAAAAACTTTCCATTACAGAAAAAATGGCATGGCACGCTTTCAAAGACGTTTGCTCAAATTTTCTTGGAAATTCTAGGGCAGAGACCTACATAGAACTTGTTGTGGAATCATGTTAAGTGCATATGACAAAATGGAATGTAATATGTCCCTGATAATACACTTTTTACATTCTCATTTGGATTTCTTTGCTCCTAACTTTGGAGCGGTAAACGACGAGCATGGGGAAAGATTTCATCAATAAATATCTGAAATGGAGGCGATATAAAGAAGACCAGCATGCTTGCAGACTATTGTTGGTTCCTTGTAAAACACAATCCCGGGTCTAGTTATAAGCAGAAGTCATCCAGAAAATTATTTTAAATGTAAGTTCAAATTTCGAGATTTTTCTCATTATATGCATTAAATATTTTATTGTTATTGTGTTTTAAATTATGTTACATCATTTTTGTATCCAGTACACATTTTTCAAGTATTGTGAGGAATTTTGAATCCCTAGTGTGTTGTAATTTTATCAGTAGCAGCGAAAAATTAAAAACAAATAAATTTTTGTCATAAAAAATTCAATTAATTTTCCCCGGAAAATGGTACGTGATGGGGCAATTTTGATTTTAAATTCAGATTTAGGGCACTCATATTAGTAATATTCACCTGTTTATATTTCGGAGCAGGACAAAAAGTAAAAATTTGTTGTTCAGTGTTATTACTTACTGGCTTTTAAGGAACCCGGAGGTTCATTGCCGCCCTCACATAAGCCCTCCATTGGTCCCTATCCTGAGCAAAATTAATCCAGTCCCTACCATCATATCCCACCTCCCTCAAATCCATTTTAATATTATCTTCCCATCTACGTCTCGGCCTCCCCAAAGGTCTTTTCCCCTCTGGCCTCCCAACTAATACTCTAAACTTATATGCATTTCTGGATTCGCCCATACGTGCCACATGCCCTGCCCATCTCAGGTGAAGGATACAATGCGTGCAGCTCTGCGTTGTGTAACTTTCTCCATTCTCCTGTAATTTCATCCCTCTTAGCCCCAAATATTTTCCTAAGAATCTTATTCTCAAAAATCTCAATCTCTGTTCCTCTCTCAAAGCGAGAGTCCAAGTTTCACAGCCATACAGAACAACCGGCAATATAACTGTTTTATAAATTCTAACTTTCAGATTTTTTGACAGCAGACTAGATGACAAAAGCTTCTCAACCGAATAATAACAGGCATTTCCCATATTTATTCTGCGTTTAATTTCCTCCCGAGTGTCATTTACATTTGTTACTGTTGCTTCAAGATATTTGAATTTTTCCACCTCTTCGAAGGATAAATCTCCAACTTTTATAGTTCCATTTCGTATAATATTCTGATCACGAGACATAATCATATACTTAGTCTTTTCGGGATTTACTTCCAACCCTATCTTTTTACTTGCTTCAAGTAGAATTTCCGCGTTTTCCCTAATCGTTTGTGGATTTTCTCCTAACATATTCACGTCATCAGTGTTATTAGCAAAAATAAATACAAATACAAATATAAATTTGTATGATACTGTAACATGCAGACAGCTCTATGTTCATACCATTGAAAATTAGACACATTTTTGTATGAACGTTTTTAGTCACAATAGTTAATATTACCACCCCCATAAACTATTTACTATTCCTCCTGAATCAACTTGCAGGTCAGAACACTTACGCTATCAGGAAGCAACATCATCACATATCGAGGCCTCACGTAGCTCTACTTTGACAATGAATGGTTTTCAGAGAGTTGGAACCGTAAATCATCATTTATAAATTCTGTGACTGTTATTTGCTTAAGCTGCTCCTGTGTTGTTGCGATAACATTTTTACATGACACCGCACGGATGCTAGCAACAATTAGTCGATTATCAAACCTCTCGCAGAGGTATCGCGTACCGGCTGATTCGAACAATATTGAGGACACGGGCTCTCGTGGGTGACTACGTGCAATTTACATCGGCCGGTTTTCAATTGTCGTTTGTGAAGTACATGACTGCGGGAATCCCCTGACGTGAAAACAATCCCAGTCCACGGACACGTGACCTGAATGCACTGTAACGGGTGCGAGGAAATCAGGGCGTCTTATGAAAGGAAGCCTTTCTTGCTTCGTGGCAGTGCACGGGGCAGATAAATATGGCGACAGATCTAATGAGGAAGCCAATTGGCACGTTTCCTTTTCATTCACTGTGGGCGCAAGCACGTTTCTTCTGCATTTAATACGGAAAACTGTGCGTTAGCTCTGGGAAGCGTTGTATTGTATGCACTGTTCTGTGTAATATGTACTTATTCCGCTACATAAAATCTTACAGAGTATCTGTTGCAGCCGGCCATAGTATTCTTTTACATAGTCCCATCTGAAGAGATGGCTTCCAAACTGGCCTAAGTCAAAATGAGAAGTTATGAGAAAAATGACAAAAACTGATGAAACAAATTTGGCGCTCCTAGTGCCTAGTAAAAACTTACGTGAGTCTGTTAAATAAACCTACACAGTTAGTTATATGTGGACTTGAAAAGGTTAAATTAGGCCGTGTCTCAAAGCTACATTTTCAGCTGAAGTGAACTAGATTGTTGACTAAATAGCCGGATGTGACGTCAGAAGTTACGATCCAAAGGTACATAGTGCATAGCAATCAAGTCCGTAGTAGCTAGTAAACGAAAATGCTTGCTCGATTGTTGACTTGTTCACTAAACAAACATGGATACCTCATCAGCAATTGGGGTTATGAAATCTGAAAATGCTTTGGAAGTGAAATAATGTAAATATAATGTAGAATAACACGTTAACTTTGAACACTGATATTGTTAGTACCTTCTGTACAATGTTTTAAACATTATTGTAATATATTAAGCTCTCATCTTTTCCACATAATTCATAATGAAACTGCATTAGTATACTGCCCTCTTAATTCAGTGCCGCACCGTGATGTCATGGTTTTTAGAAAAATAATCTATGAAGAAGGCCATGTTTCAAGCATACATGTCCAAAGCTCCCTAGTGTGTAGTTTACAAGTCACCTAGTTGCTAGTCACTAGTGTGTAGTATGGACTTGAGCTTTGAGATAGGGCCTTAAAACATGAATTAAAAAAAAAACTTAGGACACTTTGTAATGCACTTCTTCACATCTTAAGTCACGCAACACTTTACATCAGGGGTCGTCAGCACAGAGCACCCTGGGCTAGCGTCTCTTACCCGCGGAAAACACAGTGCACCATGGTGCACTCGTAGCTGCTAAATAGCGGGTATGCTCTCTACCTCTTCCTGCTGCACGGCGATGCACACGGGACGGCACCGCTTACCCTTTTCACATTTCAGCGAGTGCTGACGACAACTGCTTTACATCATAAATGGCAATATGTTAAAGATTGTTAAATTAACATTTTTTGAATAAAGTACTGTGTTAAATATTGAAGGTACTAAACCTTTGTGACTAGTTTCGGCATCATATGGAAATTTTACACATTGCACCGAAAAGTAAAAAACTAAACATATTAGAACAATACGAAGTACACACCTTTGGAGTAATGCCTAGCGCGTTTGGTCGCGAAATCGGGTGGCCCGGGTTCGAATTCCAGTCGGTGCAAGTTATCGGGTTGAGGTTTTTTTCCGGGGGTTTCCCTCAATCCATTATGAGCAAATGCTGGGTAACTATCGGTGCTGGACTCCGGACTCATTTTATCGAGTTATCATCTTCACTTCATTCAGACGCTAAATAAGCTGAGATGTCGATACAGCGCCTTAAAATAACCCACTAAAAAAATATGAAATACATTCTCAACTCATCGTTCTGATGCCGAAACATAACTATCTCCTGGCAGAGGTTTCAGTACCTATAAGGAATTTAGTTACACTTATTTTCCGACAGGGGTAAACGGACAAATGGTATGCTCATAACTTCAAATGCCACTTAGTATGCATATGAGGTTTACTAGGACGCGAGAGAGGAGAAATTTGATCCAGAGGCTCTAATTTAGGTTTGGAAGTTCCTAATGTTCCGGAAAATTTCCGACACAGGACACAAGGCTTAAAGTCCAATCCGGTGCACTTGCACTTCGGATTTTTGCGTCCTGAACAAGCCATCGACCCCAGCCGCAACCCTTGGGTCTAGAGAAGGACACTTTACCCCTAGACCATTGGAGGCGACCAATGCGAAATACATAAGCACAGAGAAACACAAATACAGGGACATCATTTTATTTTTACTTCAATTTTTATTGTACCTGAGTTTTGGAATGTACTTCACTCCCACCCCCTCTACTAGTAAACTTCCAACCGTTCACGACACAGAGCCGAGGGCGCGTAAGCAGTACTGAGTTAGTGAGTAGGCCTTTAGTACGTTCCAGAAATATGTTCGCGTTTTCCAGTGACGAAAGAGCTTTCAATATTGAATCATATTTTCGTACAGGTACTGTCGTCCGTTTGCCTACGTCGCATCCCGGTTTCCCCCACCTGCTTCTGTTCACCCCTCTGTTAAGTCTAGTAGCTGGGCTTTCTTAGCTCTTTTCTGAAAACATTAATTTCTGTTAGGAATTGGACGTCTACGTAATAATATACAAGTGTTTAAAATAACTTAAATAAAAGGGCCTCGTTAAATAATAAATTGTCACGTGATTTTTCTCCTCCCCTTTCTACGACCCTGCGACAAAACCACTTGAACGGACAGTAGATAGCATTTCTGAGTAATTTTATCTGTGCGGATCGGGCAGAAGTGAAGATTGATTTACAGTACGAAAGGTAATCTTTTATAGAATAGGTACAGAATTATTTCAACATGAGTTACTCGTACGAAACTGGTAATTGGGATTACATACAATAGTCTATAGTGCGATAATATGCACAAAAGAACTGAAGCCTGTATCGAAATGAACGGCCACCATTTTAAAAAATGTGTTTAATTATCCATATTATGATTATTTTTCAATTTAACTTCATTCTCTATATTGTACGCTAATGTGCTGTAACAGTACAATATACACTGTATAATTAATACGTCCGAATGGATAGCTCAATTCGTGACTAAAAACACTTATTGTTAATACAGTACTGTATTTTGATTAAACAAAAACCTAATGAAAATTATCAAACTCAAAATTGCGATATTTCATAGTTTACATAAATGGATAAACTACTTTTCTTCCCTCCTATACCTAGTAAAGTGAGTTGTATTTTACGCCAGTATCATCGAACTCCAGTCGTGGAAGGGGTAGAAAACAATCATCTTTGAAGTCATCACGGTGTGAAGGGTCATCGGACATGTGCGTGATTTAAACGGTCAATCAAAGATAATCAGGAATAACGTCACCATATGTATAGAATGTTTACATCTAGCCTACAGGTGCTTCAAAGATACTATTAGTACAGCTCTCTGACGTGGGTTTGAATTCGGTCTGCAGCACGGATGTTGGTCTTCAATGTGATACCCAGTGATTGATTCATTGATTATTAATTGATTAATTTAATTTTAATTGTATTGGTTCACCGACATAGAGTAGTGGTCAGTGTGTCTGATACAGAACTAGCGGTCCCGGGTTTAAAATCCGGGTGGGACAAGTTGTCTAGTTAACGGTTTTATTCTATTTTTTTTTTCTGAACCCATTTAACCATTGAGTAGCGCGCGGCGCACTTTATGCACTTCTGGGAATAACTGTTCCTGAATGTTCGGACTCAATATTTTCAAAGCTATGGCATAATAGTGGTCCTAATACAAAGCTGTGATAATCCTGTCTTTGTGTACGCTTAGGCTACTTACTTACTGGCTTTTAAGGAACCCGGAGGTTCATTGCCGCCCTCACATAAGCCCGCCATTGGTCCCTATCCTGAGCAAGATTAATCCATTCCCTATCATCATATCCCACCTCCATGAAATCCATTTTAATATTATCTTCCCATCTACGTCTCGGCCTCCCTAAAGGTCTTTTTCCCTCCGGCCTCCCAACTAGAACCCTATATGCATTTCTGGATTCGCCCATACGTACTACATGCCCTGCCCATCTGGAACATCTGGATTTAATGTTCCTAATTATGTCAGGTGAAGAATACAATGCGTGCAGTTCTGTGTTGTGTAACTTTCTCCATTCTCCTGTAACTTCATCCCTCTTAGCCCCAAATATTTTCCTAAGAACCTTATTCTCAAACACCCTTAACCTCTGTTCCTCTCTCAAAGTGAGAGTCCAAGTTTCACAACCAAAAAGAACAACCGGTAATATAACTGTTTTATAAATTCTAACTTTCAGATTTTTTGACAGCAGACTAGATGATAAAAGCTTCTCAACCGAATAATAACAGGCATTTCCGTATTTATTCTGTGTTTAATTTCCTCCCGAGTATCATTTATATTTGTTACTGTTGCTCCAAGATATTTGAAGTGCTCCACCTCTTTCTATGTAGACTTGTAACATTCCAAGTACCAAATCTCATAACCTTATTTCTTTGCTGTGGTCGTGCCAAAGAATCTGTCCCATTCCGAGGCTTATTTGAAGGATTCGTAACAAGCTGTTTTTTTACGGTGATGGGTTGTTAGCCCTTCGCCCAACCCCCAAGCTGGAGGACCACCCCTCATCGGCTGTCCGCGACTGTTTATTCAATATATTCCCAGCTACCCTCCATATCTGGAGGACGTCTCCTCGATCCGCAACCTGAGGACGCCATGCGGTAGTGTCTTTGTGTATCACCATGAAAAAACTGATTATTAACTAATTTAGTATTAGTCTGAAAAATATTGATAATTACCGATTGTAAACAAATTTGATAGTAGTCTTCAACATTTCTGCGTTAACCCTTATTCAAACTTGTGTAAAATAGGAAATCAAATTGTTACCAATCTACCATACATGCTATGATTCACGTTTCTCTATTTCAGACGCAGTACTATTTAGCATAATGATTTCAGGGCAGACACGTACCAATTTTAGTATGATTGAGGTTGTGGCTGTGGAGGGAGAGAGATTTCGACATAAGATGTTTAGTAATACCGCCTAGGTCTGTGTCATAAAACTCTGTGCTTAATTAGTGGGTGTACACTTCTGTTTCTTGAAGTTCAAGAATTCAACATGAGCTTCATTTTATTCTACATTTGTCTCAGATTAAATCTGTCTTTATTTTGATTACAGTTGTACTCTTTAAAGAAAATGAAGTTTTCTTAAAATTAGACTCTCAGGCGACACATAAAACGTTGGATTCGTATTCTCTTTAACACGATGACATTACCATAAAAACTTTATATATTTTTGTGCATTTACGTACCTCAAATGTAGCTAATCTGTAGCTCTCTCCCTTTTTAATCGGTGACTAGTGAGATATAAGCAGTCCCTGTTTACTGAGATGTTCTGTATTGCGCTTTATTTATTTATTTATTTACTTATTTATTTATTTATTTGTTGTATTTCTAGTATTTCACTTTATTTTTGTTTATTACCCAACGAGAGTATTTCTTCTAGAGTTATCCCGTATTGTAATATTTATTAGGACTACTTTAAAACATGTAGTATGAACCATAGCTAAGCTGACTTCTGCCTCTGCATGGATTTGCATGAAATATTTTACATATGATCTAAGAGCATACAAACTTATAACGCACATTTTTAAGTTTCTGGATACTATATCCATTCATAGTTTTCTGCTCAAGGGCAGGTCCTTAAAATTGAATATTAAAAGAAATGACAAGGGATTTGAGAAAATTCCTTTGATTGCGTGTAACATCTATATAGGAAATAAATTAAAGTATCTAATGGAATTGGGATAAATAATTACACGATATCTTAGGAGAAATGTAAAATATTTCAGGATAATTTAGTTTAGGTTAATCTATAACCATTTAGTAGGTTCTTTTACGACGCTGTATCAACATCTCAGGTTATGTAGCGTCTGAATGAGATGGTGATAATGTCGGTGAAATGAGTGATAGTTATGAAGCATTTGCTCATACTGCGTTGAGGGAAAACCCCGGAAAAACTTCTACCAGGTAACTTGTCCCGACCGAGATTCGAACCCGGGCCACCTGGTTTCGCGGCCAGACGCGCTAACAGTTACTCCACAGGCACAGTACAGCCATTTAACCCAGGGCTGGGCACATTACGTGATTCTGAGAAATGAGCGCTGTGTGCTTTAAAGAGTGGGTCTTGCGAGCGCTGTGACGTAAGCATACTGTACGTCATTCAGTGTCGGTGCAGTGGTGACTCTGCAGTATGATGGCGAACTTTGAAGACGGAGCTTCCGCTCATACACTAAAGCGTCCCGCTACTCCCAATGCTTTTAATGTATCATGGGAGGAGGAGTTCTTTTTGGTAGAGAGTAGTGTATTAGCAAAGTGTTTAATTTGGCATAAAACACTCCAACTGATTAAGAAGTTCAATATCGAACGACATTATTCTTTACAACATGCTACTGAATATGACAAATATGTTGATAATGAACGCCATAAATTAATACAACTTAAAGAAAATGTTTCTCAGGTACATTATATTAGAGTATCTTTTTGATATATACATTGCATTATAAGTTATTATACATTTAGTAATATATAATTTTAAATTATTCAAGTATTATGATATATCATAGTATATTATATTACAGTTCATGATATATCATATAATATATCTTGAACTGTAATATACTATACTATGATATATCATAATATTTGTATAATTTAAAATTATATATTACTAAATGTACTATAATAACTTATAATGCAATATAAATATCGAATAGATACTCTAATATAATGTACCTGAGAAACATTTTCTTTAAGTTGTATTATATTATATTATATTATATTATATTATATTATATGTATTAACAGGATGACAATAATGCATTTAGTGAATCGGCCATGAGAATTAGCTTCAAAATTTGCCACGAAATTGTAAAGGAATTGAAAACATTCAACGAAGGTGAATTCATCAAGCGATGTTTAATTATATTGGCAGATGAACTCTGTCCACTGCAAGTAGGGGAAGTGGAAGCCATGCGCCTGTCTCGTAGAACCGTGGTGAGGAGATTGCAGTATGTGCGTATGGGTTATGTAAATAAGTCTAATGATTTGTGTGTGTGCATAGAGCGAAGTTTATTTCATTAAATTAATAAGAGTGTTATAAATTCTGTAATGTACAATGGATTGATGTAATATCCTTGTAAACTATTGTGTACTGACAGACTGAATGACTAGAACAACCGTGGCTCTTCTTATATTAATGCAGGGAAGGTAGCTGTAATGCGAGTCCGCCACTGCGTGAGCGTTCTGCTCTGGCTTGGAATTGAAGTGCCTTGCGGAGCGAGAGCAGCTCTGGCCGGATATATGGAGTCGCTCTCATGCCCGATCCTGATTTAACCTGGTATCCTTTGTCCGAAATATAACGGTTGGGAAGTTATTGTTGAGCGAACTTTTAAATAAAGAGAGGCTTGTCCGTTATGCTTTTAAAAATGTAAAGTGAAAAAAAAAAAAAGGTAAATTATAATTTCTTACGAGCCATTTAAATTGACGCGTGATCTACTAGAGGCCTAAAATATTCGTAACAATAGGAACCATATAATATTACGAAATATAAAGATGCTGAGTTTTTAAGGCTAAAAACCGAATGTAAATTTGGTCATCTACTCTATTCAGTTTACTTAAAAAGTTAAATTAACGAGAAAGAGAGTAATTTTGATTGTTGAGGGAAAAAAAGAAAATAAAGCAATTTAAGTATATTGCCAAGAAATGAAAAGTGAATAGACTGAATGTTCATATTACGACGTGGAAGTAAAGCTTGTTTACATAGGAGCATTTGAAATGGATGAATATTTCCCGCAACTTGAGAGCGGAGAGAGACTTCAACGCAGCGTAGCTGTGAACGGTGTTTTTGTTCAGATGGAATTGAGTGTGCCACTTCCCACACCAACAGAGTGAAACGTTTGTCACAGGAGCAGGCAAGAAGCGGACTTGATGAATATGGAAGACGAACAGGGGACGATGTCGTACTGTGGCCGTAAGCAACTGCCAGCGTACCCTCTGAACACTGGATCATAAAGCCATAACGTGTTTCCAACAGGAAAACCTTCCAGCTAGCTAGACTTATTCACGTATGCGATCCTATTCATTAAAAAGATTACAATTTACTTGTACAGAGTCTTACAGTGAAAATGGCACATCTACTATTTTACAGTTCCTATTTAAATATTTCTACTCACATATGGAACATACAGCTTAGGACAGAAAAACTTGTCACTGTTTTGTACTCGAAAAAGTTTTCTATTTCCAAGTTCAGCTCAGTTCGTTTCTAGTGACGTTTTCGTGTGTGTGTTTCTGTGGTAAAATGTGTTTAATGTGTTGCTATAAATTTTTATAATGTAATCTGTCGCTCAATGAGGTAGAAGCCCGATTGCAAACTCGTGGCACCTGCGCAAAAAACCAATTGGCATCCATTTACATGGACTAGTCCAAGAGTCTTGCTGTAGGGGGTTGTTTGAACAGTAGGCTACGCTCTAGATAGATAAGTGCATTTATTGATGCAATGTATATTATACAAACTCATGTACACAAGATTCTTCGCACCAGCCCGTACGTCCTTTCGTGCTGTAACTATGCACAGTTTGAATCTTCAAAGAAAACAAAACTAATACTACTAATAATAAAATAGTAAAACAACAGTTATTATTATTACTACCGTTATCATTAATTATCACAATTACAACTAATCTAACTTCCAAACCAAATTTCACAAAAATAATAAAAATAAAATAAATGTAAGATGTGAAAAGAGAGAGAGAGAGAAAACACAGTGAAACATATATATATATATATATATATATATATATATATATATATATGTACACACACAATTCAATTCCTTATTGAGACTGCACGAAATAATCCAACTAATAAATATAAAGGTAATACATAAAAAGACACACACACGCGATAAAATACAAATAGAAAAAAAGACACAATAAATACAAAAATAACATTAGCCACTAATTACTTCATCATTCCAACACTAATTAATAACCCTTTCCCTTATTTTCTCGGCTCCCTCCCCCTCGGCCAGTTCCACCCTCAACTGTCGAACTTTTGCCATAAATTTTCCCACACTGTCACAAAATTTAACGTTATTTAACATATTGTATGTTGCCAAGTGCCCCCTGCTAGATGTAATGAAGGACTCTGGCAGGAATCGTTTCCTCAGAGCTTCTGTGGCTTCACACTCCGATAAAATGTGGTGTGATGTCTCGCCTTTACCGCAAAGAGGACATATTCTCGCCCCCTCTTCGTTGACGGTTTTAAGTGCTCTCCAGGCTCCTAGACGAAACCAGATTAAACCCAGTCTACCTTCTTTGCTACCTCCATAGAGATATAGTTCGGCCCCGCAATTTGTTTTGATCATCGATTGGATCTCCAGAGCAACCTTATCCCTACATTCCCCTTCTGTTATTTGCCTGTCTATATGCTACGCTCTATGAGTAAGCAGTCGGCCGCACACACAGAACCCCCCACTCCGAAGTCTCAGAAAGAAGCTCGCGCATGTTGCTGCCACGAGTTTGCGAACGGGCTCTAGCTGCTACAGACATACCTTCAAAGTACAGTATGATTATTTAATCCTGAGCTCTGTCACTGGTACTGACAGTCGCCGACAATGTGCGCCTTGGTCAGGCGAGTCCATAAAGTTACGCCAAGGTGTGTTCAGGTTAGTCAGTCGCTTGCTTTCAGAGCGACCGGATGTCACACCGGATGTGTGTTTCTAGTACAGTTAAGCTGTACTGCATTTATTTACTAACGGCTCGCCCCTATCTCTACAACGGAATTCTCCCCATTACTCTTATTACTTCCCCTCTTTCGCGTCTCTGAGCTATCAGGTCTAAATAATCGGTTTGTACTACTGGTAATGGTTCGGATCCTAATGACTACCCACTTTTTATTTATTTATTTTTAATATTCAAGGTTTACTTTTCTTTTATAAGTTAATTATACATTTAGTGATTTATTTATGAACTATAATAATAATAATAATAATAATAATAATAATAATAATAATAATACACTATACCATAAACCTACTGTAACTTGAAAAACAAGACATTTTCTTCTAATTTCGTAGTATTTCGTCTCATAACATAATATACAGTACAAAATCCGGAACATCGAGTAATACTTGATGTAGAGAAGATATTCCGTGACGTCACACTAATATGACGTAAGTGATTATTACAATTAAGAGGAAAATGTAGAATTAATTTACATTTGTGTATATGTTTATTGAAAAGCAGAGCGCCATTAGAATATTACTTCGCTGCTATTTCAAATAAAGAATGCATCAACAACATCTCTCCGCTGTTTTCGGTATGTGAACACTCAACCCTGTTGGTTAACCCATGGGACCTACATCTGAATTATAAAGGATAGCAAATGCTGGAAGTTAGAACCACAATAATGCACGTGGGTGAGCATTTACATATATTTGAATGTTGTGTTGGATGTAATGAATTAACAGAAGTGTGGCGTTCACATAGGAACTAACAAAACTACATTGTCAGATAAAATAGAAGACATGACATACTTAATAATCCATAAAACACATATAAATTCCTGTTACATTTGAGAAGATAAATTTAGAAGTTTAAGAGTACATATCTTTTCATGGCGAGTAATGAATAAGTACAGAGTGCCTTTTTTATTTCTTTATCGTTAAGTATCACGTTACGGTGTTGTGAGTTTATCTTACACGTCTCAAGCTGTATACACTGGCCAAAAACCAAGGAATTATGATAACTACGGAACGAAGTCTGGACAGCAAAACATTGTGTAGAGGCAGCCACAGGTTTAAGGAACACTGGCTATAGGACGTCGTTAGTTGTTTACTTTACTGATGTACTTTCAGGTCCGTAAGTAAAATGAAATACGTTGCGTGAAGAGTGTTATGTTCATACGAAGTATAACATGTGTGAGTTTTACATTGTTTACTACTGCATTCTAATAGGTTGTTTCGACATACAGTAGCATGTCCATTTTCTATTTAAAAATTAAACCTTTCGTAAGGAATTTAGTTGTGATATAGTGAAGTACTGTGTAGATGTATTAAATTGTCGCCAATAATATCTGGAACTTTGCCTCCTCTTGTAAAAGACTTAAGAGATGATAATTTTTCAGTCATGGACGAAAATATGGTTTGATGTGAACTGTGTAAGTTATACATAAAATTAATAAGCGTCATGATTTACATGTGACTCTAAAAGACACATCGAATATCTGGAATTGTGTATTGATTCGATTTCGGATAAGTCCACTTTTTATTATGACTTGTGTCTGATGCTGATACCTGAGAAATATAGCTGTTACAAGTTTTTCAATGTTTAATGGTTATATATATATATATATATATATATATATATATATATATATATATATATATATATATATACATATATATCACAGAATAAATATTTAAATTATCTCATTATTATTATGATTATTATTGTTATTTATTATTATTATTATTATTATTATTATTATTTCTTAGCAATGTTTATTATTATCTCACTAACATTACTTATTTAACTTTCATTGTTTACTTCTACTTTCATTATTCACTTTCACGTTGTTTACCAGCGAATAGGGATTATAAAGAATGGACACTTCGCGTCGGTACCTTTGATGTAGCAGGACTGATTTCAATGACCTTCAAGCCAGCTAGAGCGTGAGATTGTGCTTTCTCCCTAGAGTTGGCGCTGACATCACACCAGCTAGCAGTCGACACAGCGGAAATATAACACACATAATTAATAAATCTAGGTACATTATGTACTCAAATAAAATAAATTGGATCCATAAAATAATAAATCCGTCATTAACTGTAATGTCTAGACTCTAGAATTCCTTTATAATGAGAGTTGAGACGTTGACCCCAACAACAATTAAAATATGTAATGATTTGATAGCACTGAAAATGGAAAAACAAAACTCATATGAGAAGTAAAACCATATACCTATATTATATTATATACAA
Organism: Periplaneta americana; assembly: GCF_040183065.1. Classification (NCBI taxonomy): domain Eukaryota; kingdom Metazoa; phylum Arthropoda; class Insecta; order Blattodea; family Blattidae; genus Periplaneta; species Periplaneta americana. The sequence continues at coordinate 44,789,036 of NC_091124.1, forward strand.
ATATTAAACGAATTTTATACATACTTTTATAATGTATTATATTATTTTATAATATTATGTATTATATCTGAAATATAAAAAAAAAAAAAATATTATTACAACTAGTTCGTCACTGAGAAATATGGAAAAGCTGTTAACTTGAATTTATTTGAAGCAAAGGGTTACTGGATTATGCAATAAGGTAGGCGATGTTTGAATCCTGTGTCTCAATTCTATTCTCAATATTACAGTATCTTAGCCTATCCTCGATTACACTAACCTCTAGCGCTTGAAAGTAGAACTAAACGCTGGTGCACAGAGAAACAAAACACAGGAAAATTCGCTCAGTGTCCATTCTTTATAATCCCTATTCGCTGGTTTTACGGTCTAAATATTAATGTAATAACTATGTAACCAATTATATTCAATTAGAATTAGTCTGGCTGGGCGGAAGAGAAGGCCTACTGGCCTTAGCTCTGCCAGATTAAATAAATTATTATTATTATTAAATATTCCGTTCCATAAACTTTGAGAACCTACATTTTAAACACTTCATTGAAAAGTACACATCTAGAAAATCATAGGTTTGGTGTCCGAACGTCCATCCCTAATGATATCACACAGGAAAAATACGATAAAATTTGGCTCAGCTACTCCGTACGGAAAAGAGTAACGTGTCCTTTTGGGTCTTGAAGTCAGTTTGACCATCCCGTTACAATGTAGATATCGCAAAAGAACTGTCATTTAATCTCTTGCAGGCGCACACCACATATTAACTTTCAGGCCATTGCGCATATGTTCAACAATGACATGTGGATTTTAATGAGCACGTTGTCACATTATGTCAATGAACGTGCCGGAAAGCATTAAAATTAGTATCACCACTAAATGCTATACTATTATCTGTGCGGCTCAAGGTCAAGCAATGAAGTGCATTTGCCACGTATACTTACCCCAATCCTGGACCATTCTCCTCAACTAAGGTATGAATTCTTTAAGATTGTTTGAACCAAAATGCAATACTGCTACAGTATTTAATCATAGTAGTAATTTAGGCCCAAGAAAATTATAACAAATTTATATTTAAATATCCTAAACTTGTCAATTCTAATAGTTGTAGTAGTAAATTTAAAAATTTATGCATGAATTTTATAAAAATTGAAAAATTGTAAATTTAAATTTATATATTCTTATTGGATAGTAGACATAAGACAAATTGTATTATATACTTCTTAATTTAAATTTAAGAATCCGCCCCTGAGCACGAGTTCTACTCTTTCAGGGGCTAGCTAAAGTTTTTCTGTTTATTTATATTTTATGTTACAATTATTAGCAAAATAAATAAATGAATGAATGAATAAATGAATAAATAGATAGGTAGGTAGGTAGATAGATAGATAGATAGATAGATAGATAGATAGATAGATAGATAGATAGATAGATAGATAGATAGACAGATAGACAGACAGACTGACTGACTGACTGACTGACTGACTGACTGACTGACTGACTGACTGACTGATTGATTGATTGATTGATTGATAGATAGACTAAAGTCAGCTGGAGCAGCCAGAATTACCAGTGCTTAAGTTCACAGTTTTCAGTTCAGTGACTCGTGCCTGGTATATACTTTTGCACGTTTGTACGTGATTTTAAGCAGCCATTTCAAAATGCACAAATAATAACTAAATCTGTTCGCCATCGGTAATACTCGTAGATTTGTATCTACACTATGGAGGGGAAGGTATTGCAGCATTTATTCGTAGACACAGTCCTTAGAAAGCAATAGTGAGAAGCTTAATAGTTATTTATGATACAAATATGTAAAAAATGAACACTTTAATTTGTGAGCTCGCATGTTTGCAAAACGAAATTGCAGACAAGTGGAGCGAACCTGCGACCAAAGTAATATGTATAGACAGACGTTCGTCAGTGCTGATATAAACTCCACTGCTGTATTCCGCCTTATTATAATAATGAAACTTCATCATATTAAAAGCAGTTGATATTCTAGCTCAGTGTAAAGCGTTCGACTGGACACGACAGGACCCCGGTTTGGAATCGGGTGCGTTATAATTTTTAATGATATTTAATTCTTAATTTTGTTTCGTTTAATTATGAGCAAAATAGTAATTGTTGAAACAATTAATTTAATTCGCGTACGTTCATTAACCTAAAATAGTTATTTTTAAAAATAGGCCTGCAATTGTTTGAACCGATTTATTGATTGGTTGCGATTTCTTAGTCAATTTTAACATGCTTTCCTAGCGTTAAAAGAGCTACTTTTAGAAATGGTCGTATAACAAGTGAATTTACATTTTTATGAACAGGCTTATCCTTCGAAGAGGTGGAAAAATTCAAATATCTTGGAGCAACAGTAACAAATATAAATTACACTCGGGAGGAAATTAAACGCAGAATAAATATGGGAAATGCGTGTTATTATTCGGTTGAGAAGCCTTTGTCTTCTGTCTGCTGTCAAAAAATCTGAAAGTTAGAATTTTATAAAACAGTTATATTACCGGTTGTTCTGTATGGCTGTGAAACTTGGACTCTCACTTTGAGAGAGGAACAGAGATTGAGGGTTTTTGAGAATAAGGTTCTTAGGAAAATATTTGGGGCTAAGAGGGATGAAGTTACAGGAGAATGGAGAAAGTTACACAACGCAGAGCTGCAAGCATTGCATCCTTCACCTGATATAATTAGGAACATTAAATCCAGACGTTTGAGATGGGCAGGGCATGTAGCACGTATGGGCGAATCCAGAAATGCATATAGAGTGTTAATTGGGGAAAAGACCTTTGGGGAGGCCGAGACGTTGATGGGAAGATATTAGAATGGATTTGAGGGAGGTGGGATATGATGGTAGAGACTGGATTAATCTTGCTCAGGATAGGGACCAATGGCGGGCTTATGTGAGGGCGGCAATGAACCTCCGGGTTCCTTAAAAGCCAGTAAGTAAGTATAAATAGGCTACATAAATATTGTAAAATATCGTATAACATTGTTGTTTTCATATTACTCCACAATATGCAACAAAACAATCTAGACTTGGAAACAAGATTTGAAACAGAACAAAACGAACTAATATATTGCTACATAATAAAATTGGTGCCAGATGTCTGTAGTTGTTCACATTCCTTCACAAATCACTACCTTGAATAAAACTGTGAAGGCACTGTTTTGAAATAGGTTGTGAAGTAGTGACCGGTAATCCTTCAATGACAATCTCTCTCTACGTTCACAGTCTTCTGTGTTGGGAGTAGTGAAAAGCAAGAGTCGGATTTTAATGAAAAATGCAAATAAGTCTATAGGAAATCCTTCTTCGTTCGATGCTGACTCTTCCGTTTCGTTTGTCAGTTTATTTTACGTAACACAAAATATCACGAAGGTAGGAATTTGATTTGATTGGGAGTAAATCGCCAAGTAATGCCTTTGATTTCAAATAAAGATCCTTTAGTTCTTTAAAATAAGAATTATTATTTATTACATATTATGTGCACCATTCCCGGATAAATTGACTCGTAGACGTAGAATATGAACAAAATCATAACAGTAGCTAATATCGAAGTCTCAATACCAAGACTACCACTTGTTCGATATGAAGGAGCTGGAAACATTTCCGAGGAAAACATTTTTTTCATTAGCACGTTACAGTGCGATTATTTAGTCCTGACAATCGCCGGAGATGTGCGCGTGGGATAGGCGAGTCCATTTAGTTACGCCAAGGGGTGTTTGGGTTATTCACTCGCTTGCCTTTACCAACCGCTCGTACTATCTCTACTCCGGAACTCTCCCCACTCCTCCTATTACTTCACCTCTTTCGCGTCGCTGAGCTGTTAGGACTAAATAATCGCTCTGTACTTTTTGTTTTACTGCATTGTAGTGCGTACAGTATAATGAAAATATCAGGATAATTTAAAAATCATATATCGAAGTTGAAAATTGTATTACAATAATCTTATATCTTAGATTTAATTTACAGTCATAACTTTATTGTAATATATACTAAAATAATTAATAATCGCCTAAAAATGATATCTGAAGTGAATCTAGAAGAAGAGCAGATGGGTTTTAGAAGAGGGCGCTCATGCAGTGACAATATTTTTAGTATAAAAGGAATTTTAGAGAAACGACGAGAAGTCAATCTAGAAACGCACATGGCTTTCGTTGACTTCGATAAAGCTTTTGATTGTGTAGAACGATCCAAATTATGGAAAATAATGTATAATAAAGTTTACCCTCCACATTTGATAGAAATAATAAAATGCCTCTACACAGATACAAAGATAATAATAAACACAGGAACATCGAAAACAGAAGAAATAAGACTAAATCAAGGACTCAGACAAGGTTGTAGCCTATCACCTAGTCTCTTCAACATATATCTAGATGACTTAATTAAAGAATGGAAAATAGAGGTGAATCCAGGTATAAAGATTAGTAAAGATACCTTTTTAAATATTGTAATGTTTGCCGATGATGTAACATTAATACAAGACAGTGAAGAAAAATTGCAATATGCCATTCACAAACTACACCTACTAGGAAAAGAAGACTATAATTTGAGCATATCAACTCATAAAACTAAAGTAATGGCCCACAGTGGTAAATTTCCAATTCGTACAAAAATAATAGTTGATAATAAGCCCATAGAACAAGTATCTCATTTTGATTATTTAGGTTGTACCATAACTTATGATGTAGATAGAGATATTGACAACAAAATAAGCAAATTTCAGTGGATATGCGGAACAATAAATAGAACACTAAAAATAAAACTAGAAATGAAACAAAACTAAAGTTCTATAAAACTATGGCAGTACCCGTGTTGACATATGGAAGCGAATCCTGGATAATTAAAGAACGAGATAAAAGTAAATTACAGGCTGCAGAGATGAGGTTTCTTCGCAGAGTAAAGGGATGTACAAGAAGGGATATGATACGAAATGAGGATATCCGTAAAGAATTAAATATATACAACATAAACGATGAAGTTGAAGATTATAAAGAAAAGTGGAAAGAACACCTGTCTCGAATGGATAATGAAAGAATTCCAGCACTGATCAACAATACCAACCTAAAGGCAAAAGAGATGTCGGACGTCCTAGGAAGAGGTGGAACTGAATAAAATGTGAAGACGGAACAGGCACTAAGCCTAAACCATGAAGTGAAGATGATGACGATGATGATGATGAATTTTATTGTAATTTCACGACTTACATTACATTATTGTTGATAAATTGAATTACTGCCATCTCTTGGCCACTTAACTTAGACCTACGTATATTTATGTCTTCGGGTGATCATGTAAAATCAGTAGGAATTACATTGATATCTTGCGAAACATTATCTGTAGCTTTGTAGTGGATTTCTAATTATTTCATGCTCGAGAGAACCACTAAAAACCCAACCAGATTGGCAGGCACTGGTGTTGAACCCCGCATCTCTCAAATGCAAGCTCATTGTCTTACTATAGCGCCACCGCGCTCTGTCATTAAATATTAATTGTTGTAAAATGTAAATAGTGCATATTAATTCTTTTTTCCATTTTTTCACTCTCCCCAACCGCGTACACATTTATTACAGCTTTAAGGTTGAAAATTAATGGCAATAAATTTCTAAAACAACAGACGTTGCTTTACATTGCTGTTCTGTGATTTCGAAGGAGCTAGTACATTACATGTTCACTCCAAGATCCAAGGTACTCTCATCACTTTAGTTCCCTTTGTTACTGCTCGAGGTTAAACACTGTGCTTGCAGAATAATGCTACTGTCACATGTTTCTTTCCACGTAATATATCTGCTGTCTGTTTTCGTCACCAGAGACCGCCAGTGGTTTTGTTTCTCTGATGCTGGCCGGAGGTTTATTCGAGTGCCTTCAACTGTCGCGATCGAATAATTTTTCCATTGCTGCGAGACGGTGTGAAATGGGTAAGTTAAATTAATATTTTTATCCATCTGATTATTTATTAATTCCTATATAATTATTTACTTATTCCTTAAGCGGTTACATTGTGTAAATACTGTCCAATTGTATGTGTTGTTTTTTTACAATATATCTCTGAACCTACTTTATTACAATTGTAATTTCACGTACACGAGTATAGTATTTAGAGAGCCGTATTTAGATATTGTGTGACTTGATATTGCTATGGGATTATTATTTTGGTGTGTGAGTGCTCTTTGTTACTCGGGATATGCTAATCCTGCTGTTGGAAAACCAGCACATGGAAATTGAATTCGAACGCCTGTAGCCACAAATTCAATATTTCGCAGTTCGATTACCGCCGAGAACCAGATGTCATAATGTAATGCCTGAGGCGGAGATTTCTCTACCAAGCTGATAACATTTTCAAAATGAAGAATAGACCTAATTAGTATTCGCTCACTGCCTTCAAATAAGTAGGGTTCACATTGCGTGAGATTCTGTAGGATAATATTTTATGGTGAAAGCGGTTGATCAATAATAGTAATATGCGTTACAAGAGCGGTATGTTGACGTTTTCATGTTCGAGGAAAAGATTGAAAAAGCGAAACGTAGTTGAGCTTTTTTAATTTCCGAGAGCATGAAAACAAACATACCGCTCGTATATCGTACATTATTTTGTGCGAAGATCGTTTATTACATACCTGAAAGACGAATTTCTAATTAGTTGCAATGAAATCTCCATGTTGGTTTCTGTTTAATGACGGCAACTTCGGAAAACCAAAATATCTTTCTTCAACATTGTTGCTATAAAATGTTTTCTGTGTTTACTATACTCCAGCAGGCCGTGATATAGTCTGTCTTTTTTTTTCTCCCAGTCCATAAATGCGAACTTAAAACAAACGGTAAGGTTATGTAATGATTTATTTTTCATTTTAATAGTTTAACAATATTATTTATATAATATATTGCAGTAATAACATCCGCATCTGGAATCTTGTTGATTTTTTCACGGCTTCCTTAATGTTACTTGTATCAGGAATGCAATAAGTTTCGTGGAGTAGTAAACTTTACTCAATTTTTGCAAATACAATTTAAAAACAATAATTAACATTGCAATTTAGGTGAAATTGCAGTGGTAAGTTTCCAATTTATAATTATTACTATGTTAAACGTCTCTAAAAATAATATGTTAAAAGCCTAAAGCAGTAAAATGAATGTCCGCTTAAGCGGTAAGAAGAGGGAAATTGTTATGTGTGTTACGTTGGGAATACTGAATGTACCCAACTACGTTTCGCTTTTTCAATCTTTTCCTCGACCATGAAAACGTCAACATACCGCTCTTATAACGTATATTACTATACCCACTGTCTGTACCTAGGGAACACGTGCCGAGACATTCTGCTCTCTGCATCAGTAACATGAAGCCACGGAACCTGGTCACTCTGATCCGCCCTCTGGTTATTAGTGTAAGACAGGGGTCGTCTCGGAAATTAAAAAAGCTCAACTACGTTTCCCTTTTTCAATCTTTTCCTCGACCATGAAAACGTCAACATATCGCTCTTGTAACGAATATTACTATTCTTCCACTAAAAATTGGGAATTTCTTTAATGTTTTTATTGTAAATATTTAGATAGGCCTATTTACAAATATAATTATAGATTGTTGTATATACTGTATTTGGAATGTAGCGGATATTTTGGTGTATGTACAGTAGAAGTTAATCTTATTCAAATGCTAAGAACTTCTTCACGTATGAAAGATTGTAGCTCTCTGATTTGGGATAATATCCTTCAACTTTTCAGTGGATGTACTGTATTATGTATTTGTTTGTATGGTTGACATGTACGTTTGTTTCCTGAAAACCATTTGAAGTTAAAAAGAAATTAGTTATTGGCTAGAAAGCAACAGAGTACTACTTGTTCTGCCAGAAAAATTCGTCAATTCTAATTTCCTCAGTCATGGATTAAACACGGCTGGTTACTCTCTTTCGAAGTGCTGTAAAAATCGATGCCCTAAACTCGTAAGAAATCAGTATTTCGGCCATAGTAGTAAGAGAAGTGATTTAGCGAAAGAGGCTGGACTATTCAGAATGCGTTTGCGTAAACATTATTCAAAGTAGCAGTCGTTTCCTACGAAAAGAGAGCTCCACCTTAACATATCTGCCGTTGTAATAGCAACCAAGTCGTGAATACGAAATGCGACTTTTCTTGTCTGTAGAACTGCTTCAGCTGCTGTATTTCTCCAGGGATTTGTACAGCGTGGCTTAGAATTAGACAAAAGCAAAGACTTTCAATATGACAGCAAAACTCTTGAGTTACATCCTCTCCTGAAGTCTGTTTATTCCACACTTTTATGAGGGGGTTTATATTATACATGGAAAGGCTCATTTTATAGTATAGGATTATTCAAAAGTAAGGATAGGCCTACGTACTAATATCGTAAATTGGAAAATATATTAATGCAACATTAAAAACACTAATTCATTAACTAAATAATGTGACTTCCTACTACTATACTTTTGACTTCACTAAAGAAACTATTGTGACGCTGAAAGCTGTATTTAGAGAGAATCGTGAGATATAAGTTTAAGCATCCCTGACACCGAACAAGTGACGTAGGATTTATCGAATCATTATATTAGGAAAGACTGGAGAATTCTGGGTTTGCTTTGAAAGACGTACCCTTCGTGAAGGAACTAGATAGATGGATTTATTGAGTAATATTATACATACAGATGTTATATTATAATTTTCTCTTAAATCCAATGCAAGGGTCTTCTCACCGTACGTGCTTTGTACCTAAAGCAACCGGCGTGGCTCAGTCGGTCTGAAGTTGTGTTCGGGCGCGGGTTCGATTCCCGCTCGGGCTGATTACCTGGTTGGGTTTTTTCCGAGCTTTTCCCCAACCGTAATGTGAATGCAAGGTAATCTATGGCGAATCCTCGGCCTCATCTCGCCAAATACCATTTCGCTATCACCAATTCAATTTCAATTCAATTCAATTCAGTTTATTTGGCCATTAGACATACAGTTTTAGGCTTCGTCAGAATACATTGAAAAAACATATAAATACATTTTAAAAAACACTAATAATAGAAACAGTAAAATTTAAGTAATAGCCTACAATGAAAACATGAAATAATTTGAAACTTTTAAATTGAAGAAAACTAACTAAATTGCAATTAAACTTATTTATTAAAATACAATTTCATACAAATATGTGTTGAAAAACTCAGCAACAGAATAATAATTGTAACTAATCTAAATAACTTTATTTATTAAAAAACAATTTCGTGTGAATTTATGTTAATCTCATCGACGCTAAATAACCTAGTAGTTGATACAGCGTCGTTAAATAATCAACTAAAAAAATTGTACCTAAAATAAGTTCTACTTTGTTGGTTTCACTCCCCTCACCTATGATTATAATCCAACCACTCTCTAAAAGAACACACACATTAAAATGAAAATAGCACAACAAAACACATTAAATAATATAATTATCCTAACCTAAAACAGACATAAAAGTGTAAATGTAAATGGGTAGATACCATTAACCCTTCGTCAGTTCGTATCACAAACTTCAACAGCTGAAGTTCTAATCTGTCTCGCCTTCAAGAGGAACAATCCAGTCTTTTGTTCGTATTCTCTATTCCCCATGAGGTCATGTCATGCAAGCGAACTCCTATTCCGACTTAGCATCGAGGGTGGTAGATATTTTCTCCGTACATGTTCCAATTCGACACACTGTAATAAAATATGTCTGTAGGAGTCCTTTTTTCTGCACAGTGGACAAAGGCGCCCTCCTTCGTCGACAATCTTCCATGCCCCCAATCTTAGCCACGCTAAACCTGCTCTGCTGTCTTTGTTACAGTTAAGCATGAGATCTGATTGTAAATGTAGTGAGGACTTTTCCGAACATTGGAGCTCAATCTCTTGCTTCTCGATATCAATTAAACGCATCTTCACATTACGCCATACATTTATTCTATTATTATCACCTTTATCCTACACTCATCCCATTCTTATATGATGCAGCCCTCTCTGCAGTTTATAAACCCATCCTTTTTTTGAACTTTGTAGCAAATCGACCGTAGAAGCGACTGATCCCCAAATATAATTTTTAACCAATATTTTATCACCCTAACTTTCATATGAATTACTTCGTTTTGAAGTCCAACGTTTGTGCTGTCCGTGATTTTTATTGTGAGCATAGTTTGGATTGTAAGAATGGTTGGGATTTAAAATAAAAGTTTAATATTTCTTTCCATTTCTGTCTTCATACTCTCCGCGCGCTTAAATTTAACAAGGCGGAACCTTCTCGTTAATTACGTCATATTTTGAAGAGGTAAGAATGATATAGTCTTAAGCACATAAACAAAGTTTTACAAGAGAGCGTATTGAAGGTTTAGAATTCAATGATATTAGGCGCGGTAAAATAATTCCTTCGAAGTATCCTTACGTCATTTGTTGAGGAATTTTTATAACATTTTAATAGTAGCTTCCTCATATGTGTAGGAAATTAACTCGCACAAAAAAAATTGTTAAAAGTGTGGCTTTGGATTAGGCCTACCTCATTCTCACTCCTTGAATTGATTCCTCATTCCACGAGACATAATCTCGAGACGACAGTGCAATTGATAGTCGAAACGATTCGTAAATCAGTATGACGTCAATTACTTCTTTTAAATTGTAATGAATTATATGTATATATTTTATTTATGTGTGCTACAACTCAGCAATGCTCAGAGTACAATAACTACATGTAGATAAAGATAAAATGTGAAGATATGAAGACTTTACGAACCGTGTTTGGACACAGGATCCTTTCCCGCTTTGGTGATATCTCTTGGCCAGCTCGTTCACCTGATTTAGCTGCTTGTGACTTTTTTTGTGGGGTTATTTAAAGAGCAAAGTTTACGAAACTCGTCCAGCAGATTTAAATACGATGAACGAGTAGTGGAACGGAGAAAAATTCTCTCCGGTACCGGGATTTGAACCCGGGTTTTCAGCTCTACGTGCTGATGCTTTATCCACTAAACCACACCGGATTACCAACCCGGTGTCGGATCGAATCGTCTCAGTTTAAGTTCCACCTCTTGGGTTCCCTCTAGTGGCCGCCCTCTGCACTACGTCATAGTTGTCTATGAACGTAGGATAATGTCCACATATGTGCTGAGGTGCACTCGTTATGAGTGACTGATTGGCCGGGATCCGGCGGTATAAACGCCGTCTTAAATCACAAAGTGATATACGCATAATTTATATATTATTTTAATGTACCGAAGTGCATATGATGTTTCCATGCAGATATTCTGCGTCATCGTACGATGAAAGAGTAGTGGAATGGAGTAGTGCAGAGGTCAGGCCACTAGAGGGAACCCAAGAAGTGGAACTTAAACTGAGACAATTCGATCCGACACCGGGTTGGGAATCCGGTGTGGTTTAGTGGATAAAGCATCAGCACGTAGAGCTGAAAACCTGGCTTTAAATCCCGGTGCCAGAGAGGATTTTTCTCCGTTCCACTACTCTTTCATCTTACAATGACGCAGAATATCTGCATGGAAACATGATATCTACTTCGGTACATTAAAATAATATAAATTTAAATACCCTGAAGTAGAGAATTAGGGAACAAATTGATGAAATTTCTCCAGACATGCTACTACGCGTCATGGGAAATATCATGACTCTGGTGAGAGAGTGCATCAGTGTCAATGGACGACACCTGGCGGGCGTTATTTTCACGAATTAAATTGAATTTGTGCTCTGTAGAAATGGAAAACTTGTGCCTTCTAATCGGTAGGTCTTTCAATAAATGTTAATGACAGGTTACTGAGTAGTAAAGATTTCAAAATCATGAGTTCAGTTTGCCTACCTTGTACTATAACGACGCGACGAGATGAAATAGGGTACGTGTATTTTGAAATTGAAATTTGGTACGACTTATTCACCGTATTTGTGGAAAGAATAAATGTGAAGGGGGCGGGAAGAATCTATCATGCGGACAAGAACGCATTAATTGGGAGTTCGCAAATGACGGAATGAATCAAAAGCAGACGAGCTGTCTGCCGCACAAGTCCTCCATTGTGAAGCATATTGACACTTCCTGCACATCGCGCCGTCCAACCTGTCGCCAGAGTTGCAGGTGTTCTCCTTTGTGCTGAACTTTCGTCTTTGTGGAAGTTGCTGACACAATCTGTAAATTCTGGGAAACAATGAGTAACCCTGATAGCATGCAGCTTGTACTTACTGTACGTGGGCTTTTACTGTTTTAGTCTCACTGAAGAAAACGCACAGTAATAATGCTACACTCGTATTAATTATTGCAGTCAGTGGTAACAAAAAATTAAGGAAAGATATCCACCGAAATAATGCTGCATTTGTATTATTTATTTTTTTTCAGTAGTATGCTCATATTTTTATTTGTTAGCCTTTTATTGCCTTCGCAGTCCCATTATTTTTTTCCTTAATTGAATTTATATCCTTTTCTTCCTTTTTATATTTTATTCCCTTTATTTGTCGCCATCTTCTTTCACTTACGCATATCTTCCTTCATTTTCAACTCCTCTTTCTCTTGTTCTTTCTTTCACTTTTTCCCACTTTTTATTGCTTCTCTTTTTATTCTTCCAGTTTCACTTCTTTTTCCTTTCCTTCCGTCTTTCCAATTTTATTTCCTTTCTTTTTTACCGTTTCCATTCCTCCAGTCTTTATCGTTTCCTTTCCTCCAATCTCCGTCGTTTTCTTTCCTCTCTTCTTTCTCGCTTCCCTTGCTCCAGTGTTTTTCACTTTCTTTCCTCCCATTTTTCTCGCTTTTCTTCCTCCCGTTTTTCTCACTTGTTATCCTCCCGCCTTTCTCACTCATTTTCTTCCCGTCTTACTCTCTTTCCTTCCGTCTTTCTCACTCTCTTTCCTCCCGTCTTTCTCACTTCTTTTCTTCCCGTCTTACTCACTCTCTTTCCTTCCGTCTTACTCACTCTCTTTCCTTCCGTCTTTCGCACTCTCTTTCCTTCCGTCTTTCGCACTCTCTTTCCTTCCGTCTTTCGCACTCTCTTTCCTTCCGTCTTTCTCACTCTCTTTCCTCCCGTCTCACTCTCTTTCCTCCCGTCTTTCTCACTTCTTTTCTTGCCGTCTCACTCTCTTTCCTTCCATCTTTCTCACTCACTTTCCTCCCGTCTTTCTCACTTCTTTTCTTCCCTTCTTACTCACTCTCTTTCCTTCCGTCTTTCTCACTCTCTTTCCTTCCGTCTTTCTCACTTCTTTTCTTCCCGTCTTACTCTCTTTCCTTCCGTCTTTCTCACTCTCTTTCCTCCCGTCTTTCTCACTTGTTTTCTTCTCGCCTTTCTCATTTCTTTTCCTCCCGTCTTTCTCACTTTCTTTCCTTCCGTCTTTCTTGTTTTCCTTCCTCCAGTCTTTCTCGTTTACCTTCCTCTAGTCTTTCTCGCTTGCCTTCTTCCAGTCTTTCTCGCTTCCCTTTCTTCTGTCTTTCTCGCTTGCCTTCCTCTAGTCTTTCTCGCTTGCCTTCTTCCAGTCTTTCTCGCTTCCCTTTCTCCAATCTTTCTAGTTTCCTTTCCTCTTATCTTTCTCGCTTTCTTTCTTCCCGTCTTTCTCGCTTCCTTTCCTTCCGTCTTTCTCATTTTCTTTTTCACCGTCTTCCTTACTTCTTTTCCCCCATTTTCTCATTTCCTTTCCTCGCATTTATCTCGCTTCCTTTCGTCTCGTATTTCTCGTTTCGTTTCCTCCTTTTTTTCTCGTTCTTTCCTCCCATTTTCCCGCTTTCTTTCCTCCCTCTTTCTCGTTTCCTTAACCCACTCGTTCCCTTTTTCCCCGTCTTGTTTGCTTTCCTGACCTGCTCTTTACCTTTATTATTCATTTCATGTTACTTCATATTTATTTTTTTGCTCTGTGCTTGTTTTCCTATAGCCTATCTTGTTTACTTATTTTCCCCCTCTTTATTAAGTTACTTCTTATTCGCAGCCTGTCTCTGTTTTACTTCATATGTCGCGGGCACCGTACCAGAAGAGCATATCAACAAATGCAGAGTTACTGAGATATTTTATAGAAGATATTTATGTTTGAAAACAAACGTTCGAGAATTACAGTGGACATGAGGAAGGATCAAAGAATGTATCTTGTTATGTAGGCAAGGATAGAAGGAATTATTCTATATTGAAATTGTTCTAATGTAAAGTTATAGTTTTGTTGATGGCCCTTCTGACATGATGCTCTCGAATGTATGCCTAATTCCCGCTTTCCTTTTCTTCTCCTCTTTTCTCTTCTATCTCAAAATTTATTTCCTGTATTTTCGTGTACATACCCCTTTTGTCGCCATTTTCTTCCTTTGTTTCCTTTCTTTATTCCTCCTTTAACTTTCTTCACTTATCTTTATTTTATAATCCTCAAGGGCTAATAATTCCTGCAGATCACATGGATCGGACCAGTGAACATACCAGCACTGTACTAGTAAGTAGTACATACTTGTTTTACTGTTCAGAATTTTACCACAGTCTAGTATATACAGTCACGAAGCTTGAGTTGTTGAGGTTGCTAGGAACAATAGACTGTGCAGGTACTATTTCACATTGTCTGTAATGAGGCGGTAGTAGCGATCCTAGTGGTTAGCAACTATCTATGGATGCATATTTATTACATATTGACCTTCGTGACTGTACATGCTAGACTGTGATTTTACTGTGAACAACGTTTCGATTCTGTAGTGAAATAAGCAAAACTGCTTTTGTCTTCCTCATATTTCGCTTTGGGCTGCTTCTTCTACGAGTTAAGATGCAATAGCCATTCAATTGATAAAACGTTATGTATATAGTGAAATGTTGTATGATTTTGATTACATCAAGTATTCGATGCGTAAATTTCTTCAGCACATCGTCTTCATGAGCAAAAGGAAAAAATCAATCCATTGCAGGGAATTGGATTTGGAAGTGCAAATTGCGTATCTTGCAACGAATGAGTACAAGGCGGGGTAGATTTTTCAGACCGTGACTTCAGAACATGTCGGGAAGTCGAAGATTTACAATAAAAGAACCCTGGGCGTGGAACAAAAAGTGACAAGCAAACGAATAGTGTGGAAGAAATATGTGGTGTGATGCTCCACGGAGCTTACTCCCTGGCAGGTTGCACGAGAGTCGAAAACTGATAGATGAAAATTGCAATTCAATTGGGTGTCTAAAATTTGGAAAGGAGTTCTTACGTAAGATATGTCATGTATGTAAGTTAACTTCGGCAGATGATAAGCATCATTTTCACGAGTAAGGCCTCACAAATATGGTTTCCATCAGGATCTTATTTTTATTCCACCATTTAAAGCAGACATGCAGAACTGTAGCTCCCAAGAGCTGGATGGATGGATGGATGGATGGATGGATAAGCGTACTGCAGTTTAAAGAGAACTGGAACATGGCAAAATCTAAACCCGTGAAGAAATACTACTTCCAAAGGAAATGGGAATATGATTATTTTGTTGTTGAAGACGAAAGAATTGCTTGCTTACTGTGTCCCATCCAATTTATTTCTACTCGTCATTTCAATATTGAACAAAGCCCATATTAATAATTATGGAATGCACAAACTTTCGGGTAAATTCATTATTACGAACTATATATTGATTATTTATTTTTATACTGTTAAATTAAGGACGTCACTCGTTGTATTCATTTTGAATTGAAATTAATAGTGACGTTCAGGGTTTATTACTTATATTCTATAAACTTATGTTTCCGTGGGTGATGATAGGAGGAAAGTTTTCGAAAATCTAAAGCAGGTTAAGTGCAAAGAAATGTCAAAGAAACTACCTACAGGAAATCTAGCATAATTTTAAATCTTGAAACGCGATAACGCATTATAAAAACATTGAATTTATTACAATCCTTTTTGAAAATTACATGCCGCCACTGATGGACCTTTGACGGCGAGAGAACTTTTCGCGGAAGTTGATCATCCCCAATAGAAGTGGAGTGAGGCTGACGTCATATTTCCCCTACTTATGAGTTCTGCAGGCTTGAGTTAAAGGATAGATAGATTTCCGTTCCGAGACATATCGAACTGTTTTGAAGTAGAATTTTGACTGTTTCACCGTTTGTTAATTTAATGCAGCAAATCTAATATAATCATGGAGAAAGTGTAATTTTACTGGGAATGGATCGGCCTTGTCTGTGTTCCATTCTGAATGAAATGTCACTTGTTAAATAAAATTATTTTATTTGCATAATTCTCACGTGAATTGACTGTGGATAATGAATATGAATAAAAACTGCTATGTAGTTAACAGAAATGCTCATACACAAAAAAGGGCGTGTAGAAAACCACTTTTTAGTATCACGGATACTAAACGCATTTGTTTCCTATAAAATCTTGAAAACTATTTTCTGGGTTATCAGAGATTTTTCTCTCTTTACGATTTTATACTCAGAAAGTAGAAATTAGATCATATCTGTTGTTTACAACCTACATTATATTGTTATTTTTATCACATGTACCTACATTTAGAACTCAGAATATTTATATATAACATAACATAATACAGGGACATCATTTTATTTTTACTTCAATTTTTATTGTACCTGAGTTTTTGAATGTACTTCACTCCATCCCCTCTACTAGTAAACTTCCAACCATCCTCCACACAGAACCAAGGCCGCGTATGCAGTACTGAGTTAGTGAGTATAGTACGTTCCAGAAATATGTTCGCATTTTCCAGTGACGAAAGAACTTTCAATATTGAATCATATTTTCGCACAGGTACTGTCGTCCGTTTCCCTACGTCGCATCCCGGTTTCTCCCACCTGATTCTGTTCGCCCCTCTGTAGAGTCTAGTAGCTGGGCTGTCTTAGATCTTTTCTGGAAACATTAATTTCTGTTAGGACTTGGACGTCTACGTAATATTATACAAATGTTTAAAATAACTTAAATAAAAGGATCTCGTTAAGTAATTAACTGTCACGTGATTTCCCCCTCCTTTCAACGACCCTGCAACAAAACCATTGAATGGACAGTAGATAGCATGTCTGAGTAATTTTATCTTTTCGGATCGGGCAGAAATGAAGAGAAAATTTACAGTACGTAAGGTACTCTTTTATAGAGGAGGTATAGAATTATTTCAACATGAGTTACTCGTACGAACGACCAAACTGGTAATTGGAATTAGGTACAATAGTCTACAGTGCGATAATATGCACAAAAGAACTGAAGCCTGTATCGAAATGAACGGCCACCATTTTCAAAAATGTGTTAAATATCCATACTGTGATTAATTTTCAATTTAACTTCATTCTCTATATTGTACGCTAATGTGCTGTAACAGTACAATATACATTGTATAATTAATACGTCCGAATGGATAGCTCAATTCGTGAGTAAAAATACTTGTTGTTAATACAGTACTGTATTTTGATTAAACAAAAAACCTAATGAAAATTATCAAACTCAAAATTGCGATATTTCCTAGTTTACATAAATAGATGAACTACTTTTCTTCCCTCCTATACCTAGTAAAGTGATTTGTATTTTACGCCAGTATCATCGAACTCCAGTCTTGGAAGGGGGAACAAGCGGTGTTTCCGGTTCTAGACCTTTAATCCAAAGATATAACCAGGTTAGTATTAAAAATGTTAGTAAAAATAAAATGATGTCCCTATATAATATAATATAATATAATATAATATAATATAATATAATATAATATAATATAATATAATATAATATAATATAATATAATATAATATAATATAATATAATATAATATAATATAATATAATATAATATAATTTTGGCCTTACTTGCATGCTTGTTCCACAGACTTCTTTGAACTTGGAATTCCAGTATTGCTGTCCCTTGACAGTAAGGAAGGAAGCTTCTGTAGACAAGAATCCAAATACTTCCTGTCTTTGTCGCAGATATCATCTTGCCCTACTGCCGGTAGAGCTGAAATCAAAGAAATGCTCCAAGTGTAACGAACCTCATGATTAAAGCATCCAATCAAGAAATGTTTTCGAGGGGAAACGTTGATAACCAGATATTGCAGGGATTATAAGGAAGGAGCAATCAGGAAGCAGATTGTGACCGTTGCTATGGGCACGAATTTACGACGCCGGAGTAGAAGTTCTTGTTAGGTACATATTTCATACAGTTCAAGAATTTTTTCGTTAGATTAATCTTTTTTTGGAAAGAATGTGATATTAGACGCTCAGTACTTTATAAAATATTTCATTTCAGATCTGGCACAGAAGGAGCTTAATAAAGTGAAGACTTTCCACTAAAAAGATCGGGATTTGATATTGGGCAAATGGTGAAAAAAGCAGTTCTTAAAAAATGTTTCTCAGAATACTTCTGTCGTTTCTGGTACACTGAATGAACTATTACTTTGTTCTAGCCATGAGCGTACGCAAGAGGGGGTTACCGGGTTTGGACCCTCTTGAACTTTTGAAAAGTGACATATTTGTATTTGAGTATTTTTTTTATCCATAAATCGTTTCCCCTTCTAATTTTTCATTGTCAGAGTAACAAAATCTACATCGATATAAGGCATAGTCCTCCTACATCCCCTTCAATATAATGTCTGTGGTTGGTGCAGGGGCACGTTCGAATTATGACAATGCTGTCTTTATCTAAAACATCATTAAACCAGCAGCGTTAATAAACTGGATTTTAGAATAATGCGAAATTCAATCTGCACACATTTCTGCAGTTATTCTTCATTTTAACGCAGTCTTCAACAAATATTGATCTTCAGGATTCCATATACGAAAGGCTACTAGACTGTTCTCTATTCTTTTTAATGACCATATAATTACGTCACCGCGTTCAATTCGTTATTTAGGGCACTGTCCGCCGAGATAATCTCTGCACGACTGGAAAGGTGTAATGTGGGTCTCATTGTACGTAATTTTAACTTCTCTTCTTTAATTCTGTAATAATGTGAATCTCTGAATATCGTAGTCTTTGTGTATCATCATTTCTTCTAATCGTTACTGACTATTTCATACCTTTAAATTATTGTATAATCGTCAAAATCCTACTGTTCGTATTATTTTCTGAATCGTTACCCCTGTACATTTCTTATGAATTGTTAATATTCGTTAATCTCGAGTCTTGCGCCAGTGTGTTTCATTTCGTAAATGTTCCGTCCTTGTTAAACAGATAACTAAGAGCGTTTTATCTGTTAATTTTGATGTAGAAGTCGATAGGTAAATATAGTGTGCCATCGAAAGACGCGGTGAAGTTTATTGAATTTTGCAGTATTTATTAAGATTTTCTGTTGTTGCTGATTAGGAGTGATGAAGCTATAAAAATTGGACTTGTACTCTCTTTAGACTTCATATAGAAGTGTTCTGTTCTTGTAGGTGATTATTAATGTTTCTACATGGAGAAAAATGATAGAAAACAGGTAAAAAGAGAGGAAAAGATTAATAAAGAAGAACATTTTATCGACTTAGTCCGGAATTCAACTAGCAAATCTGTCTATTATTGAATGAAAGTACAGTAAAATACCGAGTGTTTCAAAATGAATATCGGGGTTTCAAGTTTTTGTAGTATTTATTACATTTAACTGCAATTATAAATAATACATGAAATGAAAGAGCAACTCAAACAGTTTTGTATGCGCATGCACTGTTTCCTCTGTCTGCGCGTTGAACGAGCGAGAGAGTCTTCCACGCGTAGCCCCAAGAAATCTGTTCGGAAGGCTAGTCGTGAATTAGCAATTCCAGCGACGTCTGTGTGGAGAATTTTAAGAAGACGCATATGGAAGTACGCGATTGGTTAAACAACGTTGTACCCGACCGCTGGATTGGCCGAAAGGGGCCGAATGTCACAGCTTGTTTCGCAAGGCCTCAACGTTCGCCAGATCTTACGCCATACTATTTTTGCTTTTGGGGATTCATAAAGGATCGTGTGTATGTACCTCAGCTACCAGCTGACCTACCAGACTTAAGACAGAGGATTGAAGCAGTCGTTGCAACGATTACTCCAGACACACTGATCAAGGTTAGGGAAGAGCTCTCTTATCGACTCGATGTATGCCGTGTGACGAATGGTGCCCACATTGAGAAAAATTGTTTGAGCTGTTCTTTCATTTGGTGTATTATTTATAGTTGTACGTTAAATGTAATAAATACTACAAAGCCTTAAATCTCCGATATTCAGTTTGAAACACCCAGTACTAAATAAAAACTTTTAGTATAGTTTGTACTTTGTAGGCTACACAAAATAGTCAAAACAAACCATGAATATGTTTTCTGTAAGTGTATAAGGAAAGGATAATTTCGTCTTTGAAACATTTCATTCTTCCAAAAGTTGGTAATGGATGTCTGTCTGCACGCAGAAGAGAGATGACAATCTGACGAGAACTTTCACAGTTATTTGAAAGACAAATTACAAGCTGAGGGATCTGCGAGAAAGAGGACGAGATTCTGAAGGGTAAACCTATAAAAACAATCCCACAACTTAATGGAACTTTTGACTTCGCAAGTGCTAGAAATTCAAAACAGCCCAGCCATCTTCTTGCAAGACGTGCAGTATGACCTACATTGGAACTGCGTGCTGCAGAACCTTGTTCATTAGTCAGATGTCGGTCATGGAACTAAGAAGCCTAACAATACATTGAAGTGAAGGTATTGCTTGTAATTGAAATCCGCCCGTTTGAATTAAAGGAAAATAAAGTTACTGAGCAAATAACGTTATTGATCTTATTTTCTCAGTTAAGTCCATAATTAAATGCTTCCAATCTGACGCTAAATAGGTAGGCCTAATACGATTTTCGTGGTATTTTATCAGCACGACATGATGAAGAGACATTGAAATTATCTTCAAGTACTTAGTTTTATCTCGCTTATGTCGTTCACTAATGCACCATAATAGCTGTATCATTATTCCATAATTTATGAAGACTTTCTGTAGCAGAAAAGAAAGTGTTAATGAAGGAACACTATCACCATCATCATAATCACGTCACCATTGCAATCAACACTTCATTATTATTTTCAGATCACACATTACCTTCTCAAACAATATCATTACGTCGCTTTCTCTAATCACCACATCGCCATCTCAAAGCATCACCATATTATTATTATTATTATTATTATTATTATTATTATTATTATTATTATTATTATTATTATTATTATTTAACCGTCTAATTGTAGAATCCACTTCCAACTTTGTAGTGATCTTCAAATGATAATAATAGCATATTCAGGGCAGCAGATATCAGATGATAGACAACAATCTAGATTAAAATTGCAAGTTTCTTTTTTATGTTAGCGAATTAGTTAGGATACAGTTAATTATGATACTTAATCACTCATTTAAAGTTTGTGTGACTGCAACCTGTGTATATTTTTGTGTGGCTTTACTTTGTTTATAGTGTTTTTTTCTCTCTCTCTTTATTTCTTGTGTAGCTTTACTTTGTATATAGTGTATGTTTTTCTGTTTATTTCTATTATTGTATTTGTATTCCTGGTGTTATGGAAGAGAAGGTCTGATGGCCTTAACTACACCAGAATAAATAAATAAATAAATAAATAAATAAATAAATAAATAAATAAATAAATAAATAAATAAATAAATAAATAAATAAATAAATAAATAAATAAATAAATAAATAAATAAATAACATTAAGATATAGATCGCATACGGAGGCTAAGAGGATGGCGGGAAAGAAGGAAGATTGGGGAATGCTTGGTTTGCAGTGAAAACCCAGTTTAATTGAAGAGTTTTTTGGCAAAACAAACAGTCCAAAAACATAAATTCTCAGGGGAAACAAAAAACTATCTGGCATAGATGTCGTTGACACTTCAAGTATGAAATTCATCACGCCATTTCTTAAGGTGTTGTAGAAACTTTGGAAAACTGAAGTACATTTTGTAACTTAAATTGCCGCATAGAAATACTTGTGTAAATGTAGGTAACTGTGGACAATGGTTGTTTTAAGAAAAAGTACTTGTTGTGGCTGAAGTTTGCCTCTCCTTTAATCTCCTTTTTCTTTATTTTATCTTGTGTTTTCTCCTTCGTTGCTTCCGTTTCTTCCATAGAGTTATTTCTGCACTTTTGGCAAAACAAACATAGTCCAAAAACATAAATTTTCAGGGGAAACAAAAAACTATCTGGCATAGATGTCGTTGACACTTCAAGTATGAAATTCATCACGCCATTTCTTAAGGTGTTGTAGAAACTTGGGAAAACTAAAGCACATTTTGTAACTTAAATTGCCGCATAGAAATACTTGTGTAAATGTAGGTAACTGTGGACAATGGTTGTTTTAAGAAAAAGTACTTGTTGTGGCTGAAGTTTGCCTCTCCTTTAATCTCCTTTTTCTTTATTTTATCTTGTGTTTTCTCCTTCGTTGCTTTCGTTTCTTCCATAGAGTTATTTCAGCACCTAAAGATGACTCCATAACTAATAAACAATTCACGTGCTAAAGTATTTTTCTCTGAGGTGACTTTTGCCGCGTACATAAGAAGCAGGGCTGTAAATCTATTGATCTGAATTAAGGGGGGGGGGGAGATCAACGGTGAATTGTTCAATAGTTGAGCTGTTTGGACTTTTTCCATTGCTAATTTTCAAAATTGTAACACAACGTTTCTACTACAGTTTAAAATTGTGTGGATAAATGTTTCAAGATTATATGAATGGGATATTTGTAAATGCTACCATCTTCCTGGACAATACCTATGTTCAATAAAAAAAAAGGCTTTGGACTTTGAGGGCCGTATTCATAGACATTTTTAGCGCGGGCTTTCTGTGGATTATCAGCGTTTTTCGTATTCATAAACCAGTGTTAGCGATAGGATATGATTTGAATTCTGCACTAGTAACCAGTGGATAGCCGGGGCTAGCTTAGTACGCTCGTAGCGCGTGCTGCGAAATGTCTATGAATAGCACCCTGATTGTTTTGTGAAAACCAGATAAAATTTCCACTCCTATAACATAGAACTATGGTGTTTTTTTCACTAACAAGTCTTATTGTAGATGGCCACTATACGCTCACCACATGCTTAATGTCTCAAATTTGCATTTTTGTACTACAGTATGTTTATTTAAAAGAAAACCTTCAATTAAATTTGTGACTAGGAGTATGAATAGAATTGTAAATTATTTTATGCTCGACCATGTCGAAATTTACTAATTATACACCTGGTAGCAGTCCTTTAATGCATGTCATTAAAGTACACCTACTCATTAAAGTACAGGTCTTCAGCCAATGAGAACTCAGCTTACATGTGTTCAGCCAATGACAAGTCAGCTTTGTACCGTTATAAAACCGCAAGTATCGATTATTCTCGGATATGCAATCGAAAGAAAATTAACGAAAAGTCACGGAGGCTGGAAATCCAATATTGTCGCAGAAGGTTATGTTCTGTTACTATAATAATTAGCGTTAATTGTAAATAATATTCAAATAAATTCAATTTGTCAACTCGTTTTTCAATGTCGAATTCAATAATCAAGGTTATAATATTATAATATTATCAAGTTTAACGGGACTACGTCAAGGTCAATGACATTATTGTTCCTCGGAAAAAATCAATACTTTCGGGTCTGCGCACATCTCACAATTCACGACCTAGAACAAGGTCACTTCCGATCTTGTCAGATACAAATAAAATGTATACATCTGAATACCGGTAATTTCAAGTTAGAAATATGGTCGAGCATAAAAAGTCGTATGAAACTCGCCTATAATGGTAATTAAGAAGCTCGTATGAAAATATCCATACTCGATTCTTAATTACTATCATTATAGGCTCGTTGCATAATGTACTATTATTATCATTTTGTTGTGTTAAGGGGTTAGGTATAGCTTACAGCAGTAAAATTTTTGGAAATATTCAATATTTTTTTTTCCCCATTACTGTATCATATACAACAACGAAAATTGGTATGTGTAAAACACTGTCCATCTGCTATATGAAAACGACATTTTTACGATTAAAAAAAATAGTTTTTTTTTCAAAATTCAAAATGGTGGCAATTTACTGTGCAGTGATGAAGCGTTTCCCTCGTAACTCATAAACTTGTTAACTTTTTCATGTTCTTTCTCTTTTATTTTGTTGCTGAAACTCATGTTTACAATATCATGCTCTTTCAACTACATTCCTTAATAAATAATATTTTTTTTTATTTTGTGTTAGAAGAAAATACTGATATTTGACCATTTTTAAAAATCATATTGTAGATATGACACACATAAATACACACAAAAAATTTCTTCACAGAATGTTGATAGTTTTTGAGCTATGTGGGAAACGCTTCATCACTATACAGTGAACTGAATTTTGAAAAAAAAAAAATGTAAATAATTTTTTTAAATCGTAAAAGTATTTTTTTTTCTTATAGCAGAAGTTTTTTACACATACTAATTTTCATTATTGTACAAGATACAGCAATTGAGGAAAAAATGTTCAATATTTCCTAAATTTTACTGCTGTAAGCTGTACCTAACACCTTAATATCAACCAACAGAATTATCTACACAACAACAGCTTCAATACCACACTTCATTGTGGACGCTTTAGCATAATCTTTGTTATTCTACATTAATACCAAAAAACATTAATTATTGCACAACTATGTATATATTAAATCCTCCCTTAACGTCAGTTGTCATTAAAAGCCCTTTACCATTAAAAAGTGGAGCAACTTCCTTTCGCTGCTGATTCAGGAGAATTGTAGAGTTTAAGTTGAAATTAATCATGAATATGTAGCATTAATCAATAGGATCCGTAGCGTTAAAATCGTAATTTAATAGCAGATTCGATCGAGACTGATTACTTAGTGATATTCTCTTAGTGATATTTAATTAATTTATGATAAACGGAACTGTGATTAGAGTCCCATACTGAGTTCAATATGGAAAGCTAATGGACACATTAAAGCATACGATTGTGGCTTTCTGATATTACATACCTTGTCTTGGAAATTATTAACTCACGCGGAATTGAGTTGCAATAACACAGAGATGGTAATTAATTTAATATAAATTTTGATATGTAACAGTTAAAATAAATACAGTCAAACTGTAAGGCCTATATGATATTTCAAATAATTTCCTCTAACAAAAACGCTCCAAACTTTATATGATAAAACACAAAACTCCACTAATTGGAACGCAGTTTGATTTGCTATGGGATAATGTGCTTGTAATCCCTTTGGCATATTTATTTATGGAGCAACTAATATCAACATTCCCTATATAGCCCTAAATATTGTATCTATATTGTAAAAGAGAAAACCTAAAATGAAGAACATAATAGACCTATATAAAATATGCAATTTAACGAAGTGATGAGGGGTTTCACAATAAATTATATTAAGTTATTAAGTATTTCAATTTAGAGTAACATTTTTTGCGGTGCTCATCTTTCAGAGATTGCTCATACTGTATTGTCTTTAGGAATTTCATAGATACGTACGTTTAACTTTTACTACAGTCAAGCGAAATGCGTGTTTTTCTCTCCTCTAGAAAGGACATTGTTTCACCTTCTGTTGATAAACGAAATTAAACATTCAAACAATGAACCAGTTACCAACTACCTAAGAACTCATTTCAACGATGTGGCTCTGAACGAATTGACTTATTTTGACACTCTCGTTCAGAAACGGGAAAGAACTAATCACAGAAATGAGTTGATTTAGTACATGGGTCAACAATGGTTTTCTTAAATATATAATTTCTACTGTTCCTTATGTAATGTCATCTGTCGGTTCCTAAAATGATGTCAGAATTTTTCTACCACCCACCATTTTTTTTTATAATTTTAGAAAAATTGATTTGTTTTTATTGCTATATACAGTACTCAATATGCTAATAGAAAACAAATATTTCAAATATTTCATTTTATTACTTCAAACATTCACCTATAACTTTAGATCACTGTTGCCTTTGAAGTCAGAATTCATAAAAATTAATAATAATAATAATAATAATAATAATAATAATAATAATAATAATAATAATAATTTATTCAACCTGGCAGAGTTAAGGCCATACGGCCTTCTCTAACACTCAACCAGGAGTAAAACTGCGTTACAAAAACACTACAAATTCACAAAGTACACTACAATTTTACACACAAAACTGAATAAGATAATAATGATGAAATGTAAACAACAAGTAAGTAGAAATCAGACATAATATATAACATACAGAAAAAGGAGAAAGCAAAATAAAATTGAACAGCAGGTCAAAATACATGAGACATACAAAGTATAAAAAATAAGACAATTATTTATAATAATAATAATAATAATAATAATAAAAAAAAAATAATAATAATAATAATAAATAAGAATAGTAATAATAATAATACTAATAGTAGTGATAAAATAGTGCAGTACAAAGCATACAATGAATACAATATTTTTAAGTACACACAGTAAGGAAAATTTTGTTTATATATAGCTCAACTTATCACATTATAGATATACCATTATCGGAAAATATGAAAACAAAAATATAAAATAAGTTAAATATCACTAGAACAGAAAAAAAAGACTGCAAGAGTTAGTATTAATTCTCAGTTGAGTTGCAACTTATAATCACAAAACAAGTTTCATAACCCATGTTTTCTTTGTCCTAATTTTAAGTGTGGTAAAAGTATCTTATAAAGTGAAACATATCTCGAAATACTGTGTAAATCACAAACAATTTTTTACGTTTGTGGTTAATTAATTTTGAAATCGCACAGGTGAATTTTACTGCACTAGTTAAAAGAGCTTACAAGTGTTATTTTGATTGCAAAATAGGTGAGGAATGGAACTGGGCCCCTGAAATCTGTTGTGCTTCATGTAATTCTATTAGCCTAACTGGTTGGCTGAAAGGATCCCGTCATAAGCCTTTTCCAATTCCAAGATATGCCGCGAACCTAAGGATCATTGAACAGATTGTTACTTTCTAGGAATCACAGATCAGAAGATTACAGAGAACTTGTCAGCGAGCTGATTCAGAACTATAACGTGATGGGGTGTCATGTATCTCTCCAAATAACTTCTTTGATTCTCATATATTTTTTTCTTTCCTCAAAACCTTCGGGTAGTGAGCGACTAACTTGGAGAGAATTTTCGTCAGAATTTTTCTGAAATTTAAAGGCGCTACCAGGAAAAATGGAGCCCAAATATTCTGTCAGACTACTGCAGGACACTCAAAAGAGATGTTTCTCAAGCTAAGTATAACCTAAAGTCTATTTCACACGTTTTAGGTAAATATAATTTTAGGTAAAATGTTACAAGGTATCAATCAATACCTACTAGAAAAGCCTGCAGTATATTTCATGTAATTACTAAAAACTTCTGGGTGATAGAAAATTTTGGAAAACAGATCTGAAATCAGCACGAAAAATGCTATAAAAATCACCCATTCTTTATCTTTTAACAAAAAAAAAAAATGTTTAATTTTTTGACCAATGAATAGAAACTGTATGCAATTCCGACTCAATGAAGATTTTATTTATTTATTTATTTATTTATTTATTTATTTATTTATTTATTTATTTATTTATTTATCTATCTATTTATTTATTTAACCTGGTAGAGATAAAGCCATCAGGCCTTCTCTTCCCCTCTACCAGGGGATTACAACTACAATATTAAGAATACAATTATAATAATAATTACAATTAATATTAAATTTATAAATACAATAAAAATCAGAGTACTAAAAGATTAACTGATTAATAAAAGCTAGACAGTTTATTGTAAAAGTTAAGAAGAGAGAAATATTTTTTACTAATTAATTAAACCTACTCTACGCAGTAAGAAAAAACTTAATAAGTTTGCTTTTGAACGCTACTAAATTCCGACAGTCTCTGATGTCACTGGGTAGGGTATTCCACAAGCGCGAGAGCGAGATTTTGTATGATGATGAATACGATGATGTCTTATGTGTTGGTATGGCTAGAATGTGGCTATTTATAAGATGTACTACTGGAATACTAAAAAGTTTTATCCAGAAGAAAATTTCATTATAATTTTGTTCAGTGGGCTGTACTACCGTATAAATTTAGCAGCTCCTATCCTTTACGCTGTGTACACATCCGTTCATGCTTGTGTCTATACCAACTCGAAATAATATGACCAGCGAAGTTCCTAAGTGAGGAATTTCAGTCATAACCGTGGGGAATAAAGCTGAGACGGAAATGTGTAGGAGCATCAAAGTACTTGGTTCTCAATTAAATCACGTCTCAACAATGGGAAATTAGATTGGCAGTAATTAATTCTCTAAGATTTCATCCCACAAGTTAAAGCAGAAGTTAAGTGTACAACTCTAGAGTTACACGTAGAGCTGATGCCGGATATGAAACGGACTTCACTTGTTAGTGTGTTGGAATAGTAATGCAGATTCTGCTTCACAATTACACATACAGTTCCACCGTAATGGTAGGTGCAAAATGCCGACACCGCACTCAAGTCGGCGTGATTATCTGTTTTAATATTTATACAGTGATACTTTCATCTTTAATAATTATTCAATAACACTTAGATGATGCTAGCTTTGCTGTTATCAAAAGGGAAGGAAGTCAGAAATAGTAAACATATATCAGGAAACTGCTCCAGAATTTCACTAGATAATCTGAAAAAAGGGGGGGGGGAAATTCTGCAAGGATAAATTTTATTATATATAGTGTCCCATTTAGAATTTATAAAACAGTTACATTACCGGATGTTCTTTATGGTTGTGAAACTCGGACGTTCACTTTGAGAGAGGAACATAGGTTAAGGGTGTTTGAGAATAAGGTGCCTAGGAAAATATTTGGGGCTAAGAGGGATGAAGTTACAGGAGAATGGAGAAAGTTGCACAACATAGAACTGCACGCATTGTATTCTTCACCTGACATAATTAGGAACATTAAATCCAGACGTTTGAGATGGGCAAGGGATGTAGCACGTATGGGCGAATCCAGAAATGCATATATAGAGTATTAGTTGGGAGGCCGGAGGGAAAAAGACCTTTGAGGAAGCCGAGACGTAGATGGGAGGATAATATTAAAATGGATTTTAGGGAGGTTGGATATGATGATAGAGACTGGATTAATCTTGCACAGGATAGGGGCCAATGGCGGTTTATATGAGGGCGGCAAAGAACCTGCGGATTCCTTAAAAGCCATTTGTAAGCGAGTATTATTATTATTATTATTATTATTATTATTATTATCATTATTATTATTATTATTATTATTATTATTATTGAACCGCCATGGTTTTTGGCGCTGAACACGCTTGTTTGGGTTACTAAGCAGTATTAGATGTTCTCAAGTAGCGCAAATATGCACATCAGGAAGTACAGGGCAAATACAAAACAAGGGAAACATTCGTCTCCTATGGAAAGGGAGATGAATGTGCACTTTTGTGTCGGGAATGAATCTCAGTCCGTTGAATTCGTAAGAAGAAGCGCTACTATTTAAACCACGGCGAGAAACGGGCATGAGTAAAAGAAATAAAACCTTTGGGGAGGCCGAGACGTAGATGGGAAGATATTAAAATGAATTTGAGGGAGGTTGGATATGATGGAAGAGACTGGATTAATCTTGCTCAGGACAGGGACCAATGGCGGGCTTATGTGAGGGCGGCAATGAACCTCCGGGTTCCTTAAAAGCCAGCAAGTAAGAGTGTCCTATCATAATGTACTCACACTTTGAATATTAATAAGCCTATCACCTATGACAATTAATATAGAGTGATTATATTGCCGGTCATTCTTTCGAATCCAATTTTCCGATCGACATTTCCTGAATGTTAATTTTATCGGAATGTAGTGATTACCGAAATTTTTTTTCGTATTGTTTTACGGAGGTGTAACTGAATTAGTGTTTGGCATTCATTTGACCTTTTATTACATATATTTTTATAATATTTATATTTAATGTTAGAAGAGAAAAATTCGCTCCGGCGCCGGAGATCGAACCCTGGAACGACTTATTATTATTATTATTATTATTATTATTATTATTATTATTATTATTAGTCCACACCTGTGGAGTAACGGTCAGCGCGTCTGGCCGCGAAACCAGGTGGCCCGGGTTCGAAACCCCCTGTCGGGGCAAGTTACCTGGTTGAGGTTTTTTCCGGGGTTTTCCCTCAATCCAATACGAGAAAATGCTGGGTAACTTTCGGTGCTGGACCCCGGACTCATTTCACCGGCATTATCACCTTCATTTCATTCAGACGCTAAATAACCTGAGATGTTGCTACAGCGTCGTAAAATAACCCAATAAAATAAAACAAATTATTATTATTATTATTATTATTATTATTATTATTATTATTATTATTATTATTATGTGTTAAAAGTAAAAAGTGAATATACTATAAATTTGTAATCGAAGTAATTAATATACGCCCAAACTAGGAATGCCGTATCGACTAGATCAAGAATTGCATTGAATTATGGTCTGATTGTACTGTACCTGCGTAGGGTATTAATTTCCTGGCTTGACTACGTAGAAGATGGTGATTTATGGGGTGGATGTGAAGATGAGAAACTACAGCAGGTGTAATCCGATATAATCAATTGATTGCACTGGGTGTGTATTCAACAAAACAGTAGGCTCAGTCTAAGAAACGTTCAGTAAGCGATTAGTACTCTAAATCAATTAAGAGATTCCCGTGAAACATAAAACAGATTAAATCCATTTTATCTTTCTTTTATCAAATTATGTGGTAATATAGCATTTTAATATCCGTTGCAAGAAATGTAAGTAGCTGGCAATATAAAAGCTAATTCATCTTAAAATGAGGTGGAAAAGATAAAGCTACGCACGGAAACGTATTTCCAAATGTGCAGATAATTTATCTCTTTATTGAAGTGCCTGCCATCATCAAATGCATCAGCAGAAATGTTTTTAGCCAGATAAAACCAATTAAAACTTATTGCAGGAATCAGATAAAAACCGAAAAAAAAATATAATTGTGCATAAAAAAAAACGTGGTGTTCATTCAGGACTGTGTAAAGCAGGGATATCAAAGCGCCTGTATTTACGTGCTTATACTACAAGCAATACAAATCCAACAAGGTTCACTTTTCAAGATAAAGTGCAATAATGGCTCTTAAGGAAATGTGCGAGTTCTCGAGAGTACGCAGTGCAGGCGCTTTGAGATCCTCGTGTAAAGTTTTAAGCCTCAAAAGATGGATAAAAGAGAATTGGAAGTGAAATTGGCAGAGTTTTAATTTTTTTGTTTGTACTCGTAATAAGGTTTTGAAGTTTAAAATATCAGTTTTATATAGGGTGTCCCAACAGGAACGCCGAATTTAATAATGTGAATAAATGCAACAAAAACATATAACAGAAGAGATGTAGGTTTCGTAAGCAGGGAATACCGAAGAAAGGGATGCGAAACAATTCCATAAGGAAGAGCGGGCGACGGGAAAGGTCACGAGATAACATGAATGTTATTCAGGAGTATAGTCGGAAGAGAAACGACGTCGATAGAATCGTCTTGCATTGTGATAGTTACATTACGACTTTAGTTAGTTCCATTGCATGTGAATACGTGTCTTGTATCGCACGGTATTATTATTATTATTATTATTATTATTATTATTATTATTATTATTATTATTATTATTATTATTATTGTTATTATTATATTCGTAAACATATGTTGCGCGTTTAATTAGCTTCGAATTTTTCTCTTGCTACGTTCTTTATTTCCTCAGCGATGTCCTCATTTGTTCATCTTCTTGGAAGAGACAGCACTTCCCTCGCCCCGTACTTCTCGCCCCCTCGGCGTGCCTACATACACACGTAAAAACAGACAGCAACACCACCATTGCTTTTCGATAATCGTTCCTTGCGCGAGCTATAGCAGTGCCGCAAAGCCAACAATAACAAAACGTTGTTGGGACATTGCGCCATTGTCTTGTTGTTGGTTTGCCGGCGCTGTTATCTATTCTGTTATCTGTTTTGTTGCTTTATTCACATTATTAAGTCCGTCGTTCTTGTTGGGAAACCCTATATTAAAAGTTATGGAATAATTGTGTCATTTAAGTAAATTATTTCTGATTTGGCATTATTTACCATATATTTAGCATACTCTCAAAGCAACCATATTTCCTCTGATTGAGTTTCTAGCTGATTAATTTGTACATCTATTATCAACAGGGAAAGGAAGGAACGTGAAGAATATGTATGCATTTATGCCGTAAAAGTAGATAAATATGCTACAAAATAGGCTATGCATTATCAGTCTGAGTGAGATTATTTTAACACAATAGCAAGGTATAGGTAACTTACGTTTAGTCTATGGATTTTGAAGCGCTTGCCCCATTGCTGAATGCTCCATTTATGCTGTTACAGTTCACAACTAAGCAGTGACGTATGTTTTCTGTTGTCATTCTTCGCATGTTGTCTCTCAGCATAGCTTTGTAGCGCGAAAAACTTCGTTCTGCGTCACAGGAAGTGAGAGGGGCTTGCATAAAAGCTGTGAGCTGTTGTACAGAAAATTTTGTTGGTTTTTGGGGTTTTTCTCCTTCGAGAGTATCTTGAATTTCTTTAAGTTGATAATAGCTAAGGTTTTTGGAAAGAATATTTGCTGTTTTCTCGTTCACTTTATCGCGTACATTTCCTGAAGATGATGTTAAACTGGATATTGTTCTGTCGAAATCTGCTAAAGACTGCAGTAAAGGAATACCAATTGCTAACTTGAGAGGCTCCCTATGAGGGCGTCATCGTGACGTTCAAAATTCATAAACATAAATTAGTCGTGTTTACGAGGTTACACACTTTTAAAAATGAGGGAAAGACAAATAAACATACTTATATGCAGTTTCCCTACATAAATGCTAAAATATGATGTTTTTATAAATAAAGACAAAATATGCACTTTTATGCACAATGAAAGTAATATCTTTGTATTCAGAAATGTGTGATTCATGTAGATAATCTTCCAGCATATTCCACAATGATAGAGAACAAATATGCAAATGTATTAACTTCTTTTTTTCTAATTATCAGGCAGTACATCTCGCTTGACGATATGTCAGGGGAAGACCAATTGTTTGTATGCATCTGAAGTCTGATTAGTGTAATATGTAGCTAGTCGGCGATGTATGCAATGGAGGGGGAAAGGAACTGACCTCCCTATCCCATTATCTCCTGTCCTATTTGCTTCATAAGTGTGTCTTGTTGGTATCAATTATGAGGTTCAGACCTGTCTTCAGACAGTCAACAACAGCAACAGCAGCAGCAAAGCAACCATACTCGTAGTCGCAAAGGGAAGTAGGCAGAGGCGTAAATGGCTGCACGCAGCTTTAAAAAAAAAAAGAAAGCCCTTGCTATAGAATTACTATATGTAATACAAAATTACCGTAGGCTAATATAATTATCCTATAGGTGGCAACACTGTGTAGGGATTAGGACAAGAAGACAATTTAGGTACAGTAGTAGTGGAAGTTTCATCATTATCAAATTCTGTCAAGGATTAGGCCTTCTGGCCTGTTCCGTCTCAGGTGAGATGGTCTTTCCATCGATATTTCGTTCTCTTCACATTAGGTCAGTAAGCAAACAATCTTTGAGATAGAATGTCACTGGGCATCCGTTATATGTGTCCATACCAGTTATCTGGTAAACTTTTATGGTTTCAGTGACGGCTGTGATGTGTAATTCCTCTCAGATGTCAACATTCCGTTTATGATCAAAACGATTATAGCCCGCTAGGGGTCTCAGCAGTCTCGTCTCAGCCACTTCTATTCTTTGGAGTTGATTTGATGTTAAGGCCCATGTTTCTAAACAATATAATAAAGTTGGGACTGTCATTGTTTTATAAAATTTCAAAATTGACTCTGGTCTGACTTTCTTTAGTAATGTTGATTTTATTGTACTTAAAAGTTGTTGAAATTTGGCTAATTTTATGTCTACATCCCCAGAGTTTATGTAGGAGAGATTACAACAGAGGTAACTGAATTCACTGACTTGTCCTATACACCGATTATTAATAACAATTTTAGATCTTTGATATTTTTCCCTTCAAAAGCCATTATTTTAGTTCCTTTGTAGATATTTTCAGATTACAGTCGTTTGCTATTTGCTGTAAAGTGTATACTGTCTTTTGTAAATTGTCTTCAGAATTAGCTAAACTGATCTGATCATCTGCATTAAGTAGTGTATTAAGTGAATAGTCATTGATCATGAGGTGTGTTGTTAATTCAGTTGTTGTTGTTTAGTCATAGCGTTACCATGAGAAGAAATTAGGAGGACTTGGAATCTAAAATAAGAGGACATTGCTGAAAAAAGGAGGACTTTTTAAAAATTGGTATGAACAAAATTAAAGATAAAAACAATGGCTAACCATAGTTAGTTTTCTCATTAGTTGCTGGACCAGTATTACATCTGTACCCTACTTATCGGTGAGGCTCACTTTGTGGACAAGAGCCTGAAGAGACAAACTTGTATCTTGTAACAAATAACTATGGAATTGTTCACAGGACATGTCCTTAAAAATTATATTTCACTATTATATTTGCCTCTGACTGTCTCCGTTAGTATGCGATCTCGTTTTTTTTGTCCAATGAGCAGATATTAGGGAAAATACTCTCTCAACATTTTCATTGTGTCCTGGGGTAAATAAATAGAATTTACATATTTTTAAGAGTTCTGAGAAAGTTTCAGTGCTCGCAGTACTTTGTAATTTCATAGGTTTTCACCATTTGTTTAGAATTGATATTCTATGCATAATATCGCACATTATTCAATATTCATATTAATTCTAGTTGAAATACGAAATGCCGAACATTTCAATTTTTTTTTAAATGCCTGCCGGACAGGATAAAATGATAAAAAAAAAGAGGACATGTTCTCCTTTTGCCGGACGGATGGTAACCTTATTTAGTCAACTGTCCGAAGACAGGTCAGAACCTCACAAGTGATACCAACATGGCACCACCGACGAGGCAAGTAGGCCAGGAGATAAAGGGTAGGGTGGCCAGTTCCTTTCTCCCTCCATTGCATACATCGCCGATTAGCTACATATTCCACTAATCAGACTTCAGATATATACAAACAATTGTTGTTTCTCTGACACATATCGTCAAGTGAGATGTACTGCCTGATAATAGATATACATTATACATCTTGATTACACAACTTTTAACACTAGAACAATATGAAATATACAGACACACAAAAACACACCCCAGTGAAATTCTCAACACACAACTCAATTTCAGAACACACACACACTCTCTTTGACTCCACATTACACTACACAAACACACCCTCAAAGGAAACAAAACAAGAGGCGCCAAGACCAGCAACGACCAGTTCTGAAGAAGACCAATAATAGGTCGAAACATGTAAACCAGGTACGACAGAATTTAACAGAAGAAAGTCATATAATACATATTCCGAAGACAGACTATAGTCTACATTATCAGCCAGAACCTCAATCAGTTGTAGTTAATTCAGTAAGTCTTAATAATATCATTTGTGCGAGGTGCTCCCCATCGGTTACATGAAGATCTACTCTATGTCTGAGCTACGACGGCTGGCCGGCGTCAAGAGCATGGGCGATTATAAAAAAATAACATATTCAGAATTTGAAATAAATGAGATATTTCTTTGTATAGATATTAAACAGGATAGAGGACATCGGAAAATCCTGTTTCACCCCTGGAAATTTCATGACTTGTCAAAAGACTGTCTAAGAAACATTGTCAGATATCTTTACTTTTTAAATTACTACGTTGTGTATAATAATACACCATGTGCAATTTAAAGAAACTCGTTTTAATGTTTGTGTCAATTCATATATTAAGAGATAATATAGAATTCATAAAAGGCTTTACTATTCCTTTTGTTGTAACGGATACACCAAGATTTACGCCAAAATACCGCAGATTGGCTTGCGTCCAGTAGCAGAATTCTCTCAGACTATTTCAAAGGAAACATAGTTTCTCTCAATTACCGCAAATACTTGAACCTAGATAGTCATATAAAATGGAGTTCCGCCTCTTGCAGAACTGACCACAAACATGACATGTCGTCTTGGAACGCAGCTTACATAACGCTCGGGTTTCTGGAAATACAATAACGTAACACAAAGAGGAATTCAATCAACCTAATGGTTGCTTGGCAGCAGTGCTAGCGAAGTAGTCTGTGGTGTGAACGTCGGTTCAGTTTAAAATGATAATCGACGTAAACAAGACGCTTCCTAGAAATTCATGGCGTTGATTTACATTCTAATATGCTTAATAACATTAAACATCTGCGATAATTACGGAACAGAAGGGCTAATTTTAGATCCTTGCTAGTTAGCTTTAATAAAACTAGATACGTAATTGAAGCATCTTGGAATATTACCACCATCGCCTAATATAGTCGTTTTCGATGATAAAGTTGTTACTAGGCTGGACGTTTGATCTTAAGATTGCGGTTCAAATCCCGCCGAGGTGAGGGATTTTGAAGGGTATTGAAATTATTTTAATTGTTTCCGGGATAGAGTTGAAGATGTGTGAAGGTGTTCGTTTGAATTAATGCATGTAAAGGTAACCACATCTCTTGAAAAAGTTTTTTTACCATTTTAACTATATTTTTAGTGTTAATTCACCTGTTTCCTGACTAACACTGTGTAAAAATAACATCAGATGAAATATCTTATTAGAGCTTTAATATTTAAATGAAATGATAACACATTAATTTTGTAAGTTTTCTATTGTTTACGATCTGATGACTTCTTTTCAAGTTAAAAAATATACTCTTGTTTGTTCAGTGATAAACGTGGCATTGTGATATTAGTTTGTAATTTTTTGGTTTTGTGTGAACTCCCTTTGGAGTTTGGGAATTTTTAAACTGTGAATGTGTCCGTTTTATATGTTGTGTATTACATCTTTTAGTCGGTTATCAACTGCTATGATTATAAAATTCAATATTCCTTTTCTACTCATACTACGTATAATTTTTTAGCCTGAAAATTGTGTATTACGTCACCGGAAGTAAAATTCTCGTCTTTATTGGCTCGTCAGTTTTCCTTTGAACTACGTATTTGATAAAAAGTACAAAAAGAACAAGATAATTAAATTAATTGGCTCCAAGTATACAAAAGGATAGACGAAGATAGAAAATATGTATAATTTCAAAAAGGAAACGCAGAAGAGTTAGAGAGATTTGATTTCTTTAGGCCGGAACTGTTTACTGGAGGCTAATTCTTAAAGCTGACAATGATTATGATGGCTGATGGCTGATTATAATGGCCTTGTCGTCTACAAGGATGAAGCAAGTAAGTTTCCTTCATTAATTATAATCCTGAATGGAGAGGAAAGTTTGCTACAGAGACAATGGATGTATAGGGAAGATGTATAGACGAATTGCAACTCTTGAGTCGCAATAGTGTAGACTAGAACAAACGGCCTTGTACAACACGTAAAACTACAGAGGAAGAAGAGAATGCACTGTATAACGCAGGAGAGGTGAATAAAAGACGACTGTTTTTTGAAACGAGAATAGAACACTGGCGCACCGTAATGAGTGTAATGACTTGGGAAATGTTCATAAATATAAACACATTTTATATAGCATATTATACAGTAGATTAATAAAAATTTGTCTGACCAAAAATATGGATTACCCAACAAATTTAATTTATACAGATTTTAATGTATGAACTATTGAAGAAATTTATAAATGGTAGTTTACTAACTTACTACCACAGAAATCAAATAACATAAATATAATCGACATGAATATCGTACTCGAAGACAAAAGTCTACTTTCCCATTAATTGAGCCTAAATGTCACAAAGGTGCAGCTCTTAAACATGGTGCTAGTTTCGGCCCAAGACTTTATAATAAAATTACAAACCATTTTCCAAATTTGAAATATTTTAAAATTTAAGCTTTTAAAAAAGAAATTTATAAAATTATTCATGACATGTAATATTAAAAAATGTATTTTTTTTTTTACCTTTTATTTCTGTCGACTATATTCATGTTTTATTGAATGTCACTGGCTTCTGTCGGATTATCAATTTATATTAAATGTGTATTTTTCTCTCTTTTTCTCTTTCTTCTTTATTTTTGCTCTTGTGTTGTATTTATTGGTTTGAATTAAGTTACTTACTGGCATTAGTAAACTGTCCTTCTAAATTTTATGTTATATTATTGACTAAGACCACACAGTACACGAGCCTGGCTCTTACGGTAGTGGCTAGAAACATTTTTGATTTATAGGCTAAATTTAATTTGTACTCGCTAGCTAGTTAAATAAATAAATAAATAAATAAGTAAATAAATAAATAAATAAATAAATAGTCTACTATTTATGTAATGTGAATGGCTAAGAAAGTCGCTCAAAACCATACAGAGCTCATATAATTGATAATGATGGTGATAATAATAATAATAATAATAATAATAATAATAATAATAATAATAATAATAATAGTAATACAGAATGGAAGTGAAATAACCCTGCAAATTTTCAGACCGAATAGCTCATATTGTATGTAACAAAAAAGCGTAATTCCATATTTGTAGAAAGTCCGTAGTTTTTTCAGCAAAAGAAATTACTCAAATGTTTAACATCCTTTTACTTTGTAACTTTTGCGAGTAATATCGCGATTTTTGTCCATATCGGTAGAGAGTCTAATAAAGAATCACTTATCGCTATGGCGTATTTCAATAGCGTGAACGGTTTTCGTGTAAATTTAATTAAAGAAACCAGTAATTTGAAGCCATTGACCGATGCGACCAGATTGCAAAATTGTAACCGGAACGGGAGATCGGAGGTAGTTCACTAAGGCAGACAGACCTGAGTCCGTTGACCTCTTACATCTGTATTACGAGAAGAAAGAGGAGTGTATTAACGGCGATGTTGCCAGACTGCTGAAACTTCCAACTCAGTTTTCTAATTAACCGTGCATTTAATCACAAAACGTAATAGGTTTTCTATTCATTTAACTGTACCCTAGCGTCCCTTTCAATCTGAAGGAATATTTCACTTCCACTTTGTATATCTTCCTGAACTTAGCGGTATTTGTAGCAAGTTCAGGCACTTGTTTCTAAAATAATATTTCAGTTACATCAGGATCGACAATGTGTTTCTCCTTGCCGAATTCTGGTGTTGCCTTCTTCAGAATTATTCGGGAATCTCTAGATGTGCAATGGAGAAACTCTCCCGTTTCCAACAACTTGTCTGTACAAAGTAGGATTTTGGTGTTAGGCAGCAATAAAATAAAAATTCCATGATCTGGACGTCACACCACATAATATGAGAGTCTAGCTTTCTTCAATTAGCCCAAACTCGAACATCATTTGCAAGACGAAGTAGCAGCTCTATTGGTCCTACGTGTATTTATGTACTCATGGCTATGCACAGTAATGTATTTTTGGTGCTACATTACGGGATATCAAGTTAATAAAAACCACAGAAACAAATCGATAATGCTGCTTGAAATTGTATTCGAAGCGTGGCACGTAATCAGTAGAATGTGTCAATAGTTATCAATCAATAATCAATCTTGCAACAGTCTGGTTCATTTGAGGATCCCTGGATTTTTTTTAGAAGTCTCAACAAATCCGCGGGCAAAAAAAGCTTGGGAACTACTGCCGTAGTGTATTAAAGAAATAGTACGGACATTTTCCCGAATAAGTACATATTTAAACGTTTCACATTAAAAATATTCTCAACAATAGACAACATTTTCTCAACATTCAATGGAAAGAAGAAATGAACGGTTGAATGAGAGAATTGATGAAGGGATGAATGATTGAATGAATGAAGAAATGAAAGAAGGAATAAAGAAATGAATGATTGAATCAAGGAATGAAAGAAGGAAGGAATAAAGAAATGAAGGAATGATTAAATAAAAAAAAATAAATAGAGAAATAAATAAATAAATACAGAAATAAAGAAATAAATAAATAGAGAAAGAAAGAAATAAAGAAATAAGTAAAGAAATAAGTAAAGAAATAAATTAAATAAATAAATAGAGAAATAAATAAATAAATAGACAAAGATATAAAGAAAGAATTAAATACATAAGGAAATAGATATAGATATAGATTATATTTATTTCTACAACTCTTATTTGGTAATGGGTCGCCACCACATCTCTGTATTCGTGCTCCCCATTACCTTCTAATTACAATAAACTTTCATTGACGTGTGCAGTCATCTTGTTTTCCTTTGTTACCTCTATTACTATAATTCATACTCTCAATTTGCTTTATAACCTCTCTCCTTAGAATTTTCCCTTCTTTCTAATGAACACCTCACCACTTTTATTGTTTACTTACTGTATATTTGAAGTACTTCCTATCGTCTAAAATTTCCCTAATTTTGAACTAACTTTTACTAACACTATTTAATCATACCTATTCACTTTCATCACTACTTTACAATCAGTTCTACCTCTCCTCACTTCTGTCATCACTCTTATCCCCTATTTCTCCATTAAACACTGGATCACATGTTTATACATAAAGAAATAAATAAATAAAGAAATAGAGAAAGAAAGAAAGACAAAAAATAAATAAATAAAGAATAAATAAAGAAATAATGAAATAAATAAAGAAAGAAAAAATTACATAAATAAATAATGAAATAATTATATAAGTAAATAATTATATAAATAAATAATTAAATAAAGAAACAAATAAATAATTAAATAAATAAACATACCAATAAATAAATAAATAATTAAATAAACAAATAAATAATTAAATAATTAAATTAACAAATAAATAATTAAATAAACAAATAAATAATTAAGAAATAATTAAATAAATAAATAAACAAACAAACAAATAAATATTTAAATAAACAAATAAATAATTAAATAAATAAACAAATAAATAATTAAATAAATACACAAATAAACAAGTAAATAAACAAAGAAATAATTAAATAAACAAATAAATAATTAAACAATTAAATAAAGAAGTAAATAAACAAATAAACAATTAAATAATTAAACAAATAAATAATAAATGTCAGTGATTAATTTTTGTCTTCTATTCACCTCGAATAAGAACTTCTGTCACTGCGATAAACGCTAAAAACTTTTGCATCAACCCACTAAATGGATGGATGGGAAGATGGGATGGAGAGGTAATGAGAGAGAGAATAAGAGATGAAGATATCAGGGTTAACATGAACCAGTCATTAGTTTCCTCTTAAAAAAGATTATGATTACGGAGATAGTAAACTGCGACTGAGAAAGACGGCCTCTGGGACAGCTAATCTCCCTGGAACAGAATCGAGGTTGCTGATGGTAAGTGTATCTACTGCAGGTGCACGCTGTGGTCACCATGCATTAGTGTGATTACATCTACGCACTCGAAATATAAATAGCAGATGAAAGGCAGCCGGGCCCGTACCGAATAGAGAGCAGCCTAATTCTGCAGACGTCATGGATATTACATTTCCCTTTATCCCCCGCACATAGCGGTGGCGGCGGTTACAGCTCCCCTTTAACATAGCGGCCCTTAGTTTGAAGGTATTTCGTATTAAAAATGCTGTGGCCGAGCAACGCCACAGAGTAATACATTTTCCCTGGCGTGTAAATATTGAGGGCGCTCTTATGCCTAAAACTGAGTCGAGTTTTGCCTCTCGAAGATGGAAGGGAAATATTTTATGTGGCTTCCCCACTATCCTCTGCTAGAGGGCCAACCGTGTATCATAGCAAGACTCTATCTAGGTTTAAGCTAATAAAGTACAATTTTCAGTTGGACCCTCGTGTATTGTACTGTGATGAAGTTACGTATTCCCTTTGACACGTTGAAACTACACCAAAAGTTTGACATAAAGTTTATTACTATGTAAGCACAAAGTCAGTCTTGCATATTAACCAAACGGCTAGAGAATAGACTTTCGATTCCTAAGATAAGGGTTATACGAGAATTCGACTTGTATTGATGTATTAAAGCGAAGTTTGTAGCCTTAGAGTCGGCAGTAGAAATAGGCTTGTAGCAAGATAAATAATTCTTAAGGAAAACAGAGGAATATATGAGGCGCTCAGCGTACAAATAGCCCACCCGCAAAATTATATTTCCACTTTACCACTTTGTAACAGTGCGCGGAATGCGACACACAAAAGAAAATTGTGCTGAAATCTCATAGAAAAACTGGGAATGGTGATTACGCCGTTTTACACTTAACAAAACAATATGAGGAGTTCTTTAAAGCAATAAACCCAATATGCAAATTTTGTTGGTTGTGCCATTTGTGCGCTGACAAGCCCCTCATATGAAATAGATAAAGCAATAGACTGGGAGGTTCTTCAGTAATAAGAAATTGCACTTCTTCTGGAATTCTGTAGAAGCTACAGACGTTCTTTAGAAATTAAAAATCACACTTATTTTGAATCTCAAAGTGAAATTAGAAACGTTATTCAGAAATAAAAAAATCGTGGTATGGCTGTATCGGGGGTATGGTCGTGGGTTTTACGTAAAATCTTTCGCTTAATCGACAGATCTAGACGAGATCTTTCATTTGTCATCAAAATCAACGCACTAGCATATCGGAGTCGCGAGATATACTGCCCCGCAATTTTCATCCACGTCCAAAATGACATATATAACAGATTGATCAGCCAAATGATTTTTAAAAGCAACTTTTGTGAATTCACTATGCTGCCCTCTAGCGACTGCAAAAGAAGTCACGTTATATCCCTTATGGAACTGTATGGAGCAACTGTACTTCCATCTAGCGGTCTTTACCGAAAATGCCTTTTCGACGGTGATGGTTGTTCTCATTTTATATTTCCATTTCATAAAATGGGAATGGACAATCTGATATAATGTGATAAGCAGAGCTAGAAAGTTGGTCCCAAAACTGTTAAGTTTTGTGAGCTTGGACTATATCTCTACCGAGTGAAAAGTAATAGGGCATCTCTGAATGTCAGTGAACCAGAACGACAAACATGTATAACCGGGTGATAACCAAATATGTGCTCCAATCGTCCACAGTCTTAGAACAAAAATAATAAATTAATAATATTAAAAAAAAACAATAATTTCACAAATTCTATCAAGCTAAATACCTAGTGGTTTATAGTAGTGAAGTTAAATAACCAAAATACATTATTATGTGGATCTATTAAATATCTTATTTAAAAAAACAAAAGGTTACGATCGTTTTATTTATTATTATTTGTTATTCTGTTCGAAAATTAGTCCTAATAAATACTACCAGAGGTTTTTACTTCCACTATATAGATTTACTGCTTTCTAAAAATGAATAGTGAGATCCCAAAACGCGTTAAGTCCATTTTTATGAACGGACTGAGCCAGCTTTTTTATCCACCGGTCTACGGACTGAGCGAGTTTTCTTAACTGACATGCACAATAACACAAATTTTTAGACAAGGATTGAAGTTGTTTTGGAAGAAAACGTGCTTAAAATATAAGGATAAGGGTCTTAAACATAATCATATATAGGCCTATGTAATTATAAATCATAAAAATGAACAAATTGACTGAGCGAGTTTAGGAATCACACTCATAAATTGGACGGAGTTACGCAATAAGAGACCAAGCGCCAAAAACCTGTTTCGAGATATTGGCCATTGAAATAAAATTGTTTTTTTATAAAACGTTTTATGAAAAAAAATATTATAACATTCATACTATTACAAAAAAAAACACAAATAATACCGCAAAAGGCTAACCGATTTTTAATAAGAGATCAGCAGTTGAATTAATATTTCAAAGCAAAATAAATAAATGAATTTTATGTAATAAACGAATTTTTGCTTATAAAGAGCAGCAAAATTCAGATATCGCATTCTTGATTTTTTCTGAGTTAAATTAGCCTGCCGTCAACAGATTTGTTACTAGTAAAATAACCTTTTGAGGTATTACTTATGACCCACCGGCGTAGATAAAGCGGTAGATGTTTGCTTGCTGATTCACTGCTGCGGTTAGGCGTGAGTTCGATTCCCGCTTGGGCTGATAGTGTAGTTAATTTTTTTTTCCCGAGATTACCTATAAATGAAAGCGAAAATCAGGTGATCCTATGACGAATCCTCTGTTTCATTTTTCCCAATAGTATTTCGTAATCACAAATTTCATCGGCGTTAAATAAGTATAACTAGTTAATACATCGTGATTGAATAACTAATTAAAAATAAATTATAAATCTAGAATAACATGTAAAAAGATAAAAAGAAAAATAGGATAAAATAGACGAATCTTGAGGTCGGGACTTCTGCACTCTCAGAATCAGAGTTAAGGTCACCTACTGTAGCTACATGGTCGAAAAAAGATGATGGCGGGGTATATTAATATAGATGTACAGCACTTTCGTTGTCAATAATCTATATCTGTTGAATGTTTTTTTTTTTTAATTTTGCTTTGTTATGCAGTATAACAAATTCTGTGATCGTGAGAATTGTAAT
This sequence comes from Periplaneta americana, assembly GCF_040183065.1. Taxonomy (NCBI): domain Eukaryota; kingdom Metazoa; phylum Arthropoda; class Insecta; order Blattodea; family Blattidae; genus Periplaneta; species Periplaneta americana. The sequence continues at coordinate 44,833,288 of NC_091124.1, forward strand.
CCATCTGGAAAGGAACAGCGAAGAATAGGCGGTGGCGTAGCCAGGGGTAGGCCCAGGCTCACCAAAAGAATATATGAATTTGCGTTTTATTTATGGAAAATACTCTACATTAAAACTATGCTTGGATCCAGAGCAGTCGATAGTATTACAGTCGATAGTATTAAGGTAAGAAGTAAAAAATGCGTTCATTTGTTCAAGAGCCAATTTAACTGTTTGGGTTGGACCTAAAAAATTGTCTGGCAGGGATAAAAAGAAGGAAGCTGTGGAGGCTACTGGATTGTTACATCAGCTAGAAAAATCTGACACCTTATTTCATTTGGTATGTTTAGACGATATTCTTGCTCTTGCAAATTCATTATTGGAAGCACATCAGTCTCCAAAAATGAATATTAGTAAATGTTCATCCTTCATTAAGGCAATGATATAAAACTTGTCAAAGCTCTGAAACGAAGAAAAATTCGAACTCATGTCAAGCACAAGGCTTTGTAATCTAGCAATTCTATCCCTTGAGAGGGAGAAAAGTTGGGATTTGTTGAAGGACAAATCATCAGCGATCGACAGATTCGTTGCTAGGAAATCTCAACAGCTCCAGTTCACCTTATGAAGCATTTGTATAGGTATGCCTTGCATGATTGTTTATCATAATTTTGCATGTCATTAAGGAAGACTTCCGAGAATGAGTTTCAAGAGAGTTGACGGCAGCGGCATTATCAGGAGATGGGTCACGCACTTTCTAAACCAGGCCTGCACAAGGTTAGCGCTCTCCGAGCCGGCTCACAGCTCACGAGCGGAATGAAGATATTAGCTGCGCTCAGTATAGGGTGGACTGGAAGAAGGGGTGATCTCGTACAAAATATACACAAAAAGAAGTACTATTACGAGTGATTATGAAATGAATTCCCGTTCAGTGTTTGCAAAACTTGGACTATTATTAATTAATAAAGAAATATTTATTTTACAGAAATAATATAAATTCTATAGCTACTTAAATGTACAATATCATTTTGTTATATTTTTATTTATCAGCACAACAAAACGAGGTTTTATGCTGTTGACAGCTGAAAGGAACAGTAGCCTACTGATCGTAATGAAATATCAGTTACAGATGTTCGATGTCTGCCTTTATTAAAGTTGGAATAATTTCAAGGGAAAAATTGTTCCGGGGCCGGGTATCGATCCCGGGACCTCTGGTTGAACGTACCAGCGCTCTGCCAACTGAGCTACACGGGAACTCTACCCGACACCGTCTCAACTTTTCCCTTTATATCCACACAACTCGCGTGGGCTGACGAAACGCCAGAGACCCACATCGAGTGCACACAATCTCTGTGTGACTTGGAATTGTGGTTTTCTGTTAACGTACACAGTGACAGAGACTGTGTCGGGTGCAGTTCCCTGATAGCTCAGTTGGCAGAGCGCTGGTACGTTCAACCAGAGGTCCCGGGATCGATACCCGGCCCCGGAACAATTTTTCCCTTGAAATTATTCAAATCTGCTTTACAGGGAGCTTTACCTGAAAGATTAGATTTGCATTTATTACAGTTAATTATAGAAAACAGTTGCTCACAAATATAAATGTTGAGCCAAACATAGCAATCATTTTCACAGCCAGCCTGTGTAGTCGTGGATACTCAACCAGGCTAGTAGTATTATTCAAACGATCTTTAGTCCTTAGGTCACATTGAAGATCAATAAGTTCGAGCTGTAAATCGTTAAATGTTAAATGTTATGTTCCGTCTTTTAGATTCCTCCATACTGTACTGTAGCAGTAGGTAAGCAACGTGAAACAGTTACTGAGAATAGGCGCACACACTGCACTCCACTAGATAACTGAGTGGTCGTTTCCCTCTCCTCTACCTATAGCAAGTCTATGTCATTCTGACATATCTTCCTCTCCGTTTCGGCGAGCGGAAAGCACGGCTCTCCCGCTCCGAAGGAGCGCGCGCGCTCTTTGAGCGCTGTTTGTGCAGGTATGTTCTAAACCAGGCCTGCACAAGGTTTGCGCCCTCCGAGCCGGCTCACAGCTCATGAGCGGAATGCGGATATTAGCTGCGCTCTGTATAAGGGTGGACTGGAAGAAGGGATGATCTCGTACAAAATATACACAAAAGGAAGTACTATTACGAGTGCTTATGAAATGAATTCCCGTTCAATGTTTGCAAAACTATATTGGACTATTATTAATTAATAAAGAAATATTTATTTTACTGAAGTAATATAAATTCTATAGCTACTTACATGTACAATATCATTTTGTTATATTTTTATTTATCAGTACATCAAAACGAAGTTTTAAGCTGTTGGCAGCTGAAAGGAACAATATCCTACTGATCGTAATGAAACATCAGTTGCAGATATTCGATGTCTGCCTTTTGATTATATAAAACACAGTTGCTCACAAATATAAATATTGAGCCAAACATAACAATCATTTTCACAGCTAGCCTGTGTAGTCGTGGATATTACTGCTAATGTTTAGTCTTGTAAAACTCAACCAGGCTAGTAGTATTATTCAAACGATCTTTAGTCCTTAGGTCACATAGAAGATCAATAAGTTCGAGCTGTAAATCGTTAAATGTTAAATGTTATGTTCCGTCTTTTAGATTCCTCCATACTGTACTGCAGCAGTAGATAAGCAACGTGAAACAGTTACTGAGAATAGGCCTACACACTGCACTCCATTAGGTAACTGAGTGGTAGTTTCCCTCTCCTCTACCTATAGCAAGTCTATGTCATTCTGACATACCTTCCTCTCCGTTTCGGCGAGCGGGAAACACGGCTCTCCCGCTCCGAAGGAGCGCTGTTTGTGCAGGTATGTTCTAAACCCTGCATATCTGGTCCACCCAAAATAATTAGTCTGGCTACGCCACTGAGAATAGGGTGGAGAAGTGTCTCCTGTGAAATGTATTAGGGGAGAGTAGGGTAGCTTCGGACATCGGGTAATATCGGACAGTGAGTTTCTTTCATCTACCACACGATGATAGTACCTGATTGACATGGTTACGTTTCTGTTATGTCGCATAGAGAAACGTAACCATATCATTCAGGTACTACCATATGGTGGTAGGTGAAAGAAACGCACTGTCCGATACTACCCGATGTCCGATACTACCCAACTCTCCCCTAAAGCAAGTGATCTGCAGCGTATTCTTTCAGTAAGTGACCCTCACTGTTAAGCTCTCTGAGACTGACAGCAATTTGAAACGAAACGCAAAAGTGAAATGGTATCCATTGACAGAGGAAAGGAATGAAAGACGATAATATAAAGGTAAAAATATACTTTCCTTGGTATGTTTTAATCCCGGGTTGAAGGTCCTGTACATTGTTCCAGTGACACTCTCCAGACTTAACATATAAGGGATTTAGCGTGTATGTTGCAGCTGTGCGTGATTTCTTCTTGGAACGGAGACTAAACCATCAATTTTAATAAAATTGTAAGCGAAGATAAGTCCTGGGTTTAGAAATAAGTTTCCAATTCCCTTTGCGCGAACGTGCCTTGTGTGCTTCGACATTTCTCAGACTTCTTGTCTAGGACGACAATAAAAAAATGTGTGTTGGGTTTTACAGGCAACCGTTTCTGTAAATTATTGCATACAAAGAAAGATTAGATTGCAAGAAGTTCGATGCCTGTACCATCTATCGCAGGAGATTTACATGTGAGACAAAGACATTCAAAGAGGCTATTATTGCATCTTCGGTTATAAAAAATTCCAGATAACGGCATTTTTTAGGTTTGCACAATCGTTTTGATACCTGCTGTTGCCCTAGTCGTTTTAACACAATTTTTTGTAACTAATATCGGAAGAACTCATTTTTCAGTTTATTGAATACGAAAATATTTCAGTAAATAAGGAAAGGTAACTTGGTGATTTGAGTATTATACTACAAATCTGAAGTTCACGGGTTCGATTCCCGGTATAATTTTATGAAACAATAAGCAGTATTAGCGACATTGCATGTTTACAAGAAAATAGATGATATCTTATCTTTGTGTAATAATAATAATAATAATAATAATAATAATAATAATAATAATAATAACTTTTTACTTAATATAAAAAGTAACTTATACAGATATACTGTCTGTCCTCTACTCACTCCTGTACTTTCGTACTTGTTTTAGGCACTTTTATTTCAACTAGTAGTGCATAATATCAAAAACATTGTTAAACCGAAGTATAGACTACTATACTTGTTTATGAGTAAGGAACCTCTTTAGAGAGACCCTGTAGTGCACGTTACTTGTGTTTGTGAGCAGGGTATCTACTGAAGGACACGTGACGTAATGTATATTCCGTGCCCACTTATACTCATTCCAGTGTTGGAGAAAGAAAACTGTTGTTAATTCATAGGCCTATCCTTCTTTTTTTTGTTCTCATTTATATTATTAATAAGTTGAATGTTCCTGTCTTATAACTGCCGCCCATATAATTAAATAATCAATAATTATAAAAAGCGTTTGGTTACATAATGTAGGTCGACTGGGCGGCGCGTGACCGGCACGAAGACCAGGCACAACCCTGCAAACCTCTTCCGCACGTTCAGTATCCAATTCAGTCTCTCGTTAGGAGTGGTTGTGTTGACGTTAGATTTCCTGTTATTCTTTTGATTTTGTTAGTGAAGTGTTTAGATTTAGATTTAGGAGTGGAGTTTTGCTGCTGTTGCTATGTAGAACGGCAATATTAGGAAATTTCCTTGCAAATCGTCTTTTTACCTTTCCGCAACCGCTCTTTTTTTAAATACGTAATTATCATGAAAATTCTTTGCTCTAATGTAAATTTCTGTGGTGCCATATGAGCAAGCTAATCTTGACACATCACTATCACAATCAGAAGAATAACACACAATATAACATCAACACAACCACTCCTAATTTCTCAGCTATGGAAGGAGTGTTTTAACAATAGAGCAATGTTAGAAAAATAATATGAATCAATTTCAAGAAAAAGAAAATCACTGGATTTATTATTTAACTTAAAAATGATCTGAAACGTAGGCTATATAAGTGAATAATTTTAATTATGAATTTTGAAAGGTTGACATCTAATTTTATAACTGGAGTATTACTTTCAAATCAAACCGTAAGGCGAATGTCAGGTAGTTTATGGCGAATCCTCTGTCTCGTCTCGCCAAATACCATATCGCTATCAACAATTGCATCAATGCTAAGTAATCTAATATTGTTTATAACTAGACATCGGATTTTTAGGCACTAAAAATTGCAGTTTTAGGCGCCTAAAATAAGCTCAAAATTTGTAAAATTAGGCTCTATTTTAATGAAAATAGGCATTTTAGGCACATCAAGGTATCATACTTATTTCTTTCACTGAAATTTTTAGTTATACACTAAAATACGCACAAAAAAGTATGTTTAAACATTAAAAATGAATACTATATTATATTTATAAACAGAGCTGCACAAATTTAATATATTGAAACTAATGAAATAATGATTATTGATATCAAGATTACTCATTTTAAGTTATTGAAATTCAGTTCCAGTTCGGAATTTAAAAGGTTAAAGTGTAGTGTCTTAAAAAGAATTATACCTCAGGATAGCTCAGTCAATGTATAAATATTATAGGCCTACTCATTAAAATTAATAGAATTTATATATTTCAACTATTGTTACATACCTGTTCTACAAATCTTGCAGAATATTATTTTTCCATCATAAGTAAATTCTGAATATTCTGTTAGCCATTGCCGGATCAATGTAGATTTTGCACTTATATTTTTCGGCATTATCGCGTTAAACTTCACAGGAAAACGTCCTACCGCTCAAAACTTCTCAACACAAATAAGGTGAGGGAAAGAGCAACTGTTAACGAGCATTCAAATGAACGGTTGTTATTGAGATTCAATTGGACAAAAATACAAAGTTACACTTATTGTTGCATTTTCTGGTAGTGTTAACACTAGGAGGGCCATTCTTTTAAATATTTTGTAACGGTTTACCCTACTAATTCGCAGTTTTACGACTTTTCATAAATATTTCAAAAACACTCTTTCTCCAAGAATTGTGATTTTATGACACTCTGAAGGGCAGTACAGCTAATCGGTTTCAGACCGAAAACAGTTATTTTTATAGTATAGTATATCTCTGAATCGGTAGCAGCACATGTTGTGATTGTTGCCTGCTTCAAAACTAAGGTTGGTTCTTTGCCGGCATTTATGCCTCCAAACATGTTAAATTCGGTGAAATCTATTGCGAGTGTCGTGAGATTCAAAAACATTTTGTTTCCTTTATCAATGGTTTCATGGCCGGTGTGAAGCAAACTTTCCACTTTTTAAATGCCTTAAATTTCGCAGTGAATGCATGTATAAATTATAAAAAGTAAGAGTAAAATGCGAAACTTTACAGTGAGTTAGGCATTTTTAGGCGAATATTAACAAATTAGGCTCTAATAACCGTTTTAGGGCATTTTAGGGCACTATAAAACTCTTTGAATACCTTTCAATTTCCATGAAACACAAATATTAATAATTATTTTTACTTTTCTCCTAAAGAAACAAAATAGGCATTTGCCCTAGAATCCGATGTCTGTTTATAACATCGTTAAATAACAAACGAATAAGTGTCCGAAGTTTTCAACGAATTAAATGTTTACCAAGCTCCAATTACTATTTTTTTTTGCATTCTTATCGAAGGGCCCGGCAGAAAAAATCTACCACTTTCAACAGTTGATAGTACGTACGACCGTGCTGCGATTATGAAAATGAGCAAGGCAGGTTGTAACAGGAGAGTCGCCATTTAGTAAGCAATCGAGCGTTGGGGTCTTACGCATCGTTCTTGAGGCATATTTAACAAATAACATCAGTGCTGTAGCTGCGCAGAAATTACGATGACACTTTAACGTTGGGAGACATGGAATAGTAGACTACCAGAACGGCACACAATTCAGAGGCGGGTCGATCAGTTTCGTGTTACTGCAGATGCAACAAATAAGAAGCCAACGGGAAAGCTGAGGACTGTAGGGTCACCTAAAAATACCGAAGGGGTAAGGAATGCTATTGACAGGACTACTAGGCGTTCAACAGTCAGACATGCTGCAACTTTACCCATGTCAGACAGAAGTATCCTCCGCATTCTCAATAGGGACTTATGTTATCATCCTTACAAATTGCAAGTGACCACAAGTTATCCGATCATGACTATGTATCCCTTTCCGTAGCCAGCCAGAACCCCAGATTTCACTGTTTGCGATTTCTTTTTGCGGGGTGTACCTCAAGAGCCGAATGTTTCAAACAAGTATCCCCGATATCGACACTCTAAAGCAGCCGTGGCGAGAACGTGACTCGCGAGACATTGTGGCTCGCAGTGATTCGCTTGCTTCCAACCTCCGCCAACCCCCACCCTCTCGCTCACTGGAGTCGAACTCCGTTCCATTTGTATTTGTCTCTGACCTGCGAGTGGCATATGTCTCTCTCGAAACCATGTACGAAAGTTCCAAGTAGGATAGGAGGACGCATTTTTTTTTTTTTGCTGTAAATATGATAAGAACATTAAATATATGATTTGTTCACAAGTATTGCGAGGAAAACGGTTGTATAACATAAAACGGCATTATACTACATGTTACTGATGAAACATTAAAAGGTTAAGTGTTACTATTGTCGTCATCATCATCATCATCATCATCATCATCATCATCATCATCATCATCATCTTCATCATCATCATCTCTGTACGTCGACCCTTTTTCAGCAGATGTACGAATAATGCTGTTAGCTCTTCAATTTGAACTCACTGATTTACTATGTGATATTAAATGAAAGCTAGATGTAAGGACTTGAAAAATGTTGAACTTTCAAATCTTTGCCAAAAAATAAATATCCGAAGCTTCGTTCTTTCTCTTGCTCTGTTGAAGCCATGTTTGCTACAACTCACGTTTGTGAAAAGTTATTTTCAACAATGAAAATAATAAAAACCAAATTTAGATCACGACTGACAGAAAATACCTTCGTGATCAACTACGACTGGCAGTAAGTGACATAATTCCTGATTTTGAAACTTTGTCGCAGAGACATTCTGAAGACAGTTAATTTTAGGTTGTGATATTGTTCATTTATTTTTCATTTCTTTCTTCGTTACACGTACTAAACATTAGTTTGTAGCGTTGTACTGTATAAAATTATATTTAAGTGCCTGACGTAAGAAAAATGAAAAATCCATTAATAAGTCAGACAGTTGCTTCACTTCCCCTTCGGGTGTCCGCCTCCCTCCATAGGTGCTATGCACGTTCCAGGTTACATAGTGGCTCGGCGCACGATTACATTTTCGCCACCGCTGCTCTAAAGAGACGCATCAGGAAAGAGATCCAAGCAATTCCATCTGAAATGTTGGTTCACTAATAGATAGTTTTGTTGTGGACTCATGAGTGCTGCACATGAGACGGTAAATATCTAAGTGGTGTAATTTTCAAGACATAAAATGTATACAGTTTGTGTGAAAATGACATTGTGTTGTCTATCAATTACCACTCTTGTTTGTTACATTCGCTATGTAGTGTTTCTGTGGGACTGTATATAAAGTGGTAGATTGTTACTGTCGGATTCTGTATAGCCTATTTAAGAGAAGTCGATTAACCTTATTACAGTAGTTAGGTCAAAACTTTTCTTTTTCTTGTAATTTGACTTGGTGACCAGAACATTGTACGAAATGGAAACGTAAAAATTGGAGATTTATCTTTCGAAGAGGTGAAAAAATTCAAATATATTGGAGCAACAGCAACAAATGTAAATGACACTCGGGACAAAATTAAACATAGAATAAATATGGGAAATGCGTATTATTATTCTGTTCAGGAGCTTTTGTCATCTAGTCTGCTGTCAAAAAATCTGAAAGTCAGAATTTATAAAACATATATATTACCAGTTGTTCTGTATGGTTGTGAAACTTGGACTCTCACTTTCAGAGAGGAACAGGGATTAAGGGTATTTGAGAATAAGTTTCTTAGGAAAATATTTGGGGCTAAGAGGAAAGAAGTTACAGGAGAATGGAGAAAGTTACACAACGCAGAACTGCATGCATTGTTTTCTTCACCTAACATAATTAGGAGCATGAAATCCAGACGTTTGAGATGGACAGAAATGCATGTAGAGTTTTAGTTGGGAGACCAGAGGGAAAAAGATCTTTGGGGAGGTCAGACGTAGATGGGAGAATAATATTAGTTTTGAGGGAGGTGGGATATGATGATAGAGACTGGATTAATCTTGCTCAGGACAGGGACTAATGGCAGACTTATGTGAGGGCGGCAATGAACCTCCGGGTTCCTTAAAAGCCATTTGTAAGTAAGTAAGTAATTATGTTTTAAAATCTAAAAGTACGTTTCATAATAATGAAAGACACTTTTTTTACTGATTCAGAGTTCCGCTCGGGCGTGGATTCGATTCCCGCCTGGGTTCATTAACTGGTTAGGTTTTCTTTTTACCGAAGTTTTACCCAACTACAAGGCGAATGTAAGGTAATCACATGGTGAATCCCCTGCCTCATCTAGGGAAATTCCATCTCGCTATCTCGAATTACATCGACGCTAAATAATCTAGTAGTTGATACAGTATCGTTAAATAAGCCTCTAGATGAAATAAGACTGAAGAGGAAGCCTTTATTTCTAAGGAAATAGGACTATACTTTAAGACAGGGCCATTCCAGTCATAAATAGACAGCGACAGAGATGGCGCCTATTTTGAAGATGAAGATAAATTGTTGGTTGCGATGGTGTGATGACGATTGTGATGAAACCCGTAACAGCACTGAAAAAGTGGCGACGAAAAAGAGATAAAGATCGAGATGATTCTACAAGACGACAGAACAAAACATACCCTGGCCACTTAAGATGATGGTGATGATAAATGGTGCTTTGAGTTGCCGCTCTGGCCTTTCGAATTTCGTAATACAGAGATTCCTTCCTACAGGACGCTGAGTCCTCTGCGACAGAGTTATCTTCAGTGAATCCTTATCGTCTCGTGTAATGGAAAGGGAAGTCGACCCCTTTCACAGACGATTGCTTCAAAGTGGTGGCATATGTCGGCATCCTAAGCTAAATGTATTATTCATACCAAAGCAAATCTCCCGGCTTTTCTTGTATTGTATTCCCGTGTTGTAGAGATGCTACTCTCTCAAGAACTCAAATCCGGGGATACAGTTGGAGAAGTGCAGGACATACGATGTACAATATGTGCTTGTGTAAAGTTCTTCTAATATGTGAATATGAAACGCTCCACTTCTTTAGTCAACAGCAGACTGTATAACAAGAGAAACTTCTATGTGAGGTCAACATCCCGTTTGCAGTTTTATAGAAGAGTAAAGACAGAAAAAGATATAAAATTGTGTGAAACACAGCGTAAAGTGTTCCGTTCTAAAGTTGGATAACTTTTTCTACTTGTCCCTCTACGTAGCCGCATGACAAAATTCAGTGAGGGGAAGATCCCTGCACACTGCATGCCTGCACCGGTGTTATCAAGCTCCGCAAATATATATTAAAACTCTGCAAATATGCTTCGCGGTCATAACATTACCTAACACCAGCACCGTTTTTCCCTCCCCTACAACCAACTACAAGAAACATGATTAAAACGTATACAGCGTATTCCGAATCTCACCGGACCGGTGGACAACAATAAAGTCACGCTGCAGCGAAATAGGAACAAAACTGCCGGAAGGATCGATGGCTGTCATGGCGGCTGTATAAGTTGTTGTCTGTGCTACGCTAGCAAAATTTTGCGAAATTTCCGTACTGCCATCTCGTTCAAAGAAAAGAGAGCATAAACAATTTATTTCTTGAACCGGCAGTAATAACTAGTTTGTTGAGATGTTCGCTCATAAGCCATTAACATATTGTTTTTACGTTGTGCTCATTACAAACAATACAGCAGAACACACCGCCATGACACAACAATGCACGATGTCATTCGTCTGCTAATTCCCGCCCCATAAAGAACCAATCAGATTCACTGATGGCGGCTGATGGAGACTGCCACCACCTCTGCAAGCTGATGGCACCGGTGCGACACCGGTGGAGCATCAGTGACGCCATCGGTGAAATTCGGAACACTGTGATGCCATCAGATTGCTCAGCGCTGAGATTCGGACTACGCTCATTGCATGCATGCACCGGTGTTATCAAGCTCCGCAAATATGAAGAGTCCACTGCAAGAATGATGGATGTCATTTGGAATACATTTTGCAGGAGAAGCAATTGAAAGTTTGAAATGCTTAGCGCTCAAAGCTTAACTGAGATTTTCCGATCATTACTGGACAGTGACTATCAGTGTTAATGCCATATAACTCTCTATGTACATTCTATATGTCTTAAGCTATGCAATGACAGTCTTGGTTCATTTTCGACAAGAAAGTGACATCCATCATTCTTGCAGTGGATTCTTCATATATATTCAAACTCCGCGAATATGCTTCGCGGTCATAACAATAACAACTACCACCACAGTTTTTCCCTCCCATACAAGCAACTACAAGCAACATAATTAAAACGTATAGTGAAATTGGGAAGGAACTAACTGTAGTTGATGGATATAAATACAGGAAGTATTGCAAGAACAGAAAGGAGGTGCATAGTGAAAATGTGTAATGCCAAAATAGTGACAATTATTGAAGGTGACATTCCTTTAAATACAGGAGGAATTCCACAACCATGGGAAAGATGTAACTATACACCGGCAGATGATTACAAATGCCGCGAAACGAAAAGCCAGTGAAGAAGACTTGTTCGACAGACCTTCAAAATTAATCAGGAGAGAAATCTGCTCAACCTCATAAGAAATAAGCGAGAAAATAATGACCGGGGATATAAACCTAACAAGGAACGTAGACACGCAAAGAAGAAAACTTCATCCAAGAATACCTAAAACTAGCAAGAGGTTCATGACGCTGTACAAGTAGTCAACACAGAAGCAATAACAGCGAAGATTGTTTTTAATGTCGGCAAACAATTTTTAAACAGCCAATATTGATCGACATAAAGGCATATGCTGCTGGTCCTAAGCCTAGAACAGAGTACACAATATTGACATTAGTGACTAGAGCATTTATTTTTAGCCCCGTAACACGACAGACAGCGAATGTTAAGTTAGTTGTACGGAGTATGGATGACGTCACTTGACCTTGGGTACGTACGGATCACATACAAAATAATTGCGGAGTTGTAAGACAGACCGTCCACGTAGAGCACACAGCGAACGTACCGTGTCAATTATCTTTAGTTGTACAAGATCAGTGCATTTACAATGCCGAAAGCAAAGCGTTCTTTACTGGATCGTTTGAATAATAATGTGGAGGACTTTGGAAATGAACATATAAATATAATGTGTTCTGTGTAAGATGTAAATAAAGGAAAATAAAAGTAAGTAGTTGAAACAACATTGTAATTCGAAGAAACATATTTATCACGTAAATTTGTTCACTATGATAGCAATGAACAATTGTCCATCTCTACTGACAATCACGTTAAGGACTCGGAATTGTACAGAGATTTATGTGAAATGATGGTTAAATGTAATATACCATTTCACAAGCTCAAAAATGGTTATTTTAAGGACTTTCTGGAAAAAGTATACACAACGAATCGTTCGCTAAGTGTTGCAGGTCTTGGTAGTTCAGTGTTATCGAAAACAATTACACGTTTAGAAGCTCGCGATCTGAATATATCAGACGCCCTTAATGTAATAGAAGAACTTGAAAGAAACGTGAATGTTCTAGATGTACAATGTAATACTGTTGGCGATAAAAGTTAAGAATAAACTTAAAGGCGTCCTACAAAAGATCCCTGGTTATTCGGCATTGTGACAAAAAACTGGCACAAGGGGGAGTAAAAGACAGTAACGTTCCTTATTTCCTGTTTGCTCCAGTAACGTCTTGTGGTGTTGAGAGAAGTTTCTCTAATAAATACAAACTCTTGTTGAGTGATCGCAGAAGTTTTATTTTCGATACTTTACGCATGCACTTAGTTATAAATTGCAACAGTTGAAGTTCATTTGTTTCGCTCAAGAATTATTAACAGAAATGACTCACCTTTATATTAATGCGAGTGTACGTGTCCGAGTGTCCCAGCGGGTACTCCACCCCTTCAATCTGATGTCAACAAACAACGACGTAAACTCCATGTGCACACAACTAAAAGGTAAGGGTCTAAAAATGAATGCTCTAGACCAGAGGTCTCCAAAAAGCGTATCGTCATTCGTGCTCTCTATGCTGCCCGCCGAACACAGTGTGCTGTAAGGCTAGAGAAGGGGGAGAGACTCGTACCTCAACAGATGGGAGCGATCAGTGGGGGATCGCAGCAACGGTCTGCTTATGTTTACAAACAATAACTTCAAAAGAATAAGATATAACATACGTTTGTATATTATTTTAACATACTATGAAGCTGGAGCCCAGTCTGTTGCTATTGACACAAGCCATTGCAAATTCAACCTCTTCTGTTCTATGGTGCCTTTAAGTGCCTGGAAAAGATCTTCTCCAGTTGTGTTTTGTAGTTACATCTAGAAGACATTCAGACGCAGTAAAATGTTCTTTAACTCCTCGGATGAAAATGGTTAGGGGAGCTTTGTCATTTCTATCTGTCCAATTCAAGTGAGTAAGCTACAAACTAGTTAATTGTGGTTTCGACATCAGATTCAATTACATTTACAATCTTGAAATTCCTTCTCTGAGCTGTAATTGGAAACAATTTAATTAGCTTAAATTTTGACTTTGTTCTGGACACAGTATTTTAGTAATGTCCTCTATGCACGGTTTTACAAATGATGCTTCTGTAAAGAGCTTCATGGATTTTTCAATATTCCAAGCTAGAACATAGCTAGCAAGAAGCATTTTTTGTTTAAGACTGAGGATACGTGTGTGATTTGCATTTGTATTTTCTTGTTTTATATTTATAAAAATATTTGTAGGTCTACGCTTTTCACCTAAAATTAAACTAAAAACTATAAGTATGTCATGCGGAACTGAATGTAGACGTATTGTAATATACTTGATTATTATGTATAACCAAAAGTTATATAGATAGCCCCAAAATAAATTATTTTCACATGTCCAACATGCCTGTAATTGTATGATATTCTTTGTGAAGAGTCGAGTAGTGTTGTCGCATGTTGAATTTTAACACAACCTACAGAATTTTCGAACAAATTAAGCATTTCACATTCTCCCCACTAACACAAAAAAATTTCTCTTCCTATTCATCCTTGAATGTACTATGCCCATGATTAGAAGACATTGTGAAACGGTGGAACACGCCGACCAACACAATAATAATGGCAGTCCGCCACTGCTCTTCGTTTGCGCATACACATTGAGTACAGTACAGGTGGAGATGGGTGAGGCGGAGCGCGCTCATTACGTACTGGCTTCGGTTCCGTACAGGGGCCTACTCGCGATTACGCTTTTGGAGACGTCTGCTCTAGACATAACTAATTTGTTTACTCTGAAGTGTGAAGGAAATTTGCTTAGAATTAATGTGAAAGAGTCGGGGTAACTGTGAGGGAAGATAGTTGCGCACTTCGATACAAGGTTAACGAGGGTTTTCTTTGTTGCGGAGCTTGGTTTAAATTTTTGTTGCTGAGCTTTATATTGCCCGCATGCACTGTGCAAGACTGAAACGGCTTGCATATTTTCATGCATACGGAATCGGTTTTCACCGAAGCCGTACATGAGGATAGGTAAAGATTAGATAGTTGTTCCGATGTTGGAAAAAAAAGTGAAAAAAGTGTCATGATATAACTTAATAACTGGTATAAATAATGAAATTGTTTGTACAGTAGGCATTTTTCTTTAATTTTAAATATCTTAATTCTAGTTAAAGTCTCTAATAATGCATAATATATTCATGGTTTACAGTAGGATTAAATTAACTCACTTCTACCACAAGTTTATCATAGAGAATTTCATTATATGAACTTATCCATTGGCCACTTACGTCTTAGGATAGAAATGTGACGATGAACTGTTCAGTTGAAACGGTTCAAGCTGAATAATACCGCATTCTAAATGTAAAGGAACTCTACAGTTTGTCTTTTGTAAGGGAAAGTAGATGAGAGTCTCAGGTATAGCTGATTTTGTATTCATAGAACAGTCTTGAAGGTTCTCTGAACTTCGATCTTTCTTATCTCGGTCTTTCGTTCGTAGAGCAAAGACTTCGTTTCTTTATAGGCCTAGCAAGCAACGTGTGGTTCGTATATAAGCGTTCCAGATCATCTATCAAGCAGAATTGCAGCTGAATTTTGAGACGAAATCATTTATGTTGCAATGATAGCAAAAGTCTTGCATGTACAGACCCAGAAACAAAATTCAGGTGGCCCAAATTTTGTTCCTACGTCTGTTAAAATACCCCACAAATGTTAACATAAATATGTTCATATAAAATAAAAAGTAAATATATAAGGCTACAATATTGACATATTTCGGATAAATTAACTTGATGTTACTTTTACTTCTAGCTAGGTTTTTCCCAGATACAGACCCTTTATTTTATCTCTGTCTCTGCGCATCGCTCCAGTTCGCGAGGAAGGGGAAAAAAGACGGCAAAAGTGTAATGCTTTTTTATATTCTGACGCCCACGACTAAGACAATTCACTTGAAATTTAACAGTCACTGACCGGCAGAGATATAATCAAAGATTTGTACTGGGTGTTCAGTTCAAAGTGTATCATGGCTCGCTGTATGCCGTCATGTGGCTAGCCGATGAGCCTAGAGAATTCAATCTTCCTATACTTCCGCAGAGGTGTATAACCTTTGAGGCAGAGAAGTTGCCTAGCAAGTACGGCGTTCATTCTGAAGAGTATGTACCGATACGTACGGTAACGCCGGTAGTGGCAGGAATGTGAACTGTTTGGAAATACGTACTGTCGGGATATGGGGAGAGGGTTAAGACGATTACTTACGTATTTGTTGACATTAACTTCGACGGTCAACATGGACACGGAGCATTTGATTTGTGTTGTGGAATGTTACCGTACGCAACCGATGATAACAAATACCCTGCGTACGACTTGCCGGCGCAAAACACAGTTCGAAAGAGGTTATGGTAGCACACAGACCGTACAGACCGCCATCTGTTGCTACGACGTTCAAGTTATACCGTACACGTTCTCAAGTTCAGATTGAAGAACGCCTTAAATAATAGGCAACTTCTCTAACATATAAGCTGAAACTCGCTTCAAATCGGTGACCCAACAAAGGTGACGTCATGACACACTTTGAAATGAACACCCAGTATAAGCTTGCAACTCATTCGCTCACTCTCTCAGCAACACTCACACTCCTGACTCACTTTAACTCAGTCTGACTCACCGATTTTCTTGACATGTTTTAAAATTTTTCTCTCTGCATTATTTCCCTCATTCCTCAACTTTTTCCTCATTCATAAGTCTGCCTTCAATCCTCCAATTTTTCCGTCATTCTTTCACAATTTGTTATTTCTTCACGTCTTTTCCCATTTCTTCACTTCTCATTTCTCTATTCTTCTCAATATTCCACTGTTATTCTTTCTCCTCCTTTCCTTTTATTCAATCTATTACTCTTTTCCTTATTTTTGTCGCTCACCCTTTCCCCCCATTCCCTCGTTCACTTTGTTCACTTTTTCCTCCATTCTTTTTGTGGTTCTTTCACTCTTTCTCCTTCTTTCATCTTGCATTGTTTTTAAAAATAAAAAACGTATATACACATTTATTATTACAATTATTACAATCAGAAAAATGTAAAAATACATATAAAATATAATAAGAGACATTTAAAAATTTATTATACATATAAAACAAGAATGAACATGTCAAATATTAAGTACAAATTAAAAAATTTACCCCCGTATGAGCAATCTCTCAACCCTATGTTAAGTTCCCTTAATAATTTCTTAAATTTTCAGTTTAAAATTAATCGTACTTATGTTAGCTAAAACAGGGTACTGAGAAATTAATTTATTATAGTTTTAAGCCATAGTTGAAGCCATGTTTCATACCAGCAGCCGTTGAACCTAACACTCCTTCGATAATCTCTTTTGTCCGTTTTCTTTGTCCCGGTATTCCTTACTCTTTGCCTATCTCTACTTATTAATTGATATATCAATTCAATTATTTAACTCATTATTTTTGTTAAAATCATATTCTAATACTGCTGTTTCTTTTCAGTTCATCAGTTTCAAATGATGATTTACTACTACCATTCTTTGATAATTCTTTCTAAGTACTCTATCCAATTATCCTTCTCACTATTTTGCCATTCACCTCTAACACGCCGTATTTTCTTGATTTGTTTTAATTGCAATACGTAATAACTTACTTTCACTTCAGCTCTTGTCTTTGTCGATGTTGTTTAAAACCTGAGATAACTCTGTGTTAGTGTAGTCTTAATCTTCTAAAATACTCTTATGACGTTTCTTTCTTTTCTTCTTTGTTATGAAGCTGAACTTTCTTTGAATTAATCTTGTTTTAACGCTACTAAATCATTGTGCTCTTCTATCTGCCCTTTTTTTTCTTTCATCACAAGTTTCTCCCTGTTCAAATACCTAGAGTTCTTCCTTACATGAAACGAATGCGTATTTTTCTATTCAATTCTACGAGGAATTCAGTGAATATATTCTTTAGTCTAACTTTGTAAAACTGTGTAAAACAAACATTACTGCATTTTGGATAATGTGGAATTTGTACTTCTCCGCTGTGCCTCAAGTGGTACAGTTTCTAGTGAGACCGGATTAGACTGTAGGCAGGAATATTAACATTTACCTTCATCTCATACGAAAGAAGTTACAGGAGAATGGAGAAAGTAACAACGCAGAAATGGACGCATTGTATTCTTCACCTGACATAATTAGGAACATTAAATCCAGACGTTTGAGATGGGCAGGGCATGTAGCACATATGGGCGAATCCAGAAATGCATATACACGGTGATTCAAAACCTCTGTGACAAACTTTAAGGGGTGATAGATCTAACAATAAGGAACCCTTTTTGTTAAACAACCGGAACAATTGGATAATACCCACGGCAGAGCAATGTCGATGTCTTTTGAATCGTCCTTTCGAAGTTACCGTTGAAAATGTTTTTGCGCGGACGTATGTCAATGTATGCGAATGTGTGCACCTCTGTTTGTTTGTTGAGATGTTTGTAAGAGACATGAAGAGTTGTTGTTTGTTTACGTTTAATGTTCAATACCTTTCCCTTTCAGTTCAGTGTAATCATCAATTGAGAATGGATGTCTACGCGGTCTCCCACAATGCGCCGGGGACGAGGAGACCCATCGTCTCGAAGGCGCTGATAAAGTCGAGCAAACATTGTGTGGCGAGGGTGATTTCTGTTTTGAAACTGTTGTTGGTACATGTTCAGAGCTCTTCTTCCGTTTCCGCGAGCCTCCCATAACACATTACCATGTCGGATAACTAGGGAAAAGTGCAGATATCCATTCTCAATTGATGATTAAACTGAACTGAAAGGAAAACGTATTGAACATTAAACGTAAACAAACAACAACAACCCTTCTCGTCTCTTACAAATATCTCAACAAACAAACAGGGATGCACACATTCGCATACATTGACGAACGCCTGCGCAAAAACATTTTCAACGGTAACTTCGAAACGACGCGTCAAAAGACATAGGTTGTTTAACAAAAAGGGTTCCTTATTGTTAGATCTATCACTCCTCAGAGTTTTTCGCATAGGTTTTGAATCACCCTGTAGATTGTCAGTCGGGAGGACGGAGGGAGAAAGACCTTTGGAAAGACCGAAACGTAGATGGGAGGATAATATTAAAATGGATTTTGAGGGAGCTGGGATATGATGATAGAGACTGGATTAATCTTACAAAGGATAAGGACCGATGGCGGGCTTATGTGAGAGCGGCAGTGAACCTCCGGGTTCCTTAAAAGTCGAAAGTAATAATAATAGTAATAATAATAGTAATAATAATAATAATAATAATAATAATAATAATAATAATAATAATAATAATAATAATAATAATAATAATAAACCCTTCTTCCGGAGCAAGCAGTCTTCATTTTCAGTAGCATTTTCAATAGGATAAATATTCGCTTAATACCGAACCCTGAAGTAGTTTTAAAATATAAGGATGGTATTCATAGACATTTCGCAGCACGCGCTACGAGCGTACTAAGCTAGCCCCGGCTATCCACTGGTTACTAGTACAGAATTCAAATCATATCCTATCGCTAACACTGGTTTATGAATACGAAAAACGCTGATCATCCACCGAAAGCCCTCTCTAAAAATGTCTATGAATACGCCCCTGAGAAACTTTACAGTTGAAGCGAGATTCAAACACCAAACATACATTATACCTCAAACAATGTACTGTTGAAATATCTAGTTACGCGTAATTGTATTTTTATTAATTTTAGTTATTTATAAATATCGAAACTTCTTTGAAATACAATACTTTCAGACAACTCTGTTAGAACAGTTTTCAAATTTGAAGTTCTACAAGTACCGTAGAGAAGCTGAAGTATTGTAATTGTTTTCAAAAGAATCGGTATCACGGAAGCGCTCGTCGCTGCGTCAAAGGATTCAAATTCAATAACGGAGAAGTGAGCTTGCGTTATGCGGAACAAGATTACTGGATAGAGTGAGGTGATCCGAATATATCGCATGTTTCGTGTAGGGGCTTTGCAACTTGATTAGATTAATGCACCATTCTTGACGTTAATTTGATGGCGACATAAATTACAATCTAATATAACTTCTGTATTACTTCAAATTGTTTCTCTCGGTTCCAGTTCACAGTATACTTCAAATTACGCAAATTGTGCAGTTTTTTGTTAATGTTAAGTTTTTATTTCACGATGCTCTCAACTGCCGAGGTTATATCAACGTCGCCGGTGTGCCGGAATTTTGTCCCACAGGAGTTCTTCTACTTGCCAGTAAATCTACTGACATGAGCCTGTCGCATTTAAGCACACTTAAATGCCATCGATCTAGCCCGGGATCGAACCCGCAATCTCGGTCATAGAAGGCCAGCTCTATACCAATTGTGCCAAGCAGGCCGACTGCAGTTTTCTGTCACTGTATAAGTGAACATTAAAGTTTCAATTAATGCAAAGTCTCTGATTTATCAGAATTAATATTTGTTTAAAAATATGTCAAACTTTCAAGAAAATCATACATTTAATTTCATTGAATACCGTATACATAGCTATGAAAGAACAAAAGACTATACCTAAATGCGACTGCAAAGAAATATTCAATTTCATGAGAAAAGGTGCGTCAGATTATAGACTTTCGGTCTTACTAATAAACCGTGTATAGTTTTTATACGAAACTTATACAGAGATGAGATAGAAAACGTTATTAATCAACCATGCATAAGCGATGGACGTTTAAACAGTCTGTAACTGTACAATGGGAATTGCTTTGCAGTAGTTATATACACGAAGCCTCTTGTTTAAGCGTTGTATATAGAGAAAAAATGGCCGCCCCTCTAACAGCTGTTCGTATTAACTGTCATTTTATGATTATGGTTGCCTTGTAACCACAGAAGAACAAACCAAAGAGCACAGAATAATTATAATAATATTGCTGTAGCTTGTATTCTTTGACCAGAATATAGTGTGGTAATCGATCAGAGCCAGTTGTACTATCGATACTTAACATGCACACTAGAGTGCTCTACTGGATGCAATAGAGAACCTCAGATATTCTATTACCTTTCGTAATGAAGTAATGACGAAACTGTGACGTAGCAGTGTAACAGTTATACTGTTATACATGACGTATGTAGTGATTATTAGTAAGGAATTTACACACGACTTATAAGCGAGCTACTCATTGTGTAAGACAGTTTACCGTCTGTATATAGAGTTTTTATTAGTAAGACCGTTTATGGATAAAGGTGGAAACAAGAGAAGTAAATACAAAAAAAAAAAAAAAATACATTCAGGTACGTGATACCGCTGGAACGGTTCATTATTGCCATTTACGAAAATGAGAAAAAGAAGGTGATATGCGAGTGGGCCTGATTAACTTCAAAACATGCAGTGCATTTATAGTATTTTAAACGGCATCTTAAAATAACATCGAGAAAATCTACAATATGAAGAATACTACAGTACTAAAAAACTTTAAGTACAATATAATTGATTACGTACCATATACAAGGAATCTTGCAACATATTTTTACACATATTAATAATTTCGTTTGAAATGCCGAAAGAACTTAAAAAATCATTTGTAAATTTGAAGCTCGTACCTCGAACCTAATAGCAGAAGAAGCATAGGCAGGCTAAAGAAGTGATGATTAAACAATATCGAATCTGGACGTATTAAACAGTCCAGGCTGTGAAGAGGAAGGATAAGTAAATATAATGCTAAAAAAAATGTAGCATGTATCAGAATCTTGAATATATTATTAAATACGATAACATAACACTTAAGTTTTTTGTATCACAATAATATACGAAACCAAACACAATACGTTTCTCTCTTACGTCATTTCAGCACGAGAAAAATAGTCATTTACTGAATAAGATCTTTAAAAAAAATTCCTCTATTGGGCTAACACAAATTAAAGATCTTTTCAAATGCAATGACAGGATTGAATAACGAGTAGGATCTCCACGAACCCTGAGGCATTCTTGAATTCGACGAGGCCCAATATCAGATCATTGAACATCTCTGAGGCAAATTGTTTAATTCCTCGATGCAGCTGTATTGACAGTTTCAATGGTTATTGATGGGTGTGCATGCTTAGAAATTGCTCTCTTGAGAAAAACCCACACATTCTCTATCCTGTTCATGTCAGGGGAACACGCTGGCCAGTCCATCCTTTTCCGCGCAATGAAGTCACAGGAGCGCTAAGCAGCCTGTTACATATACAATATTTCCCTCTCCGTTAATATACATCATGTCGCAGTTCCTATGATAATCGCGCTGTATTTTTTTAATTGAAAGCTCAATGTCTAAGGATAACATAGAATTCGAAATGAAAATCTTTTTCGAAAAGTGAGAAAGAAAATTCTAACTTCGATTTGATCTGTTCAGAAGAGACATTTACACCTTAGAAAGTTTGTAAGTGGCGAACTTTCTTATTTTTCGCTTTAGATGGGATGACAAAGCGAGAGAAATATTGAGAGAGAATGGAAATTAATCGCTACTCAATATCTTTACTAGTTTCCGAGTTACGGCAAGTTAAACAAAGGAATGTTTTCACTTGGCGCAAGACTCTTGACTAAACCTTTTGTTCCGTAAAATTTGTATTGAAGTCTTGAACGAATTAAAAATTGTTATTGTACAGTATGGATGGTATTAAATGTTTTTTTAAATGTAAACAGAAATCGTCCTGCAGAGTAAATTCCTCTCATACAGTAGCCTCAAAACAAATTACTATGGGTTCGAGAATGTTGCGTACGTACTTGGGCTTCATTTTTCCTACAGTAGGCATCAGTTTTATACGGCGGCCAAATATAATGCTAGCCCAGAATAATGCTGGACCTTCTTGTTGTTTGTATCGCTGTACTGATTAAGACTCATTGAAACTCTCCCTCTTCTCCTCATGCGAATAGAGTTATCAGAATGCACCAATTCCCACTTCGTCTATGAATGAGTTTGAGCTCATTGATCATGTATCATGTGTTCTAGTCCATCTCACATGAGCCGCCGTGTGATGTCAAAATGGAGAGACTTGACTGGTCTTAGAGCATACTGTATTATTGTAGTCCCACACCGTAGTGTCGGTTTCGCACAGTTGAAGCCTTTAAGCACTTACAGTAATTCCTGTGGTTTCTCGAGCTCGTAGCGCAAAGCAGTAGCTGTGTCTCCGTATGTGTCAGTTCTGTGCTGCTGCAGTTTCGCCGACCCTCTCGATGTCGATTTTCAATTGAATGGGTCTCTCAGTAGGTTACAGTACGATCCAAATCTCCTGACATTTGGGGCGTGTTTACTTACACAACAATCGCCAGTAGCAACAGCGCTGCGTTGCCGAGTACGGATATTAGTTGACGCCGCTTGTAAAAATAATACGTGCGCTTGGACAATTTCTTCGTGACAGGGTGTCCACATGTTATTAGGTTGAATGACATTATTTTTCTGAATATATAGAAACAAGAGGCAAATAACAGAAGGGGAATGTAGGGATATGGTTGCTCTGGAGATCCATTCGAGTTCAAAACAAATTGGGGAACCGAGTTATGCCTTTATGGAGGAAGCAGAGAAGGCAGACTGGGCTTAACCTGGTTTCGTCTAGGAGCTTGGAGGCACTTAAAAATCGTCAACGAAGAGGGGCGAGAATATGTCCTCTTTGCGTAGAGGCGAGACATCACACCATATTTTATCGGAGTGTGAAGCCACAGAAGCTCTGAGGAAATGATTCCTGCCAGAGTCCTTCATTACATCTAGCAGGGGGTACTTGGCAACATACGATATATTAAATAACGCTAAATTCTGTGAGTGTGGGAAAATTTATGACAAAAGTTCGACAGCTGAGTGGAACTGAGAGAGGGGGAGGAGGCCGAGGAAATAAGGGGAAGAGTTATTTATTAGTGTTGTAATGAGTAGTATTAACACTGAGCGAATAAGATAATTAGGAGATAACATTCTTTTTGTAATTATTGTGTTTTTGTTCTATTTGTGTTTTTATTGCGTGTGTATATGTTTTTATGTCTTTCATCTATATTTATTATTTGGATTATTTATTGCAGTTTCAATAAGGAATTGAATTGAATTGTATGTATATATATATATATATATTTCACTGTGTTTTTTCCTTCATATCTTACATTTATTTTATTTTTATTATTTTTGTGAAATTTGGTATGAAGTTAGATTAGTTGTAATTGTGATAATTAATGATAACGGTAGAAATAATAACAATTAGTGTTGTTTTACTATTTTATTATTAGTGGTATTATTTTCGTTTTCTTTG
This sequence comes from Periplaneta americana, assembly GCF_040183065.1. Taxonomy (NCBI): domain Eukaryota; kingdom Metazoa; phylum Arthropoda; class Insecta; order Blattodea; family Blattidae; genus Periplaneta; species Periplaneta americana. The sequence goes on from NC_091124.1 coordinate 44,857,169, forward strand.
AAGATTCAAACTGTGCATAGTTATAGCACGAATGGCCGTACGGGCTCGTGCGAAGGATCTTGTGTGCATGAGTTTGTATAATTGTGTATCAATAAATGCACTTCATTCATTCATTTCTAAGTCAAGTAGTTTGCATTTTATACGTCTTAATCGCGTCCAGCTGATTCATGGTTTTTATGGTTTTCCATGAGTGATATTTACACAGCTGCATGGCGATAAGAAAGCCTTTCGAAACACCAAAACTGTTAACTGTACTGTTGTCACGCCAGGAGAAGGCGGCTGAAGTACTTAGACGGGGAGGAGGGGAAACAGTCGCGCATGCGCACCGCGCTGTTCACTTCAATATTCCTGTTTCACAAACATCTACTGCACGTGTCTATGAGTCTTTGCGACTTTGTGAAAATAATAGTGAGGTTTTTACTGTAGTGTTTTATTAGTTTCAACAAGACAATTGTTTTCAGTATACCACAAATCTTGTATTGCTTTAGTTATCCTTTGCTTTTCGTGATAATAGGGTTGATAATAATATAGTTAATAGAATTAATGTTATTGTATACTGTTATTTAGGTTTATAGTAGTTTTTTGTTTATTGTAAATATGTCAGCAAAGAGGAAACAAGGATTGACAATCTATAGCGAAGAAAGGAATATTATTAGAAGTGCAAAATAATTCTGTGATGAAGAAAAAGAACAACAGTGCCTTTGCATTCCTCTTACGAAACCTACAGCAAAGGTAGAAAAGTACTCTAATCTATCCACAAGAACAATACAGCGTATAAGGAATGAAATGAAAGACTGCACAGAAGAAAGTGCGTTGTCGACACCTGAGGGAGAAAAAAAATGTAAACGTCCAGACTACCGAAACGCAAATGTAGATGACTTCGACGGGAGATTGACAAAAAAAGAAAGAAAGAGGGCCACCGGCGTAGCTCAGGAGGTAGCGCGTTTGCCTGCTGATCTGCAGTTGTGCTCGGGAGTGAGTTCGATTCCCGTTTGTGCTGACTACCTGGTTGGGTTTTTTCCGAGGTTTTCCCAAGCGGAAGGCGAATGTCAGGTAATCTATGGCGAATCCTTGGTTTCATTTCGCCAAATACCATCTCGCCATCATCAATTCAATCGACACTGAAGAAGCTAGTAGTTATTACAGTGTCGTTAAATAACAAGTAAAAAAATAGTACCAAGCTACAACAAACGTCTACCCCTTTACAAGAGAAAATTGATTTGAAATGAAAGACAACATTAAGACGAATACTAAAGAAAAAGGATTTCAGGTGGAAGAAGTGTGCAGCAAAAAAAATTGAGGAAAACACTGTAAATTAGAATACGTGAAGATATCTACAGCAAATATGAAAGCTTAGGAAAGTGGAAAAATCGATTTTGTATCTGGACGAAATGCGGATAGATAGGCCTACCAATTTAACGTTTCCCAAGTTCTGGCACGATAAGGATGTTACGGGAGTTTTGACTACCGTAAATGTGTCCAGAACACTCATTGTTGTTCATCAGGATGGGGGCGGTGGGGCTAATGGCTTTGTTGAGAGATTCGAATTAACATACACGGCTGGAACATAAACAGACGATTATCATGGACAGATCATACTCCAGAAATTTTGAAAAATGTGATAATGATAGTCATAGCGACAGCACCGAAGATGCGGAATCTTTTATGTCTGACTCCGTTCCCGTGTAGCCAAGTAAGTGGACTGAAATTTTCAGGTCAGAGTGTAGCGTGAAGTTCCCCCGTCCCGCCTATCTACTCCCCGCGCCAACTCGTAGCGCGAAGACAGTAAAATCTCTCTTATCCGGCACCTAAATAACCGGCAATACCAAAACAAGGCCAAAAAAGTCATATATGCGAAAGGGAAGAGTCTGAGGAAGATGTGAGTGGTTTTCGTGGATCGCACATGCCGCATATTGTTTACTCTTTACATTGTTCACGCGTGAAAACATAGACAGAAAACCCCGTTATCTTCTTGGAGTAGATCGAATAGCATCGGTAATCTGTCACTTGGGCCTTGCAAACAATGCGCAGAAACGATATCTTTAAATTTACCACTTGAACTCGCCCGTTTCGAAGGGGTGTTGGACGAGTCTAAATAGGAAAGTGAGAAATTCTCTGTTCCTACAGCGTGTAAATGTTTCATTCGAGTGAGAGATAGTACATATAAACAAGCACACGTTAGAGATGTACTAAAGAGGTTAAAATCATCAAGCGCTACTTCATTTTCATAGTTGCGACGTTGGCTACACTGTTCTTCACGTCGCATGGCCGCTATTTAAAATTGTCATAAGGTTACGAAAACGTTTAGAATTTTTTACGCTGATGAATGTACATTACCGTATTCAGTACTAAAATAAAATATTGTACGTATTTCAAAACTTAATTTTTAAATATCTATATGAAAATTACTAAACATATTTTCCAATTATCCGGCAAAATCAGTCATCTGGCACTGGCTTTGTCCCACATTTGCCGGATACGAGGAATTCCACTGTAGTATCGATTCAGCGACATAAACATTAAACAAAAATAATTACTGAATAAGTTATAACTCCTTTGCTGTGTTAATATAATGGTAAATTAACACAGTAAAGCACTTATAACTTATTCAGTAATTACACAGTAAAGCGGTTATAACTTATTCAGTGCTTATAAAGTGTTAAAAGAATGTATCCAAGAATGAAGATAAAATAATTATGAAGGGAGAGCCGAGAATACGAATTCGATTTCTGTTTGCGTTGTATGTAGGTATTCGACGTGCTTTGTGTATGACAGTGAAATCAATAATTCGATTGTAACAAACATTTTCTTTTTGTCCTTATCAGTTTATTACTTTATTTGCTTATTAATAGTATAAAATTCAATTATATTATTCAGCAAGGCCAGTACTAGTGAAAGTAATAGATCCAGTGGATATAGTAGAAAGTTCAGACAATTATATTTAATGTCTATAATTTTTCAGAAAATATTTGTCCGAAGAAAACCGTACCAATCTTAACTTATCTAAGTGTCAAGAACTAACTGCCGAGACGTGTTCAATAAATGTGTCAACCATGTTACGAGTATGCAGAGAAGTGCAAAAAGCGGAAACACATACTGTATTTTTTCATATTTAGCTTATGGTATTATTCCTGTTTTGTTTTTTAGATAGGCTAACTGTGCAAATAGTCATAGTAGCTGACGCACCCTTCAAAAACCTCATTAACTAACTGAATATTGAAGATTAACGCCAGTAGATGCTACTAGAACTAGATCTCTGCATAGAAAAGCATCAGTCTGTGAATTTCTGTTGATTGGGATGAATCCATGATGCATCTGTCTCCATTCCTGAATAATTCTGTCCATATGCATATCGTCGTTGTTCCTGCAATAACTCCTATGTGACATATTTATCGATTTTCAGATTTTTTCTCTATTAAATAACTGAAATAGTGATACAGCAAATATAATAAAATCTCCTATATGTAATTATATTTCTTTGTTTCGAAAATGTAAGAATTCAGTCTCCTATGTACGGCTGCCATAGGATGAATAAATGTGTATATTTTGCACATAGGAGTTATTGCAGGAACAACGATGGTATAATAAATAAAAGTGGTGACCGGCCAAACCCTTGACTCCACTATAGGTTTTACGTCATTGTGAGAATCTATGAGGGAGAGTCAAAAAAGTAACCTTAATAATGGAAGGGGTCAGTCATAGAGGGCCAAGCGCCATATATTAAAAACGAAGAAAACAAAGGTTAGAATTAAGTGATTACCATAATTTAATGAAACATTTAGTAAATAATATAAAGTATGCGCATTAAAACTAGATGATATGTCAATCTTCATTAAATTATGGTATTTACTTAACTCTAACCCTTGCTTTGTCTGTTTTTAATAAATAGCGCTTGGGCCACTATGGTTCTGAACTTTTCAATTGTTTTATTAATTTAATATGTACAATAAGACTACAAACACTTTTACATTTCAACATAGTCCCAACTACGTTCAATGCAAGTGTTCCTGTTATACTATATTGAAAAGTGATGAAGTGTTTGTAGCCATATTGTACATATTCAATTAATAAAACAATTATTAAGGTTACTTTTTGACTCTCCCTCGTATTATTATTATTATTATTATTATTATTATTATTATTATTATTATTATTATTATTATTATTATTAAAACTGCTATAGGCTACAATTTCTTTCATATGTGATATAAATGTTTTTATAATTTGTTATTTTACCTCATATTTTGTTGCGTTTAACTGTTATCTGTAATATCTGAGATAATTAAATTAATTTAAATATGTAGGCATAATTATTAAAATAAATTTTTGTAACTACCATTACTACACACCCACAATTAAACCATTAACTTTGTATGGTGCAGGACAGTTACTCATGAGAACAGGGGGTAAACAAAAGACAAGCAAGGGACGGTGATAAATCTTCACTTTACTCTGGAGAGTGGGGCGTAGGTCCAGTTGATTTGTAGCTACAATCGCTGTCAGTTGACAGTTTGCTTCTGTTATGCACCAACAGAAAGTGTGACAAGGATTATTTTTATTTATTACTTTAACATATAGTATTTTGTAATCTATTATGTCACTATTATGAATAACTCTATATGGAAGTAAAAAATCATTACCGGAGAGGTAATACTAAGGACCTTATTTATTTCACGTCGTCTTCACTTAAAGTCAGAATTAGGTCATATAAAGTAAAGCGCAGAGACAATATTTATCTTTCCATTGACAAAGTCAAATAAATGTAGGTAAAAAGCGAGTGAACTTGGTGTTCGACGTCATCACATAATGACGTAGTGCCCCCAGTCCACAGCCGCTCCATGCGAAAAGTGCGGAAAGCATTCATTCATTGCTAGTTACATTTTAGTTCAAATTGTTACTTTCAAAAACATCCACTGAAATGGAAGCAACCGCCGATGAAACGTGTACGTCTACATGAAAGAATTTGCTTGTAAATAAAAATACTTGGTGGAAAAAAAAATCAGATGTCGCGTCGTTTTGTTTCCGACAGAGAAGAAGAAATACCATGAAATTAAAAAAAAAGTACCGGTAATTGTGATAATATTAATTATATGAAAAGTAAATTAGACTGTTAATCTTATGTTAAATTATATATATATATATATATATATATATATATATATATATATATATATATATATATATATTAATATGAGATTATAAGTAAGTTTTATTAAGAGATGAATAAAAAGTTAGTGTATTCTAGATAATATTTAAAAAATTCCATTATACTCGTATTATACGGGGTGATTCACGCGGGTTTACCGTCACTTACGGAGCTTATTTCCGAAGATGTTCTGAGCAAGGAATGTCATATAAACATTATCCCAATCGCGATATATTCAAAGTTAGGCTGCATTAATTTGAAGTTGTTAGTAAAATAGGACTACCTTTTTTTCTTTATTTTATGTGTAAAAATATTACAAATAGAGAATGAATTATTCAGAAGTGTAATTTCTTTAATTGACTAGTGTTGTGCAGCTAAAAATGTGTTGTTAACTACTTTGTACAGATTTCATTTTTCAATTTTTAATTAAAATCACACCATTCTTACGCACATATCACAAACATTGTTACAAATCATACGACTTTAGAAACTTGATTCTTTGCAGTTTAATTATGCATCCTTATATAGGCTACAGCCCTAAAGAATTTACAAGAATGACGTGATTTGTAACAATTGTGATAAATGCGTAAGAAAATGTAGGCTAATTTTGTAGTTAAAAATCGAAAAAGAATTCTGTACGAAGCAACTATGGAATTCACAACACATTTTTAGCTTCGGAATACTAGCTAATTAAAGAAATGATACTCCTGAACAGTTCATTCTTTATTTGTAATATTCTTTTATCCTTAAAGCTCAAGAATAATGGTATTTTACAAACAACTTCAAATTAGTGTAACTCTGAAAATATTGTGATTAGGACACATGGTTATATGACATTGTTTGCTCAGAATGTCTTGGGAAATGAGCTCCTTCAATAGCACTTACAATATCTCGCACGCATATTGACGTAAAATGCAGAGCGTCCGAGGAAGCAGATTTCGCTCAGGTAAATGAAGTCTGCCTTTTAAGCCTTGGTTTTTCTTAACCGACGCATGCGACGGTTCAGAAAAACCAAGCCTTTGTTCATATAGATCGACTGCAATGAAATATTGTGTACATTTCCCCAGAATCGAGCGTGGAAAGGTTTTATATTGAGTAGGGTAGACAGACAACATAGGATGAAGTGACATAAATGTTAGAGCATTAATATACAGCTGACTTCTATTCAGTGCAATTCAGTACATTTCGTGACAAATACAGTATACGTATGTTAGAAAAGGCGAATCTTAATTTATGATACGTATTTTGAAAATAAATCGTACAAAAATTGTAGCATTATATTTTCGTGGAAATATCCTCTCGTTCAATAGCTATCTTATTCAACGATGCAAAATTTAGTGAACAAATGAAACGGGTTCATAGTCATATAAACAAGAACGGGTACAGTTTGGTTTCTATCTGAAGAAAACATCAACGACATAGGCCAGTGATGTCAAAGCAAGCGCATTTTTCTGACCTTGACGTCTTGCGCGGGCATTAAGCGCTAGGTATGCTAGGAGGAATAAGCAGCCTGTTGGATTAAGAAAACAGTGGTGTTCAAACTTCAAACGGAACGTGAAATTTTATGTCAATTTTATATGCCTTCTTTCTGTTTGTTATTTTCTATATTGTCTGTAAAACAAAACTACTAACACCTATTTCTTAGCCTAATATTGCAGTTGTGTTTTAAACGTTAATAACATAATAAAGAGTACAGAAGGAATATTCACACAAATTCCACAATAACTGCAACTATACTCTAATAAGTGAATTAAACACATCATTCATAAAGAAAGTGTTATCCCAAAGAAAGACACTGAATATGACATGATAAGTTGAAATTGATATTGATAGTATCTTAAGCCTTTTAAAAGTAATCAAAACAATATTATAGTACAAAGCAAAGTTGTCTAGGCATATGTTTTAACTGTAAGTAATATTACATAATAAAATTCTTATCGCATTATGCTTTTAGGTGATATTGGTGCGCAACTTTCTGATATCAGAATATTAAATTATCTCGAAATCTGCTGAAGCTATAGAGCTGACGTTTTACCAACACATAGGCACATGACTTTTGTTTGTGATGTAACAGTGTTTGCTTTGTTAATTCATTTCCTTACAAACATTTTTCATGCGAATATTTTCAAACATTTTATCTTCAGTAATACGCATTTACGATATATTAGATTTACGAAAACATTGTTTTAGTAGCTGTAAGGCTACTAAACAAACATATCTGAAAATTTCACTTTTCTGTAAAAAAGGGTTGAGAAAATATTCCGTTTGAATAAAAAAGCAAACTCGTGAAAAATGAACATTAAAATTAGAACTTACGTTCTTATAATGCACTTATACTTCTCAGACAAATCTAAAAATTAACATGGATGCAGTTTTAATAAGTTCTCTTCCCTTTATCCATTGAATCAGTGCTGGCCATCCTTGTATATAGCTCGACCAAGCGGCATATACCACCTCTTTCGTGTGTCTCTTTGCTTTCCGCTGTAAAGCACTCAGGCTCTCCTGGACTCTAAAGCGCGCGCTTGATCCTATGGGCATCAGTTGACATCACTGACATAGGCAATAAATTAAAACAGCCTCCCACGATATCGTTAAGAAATTTAATTCAACAAGCAGGTGAATGCAAGACATCAGTTTCTAAATCAAGAAAAATGTTAAAACTAAAGACTTAATTCAGATTAATTGGCATATTTTGCACTCTTTAAGAGCATATTTGCATGCCTATTCAGTGGTTCTAGGACGTGGACTTCCGGACCCTAGTGATAACGGTAAGGATATTAATGGTAGTGGTATATCACAATACGCATTTCAAACAGGGGATTCAACCTGCCTGCGTCTGCAGAATAGTAAACATGCGTTGTGGCACTATCGGTGGGATGGTGGTTATTGTTCTACGTTAATGATGATAATAATAAGCTTTGACAGTTGAGAACGTTCTAACAAAAGCAGGCATTTCTACGTCATCTCTGAGATATCTGATTCTCCCGCTAAACCTCCCATTTGTCCAACATTGATGCGTGCTTCAACGTCGTCATGATAGTAGCATGAACGTTGTTGCGTACCGCTTTTCCCCACAATGCTGCTCTACGATTTAAATAACCTGATAACGGGTATAGTTAGTTACCAGGCTCCATCACGTAATGCATGCAGTTTTTGCTTCGTGTTTTGTGAAAATATAGGCCTATGATTCAAAGCTCTAGTTAAAATGTTTTTTATTTATGTATAATGTATCGAAATAATTCTAATTAACGAAAATAACATCTAATTCTCTGTACAAAAATTGTAAAGTGGGAAATCAAATGGGGCTATGTACCAAAACTAATATTCTGAAATAACAATGAAAAAGTCTTTATTTTTATTGCATGTCAGTCATTCAGGCAAGAAACATTTGTTTGTTATTAGTGTAAGACAGGGGTCGTCAGCATAGAGCACGCTGGGGCTAGCCTCTCTTACCCACGGAAAACGCAGTGCACTATAGTGCTCTCGTAGCTGCTAGAGAGTATGCTCTCTATCTCTCCCTGTTGCAAGACAGTGCACACGGGACGGCACCGCGTACCCATTGCACATTTCAGCTGACGACCACTGGTGTAAGACATAGATAAAGTTCTAAATTTAGACATTCTAATGTTTTATTTTCAAAAGGAAAATATTGTACAAGCTTTATGGGCATTGAATCTAAGTGGTCTTGGCTAGATAATGGATACTTTTTGTTTCCCTAAAGTTTGCAGCAGTTCCTTATAGAGAGATCAGCTGTTAATGTATGTTTTTGAAGTAGCTATTGTTGAAATATTTTGAGAGCCTGCGCTGTTAATTCCAGAGCTTCAGGATCAAGTAACATTTTACTCTGTACTATATTATTTCTGGCATTTATTTTCTATAGTTTGGGTTAATAACAATTAATAATAACAATGAATAACTGATGCACTGTACCTTTATACTCACATTTTTTTTATCCAATATCTGTCGAATACAAAAAATCTGAAAAATAGTCGACCTATTACGTTTAAAACCACATTGATGATCACCAATAATTTTATCTACATAAGGAGTTAATCTTGTCAAAAGAATATTGGACAAAATTTTGTACGACGTCAACCAAAGTGATATTCCTCGAAAGTTACTACAGTTAGTATTGTCTCTCTTCTTAAATATAGGTGCAATATGGACTCCTTCCATTGTTCTAGTACAATTTCCTATTCTCAAAAACCAGTACAATCTTATAAACTTCGCTAGATATTGCTCTTCCATCCTCTTGTTCTGCTGGAATTTTATCAATATCTGGAGACTTGTAATTTTTCAGCTTTTCTATCGCAATTTCGACTTCTGAAAGTGTGGGTTTGGGTATAATGGCTCAGCAGTTTTTTTATATGGAATTCATTTCGATCATTTCTATTGACCCATATACTCGTACATTTAGTAGTTGTCCAAAATAGCTGTTCTATCTCTTCAGGATTGAATGATAGTCTGCAAGCAAGTCACCATTCTCATCCTTGATCACGTTTACCCTTGCCTGATATCCGTTCTTAAATTCCTTTATACTCTTATATAAATCTCTAATGTTTATATTCTTACTATTTGTTTCACCTCATTCAGTTTTTCCTTCAAGTAACCTCTCTTTTTTTTCCTAAGTGTACGAAATAATAGAGATAATTGAATAATATTTTCAGGGCATATTCTCACATTATACATGGATAATTCTGTAAGGGGAAATTGTCAAATTGTAAATTAAAGAATAAGTTAAAAGCGGACGTGCAATTTTTCTTTCTGTTTATAAAAAATGCAAAATAAAATACAAATATAAAAATTAAAATTTCTAAAAATCATTAAACAAAATTTATTAGCAGTCTTTTAGCTTTCATTTAAGACACCATTTGTGATCCTGTGATATTCTTGAGAGGAGATATATCATTTTCTTTGTAATACTGCATATTTTGCATTTTTTATGTCTGTGACTACCATAAAGGGCAAAAGTGAAAATGTATTGAACAGGGTTCATACATTGATATGAAATTATATTAGAGAAATAGAGGCTGTACTTAAAATAATACAAGAAAAGAGATTTCCTGTAGGTCCTTCCCTTAACGCTCTTACAGCAAAATCAAATCCAGTCACGTGATACGCATCATAGGCTATCTTACAGAAAAGTAGCAATTTCTTTAAAGCAAATTTTCCATTCCTACTAAAATTCGAACCCAGTTCTTAGCTGACCGAGTCATTAAGCAAACTCAAGTGTGCTGTGCTCAGCAACTTGTAATTCCGGCTAATGACTTTCATGTTAAAGGCAGCAATTCTCGGACATTCGTAGCACTATTAAAACATTAATTTTGACAGCTACATGGAAGTGGACAGGTGCGCCGTCTAAATTTATGATGTTTGCTAAATAAACACGTGACACGACTATCGTGTTGCACACTGTGCTTGGCCTACAGCAGCGTCACGTTTCCATCAATTAATATTTTACCATTTCAATTAACAGAAATTTGAAATTCTGTTTTGTCATAATATTCATGCAAATCTAACAATTTATGCTCCATTAGTAAACATAACAAACATTATTTTATTTCATTTATTATATTCCGTAGATCTTACATTAGCAGTGAAGCTTTAAGATATGGAACAAGTCAAAATTTTACAAGATTACTTACTTACTTACAAAAGGCTTTTAAGGAACCCGAAGGTTCATTGCCGCCCTCATATAAGCCCGCCATCGGTCCCTATACTGTGCAAGATTAATCCAGTCTCTATCATCATATCCCACCTCCCTCAAATCCATTTTAATATTATCCTCCCATCTACGACTCGGCCTCCCTAAAGGTCTTTTTCCCTCCGGTCTCCCAACTAACACTCTATATGCATTTCTGGATTCGCCCATACGTGCTACATGCCCTGCCCATCTCAAACGTCTGGATTTAATGTTCCTAATTATGTCGGGTGAAGAATACAATGCATGCAGTTCTGTGTTGTGTAACTTTCTCCATTCTCCTGTAACTTCATCCCGCTTAGCCCCAAATATTTTCCTAAAAACCTTATTCTCAAACACCCTTAATCTATGTTCCTCTCTCAGATTGAGAGTCCAAGTTTCACAACCATACAGAACAACCGGTAATATAACTGTTTTATAAATTCTAACTTTCAGATTTTTTGACAGCAGACTAGATGATAAAAGCTTCTCAACCGAATAATAACAGGCATTTCCCATATTTATTCTGCGTTTAATTTCCTCCCTAGTGTAATTTATATTTGTTACTGTTGCTCCAAGATATCTGAATTTTTCCACCCCTTCGAAGGATAAATCTCCAATTTTTATATTTCCATTTGGTACAATATTCTGGTCACGAGACATAATCATATACTTTGTTTTTTCGGGATTTACTTCCAAACCGATCGCTTTTACAAGATTACAATTACAATTATAATTTTTACAAATTTTTACAATTTTTACAATTTTACAATTTTCTACAATATTTTGGCGAGATGTAGTGAGATGAGGTGAGGCCCGAGGATTCGCCAAAAGATTACCTGGCATTTGCCTTATGGAAAAAATCCAACCAGGTAATCAGACCAAAGGAGGTGAAATGAAGTGAGGCCAAGGGCTCGCCATAGACCAGCGATGGGCGTTTGAGTGCATTTGCCCTCCGTGCGCACGGGGAATTTCAAGTGCGAGCGCTGCATCGTCCTGTAGTGTGCCGGCAGCTATAACAGATCTTACAGCTTTTAAATGAGCTGAATTTAGGACTTCAGGGAAAAGAAATTCTTAATACACAATTTTCTGATAGAATTGCAGCTTTTAAGGAGAATTGCTGTTATGATGGATACGTCAAATGCAAAAGGGCGAAATATATCATTTCCCGTCCTTATCTAAGCGCATAGAATTTTGAACAATGAAAATTTCGAAATGTACGCATGTATTCTATCCGGTCTATTAGAGGAATTTACATCAAGGTTCCACGATTTAGATTGCCTGGAAATGAATTTGCGTATTTTTGCTACATGTTCCGTTTCCAACTGATTATTGATAACGTCCCCCCTTCATTATAGTGCGAATTGATTGACCTGCGATGTGATCGAGAGATGCGAGCGAAATATGATTCAAGGTCGAGTCTTATGCAGTTTTATGACGGATTCCCAAGAGGACGCTTTCCCAATCTGCATAAGCTGTGTGAGAAAGTTTTGTGTTTACTTGGTTCCACTTATAGATGTGAACAGTTATTTTCTATTACGAAAATAAACAAATCTCAAACGAGAAATGATGGGCTTTTAACGGCAGTTCTTCGCATAGCTTGTGCTAATACAGATTCTCCAAATCTTGAGAAATTGAGTAATATGAATTAATGTGCAACAGACATGTTTTGTTTTGTGTTTAAGGAAGTGTTTTATTACTTTGTGTTCTTACTTAGTTTGGTAGAATAACATTTTATCTTGAAACATACAGTACGTACCGCAACTTGAATAAACCGGTTTTCGTGCGCTCTATAAGCACACTTCTCTCGTAGTACACCGTGCAAGCACAGAGTGCATAATTCTGCCCAACCCTGCCATAGACCATCCAGCATCAGTCCTACGGTTAGGAAAAACCTCGGAAGGAATCAATCAATGAGATAAATTAATAATTCTATCTCCTTTTTTTAGTAGGTTATTTTACGACGCTTTATCAACAGTTTACGTTATTTAGCGTCTGATGAGATGAAGGTGATAATGCCGGTGAAATGAGTCCGGGGTCCAGCACCGATAGTTATCCAGCATTTGCTCATATTGGGTTGAGGGAAAACCCCGGAAAAACCTCAACCAGGTAACTTGCCCCGACCGGGAATCGAATCCGGGTCACCTGGTTTCGCGGCTAGACACGCTAACCGTTACTTCACAGGTGTGGACATACAGTACGTGCCTCGTTTTCGCCAACGATGTCATTAATGTTTCATATTAGTGCAACTTCAGATAATTTGTAGTAGTTACTCTAAAAGACAATCCTCCAAAATCATCAGCTCGAAACTAATTCAAAAGTCGTATTTAAATTCTGTATTGACAGTGTTAAATACAAGAGTTATTTACGTAGCGTAACTACTACAGAAAGTGATACCTTACTGAACGAGTGAAATGTTTATGGCCGTATTTTGAAACGAGTACCTCCACAATGGAATAGGTTGTCGATATATTATCTTTTATTATACAAACTTTTTAATTGGCAGTCATTTTTGTTCACCGCAAATTGCATTATGACCAGGCCGGGAACTGAAAGCGGACAGCCTGGATAGAAGAACAGCGTGTTACTGCTGAATCAAAGACGCGGCACTAGTGGAACTATGATATGAAAGATACACGAATTTATCTTATTATAGGGACTTTGCTAACCACAAACGGAAATTTATTCAAGTAGCTACTTATATAACTAATCTTTTACATATTCTTTAATAACGAGCAAGTAACCCGTTAAGTTTCAACGGAATCTTGGATATAAATCTATACATAGGCCTATAATTGACTATAAAGTATAAATATATAAACAAATTCATGATAAAAATATATAACCAATATTTAATTCACTTCAAGCTGAAAGCTTTTCCTTGTATACTACGTTTCTCTTTAAAACTCTTCTGTCTTTTAAAAGATGAATTTTGTGCTACATGCAAGTTGAACCGTAAATAATGTCATTCATTTCAGGGGTTATTCTTTGAGATATTTCAAACAAAAATGTTTGATACAATTTTGATCGTTTTTACTTCCTTCTCGAGATAAAATTTGTTTTATCTAATACCGTGTTATTTAATAGCGTGTTTTGAGAAAGCCATTGAATAAATGACTGGCATATGACTCTGCTAAGAGAGAAGTTTTATATGATATTCTTATTGAATTTGGTATTCCCAAGAAACTAGTTCGATTAATTTAAATGTGTCTCAGTGAAATATACAGCAGACTCCTTATAGGCCAGTTTTTGTCAGATGCTTTTCCAATTCACTGCGGGCTAAAGCAAGCAGATGTACTATCACCTTTACTTTTTAACTTCGTTCTACAATAGGCCTATGCCATTAGAAAAGTTCAGGATAACAGATCGGAATTGAACGGGTTAAATCAGTTGCTTGTTTATGTAGATGACGTCAATATATTACGACAAAATTCACAAACTATTAGGGAAAAACACGGGAATTTTACTTGAAGTAAGTAAAGCGATAGTTTTGAAAGTACATCCGGAAAAGACAAAGTATATGATTATGTCTTGTGACCAGAATATTGTACGAAATGGAAATAAAAAAATTAGAAATTTATACTTTGAAGAGTTGGAAAAATTCAAATTTCTTCGAGCAACAGTAACAAATACAAATTACACTCGGGAGGAAATTGAACGCAGAAATGTCTGTTATTATTCGGTTGAGAAGCTTTTGTTATCTAGTCTGCTCTCAAAAAAGCTTGAAGTTAGAATTTATAAAACAGTTATATTACAGGTTGTTCTTTATGGTTGTGAAACTTGGACTCTTACTTTTGAAGAGGAACAGAGGTTAAGGGTGTTTGAGAATAAAGTGCTTAAGAATATATTTGGGGCTAAGAGGGATGAAGTTACAGGAGAATGGAGAAAGTTACACAACGCAGGACTGCAAGCATTGTATTCTTCATCCGACATAATTAGGAACATTAAATCCAGACGTTTGAGATGGGCAGGACATGTAGCACGTATGGGCGAATGACGAAAAAATCACAGGTAAAAACCTTACTATTTTCAATATAAATTGATTTCATAATTTTAGTGGCTTAATTGAGAATTGTTTCGGTTACTTAACGACGTTGTATCAACTGATAGCGCGACGGTAGTATAATTCAGAGGATTCTCCTTGGGATTAAGCAGTCTAAGCTGGATTCGAATTTAATGCCCGTGTGCAGCCTCGAATCACGAGATCAGTCCATTACAGTCTAAGCATTGCGAATAGCCGGCGTCAATAGAGGTTAATAAAAATTCTTTGGATACTCTACGCAAATTGGTATATTTATGATGTACATCAAAGTACATAATACGAATATGGAATTTAATAATACATCGTAACGTGGAGTTCTTTGTTTCGCTCTTTAAGTTATTTAACAGGAGTGAAGTAAGCCTTGTTCTTTTTTTCTCTTGGAGAGTATTACAGCCATGGCATAAGCTTTTGTGGGAGGATCTTCAACCTTGCTCGAGGGTTGCTCGTTTATTCGATTCAGTGAGTTTGTAAGTTCCTTATGTAATTATTGATGTAGGAAGAGAAACATTGAATATTAATAATGAATTACGCCCTTCTGCTATTCGCAGACTGACATTTAATAGTTTTAAACGATATTTATGAATGTAATTTAGTTATTCTTTCCAGAATAATAAAGGAAAATTAATGACTAATACATCTTTAACCCTTAAATTCGCAAAATATCCTATAGGATACAACAGGTTAATAGGCTATATGCTGTAATTTTAATAGTACAATAGAAAAAAAATTGGTAGGAAAATTATTAAAATTTCACATTATTATAATATTGTACGACATATAAAATATGGACATTGCAATAATTGTTTTCTTTACAGCCCGACACTGTTTAATAAACTAGAGTGAGAAATGAAGTTTTGCCAATTTAAGGGTTAAATACTCATCATGCATAATATATATGATGTTTCGTAAATAAAGACTTGGTTTTAGAGACAAAAAAAATAACTTTTAGAGTAAACTTTGTATTGGCAAATAATTTTTGAACAAATTAAGACAGTACTATATCAAGGACATTATATCTCTAATGAACAGTAAAATTGCAGATTTCATTAAAATAACCAGTGTTATTATTCTTTCTAACTTCGATTTGAACTGAAACGGTACATTATTAAGAGCAGAGGCGTACGAAAGAGGGGTTGCATGGGTTTGAAATTAAAAAGATAACATATTTAGAGTTGAGTAACTTTTTTCGCGAAACTGGAGAATTTGCCGTTTGCAGTTTGATGGTAATAGTTGTGATGGTCCTAATGGTTATAATTGTGATAATAGTGATGATTATCGTTATCGTGGTGGTTTTGATTGTGATTATAGTGGTCCTTTTCATGGTGGCGGTGCTGGTGATGGCTTTAATAGTGGTGATTGTTTTATGGTGGTGGTAATTCTTTTGATGATTTTGATGGTAGTGATGATTTTGATGGTATTGGTAGTGATGGTTTTGATGATGGTGATTATTTTGATGCCGGTTATTGTTATAGTTTTTATAGCGATGTTTCTTATGGTTTTTATGGTGAGGAATGTGATGGATTTTATGGTAGTGATGTAATGGTTTTATTTTTTATTTGGTTTTCTTTTTTATTTATTTTGTTTGTTATTGAACATAGGAGGCAAAGCCCAATTACAATGATCAAAACTGACAATTAATATAATTTATCAAACATAAACAAGGAAAGGGAAACATACTGATGGTGGCTGTAATGATGCTTTTTATGGTGGCGGTAGTGATGGTTTCGATGGTGGTAATGGTCCTGATGGTGCCGATAATGGTTTTGCTGTTGGTTATGTGATGTTTTGATGGTAGCTGTAGTGATGCTTTACATGGTGGAGATGGTGATTGTTTCGATGGTGGTAATGGTCTTGATGGTACTTATAATGGTTTTAATGTTGGTTATGTGATGGTTTTGATGGTGACTATTGATACGTTTCATGGCGGCGGTGTGATGGTTTCGACAGTGGACGATGGTATTAGTTTTGATGGTGGTTATGTAACGGTTTTGATGGTTGCTGTTGTGATGTCGGTAGTAATGGTTCCGATCGTGGTGATGGTTTTGATGGTGGTTAAGTAATAGTTTTGATGGTGGCAGCAGTGATGCTTTTCTTGATGACAATGGTGATGGTTTAGATTGTGGTGGTGGTTTTTATGTTGTGATGGGTTCGGTAGTTGTGGTTGTGATGTTTTTATGTTGGTGGTAATTGTTTTGTTATTGGTGATGTGATGGTTTTGATGGTAGTGATGTGATGGTTTAAACGGTGGCTTTGGTGATGATTTTGGTAGTGATCGTGACTGTAGTGATAATTTTGATTGTTATCGTGGTTGTGGTAATGGTTTGATGGTGGAAGTGGGGATTGCTTTGATTCTTATGGTGGACGTGGCGTGGCAACAATTATTGTAGTTATTTCTGTGAAGTCCCGCGCCGTGGCGTCGCGTTCTAAGGCATCCCGCCTAGCACTCGCGTTACGGAATGCGCGCTGGTTCGAGTCCTCATGGGAGAAGAAATTTTGTCATGAAATTTCGGCCAGTGTATAGGACCGGTGCTCACCAAGCATCGTAATGCACTTTGGGAGCTACGATAGGTAGCGAAATCCAGTTGCGAATACCAGCTATAACGGCTGGGGGATCATCGTGCTAACCACACGATACCTCCATTCTGGTTGGATGACCGTCCACCTCTGCTTCGGCATGTGGGCGTGAGGCCAGCAGCCGGCTGGTAGGTCTAGGCCCTTCACGGGCTGTAGCG
The DNA here is from genome assembly GCF_040183065.1 of Periplaneta americana. Taxonomy (NCBI): domain Eukaryota; kingdom Metazoa; phylum Arthropoda; class Insecta; order Blattodea; family Blattidae; genus Periplaneta; species Periplaneta americana. The sequence goes on from NC_091124.1 coordinate 44,874,769, forward strand.
CCACGAATAAAAAAAATTCTGAGAAGATGGATGTGAGTGTTGCGGTGGCTGTGAACAAGCTTGTGATGATTATGATGTAAGTTGTGTAGGGATATGGTTGTGACGGTGGCTGTGTTGATAGAAATGGTCATGGTGGTGGTGGTGGTGGTGGTGATAGCTGACAACAATGACTGTACTCGTTACGATCCTGTTGAATATCATTATTTGTAGAATGCATTCAAATGGTTGCCTTTATGGATTGATTAAAAAGAGACTCTATTACCTCATATGTAGTAAGTAGTTAGAATAATGGCTAAGAGTGTGATAAAAATCACAATTTTAAGCTAAACAAACCGAGTGAATGAGATGTGGCTTTGTGGTATGTTAGTGCGTAACGGACCGTTTCGTTGTTGGTACAAAACCAGGCACTACTAAGTGATTACACTGAAACAATACTTTATGCAGATCATTTAATTACCAGATACCGCTCCACCATGAATATCGGCGCTGTCACAGCGTTACACAAATGAAACGCGCATTTTAAATTCACTCAGAGTCCTCGTAATTCACTTTCATTGCGTTTCATTAAAGAACATTTTCGAAAAAAGCTGTTTGTTCAAACCATAATAATCACAACGATGGATGGACGTTTTATGTAACAGATTTTTGTTAAATTTATTAATTTTACTGACACCAAAACCGCGATTCTTTTTTTTTTAATTTAAACTGTTCCCAAACTGTTTTATGGACAGCATTCCATTTCAATTCCAATTACACTATTAATTAAATTGTCCTTTCAAACTAAAACAGGTCAGCTACAGTTTCCTAAAAATTTATTAAACATTTAAAACTGTACATTTTTTCTGAATAATCCGTATGTGTATTGTTTATTGATTTATATTAAAAATTTTAGTGATCGATAGAGGAATTATTCGTTTATTTATATTTTATTCATCCGTTGAGTTACGTGATTATTTTGGACTGATTATATTTCGTAGCGTTGAGTGATTCAGATGAACGCTGTTGGTTGAATCAGGTGCGTATTGCCTATGAATTCAGATGCGCTTCTTTATGCATTCAGACGGACACTCTTGATTGATCCTGGTACACATTTTATTGATCCAAGTACGAATTAATTGATTAATTCATAAACGTATTTTTTGCTAGATTCGAATACGATTGGTTGCTTGAGTCAAGTGCGTTTCGTTCATTAGAGTCAAAGTGATTTTCGTTGACGGAGTCAAGCGCGTTTATTTGGTGGAGTGAAACACGTTTCGTTGGTGGATTCAAATGCGTTTCGTTCATTAGAGTGAAAGGGCGTTTCGTCTTTGGAGTCACGTTTCATCTTTGGAATCAAGGGCGTTTCGTTGGTGAAGTCAAGTGGGTTTCGTTCACTAGAGTGAAAACATTTTTCGTTGGCGGAGTCAAGGGCGTTTCGTTGGTGTCAAGTGGATTTCGTTCACTAGAGTGAAAACATTTTTTGTTGGCGGAGTCAAGGGCGTTTCGTTAGTGGAGTCAAGCGTGTTTCGTTCATTAGACTGAAAGCGTTTCTCGTTGTTGGAGTCAAGGATATTTCGTTGGCGGAGTCAAGGGCGTTTCGCGGTCGGAGTCAAGGGCGTTTCGTTGATTAATTCAAATGCGTTCGATTCAAGCGTGACAAATTGGTTGGTTGATTGAAGTGTCTTTGAGTGACGCGATTTATTGGTTGATTGAAGTACGTTTTATTGAAGCATAACTTGTTGATTGATTGAATTATGTTTGAACAAGAGCGATTCATTGATTGACTCAAGTTTGCTTCTTGCTTAATTAAGTGATAAGACAGTCATCGAATAATTAAGTTCCGCCGATTAATTTTGTATTAGAATATTTTCTTGAGTGATATGTCAACTTTCGAAAAACAGTGAGGAATAATTGTAACTTTTTGGCATGATAAGTTTATTCTGACGTTACTTGTGGTAGTACAACAGAAACAAGTGTAAGATGAACTTCGGGCCTCGAGACTCCACGGAGTCAGTCTCGTTCCATTTTCTGTTTAATAGTAAACGGAAAAATTGGTAGGCCTATGTGCTACGCGCTGCATATATATGGAATATATGAATATCAAATAAATAATACGCTATAGTGTTAAAGTTATTTTTTTTTCACAGGGCTAACGGCTTCAGAGCTGGATACCTGGTTTAAATGAAGTGCACTGGTACAATAATTAACATGGAGGCACGAGATAATTACTCTGCTTGCCATTAAAATTTCACTTTGATTCAAATGTCCCCTTATTAAAAAAACCTTCAGTTATTTGATGTAAATTGTAAAAAGTGAATTACCTGTAACTACTTCAACAATAAAATGTGTAAATTAAGTGTCAAATATAATTTTGAGATTAAAGACAATGTTTTTTCTACTATGTAATCCAAGAAACGAATGGACACATGCACTCCAAACACAATGAAGGAATTGAATTTCATTGCTGCGAAGAAATTAAACTTCTAATACAGCATATCTCAATGTGTTATCAACAGTAATCTCACTAGAGGTTTTGATTTATCTAGAGAAAATCAAAACTCGAGTGGGATTTAATTGACTATTACACGATTAGAAGAAAGTATATAAAGATTAGAAGTAACAAAGTGCACCAATACAATAAAATATTGACCTACGAAAATACAACTGGTTTCAAATCTATTATTGTACCATCTCAACATCACAAATATTACGCTACATCTAGCGTAGTAGTGTGTTATGATCAGCTGTTTTCTTGCTATCAGTTGTGCCAACTATGGAATCTTCATTGAACTCTGTAGACGATTACTAGTCAAGAAGGCTTTGTTGATTTAATATATTTTTTATTACAACAGTTGCATTCCACTTTAATTATCCGGATCCCAGTAATCAACGTCACTTTACAGATGATTTTCAATAAATCTTAGTATTAAACAATCTCTGATACGTGACTATCCATACTATCATATAGCAGAAACTATAACATAAGCTAAATAATATAAAGAAGTGTTAGAAAAGTTTTAATTAGGGATGATGAAATAAACAAGAAAAGTTTTTAATTAAGGACGATGAAATAAAAAATAAACATGAATAATTTTAAAAGGAATAATTATTGAAAGTACAATTTTCAAATTTGAATGTTTTAGTGGTTGGTGGTTCAATTGATGTTATATTGGACTAGTGGGTAAAAGAAGTGAACTGGTTGGTGATTCCTCAACTTATTCAGGATTTCCGAATGGTGCTCTTCATTTATTTGTAAATGGGGTTTTAGGGAAGATGCATAGCTATGACCAGTGATCTTTATTAATTCTTGTTCTTGAATGCCAATGCGAGTCATATTTGAAAGTGCTGTGCATCGACTGGAGTGGTTTGTAATTTTCTGTTTTTTGACGTCCAGAACAGTGCAGTTTGAAATGTTGGCAAACAAAGAAACAAATGCCAGGATAGTGATAAAAATAAATAAATGCTAGGGATGCGATAAAATAGAACAAATGCTAGGGATGCGATAAAATAGAACAAATGCTAGGGACGCGATAAAATTGTGCGATAAGCAGCCATGATTCGTTGAAAGACGTCCTTTCGTACCGTTTTATTGGTCAAAAGTGGTGTGGCGTAGTAAAAGTGTAATAGTCATCGTAAAAAACTGGAATATAAAATATTGTAGGAAACGACTTCAGTAATAACTATTTTTTGAATGACATTAAAACAATTAAATTAGTTTGCTGATTGTAAAAATCAGTTGGCGTTTTAGATTGAAGTTTCTGGTATGTACTGTAGGCTACTTGATCTTTTCTTTTTCTCTATAGTCTTTGAACATATTTCTACCTCAAAACTTGTCTGCTTCAGGGAAGCAACGATCGTCTGCACTAATAATAATTTGCGATGCCGAAGGAAGTTTTCCTCGTTATAAAAATAAGTTAAGGGATAAAAGGCACACATTTTCCGTGGAGTGTATCCTGTACATAATGGTTGTGAATTGCAGTTCATTTCTTTTTTAAAATAACATCAACTTCTAAAACAAATATAATTGAGGCATCTAGTTCCATAACGGCCGCAGGCACAAAACTGTAGTTTGAAGAAGAATTGAGTTTTGTGAAACTTGATATATTTACAATATCAGACATAAAGTGTAGAAACTCTATTAGAATTTACTGAGAGGATACCCTAATATTTAAAGAAAAATTATGAGTACATATTTCATTATGAAAAACTTACGTAATTTCAGTTTATGTACATATAAATTTTAATTGTGAATTATGTATTTTTTCAAAATGAATGTTAGGAAAAGGAAACTACAATAGTTTTGATAACTCAGATAATTTAGTAACATGTCCTATTACCTATACAACTTCAATATAAACATCAGACTCATTCACATTGTTGGTTACAGATTATGAAATAGTGAATTCCGATACAAGGTTGTGAAGTGCTTTTTACAAAATTAAGGAAAAGTTTGAAAAACGTGTATTGTACAACATTTTTTGTAGGATCATATTTTTAAAATTGCAAATACAATATATTTTGCATTGAAAATTTAGAGCAATATTATTCCAAAGCCTTCGCAAAACTGCACTGTAATGGCAACCAAGTAACAATAAGTGCACTGTAATGGATCTATTTCAGTATAGTCTTATGTTATGAAGAATTGTTTCCCTAGCAACAAGTTCCTTTGTTGGAATTTTAACTTTCAAGGTCTAACAGCAATAGCTGTAAATAGAATAGAAAAACGATCGCGCAAAAAAGATCTTTTCCCTCTCAGGCATGAACTCTGACAGTTTCATAAGACCTCTAAGCTTCACAATTGAAATTTCTCTTCCATATGGATATTTTGTACTACGTTTTCTCAACACATTTGAGAATATTTGTTTCATCACCATAGGACGATCTCGCACATTTTTCACCAAACTAGCTACTTCCCATAGTACTTCAAGTACTTTGAAGTGGAACATTAACAGTAAAGTACTCCGACTTGCCTTGTTATTGCAGTCAGACGATACAACTTGCCTTGTAATTGCAGTCATACGATACAACTTGCCTTGTTATTGCAGTCATACGATACAACTTGCCTTGTTATTGCAGTCATACGATACAACTTGCCTTGTTATTGCAGTCATACGATACAACTCGCCTTGTAATTGCAGTCATACGATACAACTTGCCTTGTTATTGCAGTCATACGATACAATTTGCCTTGTTATTGCATTCATACGATACAACTTGCCTTGTTATTGCAGTCATACGATACAACTTGCCTTGCTATTGTAGTCATACGATATAACTTGGCTTGTTATTGCAGTCATACGATACAACTTGCCTTGTTATTGCATTCATACGATACAACTTGCCTTGTAATTGCATTCATACGATACAACTTGCCTTGTAATTGCATTCATACGATACAACTTGCCTTGTAATTGCATTCATACGATACAATTTGCCTTGTTATTGCATTCATACGATACAACTTGCCTTGTAATTGCATTCATACGATACAACTTGCCTTGTTATTGCAGTCATACGATACAATTTGCCTTGTTATTGCATTCATACGATACAACTTGCCTTGTTATTGCAGTCATACGATACAACTTGCCTTGCTATTGTAGTCATACGATATAACTTGCCTTGTTATTGCAGTCATACGATACAACTTGCCTTGTTATTGCAGTCATACGATACAACTTGCTTTGTTATTGCAGTCATGCGATACAACTTGCCTTGTTATTACAGTCATACGATACAACTTGCCTTGTTATTGCAGTCATACGATAAAACATGCCTTGTTATTGCAGTCATACGATACAACTTGCCTTGTTATTGCAGTCATGCGATACAACTTGCCTTGTTATTGCAGTCATGCGATACAACTTGCCTTGTTATTGCAGTCATAAGATACAACTTGTCTTGTTATTGCAGTCATACGATACAACTTGCCTTGTTATTGCAGTCATACGATACAACTTGCCTTGTTATTGTAGTCATACGATACAACTTGCCTTGTTATTGCAGTCATACGATACAACTTGCCTTGTTATTGTAGTCATGCGATACAACTTGCCTTGTTATTGCAGTCATACGATACAACTTGCCTTGTTATTGCAGTCATACGATAAAACATGCCTTGTTATTGCAGTCATACGATACAACTTGCCTTGTTATTGCAGTCATACGATATAACTTGCCTTGTTATTGCAGTCATGCGATACAACTTGCCTTGTTATTGCAGTCATGCGATACAACTTGTCTTGTTATTGCAGTCATAAGATACAATTTGTCTTGTTATTGCAGTCATGTGATACAACTTGCCTTGTTATTGTAGTCATACGATACAACTTACCTTGTTATTGTAGTCATACGATACAACTTGTCTTGTTATTGCAGTCATACGATACAATTTGCCTTGTTATTGCATTCATACGATACAACTTGCCTTGTAATTGCATTCATACGATACAACTTGCCTTGTTATTGCAGTCATACGATACAATTTGCCTTGTTATTGCATTCATACGATACAACTTGCCTTGTTATTGCAGTCATACGATACAACTTGCCTTGCTATTGTAGTCATACGATATAACTTGCCTTGTTATTGCAGTCATATGATACAACTTGTCTTGTTATTGCAGTCATACGATACAACTTGTCTTGTTATTGCAGTCATACGATATAACTTGCCTTGTTATTGCAGTCATGCGATACAACTTGCCTTGTTATTGCAGTCATACGATACAACTTGCCTTGTTATTGTAGTCATACGATACAACTTGCCTTGTTATTGCAGTCATACCATACAACTTGCCTTGTTATTGCAGTCATGCGATACAACTTGCCTTGTTATTGCAGTCATACGATACAACTTGCCTTGTTATTGCAGTCATACGATAAAACATGCCTTGTTATTGCAGTCATACGATACAACTTGCCTTGTTATTGCAGTCATGCGATACAACTTGCCTTGTTATTGCAGTCATGCGATACAACTTGCCTTGTTATTGCAGTCATAAGATACAACTTGTCTTGTTATTGCAGTCATAAGATACAACTTGTCTTGTTATTGCAGTCATAAGATACAACTTGTCTTGTTATTGCAGTCATGTGATACAACTTGCCTTGTTATTGTAGTCATACGATACAACTTGCCTTGTTATTGCAGTCATACGATACAACTTGTCTTGTTATTGCAGTCATACGATACAACTTGCCTTGTTATTGCAGTTATACGATACAACTTGCCTTCTTATTGCAGTCATACGATACAACTTGCCTTGTTATTTCATATGCATGAGAACATTGCAGATTCTTTGTAAGGTTGCTAATTGTAATAAGGGTTAAAATGTAATACACGAACATAAAATAATTTAATTGTTGAACTTCATTTTCACAATACAAGTTAGGTATACAATACATGTTATAAGAAAATAGAACCGTATTTTCTTTTGTATCCCGGTACTTTTAGGTAGTGGGGAAAAAATGTGACTTCTCGAAATAAAAACAATTCCAAAATAATGGCATCACCTTATGAGTATTGTTACAATATTGCTTCCAAAACGTTTTTTCACATTGATTTGACCACTTTACGAAGGAATATTTTATATCATCAATCAGTATTCCAGCTCGGATTCATCACATTCAGAATCTGATAGTACTGTCTGGTCCCTTTAGTGTCGTCTGAACGTTTGCACCGACACTAGAGCTCTCTACGTAACGAAACTGCGACATAGTCAAATTATAAGTTGTACGTAAGCAGTAAGACATTTTATACTCGCAACCTAAGTGATGGAACAGCAAGATAAGAGCATTTGCTTCCTATTTCTAAATTTCTAGTGGTGGCGACTATACCGAGGTATGTGAACATTCCTTGTTATTGCAGAGCACCCCTTAATTGCATTGAACTAGCTGAAATTTAAACAAATATAAGGAAAGAATCATTTAAATATATACAGTAGAGGGGGCAAGACCTGTCCTGTGATCTATTATGTGTCGTGGCTGTATCATCAATGGGTATGAATAGGAAAGATAGGTTTCAGTCCGAAAAGAATTTCCGTGTTCGTAGATTCGTATAATATTAACCATTCTGAAAGAAACTTTCTTTCTGGTAGCTCATTCTTTCCCCTCTGGAATAGTTCACATGCCAGATCACGCCTCCCCATCTGAACCTACAGACAAAATACTAAAATTATACATTTATTTCGCAGAGTGTAGACTAATTGTGGATCAAACGAATGCAAGAGTACCTCCACTTGCAAAAGAAGCTCTTAAATTTTTATAGCATTTGCAAACTCGTATTTAAGCGAAATAACTTCCTCCTCCAATATGATTTGATTTCCATCAAAACAGAAGCGAAAAACCTTCTTGAAATTGAAAATATCACTGTGAGTTTACAACTGCATTTATGCTACGTATTTTATTTCTCTTAATAAAGTATAGAACTACGTTCTTGAAACGATTTTAGCTCGCCATGAAGAGGAAGTAAAACCGTGATACGGAAATTTATTAGTTCTACGGCTATTCAATTCAGTTTTTGTTATAGGCTATATTTGTCCGAGAGACTGACATCGGAAACGTCATTCGAGAAATGAAGTCGAAATTAAAAGCATATGATCTGCTAGTAAATGGGCAAACAAACTCCTATGAGCCATAAGTCACCGGAATTGCATCCGTTTGAAGAAAACTCCATCTCTATGGCATTCAATTCCTGCAATTGGGACTCGCTTGGACAACACTTTTTATATTAAATCTGTCCGGGAGTGAATATATATGCTGTACGAACTGGGAAGACTATAAATTCAGCGGCACGCGCTGTAATCATGCATTCCCGTCCCATCACTTCCCTCCTCGCAATTGCTGTACAGCGTACTGTACATTATAAATGGACACCGCTCGTTGCAGTGCTCCCGCTGAGCCATTCAAATCCGCGCCGGGCGGGTCGTCGGGTAAGCTGACGTCTTTATTAACATCGCCGCATTCTATATTCAGTCATTTTTTAATACGTCATGACCTCCTGGTGTTCATGTGATGAAAGAGTTGGGAGCATTAAAATTTATGACTTCTCTATTCTGTTATTAATTTTATATCTGTACATATTCCCTTTCCATATCTTTGATTTACAGCGTTTACTTCAAATTCTGATCAAGCGAAGGCGGGATATCTTAAGTTGAAAATATTTCAAAGTTCATTTGCATTTAACATTTAAGTAGTCGCGTGGGGGTCATGTTGACCCCCAGTGTTATATGTTTGTATTATTTTTACGCTGTTGCCTAAATTGTCCAGCTTATCAGTACCTTCCTGAATGGATGTCGGCAATACGACTACATGATAACTTGCAGTCATTTGTTGCGTTAATTTAAATTTTCTAGGCTCTGTTGACCCCCACGCGACTACTGATGTCATATATTAGTCCACAAGTAGTATAGTATTATTTTTGTGATTCTATACGTGAAATCTCTTACTCTAGAAGATTATGACAAGTAATGACGCATATGAGCTAGAAGATTTACATGGAACCAGAATATTTCATATTTTAATTCGTGTTTTTAATTGGGGGTCACTCTAACCCCCACGCGACTACTAATGTTACAGATCAGTCCACAAGTATTACACTGTTACTTTTGTGGTGTATATACACGCAAATTATTACTTAATAACATTCTGGCAATGACCCATATGAGCTAGAAAGTTACGTGGAACTATGAATTTTATATTTTAATTCGTATTTTTGCTTGGGGGTCATTTTGACCCCCACGCAAGTACTAATGCCACAAAATAGTTCGCGTGTACTTAAGTGTTAAGTAACCTGTCCACTGTATAAATTTTCAGGCTTACATAATTACAGTTCAATTAACGACAAAACCATACCAAGACTATAAATACATAAATGGGTCGTTTATTAAGTAGGCCTATAGCGACACTGTAAAAAATATCTTGGACAGAGACCTAAACTGGAATAGTCAAACAACTCACATCTGTAAAAAAAGATATTTTCATTGCTCCACTCTCTAAATCAATGGTTCCCAAAGTGTGGGTCGCGACCCCTGGGAGGTCGTGTGAATAGCAGAAGGGGATCGCGAAGTGGTTTACAAAACAAAAACGCCTTATTAACAGCATGAAAATCTGGCTTCCAGGTAGAGGCTCTCTGTGAAGCAGTCTTGAATAATTTCAAGGGAAAAATGTTCCGGAACCGGGTATCGATCCCGGGACCCTTCGCTTAGCGCACGAATGCTCTACCGACTGCGCTACCCTAGGAACTATACACGACACCGTCACAATTCTTCCCTTTATATCCACACAACTCAAATGGGCTGACCAGATGCCATGAACCCAGCTTTGAGTGCACAAAATTCTGTGTGACTTAAATTGTGACTTTCTGTTATTCTACCTAGAGTAACGAATATATTATGCAAATCTGGCTTTCAGGTAAAAGCTACCTGTGAAGCAGTCTTGAATAATTATTCAAATTATTCTTATTAATAGCATTTTTTGTACTTAGAAACATGAACGATTTTGAACATGAAAATAAAAAGACTGTTTCAGTAGCTGTGTAAAAAATAATTAATGTGATGTTTTTTTTTTCCCCTTGTCTCTGCTTCTAGTTTATTTCCTTTCTGCTTCTTGCATCTGTTTCTTCACTACATATTATTCTCTTATGTAATTAATTAATAATTCATTTTTTTTAAGTTTCTCCTTGCGTTTACTATATATTTGTTTTTTTCACCTATTTCCGTTTTGGAAGTCCTTCTTATTTACGTTTTTTTCCTTTCTTCACATTTCTCTTGTTTATTGAAATTGGTTAATTATTTAATTGTATTTATACCTAGATAGGTCCAATCACTTTTGTTAAAACAATTATATTTCTTATTATTGAATACATGCAATAAACATAAACTTATCCCAAAAATAAGGTAATAAAATGTAACTGAAATACTCGAAAGAATAGTGTAATTGATTGAAAATCAAAGCCACCGGCATGGCTCAGTCGGTTAAGGCGTTTACCTGCCGGTCTGAAGTTACCCTCGGGAGCGGGTTCGATTCACGCTTGGGCTGATTACTTGGTTGGGTTTTTTCCGAGGTTTTCCCCAACCGTAAGGTGAATGCCAGGTAATCTATGACGAATTCTCGGCCTCATCTCGCCAAATACCATCTCGCGATCACCAATTCATCGACGTTAAATAACCTAGTAATTGATGCAGCTTCGTTAAATAACCAAATAAAAAAAATTGAAAATCAACAGTCAGTAACGCAAAATGACGACATTTACAATGCATATTTTCTTAATTTTTGAATTTGTAATATAGGCTATATTTGTGCTATTTATCAGCGTGTGGTTTTATTCCGTACACCAGAAGAATTACATTCATGTGCGCTTTTCAATGATGAAAAACCTCTCACGCAGCGGCGTTAATTTCATCTACTGTATCTCAGGTTTTATTTGAATACTGACGCGCTGTGCAAGATGTCCATTAATCCCATTGTGAGAGGAGAAGACGACGTTCCTCAGATTCGAGTTATTATTTCTCTGACGTGGCGAGATACATTCAAAGCCGAGTGGAAGTCTTCCGCATGGAACAACACTTGTTCCGTCACAATTAATCTGCTTGGGAGCACAATGGATGATGCAGAAGGCTGGGAATTCTGCTCAGGAATAGACGTGCTCAGTGGAATTGTAAGCCAACAAGCTGCGTTAGCTGGTACCTTGGACTTACATCACGTGTGCTAAATTTAACAAATTAGGAATTCTATGAAAATATGTTAGATCGAACACGTTATTTAAAATGGTTTCTGTAGTTCAAAATGCAGTTATATGTACTGTATAACATACGGTAATTATTCTAGATCACGAAATAATAATTCGTCTTAAAAGAACAAGAATAAAAATAACATTATTGAATGATTTGAATATAATTGAACAATGTGATCTCAAAACGCGTTGAGTCCATTTTTATGAAAGGACTGGGCTAGTTTTTCATCCATTAATTTTCAAATGACATTCACATTAACACAAATTTTTAGAAAGGGATTGGCGTTATTTTGGAAGAAAACAAGCTTAAAATATAATGTGATTCTTAAAGTTTCTCATTATTTTTCAAATATAATATGAATAAATATTTCAGATTTCAAGTCTTACTATGATCGGGTTTCGATTATTATCATTAATATGAAAAAAGCTGCGAAGATTGTAAATAAATTGAAGTTATCTGTAGAAAAGTTAAGTATAACTTAATAAAAGTCCAAAAATATTGCGGTAAAATTTTTGAAGGTCGTAAATAAATTGAAGTTATATGCGGGGGAGTTAATTATAACAGAAGTCCTAAAGAGTTTCGGAAAAATCTTTAAAGATTGTAAACAAATTGAATTAACTGATCAAAACTTTGTGTAAGAGAAGCCCAGAAAAGAAGCTATAAAATCTGTGAAGATTTTAAATAAGTTGAATTATATGCCGCAAAATTAGATAAAATGAACTTGACATTAGCCTATTATTATTATTATTATTATTATTATTATTATTATTATTATTATTATTATTATTATTATTATTATTATTGGGATCATTAATAAAATCATGAAACCTTCACTAGTACAAAGACACACAAGAATAGGCTTGTATAAAACCTTAGCACAGCCAGTATTAAGCTATGGTAGTGAAGCGTGCACTGTGAAGAATAAAGATGTCAGTAGAATAACAGCAAGTGAGATGAGGTTTATGAGAGCAACAGCTGGATATACTCGCTGGGATCATAAAAAATGAGGACATAATGCAAGAACTTCAAATAGAACCCATTATACAGTTCATCAGCAAATATCAACTTCAGTGGAAGGGTCATCTCGAACGAATGAATCGATGCAAATTCCAAAAGCACTGTTTCATTACGATCCATATGGCAAAAGATCTCTAGGTCGTCCAAAGAAGAGATGGACTGAAAATTCTAGTTTGAGACCGTAACAGGCCACTTGGCCTAATACTTGTTAGGAAGATGATGATGATGATGATTATTATTGTTATTTTATTAAGTTTAAATTATGTTTTATTTAACGACGCTGCCGAGGTTATATCAACGTCGCCGGTGTGCCGGAATTTTGTCCCGCAGGAGTTCTTTTACATGCCAGTAAATCTACTGACATGAACCTGTCACATTTAAGCACACTTAAATGTCATCGACCTGAACAAAGAAGACCAGCACTATGCCGATTGTGTCACCCAGGGCAAATATTATGTCTATTATAATTATGATGATGATTATTATTATTATTATTATTATTATTATTATTATTATTATTATTATTATTATTATTATTGTATTAATACTATAGAGTTCCTTCGAATTCTCTCTTTTTTTTTATTTCTTTCGTAGAGCTTCTCGACATGTTCAGTCCAGTGAAATTTTCTTGTTTTATTTTTACTACGACGTCTAGCTCTTCGCACAGAAAATAATATATCTTTTTAATCTCCTCCGTTCAGAACTGGTTTATTCTTGAGCTTCAACAAATATCTTTTTTGAAACTTTCCGCTTAAGAACGTTACAATATTAAACATTAGTAACCTCACAAAATGTTGCACAACTGTTACAGCCATTGATCTCCTATTGTAAAGTTTTGGAGGAAAATCTTTCAATCTGTCCAGGAAGAATGCCGACAATTGTGAACAAGTATCGCCGTAAAATAACCGCTATCCTTTAGAGCTTTGCAGAATAAAATATTGCTTTTCAAGAGCTCAGGAAAAAAGCATTCAGCAATAAAAACCATCACTTCAGTTTGATGTTTATACGAAGAGTTGGTAATCCTTCCAGTACACAAAAAGTAATTACTTTTCAGCTTAAATCGGGATAGTAGATGGATAAATGAAATGTGAACGTGTGGAAAATACACAGAACACAAAACATATAAATACTGGAAGAGAAAGGAGCAAAATAATTGCAATTAAAATGTTTTTTTTTTTTTATGTATCCAAACTTCAGGATCGAGTTACAGCTTTCAAATCTGAGCGTATATGACTTTTCAGAGAATTTGTTACAGAATTTGTGACCTCAACTATCATTGAGGTCGTAAGTTATTTTATGCTCGACCATGCCGAAATGTACTAATTATACATCTGGTAGCAGTCCTGTAATGCATGTCATTAAAGTACACCTATTCATTAAAGTATAGGTCTTCAGCCAATGATAACTCAGCTTACATGTGTTCAGCCAATGACAAGTCAGCTTTGTACCGTTATAAAACCGCAAGTATCGATTATTCTCGGATATGCAATCGAAAGAGAATTAGCGAAAAGTCACGGAGGCTGGAAATCCAATACTGTCGCAGAAGGTTATGTTCTGTTACTATAATAATTAGCGTTAATTGTAAATAATATTCAAATAAATTCAATTTGTCATCTCGTTTTTCAATGTCGAATTCAATAATCAAGGTTATAATATTATCAAGTTTAACGGGACTACGTCAAGGTCAATGACATTATTGTTCCTCGGAAAAAATCAATACTTTCGCGTCTGCGCACATCTCACAATTCACGACCTAGAACAAGGTCACTTCTGATCTTGTCAGTTACAAATAAAATGTATACATCTGAATACCGGTAATTTCAAGTTAGAAATATGGTCGAGCATAAAAAGTCGTATGAAACTCGCCTATAATGGTAATTAAGAAGCTCGTATGAAAATTATGAAACTCGCTTGCGCTCGTTTCATAAATATCCATACTCGATTCTTAATTACTATCATTATAGGCTCGTTGCATAATGTACTATTGTGTTTATAATCTTACGGATTTTAATTAAATATTATTTCCAGTAGATTTTCCATACATTTTCGTGAAATAAATTTCGTTACACAATAAGTAGGATTTTTTTAAATTTTGGTTGCGCATGATTTAAATCCAATCGACTTTTAGGCTAAGCAAGTTAGCCACCACATTTAGTGAAGAACGTCCTTATCTACGTATATAATAGTAGAATTAGGACCGCATTTCATACGCAATTGTTACTTGAGCCTGAATCAAAACAAAGTCTGTATAAGTTATATTAACATTTTATTCTTTAAGTGATATTATATTTCAATAAACATTAAAGTTTTTTTATAAGTAAGGCATAATTAATTAATTTTAAAATGTAATGAGGAAATTTTGGACAAGGAACTTAAACACGTCTAAACTTGTATTGAAAGAGGAATATTTTTATGGAAACAAATTTGTTTCGCAATCATTATCGTGCGAGTTATAATGTTATCGAAGACTTTTTCATATGACACCCTTTATTGATTTAATATCACTTGAAGGAACAGATCTTTAAATTTATGTTCATGATAGATCTCACACTTTTAATTAATTTGTTTATATATTGCTATGAGTTAAAATATTAATTTGTATACAATTAATTATAGGTTCGAAAAGTCGCCGATTTACAGTCTGGGAATGACTGAGGCGCAGAACAAACTCCTTTTGAATATTTTCAATTGTTGTTGCTTCCATTTGTCTAAATTTCGTCCTTTTCTCAACCCAACTCGTCAATAGCGACAGATATCGTAGTAAAGACCCTGCTTTTCAGTTATTCCCATATAGTAATCAAGTGGAAAAAGATCTGGTGATTTTACAGGCCACTCTACATGTCATCTTCTTCCGATCCATCTATTTGGAACATTTCATTCGGATATTCTCGAACAAGAGCAGTAAAATGAGGAAGAGCGTCATCTTGTTGATACCAAATCTTATCATCAGTCCTCTCATTATTGTTGAGAATATCTTGTTTTATGTTGATTTTATCTATAGTAATGTCACAAGAGGTCTGAGATTTGCTTCGCTCGTGGATTTATCAGCAAATCTCAGACCTCGAGTGACATTTATTAGGACTATTTCGTGAATAAAATAAAAATGTAAATAATATATCCCTAAAATTCGCCCATAAAATGTTAATAATTGTATATTTATGAATACTTAACCTATTCAGACATTGTGAAGTCGATATAGATGAATAACGATTACTGCAATAAAGAAATTGTATGTTATTCAGTAATGACACTTGAAAAAAGCAAAATACACGTTTAAAATGCTAATTATATGTGCTGCGCTATTCTCTTGTTATTATAACTGAAAAACGTTTTCATTATCTGCTGAAATCATAATTTCATTTAATCATTTTATAGTATAATTACAAATAAACTAATTAACACATTAATTAAAAGAACAGTTGTTATGAAGGAGTGTCATTTTCTTTATGTACAATGGACATGGAATTAGAAGATGAAGATGTAGATGTGGAAGTAGGATTTCGCATTTTATTTAGTACGATGCTCATCGATTTACATGGAAACAGTTGGCGACACTAACTAAACAAAAGAACGACCATGCGATAAATTGATAGCGATAAATCTAGCTGCAGAAATTATCGCGATGTTTGACTGTGATTGGTTGGAATTAAAAATTTCATTACACTTCATTGGTTGAAAATGCAATGACGTCGTATAAACGAAATAGTCAATGAAATTGTTTCTAACACAAGGATTAACAAAATGTAACAGTAATTAAACTGTTACCATAGCAATTATAATCATAGTGTTTATATATAAAACTAATTAGAGAGTGATACTAAAAATGCTATTTCAGGTGGGATTAAAATACTATAGGGCGTTATTTAAGTAGCGACACAATTTATACAACTATAGTCTAAAAAAATATTTCATTTCCATAAAAATATTCCTTTCTAAATACAAGATTCGACGCATCTGAGCTTCTTGTTCAAAATATCTTCATTAAATTTTAATCGAAACATCCTTTACTTAAAAAAAACATTTATCGATATTTTATATAAATCAGTAGAACATGCTGAAAATAGTAACGTTTTGAGTTGCATGGGATAGGCTTTAACAGTTCCAAACACTCGACTTTTGTTTCTGTTATGTTGTTAATCGTGACGATAATGATCATGATTTCCAGATACTATTATTTTAATAATATTGTGACAGAGCTGGGATACGATCTCACGACCGGCAGAAGAAGGGCTAGGTCGGCCGTGGTTCGGCGCAAGTTGCGCGCGCATCTGCTTCCTGGGGCATTTGCTGTGGCGGAGAGAGGAGAGGAGAGAAGATAGAGCGACCGCGGCAGAGAGGGGAGAAATCCAGAGAACTCTGGATAGGCGTTATCTTCTAGGTATCTGTCGACTGATCGCGAACTTTCCAGAAGCTATGGTTTGGTTATAAATACAACACGCGAGTGAACTTGAGCAGTGTTGTTGTAGTCGTTGGACAGCAAGCCAGTCTTGTGTAGCAGTGAAGCCAGCTTCGAGACCGGAGTTCGACTTGAGTGTGTCCGCAGCTGTGTGAGCATCTGAAGCCTGAGTTCGAGTGCAGTGGGCCGCAGTTGGGGGACCTGAGTTCGAAGTTCAGCGAATTGTCTCTGAAGGTCTGGGGTTAGAGATACTGTGAACTCGAGTGACTGAGCTAGAAGAACTAGCCAAGGCAAACGAACTGTGAACTGAGAACTGACAGTTCTGATTTGTAAATAGTGCTTTGTGAACATTAGCTAAAATTAACAATTCATTGTTGTTCTCAATAATCCAAGTAAATTGTCATTGTCGTCTGTGGAGTGCAAATCCCATTGTTGACGGGAGTAGAATAAATTGTAGAAAGTGATTATTATTGTTATTTTGAATAAAAGTTACATATTTGTTTTGTAAAAAAGTTACATGCTACCATGTTACATTGTTATAATCCTGTATCACTATGTAGTGGCTGCATTTGAAGTTTTCATGTTTAGGATTATTATTATTATTATTATTATTATTATTATTATTATTACTATCACTATTACTATTATTATTTTATCCAGTTTAAAAATTATTGAGAATTATTAGTGAAAACTAAAATACGTTCAGAGTTTTATAATAGGATCCTGTTTGCCAGGGTTTGAGAAACTACAGGTCTTTTGTTCGATCTTATTATTTTCTAACTATGATATCTGTATATAATACATTTCGGTGAAAACGAAATAAAACAGAACAAAAGTATAGACAGAGAAATTTTCTAGTTTAATGGAACTAATACCTTGTAGAACATATTGCATTTCCTTGGATGCTGTACGACTTCCGCGGTTCCTCCTCTTCTACTGCGTGAATTTGGAGTGATATTTATCTGATATCTCTGACATAATAATCACTTACAGGAGGGTTGTGCAAGGAAATTGAAGGTTTTCGATTCTTCGAAGGAAGTTTAATTAGAAGGAACAATTCTTAGAACAGTGAGGCTCTCTTCTACGGAGTTAGCCACTGTCCGTATTTCCTTACCTTTCGAGAAACTCATACGCAGACATAAAATAGTAAGGGATGCGGATTAATTAACGAACAACTTATCGCGCCTACCTGGAGTCACGCCACATCCGAAGATTAGATCTGACAGTAACGATCTCGTTAAAGGAAGTAAGCTTCTGTCACCAGCAATTATCGTATGCGATTTATAATGGAATAGGAGAGAGAGAGAGAGAGAGAGAGAGAAAGAAAAGAGAGAGAGAGTTTTTGTATAGTACGAACTATTACCTAAAATTAATGAATGATCAATAAATAGTATCTTCTGAAGTGCACAAATAAAAAGTGTATAGAATCTACGCCCGTCAGACGTGAAACTTCTTAAACTGTAGACCTAAATGTGTACAGTAGTGGCAAAGAAAATACCAGACCGTCCCTTGTAGCTGATTTCAGAGCCTTGTTCACTCGGAGCATGATAGACTGGTAACCAAGACTTTCGTAGTACGAATCCTGCCTGGAAAGGAGACTTTTTTTTTTTTTGTTCCTTATTCAAATTTATTACCAATACTTTTCGATTGCAGCGATATTAATAATACTTAATTAACTTATTATTCCCAGAACATGAATTTTACCAGCAATCGAAAAGCCTAGCCTATGTTTTATTTAACGACGCTCGCAACTGCAGAGGTTATATCAGCGTCACCGGATGTGCCGGAATTTTGTCCTGCAGGAGTTCTTTTACATGCCAGTAAATCTACTGACATGAGCATGTCGCATTTAAGCACACTTAAATGCCATCGACCTGGTCCGGGATCGGGCTACGGCCTAGCAGCAAACTGTTATCTGAAACGTAAGATCCCTGGTTGATTCTGCCAGTAGTCATATGCTTGTCTCAAAGATTAAGCCGTGCATGTCTCAGTGCAAGCCGCATTAAGGTGAAATCGAATAGTATTGGGAATACATTTGAATAAGGAACAAAAAAAGTTTCCTACTCAGGCAGGATTCGAACCACGAAAGTCTTAGTTACTAGTCTATCGTGCTCTGGAGTGAACGAGACTCTGAAATCAGCTACAAGGGTCGATCCGGTTTTTTTTTGCCACTACTGTACATAATATCTGTGATGATAAACAAACCACATGTAATTTTCTTCTGTATTCAAGTCGTTGTTGATTTGTTTTGTATTCAAAGGCAACTGATGACAGTTGCCATAACAAAATAAACACAAAGCATTATGCTATAAATTTTATTGATAATAAAATTGTGAAAATTTGTTATTTTGACTGTAAGAATTACTTACAAGGCAGCTTATTTTCGTTCCCAAAAAAGTTAGGAAAGTTATCGGTTAGTAGGCTACATCCTGGAGGTTCAGTGTTCAAACTATGATTCTAAATGCTTACGTCAGGACCCTATGAAATGTATAGTTCGGAACGCAATAATAATGAAGCATGATAGCTGTAAGTGAGATTGTTACTATATTGAAATGGTCTGTCCAGCTACTTTTTAACAACATAAACGTACTAACACTTCGAAACTACCGCTCTACAAAATATTAGTGCTACATATCGTCGTTGTTCCTGCAATAACTCCTGTGTGACATATTTATCGATTTTCAGATTTCTGCTCTATTAAGTAACTTAAATAGTTATACAGCAAATAATAAAATCTTCTATATGTAATTATATTTCTTTGTTTCGAAAATGTAAGAATTCATAGTCTATGTACAGCTGCCATAGGATGAATAAATGTGTTTTTTCTTCGTACTGAAAAATTTTATATTTTGCACATAGGAGTTATTGCAGGAACAACGACGATATGACAGAAAATATAATTACATTGACTATTACACTTTTACTACGTCATACTACTTTTGACCAATAAAACGGTATGAAAGGATGTATTTCAACCAATTATGGCTGCTTATCGCACAATTTTATCGCGTCCCTAGCATTTGTTTCTTTGTTTGCCAACATTTGAAACTGCGCTGGTCTGGACGTCAAAAAAAAAAAAAAAATAGAAAATTACAAACCACTCCAGTCGATGCACAGCACTTTCAAATATGACTCGCATTGGCATTCATGAACAAGAATTAATAAAAATCACTGATCATACCTACGCATCTTCTGAAATCCTATTTACAAATAAATGAAGAGCACCATTCGGAAATCCTGAATAAGTTGAATGCATCATGTAGGCCTAAATCAACGAGTTCCACTTCTATTACGCACAGTCCAATATAACATCAACTGAACCACCAACCACATTCAAATTTGAAAATTGTACATTCAATAATTATTCCTTTTAAAATTATTCATGTTTATTTTTATGTCATCGTCGTTAATTAAAACTTTTCTAACACTTGTGTATATTATTTAGGTTATGTTATAGCTTCTGCTATATGATATTATGGAGAGTCACGTATCAGAGATTGTTTAATATTAAGATTTATTGAAAATCATCTGTCAAGTGACGTTGATTACTGGGATTCGGATAATTGAAGTGGAATATGACTGTTTTAATAAAAATGAAACTTAATCAACAAAGCCTTCTTGACTAGTAACACTGCCTTCGTGATATAGGTCGAGAACTTCTCGATGAGAAGGCATTGCTCACTACTGCCATCTAGCATGCATCTAGCGTAATATTTGTAATGTTGAGATGGTACAATAATACATTTGAAGACAGTTGTATTTTCGTAAGTCAATTAATATTTTATTGTATTGGAGTACTTCGTTACTTCTAATCTTTATATACTTTCTTCTAATCGTGTAATAGTCAATTAAATCCCACTCGAGTTTTGATTTTCTCTAGATAAATCAAAACCTTTAGTGAGATTATTGTTGATAATACTGAACTAGTATATAGATTATATATTATAACACATAATAGTAAATATATATTTCACCACTATACGTCTGTTGCTTATTATCCACTACTAGGCCGTGATGGAGGGAGAAAGAAAACACATGACTTAGGCTGTCCGACCCCGGATGCTAGATTTGCCCCACCCTGATCTAGATCATACAAACACAACAGGAGTTATTGGAACAGCAGAATGATTTTAAGTTCGTACCAATGTACTGTAATTGAATTATCAATCAAATGCATTTACAGGAGAATTATTAAAAAAATCGAAATTTATTTTTGCACGTCATAATACTTCCCCTTTAGGTATATTTCTTATAGTGGCATAGAAATACGATTGAAGTACGTATATAAAATAAAATTTAATACTTGAAATATGTTTAACAGAATTGATGCCTTAAATTTATGACAAATTAAGTTCCACTTTAAACATATAAAGAAATAAATTAGAGAATATAATAAAGCTATACACAAACAAATACGTATGTATTAATGAGAAAATGGTGTATTGAAGACGTTAGTCGACATGTAATTTGCTAAGTTAATTCTGGAATACGATTAACGAGATTGGCTCGCCGGGTGGGTGCGTTCCATTAACAAGATGTCGTAACTCAAGCTCTTTCACCTCGAGTTTGCTTGTACTGGGCGGGGATAGGGGCTGTAAGCTTGTGTGACCGCAGTCTGTGGGAGGGGTCACATGATGTAGCACCATGGAGGCTGCACCACGCGTAAGAATGACGAGTGCACACTGCAGATACATCGAGATGGAGCTACATGTTCATTTCTTGAATTGTTCTAACTTCTCTACCAGTCTCGTGTAAACGAGTTACAATTTGTCTCTGTAAACTATCCTGTACAGGAATCCTCCTTTATTTAAATTTTCCTTCTACTTGGCACATTTTGGAGGTAGGCCAACGTATGTACTGTATGTACGTAGTCTACTAATTTGCATTGTGGAATTTCTTGCTCCACGAAGAAATAGGTAATTATTTGTAAGTTGTATAAGATTTGCGGTAAAAAACGTAGTCTTTGGATAGGTACTCCCAGAGTTAATAGGCATTTCTTGTATTTATTTTCTACAGTTACGACTCTGAATAACTAAACACTCAAGCAAATAAATAATCTTGATTTATATTAGTTACAAGATCGGTCAGTCAGTCTGTAGGTCAAATCAATCGACTGCAGTCTCTGTCGGTAGTCTCGGAGTCACGTTTGGTAGGTCGTCACGTTTTGTGGATTGCCTGGTAGAGTTACTTTCTGACGGTCGTCCTTTCTGAGCCGCGTTTGGCCGGATGTCGCCTTTGGTCGGCCACCCGATCGGAGTCACGTTTGGTCGATCCCCCGGTCGTAGCAGTGTTGAGTCAGTAACCCTGTCTAAGCCGCGTTTGATCGGTAGCCCGGACGGAGTCTCGTTTGGTCGGTCGCCCGGTCGGAGCAGCGTTTGGGACGCCGGAATCACGTTTGGTGAAGCCTTGGTTTTTCTGAACCGACGCATGCGACATGAGAGCTGCGAGGCAGGCCTCGCACAAATCCGGACTATACGAGAGATAGTGAGTGGTTTCTATAGCTGCGATGTGTGCAGACCTCGCATGTCGCAGCTATAGAAACCACTCACTATCTCTCCTGTAGTCCGGATTTGTGCGAGGCGGGCCTCGCACGTCGCATGCGTCGGTTCACAAAAACCAAAGCTTAAGTCGTAAGATCCCCGGTCGGAGCAGTATTCGGTCGGTCGCTCTGCCTGAGCCGTCTTTGGTCGGACGACCGATCGGAATCACGTTTGGTAGATCGCCCGGTCGGAGCAGCGTTTGGTCGGTTGCCCTGTCTGAGGCACCTTTGGTCGGACGCCCGACCGGAGTCACGTTTGGTAGATCGCCCGGTTGGTACAGCGTTTGGTCGGTCGCCCTGTCTGAGGCGCCTTTGGTCGGCCGCCCGGTTGGAGAATCGTATGATCGGTCGCCCTGTCTGAGCCGTCTTTGGTCGGACGCCCGATTTGAGTCACGTTTGTTAGATCTCCCGGTTGGAGCAGCGTTTGGTCGGTCGCTCTGTCTGAGTCGCCTTTGATCGGACGCCTGATCGGAATCGCGTTTGGTAGGACGTCCGGTCGGAGCAGCGCTTGTTCGCTCAGACTGTCTGAGCCGCCTTTAGTCTGACGCCCGGTCGGAGTCATGTTTAGTCGGTTGTCCGATCGGAGTCAGCTTTGCAGGTGATATGTTAAATATTGATCATTTATTATAGCCTTAACTTTAAAAAATTCAATCGAAGTCACTGTCATTGAGTGGTGCACAACCGTCTTCACATAGTGAACAGAGTCCAGTTTTCTTTGTGCTACTCATGACGCAGGTTTCGTTGGACCCAAATCCGGTCGATTATCCTTAATTTAGAGACGATTAAACTAACCGCTATTATTACATACTGAATCAAAGTTTATTCTCGTAGCGGGATGGCATTATTACCTGAGGTCGAAAATTCTATTCTAAATGGATCATTTCCAGAATACAATATTACAAATTTTACAAGAACACAAATCCATAATTAAGAACACATATAAACGAATTTATCATAAAATTTCATCATTCACTATACACTATACAATATTTTAAATTCAATTACCTGTACTTAGCGTACTTTATGCAGAATACAATATTCACGTCACTCGACGACAGTCAGCTCAAGCGAGCACTTCATTTAAAGGATGTTAAACTCACAGTAAAAAAAAAAAACAGAAAGCCGTTTCATTGCTGGGTCCAGATGTTTAAGAAAGGTTCCTGTAAACACCACACTTCTCTGACTAGGACTGTCAATACGGATTTTCACGTAACTTATTATAAAATATTAGATGACTTCTTTAAATAAGAAATGAAGCTGTGTTGGAAAGAGTGGGTGAAGAAAGAATGATACTGAAACTGATCAGGAAGAGGAAAAGGAATTGGTTGGGTCACTGGCTGAGATGAAAGTGCCTACTGAAGGATGCACTGGAAGGAATGGTGAATGGGAGAAGAGTTCGGGGTAGAATAAGATATCACATGATAAACGACATTAAGATATATGAATCATGTGAGCAAACAAAGAGGAAGATAGAAAATAGAAAAGAGTGGAGAAAGCTGGGTTTGCAGTGAAAGACCTGCCCTTAAGCACAAAACTAAATGAATGAATGAGATGACTTTTTATAACTTGTACTTATGGCGTTAATACCTTCAATTTTCCCATTCCGTAATTAAACGCCATGGAAAACTTTTGGTGTATCAAATTCAGTTTAGAAAAAATGAACTGTAAATACGTTTATTATTCAGTAAAAAGAATCATAATTATAGCTCTTATCATGCCGGAATGAAAGCATAACTTCACTCAAAACTCCGCATAATATTACAAGCAGACAGGCATCAATTCCCAAGGCGTAGTTTATTAGTCTGTGAATATGGGGTTTCAATGTAGCGTTGGCACAAAATGGCTAGATGCGTACACAATTTAAACAAATGACTAAACGGATAGTGGGAAATGCGGTACATACTACTTGAGATATAGAAGGTATATTGTAACGATAACATTGTTTAGTTTTTTTGCCAATTGTAAGATTTTATAAATTTCCGAAGATGTCTATAGTAACCGCAGTATTGGTTACGTTCACTTTTTACGGTAATGGCGTGACTTTGAAACTCATGCTGTTTTCCCCCATTGAATTTCTATGTGCCATTTAACGTAGTTCGACTTGGTTTCCACTTTTCGCTAAGATGTAATCAACTTCCTTGAATTGCTTCCACAAAATCCGCAGTAACACTGAGCAAATTGAAGTACAAAGGAAACAAATTGAAGTTTCCTTTTCTTTCTTTATTTAAGGTTAGGATTTCATTGCACATCGCTAGTCGATAGAGACAGTAAATACGAGAGTGAGTGTGTTGCGAATGAAGTCGATTTTATGGAGCAGAAATGTAAGAAAAGTACATACAAAATATTAATGTTCCTCTGTCAGAAGGCGTCTTTTGAGTTTCAGGTAGGCTTGTCTACAAATTAATTTCAGGTTGTATTTGAAAGTGATGCTTAGTAAGTCTGAAACCACTAAGAAATTGAAAGGGAATGTAAAAAAAAAAGTGCGACTGTGAATACGTATCAGCAAATCTAGACGACATCTTTCGTTTAGCACCAAAATCAGGGCAATAGCACACCGGAGTCATAAGATATAGGGCTACTGCTCGGAAATTTTCGCGCACGTCCAAAATGACAGCCAGTCACCACGTGCCCCCACCAATTTTATGCTCCAATCGTAGTAGTATACCCGATCGAACGAGACCATATTTATTTCAATCGTATTATTAGTCAGAAGTTATGGTGTTGGGATGGATCACCCTATAAACGTTTCATCGTTACAGTTACCTCGCATCGAATTTTCCATCCTGGTACTCCATAATACTATTGGTCTGATTTGAAACACTTATTCACGTCAAAATAGCAAAGGCGTTCATATAAACATAAGAATCATTTCGTTATATTGTCGACTTACAGTTACATTTGTGCTTAAGATAGTCATGCTTTTCTTCATAGACATTTCTTAAAATGGCCGCAGTGGGCTCTAGTATAAGCTTTAAAACGCTGCATCATGGATGAATATATAATAGGATGCGAAACTTACCGAGTTTCCCGTAACACATACTAGAGGCGCTGTTGTAGAAAATGATCTTGCTGCCACCTGTTAGAGGGAGGGGCGTTATTACATCTAGCAGCGCACCAAGTAGCGAAAAGAGTAATTACTCCATGCATTTAGCAGCGCACCTGGTGACGAAAATGTTAAACTGTACAGAAAGTATTCCCTCCCACCCTCATCGACATTCAAAGCTAACCCAATTTAAAATAAAACATTTACATTTTTATTCCTCACAGCAGCTTCTACTGAAAATTCTTACCGGAGCCAACAGGATAAAAGATACGATCTATTTTACACTATCCAATTAAAATATAACCAGACACAGACAAAAAAAAATAAACCAAAAGGTTAGATAATTGGGATTGTGTTCTTTTTGTATTTATTGTACAGCGCAATTGAAAAGTCTGCAAGAACTACTTACAGTAAATAGTTGAATTTATTATATTACTATTACTTTACAATACATTCAACAACACTATTTTTACAACGTCCATAAACATCACTGTTTAACATGCACTGCTTATACACACACGTAATATCACTTTATGTTCACTTATTAGCAAGTTTCTGTCTGCCATCTTGGCTCCTAGTCGAGTCCTCGAGCAATATCTCGAACGGATAAATAGAGAACGCTGGGTAATGTACCCAACACGTAGTTCTAATGTTCACCACCTACGACGTTGGGCGCTGATCATCTTATTTCAGCCCCCCACTGCCAGATGGCGCTGACCGCAGTTTCGCATCCTATTATATATTTATCCATGGCTCCACCATGAACGGTCTTTATTTCTCAAATATTCCAGGTGTTTTCTACATCACCTCACACCTATATGGTGACGTACGCAACTTTGCACACTGGTTTGAACTGTACGTAATTTTGTACACGACAACCTACCCAGGTAATTTTGTTCCTAGCTATCTACGTAATTTTGCACACGGCTAGCTATGTAACTTTGTACACGGCTGTCTCGTAACTTTTTACACGGCTACCTACGTAATAATCTTGTACACGGTCACCTACGTGACTTTGTACACAGCCATCTACGTAACTTTGTGCACAGTCACATATATACATGACTTTGTGTAGACTACAGCTACATACGTAAATTTATGCACAGCCAAGTACGTGAATTTGTACACAGCTACCTACGTGACTTTGTGCACAGCCACCTACGTGACTTTGTGAAAATCCAACTACGTAACATTGTGCACAGCCACTTACATGACTTTGTGCACATCCAACTATGTGACATTGTGCACAGCCACTTACGTGACTTTGTGCACAGCCACCTACGTTGTTTTATGTATAACCACTTACGTGACTTTGTACACAGCCACCTACGTTGTTTTATGCATAACCACTTACGTGACTTTGTTCACGGCCACCTACGTGACTTTGTGCACATCCAACTACGTGACTTTGTGGACATCCAACTACGTGACTTTGTGCACATCCAACTACATGACTTTGTGCACATCCAACTACGTGACTTTGTGCACAGCCACCTACGTGACTTTGTGCACATCAAACTACGTGACTTTGTGAACGTCCAATTACGTGACATTGTGCACAGCCACTTACGTGACTTTGTGCAAGCCACCTACGTTGTTTTATGCATAACCACTTACGTGACTTTTTGCACAGTCCCCTACGTGATTTTGTGCACAGACAACTACGTGATTTTGTACACTCATGCCTGCCTAGAGTTTTTACACGCCCATATACGTATTTCTGTGTATCTACATACATATACAACTTTATACAGTTTATTAAGGCCTACGTAATGTTTGCTCGCGCACTTCTGTTATTGTATTCCATTCTATAAATTCCTATAATCTTTACTATTTAATCTAAGTGATATCCGGCTTCATCCTAAACTGACTGTCCTGAAAGAAACCAAAATAAAACGAATACAAGTCGAGGTGTCCTTGTCGGAAATGCGATAATCCAGGTCAGTCCCGTTTAGTGGAGAGGGGGGTATGCTACTTTATTGGACTGCATCCAAAACACAATACGTCGATACAACACTCTTGTGTTTTCATCTCGGGGGAACTGATTGGAAGAACACATCTCCTTGATCGGTGGGTGGGTACTCCTTACTTCGGAAGACTCATATGCCTGCTGTACATACCTTTCACGATTTCATTTCCTTTCCGTTTTCAACCAAGATGGAAAAAGCTGAGCACAACTTGCAACCAACTTAGTCTGACCGGTTTGCTATAGAAAAGTTTTCAATGCAGGAGGCAAGAGATTCACATCCCGGCCTAGCGATATTCATATTTCGTTCCCCGTTCTACAGCTGCATGCCAAGAGTAGCATCGCGTCTGGGTTCGTACTAGACTGGGGCATTGTTCGAGCTCCGTAACTAGTTGCACCAGCAAGAGAATGACTCGAGCGAGAAACGCGACTTTTCAATGAAACCCATACCAAGTTGCATGCCATGAATATTAATAAAGCACATGAGAGTTTAGATGTAACGTTAATGTAGGAAATGCTGTAATCAAGGTCAAAACAAACCTAGTTTATTGTTCTAAGCTATCAGTCATCTTCTGAAATATATCTCAAAATAGTACAATGATTTTTTAATTTAGTGGACACAAAACAATTATGGACACAAGGAGCAGATCGATGAGATTGTTTTATACTAAGATAAATGAACCAGTAGTTTGATGTGGCATTTTGTTAATTTCTTCACGCGGGTATAATCTTTTAAGGTAGAAGATTTAAGTAGGCACCTACTGGCCGGAAATGTCCGTTACCATTTCTATAATACCCTGCGCTAGAGATGAGAACGGCTCGAGCTTTGCTTGGCCTTTTCTCGCTTACTAGGCAACCGCCAATACAAAAGTCAGTTCTTCATTTCCTCACCAGGTGGAATTAAAGGCTGTGTGATGTATCTCGTCTCACTGTGAAAAGAGAGAGAAAGGAGGTATGTCTTACTTCGTCTGTGTTGTTATGGCGATAGGGGAATGGAGCGGTGCCGTCCATCCATCCAGTGGCGGAAGGGACCAGTTGATATATTCTGTAGCGCAAAATAAAATTACAAAATATCTCTCTTTGTACTGTGTAGTTCCGTCACTGAGCATGTCTTTCAAGAAATTGAGTTCCGGTAGCCTATACAATAACAAGGTTTTGAAAGGAATACTGAAAATTTACAACCCTCCTATAATCTCCACCCTCATTTGGAGGGACTTGGTTTTATTGCTACTGAGACAAGATAAACCTTACCAGGTATAGGCATCTATTGGCCGGAAATGTCCTTTACCATTTCTATAATACCCTGCGCTAGAGATGAGAACGGCTCGAGCTTTGCTTGCCCTTTTCTCGCTTACTAGGCAACCGGCAATACAAGAGTCAGTTCTTCATTTCCTCACCAGGTGGAACTAAAGGCTGTGTGATGTATCTTGTCTCACTGTGAAAAGAGAGAGAATGGAGATATGTCTTATTTCGTCTGTATTGTTATGGCGATGGGGGAGTGGAGCGGTGCCGTCCATCCATCCAGTGGCGGAAGGAACTAGTTGATACATTCTGTAGCGCAAAATAAAATAACAAAATATCTCTCATTGTACTGTGTAGTTCCGTCACTGAGCTTGTCTTTCAAGAAACTGAGTTCCGGTAGCCTGTACAATAACAAGATTTTGAAAGGAATCCTAAAAAATTTACAACCCTCCCATAATCTCCACCCTCATTTGAAGGGACTTGGTTTTATTGCTACTGAGACAAGATAAACCTTACCAGGTATAGGATCACGAGCTTACAGGAGCCGACGGGCCAGGGTTTAACTCGCAGGCTCGCTGCTCTATCTGAATTGCATGGCTTTCAATTGCTGTTCATGTTTATTGACATCCGAATTCTTATAAAAAGAGTAAACAAACGATCTCTATAATCGACAGAGACATTATTGTTTACCTTTCGGCAGCCGCAATTTGGATAGGTAGTTGAAGATTCACGAAACGGCATTTCCCAACCCAGCACGCGTGGCTAAGAGCGTATTCCGAATCTCAGCGCTGAGCTATCTGATGGCATCACGATGTTCCGATGGAGTCACTGATGCTCCACTGGTGTCGCACCGGTGCCATCAGCTTGCAGAGGTGGTGGCAGTCTACATCAGCCGCCATCAGTGAATCTGATTGGTTCTTGTATAGGGCGGGAATTAGCAGACGAATGACATCGTGCACTGTTGGTCATGGCGGTGTGTTCTGCTTTAGTTCTGCTGTATTGTTTGTAATGAGCACAACGTAAAAACAATATGTTAATGGCTTATGAGCGAACATGTCAACGGACCGATTATTACTACCGATTCAAGAAATAAATTGTTTATGCTCTCTTTTCTTTGAACGAGATGGCAGTACGGAAATTTCTCAAAATTTTGCTAGCGTAGCACAGACAACTACTTATACAGTCGCCATGACAGCCATCGATCCTTCCGGCAGGTTTGTTCCTATTTCGCTGCAGCGTGACGTCATTGTTGTCCACCGGTCCGGTGATATTCGGAATACGCTGTAAGAAAATTGTGTGTGCCAGCCACAAGCGCACCCAGCGGAGGCGTTTTCAGTATAGCAGGGTTTGTACTCAATGAGAGACGTTCAAGTTTGCACCCTGTTAATGTGAATATAGCAATCTGTCTGTTCCTTAATAATCGACCATGCTGTTCCTGTATTAGCAAGGTTATGTTGTTCATTGCTACAGATATAATGAAATAATCTTTTGCAATAATTATAATTAAGATTGTAGCAAGCTTTTATTTACATTTAGTCGGCCTCGGTAGCGTAGTCGGTATAGCGCTGGCCTTCTGTGCTCGAGGTTGCGGGTTCGATCCCGGCATAGGTCGATGGCATTTAAGTGTGTTTAAATGCGACAGGCTCATGTCAGTAGATTTACTGGAATGCAAAAGAACTGCTGCAGGACAAAATTCCGGCACACCGACGACGCTGATATAACCTGGGCAGTTGCGAGCGTCGTTAAATAAACCATAGTTTAAATTTTTTATTTACGTTTAGTAAGAGAGTCAACATTTTGCTATAAAAGTTTGAATTTTCTTTGCATTTGGGAACGTGACAAATATTATTTATTCAGTGAAATTTTAAGTTGAAGACATTTTCAAAAAAATATGTTCAATTAAGAGTTTATTTTAAAAGAATGAAACTTTCAGTGCGTTATTCTGTGAAAAGTAAGTTATTTTCTTTCATATGTTTGTCAAACTGGAAGGATTTGACTACTGTACATAAATATTCTACCAGATTATTTTATTTAGTGATTTTAATTAAAATATAGGTTTAAGAAAAGAAATAAATATGCAAGTACGATAAGTGTGTGTATGATTTCGATTTGAAAAGCAACTTTTTTTTTCTATATGCATAAAAAAAGGTAAATATTCTCCGCGCAATGTAAGGTTGTAATTTCTTTCTTTGTTTCACTGCCAGGCTAGGTTAGTTATTGTATCGGAAGTCACTCTTGAAGATAACGACTACCGCAAAGCAATCTGCTAAACATATAGCTCGAGAAGAGCCGGCCCGGACGTGTAATTTTGACGAAACAATTAGGAGTTTTAATGCTTTTATTGTCACAAACATCTTAGTCTCATTCTCATGACATTTTTCTAACGCTTTTTGTATTGAAATTTTAGGTCTAGTTATTTATATCATGATCACGTTAAACTATATCACATCCTAGCAGTTACTAAAAATGTACTGCTGGTACGTACAATTTACTTCGTGATACAATGCGTGACGGTGTTACCACAGTCTACTATATGCAGTCACGAAGCTTGGGATGATTTTTTGCCAACGAGTTGCATTTCTCGCGATAGTTGCTAGCCGTTTGGAGCGCTGTGAGTACTAGGAACAATAGACTGTGTCACTGCCATCGTGATCTAATACAGGCCGTAAGGCAGGCCATGTGACTCGCTTAACCCGATCACGAAGGGCGGCGTTTCAACCATATAAATTAATTGGAATGCATAAAGAGTAACATATATTTCTCTAAAATGTAGTGTAATTGCATTAATAAAATTTAAAACAATGATTAGGGGACACTTCAGACATAATTCGTTGCGAGTTAAGGTGTAATATTTTTGGTGTGAAAATTACGCTGTTCGTATGTGTAATACCTGCCTTTATTTCGATTAAATATTGCGAAATTCTTGTACATTCATTTATGCACGATTAAATAATTTTCAGTTGCACCGCACGAATATTTAGATATGTTGAAATTATAGGTTATGTTTACTGTACCAGTTGCCCCTTTCTGTCTAATTTTAGTGGTCTCAATCCCCTGTCACTACATATGTACAGTATGTTATGTCATATGGATATTATAAGTTATGTTTACTATATTTAACTTACATTCCTATATTCGCAATTATACATTATAATTAAACGTAATGTCATGTATGATACCCGTCACATTCTATTTGTCTGTATTTTAATACTACAATTGAGTACTGAATTATTGTATTTCTCTACTACCTAAGGGACAAAGTAACACAATCGTACGTACACTAGTTTCACAGGAGAGGTATGGTAAATTTTGTGTCTACAATTAAGGAAGATAGATGTGCTAAATTAAAATCACAATATAAATTCGTTTTTATTGAACTTTAAAATAGCTTCCAGTCTAAACTTGAAATGTTGACGCGAACAGATTATGTTAACATGTAAAATTCTCTTCACATTAAAATAACACAGTTAACTATCTATGGATGCATATTTCAACTGTCTGTGTTTGCATATTTAGTAAGTATTAAGCTTCGTGACTGTATAGTAGACTGTGGTGTTACGGACCACCGATCTACGAAACTGTTGACTACACTACCAACTGCAACTTTAATAAGTAAAATGTACCCTTTGGGACATATTAAAGTGTCAAATATACGCTAAGAAAAGAGTGGGCCAGTTTTAATTTTCATTTAGTGTCGCTTAAATTTCGAGACGACACCTGGACCACGTCCAAGTCCCTTAAATGGCGCTGGAAAATGCAATTTATGCCTCCAACACGGACGCTGCACTCGATCTTGCGAGGAATTCCAAACAGACTTCGACCGTCCTCACACCTCCACGGTCTTCGTGTTTATTCTAGGAGAAACTAGCGCCTCCCACATCCAGCAGGGAAAGTCTTCTTGATTCGGAGGAATTTAAACGGCTCAAATGTGGCAATAGAGTCAAGCTAGCTCTCTCAGAAAAAGACCGAATGGCCATTGGTAAGTCACGATATCGCACCTTGGATTTCGCAAACATTTGTAGTGTCATCCAAGTGACTGCTTATATCAAACTATTTTCTGATACAAATTCAGAGTATCTGTGTCAAATTCCTTGTAAGACATTGATTTAATTTCTTTATATTCGCAATGCAGGTTATAAAGGTAAAGAATTAATAGTACTGCAAAAATATATTGAAGGTTTTCCACAGAAATGAGTATTTATATCATTCCTAACGAGCAGAAAGAGGTGTCCGGCAGTCTATCTAGGTTTATAAACTAATTATCCTAAGCTATTTGGTGCAATTTATTGATATTGACTGTGTACGTATTATTATTGTTATTATTATTATTATTATTATTATTATTATTATTATTATTATTATTATTATTATTATTATTATTCGAAAACGATGCACATAGTGTCGTCTATTTACTGCCATAAAACGTAGAGCTTTACACCCTTTGTCTTTACTCTTTCGAATTCTGCACACGTGATCACCAAATTACCTTTCGTCTCGTTTTTCTTCTATACTCTAACCACGATGTACAGTAGTGGCAAAAAAACCGGACCGACCCATAGAGCTGATACAAAAGAATCCTGTGCTGTGTATTGTGCCAAACTGTGGCAATTTCAATATGGATAGTGAAGCCAGAAGTATGTACTGCTATCTAATGTAAAAATACGCAGTTATCTTTGCCGAATAGAAGTAGAAATATAATATTGATGCCAGATGAAAATAATACTCTCAAAGTTTTTTCGTCTGTAAGTTTGAGGCACTGAAGGAAACAAAAGACGGTAAGAATAGAACAAATGCAATAAATTTCATTGTTACAATTAATTATACAAGATGGATGTGTTTTGTGACTAGCAAAATTTGAATCTGTGACTCTGAAATCAGGTACAAGAGTCGGTCCGGTTTTTTTTCAACAACTGTACATAAATACCGGATCACTTATCTGTGACACGCTAAGTATGCCGCTTCACAGAACATCTTGTTACTCCTTACCTTTTACAGTCTGTACCTCGCGTCAATGCAATTCCTTGTTACAAAGTACCAGAGAGTACCACAGTCTCTTCTCTGCAGATGTACATTTTGTCTACAGTTTCAAGGTGAAAATGTTGGAGCTTTTAGTGTAGATTCTGTATCCAAATGGTAAAAATTATTACATATAACTACTACATGCCTTTTTTAATTTTCTGAAAACTATAATAGTAACATTAACATTGTTACGTTGCCGCATCAAACACTACACTCTAAATTATGTTAAAGAAGTTGTCTATCTCTACATATACAGCAATCGATATTATAGAACATACGCCCATAGAGAAGTAGGCT
This sequence comes from Periplaneta americana, assembly GCF_040183065.1. NCBI lineage: Eukaryota > Metazoa > Arthropoda > Insecta > Blattodea > Blattidae > Periplaneta > Periplaneta americana. The sequence continues at coordinate 44,909,002 of NC_091124.1, forward strand.
TAATTATGCCGTTTCGTCCCATAACTTAACACATTAATGTGTCCCTTTTGTTCCCGTCTATCACCACACAAATTGGTTAAAAGTAGTAGCACTGTATAGAAAGTTATCACATAAGGGCATATTTTTACTAAACTGAAAGAGGCAGACAAAGAAGAGGCTGAGGGTTCCGAAATATAGTCACTTCCTCATCATGTTTGTTTCTCAAAACTTGTACTTGATATGAAAAAAAAATACTGCTGTTGTAGAAGAAATCACTCCAATACTAACTATTGGAAAAATGCTGCTACCAGGGTCAAGAAAGTAGGACAAGATTGTTGGTACAGGTTGTAGGCTACTAATGGAAGACGGTATTGATTTAATTGTTATAAATGTGGACACAGGCAATGGCATTGAGCTGCATTTGAATTCAATTTAACGGAGGGGGGCACCATGGCCCAGCAGTGCGACCTGTTAAGATCTATTGCGCTGATCCTCTGGTGATGCATTTCCAAACCCGCACCGGCTGACCACACTACTCGTCCCTAGGCCAGCCCCCTCTATGCGTCGCCAGCCGGCGTTCGGGAATGCTATGGAATGATGGAGAAATGGTGACGGAATGATATAGGTGCCTAATATGGAGACAAACGGGAGAACCTCGGGAAAAACCCAAACTGCGACCTTGTCCGCCACAAGTGTCACAATGGATTTTTCAATGAAAAAATCCCAAACCTGACCGGGAATCGAACAGGCAATGGCATAGAAAAAAAGTGAATATTTTGTGAATAATCTGATTTTCAAGTTGCGAAGGAAAAATCGAAAAATGATTTTTTTTTTCGGACACTGAAACTGTTTCTGAAGTGGAAAGTGAAAATATAATTATTAAACTTGTTTCATAATATTTTTGTTATTCTTAAGGTTGTATAAAGTATATAATTTATTTACTAATTTTGATACATCAACCACACCTGTGGAGAAACTGCTAGCGCGTCTGGCCGCGAAACCAGGTGGCCCGGGTTCGATTCCCGATCGGGGCAAGTTACCTGGTTCAGGCTTTTTCCAGGGTTTTCCCTCAACCCAATATGACTAATGCTGGGTAACTTTCGGTGCTGGACCCCGGAGTCATTTCACCGGCATTATCATTTTCATCTCATTCAGACGCTAAATAACCTAAGATGTTGATAAAGCGTCGTAAAATAACCTACTTAAAAATAGATACATCAATAGTAAAAGTAATACTAGTGTTTCATGTAGAAATTCATCTTTATTGTGTACTATATTAGGCCTACATAAAACACTCCTCAAATGCTATAGAGTCTTGGTAGTAACTGCAAATTGAGGCGTTCTCTGGAACAAGAACTTAACTGCAAAATCTTGAATATGAGATACAGAGCAACGAACATTTTAGATCTGGTGTAACAGTATTGCGTAGAACGACGTCCAAATATTTCTAGAGGCGCCGTGTTTGTTGAAGGGGAATAATATTTTGTCATAAGGGAAATATGTTAGTAAGGATTGAATATACAATACTGGAAACGGAAAATTACGTAAAGTACGTTAAGTTATAATTCCAAGGAAAGCCTCAATTTTACATGAGTCAGAATCATGGACTATAAGTAAAAAAATTATAAGAAGGTTTGTGGCCGCGAAGATGAAGTTCTAGAAATTTGTGGCTGCCTCCACGTGAATAAGAAGGCCAATGAAGGTACTGTAGTCGTAAAGAACTAAAAATCTTCAGTGTCATTGATAAACTAGAAGAATTTGGGAAAAATGATATGAACATCCCTGTAGAATGAAAAATTTTAAACTACATTCCTAGAGGAAGAAAAAGCCAAGGACGGCCTTGGAAGAGATGGAGTCAGCAGCTTTGAGCCGGAACGGTTCGTAAGAGAATAGTGCCTCAGTCGTTATGTTAGTCCGAATACATACATTGAGTCTTCCATTTGTGTACATATACACAACACCCATTGCCACTATAGCCAGATTTGACGCACAGTAGTAGTGCTTTTACCATCAAACACTGTGACTTCGGCGCTGCAGTCCGATCCAACAGTTCATTTGTTCTCTTAGTAGGCTAACCACTCTGCTTGTTATAGTCGCATACCCAGACAGTAATGGCTTTAATACTAGCGTATCCTAATGCAGTAGTAGCAGAATGGAACGCTTTACATGGTCTGAAATGGCCTGAATGCATCTGGTGTATGTGCATGAGGAGAGTATTTCAGAGCAGCTCGACGCCTGATTGCAAGAAGATATTCCTTTGAAATTCACGAAAGAATAGGTTGCCACTCCAGGGTGCTCCAGCATATTTTGTGATTAACGTACATGAGTACGTTAAGAATGCTTTCAACGCTTTCATAATCCTCTGCTTATTTTCCATTTTCCACGATCTACTAATTCGTACTGTATAAAGCTGGAAGTCTAGGAACAAGATTGTACATATCCTTTCAAGAACCGAAAGGGGAATTTCGACCTAAAGTAAAACAACGTGTAGATAACGATAAGCCATTTACTGTTGTGGTCGATGCAAGCAGTCCGGTAAGCTGACAAAAAATCACGCGAGAAGATGGTTAAGAGTTGTATTCTCCCGGATGTTGAGAAAGACAGACTACTACTTCTGAATTCCTGGAGTGGTCAGATAGATGACACTATATTTACTGATGAAGAAGTAAATAATGCTTTACATGTAAGACAATTGGACGGAGTTACGCAATAAGAGACCAAGCGCCAAAAGCCTGTTTCGAGATATTGGTCATTGAAATAAATCTGTTTTTTTTTTATAAAACATTTTATGCAAGAAGTATAATAGCATTCATACTATTACAAAAAATAGCACAAATAATACCAAAAAAATCTAACCGATTTTTGATAAGAGACCAACAGTTGAATTAATATTTCAAAGCAAAATAAATAAATAAATTTTATGCAATGAACAAATTTTTGCTTATAAATAGCAGCAAAATTCAGATATCGCATTCTTGATTTTTTTCCGAGTTAAATTAGCCTGCAATCAACAGATTTGTGCAAATATCTCATTTTTTTTTTCAAATTGCTGGTTGGTCTATTATTGCGAAACTCCGTCCAATTAAAACACATTATCCCTTCAAAAACTGGAAGATTTGTGCAACCCTTGGATGTATTTTTTAGATAATATAAAATTGTAATTAGAAGGCTAGAAGAGCATTTCAGACATAAAATTGTCTCTGAAAACATTCCACATTGTACGATAGGGGCTTCATAATAACATTACATTCTGTTGTGTATCAACAGTTTCTTTCACCTATCCTCAAAGATATGCTAATATACGCGTAGCAAAGGCGTGGATATGTGACGGAGAAACATGTGAGAAAGTTTGATGACGTTTTTGCAACAGTGTTGCATCTTGGAAACGGTGCACGTGTTACAGAAGAGAGTGAAAAACCAGCGTGTATAAAATGTTTGTTCTGTGCAGTGGCTCTTTGTTCCGACGGCTTAATTTCGATCCACACTATCAGTACTCCATTAATGTGAGTTACGAGGAAAAGAAAATGGACTAGAGCATTAATGAGACAGCTGTGATACGGTGTCGCGGAACTATGAGGATCCGAGTGCGCGCAAGAAGTGGTATAAGTAACATCGATTTTCAAGTAATCATATTTCGTAAACGAGAAAAAAGCGAAACGAACGACTATCATCACGTCTTTTAACGAACGAAAATTAGCTTAAATATGAATTTTCATTAAATTCAAACTGCACGACCTGGGATGGTTCCCGTGTTTGATATTCTGGAAGTTACGACATAAAATATCGCGCCATTATACGAACTTGAACCCAAATCCTTCCGGGCCATAATCAGTTCAGTAAAAGGAACATGCTTGTTACACTTTGACAGAATGACAGACCTACATGATTCCATCTCTACGTCCTTTAAAATGTTGTATTATACATTTCAGCGATCGCCTGTCTGTTATGCGTTACACAATACGAATAACATAGTGTAAATTGGTTTTTTATTTATAGGTTGCCCCACGGGATACGTTCTGGATGTGGATATCTGGAGCCTTATTTTCCACAACGTGTCGGCGAGGGGTAAGAAGTAATGATTTTTTTTTTTACTTCAGCTTTATGCGATTATATGTTGTGATCCTAAGAAATAACCATACTTTAACAGAAATACGTATTTTTAGCATACCATAACGTATTGATCTGATTGTGTCCATATTGAATATCAATCCATTTCACGTCTTTAATAAGCTAATAATATAGCATAATTTGTATTGTTAAAATTATATGGGGTGAGTAAAATGTATGGAACAATGCTTGTAACGTTCTTATTTCTAATTTTATGAAGAAACTATTTATACAAAAGTTGTAGGGTATCAAAAAAGGAATATTTTGACAATGGTTAAACATTAAACAATTTCAAAGACAGATTTATACATTGTTTGGTAGTAAATGGTGGGTATTTTGAGCACCTTTTGTAAACTGAAATCAACATATAATACAATACAACAATGCTAATTTGGTTTTAATGGATTTTCTTCCATTAAAATTCATGTATTTCATTACTATTGCAGTTAAATTTAAATGGTGACATATTCTAACAATGTGTCTTTTTTAGATTATAAATTTAAATAATATTGATATTATTATTCAATTGTTTTATTAGCTTTATTCACATCTTTCTATTAGTTTTTGTCTGCATTTCTTTATCCAAAACCTCCTCAAATTGGTGTACTGAAGTATTAAAATTTTCCTTTATTCAGTACACACACATTGTCATCAAAAGAGGTAATTTAAAAAAACAATAGTTCATAAATGGCAAAAAATAAATACGTTTTTGTACGTACTGAGACCAGAAGAATCCAAAAATGGGAAAATACGTACTTGGTACCGTTTAAAAAAGACAGACTCATTGGCACAACCTTTATAAATGAAAGACATAGTATCTGAAAAAATGTTCAAAATATTCCTTACTTGATATCTTACAACTTTTGTATTTAAATTGTTTCTTTATAAAATTATAAACAAGAAAGTTACAGCATTGCTTCATACTTTTTACTTACCTCGCATAATTTTGACGTTTTGCTAAGAGACGTAAAATAATGATTAGTTAAAAATCAGCGCTAATAATGTTTAAATTCCAATTTGCTCTGCCCTCAAACCCCGTTAATATATTTTTTGTAATATATGAATCTCTCAAGGAATGTCCGGGATCACTCATAATACTGGTTTAAGACTTTTTAGTTAAAGAGCCCAGGAAAGACAAATTTCATAATATAATATTAATCAATAAATTACGAAAAATATCGTTGTATACATTAACTTGTTACTTGCAATTATGTAACACAGGTGCACTTTAATAAAATGCCTAAATAATTTTTTTGTGGTAATGCAATTATTGTGACCTCACATTATTATAACTTGATTTTAATTAAAATTAAACCACTATGACATCATGTAATGTTTATTAAACAAATGTGGTGTACAGAATAGGTAATATTAATATAAAGTCAGAAATAATTATTATGACACAATGTAATTAAAATAGCATTGCATATTATGAATGGTTTGTAAGAGAATAAATTTATTATTTTACATAAATTGAATATTATCGAAAATAATAAATTTACAGTGTTTAAAAGTGTATGCAACGTGATATTAACTCCATTTAAGCTCCCTAGTACATTTCTTTGATCAAAATTCATACACTTACATAATTCTATGGTAGTGCTACAATTACATATGCGAAAAGATTTTTCGCAGATGAAGTTGGCTAAATATAAATAGAGATCCATACTTACAATTGCAATGACTGATATTATTTCCGATTTCAGACTTATTGTGATCATTAATTTATAATATTTAAAATTGCCTTAAATTGGTACCGAAGGTATGTTAACTATCGTTGAGTCTATGGTCAGGCATAAATATATTTAGTGTTATAGATTTATTAGTGTGTTTCCTGAAAGTAAGAAAGCTACATAAATATTTACATACATGCATAAGTGTTCTGCCCAAGGGTAGGTATTTCACTGCAAACCCAGCATTCTCCAATGTTTCCTATTTTCTGCCTTCCTCTTAGTCTCCGCATATGATCCACTTATCTTAATGTCTTCTATCATTTGATACCTTTTTCTGCCCCGAACTCTTCTCCCGTTCACCATTCCTTCCAGTGCATCCTTCAGTAGATGGTTTCTCCTTAGCCAATGATCTAATCAATTCCTTCTTCTCTTCCTGATCAATTTCAGCATCATTCTTTCTTCACCCACTCTTTCCAACACAGCATCGTTTCTTATCCTGTCTGTCCATTTCACACGTTGCATTCTTATCCATATCCAGATTTCAAATACTTGTATTCGCTTCTCTTCACTTCGTCGTAATGTCCATGTTTCTGCCCCATACAATGCCACAACCCACACAAATAACTTCACTAGTCCCTTCCTTAGTTCTTTTTCCAGATTTTCACAGTAGATGCTCCTTTTATATTTAATAGCATCTATAAAGGCTCCAGGGAAATTCACTTTCTGGGCGCTCCTCGTAATATTATATCACTGAAGGATTTTACTGCTAGAATAGTGCTTCCTGCGGAAGAGCGCTAATAATTAAAGTTACAACGAATCCAAGTAAAATTTGTATAGGAAGAGTAGCTTTAATAGGGACACTCTGACGTCATGCTGCCCTCCAACGCTTTTCAATGATTACTACAAAATTACAACCGTATGCTTAGAAATGCTTGGTCTTCTTCTTCTTCTTCTTCTTCTTTTTTTTTGCATCATCCGTCCCATTTTGCCTTTGGGCGTAGGGGTCACCTCTGTCCATCCAATCTATCCAATAACTCTGCCATAACAAGTCTCTTCAATTCCACCTTTATTTCCCCTCTCTGCCCTTTTTTTCCCCAGCCTGCCTATTGTGTTCTCCCACGTAATTATAGGCCTTCCTCTTTCTATCCTCCTTCAACACGCATTTCCTTGACCTACTTGAATTTCCTTTCTTCTGACATACGATATGCATGCCCAAACCATTTCAGTTGCGTTCTTCAGTAATCTAATTTAGTGTCTTCTTTTGGTTTACTTCTTCTTTTGTTTTTTTCGTTTCTAACTTGGTGTCGTCGAGTCTTCTCGACAGTTCTTCTTAAGTATTTCATTTCCGCTGCTGTCAATTTGTTGCGATGTTTGACAACTAGTGCAACTGAGTTATGAGTACTGTTACTAGAGTTGCCAACTTGGTAAAACAATATCCTACTACCAGTACTGGAAGATTATGCTTCTTCAGATAATATGTCACTTATTTGCACAGAAAATAAAAAAATAAACTATCTCATGGAGCTCTTTTTATGGAAAAATTACTTATTAATTAATAATTCTCACCTAACAATTTAAATCTTCTCGTTCCCTATCTTTTTTAGTCACCTACATAATTTTACTCTTATCTCTGTTCATTAGCATTACTTTTTTTTCTTCGCCATTCTAATCAATATTGTAATATATACTCTAGAACAAAACATGAACTGTTATCTGAAAAAAAGAACATTTAAGCTTAAATCAGAGATATAGAAAGAAGTGGGGGTGGATGATTAAAAGCAATGAGGAGAAAATTGGGAGAAATGGGAAGAGAAAGACGGGTGAGAGATGCAAAGGGGAAATAATGGAAGAGAAATGGAGAGGAAAAGTGGGGAAAAAGAGATGGAGAGTAGAAGAAGGAAGAGTTAAAGGTTAAAGTTATGTTTTATTTAACGACGCTCGCAACTGCAGAGGTTATATCAGCGTCGCCGGATGTGCCGGAATTTTGTCCCGCAGGAGTTCTTTTACATGCCAGTAAATCTACTGACATGAGCCTGTCGCATTTAAGCACACTTAAATACCATCGACCTGGCCCGGGATCGAACCCGCAATCTTGGGCATACAAGGCCAGCGCTATACCAACTCGCCAACCGGGTCGACAAGAAGGAAGAGATATGGCGCCGAAGATTGGAAAGAATGATAGCGATAGGCTAAATGGGTAAAGCAATGTAGAGAGAGGCGTGAAATGAGAATAAATAAAGAAAAAGATAAAGAGAAAGAAAGAAGAGAGAGAAAAGGGGATGAAAGGATAAGGAGAACAGAGAGGGTTAAGAAAGATTAAGGATCAAAATTAAAAGGTGGAGAAGAGAACAAGCGACAGACAGGGAGGGGGAAGAGGAATACAGTGGAAGGAAGAAATAAGCTTCTCTCTCATCTGGAGAAACTGATTCAATTTCTGAAGTGTAAATCGGAATTTTTGTTGGATAAGTTTCTTCGGCATGTTTGGTTTCATATTTTCTAATTCTCCATCATCACCTCTTCATCACCTCCCAATGAGGAAGCTTAACTTCCCAGCCAGCGTTATAATGCACTTACTTCCATACCTGATCAGCCACTTAAACCATATTTATAGCCAATAAAATGCATATAGATCAGCAGTATCATGCATTGAAGCAAGGTGACGGACAAATAAAATTTACGGATAATAAAAAAACATTAAAATGACTATTACACTTTTACTACGTCATACTACTTTTGACCAATAAAACGGTACGAAAGGATGTTTTTCAACAAGTCATGGCTGCTTATCTCACAATTTTATCGCTTCCCTAAGATTTGTTTAATTTTATCGCTGCCCTAGCATTTGCTTGTTTTTATTACTACCCTAGCATTTGTTTCTTTCTTTGACAACATTTCAAAGTGCAATTATTTACGGTACTATAAAACATGCTTTGCGATCTCAATTTGTTTCCCGCATAGATAGTCGACTGAAAATGGCGGCTCCGTTCAAACATTTTGGTGAAGGTAACATTAGTGAGATATAATTTTATTAAATCAATTAATATCTATTTTATTTTATTAGAGTACTTTATTTCGTCTAATTTTTATACACTTTCTCCTGTTTTTATCATCTTCCTACCACCTGTTTCTTTGTTTGCCAACATTTGAAACTGAAAATTCTTAACGGAACTATGAAACATGCTTTCCGATCGTCATTTGTTTACAGTATAGACAGTCAATTGAAAATGGCGGGTCCGTTCAAACGTTTTGGTGAAACTAACATTAGTGAAATAGAATTTCAGTAAGTCAATATTTTATTGTATTAGAGTGCTTTATTTCTTCTAATTTTTATTTTTCCTCTACTAATCGTGTAATAGTCAATTAAATCCCACTCGAGTTTTGATTTTCTCAAGATAAATCAAAACCTTTAGTGAGATTACTGTTGAAAAGTGCATTTTACCATTGTAGTTGATAATAAAGAGCGACAGATGCCTTTCCATGAAAGATAGTTTATATAGGAAATCAATTTTACGTAACAAAATATTTGTAAAATTGTGTTTCGCATAAAAGCAGTAAGGCTACATTCTTCAATCGTAAAATTAAATGGATAAAATAGTTTCACTGTTGTTCCCTGATACACAAATTATTGCAGTTATGTTGTGCACATTGGTACAATGTTTATATTGTATGAATCGTGGACAAAATTTTGTTTTCTGTATACCTAGTATTTTTGAACACATTTAAGTCTCGTTATTAACAGGAATCTGAAAAATAAGCAGAAGATGCCGTATAAAAGACATTTATTCCGTAATGTGAATAAAATAGCAGAATTCAACGACTAACTAAATCGTGAAAGTTTTTTATTCAATGACGGGTATTTCACTTGTGTCATTCATCCAGACATCCCTCTCTAGGATTGACGTGTCATTAACTGTAGATCTTTTTGCCGCCACAGCATTGCCCTCGGCATGGGTAGCGTCTGCATAGCACTGGATGATGATAATGGAGCAATAGTGGGATTGTTGGTAGGGGAAATTGGAGTACACCGCGAAAACCTACCATCAAGTAGTGTTTCTCACTACTATTGTCGACGAAATTGTAGCTTTCAATTCTCCAAAATCTTCAATAAGAGAGGGTCAGGTTTTATTCTCCTCCTGGAAGAAATCGTATTAAGGGGTTAAGTACACCTTACAGCAGTAAAATTTTGGGAATCTTCAAAAATTTTTTCCTCCATTACTGTATCTTGATACAATAATGAAAATTAGTATGTGTAAAACACTGTCTTTCTGCTATAAGAAAAAAATATTTTTACAATAAAAAAATATTTACATTTTTTTTTTCAAAATTACTTTCACTGTGCAGAGATGAAGCACTTCCAACATATCTAAAAAACTATTTAACATTCTGTGATGAAATTTTTTGTGTGTATTTATGCATGTCATATCCACAAGATGATGCAAGATCACTTCTCTACTTTTGATAGATTGTCTGATAAAAATAAATTCATTAAAAATGTCAAATATCAGCATTTTATTCTAATACAAAATAAAAAAATATATATTTATTAAGGAATGTAGTTCAAAGTGCATGATATTGCAAACATAAGTTTCAGCAATAAAATAAAAGAGAGAGAATATGAAAAAGTTAACAAGTTTATGAGTTATGAGGGAAACGCTTCATCACTGCACAGTGAACTGCCAACATTATGAATTTTGAAAAAAAAAATGTAAATAATTTTTTTTTAATGTAAAAATATTTTTTTTCTTATAGCAGAAGGACAGTGTATTACACATACCAATTTCCATTATTATACTAATGGAGGAAAAAAAAAGTTGAATATTTCCAAAAATTTTACTGCTCTAAGCTGTACCTAACCCCTTAAGGAGGTGATAATAAATATGGTAAAACTAAACTAGGATGACAACTAGAATACGCACTGTACTGCAATAGCTAAAACTTACTACTTTATTTTTAACCGTTGAATTACTGTCTTTCTGTTAACATTGGAAAGCTCTAGTAATTGTGGAATTGCGCCATAGAAGCAACGATAACTTCTAATAGCGTAATTTTTTGTAATTAAGAAATGGAATTGCGGTTACGAAGTTATGAAACGGGCGTGAAAGATAAGAAAAGCGCTTGCTTTCGGAGATCTTAACCCCATGAAAATAAAAGAGCGGATAATTTATTGGAAGGCAACTCATTGCGCATAAATCTGGGAGGCACTGGACGGGAGCCCAGAGATGATGCGCGCACTAACAAAAGAAACTCGCGCACTCGGAGTGCTTGGGGCTATTACTGCCAAGTTAGGGCGCCCTCCTCCCCTCCCCTTCCCCGCCACCGTCTAGAAAGAAATAACGACGCAGAGAATCGAAATACGATACCTGCCTTAATTCCAGCACTATTACACTACTTCTGGAGAAAGGAAAATTGTCTGAACAGACTACAAAGCTCGTAAGACCTTCGGCAAAACTAACCTACCAAACAAACGCATTGGCGCAAAGTTCAGAGCTTATAGGACGACGTCAGTAATCTCCGTTGTCCTGTTCTTCTTCATCCTCACCATCTTCTAATTCATTACTCCCTTTTATTACGCTTTTACATTTCTATTTTTTTATCGTCTCTCTTTCTTATCGATTCTCCCTTTTGGTTATCGTCTTCTTCCTTTCCTCATAGCCTTCCTATATTTCTCATCGCCTTTCTATTTTCATATCTCTCTCTTCCTCATCATATTGCGACCTCCTTTTGGGATGATTATTGAAATCCTTAGGACCACATTCCTGTGAGTAAGTGATTCACTGCTTGGTGCCATCTTATCAATTCAGCTACGGCATCCAGGTGTAACGGAGTTTACCTGTTGCTATTCCGCAGCCTCCTCATATCTATGACAACTGTTCGTAAATCGCGTACTTAGTTAGGATGCAATTAATTACGATACTTAATCACTCATTTAAAGTTTGTGTGACTGCAACCTATGTACATTTTTGTGTGGCTTTATTTTGTTTATAGTGTGATTTTTTCTTTTTATTTCTATTATTGTATTTGTATTTCTGGTGGTATGGAAGAGAAGACCTGATGGCCTTAATTACACCAGAATAAATAAATAAATAAACAAATAAATAAATAGACAGATAAATAAATAAATAAATAGATAAGTAAATAGTTACATAAATACATAGATAAATAAATGAATAGGTAGACAAATAAATAGATAGATAAATAAATAGGTAAGTAAATAGATAAGTAAATAAATAGATAGATAGATAAATAAATACATAAATAAATAAATAGATAAATACATAAATAGATAAATAAATAGATGGATAAATAAATGATTAGATGAATAAATAGATGAATAAATAGATAGATAAATAAATAGATGAATAAACAGATAAATAAATAAATAGAGAAATAAATAGATAGATAAATAAATAAATAGGCAAGTAAATAGATAAGTAAATAAATAGATAAATAGATAGATAATTAAATAGATAAATAAATAAATAGATAAATACATAAATAGATAGATAAATAAATAGAGAAATAAATAGATAGATAAATAAATAAATAAATAAATAGATAAATAAATAGCTAATAAATAGATAAATAAATAAGTAGATAAATAAATAGATAGATAAATAAATAAATATATAGATAAATAAATAAATAGATAAATAAATAAATAAATAGATAAATAAATAGATAGACAAATAAATAAGTAGATAAATAAATAGATAGATAAATAAATGGATAGATAAATAAATGGATAAATAAATAAATGGATAGATAAATAAATAGATAGATAAATAAATAGATAGATAAATAAATAGATAGAGAAGTAAATAAATAGATAAATAAATAGAGAAATAAATAAATAGAGAAATAAATAAATAGAGAAATAAATAAATAGAGAAATAAATAAATAGAGAAATAAATAAATAGAGAAATAAATAAATAGAGAAATAAATAAATAAATAGATAGATAAATAAATAGATAAATAAATATATTATGCTATCTCTCGCATTGACCGGAAGATCGTAACATCTCAGATACCACGACCCACGACGGTGCCATGCATCCGAGGGAGCTACTTGCACTAATATATCCCTGGTCTGCCGTAGTCCGCTGTGAAACCCCTACGTCTCCCTGTAAATTATGCAGCTCCCCCAGACAGGAGACAACTGTAGGCGAATCACGTCTTCTGAATCTCCCTTTCTACCAGAAACTATAGAAAGTAGTCGGTGAAATTGAAATGAATCCGAGGTCCTACGCCGAAAGTCACCCAGAAGTTCTGTTTCTAAAGGTTGAGATAAGAACTTCGAAAAAACCTCAACCAGGTAACATAGCCCTGGCCCACTCGTTTACGGTCAGACATGTTAGCCGTTATTCCATCGTCCTTCTTACTTTCACTTCCGTTCTCTCCATCCGATGACCTTCCCTTCCTCATTTGTTCTTCTGGAAATCCTCTTTCCTTCCTTCTCAGCGTTTGCTACATTCGTTACTATATCGTCGTTGTTCCTGACATAAATCCTATGTGACATATTTATCGATTTTCTGACTTTTGCTGTATTAAATAGCTTAAATAGTGATACAGCAAATAATAAAATTTCCGTTATGTAATTATAGTTCTTTCTTTCGAAAATGTAACAATTCACAATCCCCTATGTACGGCTGCCATAAGATGAATAAATGTGTTTTTTCCTCCTACTGAAAAATTGTATATTTTGCACATAGTTATTGCAGGAACAACGACGATATTAGTACATTATGCAACGAGCCTATAATGGTAGTAATTAAGACGCGAGCGCTCGTTTCATAATTTTCATACGAGCGTCTTAATTACCATTATAGGCAAGTTTCATACGACTTTTTATGCTCGACCATATTTCTAACTTGAAATTATTCAGAACTACTCATGTTATACTTATGTAAGTGAGGAGTGGAACTGACCTGAATTGTGAGACGTGCGCAGATGAGAAAGTATTGATTTTTTCCGAAACACGAATGTCATTGACCTTGATATAATCTAGAGAATAACATGAACATTACGCTTGATATAACCTGGAAATTGATTTAGAATTGAAAAACGAGGTGACAAATTGAATTTATTTGAATATTATTTACAATTAACGCTAATTATTATAGTGACAGAACATAACCTTCTGCGACAGTATTGGATTTCCAGTCTCCGTGACTTTTCGCTAATTGTCTTTCGATTGCATATCCGAGAATAATCGATACTTCCGGTTTTATAATGGTACAATCAGTACAAATGTGATTTCTCATTGGCTGAACAACTGAATTATAATGAATAGGCGTACTTTAATGAGGTGCATTACAGGGCTACTACCAGTGTATAATTACTACATTTCGGCATGGTCGAGCATAAAGAATAATAGTTTTTCTCGTAACTTTACGAAATCGAATTGCCGAGTGTTATAGCACACCATAATTCTTAACCAGTCAATAAGTCAAGGTTTGGGCTTCATCTTCGCATGTATCACTTCTAATTAATATTAGGAGGAATTTAATTAATTAGTTTATTAATTAATGTGTGTTTATCTGTGGGGCAAAGTAATTAGTTAAGCCGATCAACAGGAATTCTAAATATTGTAAACCAATAATTTACTCGATAAATATTTAACTTGTAATTAAATACTTGTACTATAATAATTTATAATCTGCTAAGGCAATATTGCTATAAAACTTTTAGTTTCATCTGATACAAGATATACATCTCACGAGATTTTCCCTCTGAAACAGAGACGCATAACTGCACTGAAACAAGATTCTTTCTCCAATGTATCTTCTTGCTGTCTTCCTATACCACATTTCTCTCACGTTTCGCCATGTTCCCAAGGCTGCCAACATTTATACGTCTTTAGGGATTTAATTCTCTACCACAAACACAAATGTTACCAATACGATCATCAAAAACACGTTGAACATCCTCCATGGGTTAATTCCCTCTTTAAGAGAAGCTCAAAATTATCGCTCAGAATAAAGGGGAAGACTCAAATTACGATTTAAAGCAGCACTTATCTCTTGCTTTTCAGACTAATGTCAAACGACGCTTCACCAGATTTAATGCGCTTTCCATGTCTACTCACATAACCCGTCTATTAAAAGTTACTCTGTATTTAGAAGGACGTCTATGTCAGGTTGATGCTACTTACCCACTGGAGTTCTACGAAATGTTTATTTTTGGTCATTTTTCAGTTTATCATTCAATATGACATTATTGTTTGGGGTGGAAGTACAAAAATTAATCTTAGTCCGTTAAATTTACTAGAAAAACGAATAATTAAAATGTGTTTGAAGAAAGATTTTGATTATCCAACTAAATTAATTTATTCCGAATTTAATGTATTTAATATTGAACAAATTTAAAATATACTCTGTTAAAAATTTATCATAAAATTTGTAATAAGTTTATATTACAGGCACATAATCATGACACAAGACGAAATAATAATTCAACATTAATAGAACCTAAATGTTTCACATCTGGTGATCTAAAGCATAGCATTAATTTTGGCCCTCGGTTGTATAATTCTTTAGCTAAATTACACCCAGAACTTCTAACATGTAACCCACTAACATATAACAAGAAAATTAGAAACGCGTTAATGTTTTCAATTTGATTAAATAAATTTATAACCTATGTGTATGAATTATTCAAGACTATATTATATTTGTAGTCTATAATTTCGGAATATATATTTTTTCATAAATTGTCCTACTTCATTCACGTACGATATTATTCTTTTCTATGTTAATATTATGTTATATAATTTCATTTTAGCTGTAATTTTAATTTTGGTTCCTATTTTATTTTATTTTCCATATTCATCTTATATTAATAAATTATATTATACAATTTAACTGTAGCTTTAATTTTAATTCTTGTTCCTATTTTATTTTATTTTCTATATTCCTCTTATATTAATAATAAGTCTGAACTGCGACCGAACTCAAGCGCTGCTCATTCGGTACTCAAATTTTGTTAATATTATTGTATCGTCTTTTTATATTGATTGTATTATTTTATTTCTATTTATATTGTTATAATCATATTCTGTATTCTGCATATTTAAATAATAAATTCTCAATTCTATATATATATATATATATATATATAAAACAGAAGCTTTCTTCCGCTTCAAATTTATATATATATATAATTTGAAGCGGAAGAAAGCTTCTGTTTTTTCTCTCTACACATAGCACCCTAAAGGCTTTATTGATTTATTTGTAGAACTGGTGGTAGCGCGATTAATTTTAGCTGGTTATTGAAATGTGCCATGGATTATATTACAAGACGGACAAAGTAATTACAATTTCACAGGGTTGGGTCAGCAATAAACTGAAGATCCAACGTAACAGAGAAAACATTTATATTTAAAAAAGAATAACTCGATATTAGAATTAATTCAACTATATACTTTAGCTTGCATTTAAATTTTAACGATGATTAAACAACACGATCGCTTTTATAATCCCATTTCAGTATAAAAATACAGGTAAATTCAAATTGATTTAATTATTAACACCAACAAGTTCAGAATGATATAAATTAGAATTATTCACATTTTGCAAATATGGCTGCCGATGTGTATTTCAACATAACTAAACAGCTACCACGGAAGAGATCGTTAAGATTTTTGGTTCTAAATTTTGGTAAATCAACCAAAATGATTAACAATTGTTATCAGAGGAGAAAAATTCGTGCAATAAGATATAGCCTATTACTTACAAATTGCTTTTAAGGACTCCAAAGGTTCATTGTCACCCTCACATAATCCCGCCATCGGTCCCTATCCCGAGCAAGATTAATCCAGTCTCTGGAATCATACCCAACCTCTTCAAATCTATTTTAATATTATCCTTCCATCTACGTCTCGGCTTACTCAAAGACCTTTTTCCCTCCGGCCTCCCAACTAACACTTTATATACATTTCTGGTTCGCTCATACGTGCTACATGCCTTGCTCATCTCGAATGTCTGGATTTAATGTTCCTAATTATGTCAGGGGAAGAATAAAATGCGTGCAGTTCTGCGTTGTGTAACTTACTCCTGTAACATCATCCTTTTTAGTTCCAAATATTTTACTAAGCACCTTATTCTCAAACACCCTTAACATCTGTTTCTCTCTCAAAGTGAGAGTCCAAGTTTCACAACTATACAATGGAAGCGGTAATGTAACTTTTTTTTTTCAAATTTATTTATTTAATACATTACACTTGAGAAACAAGTTTTGAATGTGTAAAATAAATGCGATAGGGTGAAAACTTGCACTAAAACCAGAAGTAAGTGTAAGTTAAACCAACATAAGTTGAATAATTATATGATAGAAAATTTGTTATTAAATTGTGTAAATATTGTGTATTATCATTATTTGTGAATGTAGCAGTTTTAAGATTAAGTATATGTACTTTTGAACTATTAATAAATAATATTAATATGTAAATTCCAATACATTACACTTGAGCTACATTAGGCATTGCAGCTCGAAAGAGCAGAAGCTCGTGTTCGGGCACAGTTCAGATCAGTTATACAAAATATATCACAAAATTAACAGTGTTCATGGAGCACAAAACATTAATATATGGTAAAATACATATAGCATGTAATAATATATCATCGTTGTTCTTGCAATAACTCCTATGTGATATATTTATCGATTTTAGATTTTTGGTCTATTAAACAGCTTAAATAGTGACACAGCAAATATTAAAATTTCCGTTATGTAATATAGTTCTTTCTTTCGAAAATGTAAGAATTCACATTCCCCTATGTACGGCTGACATAGGATTAATAAATGTGTTTTTTCCTCCTACTGAAAAGTTGTATATTTTGCACATAGGAGTTATTGCAGGAACAACGACGATATACAAATAGAAAATACAAAACACATGAATATTAGAGTATACACTTTTAACTCAATTATCTTAAAGGAAATAGAAAACAATTAAATAAGCACTCTAATTTGTTTCCTAAATCTATTTGTGTTACGTTTACTTAGGTCAGGATAAGCTCTAATTAATGCATTACAATCTGTGTCTTTTATTTAGGTAGTATCTATTTGTTTTCTTTTCATTTTTAATTTTTAATTTGTAATTACACTTGTATCTTACATTTGTTTCTGTTTTATCTCTTTTTTCATAAATTAAATATAATCGTATAATAAGAAATTATACTTCGTACAATGAAAAAAAAATCTCTGTATATAAAAAAAAAACTATTCCCCGAAATTACAATATCAGTTTAACAGTAAAATTTACAATTTGAATAATACAGTATATAAAACTAAATACAAATACAATTATATTCTGGGTCCAAAATTTCTAACTTTAAGTTGTTTTGACAGTAGACTGGATGACAAAATTTATTTTGGGATTTCGTAACAAACTTTTTTTTTTTACGGTGATGGGTTGTTAGCCCTTCACCCAACCCTCAACCCCGAAGCTGGAGGAGCAATAAGACATATTTCCTTTTTTTAATACGTTTAACTCTTTTAAAGTTTTAGGTTTTCAAGAAAGTTTTATATTTATAATAAGTGTTAAAGTGAAGATCAAAGACAAATGCAACTTTCTGTGTTATTTCTTACGATCAATTATTAATATCACATTAATGTTTTGAGAATCAACAAAACAAAGGCAGAGTCAATTTTGTGACAGTACTGAGTGCAGTGGATGTGGAATAGCCCAGCATCGATTCAGTTATTTGCGTCTAATCTTCCCAAAACTAAACTATACCTCCGAGAATCTTGCAGCAAGCCTGCTGCCTGTCGTAATCACCCCTTCCCTTGGTTTTGCTTCCTACCCAATTTCTTTTCCTACCGCATCCACAAGGAGAAAGAATTATCGTATTGTAACTCCTCCCTTGAGCAATCCGCCCTCTTTCACATTTGATTGGACCAGGTAGAGCATTTACTCTTCGGCAAAGATGAGGCAAAAACACGTCTGTTCTCTGAATGATTAAGGTCGGAATCGAAGTCCTCGTGTAACATTAGTGTCGTGACTGAGTTACTAGCTAGGACTGACAAGGATAAGTACATCGCCTCATCTGGCACCTTGCCCTCAACCGCCGACAAAATTTCTGCACCTCTATCGATCTTCTTACATCAGTCTTGGTGGCAACTCTACAGTTACAGAACGAGCGGTTTAAGCACTTCGGAGGTCTGGGTTTGATTTTCAGTGACTATTACACTCTTACTACGTCATACTACTTTTGACCAATAAAATGGTATGAAAGGACGTATTTCAACCAATCATGGCTGCTTATCGCACAATTTTATCGCGTCCCTAGCATTTGTTTCTTTGTTTGCCAACATTTGAAACTGCGCTGGTCTGAACGTAAATATATATATATATATATATATATATATATATATATATATAAAATTACAAACCACTCCAGTCGATGCACAGCATTTCAAATATGACTCGCATTGGCATTCAAGAACAAGAATTAATAAAAATCACTGATCATACCTATGCATCTTCTGAAATCCGATTTACAAATAAATGAAGAGCACCATTCGGAAATCCTAAATAAGATGAATACACCATGTAGGCCTAAATCAACGAGTTCCACTTCTATTACGCACACGTCCAGTATAACATCAATTGAACCACCAACCACATTCAAATTTGAAAATTGTACATTCAATAATTATTCTTTTTAAAATTATTCATGTTTATTTTTTATGTCATCGTCGTTAATTAAAACTTTTCTAACACTTGTGTATATTAGTTAGGTTATGTTATAGCTTCTGCTATATGATATTATGGATAGTCACGTATCAGAGATTGTTTAATATTAAGATTTATTGAAAATCATCTGCCAAGTGACGTTGATTACTGGGATTCGGATAATTGAAGTGGAATGTTGCATTTTAATAAAAATGAAACTGAATCAACAAAGCCTTCTTGACTAGTAACATTGCCATCGTGTATAATAGATCGAGAACTTCTCGACGAGAAGGCATTGCTCACTACTGCCATCTAGCATGCATCTAGCGTAATATTTGTAATGCTGAGATGGTACAATAATACATTTGAAGACAGTTGTATTTTCGTAAGTTAATTAATATTTTATTGTATTGGAGTACTTCGTTATTTCTAATCTTTATATACTTCCTTCTAATCGTGTAATAGTCAATTAAATCCCACTCGAGTTTTGATTTTCTCTAGATAAATCAAAACATCTAGTGAGATTACCGTTGATTATAGACTATTACACTTTTACTACGTCGTACTACTTTTGACCAATAAAACAGTACGAAAGAACGTCTTTCAACCAATCATGGCTACTTATCGCACAATTTTATCGCTTCCTAGCATTTGTTTAATTTTATCATTTCCCTAGCATTTGTTTGTTTTTATCACTATCCTAGCATTTGTTTCTTTGTTTGCCAACATTTCAAACTGAAAATTCTTTACCGTACTATAAAACATGCTTTGCGATCGTAATTTCTTTCTTGCAATAGATAGTCGACTGAAAATGGCGGCTCCGTTCAAACATTTTGGTGAAGGTAACTTTAGTGAAATGGAATTTTAGTAAGTCAATTAATATCTATTTTATTGTATTAGAGTACTTTATTTCCTCTAATCTTTATATAGGCTACTTTCTCCTGTTTTCATCACCTTCCTAACATTTGTTTCTTTGTTAGTCAGCATTTCAAACTGCAAATTATTTTGCTGTACTATAAAACATGGTTTCTAATAGTCTTTTGTTTACACTTTACAGCATAGACAGTCCGTTCAAACGTTTTAGTGAAGCTAACATTAGTGACAGCTCGACCAAGTTAAGTCTGCGAGCCGAGAGGGGAAGTTGTAGGCAGGTTTGTAGTGAAAGGAGGCGGTAACGAGAGGAGACCAGTACAGTCTCATATGACAGCAAAGTTTTCCTACTGCACTTCAGTTCATAGAGCGGTAACAATTTAAGACGCTTTGAAATAGACTGTACTTATAATTCTGCTTTACAGTGAGGTTTGGCGTTCTGATTGGCAAGCGTGGGCATAGGAGAGAAAGTTGCATGAGTGGGGGGAGGTTAGGCGACAGCATAACGGTTGTCACAGCTTGCCTTTTTCTGAAGACAAGGACAACAACTGCGTAGTGTATTTCAAACGATGTACACACATTGAAATCTGAGCCTCAAATGACCTATGTGGCAACTGTGTTTTGCCTCTACATTCCTCTACATTCCATCCCGGTATCCCCACTCGCAGACTTGACTTGGGCAAGCTGGAAATAGAATTTCAGTAAGTCAGATAATATTTTATTGTATTAGAGTACGTTATTTCTTCTAACCTTTATATACTTTCTTCTAATCGTGTAATAGTCAATTAAATCCCACTCGAGTTTTGATTTTCTCTAGATAAATCAAAACCTCTAATGAGATTACTGTTGAATAAACACGTTTTTCTAGGACTACATTATACTACTTTTGACTAATAAAACGGTACGGAACGACGTGTTTCAACCAATCATGACTGCTTATCCTACAGTTTTATCACATCCCTAGCACTTGTTTTTTTATCACCTCCCTAGAATTTGTTTCTTTGTTTGCTAACGCTGTACTTTAAATAATTGTACCTTTTAAAATCATTCAAGTTTATTTCATAACACTTAATTAAAAATGTTTTATCATTTATCTTGTTTATATTAATTAGGTTATTTTATAGCGTCTACTATATGAGATTGTGGATAGTCACGTATCAGAAATTGTTTAACATAATTTGATAATTGAAGTGGAATGCAAATATTTCAATAAAAATGAAACAATGAACAAAGCCTTCTTGACTAGTAATCGTCCATAGAGTTCAATGAAGATTTTGTACTTGGCACAACTGGTAACAATAGAACAGCTCATAACACACTAATGTCATCTAGCGGAATATTTGTAATGTTGAGATGGTACAATAATAGATTTGAAGACAGTTTAGTATATTTGTAAGTCAAGCTGTTGCTGTTGGCTGTCTTGGTGATATTCATTATATGATAACCAGGTGATTTGAAAATTTAGCGCTCAGGTTTTTCAATAACGCAGAATAACTTCCTGTCTTCAGTGTTTATTCCTTTTGCTAAAGTCTAAGTGAAATGGAATGGAATCTATGACCGAAGCATTGATTACTATACATCCTTAAATATTATAATTTATTACATCAAGATAAAATTTCAAGGTTGTGCGATTCCTTTTTTTACGTTCCTTTTTATTACATTTGTGATACTCGATGTGGTAAATATGTTTGTGCGAGATCGTGCGTATTTGCTTGGTTTCCGCACAAAACTAACCCGCGGTAAGTCTAAAATTCCACATTCAGTATTCCCAACCGAACACACATAACAATTTCCCTCTTCTTACCGCTTAAGTGACATATTCATTTTACTGCTTTAGGCTTTTAACATACTGTATTATTTTTAGAGACGTTCAATATAGTAATAATTATAAATTGGAAACTTACCACTGCAATTTCACCTAAATTGCACTGTTAATTATTGTTTTTAAATATTTGCAAAAATTAAGTAAACTCTATAACTCCACTAAAGTTACTGCATTTCGTGATGCATGTAACATTAAGGAAGCCGTTTGTTTTAAGTTCGCATTTATAGACTGGGGGGAAAAAAAGACAGACGTATATCACGGCCTGCTGGAGTATAGTAAACACAGAAAACATTTTAAAGCAACAATGTTGAAGATAGATATTTTTGTTTTCCAAAATTGCCGTCATTGAACAGAAACCAAGATGGAGATTTCATTGAAACTAATTAGAAATTCCTCTTTCAGGTATGTAATAAACGATATTCGCACAAAATAATGTACGATACACGAGCGGTATGTTTTCTTTCAATTCTCGGAAATTAAAAAAGCTCAACTACGTTTCGCTTTTTCAGACTTTTCCTCGAACATGAAAACTTCAACATACCACTCTTGTAACGCATATTACTATTTTATAGACCTCTTAATCAGTCATGAGTCGGTTTTTGTGTTGTAGTCGAAGTCTATATATTTTAAGGTACATTTAATAATGATACCGGTACAACCGTAATTGAAAGACATATCATGTTGGTACCGGTATCTGTATTTTGTTAGGAGTGCGTCTTTTACTGTGATAATGATTTGGAGAAAATGTGGCATTTTTTTCTTGGAACATTGACATGTAAGTAAAGAAACCTATTCTGTAAGTTATTTGTCTTTCTTGGATTTTGTATTTAGGTGGACCTCAATAGAGTGTTGCCTTCTTTGATACACCGCTAGTTTAATTAAAGTTCGTCAGATTATCTTTCAAACTTAAAATTAGCAACTGTCAATCTTGTAACGTCTAATTAAAATAAGTTATAACAACACCAAAAAGAAAAATTGACTGTCCGTCACTTTGAAATCTTTAATTAATTTATAGAGTTCCTTAGAGGGACGGTGCATCTTTAGCTGAAGAAAAAATTACGATGCAAGAGCGATCTCGTTGAGTTTGAAATGTTGTTCTTCCATAGGTTAACGTCGATCATTGCCAAGCCCTCTAAAGCCGTAATTATTTTCTGAAGTCAGAATAATATTTTCAAGCCTCTAGATTAGTTGATAGTGATATGAATAGCATATAATAGTAAAATTTCATTGTTTTATTAATTGTTATTTTACATGCCATAGGCTATTGTAGATTTTAAGTCGCATTGGTCAACGGTGAATAGAACATTACCTCTCTAGTTAAAAATAGTACATTATGCAACGAGCCTATAATGGTAGTAATTAAGACACGAGTATGTTTATGAAATGAGCGCAAGCGAGTTTCATAATTTTCATACGAGCGTCTTAATTACCATTATAGGCAAGTTTCATACGATTTTTTATGCTCGACCATATTTCTAACTTGAAATTATTCATAAGTATTCATGTTATGGTTATGTAAGTGAGGAGCGGAACTGACCTAAATTGTGAGATGTGCGCAGACGCGAAAGTATTGATTTTTTCCGAGGAATGAATGTGTCATTGACCTTGATATAATCTAGAGAATAACATGAACATTAGTTTTGATATAACCTGGAAATTGATTTAGAATTGAAAAACGAGATGACAAATTGAATTTATTTGAATATTATTTACAATTAACGCTAATTATTATTATAACAGAACATAACCTTCTGCAACAGTATTGGATTTCCAGCCTCCGTGACTTTTCGCTAGTTGTCTTTCGATTGCATATCCGAGAATAATCGAAAACCTGAACTTTAATGAATAGGTGTAATTTAATGACATGCATTAAAGGACTGCTACCAGGTGTATAATTACTACATTTCCGCATGGTTGAGCATAAAATAGATTACTGAATGTGACTGTCATCAGGTCACACTGGAATAGAAGGCTAGATGCCTAGAACGGTTGGGGGCCTTAAAGGAGACGTAATTAAAACCCATATCATAATATGCTGAAATACTTCTATTCAATTTGGAAGGTTTTGAGTTTCAATAATTGTCAAAAAGTTCATGACATAGGGAAGAGTAAAGGAGAATGACGAGTAAGGAAAGAGAGAGCACTTCGAGAAAAAGATCAAGTAAATGATCTACGTAAAGATTAATTTTCGGTTCTACAGAATATATCTGTTATGGTAACAATGATTATTAGAGAAGAAAAATTCGCTCCGGCACCGAGGATCGAACCCGGGTCCTTGGTTCTACTTACCAAGTGCTCTAACCACTGAGCTACGCCGAAGTTCAATCCACAGCACCGGATCGAATCCCTCTACTCTAGTGTTTTTCCTTTTGTGGCCTGACTCCAAGTTCGACATATATTTTGACATATATTAAGTCAACTGTCAAGGACCTGGGTTCGATCCCCGGCGTCGTAGTGAATTTTTCCCCTCTAATAATCATTGAAGAGAGAGAACCGTACTACTTCCAGGCATCACCCCAGCCTATTTTTACTATTACGTATGATGTGAAAGTAGAGTATATTGTTGGATTGAAATATGGAAACGGGAGTACCCCGAGGAAAACTCTCTGCAACGTCTTTTTTTCCACCAGAAATTTCACCCAGACCAAACTGGGGATCGAATCAGGGCCTGTAGAAATAAATCTACTAAATAAATATGAATCATAATATCATTTTTTTTACGAAACAAGGGTTTTGAAATTGGTATTGTAAGAACAGCATATCTTCTAATCATGCGAGCTCTTTACTTGTTTTTTTTTTTTTTTTTTCATATTGGGTGTACTGTTTACAGCAGAGATCAAATGACTACACATCTTGGTACCGTTTTGTTACTGCATTTACGATGTGATACTTTAAACCCAAAAAGAAACAAAGATAGAATTCATATTAGAAGATATGCTTTTCTTACAATATCAATTTGAAAGTCCTTGTTTAGTACAGCATTTAATTTTAGGAACCATATTTATTCGACTTTCTTTCTTGCGTTGATAAATACTACCCCCTCTCAGAATATTGAATTTTTTAAAATGGAAATCAAATTGAGATATCCTATGATGTTGATAGCATGTACCCATGTTTTCTTAAGATTCTGTATAAGCGTATGTAAGGTCAGGGAAGGGTGCTCTATTTGTTCTTCTAGTTACTAACGCGTGGAATGTGACTTCCGTGATTATTGTTGCAGTTGGTCTGGAATCGAAAGACGATGCATCTGTCGTCGAACAGTTGTGCTAATCACTGTGTGTTGTCAGGGCAATAAACAAGTCTGCTAGGATAATTCCAACATCCGTCTGATTCTTGCATAACCTCTACAAAATTGGTTTCAAATTATTGAAGGATTATTGTTATATATATATATATATATATATTTGTTTATTTTGCTGGTAATTGTAACATAAAACATAATATAAACAGAAAAACTTTAGCTCGCCCCTGAAAGAGTAGAACTCGTGCTCAGGAGCGGATTCCTGAATTGAAACCAAGAGGTATATAAGTTAATACACTTTATCTTATGTCTACTACGCAATAAGAATATATAAATTTAAATTTACAATTTTTCAATTTTTATCAAATCCATAGATTTCAAAAAGGCATATGACTCGGTCAATAGGGAAGTATTATATGATATTCTTATTGAATTTGGTATTCCCAAGAAACAAGTTCGATTAATTAAAATGTGTCTCAGTGAAACATACAGCAGAGTCCGTATAGGTCAGTTTCTATCTGATCCTTTTCCAATTCACTGCGGGCTAAAGCAGGGAGATGCACTATCACCTTTACTTTTTAACTTCGCTCTAGAATATGCCATTAGGAAAGTTCAGGATAACAGGCAGGGTTTGGAATTGAACGGGTTATATCAGCTTCTTGTCTATGCAGATGACGTGAATATGTTAGGAGAAAATACACAAACGGTTAGGGAAAACCCGGAAATTTTACTTGAAGCAAGTAAAGCGATCGGTTTGGAAGTAAATCCCGAAAAGACAAAGTATATGATTATGTCTCGTGACCAGAATATTGTACGAAATGGAAATATAAAAATTGGAGATTTATCCTTCGAAGAGGTGGAAAAATTCAAATATCTTGGAGCAACAGTAACAAATATAAATCCCACTCGGGAGGAAATTAAACGCAGAATAAATATGGGAAATGCATGTTATTATTCGGTTGAGAAGCTCTTATCATCCAGTCTGCTGTCCAAAAATCTGAAAGTTAGAATTTATAAAACAGTTCTACTACCGGTTCTTCTGTATGGTTGTGAAACTTGGACTCTCACTCTGAGAGAGGAACATAGGTTAAGGGTGTTTGAGAATAAGGTTTTTAGGAAAATATTTGTGGCTAAGAGGGATGAAGTTACAGGAGAATGGAGAAAGTTACACAACACAGAACTCCACGCATTGTATTCTTCACCTGACATAATTAGGAACATTACATCCAGACGTTTGACATGGGCAGGGCATGTAGCACGTATGGGCGAATCCAGAAATGCATATAGAGTGTTCGTTGGGAGGCCGGAGGGAAAAAGACCTTTAGGGAGGCCGAGATGTATATGGGAAGATAATATTAAAATGGATTTGAGGGAGGTGGGATATGATGGTAGAGACTGGATTAATCTTGCTCGGGATAGGGACCTATGGCGGGCTTATGTGAGGGCGGCAATGAACCTTCGGGTTCCTTAAAAGCCATTTGTAAGTAAGTAAGTAAGTATCAAATCCATACATATATTTTTTTTTAATTTAATACTAGAACTATTAGAATTGACAAGATTAGGATATTTAAATATAAATTATTATTATTATTATTATTATTATTATTATTATTATTATTATTATTTGTTGTTGCACTCATTTTATGACGATTTTGTTCTTGAACAATGCATATTTTGTGGCGCTCTAGTCCGTCACAAACCTGCAAATTTAAAGGTCATAAAAATTTTTCTAAAACTTTACGCTACATTTATGGTTCCTTGGGTTGCTGAATCCAAAACCGAGCTCAGATTTTCTCTATCACGTACCATTTTTCCGCAACATGATTGACACTTTTAGGAATATGAATTTAGCGTTATTGAATTTATTATGGAAAAGTGATGAAGTGAAATTTGTCCTGTAGCAAATATTAAAGATATATTTTACGAAAACTCTTAGATTGTCATAATCAACAATTCACATTTAGTCAAATGCTTCATACCATCTTTTTCTCTTCATGGTGAAGTTGCATTTGTTTGTTTTCCTCTTATGTGAGATTCAAGAGATACTATTCTTTGTAACCAGTGGTTTTGTCCCCAATGACTGCTTCTTGCTCTTGGAAACCAAGCTAACCAAGATGCAAGCACAGCTCTCTCAGTTCTCCATAGATCATTCAGTTATGATCTTTATATTTTATCTTTGTAAGAACCAGTTCAAGATTCACATTAAGTTTCTTTAAGGTGTACCGAATGACCAACAGGTAACGAAGCATACTTGTTGCCATTGTGCAAAAGCACTGATCACTGCCTTCAGACTTCTTTTGGAGGAATCGATAAAAGTTTCCATTCATCCACTTCTTACAGGACATTAAACTTTTGTATCAAACCAGGAATATCACTACAGTATAATAAGGACCCTATTTTGAAGAGTAGGGCGTAAATTTTTCTTCTCTGCTCCTGAACCAATGAAGAAATGTTCCTGGTGCCTAAAAATGTATTTATTTTAATCCGGAGCGTAATGCCTCAGCTTTTTCCTTGCGTTATTCTAAATCTCTTATTAAATAATTGAATTCAAACTGGCATACTCTTCAGTAGGGACCGGATTTTTATGTAATTACATATTATATTCCTTTCAACCTAACGGTATATAAATAACAAATCTTTGCGAATCTTGTAATTACTATTAATATATAAAAATTTGATACTACATATTTTTACATATTTACCCCACATTACATATTATGGCTTGGTATTACATAAATCTACATATTCAGGGTGTTTATTGATTTTTACTTCTCTAAAAGGAAAAAAACACTTTTGTTAGGAAAGTTTACATTTGAAATACACAGATTTAAAAAGCCTTTTTACCTACCTAAGAAAATATATATTTCGGCACGAAACATAACGTCCTTAGTTCCAGGCAACCAACAGTTCGTAAATGCCTATAGTTTGAGGTTTTAGTAGGTACTTGGTTTCTTACAGGGAGCAGCTAAAATGCATGTGTCCCACATCTCCTCTTATTTTCTCCTAATTCAGTAAAGCGAAACAGTCATTCATTTTATTTTGATATAATACCTCTTGCACAAAAGGAGAGATCTATAACTGAAACTTGATTAATATATTTCAGTATTATTTGTATTTATCCTGGTAATAATGAACAGTTTGACTCGTAGACATTTCGTTTTTGCAAGCATTAACTCCCCATGATTGTACGAGAAGATTCGAAGAGAACGGCAGTTACGTAGACTTTCAGCTCCCCCCTACAACACAATGTCAATACGGCGGTTGCTGTCGTCTGCGATATAACGAACTTTTCTGTTGATTTTCGAGTTCGTCATTTTTGCCGGTTACTATATGCTTATTTAAGTTGCATTAACTCTCGCTAGTGGTTTTATATTTTATTTTATCCGTCTTAGTATTTATTTTATTATTGTAAATATTTTTGTTTTATCACTGTTATTATTATTATTATTATTATTATTATTATTATTATTATTATTAATGAATTATTTTGTATTACAATCTTTGTATCATTTGTCACGATTATTGTATTATTATTATTATTATTATTATTATTATTATTATTATTATTATTATTATTATTATTATATCAGCATTATTATTTGAACCCTGTAAAATTTATGTAGACTACTGGACTGTACCCGAGCACGAGCATATGCTCATTTCGGGTATCTATTCATATGTATTCAATTCAAATGTAAATTGTAAATAAATTTGTAAATTGTAAATTGTAAAAAAAATCACTCAGTTCTCTAGTTTTAGTACTTACAGAGTATAAAGTGCAAGTGAGTTTATCTATTGCTTTTAACTAACTAAAACGGCCACTGTATCTTCAATCCTAACGACAAAAATAAAATCATGGATTGCGATGGACGAAGCTTTCACTATAGATGGAAAAATTGCAATGTGTCAAGTATGCGGTAAAAAAGTCGGGTGCTCTATGAAATCAAGAGTCTTACCTATCCTATACCTGCCACATATTGATATTAAATATTTTCATGATTTTACATATTTTGGTACATATTCAGCTTATTTTTCTTACATAAATATATACATATTTCACACCTTGGTATTACATAAAAGTCCGGTCCCTACAGTCTTCAGGGTCCCGCGCCGTGCGTCGTGGTCTAAGGCATCCTGCCTGGGACACGCGTTACGAAATGCGCGCTGGTTCGAGTCCTCATGGGGGAAGACATTTTCTCATGAAATTTCGGCCAGTGTATGGAACCGGTGCCCACCCAGCATCATGATGCACTTGGGAAGCTACGATAGGTAGCGAAATCCGGTTACTCAAACCAACTATAACGGCTGGGGGGCTCATCGTGCTAACCACACGATACCTCCATTATGGTTGGATGATCGTCCACCTCTGCTTCGGCATGTGGCCATGAGGCCAGCAGCCGACTGGTCGGTCTTGGCCCTTCGTGGGCTGTAGCGCCACGGATTATTTAAGCTCTTCAGGACTTTCATTCTCTACATCACACAGCCTTATAAATTATGTTTCTGACCCTCATCAACTGGTTAGTACAAAATTTTACTTCAGAGCACTGGGTTATGGATGCAACAAAATCAATAGTATATTAATATAAAACATAAAATATAGTTTTGTGTAAAAATTGTGCGTGATGTGCCATTTTTTGATAAAATTTCTGGCTTCAGCACACAAAAGTATATAAAATCAGCTAAAAGTTAATTTTTTTTTCATCGCAGACCTGTGAATTGTTCAACTTCTCCATGATATATGTAATAAAGTCCATTATACTTTTGCGGGCCTAAAAAACTTTTATAGGTCCTACGGCCTACTTATGCTTGTATTTATTTAAAAACCACAATAAACTTAAATTTGATCCTCACGAATACCATATGAGACAAAACCACAGTTTCTTTCTAAATACTCCCAAATGCCACACAACTGCTAGATTAAAACATAGCAGAAATTTTGGAACCAAAATATATAATGCTTTAATTAGAGCTTACCCTGAGCTAAGTACACTTAACACACATAGATTTAAGAAACAAATCAGATTAATTATTTAATTGTTTAAGCTAATTGAGTTAAAAATTGATACTCTAATATTTATGTACTTTTGTATTTTCTATTTGTATATAGACCCTATTATTACATGCTGTATGTATTTTACCATTTATTAATGTTATTGTGCTCAATGAACTCTCTTAATTTTGCGATATATTTTGTATAACTGATCTGAACTGCGCCCGAGCACGAGCTTCTGCTCTTTCGGGCTGCAATGCCTAATGTAGCTTAAGTGTAAAGTATTAAATAAATTAAATTAAATTAATTAAATTTAATTTCCAACAACTTGTCTTTAGTATGTTTGGTTTTTAATTACAACTCCAGAAGGAATTTCAGTTTCAACAGATCCTGCCATAATTTCCAACATAACAAACATTGTTTATTAAATTCAGAGACTGTTAAATTAACAACAAAAAATAATAGCATCATGCATGGCCGCTCTCAACAAATAATTTTTATTCTACGTATTTTTTTTCTAGTATACACAGTCCCTAGATACCAAAAAAAAATACGCTAAACGAGACATACGGACACAAAGCGAATTTCTAACTTAAAACTCTTATCAAAAAGTTTTTATTTATTCAATTGCGGACTAGTGCGGCACAAAATAATGTATGAACCTTTGGCAAAATTTCATGTTTAAATCTCGAGCCACTTGCACCCTTGGGCCAGAGGCCCTCGTCAGCAACCCCGTAGCCATAAACATCTTCAATCGCCCTTGATACATAAATTACTATTAGGCCTATGTTCAGAAAGTACGTACAGGATTTCGTAGAAGATTTTAACTGAATATTTGCATTGCTAAATTCAAATGCAGAATGTATCAAGTAAATTTGTGTGTTTGTGTGTTAAATTTCTCGCGTATAGTATTTAATTAGCAGCTAAGTACAATTAAATCCCTCTTTCTCTTCCTCTGAGCCTATAAACAAAACAATGGCGCCAGTTACAGCTATTACTCCAGAGGAGAACTCTGAATGCAGCACGAATTAATTGAGGTATGTTTTAAATCAAATTATACACGGCTGCAAACCAGTCTCCCTTCTGTTATGTTATTCTCGCCGTTCTTGCATTTATTATTGCGTTATGTAAATAGGGATCTGCTTCCTGCACAGTTGCCGGACGCGTGCAGTTTTCAGATGTTTCTCCAAACACTCGAGGTCGCTGGAATTCCAGCGCAGTAATCCTGATGTATTGCAAATTCGCTGAACATTAGATGGTCGAGTGCACTCAGGGTCCTACTACACAAGCTCACCACCGCCTTCTTGAGTTTTATTTCAGGGAAATTCACGAGAGTCCTTAATTTGTTTGTCTGTTTTAACCAGTATTACTGTTAACTTCGTCCACAATGTGTAAATAGTTTATTGTAGTTTTCTAGTTAATCTGGTAATATTAAGGGGATCTAGAAATATTAAGGCTAACTTTTACAGAAGGTTTAAAAAAAGAGGAAACAAGAAATAAAGTAGTAAAATGAAGGAACGGGATAAAATAAAAGGGTTGAAGAGAATAAAAGTGGTATGTGAAAGGAAATAAAAAGGTGGAAGGCAATAATGTAGGTGGAAGAAGGGAATGATGGAGAAGAAACAGGGGAATGATGGCGACGAAGGAAGGAAATAAAGCAGATGGAAGAAGATAAAAAATGAGACGAAAGGAGAGAATGATGGGGACGAAAGAAGAGAATGAAGAAATTGGAACAAGAGAACAAAATATGAAGAAAGTAGGAAATGAAAGAGACGAAAAAAGAGAATAAAGGGACAAAGAAGAGAATAAGAGACGAAAGAAGAGAATAAAAGAAAATGTCAGAAGAAAATAAAATAAGATGGAAGAGAATGAAAGAGACGGAAGGAGAGATTGAAGGAGTTTGGAAAAGGGAGTAAGGAAAGTAAATGAATCTGAAAGACGTGAAAGAAGAAAACAAAGAAGGTGAAAGTAGAGAATAGGAAAGGTAGCACAAGGGAATAGAAGAGATAGAAGATGGGAGTGGAGGTGGAAGAAGGAAGAGAGGAGGAGATGGAAGAGATGAAAGAAGGGAGAGCGGAGGAAGTGAAAGATGGGAGAGCTTAGGAGGTGAGAGAAGGGAGAGAGGAGACATGGAAGAAGGGAGAGCGGAGGAGATGGAAAAAGGGAGAGCGGAGGAGGTGGGAGATGGGAGTGGAGGAGGTGGAAGAAGGGAGAGCGGAGGAAGTGAAAAATATAAGAGAGAAGGAGTTGGAAGAAGGGAGAGCGCAAGAAGTAAAAGATGAGAAAGAAGAGGAGGTGGAAGAAGGGCGAGCGGAGGAAGTTAAAGATGGGATAGAGGAGGAAGTGGAAGAAGGGAGAGAGGAGAAATGGAAGAAGGGGGAGCGGAAGAGATGGAAAAAGGGAGAACGGAGGAGATTGAAGACTGGAGACCAGAGGAAATGAAAGATGAAAGTGGAGGAGGTGGAAGAAGGGAGAGCGTAAGAAGTGAAAAATGGGAGAGAGGAGAAGGTGGAAGATGGGAAAGCTTAAGATGAGGAAATAGGGGAGAGGAGGAGGTGGAAGAAGGGAAAGAGGAAGGCAGAGGAGGTGGAAGAAGGAAGTGCAGAAATTGGCAGAAGAGACTGAAGAGATAGGAGGAGGTGAAAGAGGTGGGAGTAGAATAAAAGGAAAAAAAGGAAAAAACAAAAGAGGTGGATGGATAGACGGAAAGATGGATGGAGTGGACGGACAGACGGATGGAAGGAATTAATTATAAATTATGTTTTATTTAACGACGCTCGCAACTGCCGAGGTTATATTAGCGTCGCCGCTGTGCCAGAATTTTGTCCCGCAGGAGTTCTTTTACATGCCAGTAAATCTACTGACATGAGCCTGTAGCAATTAAACACACTTAAATGACAGCGACCTGGGCTGGGGTCAAACCCGTAACCTTGGGTACAGAATATCAGTACTCTACCGTCTGCGCTACCCAGGTCGATAGATAGATGGATAGATACACAATCAAGAAGGAAGTGTGTAAAAATAATGACGAGGGGAAAAAGTACACTTTTGTAATTGAGACGTTCTCGGAATAAGAGATAGGCTACAGAGCATCAAACATTTTAGATCTGGTATAACAGAACGATATCTGAATGTTTCTAGAGGGCTCTGTGATTGTTGAAGGGAAATAATATTTTATCAAAAAAGAGTTGTGTTATTAAGGATTTAGTAGGCTATATGCTGGAAACGGAAAAACGACGTAACGTACGTTAAGTTGTTATTTCAGGGAACGCTTCAATTGTTCTGGGAATCTCTTTCAACTGTGTGTGTAAATATACGACACAATCAGGTATAAATATCGTCGGATATTAACTTCAACATGAACAGATAGGAAGGGTATTATGTTCGCAAAATTCCAGTCCTTGTACGGTGCGTGCGTGTCATGAAAATAACTTGACTCCGTTCAGGTGTGATACTAATCCAACACATTAAAGAGCGAATACTAGAGATCTGTGTTTGAGAAATGATAATTACTAATCATAAACAGACTTCGAGGTATTGAATTGTTTGCAAGTTAATTCCATGTCAGCACTTTCCACGTAGAGAGGTGGAATAGGATGAGTCAGCGAAATTTCAGTGCACCTGACAAAGCGAATCGCCCTTACCCGACATCACCCGCATTTTAAGGTGTAAAGAGGCTATAAATGTGATTCTGCGGGACTGATCCCACAGTTGAAGCGAGATAGCTAGGAAGAGTTTAGCTTTAGTGTCCATTAAGACATTTCCTGCTGGCAATGGAAATCGTCTTCAGTCTGTCGAATAATGTGGGCTGAGATTTTTAAAGGAATCGTTCTTCCTAACATACAATATTCTGCGATTACTACTAATTTTTATTATTATTATTATTATTATTATTATTATTATTATTATTATTATTATTATTATTACTGATCCAAAAACTCGGCAGCTAAAACATATTTTCAAGCGAAAAATTACTATCAATGGAAAATAATTTTTATTAGAGGCGCTCTGTTAGCGTACGCCAGTGATGTCAAAGCAAGCGCATTTTTCTGACCTTGACGTCGTGCACGGGCATTAAGCGCTAGGTATGCTAGGAGGAATAAGCAGCCTGTTGGATTAAGAAAACAGTGGTGCACAAACTTCAAACGGAACGTGAAATTTTATGTCGTTATTTTTATATGGCTTCTTTCTGTTCGTTATTTTCTATATTGTCTGTAAAACAAAAGTACTAATACCTATTTCTTAGCCTAATATTGCAGTTGTGTTTTAAACGTTAATAGCATAATAAAGAGTAAAGAAGGAATATTCACACAAATTCCATAATAACTACGACTATACTGTACTAAGTGAATTAAATACATCATTCATAAAGAAAGTGTTATCCCAAAGAAAGACACTGAATATGACATGATAAGTTGAAATTGATATTGATAGTATCTTTAGCCTTATAAAAGTAATCAAAACAATATTACAGTACAAAGCAAAGTTGTCTAGGCATATGTTTTAACTGTAACTAATATTACATAATAAAACTCTTATCGCATTATGCTTTTAGGTGATATTGGTGCTCAACTTTCTGATATCAGAATATTAAATTATCTCGAAATCTGCTGACGCTATATAGCTGACGTTTTACCTACACATAGACACATAATTATCTTTTGTTTATGATGTAACAGTATTTGCTTTGTTAATTCATTTCCTTACAAACATTTTCCATGCGAATATTTTCAAACATTTTAATACACTATCTTCAGTAATACGTATTTACGATATATTCGATTTACGAAAACATTGTTTTAGTACCTGTAAGGCTAATAAACATATCTGAAAATTTCACTTTTCTGTAAAAAAAAAGTTGAGAAAATATTCCTTTTGAATAAAAAAGCAAACTTGTAAAAAAAATGAGCATTAAAATTAAAACTTTCATTGTTATAATGAACTTATACTTCTCAGAAAAATCTAAAGATTAGCATGGATACAGTTTTAATAAGTTCTCTTCCCTTTATCCATTGAATCAGTGCTGTCCATCCCTGTATATAGCTCGACTAAGCGGCATATACTACCTCTTTCGTCTGGCTCTTTCCTTTCCGCTGTAAAGCGCTCAGGCTCTCCTGGGTTCTAAAGCGCGCGCTTGCTCCTATGGGCATCAGTTGACATGACTGGCGTACGCCAACAAATGAAAATATAGACCCAATGGATGATACTACATTTTATGCTCAATAGGCATCGGGGTAGTCAGAATAACGCCGATGTATACCAAATCACGAAGGGACAGAATTATAAATAACATCAACACAAACAAAATACAAGTACAGGTGTATTAGGAGACCAATACTGGAGGTAATATTAGTTCAAATATGGGAGTTCCCGAAAAATACGGCAGAGTTGGTCACCCTGTGAAGGATATCGTGAAAAAAAAATCATTCAAATAGTGACTCTCTAATTATGCGGTCAGTGTAGCCAAAAAAAGTATAGGACAGAATAGAGATAAGTAAAGCACATCCAGATAAAATAGAAGAAGAGTAAATATTCGCTTCGGAATATGCATGGTAAGACTTTCCTGTGTTAAATTTCAACGTACCTCGTTTACATGTTTCGACCTATTTATAGGTCATCTTCAGAACTGGCCGTTGTTGATCTTGGCGCCACTTGTTCTGTTTCCTATGAGGGTGTGTTCCTGTGGTATAGTGTAGAGTCAAAGAGTGTGTGTGTTTTGAAGTTGAGTTATGTGTTGAGAATTTCGTTGGGATGTGTTTTTGTGTGTCTGTATATCACAATAACAAAAGTAGATAACAAACACACATTCAAAGTATACAGAAAACCAACAACAACAACACACATACACAACACGTCCAACCACTCCACATAACACAAACAAGCTGCATTCCGAACAATGGTACAAACTATTCAACATATTAATGAACCGACAAGATTACAACGAAGAGCTAAACACAATCAAATACATAGCACAAGAAAACGGATACAGCCCTAAAATAAGAGAGAACATAATACGTAAGATAAAACATAATCACAAAAAACAAAAGAATACAACACAAACACAAGAACACAAAAAAATACATCACACTAACATACGAAAACAAAAACACACACAAAATTGCAACCTCATTCAAGAAATTAAATTACAACATCGCATACAGAACAAATAACATTCTACAAAAACATCTCAACACACAAACAAACAAATACAACCACACAGGTATATACAAACTCAAATGGAACACCTGAAACAACTTCTACATAGGACAGACAGGCAGATCGTTTCAAACACGTTACAAAGAACACATCACAGCCATAACAAAATTACAAAACACCTCCACATATGCAGAACACATTACAAATGCTAACCACACCCACAGAGACATCAACACATACATGGAAATACTACACATCCAACCAAAAAGCCAGAAACTAAACACACTAGAACAATATGAAATATACAGACACACGAAAACACACCACAACGAAATTCTCAACACACAACTCAACTTCAAAACACACACACTCTTTGACTCTACACTATACCACAGGAACACACCCTCACAGGAAACAGAACAAGTGGCGCCAAGATCAACAACGACCAGTTCTGAAGATGACCCATAAACAGGTCGAAACATGTAAACGAGGTATGTTGAAATTTAACACAGGAAAGTCTTACCATACATATTCCGAAGTGATACAGTGTTAAAAGTTGTGTAATCAAGATGTATAAATATTCGCATCGCTACCGAAAATCTTACTCTAGATCTCTGTCTATTTCGCTGGAAATTCTATCTCCTCTTATATTCGTCTGTTTGTATGGTGCAAAATATGTGGAATCAGTGAGCTTAGATAGTTGCGAGATTCTATTTATCCGTAAGAGAATTTTCTATAGGAAATACCCGGCACTCATGTAGATGCATTATTTATGCTTTATCGCCTGGAAGTTTAGTATCTGAAATTAACTTAACGCTTGGTCGATAAATTGAATCGCTTGTGGTTTCGATTTATCGATGGATATAAATGTCAACCAACTTTGTTTTCTCGCTAAATTTTCTCACACTGGGATGTTGGAAAATTGTAGCAGTGAGCTGTAAATATTCCTTCAACAGGGAGAATAGTTTACAACCACCAGTGTTTAGATTCGCTGGCTTTGCCAAATTAAAATTCCTAAAAGAAATAAGCATCTTCACACTGACGTCAGATAGAACCACTACTAAAACAAATTGAATACTGTAAAAATGTACAAAGTCGCTCAGATACACATACAGAGATGTGTGAGTAAAGTTAAATATACGGTTTAGGTGGAATAGAAAGCTTATTTAGATGTCTCTCATCCTTGTAAAACCTTGCAGTAGTATACACAGAGTATTCCAAAGCTGTGAAAAATGTTATGAAAATATATTTATCATCTGAAAATATTTCTGTAGTTTTCGTTTTAGGATTGCTGACAGTGATACTTTGATGACATTTTCACGAATTTCTTACATCTTTCCTTCACGAAATCAGAACTTCGCAGTCAACAGTGGCTATTATTTAACCAACATATTTCGGAAATATGATGAAGTATCCATGTTGAATCTTTCGTACACTACTTTTAACACTTGAATATAAATAATTGATTAAATGGCGATCTTACTCGTGTTAATTATGTAAGCATAATATGCGGCTTACAGCTGTTTCGGTGCTATTCGACGCCATCGTCAGAGCCTACTAGATCTGGCGCTATCTCAACTTCGCTGCCTGTTGTGTGGGTGCGTTCGTGTGATGAAGAGTTGTGTCAAATAGTGTGTGTGTGTGTTCTGAAATTGATCTGTGTGTTGAGAATTTGACTGGGGTGTGTTTTAGTGTGTCTGTATACTTCATATTGTTCTAGTGTGTTGAGTTTTTGGTTTTTGGGTTATATGTGTAGGATTTCCATGTCTGTATTTATGTTATTGTATGTGTGGTTAGCATTAGTTATGTGTAAACTCTGTAGTTACGTGCACACAGGATAAAGCAGTGTTTACAGAGCAGCTGTGTTATGTGTTATGAGGACACAATACATCTACATATGCCGAAAACATAAATAATGCTAACCACACATACAATAACATAAATAGAGACATAGAAATCCTACACATACAACCCAAAAACCAAAAACTCAACACACTAGAACAATATGAAATATACAGACACAATAAAACACACCCCAATTAAATTCTCAACACACAGATCAATTTCAGAACACACACACTATTTGACACAACTCTTCCTCACACGAGCGCACCAACACAACAGGCAGCGAAGTTGAGATAGCTCCGAGATCTAGTAGGCTCTGAGGATGGTGTCGAATAGCACCGAAACAGCTGTAAGCCGCACATGCTCACATAATTAACACGAGTAAGATCGCCATTTAATCAATTATTATTTATGATGAATTATGATTATTTATACATACACACTTTCATTACTGATCTCCTAATAAAATACACTAAACAAATGTCAATAGTTAACACAGGGATTCCGTTTGAGCACCTGCAAAATTTAAATCACAACCATCAGCGTGTTAGAGAATCTTTATATTTCAACTAGTAATTGAGAGTGGCAAGGAAGTCAATGACAAATTAATATAAGCATTCACAATTAACAAGAAGCTTGCCGGAGCCCGGGAACGGGAACGTAAAAGTTAATTGTGAATATTAACATTTATATATATTTATTTTAACAATATTTCCGTTCTCGTTCTCGTCGTTTATGTTCCCGGTTTATTGTAGACTGCCTTTAGTAACAATAACCAAATTTTATTCTAACAGTTTTTGACAGGACATGGAAAATTTGGAAATATCTTCAGGGATTTTACATTTTAAGTGGTTCAGTACAGCTTACGGCAGTAAAATGTTTGGAAATATTCAACATTTTTTTCCTCCATTACTGTATCTTGTACAATAATGAAAATTGGTATGTGTAAAACACTGTCCTTCTGCTATATGAAAAAAAAAATATATTTCTGCGATTTAAAAAAATTCTTTTTTTTTTCTTTTTTTTTTTTTTTTTTTTTCCAAAATTCAAAACGGTGGCTGTTCACTGTGCAGTGTTGAAGCGTTTCCTCTTAACTCATAAACTTGTTAAATTTTCAGTTCTCTCTCTTTTATTTTATTGTTGAAGCTCATGTTTACAACATCATGCTCTTTCAACTACATTCCTTAATAAATCATATTTTTGTGTTAGAAGAAAATACTGATATTTGACCATTTTTAAAATGAATTTATTTTTGTCATACAATCTATCAAAGGTAGAGAAGTGATTTTGCATAATATTGTAAATATGACATGCATAAATACACACATGCTTTTTGAGTTATGAGGGAGGCGCTTCATCACTGCACAGTGGATTTTGAATTTTGAAAAAAAAATATATATATATATATATATATATATAATTTTTTAAAATATTTTAAAAAATATTTTTATCATATAGCAGGACAGTGTTTTACACATACCAATTTTCATTATTGTACAAGATACAGTAGGCCTAATGGAGGAAAAAAATGTTGAATATTTTCAAAATTTTACTCCTTTAAGCTATACTTAACCCATTAAAGAGTGCAAATTGTAAATGTTGAGAAGAGAATTAGTCTGTTAGACATCTTCTATTAGACTGCCCCATATTTTTGTATGGAAAGTACATATTGACGCCATATTTAATAAGATGAACTTTGACTACTCAGCGCCAGTTAACTGTATATTTGTAAATAAGTATAGCTGTAGATATTTTTCATCTTTTATAAATAAAGTATTTGCTAAATTATGATGAACCGTTAC
This sequence comes from Periplaneta americana, assembly GCF_040183065.1. Classification (NCBI taxonomy): domain Eukaryota; kingdom Metazoa; phylum Arthropoda; class Insecta; order Blattodea; family Blattidae; genus Periplaneta; species Periplaneta americana. The sequence continues at coordinate 44,949,164 of NC_091124.1, forward strand.
TAACCTAATAATGCATGTTCCTAAATAAAATTGTTGAAACTTATAACCCTAATATATCTATGGATGAAATAACGTTCTATATATATCGGATATTCATTAATAACTATACTTCGAAATTGAGGCACATAAACTCTGAAGTTACGTGCACACAGGACAAAGCAGTGTTTACAGAGGAGCTGGCTAGGTAGTCCTTCCTCATTATACACACACCGTTGGAGATCTGCAATGTATTGTTCACCTTAGCGCAGGTCTTCTGTTTTGCTGAAGCTATAGTTCTTTAGAAAACCCCTAGATCATCTCTAACAGCCTTTTTAATATGTTGCTATAGCTCGTCTACTCAAAGCATTGTAAGACCTAAATACAAGGGAAATTGCAAATAGACAGAGTACAAAACTCCACGGAATTAGGTCGGGGTGATCGAAGGTCAGTCCAGAGGTCTTTGGGAACAGTAGGTTTGATTTAGTCATTTATTTTCCAACAGAAATAAAACGAGTTTATGCTCAATTGTGCATGAACCACATATTGGGACATTGTTGAAGAAGGACGTCCACTCTACTCTCAAAGTCAATAGCGAAGCGGGTCGCAAATAACAACGTATATTATTTCAAAACGGTGAGTTTGGTGTTGCGTGTTTACAGGATCATTCTTTTTTTAAATTTTGACGTAATATTTTCACCCTTAAATTTAGTGGTTAAATTACTTTCCATACACTTACAGTAGCAGGCATATAGTACAATAAATTAAGCTTCATAACTAGGACTACGAAGTTCATGCATTTGCATATATTTTTCCATTGCCTGTAATTAATTGCTAATTAATTATCTTCACGATTCATCAACATTTAAGCTGATGAAACCAAATTTTATGTTGCATATGTTTTCATATTTTGATATTTTTATAAATGCATATTTCATGTTATTTATATTATTGTGACATATTTCCGCGTTTAAACTTATTGAAACTGATTTTATGTTCCATAAAAATGCATAGTTTGGATTTGTAAAATAAAAGCATCATATTTTAATTTTAAAAACTGATATTGAGTGAAATTATAATAATTATTTTTACCAGAAAATTATTGAAAGTTTCGCGGCACACCTAGCGAATCTCATGGCACAGTAGTGTACCGTTCTCAACAGTAAATGTAAGTTTAATCTCATTTAGTTTGACCCATAATGTTATTGCACTTATGGCTTATTATTATTATTATTATTATTATTATTATTACTCATTTATTAGTGATATCAAGAAATATAGTATTTTGTTGTTTAGTCAACTGTCAACTGTCCGTAGACAAGTCTGAACTTCAAGTGATACCAACATGGCATTGCGTATAAGGCAACTAGGCAAGGAGATAATGGGGTAGGGTGGCCAGTTCCTTTCCCTCTCCATTGCATACAAACAAGTGTACTTCCTCTGACACATATCGTCAAGTGAGATGTACTGCCTGGTAATAGATGTACATATCAGCCAGAACTGCAATCAGAATTTTATTACTGCATATTTATTGTCATATTTTAACGTTTTCAATGGCATACTTGTATGCATATTTAGTAGGTTTTTAGGGTATGAACTTTCTGGTCCTATTCATAACGTTACTGCAATATGACTCCGTTACATGGGCTAAGAAATAAGAGTGTTAAAGGTAAAATACTGATAAGGAAGAAAAAAAGAAATTATCTGGGTCATTGGCTGAAAAGAAACTGCCTACTGAAGGATACAGTGGAAAGAATGGTGAACGAGAGAAGAGTTCGGGGCAGAAGATATCAGATTATAGACGAAATTAAGATATATGGATCATATGCACAGACTAAGAGGAAGGCGGAAAATAGAAAGACTGGAGAATGCTCGGTTTACAGTGAAAGACCTACCCTCCTTGGGCAGAACAATATGAATGAATGAAAAGTAAAATACGAGTATATCTACCGTATACATACACATTAAAACCGAGTTAAAACAAACGCTATTAAATCTGATATCGTAATACGGACAGATGTTTTGAAAAAGTGAAGTTTGACACAGAAAATTCTAAAACTAATAATTACTCCAGTCCCGCCAGGATAAGCTTAATTTTCGCATATCGTAATTCGTATTTATAGGTAGAAGAATCAGCAAAATATCTAGCTCTGTAAATTCAGGTCTATGATTTCAATTTTTCAGTTATAGTGAACGACATAACGTCCTCTACATTAGTCAATGCATGGAAGAAAATTTCGTGTGACAGCAGTGTTGAAATCGAGAAGGGTTAAATTGAAATGTAACTACCATGAAGTATTGATTCCGGGTTGTGAAAGATCGCCACAGTGGGAGAGATTGAGGATTACCTTGACAGTGATGTAGGTGATCCGGGATAGTATAGATGAGACTGGAAGCTTTGATGGTGCAACTGAAGACGAAAGTATTGAAATCAGAATTCCAAAAATGAATTACGTGAGGTAGGACAACATTTGAATTGCGTGATGGCTCATATTCAACAGTAATTTTTTTCACATAAAATAGATTCTTGCTATTCACACCGTTCCTTGAACAGAGGGGTGCCGGATTATTGTGAGTCCTTAAAATTGTCATTACATTTAATGTTAAAAGAAGCTGCGTCAATTACTCCGCTTGCACTTCTGAATCCAAAATGCAGTATAACACATGGAACCGGTGTAGATTTCCCGGGAAATTATTACAGTAGAAGTGATAGGAAGTACACTAGAAGGAGTTTTACGAGAACAAAATCTGCAGTGCTTGGGAAAAGTGACACAAGTCAGTTTCCAGAAACCTTTTTTTGATAATTTATTGACAACTTAGGGAACATCTGCTCTCTTGGGAAAAGAGACATAAGTATTTTTTCCATTACAATAATTCATACAGAAAAAAATAAAATCTACATAAACCAGTGTAAGTTGTCAATAAATTATCAGAAAAGGTTTGTGGAAACTGACTTATGTCACTTTTCCCAAGCACTGCAGATATAATAATCATCTTTCTTAGTTTATCATATCATCAACAACTTAAAGGTTGGTCTTTTGGCCCATTCTACCTCAGAAAATGGTTTTCCATCGTCGTCTGGATCTTCCAATGTCTTGCGTTCTTGTTTATCTGTTTATTGTGAAATTCCCTGAATAATTCTTGTATTTTCCACCCCTAAAATGTATCCCTGCCAGTTTCTGTTATTTTCTTGCAGTATTGCCATTCAGAATTAAATATGTATTTATTAAACAAGAAAAAAATAGACCTTGTCGCTATTTAGTTTGATACAAGTCCTTTCTATTCCTTTTCTGGTACCCTTATAGTTGATGAATAACATTCTCTCTTACGTAAATTTTAAGAGCACAACCGCACTTATAGGTGGGTAAAATATACTTTCATAAATCAGTGCGTAGTGGACACTCGTAAGAATGAACCATATAGCCTTAAATTACTTGCGTAAACATGGAGAAGAAATGGAGGGGTCAGCTCGGTAATATGACTGGACTTATGCATTCAATGTCGTACTTGCCCGTCCCAGTTCATCCGTTTGTCCCGACGCGTACACCACGAAGAAAGCAAGTCCAGCTTCAGTCGGTGGGAACTACTGCCTCTCGTACTGATGTTTGCGGCGCCGGAAACAAAACTTAACTCCCGGAGCAGACAGACGATGCGTAGGAAGACAACACAAAAACCGTTAATATTCAAACGGACCAATCCTATGATAAATCTAAACACCAGCGACATACAAGAAAATGCATTTAAACTGAACCCACAGTGCATATATGTATAACAGGATACCCTAGCGAAAAAAAAAAAACACTAGGGACATCAGTTTCATAGCCTATAACACAAAACAAAAAGTAACCGGGCACACGTCAGATGCGCGCTGACAGCAGAAAAAGAACAAGAAGAAAACAAAAATAAATAAAATAGGATATAGAGTGTGTCCCATTTATCTTGTGCACCTATTATAACTTTTTTGTTTGGATAGGTATTGGAATTTTTGTTTTTGAAAGTTACGTTAGAACGAGGGGCTAACGTGAGTGTAGAGATTTGATGCATGTAACTACATTATGATACAAGATAAACGTAACGTCATCAATTTTTCAAGTAGTACTACATACTTTAATCATGTTACATTGATTGCACACAGTAAGACGGGTTCAAAAATGTATCACAATGTCATCTTCCCAGTCAATAACAACAAAAGCAAAATGAATGCCATTAGAATGTGTCGTTTGTTGTGGTCCCCCATTCATCTTGTGCATTAACTTATACGAAACGAAAGACGACTGACGTCCGTTCACGTCATGTGTTATGTGTTTGCTGTCTAACATGTAAACAAATCACAACTGTCGACGCCACAATCCACGTACAGTGGCCTGCACGTTCTCCGGACCTGTCGCCACTCGACTTATTCCTGAGAGGAACTGTACAGGACAGTGTGTACCAGAACATTCTGACAACACAAGACGACATGCAGCAACGCATTCGACAGACTTGTGTGTCCATCCAGCCAGAAACATGCCGGGCAGTCATACGGTCTTTCGGGGAACGCCTTCGAGTGTGAATTAATGTGAATGGTAACCGTTTGGAACATCATCTGTGACTCTCAAAGCATAACATTATCACATTGGAAGTACGTTTTTGTTTCGTTTTGTTGTTGTTATTGATTAGGAAGGTGACATTGTGATACATTTTTGAACTCGTCTTATTATGTGTAATCTATGTAACATGATTAAAGTATGTAGTGCTATTGGAAAAATTGATTCGTCAAGTGTATCTTGTACCATAATGTAGTGACATGCAACAAATCTCCACACTCATGTTAGCCCCTCGTTCTAACATAACGCTCAAAAACAAAAATTCCAATATCTACCCAAACAAAAAAGTTATAATAGGTGTACAAGATAAATGGGACACTCTGAATATTATATATACAGTAGAACCTGTTTTATCCATTATAATGAAGGGGGTGGAGTTAATGGTTAATCGAAAAAATCGGATAATCCGTACCATAAAAAGTTTTCGTAAACCATGTACATAATATTTTCGTAATTTCCTCCATGGTCTTTTCTTTTAATACGCTAGGTAGTGAATCAGAAGTTCACTAATTTAAGTCTGATTTTTTACAATTCATGTTTGATTTTCCTATAAGTCAGTTATTAAAACATTATTTATTCTACTTAAGTCGGGTTTTCAAAGACGGGGTTTTAATGGCCAAGGAAACTCCTTATAACGAATGTCTGTGGAAAGATTGTAATAGTAGTGGTCTCATGTTGTAGATTTACAAATTTTATACAATTTATATTTTGTCTTTCATTAGACTAAATCGCGCACAGTTGTAATTCCTATCTCGTAGAGTGATGTGAGTTGAACCACATTTTCTCTTCTCCCAAACAATTCTATTACTTGCACTTTTCCCGTAGTACAAAATATTTTCTTTTGACACTTGTAGAAGATATTTTGCATAGAAGTTAAACAGTACGGCCACTCGAAGGGTAGGCCATAATGGGTAAGAGTAAAGGTTTGTAAAAAACACTCTGTAGGAAAAATTCGTACTAATATAATGTACAGTACTTCATATTTTTTTCTGCGACAGACAAAGACAGACAGTCGGATAATCCACCAATCGGTTAATAGGATGATGGATAATCGGAGTTATACTGTATAGATGTATGAAAAACAAAGAATAAATAACATAAAAATATAACGAAATAGGAAAATGGTAAAAACAGGGAAAAAGAAAATGGAATAGTAGCGTGATCACTGCCACAATTTTAAATCGTTAATGTGGTGGAGTGGCACTTTATAGCCTAACGGTCTTACTAATAAAAACTCTATATACTGACGTTTAACTGTCTTATACTTATACAATGAGTAGCTCGTTTATAAGCCGTGTGTAAATTACTTACTAATAATCACTACATACGTCATGTATAACAGTATAACTGTGACACAGCTACGTCATAATTTCGTCATTACTTCATTATGAAAGGTAATAGAATATCTGAGATTCTCTATTGCATCCGGTAGAGCGCTCTAGTGTGCCGTGTTAAGTATCGATAGTACAACTGGTTCTGATCGATTACCACACTATGTTTTGGTCAAAGAGTACAAGCTACAGCAATATCACTCTAATTATTCTATGCTCTTTGGTTTGTTCTTCTGTGGTTACAAGGCAGCCATTATCATAAAATGACAGTCGATACGAACAGCTGTTAGAGAGGCGGCCATTTTTTCTTTATATACAACGCTTAAAGAAGGGATTTCGTGTATATAACTATTGCATAGCAATTCCCATTGTATAGTTACAGACTGTTTATACATCCATCGCTTGTGCATGGTTTATTAGTAACGTTTTCTTTTTCAACTCTGCATAAGTCTCGTATGAAAACTATACATGATTTATTAGTAAGACCGTAAGTAAATGAAGCTCTGAACTTTTCCTTGGCCGTTACAAAATTAATAAATAATCCGCATGTAGGCCTACATGAGAATGGAATTAATTTATACTTTTTCTTCACATTGCCTCTGAAGTACAAAATTTTTTGTAGTGACAGATTTCCTGTAGGAATAGCCATAAATATACGAGACAGTTCTGGTCATAAAAATCTCTGCCAACTCATGAATAACCTAAGACATTCCACCGGTTCGCGCGGTATTGTAAAAGGGAGATATCGCGATTTCTTTATCGTCGAGGCAAGCGTAATTGTTTGCAAGCACAATGGAGTGAATTCCCGAGCGTGTGGAGGGGAGGTAGTCGAGGTTCGAGAGCCCGAAGTTCCTGAACTGCACAAATGAGAGTGAGAGAGAGACTCTGACAGTTTCCGGCGATTTCGTGGGGTCACGTTACAGCTTCCATCTCTGCCTCGACGGCTGAGTTTCCAGTCCGCGTGTGCATGTGTATGTGTCTGCAATCGATTCCTAAAATTTGAGACAGCGTCTAGGTAGCGTTTCGCAGAAATCAGAATTTAATATAAGTTACATATTGTACATAGTTTATATATAACTTCGATATTTTTATTAATTTATGTGATTGCGTCATAATTTTTATGCTCGACCATGCCAAAATGTAGTAATTATACACCTGGTAGCAGTCCTTTAATGCATATAATTAAAGTACACCTACTCATTAAAGGTCAGGTCTTTCAGCCAATGACGACTCAGGTTACAACTGTTCAGCCAATGACAGGTCAGCTTTCTACCGTTATAAAACCGCAAGTATCGATTATTCTCGGATATGCAATCGAAAGAGAATTAGCGAAAAGTCACGGAGGCTGGAAATCCAATACTGTCGCAGAAGGTTATGTTCTGTTACTATAATAATTAGCGTTAATTGTAAATGATATTCAAATAAATTCAATTTGTCATCTCGTTTTTCAATGTCTAATTTCATTTCAGTGTTATCTCTGTAGGTTCTTATGGCCTAGCAAGGTCAATGTGGACATCTGTTCCTCGGAAAAAAATCAATACTTTCGCGTCTGCGCACATCTCACAACATACGAAATATTGCTCAAGTTCAGATACAAATAAAATTAATAATATCAAGTTAGAAATGTGGTCGAGAATAAAAAGTCGTATGAAACTCGCCTATAGTGGTAATTAAGAAGCTCGTATGAAAATTATGAAACTCGCTTGCGCTCGTTTCATAAATATCCATATTCACTTCTTAATTACCTTCATTATAAGCTCGTTGCATAATGTACTAATTTGAAGTTTGTGATGGATATTTTATTATTCATAAGAACATTTTAGCCACCGGCATATACAGGGACATCATTTTATTTTTACTTCAATTTTATTATGCCTGAGTTTTTTAATGTACTTCACTCCCACCCCTTCTACTAATGAAGTTCAACCGTCCTCCACACAGATCCAAGACCGCATATACAGTCATAGTAAGCCTTACGGTCATAGTAAACAGTACGTTCCAAAAATATGTTCGCGTTTTCCAGTGACGGAAGAGCTTTCAATATTGGATCATTTTCCATTTGCCTACGTCGCATCCTGGTTTCCCCACCTGCTTCTATTAGCCTCTCTGTAAAGGCTAGTGGCTGGGCTCTCTTAGCTCTTCTCTGAGAACATTAATTTCTGTTAGGAATAATATGGGTAATATTATACCCATACAATTGTTTAAATAACTTAAATAAAAGGGCCTCGTTAAGTAATTAACTGTAACTTGATTTCCTCCCTTTCTACGACATAACCACTTGGACGGACAGTAGATAGCAGGTCTAAGTAATTTTATCTTTTCGGATCGGGCAGAAGTTAAGATTGAATTTACAATACGTAAGGTACTCTTTTATAGAGTAGGTACAGAATAATTGCAACATGAGTTACTGATGCGAAGTACGAACCTGGTAATTGGAATTACGTATAATAGTCTATAGTGCGATAATATGGACATTAGAACTGAAGCCTTTATCGAAAGGAACGGCCACCATTTAAAAAAAATGTGTTTAAATATCCATATTATGATTATTTTTCAATTTAACTTCATTCTCTATATTGTACGCTCATATGCTGTAGACAGTATAATATACACTACAAAATGAATACGTCCACATGGACAGCTCAGTTCGTGAGTAAAAACACTCACTGTTAATACTGTACTGTATTTTGATTAAACAAAAACCTAATGAAAATTATCAAACTCAAAAGCGTGATATTTCCTAGTGTACGTAAATGGATGAACTACTGTCGTTCCCTTCTATAACTAGTAAAGTGATTTGTTTGTAGTTTACGTCAGTATCATCGAACTCCAGTCGTGGAAGGGGATAGCAAACAGTGTTTCCGGATCTCAGTCGTTAATCCAAAGGTATAGTCATGTTAATATTAGAAATGTTAGTCAAAATAAAATGATGTCCCTGTATCAGACGCTAGCGCATTAGCCTTGCTGGTCCGGAGTTGCGCTTGGACGTCGGTTCGATTTCCGCTTGGGCTGATTACCTGGTTGGGTTTTTTCAGAGGTTTTCCGCAACCGTTACGTGAATGTCAGGTAATCTATGGCAAATCCTCGGCCTCATCTCGCCAAGTACCACCTCGCTATCACCAACTCTATCGACGCTAAATAACCATTAGTTGGTACAGCGTCGTTAAATAACCACGTAGAAAAAATTAGACTGTCATGTCACTTTGAATAAATTTTATAGGAAAGCTGCGAGTGAATTTTGTTTAGGCAGTTTCACGAATATATTAATACTAGTGGCTTGTAGCTACAACTGCTGCTTGATAGAGATTGTAAACCACAATAAAATGCTGCTACTTGATGATGATGATGATGATGATGATGACACATTTCCACCGCGACCGATCAAACGTCCAGGATACGTTTCATTGATGCTACTGCAACTTAATTTAGCTTTGATTGCGTCCGAATATGAGTGCTGATGAAGGACTTATGACTGACGGCCGTGATTTTCAAACAGCTGTATGTCAGATATCTTTAAGAACAGAGAATATGTTCTTATATTTTTTTTGTTCAGAATCACCAAAATTATAACCCCTCACGCCATGTACCTTTCCTCCTGACTCACCCTGTATTTCTTGAATTTGCGGATTTGAAGAAAGTTTGCGCTATTTGTGAGCTAAAGAAGGTAGAGTGTGAAGTGGAAGAAAATGAACACTTCCGACAAATAATTATGTCTGAGTTTAATAGAGGAGCAAAGACAGCTGAGGCGACTCGAAGGATTTGTGCCGTTTATGGAGAGAATGCCATCGGAGAAAGCACTGCAAGAAAATAGTTCTGTCGTTTCAACACACAACAACCTGTAGAAAAGTTAGTATCCATGCACAGAAGATGATATGCGTCTCGTGGGCTAAAGAAGACGTCGTATATTAGGAATTGCTTCCCAAGAATGTAAACGTAACTGCTGACATTTATTGTCAACAACTCAGATACCTTACGGCCGCAATTGAAAAAAAAAAGAGAAGACTACATCAAGTGCTGCTGCAACACGGTAATGTACGCCGGCACTCCGCTAAACATGACGAAAGCAGCTATCTAGGAGTTTGGTAGGGAGGTGATTCCACATTCCCCATATTCTGTCAATCCTGCTTTTTCAGATTTCCATTTTTTCCGTTCTCTATCCAGCAATCTTCAAGGGAACAACGAAGGTGCTTTAAAAACTTGGCTTGACTACTCTAACTCCAAAGCAGGAGATTTCTTCAGACGTGGAATCGAGAAATTACCTCAGCGTTAGTAGAGTCATACGTAGACAATGTAGAATTGTAGAGGAATGTTGTTCATGTCAAAAACATTTGTCACGGCGAAAAATCGCTACGAAGTTCTCCATCAATCCAATAAATGCTCTTATTGTGTGTTATACTTCTCGTTTATGTTAAAATTTATATTGTAAATGTGGAATATTAGTGTGAAAACTTAAGGGTGTAATTCATTTTAGTTCATGCTATTGTTATTTTAATTTTTACAAGAAACCTGAAGTAGAATTTGATTCCAGCTGGGATTGTATACTTGCTAAGACTTCGATCTCCAATAACGACGGTATTGAATTTGTTCAGCGCAAGAGGAAGTCTCTATTGGTCTTTTATCCACGATATTATATTAGTGTTTGTTGATATGGAAAATGTAAACGCCTGGGTACTGCGGCAACTTCTCCAACCCACGACATCGACGGGTCTGCCTACACATTAACATGTAGGCGTTGTGCTGTTGTTTGCTAGCAACCGCACCGTCCCGCGATTGTTTCAGGAAATGAACAAGCTAGCTAACTCGAGCAGCAGTGAGAGATCAGATTTACAAAGTTCGTATTTCGATACCAATGGGGGAGTGACATCACAGGGTGGGTTTCCAGTGTAAACGATGTAAGGTTATGATGCATTGTATGACAGTCCCTTGGCTTACAAGGAAGGCTCACCAAGTGGTAATGGATTTTCACAACGATTTCCCCCCCCCCCCATTTATTCCATCTGAAATATAAAAATCTCCCTATAAATTTCTTCATCCGGAAAGGACCTAGTTTTTGAAATATGATTTTTTCAAATTCTTCAATCCAGAACTATAACAGGTAATGCAAACAGTGCTATGTGCTAGACATATCGGGCACTAAATCTTATCTATACGGTTTTCGCTGTAAGAAAAATCCTAATGTAAACACAAACACGTGGCTGTCATACCCGTGATTGGCTCACAGTCGAAACACTCACACGACGCAGGAAAATATAGTTCCGTATTTAGAAACTATCATCTTGTATTATTTGAAAATAAAAAATTAAATTCTAGTTGTTAAATACAATGAAATATATAACTGCACTCATATGTAAACATGTAAAAGAAAAGCTACTTTTGTATTTTGTCATGTACTATGAACGCGGATGAATACAAACAGTAATACCGAGGTAGTCTGTTATTGTAAAAAGCTGGCGTTAGTTGAGCTCGTAGTTGTTCACATAAGCACGTGGTACTGAAGTATGGCTTCTGCATCCTCGGTGTGTTTGGTTATTAATCGTAAGAGTGGAAACCCTCTCAAAAGCGGAGAAAAACAAATAGTCTGAAATGTATGTATAATAAGTTATGTGAGTTTTAATCACAGTAATTATAAAGTAAATGTTTCCTAAGCAAACGAATGCATAGTAGTGAGGTTAGGCCTACTTGACGAGTAACGGGAAATGTTTAACATGAAACAGAATGTACAACAGTAGGCGGGAACATGTACTGAGAATCTATGGCGCCAAACAGCGGCCAATGAAGCCTCACTTCAGTCACGTGCTATTGTTTATATTAGGATTTTTCTTACAACGAAAAGATTATGGCTGCATACCGTATTGTCAAAATCTCATTATTATTATTATTATTATTATTATTATTATTATTATTATTATTATTATTATTATTATTATTTAGCACTAATATGTTTTGGTATTCGTCGGTTTAAAAATTGCTTATACATTGTTTTAAAGTAAATTAAATTACAAATAATTTTACGTCATTGAGGTATTTTATTATATTTTCAACGTTTACTGTAGTGCTAAGCAGCCCTCTTAAGGAAATTAAAGCGAGTTATTTTTCCCAGTTGATAGAGTTGGACAATTTTAGTAAGGAAATTCTCTCTTTTGAGGTGTTTACGACATTTTTTATTGTCTTTGTTGTTCGGTATTGCTGTTGATTGATATATATCTGTTTGGATTATTTTTAAAAGTCAATAAAAACAGTAATATTTGTATTTGAATTATTAAACTGTTTACCTAACATACTATGGAAAGTTTGAAGGTCATATTTAGTTTCAGGTAAGTTGGAAATATAATAAAAAAAAAGGTTATATTTCAGTCAGCAACTTATCGAAGTGTAAGTACAGAATGAATTCTGTCACATCACATTAAATTATATATTTCACACAACACATTAAGTTATATTTCACGAATATTTTCGACTTGTATAAAAAACTTCATGTGTTGTCTGAAATATATAATTTAATGTGATGTGATGACAGAATTCATTCTGTACTTACACTTCGATAAGTTGCTGACTGAAATCATATAACCTTTTTTTATTATATTGTGGAAAGCTTCGCAGGCGAAGGACGAATGTCACCTCGCACTACTGCTGCGCTGGGCATGTCAGAGTGCGACAGATATACTGTCTGAAGGCAGTGTGCGCAATATGACTATGCGACCGCGATGTTTAAGATAACCGTGTGCGCAATGTGACAATTCGAAAAGGTCATTGTGCGCAATGTGCCCCCTCCCGGTGATGCAACTTTTGGAATTGAACGGAACTAAGTGCAACAGTTAGGTCCTTTCTCCAGCAACTCTAAAGAGGACGTTGTACTCTACTACTCTATACAGTAGTGTAGGTAGTTCCTTTCATTACCAATCGATACGGCTTTCTTGAAAATATAAGAAATAATATATAACTCACTACTTGTACTTGTAATTTAGTGACTTTTAATACCAATTCATTTATCGTTTTAAACTGCTTATATCTTATTAAGTTATATACCTGTCTTGCTGAAGTTAAAGTCTATTATTATAACTAGAACCCGAATGTTTTGGCATTTATGATAGTTAAAATAGGCAGAAAAAAGGCAATAAAAACGTAAAAACGACACAATAATCTTTGAAAAAGGCATTATAAATTTTAAAGGCGTAATATACCTTAGCAATAAATTTAAATTATGTCAACATAACTCACATATTACCGCTTAGACTTTATTTAGTGATTAACTGTCTTTTCACAAAACTTACATAACAAAACTGTTCCATCGGTTGAAAACATATAGGCATCAAATTCACTAACATAAGCATGAAGTTTATTTTTCAATGGTTTAGTGAATTTAAGCATTCTAGCTAACCGATCTCATACCTTCTCTCACCCGATTGACTGTTCCTCACTCAAATTTCTTTCTCCTACAGTAATAAACACGTGTAGCACAAAATTGTAACAGTAAGATTTGAAAATACGAAGGGAAACAATTGGAAATGCTACGTGACAACTTCTATGAGAACGAGCTTAATATTTAAAATTATAAAGCTGATTGTTGATATCGTGAAAACATGACAATATTATATTTGTAACTGTGGATTGTCGATCATTATTCATATTAAGTCAATAGTATTAAAGCACGATTATTAGCAGATTAAGCACCGAAATAAATTACTTTTATTTATTATTGTTAGTCATTATTTCAAATATTTAAATTTCATACTCCTTTTGATTTTTCTGAGGGTGAATCGGAATTAGTCTCCGGTTTTAATGTTGAATATAGAAGTGGTTTTTTTGCATTAATTTTTTTGGCTGAATATGCTAGTATTTTGTTTATGAGAATATTATTTTGTATTACTTTTTTAGGTAGTGATATCAATTCTGTATTTTTCTATTTACACATTACATTTCAAATTAATTAGAAAATTGCAAATAAATGAGAAATATTGGTTTAAAATGACAAAAAAGGCATTTATTAGTAAGAAACACCTTAAAATAGGCAAAATAAAAATTGGCCCTATCACTTTGATTTACTCCAAATCACATTTATATCTACGCAAATAATGATTTACTTCCACCCAGAAATTAGGCATTTTGCCAAAGATCCAGGTTCTAATTATAACCGTGCTGCGTGCTATTCATGTAAGTTTAATCTTCTTTAATGAGAAGTCGTACAATAACTTGCTTACCTGCGACTGGTACTATCACATGAGTATATTTCGGTAACAATTTAAATAATGTAGTTGCGTTATCTCTAAAGCATGAACATTACGCTCCGGATGTAAAGAGCGCTACAACATGTCTGAAATCTCAGATGCGAAGAATAAATTGTGCAACAAGGTGTGATATGAACGCACGTGATGTAAGATGTTGCCTTTGTATTCGAGGCAGATTTTAAGCAGAAACCAGACAAAAGACCTTATCTGAGTAACGCATTACCGCCGTATTCAGCGAGGACGTTAAAGGAAAGTACTTTAGAGAGGCAAACAGATTGCGAATTTCTTAGGAAAATAGACTTGATTTAATAACCGCAACTTTTTAAAGCTGGAAAATATATAGAATTCTTACATCCCACCTATTGTGCTTCAAGGAGATGGATTTAAAGAAAGATGTCATGGAAATATAAATCCAACTATATTTGTTCAAATTTAAAGTGTAGCACATGAAGTTACGTATTTATTTCCGTGTTATTAAATGCTTCATGAGATTTATAGAATTAAAATTTAGAATATTTCCACTACAAATGTTTCCTTGAATTCAGAAATCATATACGAATTAAATTAACTGAATATATACAGGCTGTTACAGTTTATGAAGCAGGAATAAGTATTTCAGACTCAAGGAGAAGAAGAAAATTATTATATTTGTGGTTGTTCAGTAAGAGCCTTTTTATTACTCTTCTAGATTTTATATTATCCCTTTTATTACCTGGAATTTCATTGCTTCATTTTCGCTTGAGGATCGTATTTTATGAATTACGATTGTAGGATGCAATAAGCTTTTCTCTTGTCGTCTTGACAGCAATAACTGAGAGAAATCACATTTTAATTTTCTTCATGACTTCCAGCTGTTATATCGGCTCCAACATTTGTATCTGATTTGGTAATTCATCTACCTAGGTTACTACTGCAGTCTTTTTGACGTAGAATAATATGTCTTTCCCCGCACCGAATATGGGCACTTCTTCCGGAATCCATGGTGAAACGAAATAAGACAGAATTTGAAATGATTATTTTGACAACATGAGTCACTGCCGAATGTTAATATTGATAGTAATTAGTCCACGAACTTTTGTAACTTGTATGACAACGCCCAATAATGTCTCTGGCCATCGCTACGGGCATGAAGACACCAAAAATGTGTATAAAATTATCCATTCCACGCGGATTCTCTCAGCAATATCTCGGCATCGAGATAAGCTACTGATCTCTTCCACCACTCGTTTGATTAGTAGTCACGAGTTTTGCAGTGCTAAAGTGTTAATGACACGTTCGATACATTATGAGTGAACCATGACGAAAAATTTGTTGTGAGCTGGGAATAATTTCGAAAATTTGGATCATATCAAGAGAAAACATATTGCATATATTTCGTTAACCCCTTCAGACCTGAATGTATATTAACAAAAAATATAAAAAAAAACATCATATAATCATTCTGGGAATCCAAAATTCCCAAATCAAGTCTTCATAGAAAATCAAAATTTGGGGACAGTTTTGACCCCTGGAACCCCAAAATTTTAAATTTTATTTTTAATTCAGGTGTAGAAATGTTTAAAAAATAATATTCTCCATTTCTTTCACACTGAATTTTTCAAAACATTTAAAAGTATCCAAGACATTCCAAAAAAGAAACAATGTACACGATAATGTACACCAGGCCTAAAGGAGTTAATTATTTCACTTTTCATAGATCTATAGTCTTCATTTGTAAAGCGAAACAAAAATAAAACATTGAAACCGACACAAATATAATTGAGTGATGTATTCTACGTGCCAGTGTATCGATGATACAGCGCAGAATTTTTATTAATTCGATTTAGAGCTGTTTCTAGTGCTTGATTAAATACTTCTCTTTTAGGAATTTTTGGTTTTGGCGCTTAACAATGGTCAAATTTGCTACCTCCAAGTTTCGACATGAGATCACGTGGGAAATTTGGTTTACTCCACTCCACGGCAAGAATCCTACGTGCATTGTTAGCGCTTCTCACAAGGTCATGGCAGAATCATTAACAATCCTTGATACTCCAGAGATGTTACCAAAGAGAGAAATTCCCGCTTGGGCTGATTACCTGGTTGGTTTTTTCCGAGATTTTCCCCAACCCTAAGACGAATGTCAGGTAATCTATGCGAATCCTCGGCTTCATCTCGCCAAATACCGTCTCGCTATCACCAATATCATTGGCGCTAAATAACCGAGTAGGAGAGAGAGAGAGAGAAAATTCATGTTGTTCCGCCTTGAGCTTTACTGGCGAGTAAGGGAAAAAGTAAATAATTGTTTCAGTTTGAAATTAATAAAAATCTATTGATTTCCTTGACATTCATTTTACTTATACAATTTCATCATCGCGTAGCAGCGTAACGATGAGTCACAGACTCCATATTGTCTGACAAAAAATATTTTCCGGGTTCGAATACCGGTCGGGGCAAATTACCTGGTAGAGGTTTTATTCCGGGGTTTTACCTCAACCCAAAATGAACAAATGCTGGGTAAATATCAGTGCTGGACTCCAGACTCATTTCACCGACATTATCACCTTCATTTAATTCAGACGCTAAATGGAGGGTTCAGAGCCATCGTGGGCCAAGCGCCATTTATTAAAAACGGAGAAAGCAAGGGTTAAAATTAAGTGAAAACCATAGTTTAATGAAGATTGACATATCATTTAGTTTTAATGTGTATACTTTATATTACTTGCTATATGTTTCCACTGAATTATGGTAATAACTTCATTTTAACCCTTGTTTTCTAAGATTTTAGTAAATGGCGGTTGGCCCACTATGGTTCTGAACCTTTCAAATAACCTGAGATGTTGATACTTACTCGCTGGCTTTTAAGGAACCCGGAGGTTCATTGCCGTCCTCACATAAGCCCGCCATTGGTCCCTATCCTGAACAAGATTAATCCAGTCTCTATCATTATATCCCACCTCCCTCAAATCCATTTTAATATTATCCTCCTATCTATGTCTCGGTCTCCCCAAAGGTCTTTT
The DNA here is from genome assembly GCF_040183065.1 of Periplaneta americana. Lineage (NCBI taxonomy): Eukaryota > Metazoa > Arthropoda > Insecta > Blattodea > Blattidae > Periplaneta > Periplaneta americana. The sequence continues at coordinate 44,966,278 of NC_091124.1, forward strand.
TCTCTCCGGCTTCCCAGCTAACACTCTATATGCATTTCTGGAGATGTTGATACAGCGTGGTAAAATAACACACTAAAAAAAAATTGTGCACTGGATTCTGAAACACCCTGCATTTAAAAAGCGGCTGGTAAAATTTCAAAAAAATTTCTAAGTATAATGAATGTTAAGTAAAAAAATCTTAAAGTTAGAATTTATAAAACAGTTATATTACCGGTTCTTCTGTATGGTTGTGAAACTTGGACTCTCACTTTGAGAGGAACATAGGTTAAGGGTGTTTGAGAATAAAGTGCTTAGGAAAATATTTGGGGCTAAGAGGGATGAAGTTACAGATGAATGGAGAAAGTTACACAAAACGGAACTGCACGCATTGTATTCTTCACCTGACATAATTAGAAACATTAAATCCAGACATTTGAGATGGGCAGGGCATGTAGCACGTATGGGCGAATCTAGAAATGCATATAGAGTGTTAGTTGGAAGGCCGGAGGGAAAAAGACCTTTAGGGAGGCCGAGACGTAGATGGGAAATAATATTAAAATGGATTTGAGGGAGGTGTGATATGATGATAGAGAATGGATTAATCTTGCTCAAGATAGGGACTTGTGGCGGGCTTATGTGAGGGCGGCGATGAACCTCCGGGTTCCTTAAAAGCCAGTAAGTAAGTAATGAGTGTTAAGTCACAATAAGCGCATTACAGTCTGCAATGGTAGAATTCTGGTCCGTCAAATGTACGAAGTGAACAGCGTGGACATTGAGGAAGACAAGAAGAAGGTGATTGTGATGGTGAAATATCAGTGTGCTCTAACTATCGCACAAGTCCATTGTGAAGTTTCACAGACAAGGTCACTTAATTGTAATACGAAAGTAACAGGATTACGAAGTAGCCACGCACGTGTGCTTGTTAGCGAGAAGTTTTGTAAATGTTGCAAATAATATGCGAGCCCCGACAGTGATGAAATTAGTAATGCGGAACCTAATTAGTTGAATTACAGCATACAGTGCGTAACTTGGGGCGTCCTCGTCGAGGAACGGTCTGCAGTGTTATTGAATAGAGCCGTGTCTACGAGCTAATGTACTTGGTTAATTACTAATTTGAAATTCCGGAGAATAGCTAAATGGTGTGTTTTGGGAGTTGCCTAGCAACGCTGTACAGAACAAGATAATAGGCGCCTTGATTTAGATAACAGCAAAGTGCTCTGATAATATTAATTGATATTTCGCCACAATAACATTTGTATAGCTGATATGACTGTATTGTACATTGGTAACTAATCGAATATTACAATATAGATGTCTGAGACATATACCCTTATTATAGTGTAGGATTTTCCATACATTTTGTGGTGTCTACGGTGAGTTATTTCCATTTACTTGAAACTACAAGATTATTTTTCAGAATACTAAGCCAGTGTAACGGATAGTGCTGCTTATGATTAGGTTTTTCTCCGGAGCGGTTGTTTGCACGCTTTCAATCGGAGACCTCCTGTTACCTCCGATTGATGCCGCGCAGGTTGTATATGTGCTGTGGCGCAGACATACACTTTCCGCTGAGCATTCCTTTATTCGGATCAGGTAGTGATTCGAGTCCGCTGACGTCCGCGTATCTCTTAGAATAAGTGTGTAATTTTTTGTTGTTTATTTTCTCTTTTTTATTTACCCCTCTCTCTCTCTCTTTCTTCGGCTCTTCTTTTTTATTGTTTTGTTTGAAGTACCTATGTACTATGTTAGCTGACAAATTTTTTTCTAGTTTTGAAATTCATAGTGTATGTGGAAAGGCATATTAGTTTTATGTCATTGATCAAATTAATAACATTAAAATTAACTGAAAACTAACGCAGAAGTAAAGCTTTTCAGTAGCTAATGTAAACATGTATAATTTTCCTGGAAACACTCGTTTATTCACATACAATTTTGGCAATTATTATTCTAATCGGTTTAGATTAACGTAAAATATATTAACGGAGCTTCAGAATGGAACAAAAGAAACGTGTGGTATCAATGGGTTAAAGTTTACTGTCCAAAATAATTTATTAAGATTCTTCACCAGACAGGATTGTGATCATTGTGTTAAAGGGTGTCGGTATTTGAACTGCCTCGTCTAAAACGCGTCACTCTTCCTCTGTAATAAAAAATATAAGCGGATATCAACTTAAGGATAATTGTAATTATGTTATTACCACACATTTCTTTAGTTTAAGAATGAAACTCAATATTTAATCCAGTAACTCAAGTTGCCTTTTAAATATTCCATATAGGCCGAACTTAAGTTATGTATGATTTTTATTGCCTCGAAAATTACGTTTTATAGAAATTTCAAGACTTTTTTTCTAGACTGTGGACCTTTGGAACAATAACATTAAAGCAGTTTAAAAAATCGTATCAAATGTTTTCCGTTATTTTAAAACTAAGAAAACTATGATATCACTAATTAACCGTCAATGTGTATCTGAATGGTAATCATTTATTTTTGACAGCAAGTACGAGTACCACAACCGCGGCTCTTAATGTTAGCCTAAACACTTACATACCTACATTTTAAAATTTAGACCTACTCAGGGAATCTATCTGACCTGGTCCACGCCATAGAGATTTCCAAATACGGACCTGTTAGCGTCCTAGGAGCGTTTGGCATTTCTGGCAACACAATCACCAACTCATATTTCATTTCAAGTAAGCGGCTCATCACTGAAGTTTGGAGTTTCATCTCGTAACAATATGCTGGATCAATCTTAAAGGATCCTTTTTTTGCTGAAATTATTCTGCTTTTCAGTTTTTCATTCGCAATGTTACGCTGTCTGCAGACAAAACCACGAAATTATTTATTAGAACTTATATATATATATATATATATATATATATATATATATATATATATATATATATAAATCTCAAAGTAAACACGCTTTTCAAAAGTGTTTTGAACAGTTCAATTTACTTACTTACTTTCTTCAAGTTCGCGATTGTGCGATCGCTTCAAATGGTCTAACAAATTCGAAGTACCTCCACCCTTAGAGTAAATTCGCCCACAAAGTTCACAGCGTGCGACTTTATTATTATCTTCAACTGAATTGAAGAGTTTCCATGCGACGGATATACGATTTGGTGCCATTTAATGCCACTCACAACTGCCCTCAGTCCGTACGCGCCGGTCGTCCTTGAGCTCTACGTCCTCCAACTTCGCTTCGCTCCGAACCACCACATCCCTCCTTTTGTTCCCTGTTCCACCTACGATAGTATCGGAGATCACCGGTGGAGAGCTTTATTCGTAATCTCCAATTTCTCCGTGGTAGTAGTCACTCCGATGAGCAGCACTAGTAACGGAGAACTTGCATGGATTTTTTATTTTCTATCTAAAGTGTTTTTTTAGGTATCTACTCTCTATTTTTTCACCATGTTACAAATGAATCAGGGATTGCAGAAACAACACATGTAACTATTTGTGACGAAATGAGTTTATTCGAAGTTCATGAACTGTTGATATATGGCTATCATTCCATGCAGAAACCACATATGTCAGTACAGCCATCTCACATTTGAATACCTGTGAGATCCTGGAAACAACTCATGTCAAATACATGTGCCGACACATTGGTTCCAATTCCAGATGGCAGATATATAAGAAACAAGGAACAAGAATACAAAACTTGATCTCACTGAATGACAAATGTCTCAATTCTGGTGGTGAATACGTTGAGAAATAACTCAAAACTTCATCGAGGCGACAATCGAAGGAAATATGTATCTGGACATGTGCAGAACAGTTGTTGTTGATCAACTCCCACAGGATCGGTTTTTCAGCAACATGGGGCTCCACCCCATTACTATGGAGCAGTGCGTGGCTTCTTGAATGCAAACTTTCCCAATACGTTGATCTGGAAAAGGAGAATCCTTGCCTAGCCACCTAGGTCACCCGACTTGACGCCCATTGACCTTCTCCTGGGGGTTTATGAGGTGGTATAGTTGACTCTTTGGAAAAACTGAGACAACGCATTATAAATACAGCTGCGCTAATCACTCCACGAATGTTATGGAACACTTGGCAGAAGGTTGAGTACCTTTTGGATGTCTTCAGGGTAGCTCGAGGCGCATACATCGAGTTGCACTAACAATTTTCCGAAATTCGGAGAGTTTTTACATCAAATTGTATAAAAAGTTATGTTATAAAACCATTATTTATACTTTAAATTAGCACTTATTTCTCGATACCTCTAAGCGGGACATGGTGTACATTACATATATATATATATAATATATATATAATTTGGACTGGTAATGGAAATTACGGGAAAACGGCTGAACGGGTTTTAATAAATGACCCCTCATTTTGAAGCTTGGAACCCAAAGTTTTTCGGAAAATTGGTAGTTTTCAGTGAAATGTCAATTTTCCTATATCATTTTCCTTTTTTCCAAAATCCATCTTTCGTCAGTTTTGAGAACTAATTAATTGCATTCACGGCCGACTTGATGTTTGCTTCCTTAAGCGAAGCGAGCATCAAGTCGGCCGTGTTGCACTTCAGAATAAAACAAAACCCACACTACAATAAACAATAAGCTATTACACGAAGACCATGACCTACAGGATTGCGACATAAAGTTCAGACAGCTCAGATCTTTCCCATCATAATGCCAATATGTCGATCTTCATTTGTGCAATTTTTTGATAACGTATAAAAAATAATTTACAGGTCTGATTCTCTGGTCTGTAGCTTTCCGAGTACAGCTGTGTATTGGATATTAAGAACTACAAACTTAAGAATGTTTGATGACATTATTACCATTAAAATGAAATATTATTATAGTTAATGCAACACATAATAGTATACTGATGATATGAAAGTGAAACCTTTTGGGGTTTTGTATAAGTAGACGCAGAGGAAGAATATTTTATATTAGATCTTCATTTCTATAATTTACTGAGTAACGAATATAGGCCTATATAAACTTATGTTACTGAGAACTATAAAACTTACGTAAGGTAACAATATTGTTATTAAAATGAAATACTTTTACAATTATTAATCAAGTGGTGTGGGTCCTTTTCATATATGTAATGGCAGTGTGATATAGATATGTATATGTCTGATTCTCTAACTTTCCTTGGTAGTAATTGAGTCATGCTTCCTATTTTAGCTGCGTCTTTAAACTAAATCAAAATTAATTTCATGTTTCTTTGGTTTAATTGATTGAATTTGTGATCGCTGCCAAGCATATTTTGTTGTAGGGAAAATAGCATGTCATTTCACTTCTTGCTACCGTGATGAGTAAGTTTATTTCCCGCAACCAGCAATAAATGAAACACTGAAGCTGCTAACGATTTACGATAGACAATTTTATTTAGGGCTCACATAAGATTCTACAACTCTGACATATCATTCGCCTCATTTTCCACACCTCAGCAATAAATTCCTCACAACAGCCTATATTACAGAAAATATACGAAATAACATTCATTGTTACACAAATTAATCCAGCAGTATTTGATAGGTCAGTATTGTCTGGAAGAAGCGCAAAAAATTACAATTCATAAGAAAAGACCAAAAGGTATTACTTATTGATAAAATAAGAAGCCTACAATATTTTGTAGTCTTTTGATCACCTCAGCAATATCTCTCAGTGGGAAAAAGTGGTTCTGCCCTCTACATTTCAGGGTAGTTCACGAAACATGCAGCAGCTATACCAAGATGCTAAGTCTTTTGTTCAAAGCATGACAAACCTTACATTTTCTTAACTTTCACATACAATCCGCAATGAAATAGCTACTGCGTTACTCCCACATGAAAAACCCACTGATCATCCTGACATTGTTACTAGCGATTTCACATTGAAAGTCAAGAACTGAAGACGGATAGGTTCAAGGAAAAGTATTTGGCAAAAAAAAAAAACATTCAGAGGGAGTATGTTTCACTATTATGGAAGCAAATAACTATCAAAAGTCTGGTATTCTTCATTGAAAATAAATCTGAACAATTTTTATTTCAACTTTTTATGGACTTAGTTTGCAGCAATTGCTGCATAAGCCACTAGTATTTTTAGAAAAATAAAAATTGTTCAGATATACGCTCAAATATAATTTCTCCTTGCTGCTCTAAAACAGACGTAAATGAGCTTCATAATCCCAATGGGAGTACCAGGAACCAGCATATGGATACAGATCTAAACATCTTGTTGCAGATAGTTCTCTTTATGTTCTCTGCAGCTCTCTGCTGGGGACCGTTTATGACTCACGCGTGCAGTAGCCACATGTCCGCCGGTGTGCATTCTGGCGCCGCCGGGACGCGATACCATCACCGTAATTTCGAGGACGCCAGCACGGCGTTATACCCGCCGTATACAATAAATCCCAAGTGCGGTATCACAAAGGCATGGTGCCACAAAACGGCGACCCTGTTTGTCATACCTCAGGAGAAATCTGTTTTAAGAGTTGCGCCGGGTATTGAGGTCCCTGCAGCTTACCTGCAGTTGTGGTCGTCCACGTATATCATGCCTTAACAGCGCCGTGTTTTCAAATACAACTTACCGGCCATTGTCAAGGGATGGCAGTATGTAAATTATGTCTGTCGTTAAAGCGATGACAACATGCAAGAGTATATATCTACTTAAACTAGTGGTTCATTGTCTTCCTCACATAAGCTCGGTCACTGTATGAAATTCAGCCTCGCAAGCAATCTACTTTATATCCCGCTTAATAACGTGGCTCCACTTCCTCTTTGTAATGCGCGGTTTCCTCAAACACACTTCGAGTAGTTACACCTGCCTTGTCAGTCGCAGTTATTCGAAGTTTGAAGACAAAATTATGCTCGAGAGAAACAAAAATGTATTAAAAACTGAACTACTACGATGGCTTGCACATTTAGGAGGGGAAATTAGAAATGTTTGTTTATTAAAATGAAGGGATATGGAATTGTTACGCTCTCCGTATTAGCAGGAAATGTAGCAATATAGCAGCATAAACGTGACTCTCACTACAATGTTATGTTTTATCGCTTGTGGTTTCCTTTACTTTATCCAGATTCTATGTGTAGTGTAATGTAGTTTGTGATAGTGTGATGATTGTGTAATGTACAGTACGATATAGCAGTTTGATGTATTAAATTTGTGGTTTTGTAATGTAGGTATATTGTATAGACTAATTTATATAGAACTAACACATTTCTTTCTTTCCTTCCTTTCTTTCTTTCTTTCTTCCTTCCTTTCTTTCTTTCTTTCTTTTTTTCTTTCTTTCTTTCTTTCTTTCTTTCTTTCTTTCTTTCTTTCTTTCTTTCTTTCTTTCTTTCTTTCTTTCTTTCTTTCTTTCTTTCTTTCTTTCTTTCTTTCAAAACGAATGATGCTAGCCACAATTTGTTATACCTCAAATGTAGAGGATCTTTGGGAGATTACTAACCTCTATAGCAGTAGCCGCCGGTGATCAAAATCCTCGGTGAGGCCAGATGCAACTAGTTTAAGTGCCTCCGATAGGAAATGTTTGGTTATGATACCGGTATTAATTATTATTGTTATTATATTATTAATATCATTATTACTGTATTATTATGATGATGATGATGATGATTATTATTATTATTATTATTATTATTATTGCCATTAGGAAAGTCCAGGATAACAGAGAGGGTTTGGAATTGAACGGGTTACATCAGCTGCTTGTCTGTGCGGATGACATGAATATGTTAGAAGAAAATCCACGAACGATTAGGGAAAATACGGGAATTTTACTTGAAGCAAGTAAAGAAATAGTAAATCCCGAAAAGACAAAGTATATGATTATGTCTCATGACGAGAATATTGTACGAAATGGAAATATAAAAATTGAAATTTATCCTTTGAAGAGGTGGAAAAATTCAAATACCTGGAAGCAACGGTAACAAATATACTCGGGAGGAAATTAAACACAGAATATATATCGGAAATGCCTGCTATTATTATTCGGTTGAAAAGCTTTTGTCATCCAGTCTGTTGTCAAAAAATCTGAAAGTTAGAATTTATAAAACAGTTATATTACCAGTTGTTCTATATGGTTGTGAAACTTGGACTCTCACTTTGAGAGAGGAACATAGGTTAAGGGTGTTTGAGAATAAAGTGCTTAGGAAAATATTTGGGGCTAAGAGGGATGAAGTTACACGAGAATGAAGAAAGTTACACAACGCAGAACTGCACGCATTGTATGCTTCACCTGACATAATTAGGAACATTAAATCCAGACGTTTGAGATGGGCAGGGCATGTAGCACGCATGAGCAAATCCAGAAATGCATATAGAGTATTAGTTGGAAGGCCGAAGGGAAATAGACATTTGGGAGGCCGAGACGTAGATGGGAAATAATATTATAATGGATTTGAGGGAGGTGGGATATGATGATTGAGACTGGATTAATCTTGCTCAGGATAGGGACCAATGGCGGGCTTATGCGAGGGCGGCAATGAACCTTCGATTTCCATAAAAGCCAGTAAGTAAGTATTATTAATGAAAAGTAATAATTTCACTCACCAAATAAGTTGTTGTGCTGTGAGTTTCAGTGATTGTTTCAGTGTGATTAAGCAACCCATATTATGTGTTGAAATTCCCCTTTCTTTCTTTTCTTTTTATCTTTTAACTTTGACAGCAACAAACAAGACCAACAGAGAAGTTTATTTTGCACCACATAACCACTTAACCATTTATGTTTCCCATTACCAGGATGGAATAGAAACTCATGTTTTAAGATTATCTGTCAGAAAAATTGTCAGCGATGTCGTAGGTATCTCGGTAGGCTCTCTCTTTATTTAAAACTTCCTATCTTTCAATATAATTTCTTCTCTAAAAAAGGACACTCTAACAATGAATGAACTACACCAGCGTTATTTCTCGCATTTCACTTTGTTTATATTTTCCCGAAATACGTAACAACATTGGCCCAGATTCACTACTGCACTACGAAGTACAATAGTACAACACCCTCGCTTAAGTCATAAACTAATGCATAAAGGGAGAGAATAGTGTGGGTCTCTGCCTGCCAAAGAGCGGGAATTTTTATGTTATTTGTGGCCTATTTAGGAAGACAAGTCACCACTGCTATTCTCACCCCTTGAGACCGATTCATGGATGGGAGAAGTGTAAGCTGACCAGGCCACGAGGCAAGACGAATTGTTCCTCAGCTACAACGTTTCAAGCGCAATCTCAAAGCTCGCGAAAACATACGAAATCCGGAAGCCAGACCCGGCACGAGCGATCCTGGCCTCAGGAACAAATTTTACTGCAAAACAGGACTATTTATTACATAAAAAAGTTTTCAAATGCTTCTACAGCGATATATGCTTCATTTAAATAACTAATACATTATATAAAACACAAAATTTTATTTAAATTAAGCCAAGTGACTGAGGCCCGGCCTCACTTGTCTAAGTCAATTAGCCGCCACTGCTCTATAGCAAATGTTGAAAATTCTTTATTTATTCAACTAGAAATTCACTTTATGACCAGTTTTTAACGTCAAATTAAGCAGGAGTTTTGATTCCCTGTCATGAGATGTGCAGATGTTTATTCTTTATTGTTAGCAGCTGTTATCGAAATTTTGTTTTAGTCACTGAAAATGCAGTATACATTAAATCAACGGCTCTTCCTTGTGAAGCACTACTGGATTACGAATTCAATTATAGCTAGTCAAAGTGCATATCAGAGAGAATTTGGTGTTCGTAATCCCCTCCCCAAAGAAACACAATACTGGGACTGGTAAACAAATTGGAAATAACTGTATCTCTAAAAGAATAATAATTTTGATGACAATAAATATACAGAGTAAAGAATAAACATTTGCGCATCTGGTGACAGGGAATCAGAACTCCCGCTTAATTTGATGTTAAAACTGGTCATTAAGTGAATTTCCAGTCGAGTAAATAAATAATTTTCAACAATAGCTGTAGAGATTAGTAATATCCCAAAGATACTCTACATTTGAGGTAGGCCTATAACAAATTGTGGCTAGCATCATTTTTTTTTTTAAATAAAGAAAGAAAGTAATATGCTAGTTCAATATAAATCACTCTGTAGTTTTATGTAAAATATAGTTCAGCAACGCATAGTGTAATTCAGTTTGGCGTTTTGTGATAGGGGAGAGTTGGGTAGTATCGGTCATCGGGTAATATCGCACAGTGCGTTTCTTTCATCTACCACCAGATGGTAGAATGACATGGTTACATTTCTGTATGCGACATCACAGAAACGTAACTATGTCATTCAGGTACTATTATCTTGTGGTAGATGAAAGAAACTCACTGTCCGATATTACCAGATGTCCGATACTACCCAACTCTCCCCTATAGTTTATCATCTTGTGATGTACTTCGGCGTATTGTAATTTAATTGATTAGTGGGATTTAATTTACAGCACAGTTCACGAAGTATTTTACATGACTAGTCAGTCTCTCACTGAATCATTCATTTAGGATCATGTACTTCATCGTAGTGATTCAAATGCTTAGATCCATCCAGCCGGTTAGCGTTTTGACACCCCTGTCATCGGAGCAAAGGACATCAGCGGGTCACTGTTAGTTCAGGGTAGCTCAGCCATAGTCAGTGTGTAATATATTCACAGACGCCCTCATGCTACGACTGTTTTGATTGTGATGTACAACGCTTGTCACGGTTTGCTCACGCATGACTTATCGGTGTTGGATAAGTTACTTGACGCTTGAATTCTGTCTACCCAGAAATGGTCCTTTTCAAAACATACTGAAGGGATTCCCTTTTCCTTACGTCCAATAAATTTCGTAATAGATATTAAAAAAAAATAATCTATTCAGCACAATTAAAATGCGAGCACCTCGAAATCCACAGCCTAGAATTAGAATACGTACTAGCTGTGGTTTAGAATCGCTGAGGTCAAGTACTAAGGGATGTTTACATATTATATCAGTCATGTCAATTGATGCCCGTAGGAGCAAGCAAGCGCTTTAGAGCTCAGGAGAGCCTGAGCGCTTTACAGCGGAAAGGAAAGAGACAGACGAAAGTAATGCCGCTTTGTCGAGCTATATTCAGGGATGGCCAGCACTGATTCAATAGATAAAGGGAAGACAACTTATTAAAACTATATCCGTGTTAATTTTTAGATTTGTTTGAATGTAAGTTTTAATTTTAATTTTAATTTTCGTTTTTCACAAGTTGGATTTTATTATTCGAAAGAAATATTTTCTCAACTTTTTTTTTATAGAAAAGTGAAATTTTCAGATAAAGGCCTATTTATTTAGTAGACTTACAGAATGCTTTCGTAAATCTAATATACCGTAAATACGTATTACTGAAGGGAGTGTGTTGACAATTTTGAAAATATTCGCATGGAAATTGTTTGTAAGGAAATTAATTAAAAAAGGAACTACTGTTACATCATAAGCAAAAGATATGTGCCCATGTGTTGTAAAAGTGTCAGCTCTATAGTTTCAGCACATTTCGAGAAAATAATTTAATATTCTGATGATAGGAAGTTGCTAACCAATATCACCTTAAGAGCATAATGCGATAAGAGTTTTGTTATGGAATATTAGTTACACTTAAAATATATACAACATCTAGGTAACTTTGCTTTGTACTGTAATATTGTTTTGATTAGCTTATTGATTACTTTTATAAGGCTAAAGGTACCATCACTATCAATTCCAACTTATCATGTCATACTCAATCCCTTTTTTTTGGGATATCACTTTCTTTATGAATGATGTGTTTCGTCCATTCCGTTCAGTATAATTGTACTACTATGGAATTTATGTGAATATTCCCTCTTAACTCTTTATTATGTTATTAACATTTAAAACACAACTGCAATATTAAGAAATTGGTATTAGTACTTTTGTTTTGCAGACAATATAGATAATATCAAACAGAAAGAAACCATATAAAAATAACGACATAAAATTCCACGTTCCGTTTGAATTTTGTGCACCACTGTTTTCTTAATCCAACAGGCTGCTTATTCATACACACAACCCTTCATCTTTCCATACTTAGCTCTTGATGCCCGCGCACGACGTCAGGGTCAGAAAATGCGCCTGCTTTGACATCGCTGTATTATATGGTCATAAGTTTTTTTTTGGAGCTTCGTTATGAACTAAAGCGAAAGCGGTTATAATGGAAAAGAGTAAGGGGTTGTTGTTTGATATTTACCCTATGTTTGGCAATGAAATTTGAGCCTATTCTTTAATGTACTGTTGATTTTTAAACAAGATTTGTCTAATAAATATTATATTTTGATAAAATGAAGTATCGGTTGCTGACAGAGTATTTATTTTTTTAGAGTTCTCCGGCAAGGAAATTCATGCGGATAAGATAGACACATTGCCGTATGATTGTTCTTACGTCACCAAAAAATTGGGTTCGAGAATTTAAGAGACTTGACGGGGATCAAATATGAAACAGCGGAAATTCACCCACGCTTAAAAAGAGAGGTTTTCAACTAGCGAACTGCGATTCTTTTAAGATTTTAGCAATACGGACTTATAACCAGTGACAGACAATACTTTAAGGAATGGTCTATTCCAGGCCTGCACAAGATTTGCGCTCTCCGAGCCGGCTCATGAGCGGAATACAGATATTAGCTGCGCTCTGTATAAGGGTGGACTAGAAGAAGGGGTGATCTCGTACAAAATGTACACAAAAGGAAGTACTAGTACGAGTGTTCATGAAATGAATTCCCGTTCAGTGTTTGCAAAACTATCTTGGACTATTATTAATTAATAAAGAAATATTTATTTTACAGAAATAATAGAAATTCTATTGCTACTTATATGTAGCCTAAAGTATCATTTTGTTATATTTTTATTTATCAGTACATCAAAACGAGGTTTTATGCTGTTGGCAGCTAAAGGAACAGTAGCCTACTGATCGTAATGAAACATCAGTTACAGATGTAAGATGTCTGCCTTTATTAAAGTTGATTATAGAAAACAGTTGCTCACAAATATAAATGTTGAGCCAAACATAGCAATCATTTTCACAGCCAGCCTGTGTAGTCGTGGATATTATTGCTAATGTTTAGTCTTGTAAAACTCAACCAGGATAGTAGTATTATTCAAACAATCTTTAGTCCTTAGGTTACATTTAAGAACAATAAGTTCGAGCTGTAAATCGTTAAATGTTAAATGTTATGTTCCGTCTTTTAGATTTCTCCATACTGTACTACAGCATTAGGTAAGCAACGTGAAATAGTTACTAAGAATAGTCCTACACACTGCACTCCGTTAGATAACTGAGTGGTCGTTTCCCTCTCCTCTACCTATAGCAAGTCTATGTCATTCTGACGTATCTTCCTCTCCGTTTCGGCGAGCGGTAAACACGGCTCTCCCGCTCCGAAGGAACGCGCGCGCTCGTTGAGCGCTGCTTGTGCAGGTATGGACTATTCCTTACTTATACAGTGATCTGGCCGGAGGGAGTAAACACGTAGCAACTCTCAAATCAAAAGAGGAATTGCGAGCACTACCCCGACACACTAAAACTGCAAACATTCCTGAACACTTTGACAAGCACTTTCGCAGTGTCATTTAGTAGGTATGGTATTTATTAATGTTCAAAATCCGCCAAGTGTTTTTGAAGTGCCCAGTACATTGGTAGTTAATAAAAATATATTCATTTCTTTTTAACCCATTAACGCCCAGTGGTCTATTTATTGACCCTTGCACACTCGACTACATTAGATTTTTTTATGGCGCCCCATTGATTCAATATTAATTATCATCATAAATATATCATGTAAGATGTTAACTAAACTTGCCAACATTTTATCCTCCTTCAAAAATAAGAATTTATTAAGGTATCTTAGTTCGAATTAGGTATAAAATGATGTTGCACTGTGTAAAGAATATAATTAATTTTCCGTATTATAATGTCTCGATATTGTTATTGATTTGTGATTTAGTAGTGTCAAGGTTACTACTATTGCATCGCACAAGAAAAACACAGATTTATGTAAAATGATTGGAGCAATATGAACTGAAATGGCTGCGGTCTATGAATAGACCGCTGGGCACTTATGATATCACGTGAAAATAACAGTGGAGAAAGGTGTGTCATTGCACTCTGTACCATAACAGTTGATATTAGCAAGTGACTTCGTCTCAGTAGTACTGTGCTATTGCAAGTAGATTAGCATCTGAAAGATGATTAGCACCTATTCGATCCCCAGAACGTGTTATTGTATGCCCTAAATTGGAAATAAATGTGATACGGTGTACGTCTGCAGTGTATACATAATAGATATATTCCTTTTTACTTCTAAGTACAGTGGTCTATAAAAATATGCAATAATATTTCTCGACCAATAAAGAAAACCATGCATCCTATTTTCACCAACATATTATAACAGTAAACAGGAAAAAATTCAATATTGTAATGGTACGATATATTGCTGTCCCGTGCTGTAGCGTCGTGGTCTATGGCATCCTGTCTAGGACTCGCGTTACGGAATGCACGCTGGTTCGAGTCCTCATGGGGGAAGAAATTTTGTCATGAAATTTCGGCCAGTGTATGGGACGGTGCCCCCACCCAGCATCGTGATGCACTTAGGGAGCTACGATAGGTAGCGAAAATCCGGTTTCGTAAACCAGCTATAACGGCTGGGAGGATCATCGTGCTAACCACATGATATTTCCATTCTGATTGGATGATCGTCCACCTCTGCTTCGGCATGTGGACGTGAGGTCAGCAGTCGGCTGGTCGGTCTTGGCCCTTAATGGACTGTAGCGCCAAGGATTTACTTTTTTACTATATATTGCTTCATTTTCTTTCGTAATATTATGTCAGATGGTATCACTTTTGACTAATTTCTTCTGTGGCCAACATCACATTGAGGTTTTCTATTCCCTGTGTAAAAAATCTCTGGTAAGGACACAGCTGAAATGACGTCAGTAATAGGCACGACTTAGTCATAGGCAGTAGAGTTGTGCTGAATATGCTCGATTGCATTGTACATCCTCATGCTCGCGACACATAATTTGATAATTTTTTTTAGAAGTAGAGACCTTTTGCTCCACCTTCAGGATCTTGGTTTCCGGGTTACAGAAACTGTGAGAGAAAACAGAATGGATGCCTTTACTCTTCAAGATACGAATTATTACAGAATGCAGTGCGAGAGCCCTACGATTATACATTTGACACTAATAGTGAAATTCTGTTTGTGAAGTGGGATGACAACAGATGTGTACCTGTAGGATCAAACTGTGATGTAGGGGCTTCTGCAAGCAGGTGGGACAGAAATGTAAGACAGAATATAAGTGTGCAGCAACCACAGGTCATATTTTATAGTAGGTTATTTTATGACGCTTTATCAACATCTTAGGTTATTTAGCGTCTGTATGAGATGAAGATGATAATACCAGTGAAATGAGTCCGGGGTCCAGCACCAGAAGTTACCCAGCATTTGCTTATATTGGGTTGAGAGAAAACTCCGAAAAAATCTCAACCAGGTAACTTGCCCCGACCGGAATCGAACCCTGGCCACCTGGTTTCGTGGCCATATGCGCTAACCGTTACTTCACAGGTCATAAAGAAATACGGTAAGTACATGGGTGTAGTGGATCATCATGATTGGTTAGCAGGGAAATATGCCACTTCAGTCCATGGAGAAAAGTGGTACTGAGATCTCTTTGTCAGAATGCTGGATATGGCTATAGTAAATGATTGGATTGTCTACAGAGAAATACATGGACGAGACTCCCTGGACCTACTTGACTTCCGACGATGCTTGGGTGTTCAATATCTCTAGATGTTTTCGAACTGCAAGAGAATGGAGCGCCCTATTTCATCACCTCGAGGAGTGAAATTTGGTATGAGTATAGATAGTAGAGGTCATTTCATGGCAAAACGACCCTCTCAGAAACACTGCCGGAAGGAATGGTGTAAATGCAGACCAGTAACATTCCGCAAGAAGTGTGATGAAACTCTCTGTCAAAGATGCTTTGAGCCTTACCACACTCGGTAAAGACAGATATTACTAAAATAAATGTGTTTCATTATAGCTGCAGCATTGTATTGTTGCATTAAATACTAAAACTGGCATAAATAAATTTATTTATATCGGTGTAAATGTTTCTGGTTGTATACATTAAATGCACAAAAAATATATTTACTTTATTGCAAATGAATACGCAGATATCATAAGTGCCCAGCGGTCTATTTATAGACCGGGTGATTTTCAGCCACTTGGTGCACGGAAAAATAAACAAAACATATTCTTGGCATCTGATGGATTAAATTTATGAAATAGTTATATTATTTTCGTTTTGTTTTAAATAAAAATAATTTGGGCGTTAATGGGTTAACTGAACTTGCTTAGAAACACGATATCGTGACACACTTATTTGTTTTTATTAATAATATAACAATAACCAGTGCTTTTCTTCTAGAGAAAAAGGTGGTGGAACTCTGTGTAGAATATTTTATAGCGGACTGTTCACTGCTTGGGAATTTTGTCGTTTTTGGCCGTCTTTTAGTCTAACTAAGACTTTCAAGTTCTAAGAGGAATTCAACTAAAAATTATATTGAAAACTTAGTTATTCACATATATTTCGCTTCCATGACAAAAAAAATGCAACAAAAAGTTGCCGGAACGGCGTTCCAGCACGTTCCGCCAGAAAAAAAGCACTGATAACAACTTCTATGCAGTGTCGGACATCCAGTGTTGTAGATAGGTCAATGTTAACATGCAACCGAAAATTATAAATAACAAGCAACGACTTGAGTGGTATTATAAAAAACAAAGTTATGTGTCAAAAATCCCAATCTATCTATGCTGGTTGTCCGATAAAAGATTTTTATTATCGTTTTTGAAAACTCATCTATTTAAATTAATGTGAAGTCTGCGCTTGGTGGGTTGCAAAAGTTTCTCTATACGTGGCCTTATGGTTGACAGGCCAACACGTAAATCATCTTCAAGATGCAGCAGTCTGTTTCTTTGTTTAGATTTCACTATTTTCATAGCAGAAAATGTTGATTCACACATATGACGTTGAAAACGGCATTTCTAAACGTCTTTTTAGTTTATTCGGCACAATCGACTGGTTTGACAAAATATTTGCTCATATAATTGGGGCTTTGCCCTGTTAAATAAATAAATAAAGAAATAAATAAAGAAATAAAGAAATAAATAAAGAAATAAAGAAATAAATAAAGAAATAAAGAAATAAATAAAGAAATAAATAAATGAATATATTCGGAAGTTTGTTTATAATCATCTCCACGCCACATAAAACCATGTTGCATTCATCATTTCGCTTTACAACTGGGATGTTACAGGCGAGGGGTTATTTACCAAAATTTACATGTAATATCATTAAGTCCTTTCAAATTCCCTTTTAAGAGGTTCAGAAGATTGTAATGGAAATTCTGAAGGTCACTCTTCTAATTCTACACTATCACCTATATGTTAACACGTAAATTTTTGTTTTAATGTAAAAATCGAATCATTATGTCGCTCGTTTCATTCCCTTTATCTTTTATGTTTGTTAATTCCGGATCCCGGTGGTCAACCTCACTTGAGGACGGATGATTTGAAATAAATCTTAGTAGTTTACGAAACGAAGTACGTTTTTGTCAATCCTGAAGGAAATTTTCGCTCACATTATTCGAATTAGCACTGCTGTCATCTAACCCAGAACTTGATTTGATTATCTTCTTCGAATTAAAAATTTGTCCATGATAAAATCTAAATAAAGCACTTTTGATAAAATAGTCGTACTATCATCCGTTCACATTTATATACAGTATACCGAAACTGAGCATTGTTGCAGGTGTTCACGTTTCATTGGTAAAGTGTGTCTCAAAATAAAATTCACCATATCAAAGACCTCGTTGTAAATAAAAAATACGTTGTAAAGAGACTTTCTGGATGGCATACAATTTATTTTTCAATTCCAAATTTCCGCGACACACTCCATGGGGCTGCGCGACACACCGGTTGGAAACCCCTGCCTTAAGACAGAGTCACTTCATTACTGCCTATTGAAACTTGATATAGAGAAAGCTTGTACACTCATTACTCCGATATTGTATGTATCAGAATACTTTTTTACATCTCAATTTCTATATATATTATGTCAGTAATTTCAAGGATGGATAGTTCGAACATCAGAAAGGGAAGTGCATGCAGCTGAAGACGCTGTAGAGAAGAAAGATGGACGACACGAATGTAGATTTTTTTTTCAGTTTAATGCAGCCTATATCTGGGTAGTATATCGGAAGTCGGCGTGAAATCTTTATACTATTTTGGTATCTGTTTTCCCTCCAGCTTCCTAAATTAGATCATTTACTTTGATCCCAACGCGAAAAGCATCAGAAGTCAACAAACAAAGCGAGAAGCACTCATGCGACGCGAATCTGCACAGAAGACCACTGAAAATATTTGCAAGCACAGGAAATCAGCATCTGTAGAATCATATCCAGCCAGAAATAAAAAGTAGCGGTCTAAAAGCAGGTTATTGCTTTGCAACTAACGAATGTGCTCAGAATATTCCGAGCGGAACGCACATCTCTAAGCTTTGTGGTTAAAATGATAAAATTAGTCTGGCTTGCGAAAAGATATATGAAACGTGCATCAAAGTTTTACATAAAGCGGAATTACGTAGCGATTTTACTGCATTTTAGACTGAAGTGCATATTATATTGGTGGAGCACATTCCAAGCTATAAACTTCAAAAGCTTGTCCGGTATGGAAACGTGGACGGGCCCGTACACATGAGCATGCTTTGGCACATTGTGCGCTCGTATTATGAGGTGATAGTCTAAGTCCGACAGGTGGCCTGGATGGTATTTGTGAATTCGACGCTGACAGGTGGACCATCCTGCCTCTGCTCATGATAGAGCCAGATTTCGTCCGATTACGAGTATCCTGATGAGTCCTATGGGGCCGGAGCCCAAAACTCTTCCTATATCAGCATCGGAAACCCGTACTACCCCCATGACTTCATCCCTAAATGAATCGCACTTTTTAGAAAGTAACTAAGTCAATATTTGTCATTTTTATTTCTACTGATGATATGATTAATACTTACAAGACGCAAAAATAAACAAAGAAAGGAACTTGATCAAACCTTTCCCTGTATCTCTAACATCGAGTTGATGTTTATATTATCTCACTGGTACACTGGTATTTATTCATGAAAATAAGTTCTTTTGCTCTCCTGAAAAATAGAACATTTTGACTTAGTTCCTTTCTAAAAAGTGCGATTCAAATATTTTTACTATTGCATTGAGGGGGAGGTGGAAAATGTTGATGGTATGAGAGATAGAAATGGGATTTCTTTGAGAAAAACTCTCTAACGTCTGCTTTGTTCACCAGAAATTTCATCACGACCTGGCCGGGGATCGAACCCTGGTCGCCTGGATGGAAGACCAGACACGCCACAAATGATAGGAAAGAACTAGTTTGAATCGTAGGTAGGAAGTTCGTACCAAAACATTAGATTTCAGTTGAGTGTAGCGAGAAGTATAGATGTCGCCCGCGCCTCGCCCTGTTCCCGCACGCTACAGACGATACGCAGTTCAAATAAACAACGCATAGTATCATTCTGTGGAGCTGTGTAGAGTCGTGAATAGTTTAAGGAATGTTATTAATTTATATTAGTAGTTTAGGTTTTGAACAAAGTGAGCTATTCTGTTATTATTGTATTCTTTCCGTAATGTTAAATAATATTATGCATGATTCCAAAAAAGTAAAGTTATCTGTTATTAAACAATTATGCAAACAGGAGTGTTTAACAAGTTTATTTTTTCCCCGGATTATTCTTCGTTAAGGGGAGAGGATGGTATTTTTTAAAACTTTTTTCCTATTTGGTGTAAAATATTAATTTTTTGTATGTAGAGAGCTCATAGCTTTGGCAACTCAACCAAATAAAAATATAAAAAAAAATATTTGGGAGCCCAAATTTGAAAAAAAAAAATATACCCAATGCAGGATTGTACTAAAACCGATATATCTAAACCGTTTTTGAAGATAGATTCAAATAGCTTTTTGCAATGTATTTGCAAAAGCATCTTCTACAAACTGCCTGTAACAGAATTTTGATATTAGTCCCTACATTTGTAAAATAAACAATTAAAATGTAATAACAATTTTCTGATTTCCTTTCTTGCAAAAAAACGGACGTATTTTTAAAATGAAATCAATTAACAAAATTCTGTTACAGAGAAATGTTTCCTATAGTCTAAAGACTGCATGTTCTAAATTTCATGCAAGTATCTTTAATAGTTCAGAAATTATATCCAATTTTGTCTGGCAATGTAGCAAAAAAAAATGAAGTTACTGGAAATCGATAAAAGAGGGCGTGTGATTTAAAAATCCATAGCGCAGAAAGTTTAAAAATGACGTCTCAACATCCGATAAGGGCACAAATACCCACAAAATGTTATGCAATGCATTCCACACATATCAAAGGGTATTTTAGAGAAAAAAAATTTCTGAACATTTAATTTACCGGAAACAACAATAAAAGTGGGCGAGTGATTTAAAAATCCACAACGCAGGAAGTTTAAAAATGGCGACTCAACATCCGATAAGGGCACAAATACCCACAAAATGTTATGCAATGCATCCACGCATATCAAAGGGTATTTTAGAGAAAAAAAATTTCTGAACATTTAATTTACCGGAAACAACAATAAAAGTGGGCGAGTGATTTAAAAATCCACAAGGCAGGAAGTTTAAAAATGGCGACTCAACATCCGATAAGGGCACAAATACCCACAAAATGTTATGCTATGCATTCCACACGCATCACAGAGTATTTTGAAGGATTTTTTTTTTGAAAATTTACTCATTTTTCACCAAAAAATACCATCCTCTCCCCTTAAATGTTGAAGTTTATTTACCAGTCTTCAATAGTTATTTGTTTTGCTGGTTTGTTGACGTCTCGTGCTGCTGTGTTACTATTCATTCGGTTGCTTTACAGTCCAAGTTCATTCAACATCAGAATTACGACACGAACTTCCTAGCTGTCATTTCATTACAATAGAAATGAAAAATTGTATTGATAACAATTATGGGTTTAATATCATGTGAAACATAGGAGTGCACCATTGGATTCACAAAGTAGCTGTTCACCTGATGAAAGTAATATATACTGTATCATATTTCAGTCTAGCCGTACCCGTGCGCTCCGCTGCACCCGTTAGAAATAAATATAAAGTAATTACATAATTAAAATAGGACATTTGATCCAGGGAACATTCGAGCTTGATAGAAGGATAAATCGTTGAATATGTTACTTAATTTAAATTGTATTTAAATACTTAAAATGCGATCATTTTGGTCCAGAGACCACTCATTTGGTGCAATGACAATTCCTTTAACATGTTTCTTAATTTTTATTACATGCAACCATAGTTTAATGAAGATTGACATCATTTAGATTTAATGTGTACATAAACATTATTTTAATAAATACAGAAAATGAATATTCAGAATAGCATATCAAGTTTTCTGTGCATAAGAAGCTATTTTAATCTTACCTGTTCTCGATTCACTCAGAAGTTACTGTAATAACATTATAGCATTATGCCCATACAGAGAAACTACACTTTCCAATGGTGAAATAATAATTAATTATACAAATCGGTTAATTTAGCTTCCGATATTACTTCATACAAACATAGAAACATTCTCTGTAGGCTATGTTTCATAGCTTTCGATTGTTGTTGTCCAAAGCCCCTTATAGGCGAAGTCATTTGTTTTTTTATTTCATTACACCGTCTTAGATGGCAGTTATTTTAATTTTAAAACTCATTTATCTCATTAAATATCAGTCCTATCAAAATTTTTCAAAGAATAAAACTTATCGGAAATCATTTTCAAAGAAACTTTTGTTATGTAACATTTTTCACGAAAGTCAATAATAAGCGAGATATTTCTATTTATTTAATTCAGGCCCCCTTATAACTCCCCTTTTAAATAAGGTATTTTGAATGCCGTATAGCCTAAAATCTAAGTTACAACGAACTTAATTTATATTCCAATTGTCATCGAAATCCGTTCAGCCATTATCGCGTGAAAAGGTAACAAACATCCAGACAGACAGACAGACAGATATACAAACAAAAATTTCAAAAAAGCGATTTTCGGTTTCAGGGTGGTTAATTATATATGTTAGGACCAATTATTTTTGGAAAATCGAAAATTACCAGAACAATTTCGGCTACAGATTTATTATTAGTATAGATTTGCTCTACTCTAGTAACGTATTGTGATGTAGAACGAATATTTTCAGAATACAAATATTGTTTCTTTTTTGTGAATATAAAAGGAGTATTTCTTTTGATAAAATTAAAATATTCATTGTTGTTTATTATAATGTGTACGTAGCTTGTATGTTATTTTTATATGTATGGGTAAATTATTTTAGATTGGGAGTTATGAAGCTTATAATTACAAATTATTATTTTTCTATACTATTCGTTTATTGTTTTCTTGTTGTAAGCCGTGGATGATTGGAGCACATGTTTGGTTACCACCCGGCTGTACATGTGTGTCGTTCTGGTTCACTGACACTTAGATCTGCACCACTACTATTCATTCGTTAGATATATGACCCAACCTCGCACAACTTAATAGTTTCGATATCAATTTCCAAGCTCTGGTTTGAATGTATGAGCAAGCAGAGGATCGTCTGGATTGGGTGTGTGAGCAGGTGGAGTAAAATAGGAAGGAATTCGACTGAATGTAGCCTATGAGCAGGTGGAGGATGTGTGAACAAGAAGTATAGGAAGGAATTGAAGACATTATTACAAAAACAGCCCTAGTCATTATTAATGAAATTGAGTTAAGGACACATTTGCTACTATTTCAAATGTTTATAGACTCCAAAAGTGACACATGTCAGGTGCAATAGCAACAAGGATAAACACCAGTTGTACGGAAACAGCTGACATGTGTTGTTCTATTTATTTTTATTATTTTCCTGAAAAATGACAATTTTGACAAGGGTTGTTTTTTGTAATAATGTCTTCATAACAGTGGGAATTTTTTTTTATTTAATACTTTACACTTGAGTTACATTAGGCATTGCAGCCCGAAAGACCAGAAGCTCGTGCTCGGGCGCAGTTCAGATCAGTTATACAAAATATATCGCAAAATTAAGAAAGTTCATTGAGCACAATGACATTAATAAATGGTAAAATAATACAGTATGTAATAATAGGGTCTATATACAAATAGAAAATACAAAAGTACATAAATATTAGAGTATCAATTTTAACTCAATTAGCTTAAACAATTAAATAATTAACTTAATCTGATTTGTTTCTTAAATCTATGTGTGTTAAGTGTACTTAGCTCAGGGTAAGCTCGAATTACTCCATTATAATATATTTTGGGTCCAAAATTTCTGCTGTGTTTTAATCCAGCAGTTGTGTGGCATTTCGGAGTATTTAGAAAGAAACTGTAGTTTTGTCTCGTATGGTATTCGTGAGAATCAAATTTAAATTTATTGTGGTTTTTATGGAAGTAAATCAGCAATGTTTGTTTATAAATTTGTTCTAGATTTGATACACCAAATTCCAGAAAAATTAATTTTGTTGGGTAATCAAAAGGTTTATATAAACAAATAAATAATAATAATAATAATAATAATAATAATAATAATAATAATAATAATAATTCAATCTTCCTCAACTTGGTGAGATTGCCAAAGACAAAGAATGTTAAACAGTAACATTTAAAATGACATTAAAAATGTCTTACAAGAAATTTGTTTACAAGAAACTAAAATTTGCAGTAGATAATATTTCACATAATGACAATTTATAAAAATACAGATAAACAATAGACTGAGAAAATTCAACTGTAATTTGAATTGAAATACAAGTGTCGCCGTAAAATCTGCAGAGAACCCTTCAAAAATAGAATAGAAATTTCCTTAATTATTGTTGTTGGAACTCCAAATTTATGACAGAATGACACAAATTGTTTTGTTATGGGACCATAAGTCCCTCTAGCGCCCACCATTAATCCGATGACTTCTATATCCCTGAGTTTATATGATGAATATATGTGCACGTGAGAACAAAAGG
The DNA here is from genome assembly GCF_040183065.1 of Periplaneta americana. NCBI lineage: Eukaryota > Metazoa > Arthropoda > Insecta > Blattodea > Blattidae > Periplaneta > Periplaneta americana. The sequence continues at coordinate 44,990,290 of NC_091124.1, forward strand.
GGATAAATGTGTGAACAAATTTAGGAAGAAGCTGAAGTGAATGTGTGAACAAGTGGACTTCATCAATGTTTGGACATATGGACCGAGCGTATGATGAGAAGTTGTACTAAGCAATGACTAATAAATATGTAAATGAAATGTAGTTGACTTAACAAATAGATGAATGAGTAAATGGTAATGTAGGTATGTGTGCATGTAATGTATGTTATTTATGTGAAGTAATGTGTTGTATTGTTGTAATATTTTACGAAATGGAACTATAAAAATTGGAGTTTTATCCTTCGAAGAGGTGGAAAAATTCAAATATCTTGGAGCAACAGTAACAAACATAAATGACACTCGGGGGGAAATTAAACGCAGAATAAATATGGGAAATGCCTGTTATTATTCGGTTGAGAAGCTTTTTTCATCTAGTCTTCTATCAAAAAATATGAAAGTTAGAATTTATAAAACAGTTATAGGCCTGTTACCGGTTGTTCTGTATGGTTGTGAAACTTGAACTCTCACTCTGAGAGAGGAACAGAGATTAAGGGTGTTTGAGAATAAGGTTCTTAGAAAAATATTTGAGGCTAAGAGGGATGAAGTTATAGGAGAATGGAGAAAGTTACACAACACAGAGCTGCACGCATTGTATACATCACCTGACATAATTAGGACCATAAAATCCAGACGTTTGAGATGGGCAGGACATGTAGCACATATGGGCGAATCCAGAAATGCATATAGAGTGTTAGTTGGGAGGCCGGAGGGCAAAAGATCTTTGGGGAGCCCGAGACGTAGATGGGAAGATAATATTAAAATGGATTTGAGGGAGGTGGATATGATGGTAGAGACTGGATTAATCTTGCTCAGGATAGTTACCAATGGCGGGCTTATGTGAGGGCGGCAATGAACCTCCGGGTTCCTTAAAAGCCTGTAAGTAAGTAAGTAAGTAAGTAAGTAAGTAAGTAAGTAAGTAAGTAAGTAAGTAAGTAATGTGTTTGGGGCTTACATGGAATGCACATGCATTCCTATGTGTATGCCTACATTTATTTTAATGAATAGATGACTTGATAGATCAATGAAGTATTTTAAATATTAAAATGAAAGATTGTGAGGCATTCTGAATAGAATCCAATGAAATATGAAAATTTTATTTACAGACACACACATACACACAGAGTTATAAGGCTGGAGTATCATAAAATGCAATGACTGTAAAATATTCTTAGCTTTCCACGGAAACGGATAAGACAGTGAGTTTTTTGAAGAAACTTTTACACAAGGCGGGTTGAGTATTACATTTTCTGAGAAGTATTAAAAACCGAAAAGGCGAACTTCACAAGAAGAATAATATTTTGTTTGCAAGGTTAGATGCACAGAAAGTTGTCGCTCATTACTTTTGCAACAAGAACATTAAATATTCAGTTCTAAATACGTTTCATCTTCCGAGAAAGAAATCCGCATTACATGTAAATATCCGTGTCAAAGCTGGTACATCCTCGCATTCTCATATCGGGATAACTTACAGATACCAACTTTTAATCGGTATACTTCGGTTATAATGTCCCTTATGCAATGTAGTAGGAGAGGGAACTTTTTAGAATAAAAAGCCGTTATTTGTGTTTACATTTGAATTTCAGAACAGCTCGAATATCATACCCCGACTAGAGTTCTGTGTAATGCTGCAGCTCTCTTATAGCTCAGCTGCGACTGACATTAAATTGTCTACAATCAAATTACGAGGCCGTGGTGCCGGTGGCTGCCGACAAGTTCCATTCAGCACAAGAAAGAAAGCGCTCGCTCTGTGTATTCGAAAGGACGAGCTCTGTGAGACGAGGATAAGAATAGCTTCAACTGTTTTAATTTTTATCAGTTCACAACTATAAGTGAAAGTGTAGTCTCAGCTCGACTTCTCATCTTTTGACTCTTATTTGATCCCCCGCAAAATGCTAGAATGATATACTATATGATTATAATTAAACCATGTCTTCTTAACCAGATCTGGACTGAAAACTATTGATCGAGGGAACATGAAACTTAAGGTGAGCATTGCATATAGAGGGCAGGCGGAAGTGTTTATAGATTAAAATAAAAATTAAACCTTTGTATTTATAGTACTACTGAAAACAATTTTATTAAACCAAATTTTTCTACAATATAAAGAAAATTAAAAAATAATTTAATGCATATAGTAGGGGAGAAGTGGGTACAGTGAGATAGGGAGAACAGTGAGACATTTTTTATTAGATGGTAAATTTTGATGTTGAAATGTTGGTAACAGTGGAGTTGTATGTTGCATGAGTAAAGTACCAGTATTTTCATACTCGATTTCTTTCTAGTTATGAAGGTGAGTGATGAAAAAATAATTCGTAATTTTTCACTATAGAAGTAAAATTTTGGCTTCTGTTTAATGAAGGTTATATTGGATATACAAATTAAATAGAAATATGAATGTTTTGTTACCTAATACTATGGTATTTTACGTTATGTTTTGCAAAGTTTCGTCATTATTCTTTTGATTTTGAAGTGATGGCGCCATTTTTAAACGAACTATGCGTAAAGGGAACAGTGAGACATGCCATTGAAGGGTATACTGAGACGTCTCACTGGTCCCATGTACCAATGATTTGCAAAAATAAACTGTAATTATATTACATTTACCGGTAACTAACATTAAAAATGAACATACTAGTAACCAATTTAGGAACTATAGCTTAAAATAATAGATACATTACATTTTAATGGTTTCTTAAATAAAAAATTCTTCACAAAATTAAAAAAATATATATTAAAATATAATAAAGAATTAAATTAAATTCGTTTAATTATAAGCTTTGTTGTCACCAAAAATTCATTTAACTTTTTTTCGCAAAACTTAAAAAAGTTATGGAAAATTCACTTTTCCAAATGTTCCAGATGTTTCAATGGTTTCGAAGTCAGACATCAAAATGATTCTAAATAAGACTACAGAACATGTCAAGATAAAAAGACAGCAAGCTTTCTTTTCTTTTGAAATAAATGTAAATCGTTTCAATGTCCATTAATAGACACTGGTGTCTCACTGTACCCTCCTGAATGGGAACAGTGAGATATTTCCATTTTTTGACAAACACGCTTTGTATATTATGTCCTTTATCTATTAACATTTCTGTTTATGTATTATTGTACTCCATGTTTTAATGTATGTTTCTATTGCATTTGATTTTAGAAATACTTGAAATTTCACTTGCATACATATGTCTTAATATTTTGTCTCACACTGTACCCACTACTCCCCTACGCTATTTCTGAGTTTTTCTTAAACATTTAGGAGGAAGTTGAACAAAACAGGGTATCTGAGCTTCAAATGAAGAGCTTGGTATCAAAGTTGGACAACTCCACTTTTGCTTTTTTTTTATATACAAGAAAAGCGTAAATTTTTTTAAACATTCTCATAGGTCATTGAAACATTTTTTCAATTTCAAAATGTTATTAAAATTAATATTCAGGTCGCAATTTAAGTTTAAAAAGTGGAGTTGTCCATCTCTGAAATTAAGTCATAGAGTTGTCTGTTTTTGAAAGCAAATGAAGAAATATTTAAAGTGGAGTTGTCTGTTTTTGAAACCAAACTAAGCCATATTTAAAGCGAAATTGTCTATTTTTGAATCTAAGTCTCTTCTAACTCGGTTTCAAAGCAAATTTACGTAAAACGCTACTTATTCATCCACAAACCGATTATATTATAATCAGTCATGTTGGATTCGCGATGTGCGATGGGAAAAGGTGATACGAATGTGGGCTTCTCATTGGCTACTGAAGGAATTCTCCTAATTTGAAACCAAGTCACAGTGGAGTTGTCTAAATTTTGATTCTAAAGCGCACAATTAAGTGCTATTTTCACTCTGTTCTGTCCGTTTTTGAACCTGAACAGTTCCAGAATCGCATTCAGCATACAATATTCTATGAGAAACAATCGATATCTCGAAATCGCAAAAAATAGATTTGTCTAACTTTGTTACATGCTCCTCAGATAATTATACTGAAGGCTTAATTGGGTTCAGAAAAATATTTTGTATTAACATATGAGAATACTTAGTCAATCTTTAAAGAACAAAGTGAGTATAGATTAGATCTAAAATGGTTATGGGACGAAATTAGACTAATGAATTTAAATGTAATTTGTTAAATCGTAAAAGAAAGATGCAACGAAATTACAAGACAAGAGTTACATCAAAATCTGAAGGGATTAAGAAGATTAAATAATTTTAAGGACATAAGAACGTCATTGGAACAAGAAGAATATGTAAGAATAAATAATACGGAACTGAGGATGGACATAGCTTGGTGAAGTCTAGGAATATGGGAATTTAAAAACAGGAGAGGTATCATAGGGAAGAATATGTGTCTCTTTGCGGCGTGGGAGAAGACGTGTTCCATATAGTATTAGAATGTCAGGAAACAGACAATACAAGGAAAAAGTGATTAGACAAACAAATTGGGTATTAATAAATATGTAGCGAAAAAGTGGTTAGACAAAGAATTTAGGGTATAATAAATATGTAGCATATAAGAAAATAAGTACTTACTTACTTATTGGCTTTTAAGGAACCCAGAGGTTCATTGCCGCCCTCACATAAGCCCGCCATTGAACCCTATCCTGAGGCATATTAATCCAGTCTCTACCATCATATCCCACCTCCCTCAAATCCATTTTAATATTATCTTCCCATCTACGTCTCGGCCTCTCCATAGGTATTTTTCCCGCCGGCCTCCCAACTAACACTCTATATGCATTTCTGGGTTCGCCCATACGTCCTACATGCCCTGCCCATCTCAAGCGTCTGGATTTAATGTTCCTAATTATGTCAGGTGAAGAATACAATGCGTGCAGCTCTGCGTTGTGTAACTTTCTCCATTCTTCTGTAACTTCATCCCTCTTAGCCCCAAATATTTGCCTAAGAACCTTATTCTCAAACACCCTTAATCTCTGTTCCTCTCTCAAAGTGAGAGTCCAAGCTTCTCTTCAAGTCAAGAGAAAATAAGTAGTAAAATTAATATAAGCAAGTTAAAAAATAGAGAAATTTTTAATTTTAACGAAGTTGAAATGGAAAGAGAAAGTCAAACTAATAGTGTATGAAATTGATCTTTCTTGTAGTGTGTGCGTGCGCGTGCGTGCGCGCGATTAGCTAATAGTTAATTAAATGTATTTTGTTTTGAAAAAGAAAAAGTATGTTGGATTTTTAGGGTAATGTAAGACTTGCCATAGGTGAATAAAATATTGTAAAGTAAGGCAGATCTGGGATTCTATAGAATTGTAACGGGCCTGTCTTACAGAAATATGATGGATGAATAAATGTCATACAGCATATTATATGAGCCGTTCAGAGCAAAAGTGGTGTAAGTCAAAAATTGGTAATGAGGGGTGAATTGAACATTCTGTAAAATACAGCGCAAAGTAGCAATTAATATTCAATTTATTTAAACTATTAGTAGTCAGTGAATAGCAAGAAGGACATATTAATTGCTACTTTGCGCTATATTTTACAGACTTTTTACTTTAAATCTCATTACTCAATTTTGACTTACACCACTTTTGCTCTGAACGACTCATAGCATAGTCAATCTACAGATAAGTTTGAAATTGTCTTGCAGATAGTACTTTCTTGTAAAATGCAGGATTTTTAAAACAACACAAAATACCCTGTTTTGGAGGATCAGTAGGAAAAACAGGTTACAATCTAAACATTCAACAATAATTCATAATTAATTGGTACTAATATTTTAATTAGATAGGGCTATAATTTACTATTGTTTCTGATTTATAATGACCTTAACTATTGATTTCTCTAAGAGGATACATAGTAACAGTAACTTTTACAATGAACTTATCACCTACAATAATACGAGTCTTCAATTGTGAAAAAAAGAACAAAATTATTAATTGAAGTACAAAACTTTTACCATAAAAATACGAATATAAACGTGAGGGACATAAATGTAGGTACTAGCTGCATTCACCACGGCTTGCTATTTACCAAGCAACAGGACTTGAACCAGGGATATTCAGTTTTACGCATTAACACTGTGCTTACTGGAAACCACATTTTTCCAGCATACCAGTAGTATCTTTGATCATAACGGTTTTTAATTTTGAAATTTTCAGTACTTAAGAATTAAATTGTTAAATATTTAATTTATCATTTAAAATTATTATAAATAATTAATAAAAATTTATTTCCGTCACCGTCTTTTTGCATATTTTCTACAGACCAAGACTGTCTAGTTATCTTACTTTGGTACTTAGAATTCATGGTACTAATTGCATATCTGAATACAGAAACAAGAATATATGCAATAAAGGTATGAAGATATAATTAGATGTATTTATTGGCTAATATTATACATACAAACTTTATATTATCATAGTTTTGTCTAATATCCAATGCACGGGTCTTCTGACCGTGGGGGAATTACGTGGTTTAGACTTCAATTTGCATTCAGTGCTGCAAGTACCAGAAATTGATATGTTAGATGGCGAATTTACAACTGACGAGGTGACGAAAGCTATAAGTAGTTTAAAAAATAACAAAGCACCGGGTATAGACGGGATACCTTCTGAATTTCTCAAAGAGTGTATTAATATACAGGCAACGACAAGTAAAATCACGGACATGTTTAACAAAATCTTTATGGGAGAGAGTTATCCTAGTGAATGGACAGCGGCAAAATATATGTAAGTGTACCCTATCGTCTCCTTTCACCAGAAGACAGAGAAGGAAATAAAACGAAGGATTTCTCTCGCGTGGAAGGCATTCTGGAGTCTCAAGTTCATCGTACTGGAGAGAACACTCAGCAAGAAACTCAGAATAGAAATATTGGAGACCTGCGTAACTCCTGTACTGTTATATGAGTGCCAGACATGGTCTCTCACTGCCAAACTTCGTAACAGTCTCCAAATATGCCAAAGAAAGATGCTGAGAAGGATACTAGGCTTATCACTGAGGGACAGAGTTCCAAACGAAGTGCTGCAAAAGATGGCAGCAATTGACGATCCAGCACTGCAAGCCACCAACACCAAATGGAAGTGGGGAGGCCATGTTGCACGACTTAGAGACGGAAGATGGACGCAGAAAGTCACACTATGGGATCCCCGCATTGGCAAGAGATCACCCGGAAGACCAAGACGAAGATGGCCGAGCTCTTCAGTGAACGAGTAGGAAGCCATTCGTCAAGCAGAGCAAGACATAGGGAAGACTGGAAAACCTAAGAAGACAAGTGAACAGCGACTAAAACCAGTGCGACAGAAACAAGCGAACAATACCAAACTGTGCAGAATGTGAACCAAGTGAACAATTCCAAGTTTATGAACATCTCTTACGCGGAGTAGCTCACCGCGTGAAACAAATAGAGCTCTCCCTCTATAGGAGGAGGCCTTTGCCCTTAACGGGGCATTTTTAGGCTAATCATTTCATCATTTCATTTCATTTCATCGTCCCTTCCAATCTGCAAGGTTATTTCACTTCTACCCTGTATATAGAAATAGTAATTAAAGGGAAAGCGTTTTTGTTAAGAAATAACTAGAATGATTGTACGTAGTATGGAATATACAGGGTGTTTCCGGAATGGTGTTACAAACTTTCAGGGATGATGGGGAAGGATACATGCATCAAATTGAGATAAGGAACCCTGGTCCGGAAATGACTGAGTCGAAAGTTATAAGCAAAAATAATTGTGTGGAAATTGAATTGTAATTTCGTAACACGTGCCCTCCTTCCCTTAACCTTTGGAACAGTCGTGGAAAATTGGTATGGGCCGGATGTCTCCTACGTGGGTACTTGGCCCGATACAATCTGTGAGCTTGTCTACTATTCCCATTGGCTCATCCGTATTCGAAAATCAGGTCTGTATATTCCGCTCTCGTATACTCCTCCATTTCACTAGGACTGATCGACTGGACACTGCAACTTGTACACATACACTGCTATCTACAGACGTGCATATCAGGACCGACCATGTCCGTTACACATTACGCTATCTGCATTGCTTTAGTGTAGTTTCCTGTCCCCACCCCTCAGACAGCGCACTGAACGGAATACAGTAGGTAGACAACGTAAACAACGTCAGATTAATATACTGGGTGTTCAGTTCAAAATGTGTCATGGCTCGCTGTATGCCGTTATGTGGCTAGCTGATGAGCCTAGAGAATTCAATCTTCCTACACTTCCGCAGAGGTGTATAACCTAAGAGGCAGAGAAGTTGCCTAGCAAGTACGGCGTTCATTCTGAAGAGTACGTACCGATACGTACTGTAACGCCGGTAGTGGCAGGAATGTGAACTGTTTGGAAATACGTACTGTCGGGATATGGGGAGAGGGTTAAGACGATTACTTACGTATATGTTGACATTAACTTCGACGGTCAACATGGACACGGAGCATTTGATTTGTGTTGTGGAATGTTACCGTACGCAACCGATAACAAATACCCTGCGTACGACTTGCCGGCGCAAAACACAGTTCGAAAGAGGTTATGGTAGCACACAGACCGTACAGACCGCCATCTGTTGCTATGAAGTTCAAGTTATACCGTACACGTTCTCAAGTTCAGATTGAAGAACGCCTTAAATAATAGGCAACTTCTCTAACACATAAGCTGAAACTCGCTTCAAATCGGTGACCCAACAACAGTGACGTCATGACACACTTTGAAATGAAGACCCAGTAGTATGTGTAAGATGTACAGACAAATACACATAAATAAGGTGTACAGAGGAATAAAATTATTCCATTTACACATAACTATTTTTGCTTGTAACTTTCGACTCTGTCATTTCCGGACCAGGATTCCTCATCTCAAATTGATACATGTGTCCTTCCCAATCATCCCTGAAAGTTTGTAACACTAGTCTGGAAACACCCTGTATAGTAATAGTTATTAATAGTAAAATATAGTTACGAATGGGTTCCTGGAAAACAGAAATGTAACAAGTCCACCATTAACGAATGGTATACAAAATTGTACATGATTTTGATGACACTAAATATAGTACATATATACATTTAAGAAGCCTAACAACTATCGGCATTGTGTAGGATTTACCAAGCGAGATTTAATGTTCGTACATTCAGAGGCTGAGCGTGGCTCAGGTTCGAATCCTACTTAGGTTAGTTACGTGTTGAGTTTTCCCGAGATTTTCCATAACTACAAGATGAATGTCAGATAATTCATGAAGAATTTTCTGACTTTCCTGACTAAAATGTCAATTTGCATCTCCAATTCCATCAACGCTAGATAACCGTATAATTCACATATTGTCAGTAAATAACGATGAAGTCTAATTATTGTAGAACTGATGATAATATATTAACATCGAAAATGATATGATAACGACGGTTATAAATTATGCATGTAATTGATTGTTTGCATCAGATTTCCATTTTCCCAAAGGTGATGAATATCTTGATTTTAAGCACTTCTCGAGCTAATTTTCCAGCAATCTTTCACCGAACGCATATCAAGACAACGCCATTTAGAATTCAAAGAGGAGGATTTAAAGGCTAAGGAGGCTTTGTATAGCGCCCTCCAAGTCTCTAAAGGATTTAGTCATCTGAACGTGGCGAGGTCTCAAAGCGAGCAATCTCCCTCCCATCCCCTTCTCCTTCCCCCTCCCCATCCGCTCTGTGCCTGAAATGCGTTCGAAATGTGAATTCAATAAGCTTTTGAATTATCGTCCACAAAAATGAAAGCCGGACCAAATGCTTCCTCGAACTATCACAATGGCCTCCAAAATGTTATTCATGAAGACTTACTGTCCCCGTGCCATTCGGGCACATCGATCCGAAACACTCTGAGGCCCGCAGACTCGCTTGCTGCACCGAGTCACCACTTTGCAAACTCCGTGTTTAAGCAGACGACCTGTGCTCTCAAGTGGTATTTCTCGTACCAGTATGTTGAATCAAAGGTTTACAGTGATACAACAGTTTAGTACAGCAGGTATGCTCATTTTCTTACTCCCGATTACGTTCTGTAATCACAACCTTCCAATGTAGAGCGTGCTGTTCCTCGTTCGAAGCTCGACGGATGGCTGCGGAAGGCAATTCAAGTACTTAGTAAACGCACGAACAGTGCGGGACAGTGACAGTCAAAACCTTCTGTAAGCAAACGATCATTCCGTGTAGTGTGGGAGGAAGACTATTTTTGTTGTACGTTCGGTGAAAATGGAAAGTGATTACTATATTGTAAGGTACTGTCAGAATACTACTGAGCAACATAAAACTACATTATAGGCTCTGCTACCCAGAACATGCCGAAGTGACAGAGAAACTGTTTTCTGTAGTATAGCCTATTTTCATATACCAGCGTTATTATTATTATTATTATTATTATTATTATTATTATTATTATTATTATTATTATTATTATACCTATTATTATTACTATTATTATTATTGTTATTGTGGTGATTTTATTCCAGCAGAACTAGATATTTTGATAAAATAATTTTTCAGGGATGCAACGTGCACTACAGCTTCAAGAATTGAAAGCACTTCATGAAAGGCCAAACATTGAAGAGAGTCGAACAATTCAGAGTCTATGTTTTGGAGCAAGTTAGCCTATGCAGTATGTTGGGAATTAGCTAAGGCACTAAAACCTGGTGAACTTGTAAAGCGATATATGGTGCCTGAACAAAATATAGTTAATTATGTCTCTGTACTGCAACAGTTCAAATGTGAATTCACAGAACATAGATTTAGTGATTTTAGACGCATGGAGAGTGATATTAGTATTGTTGTTAATCTTTTCATAAATTTAGTACAATCCGTGAGACTGCAGTTCCAGGACGAGTTAATTGATTTACTAAGTAACGTAGAATTCAGGACTAAATTCAGACAATATAACTTGACAATCATAGAATTATTTAAATATTACAAGATGAGCTTATTCGTTGCCACTATGTTAGCTACCTTCGCCTCGACATATGTGTGCGAACAATTATTATTTTCGAGAATGAAGGCTACTAAATCCAAACATAGGTCCCGATTAACAGATGAGCATCTTTAGCGTATTGCAGTAAATTCGTTGAAAATAAATTCCCGATTACTTGCAGAAAAGAATGCAGATGTTGAATAGACCGCAAAGTAGACTATATGATGGAATATGAAAATGATATTATCTATGATATTATTATATCATAACTATATTAAATATAATAAATAATGTAATAACTGAATATTGCAGTGTATACTCTTTCCTTTTTCAAATTCAGTTTATGACCCGTATTTGTAAGAGTGTAGGAACTATGCTACGGGCGGTGCCGCAATGTACAATGCAATGTAGTTGCGGAGCCCAGTCCGTACACTGTGTGTGTTATGCAGTGCAGCATCATCCGTGTAATCGGGGCTTTTACAATTTTGAGCATACCTGTAGTACAGGTATGTCAGAAATCAGACACTGAAAGTGCAGTGTATGTGCGCGGAACGCCGGTCTGTGCAAATTGCGTCATTCACGTGTTGCTCTTACCAGTTCTTAGCCGGAGGGATGTACAAGGATCTATTCTGCGCTTCTAGTGTTGAATTAAATTGATATTTTGGACATTATAAACATACTTAGCAGAAGGAAAAAAACAAATTTTTGTCAGTGTCTATATTTGACAATAATTGAAACACAAGAAACAATAGACTTACTCAGTTACAATTCACAAAGAAGTCGTTTGTAAAGAATCATTTATTTACATGATTTGTATACAGTATTTGAAGATAATATAAATAAATTGTACAACAAAAAACGAATACAGTATTTCATTTTACGTAGTAGGTACTGATTATTTCAAAGTAATACTCTTTCATTGTTCCTCAAGCATTATTGGAACCATTGGTGCACAAATGTTAAAGAAAATATTTTACTGCCAATCACATGTAATAGAACATTGCGAGGCTTTTACACTGGAATCATTTCCTTGCTGTATATTAATATAAATTCACATTATTATTAATAAATTGGATAAATTAAGCTTGAATTTAAATTTATATAATATAATTTATTTGGAAAACGTCGAGAGCAAGTATCAGCAAGTTGGGAGCGTTACTGAATTGAGTTAAAAGAGTACTTCACAAGCCGTGAAGCGAGGACATTTTCTTTATGTCAGGTTTAAAGATTTATTAACGTAAGTATATTAAGATAACATAGTAACGTGAGATGGAAAATTCGCCATTATGTATTATTTTTCCAGAAAATTTTACCCGCCTTACAAATAGCTGCTTTCTTCCTTCCCTTACAACCTCAAGACCCTCGCATGTATTCTTCACTCAATATTCTCATCACTTATCAGCTTATCAAATGAAAGTTGTAAGTCGTCTAACCATTGATGGCTGTGTTAGTACAGACTCCAAAACAACATCATTGTCATGTTTGTCTTGCCGTGAGAGTACTAATTAAGAAATAAGAGCTGGCGAATGTCATATTTTGAGAATTTTACTAATCTGATTTAAATTCTCACATCACTATTAGGTCCACATGATATGATGAAAGCCTTTCATTTTAAAGTAATTACTGTTGGCTGAGGAAAACATCATAACAGTTATGTTATATGATTCGTGAGTTCTCTTCTTCGTTATATCTGTGGACTCTTCACTTTATTTTTCATAACGCATTCACAATCACAGCTCAATGAGCACCCGTACTGAACTGTGTTACTGAAACCAAAGCTGTTCTACTACTGCAGGTAATGTACAGCCCTGTCGCGTTCCCCTCCAAGCCGATTCACTCCCTCCAGGTAGGGGAATAGGAAATGCACATCGCACAGAGACAAGTGCACAATGTGCGCGACTGCACAATAAGTAGGGTTTTGACATGCCTGGTCTAGTAACTTATATACAGTTACGAAGCTTGAGTTGTGAGGGTGCTAGGAACAATAGACTGTGCCGGTACTATTTCACATTGTCTGTAATGAAGCGATATTAGCGATCCTAGTGGTTAGCAACTATCCATGGATGCATATTTACTACGTATTGAGTTTCGTGACTGTATTTACTAGACTTTGGTGATACGAACTACTACAGCAACAATTTCCATACCGGTTACCTGGTGAAACCAAAATATATTTTGATAAGGTTTCTTAACGGTACTACCACGATGTGTATCAGACAAATAGCTGATGCCTTTCTGCAAAAAGGGTAAGGTTTCGATAACGGGCAGATTGCGTAAATTTTGTACTGGAATATGCTTACTAGTATTATGGCAAGAATATTATCTAGTAACTGTTGGTAATTCTGAATAACTATGTTCTGCAGGAGGTAAATTATGTAATCATTCAATTGAGTTTCTTGTTTGTGTTGGAAATAAGATTTGTCGATTAGTTCCTATACTTTCTCATATAATGAAAATAAATGTTAGTACGCCTACAAATGAAATTATGGATCCAATAGATGATACTACATTTCAAGCTGTATAAGCATTGGGATAATCAGAATATCGTCGAGGTATACCAGCTAATCCAAGGAAATGTTGTGGAAAGAATGTTATGTTTACTCCTACAAATATGATTGCATATTGTGCTTTTAATCATTATGGGTCGTATTCATAGACATTTCGCAGCACGCGCTACGAGCGTACTAAGCTAGCCCCGGCTATTCACTGGTTATTTGTACAGAATTCAAATCATATGCTACCGCTAACACTGGTTTATGAATACGAAAAACGCCGATTATCCACCGGAAATCCGCGCTAAAAATGTCTTTGAATACGGTCCTTTTGGTTTATAGTTAGACCTGTAAACAATGGATATCATTGAATAAATCCTGCTATAATAGCAAAAACTGCGCCTATTGATAAAACGTAATGAAAGTGAGCTACTACATAATAAGTATCATGCAATACAATATCAATTGATGAGTTTGCTAATACGACATCTGTTAAACCTCCAATAGTGAATAGAAATACTAATCCCAATGATCATAAACAGGGTGCTCTATAAGATAGTTGGTTTAAGCCACAGTTGCATTTGTCGCATTTTGCCACTCGACTTCTAAAAATGAAAGAAACTTTCAATGTAAATGTGCAAAAATGCGACAATCACATTGCACTTCAGAAACGAAGATGGTAATGGAGAAACTGAAATTAGAGATGTGTATGAACTAATCAGTTCTGGAGAATCTGAATTTAAATGAAATGCTAATGGCATGGGTAATGTTCAAAAAACTATTGAGCAGTTTAAGTTCAGGAATGGATTTTAAAGAGTTGGTACAATTCGTGTAAGTTAACAAGTTAAGTAAACAATTTATTCTAAATGATTTATTCAATTCCATCGCATACTGTAAATAGTGAGCTAGGATTAAGTGCATGAAATTTATAAAAACTGTAATTAGAAACCGTCTTTCAGTAAAAAGAGTTAGCACTTTGCTAACAATAAACCTTGAAGGGCCTACTAGTAAAGAATTTCAGTGTTTAGATGCCCATAAAATAATATATTTTAATGTGATATAAATTCAGCTGTAATTGATTCTAAACATGTCTTATGATCTACTTACATAAATAAGGTATATATATAGTGTGTGGTAAGATGGATTAGAAACCGTAAATATAAACCGTCTTTCAGTAAAAAGAGTTAGCACTTTGCTAACAATAAATCTTGAAGGGCCTATAGTAAAGAATTTCAATGTATAGATATCCATAAAATAACATATTTTTAAGTGATGTAAATTCAGCAGTAATTGATTCAAAACATGTCTTATGATCTACTTACATAAGTAAAGCATATCTAGAGTGTGGCAAGATGGGTTGAAAGTAATAAGACTCCAAGAAACAAATTATATAACTTTTTGGTTCTGCATACTTCATTAATTTTATCTTTCTGTGCAATTATTTATAATATTACACAAGTTTTTCGCAGTTTGCACAAATGTAATTTTTTATTTGTGCATTTTTGAGGCAATTATTTATTTTCTAGCTTAAACCCTGGCTTACGGCATGCGTTGGCTCTTGAGTATTCAGGTTTTTTTGCTGTTTTTGCAACGTTGTTTGTCCGTTATCGGCATTTTTATTTTTTATTTAGCTCTAAAGTTTCTCTATAATTAAGGACAGTTAAATGATTGTTTATAAATCCTTAACTTGCATAAAAAGTTGTGCATAAAGAGTAAATATTAAAAAAGATACGTTACATTACATAAATTAAGGTGACATGTATATACTTAGCCTGACGAGTTATTCCTTTGATTTGAATTGCAAATTAGTTTAAAACAGCTTGTAAGATGATCTAAAGTCTTGCTTTCCTCCTTTTTGAATTTAGAACTTAACTAAACTGAACTTAGACCCGAACTGAACATTTTTAGGTTGAAGGACACGCGACCATGAACGAGCCCATTAATTCTTACGAGAGTACTTTCCTCTAGACTAGAACTTAACTGGCATCTGAATCTATACTTTTCAGTTTGTCACAGAAATTTTAGTTTTCCACCAGAATTCTAGGCGAGAAATATTACGATGGCAGTCGTTTTTTCAGTTCAGTTCTCAATTTCGGTGTAATTGTTGCAGTGTAGTAAGATAAGTAAAGTATTATCGCCGCGGCCTCATGCTTAACATGTCGGCATCATACAATAACGTGCGGTGTGCTTTTAAAACATAATTTTGCCGACCGATTGTTGCTCTGTAGGTTTCACTCTGAGCGTCACGTTGTCACGTCTACTTCCTCGATAAGAATAAGCACTAGTTTGTTATATTGTTAAATGGCTATTGTCATTATTATTACTATTATTGTTATTATTATTATTATTATTATTATTATTATTATTATTATTATTATTTCATATAAGAGTACGTTGACATTCTTAACTCTTAATAATAACTCTCTAATAATAATTTTTAATCACATACCTTAATGTTCGTCCTCATCACAAGACATTGCAACCTCGGTTTTAGTCCACGTGGATTAGACAAGTAGGTGTCATTTAATAATGGAAGCACCTTATTGGTTGCAATATTGAAATTGAGGCGAGTTGGAGCGGCGACATGAGAAATTAAACACAATAATAATACAATTAAATTTCAAATACCTGCCGAATGTTATGCACGAGGCCGCTCAAAGTCCTGCCGAATGTTAACCATGAGAGCGCGGCGATAACACATTAGTTTTTATAGAAATTTTATGTTTTTTTTTCAACAATATGTGGATAACGAAAATTTTTCAGTATTGATGAAGAAGTAATATTCGATTTTGTTCGCCAAAACGAATTGTTATATAAAGTAAAAAAAAACCTACTACTACTACTACTACTACTACTACTACTACTACTACTACTACTACTACTACTACTACTACTACTGTTCTCTAACCAGGAGCTCAACCGTGAAAGGAATGTGCTTACTATTACGTCATCTATTGGAGCGAAGTAGATAGATAATATTGTGACAGCGACGTGAGATTCGAACTCACGACCAGAGTCCCGCAAGAGAGAAGATCGCGCGGAGCACTTTGGGATGGCGCGCGGCGGAGAGGGGAAAGGGCCAACGCGGCGAGAGAGTGGAGAGAGAGTGCGCGCGCATCTGGTGCTGGTAGAGAGGAGAGGGCTCTGGATTTTTCTGGAGTGCCATCTCTAGAGACGCGTGGAACTTTCGAGGCTACGTCGCTGTGGTTATAAATTAAGAACGCGAAGGAACGACAGCAGTTTTTCAGTTGATTAGTCAGCCAGTCAGTGAGAAAGCCAGAGCAAGCAAGCCAGTCTTGTGTACCGGAGTTCGACTCGAGTGTGCGTCCGCAACTGTATCAGCATCCGAAGGCCTGAGTTCGAGTGCAGTGGACCGCAGTTGGAGGGACCTGAGTTCGAGTGCAGTGGACCGCAGTTGGAGGGACCTGAGTTCGAGTACAGTGAACTGTCTCTGAAGGTCTGTGGTTCGAGATACTGTGAACTCGAGTGACTGAGCTAGAAGAACTGTGAACTGAGAACTGATAGTTCTGATTTGTAAATAGTGCTTTGTAAATATTAGTTAAGATTAACAGTTCATTGTTGTTCGTACTAGTCCAAGTAAATTGTCATTGTCGTCGGTGGAGTGCTATAACGAATACTGTGTTGAGTGAAAATCCAATTGTTGACGAGAGCGTTTAAGACGAATTGTAGAAAGAAATCATTGTTGTGACGAATAAATTACATTGTTGTTACTAATAAAATTTACAATATTATCGTTATAACGTCAGTTTAAAAACCATGCGCTCTCCTGCATATGTTATTTCCTATATGAAGGGATTAAAAGACCAGGAAATTAACAGTGATCTAATTTTGTAACTAGGGCATTATAAATATGTGTGTGAGAGCGAGCCAATAGAGATACGAGTACCCACGTGTGTGACCTTATGACATATTATAACACCAACATTCATTCACAGCATTACCCCGCTCCGTTTCATTCCGCAAAGACTTTCTCGTGGTTGGAGCACACTACTACTACTACTACTACTACTACTACTACTACTACTACTACTACTACTACTACTACTACTACTACTACTACTACTGCTGCTGCTGCTGCATCAATTTGAAAACAAATGAAATCAAAACATCATTTTACATGTGAATTATGTCATAAATATTTGAATACAATACGTTATACATAAGAGGAATAAAAGGTGTCGAGGGAATAGTAGAAAGTGTAGTAATGGTAGTGAAAACGGTTGCTGACGAGTCCAGATGAGGCAGTTATAAGTTAAAAGGCGGTGAGCTAACTTCATGGCCACATGATGTAGCAATAAACCGACGCAGTTAATTGTTCGGAAACATTTACTGCTGTTGCCAACTCTGTATCATTTAGCCTACACGTAGGCTACACGTTCGCAGTCATTACTCTGTGATCATTTGTCATCCAATTTGTGTGATCCCGGAGATGGCGATCACAGATTTGTTTAAGGCTATGTGGACGTCGGCGAGCTGCTGGAAGTTAGCCACGCAATAAAATCATTTATCCTCCGGTAGCTTGAACCCTAACATCGCTGACCTGAAAAATTAACTGACGCTTTTTCCATTGTCCCCCTAGACTGTACTTCAAAGCCCTCAGGGAAAAAAGGAGAGTAAATGGATGAGTGGCTGGAGCAAACGTCGCCATGTAACTACCGCAATGAACAGCGTGACATGCAGCCGTCTATCCTATTGCAACAACCGGGAGGGAATGGATGACATGGCGCTGGGAAACCAGACCTCATTTGTTTTAGACCGTCATTGCTTGTCCATATAATAAAATGTCATGTACTTCTCATTTGCAGGAAGTGAGCGTTTTGTTTCTGTTTTCGTTTCAGTAATATTGAGCATTATATAGTTTTAAATGTTTGCAAACTGTACTGTAGATTTTTGTTGAATTGCAATATCGCAAATTCATCATGAATTCAATCCCGGAGATATATTGAAATATTAATGATGAGAGAATGATTGTGAAGCAGATTTACTCTGACAAGGGAGCCGTCTCAGGTAGTGTAGCATTGAATTCAATGGAAAATGCATATTTAAGCTAATTTTCGATTGTTAATAAACGTGGTGATAGTAGTTCGTTTCCCTTTTTCTCGTTTACGGAATATAATGACATGAAAATGATGCTACTTATGCCGCTTCTTGCGCGCACTCGCATCCTCATAGTCCCGCAGGCATTTAAAATATTTGAATGTCTATGCCATATGGTTATTGATTTCATAAAGGTTTGTAACTTAGTTCACGGCACTAAATACGCATTATTTTCGAAATTAGTTCAGTAGTTTTAAAAGTACCCATTAATATTTTACTGAAAATTCTTATACGGTATTTCATCTGCGTCGTTTAGAGATTGCATTTCTTTTTTAAATACTAATTAATGTGTTACTAAAAATTCTTACATAATAATAATAATAATAATAATAATAATAATAATAATAATAATAATAACAAACGTTATATGTCCACATCTGTCACCTGTGGAGTAACGGTCAGCGCGTCTGGCCGCGAAACCAAGTGGCCCGGGTTCGAATCCCGGTCGGGGTAAGTTACCTGGTTGAGGTTTTTTCCGGGGTTTTCCCTCAACCCAATATGAGCAAATGCTGGATTACTTTCGGTGTTGGACCCCGGACTCATTTCACCGGCATTATCACTTTCATCTCATTCAGAAGCTAAATAACCCAAGATGTTGATAAAACGTCGCAAAATAACCTAAGATGTTGATAAAGCGTCGTTAAATAACCTACTAAAAAACGTTATTGTCTTTGCTGCTTTATTAATTATTCATTATTACAATCTTGAAATACGTTTATTAAATATTGCACAAGCTCTATATTTCGTTTGAATAAATTGATTCGCTCTTCGGACTCGTATATTTATCTGAAAAATGAAAACGTCTTCTGATGTTACGTATGACAATACCAAAAAAGGAATTAATGAAGCATCATATTACTTTTTCTTCATAGCGTCTACTTTATGTATTGAGTATGTAAAAATATCATGTTTTTTTTATCTAAAAACTTCGAAAATGAAATAAGTTTAACATAATCTTAAGTGTGTGTGTGTGTGTGTGTGTGTGTGTGTGTGTGCGCGTGCGCGTGCATGTGTGTGTATATAAATGTAGCTTTCCTTATGAAAAGGTTGCCAAATTTGACAAAGCGTATTACATATAATTTGGAAACACACGTAAAAGGTAAAATGATATACATTTGAAACGCTTAGGGAATCGAATATACAAAATGTCAGAAAAATTTACACCTAAGTAGCGTTTGTGCTCATTTACAGTTAAGAAAGGGTGGGGAAAAAATACCATCAGATAGGTTAGAATAATTTGAATGCCATATACAGCGAGAAAAATAATAGTACGGATTTATTGGCATTGATATCTAAACCAGTCAACAGCCATCGGTTAAGATAACTTGAAATTTCCATTATCACTCCCATACAAATGATTTCTCAATATCTGAACCGAACCTTTGAGGGCACTAATGGCTATTTCCTTCACAATGCTGTGTGTTAGGCCCAGGTTTTTACGAGTACATTTGTTGGCAAAGAAGGAGGCTTTGGTACCTCGTGCTCCCACCATCAGACTTATTACATCAGACATATCATATCATATCATAATGACAGAGTGAGAAAATATTTATTTTGTTGGTCTATTTAGTTTTTCCGATGTGTTTATACATTGAAATAAAGTATATAGTTGTTTTCATAACTGATCGAAAACTTTTGACCGGTAGTGTCTCTCTCTTTCTCTCTTTTCATTTTGGTCGCAAGGTTAACTATGAGCTTAGATTATTTTTTCTTTATGTTGTAAGATAAACCCACATACATTAAAACATAAAATTTCACTTTCAGAATATAACTGTAAATGTTATTTTATTTTCAGTTTATATCGCAATTACAACAAGAACAAAAATGAACTACAAAGATTAATGTATATTTGAAATAAAATTTGATAAAATATAATGTAACTCCTAAACAGAGAAAAAATAAAGGCTTTCGAAAGTAAAAAACATCTACGTGTAAAAATAACGATAGGCTACAAAATGATATTTTAAAATCTATTTTATATGAATTGTAGGATATAATACAGATTCAGCGACGTAGACAATAAACTGGCCAGATTAAAAAAAATTAACTCTTACAATAAAAGAACCTTAACTAAAAAAGTAAGGAAGACACACTTGTAAAGTTCTATAAGAATACGGCAATACCGATATTGATTTGTAGTTCAGAGACATTGACTCTAGTAGCAAGAGGAGAGCAAAGAACTAAAGCATCAGAATGAGATTTCTCAGATCAAGACCGGGGTACTATTTGAGTGAATTATACAGGGTGGATGGTAATTTCTGCACCAAAATTTAAGAGGTAATAAAATTCTACATGTGTTAAATATAACAAAACTTTTTTATTACATTTTTCCTTCGATAAAGCATCATTAAGCAGGAAAGAAATGAAGAGTCCACTGCAAGAATGATGATGTCATTTGGAATACATTTTGCAGGAGAAGCAATTGAAAATTTGAAATGCTTAGCGCTCAAAGTTTAACTGTGATTTTCCGATCATTACTGGACAATGACTGTCAGTGTTAATGTCATATAACTCTGTATGTACATTCTATATGGCTTAAGCTATGCATTGACAGTCTCGGTTCATTTTCGACAAGAAAGTGACATCCATCATTCTTGCAGTGGACTCTGCCTAATGTTTGCAACGCTCTATTGCTGTAATGGTCCGAGAGAAATGCTGATTGCTATACAAGCAGTTAAGTAAAAATGAAGGGCTCAGAGCTACAGGGGCCAAGCGAAGAAAACAAGAGTTACAGTTAAGTGAATACTATAATTTAATGAAGATTGACATATAATTTAGTTTTAATGTGTACACTTTATAGTATTTGTTACATGTTTCATTGAATTATGGTAAGCACTTAATTTTAACCCTTGTTTTCTACTTTTTTCATATATATGGCAATTGGCCCGCTATGGCTCTGACTCCTTCAAATAATCTGAACAGTTAATGTCTTGAATTCTTCTTTTTTGCAAACTAAACAGTTTTATCTATGAATTTAAAGTGAATAATAGCGAAAATCATTGAAATAAATCTTGAAACTTAGCGCACGTTGCGTACACCTGGGACAGAACAAGTAGAGGCTTCAGTGACTTCACTACAGAAGAACCCACACACAGCAGAATTGTTCGTTGCACTGCAAACTGAAAACGTTGACCACTTACTTTCACTGATCCAGCTGCACTCTCACAATACAATAACCCCCGTTCAGAAAATGTTTCGCAGCTGAATGGTACCGTACCTGCTAGTGCGGTAGGAGGGAGTGGTCGGACAGCTCAAAAGTAATGGTCTCCAAGCCTCTAGATGCTATGTCCCCGATGTATAACCGACTCAGTAAAGCAGATGGGAAGGGGAAGGTAAAGAGTGCAGGGCGTGCTTATTTAGAATTATTACAGCAGCCGTGATGTTGCCAAATGCATCATAGAAACATAACGATTTCCTTTGAAACGGTGAATGTTAGAGAAAAAACTTATTTAGATTTTTTTAAATCTCTCCTCATAATCTAGTACCAGTTTCATTTTCGTGCAGAGGTTACCATCAACTCTGTATATAGCATGCTATACGGGAGGAATTACTACTAAAAATTCCCGATTATGTAATAGAAGACGACAAGAGTAAATAGAAAAAAAACGTACAACAAATGATACCACATAGGGCACGATATAAACTACTCCATTACAAATCAGAGGAAGTGAAATATAGGACTTCCAAGAAAACGCTATGTTAAACCACTTTGAAACTACAATAGGCCTTCAAGCTTAACCCGTGTAGTAAATTATGGTAGTGGCAATTTTGATTTGATCTACGGCTAGCGCGTCTGGCCACGAAACCAGGTGGCTCGGATTCGATTCCCGGCATTATTATCTTCATCTCATTCAGACGCTAAATAACCTAAGATGTTGATAAAGCGTCGTAAAATAACCTTCTGAAAAGAAAAAAAAAGTGATCTGATCTTCAACGAACACATCGTAGAATTTCTCTAACTTCACAGCTTTTCGGGTCCAAAAAAAAAAAAAAAATCAAAATTATGTCTGTACTAAAACTTCTATCCAGTGACAGTAATATCTTCGAAGCATACTTTCGTACTATGTACTGATTTGAATTCATGCAGGAAATAATAATCCAAATGACGGCAATTGCTTTGTTTAGTGCACTCAATGGTTGCATTACTAATGAACCACATTTGAATTCACATCCTGCGTAATTACATCTTTAATAAGTTCTCTACACCGCTTGCAATTAATTATTCCTGGGAAGAGTTCGTTTGATAGAAACGCCGGAGTTTCATTACTACCTGCGCTTATATTAAGTTCTCGTATGTTTCTCTCTGTGAGAAACATACCTCAGGTGTCTTCATACAGAATCTAATTTCTGGAGGCAAACTGAGCTGTAGCAAGAAAAGAGAAAGTGTTCTAACCTTGCGAGAAAGACAGGGGTGTAGAATTAATTAGATCTTTATCCTAGTAATAGTGAAAGATATATGGTAATCGTCATCCTCTGGAAATCTAGATATATAAAGACATAAGACGAGATTTGGAACGAAGCTACTAGACGGTGTTGCCAGATTTTACAGTTTTGAATTTTACAGCCGGAATAAATAATTCTGTACTGTTGGACGCGTTATGGATAAACATCGCTCATAAGAAAAGATGTCTACTTTCGTTATGAATATGACACATATTTTTCCATAACATGCTGAAAGCGTTTCGAAACATTTAACTTCGTAATTTTATATGTTATTAAAGAAACAGTGTACTGAGCAGTTAGCTATTACAATCCAAACGAAATAAAACATTCCGCACAATGACACGTTATG
This sequence comes from Periplaneta americana, assembly GCF_040183065.1. Classification (NCBI taxonomy): domain Eukaryota; kingdom Metazoa; phylum Arthropoda; class Insecta; order Blattodea; family Blattidae; genus Periplaneta; species Periplaneta americana. The sequence continues at coordinate 45,013,578 of NC_091124.1, forward strand.
TATGGATAAACAATTCACAAATGGTAAACGTCCTATTATTCTATTATGTGCTTGACGCGTTTCGAAATATTTATTTAAATTCATTTTTAATTTTTCACGTGATTACTACTTTGTTCGAGGCATAACATTGCTGAGAATATCTAACATTTTTAGCGTGAGACGAAGTTCAAAAAGTTTCCACTAGATGCTGCATATGATAAAGCGTATGCATGCTGCCATCTGTTGAGTTTTGTGTAATCTACTTGCAAGTGTATAAACTAATATGAGTATCGCTACCTAATAAGCAAGTAGCGTTATCTGGATATAACCGCATACTTTGAAGGAAGTTACGTCATTGAACAAGTTTTTGTTATAGAGTAGTGTCAACTGAAATTGGAATATTATGTTATTTATGTGCAAATCGGTGGATTAAACATTATTAATTAAATTATTTATATTGTTGTTGTGACGGGAAAAATTTAAAAAACTACATCTACATGTAGGGTATTAATTGTTTAATCAACTGTCCGAAGACAGGTTTGAACCTCATAAATAACACCAATAAGACATCACTTATGAGGCAGCTAGTCCAGGAGATAATATGATAGGGTGGTTAGTTCCTTTCCCCATGTATTAGTATCGCAAAAAATTAAAACAATTTAAAAAACAATGAAAGAAGGATTATACTAACGCATTCATCTGGATTCTATGAATGCCCCGTCTTCAGTGGAAATGAATTATTAACGAATGATACAAATAGGTCGTAAAGACGATGCGTTACAATTGAAAATCTTACATATATTATACAAGGGAATGAATAGTTATAAGGAAAAAGCCACCGGCGTTGCTCAGTCGGTTAAGGCGCCTGCCTGCCGATCTGAAGTTGCGTTCGGGCGCGGGTTCGATCCCCGCTTGGGCTGATTACCTGGTTGGGTTTTTTCCGAGGTTTTCCCCAACCGTAATGTAAATACAAGGTAATCTATGGCGAATCCTCGGCCTCATCTCGCCAAATATCATCTCGCTATCACCAATCTCATCGACGCTAAATAACCTAGTAGTTGATACAGCGTCGTTAAATAACCAACTAAAATAAATAAATATAAGGAAAATTCTTTAGACTATTTATAAATATTTCACTAAATGTAAAACCAGGATTAGAAGTAAAACATATAGCGAGTATTGACAGAACGTTTTTCAACCCCCACCCTCTAGTTCACCTCTACCGACAGGGTTTATTGATGTCTGTCATACACTGTGAATGATCTAGGTAGATTTGCTTAAATCACCGTAGAATGGCTGAAGGTATAAAATTCCGACCATTGAGCTTGTGATTTCAAATCTTTAAGTTTCTGTGATCTGGCTTCTCCTGGAAATAATACTGAATAATAAATAATACAACTATTATAAATTAGATTAAAATGTGATTAACTTATAACCCACAAACTAACAAGTTACAGATTAACGTTGCTGTTTACATACAGGAGAGAATATATTTATTCGAGATGAACAAGACTAACAGCGCCTGCAAAGCCGAAAACCCGCACGACAATGTTGTATACGTCGCGTCGTTGACGTAAAGACTGCTTGTGAGTGTTTCGAGACGTCGAGATTGATCACTCTCGAACTCCCGAACATCAAGCAGCCTTGACTCGCCAAAGTTGTTTATACCTGACTGAACTTACATCTCTTTGGCAACTGTTATATATGTATAAACAATCAAGTAGCCTATTCGGAACATCATCTCTATCTTTCAGTGTATAATAATCCATTCCCCAGTCTTTATTTAATTACTAGACCCTTATTAAAAGGCTAGGAATTTTCTTTTCATATGTTTGAGATCAAGTGTGCAGTCTCAAGTAAAAAGATATTAATGTTTTGTTTTATGTTTCTTAGAAATGCAAATTTGTTTGAGAATTGTTTTTTTTTTCTATTTATATAACCATAGGTAATATCATATAATAGACCCAGAACATTTTGATAACTAAGATACTGTTCTGTTTTGTCTTTTTTCTCGTTTAAACATCTCTAATGTTATTTATTTCAATGATATATGTTATTCAAAGTTACGAAATCTTTCCACGCCGACCAAGCGCTATTTCGAGAATGATGAGCGAAACTCGAAGCGCACGAGAATGTCGAGATCAGACTCGAAAGACAAATGCAACGAACACAGCGAGCGAGAGCGGCAGTTAGTTTTGTTCATCTCTAATATTTACCCTAGTCATTATGATGTATTTATTGAAATGCCTTGTAATGTTATAACGGGAGATACATGATAAATAACGGGAACTTATAAATCCAACCTTTGTCCGTTAATTTTACTACAGAAAAAAGTATTAAAAATTCGTTTAAAAAAGCAGAAAGATTACCCAACCGAATTGTTGTTTAAACACTTCAAAGTTTTCAATATTAAACAAATGTATTATTTTATTTTATTAAAATATTTTCATAGAAATTTTAATAACTTTGAAAGGTATACACATAAATATAGAACTAAAAATATGAATTCTCTGCGTTTGTGTGAACCAAAATGTAAAACCAATGCAGCTTTTTATCATAGCATGAATCAAGGTCCCAGGTTATTAAACAAATTTTATTTCAATATTATTTTAACCACGAATCCTCTCCAAATTAATAAAAAAATGTATTGTATTTATAGTTTGGGTTTTAGCATATTAAATACTTTATGATCTGTATTCACTTTCAATTTTAATTTTGTTTTTGTTTGTATTGGAATCCCCTCCTGAGCACGAGTCTTACTCATTCAGGAGTGGGCTAGTTTATCTTTCTTTGTATTTATTAGTTTGTATTCATCTCAGACTTACTAGCAATAAAAAATATTTATTGAAAATAAATCACTTAATACTATAGTAATTTAGAATATAAAAGTATTCTTTTTTCCATTCAACATAACAATTACGTCTCGATGCTGAAGACGACATTGTCATCTATTTACATTCGTCATTGTTTTTTTATTTAGAAATACGAACCTGAATGAAGCTCACTAGTTGCTTAGTGCTGTGGGAGGGGTGAAACTACGGTTTAAGGGGAAATTCACGGTTCCCAAGTAGGCTACACTGAACGAATATTAGGTGAAACTGAGCGTATTAGTATTTCAAGTATATTGTAATACGCTGTAGTTCTCTAGTCTCTTGGCACATTTCTATGCTGTATCAAGTAGTATCTGCAAATTATGTATCTTGTATGTTTTCTAATAGAGAGTTCGTAAAAGCGTTTGTACCTGTGGATATCACTTCAATCTCGCTGCTTCGGAGCAGAACGACCATCAGTGTACGTCTGGTTTTGTGACAATGAGTGTTCTTTTGCGTCCCGTGTTCTTGTTTTCTACATTCATTTTGACGTATGTTGATGTGTATGTTAAATATTACATTGGCAATCTCGTGGAGCTTGTCTGCTACTAACGTTGGAAGTTATCAGGAGCGCACAGCTTCTGCTGGTGCAATCTGGTTCCTCACGGTTCAAAAATTGCAACAGAGGCAAGAACTTCCTTAATAACATCGAAGCTCTTGCCCCTTGATGTTGTGTGACACTCAGTTATCTGCGAAAAAAAAAAAACAAGAACTCTAGAAGGCTTAGATGAAAGTAAATTGTGTTCCATTGAGAGCATATTGCAACATTGTAAATACAAGATCCTATATATATATATATATATATATATATATATATATATATATATATGATGCTTTCTTCACAACGCAATCTGAGCGTCATTTTCTGTTATATCGTACAGTTACCACGAAATCAGCCGCCGTTTCTGCGGTAGTAACTTAAACTTCTAAAACCTATTAGCGGGAAAAATCTTTATAAGCAATTTGAAATGAATGCAAGATTATCTTACCTGTTGTCACGAGAAATTACACACGAATGAGTAATCCCTTCGGTAACTTAGAACAGATTGATATGAACTGTACGAATGCAACACGCTTTAACTTCGAAGCGGAGGACAGACGGACTGTGGGAAGCAACATTTCTTTACGTTTCATGGTTTCATACACGGAAATGAACATCTGTATCTGAGCGAGTAGATATCACTTTAATCTAGACGTGATTAAGAAAAGAAGTGACATAGGGCCGTATTCATAGACATTCTTAGCGCCGGCTTCCGGTGGATGATTAGCGAACTAACGTTATTCGTATTCATAAACCAGTGTTAGCGGTATGATATGATACGAATCCTGTACAAGTAACCAGTCAATAGCCGGGGCTAGTTTAGCACGCTCGTAAGCGCGGGCTAACGAAATGTCTATGAATAACACCCATAAATTTCTTTAGGCAATAAGCATTGGTCTGATTCTGGATTTTGGTGTGGCAATGAAAGTTTGTGTGTTCCGTTTTCTTGTTTTCTGTTTTCCTTTTCAAATATGCCCATGTGTGTGTGTGTTGAATATAAATTGGAAATTCTGTATCTTCAAAAAAAAAAACAAAAGACACGAACTAATCTCCTACCAACGTTAGAAATTACTAGTAACATTTCATTGGGTTATTTTACGACGCTGTATCAACATCTAGGTTATTTAGCGTCTGAATGATATGGAGGTGATAATGCCGATGAAATGAGCCCGGGATCCAGCACCGAAAGTTACCCAGCATTTGCTCGTAATGGGTTGAGGGAAAACCCCGGAAAAAACCTCAACCAGGTACCTTGCCCCGACCGGGATTCGAACCCGGGCCACCTGGTTTCGCGGCCAGACGCGCTGACCGTTACTCCACAGGTGTGGACTACTAGTAACATACAGTTCTGTTTGTGGAATTTGTTTTCTAACGGTACAAAAATTGCAAAAGAGGCTAGAACATGACTGTCCAAACGCTTATAGAAACAGGAGATACTGCACGTCAAGCATGCTCTGCTAAGGTCAATAACTTTCCATATAAAATAGGAAAAAACAATCAGTCAATCAATCTTCTTAATGTATCCAGCTGTTTGCTGACAACATAAAGTCCACTATAGTCCACTGTAGTCTATTCAGTTGTTGTTTTTCATGAGAAATGAGGGGTATTTTGATCGGTGTTCATTATAGATGCCTGTTGCTAGTAGCCAGAGTTGGGGTGTAGTCAATATATACTGCAGGGATCTCCGGGTAGGGACTGCACTGAGAGATGCCAATAATCGTACTAAAGTACTTATTTGGAACACCAAAAGTCACACCGTCCAGTCAATCAGAGCCAAAGTTTAATATTGAAAAGAACCATATAATGAGACAAAGAGGCAAATATAATACCAAAAGGATTGAAGTATGGTGTCAGTCCAATGCAGAAGCAAAATCCATTCTCTGTAATATAAAATAGGAAAAACGACTTTAAAGAATATGCGTTGCGGGTTGCTTACGCCAGGGATTACCTCGTACGAGTTACAATTGGACATCCATGGGTTAGAATGTTCAGTGATGACAACGAATTTCTTGTTGCTGCTAGTAAACCTGAGGAACTCCATAATCTGCGGAAAGAAAACAGGATTCTGGAAGGCTTAGATGAATGTGAATTGTGTTCCACAGAGAGCAGACTGCAACATCTTAAATAATAATAAATTTCTAAGTTATAGACATCAGCTCAAAGAATTCTGAGTGACCACAAGGGTCCTGAATACAATAAACATGTACAATAATGTGATGTGATACATTAAAGAAAAAAGAAAGTTAATTGTTGAAGGCAAATATAAGTTAATTAATTGAAATAGAGATGATGATGTAATATTTGAAGAGAATCCTTGATAATATTTATAAGAATAGACATTACATAATCAAAAGGAATGTGAAGTTCCTTAAGATAATTTCATGTGAATTTTGTGATTGAACCTCTACTGCCAAACAGCAAACCAATGACGGACCATTATTTAAGAGGGACGTTGTACTTTTGAGAAAGATCGGTAGACAAGGTTCATATATGGACTTCTTCTCAATATCAGCCTCGGTGGCCTGATTTAGGTTTCTTTCGAAACGGATAGTAGGGTCAAGAACAAGAGCCCGTTTTAAGCGTCCGTTGATAGCAATAATGTCTGCCCGTCTAAAAGAACCATCTGATGATACACAATGTACTTCCTCATGAATCTCCCAATTTAAAGTTTTTAACGATGTCGCCAAAGCATGTCGTACACGATGATGTCTAGCATTGATCAGCAGCTCGCCTTTGGGGCATTGTCCAAGCACGTGTCCAAGTGTTTCAAGCTCGCTACAGTCTGGATGACGGCAGCGGGTTGTGCTTAGAGTTCTGACTTCAGCTTTGTCCACCATAATTTACATCACGATCAGGCAGAGGATCGAACTCTTGTTGCCTGGATGGTGAAACAAAGTCCCAACAGCAAGTCACGGATTCATTCGAAAGAAATATCTGCGTGAGTGGATATTGCTATAATCTGGATAGAAGTCGGGTAGATTTTTTGCCAGCTAGCATCAATGTACTTCTGGTTTTGTGTTGTAGAAATGAGTGTTTCCTACGTTTCCCTTTTCTTATGAAGTATGTTGATTGTGTGTGTGTGTGTGTGTGTGTGTGTGTGCGCGCGCTGAATATTACATTGACAATTTTGTAGCTTCAAAAACAAAGTGAGTTTGTCTGCTACCAACTCTGGAAGTTATCAACATTTCACAGCAGCTTCTGCTTATGGAATCTGGCTTCTCGCAGTACAAAAAAGTGTAAGAGTCTGTAACACTTTTCCTTGATGATAGCGGATCTCTTGCTGAGAAACACCATAATCTTTGGAAAGAAACCAACAACTCTTGAAGGCTCAGATGAAAGTGAATTGCTTTCCATACAGAACAGATTGCAACGCCGTAAATATGCTGTCTCTCTGCTTCCCTTTCACAGGAACTAGCTCCATTTACCTGTCTCTAATAAGCTGATACAATTATTTGTCCGTTTGTTATTTCTAAAGAGCCTTTATACTTCGTCTTTCCGAGTTCTAATGTCTTCTCTTTTACTGCCTCTCTGTCACTCGATATTTATCTTTAACATATTTTGTAAGCTATTTTGAAACGTGTGTCGCGCATCGTTTGCCTTGTTCTCTTAATAACCAAGATTTCATTGTTATAAATTGTAATTGGAAGATTCTTTGTCTTACGAAACTTAATTTGTGCCGTATCTCTGGCATTGTTTTGAAGGCTTTTATGTTTTGAAGCGCATCGTCATTTGTTCTGCAATACACGTGAAAGCCCACAAAGTTAAAATCTATAACTCATCAGAGAATTGATCCTGAGAGTCTGTATTTTACCTCTTGAAATTATTTCTCCTTTTCAAACGTACATTTATAAGGAGCGGGACTCCATAATGTTGAGACCAGCGTGGAACAACGGATGCAAACGATAAATATTTAGAAACACAAGGATTCACACACAGATCCTGTGAATTAATCTCCATTTACTTGACGACTTTGGAACAAAAATTCTCTATTACGAGTCTCGTCCAGAAAGTAAATTTCCCTGAGGCCGTTTACAGAAAGAAAACACAATTTCATGGAAAGTTTTATTGAAAGAGACACAGCAGTTGTTGAACTATTTTCCAACATATTCCCAACTGTAATTGAGATATTTTGCTATGAGATCGACAGAAAGGTGCAGACGGCTGTTACACACTAGTTCCAATCCCAGGCGACAGACTTCTACAACACAGGGATACAAGACTTACTTCTGACGAAGTTAAAGGAATTTGAAATCTTTTTTGAATTTTTAATAACTTTCGTATTAAAGAATTGAAATTTGACCCGAACGTTACTCATTTGTGGATGTTAGATAAAATGTAATACGTTTAAACCTTGTTTATTTTTTTTAAGTGGTCCCTAACTTACTATGGTTATGTCTCGTGACCAGAATATTGTACGAAATGGAAATATAAAAATTGGAGATTTATCCTTCGAAGGGGTGGAAAAATTCAAATATCTTGGAGCAAAAGTAACAAATATAAATCCCACTCGGGAGGAAATTAAACGCAGAATAAATATGGGAAATGCCTGTTATTATTCGGTTGAGAAGCTTTTGTCATCTAGTCTGCTGTGAAAAAATCTGAAAGTTAGAATTTATAAAACAGTTATATTACCGGTTGTTCTGTATGGTTGTGAAACTTGGGCTCTCACTCTGAGAGAGGAACATAGGTTAAGGGTGTTTGAGAATAAGGTGCTTAAGAAAATATTTGGGGCTAAGCGGGATGAAGTTACAGGAGAATGGAGAAAGTTACACAACGCAGAACTGCACACATTGTATTCTTCACCTGACATAATTAGGAACATAAAATCCAGACGTTTGAGATGGGCAGGGCATGTAGCACGTATGGGCGAATCCAGAAATGCATATAGAGTGTTAGTTGGGAGACTGGAGGGAAAAAGACCTTTAGGGAGGCCGAGACGTAGATGGGAGGATAATATTAAAATGGATTTGAGGGAGGTGGGATATGATGATAGAGACTGGATTAATCTTGCACAGGATAGGGACCGATGGCGGGCTTATGTGAGGGCGGCAATGAACCTTCGGGTTCCTTAAAAGCCATTTGTAAGTAAGTAAGTAAGTCCCTAACTTACCGATAAATTTCTGCCAGTAACCAGGAAGATTGTTTATTCATTCTTTAAAAAATATATTTGGTTCATGGTGCAGCCATTTCCGAACTTCCTTCATCGTCAATTATTCGTTGGAAATGTTCCCCGTACGCCTTTACTCAGCGGTCCAAAAAAGTGATAGTTATATAGAATAAATCTTAACTGTATGGAGGATGTAACAGCACTTCCCGTCCAAGTTCAGTAAAGATATACGTTTGACATACACGCGGTGGAGACTGTTGGTGTCATGAATGATGATGCTTTTAAACAATTTTCCATGTTGTCTTAAATTTCTTATGGACTTCTTCAATATCTCTTAAAAAATTACTGCAGTGTGCTGCATTCGTTCTTTATTGACGTGAAGAAAATGGATCGATTAATATCGGCCCTTCCACATCCCAAAAGCTTTATCTTTATGCATATTAATTAATTTTATTATTTCGTTTATTATTGTAGAATCTTAATGTTTTCCTTGCTAGCAATCTTGGTTCATTAGTTATTGGCATACGCATATCTAATCGGTTATAGCGCTTGAGATTCTGCAAGCAATGTTCAGCTATTCTTGTTTTGCTTGCTTCAATCAGATTCTTGGGCACTCATCTTGAGCATATTCTTATTAGTTATTGGTGAATAATTTGCTGTACGCTTGTATATTTTCTTCATTTGATAAGTAACAGATACTTTTTCGCCAGTCAGTTTTTCCTAAAGAGTTCTTCAACTTGTTGAATTAATCTATTGTTTTTATCAGATGTCCCAGGATTTGCAGCATTATATATGACGGAAACTATAACCTGTGTATGTTTAAATTATTTGCAACAGTCGAAGAATACATAAGAAGATAATCATTTTCCTATAACTCTACTAGAACTCTCGTATAAATTTCAACATCATCGGTCCTTTTCACATCAAGAAACTTGATAGATGTTAATGTTATATTTTATTTAACGACGCTCGCAACTACAGAGGTTATATCAGCATCGCCGGATGTGCCGAATTTTGTCCCGCAGGAGTTCTTTTACATGCCAGTAAATCTACTGACACTTAAATGCCATTGACCTGGCCCGGGATCGAAACCGCATAGAAGGCCAGCGCTATACCAACTCGCCAACCTGGTCGACAACTTGATAGATATTATTATAATGTACCGAAATACATATGATATTTCCGTTGACAAATTCTGCGTCATCATATGAAGAAGGATGAGTGGAACGGAGAAAGTAATAATATATGATACGCGAAAAATAATCACTTATGGTGCTATTCATAGACATTTCGCTAGCTCGCGCTACGAGCGTGCTAAACTAGCCCCAGCTATCGACTGGTTACTTGTACGGATTCATATCTTATCGTTAACACTGGTTTATGAATATGAAAAACGTTAGTTCGCTGATCATCCACCGGAAGCCCGCGCTAAGAATGCCTATGAATACGGCCCTTAGTGATTTAAGACGGCGCTTATTCCGTTGGATCCCGGCCACTTAGTCACTCATAACGAGTGCACCTCTGCACATGTGTGAACATTGTCCCACTGTCATAGGCCTATATCTATGACGCAGTACATAAGGGTAGGCCACTAGAGGGAACTCAAGAGATGGAACTTAAACTGAGAGGATTCGATCCGACATCGGGATGGGAATCCGGTGTGGCTTAGTGGATAGAGCGTCAGCTCGTAGAGCTGAAGACCCAGGTTGAAATCCCGGTGCCGAAGAGAATTTTTATTCGTTTCACTTATCCTTCATCATTTGATAGATATTCCCTATGCTACAACTTTTAAGGTATATGTATTTATTGTTTGTTTGCTAATTATTGTTGACAAAAACTATAGGAGGATTATGGAAAAGTAAAAGCTGCTATAATACCTCTTTCAGAAAGCAAGTAGGAGTGCACTGATCTAGCGTCGCCCGAAACAGAAGCACTCAGAGTGAATTAGAACACGAAATAAAAAAGGACAAAAAACCGGTGTAAACTGACTGCATAAATTCAGTAATCGAGCTCAAGGTAGAATAACTCACCGCCAGAGTTAATACAATGAGCTCACCCCCTCTCACAAGAGGGACGCAAATAATCATACCTAGAAATATTATGAAGTATTATTTGAATTCAAGGAATTCCGGGTCATATTTGAAAAATCTACTTATAAATATTTATTACAATATTATATTATTAAAATAACTTACGAATTCAATTAAAATGTGTATTGTTCTCTTTTTCAGAAATTCTACCACGCAACACGATATATGTGAAGACTCTGGAAAGGGTAAGTCAAAATGTATTATTAGTCTAAAGTCAACTTACGCTAAATAAATGAATTGTTCAATTTGTCATTGAGCTCTGAAAAACTTTGGACGTTTTCAGTAGCGATACTCGCATTCTTGCGTTTTAAATCTAGATCAAGGTACGTACACAAGGCAATCTCAAGTTCATCTTTCATCATCATTATCATCCATCAATTTTGGTACTTGACAGTTTAAGTATATTGTTAATATATTGTACACATTGTAAAGCTTTTTTTTTACGCATTCCATTTTGCATCAGACTTTGCGTCTCTGCTGTGTAATAGCTTCAACGTCACGTAGACTATAAAGGAAAGTAAAATTCGTAATGTATTGAAAGGAACCCGTCACCGAAGAATTGATTCGTTCTCGTTTCCGTTTGGTCGTCCCATACATGAAAATAACTGTCGAGAGTGACTTTAAAGCATGTTGTATGGATACTACTGTAACTTCTTCTTTGGACTAGGTATGTTTATTGCTTTGTAGCTCAAACTGGAAAGGTAAAACATACATAGAATGACATAAATATGATTTTACAATATTGTCATAATATTGGACCTTCTATATTTTAAACTCGATCGAGAGTGGTGACATTTATTAGTAACAATATTCAAAATATCTAGGTTAGTAGTATTTATTTATTTAACCTGGTAGAGATAAGGCCGTCAGGCCTTCTCTGCCCCTCTACCAGGAGATTCCAACTACAATATCAACAATAAAATTACAATTAGTATTAAATTTACAATTACAATTACAAATAATATTACAATTAGTATTAAATTTACAATTACAATAAAATCAAAGTACGAAAAGATTACCTGAATAATTAAAGCTAGATAATTTATCATAGAGAAACAAAGAATATTTTATATTTACTGAATTACAAATTAAATCTAGAATAACAAAATTGTATAGTGATGAAATTACTGAATATTGAAATATTTTTTGATAGATTAAAGAAACTATTTACAAGTAATCAATTACTGACCAAGTGCCTAGTAAGTTTTCGTTTGAATTCAATTTTATTTCGACAGTCCCTGATGCTAGCAGGTAGCGAATTCCAGAGTCTTGGCAGGGCTATTGTGAAAGAAGATGAGTATGAGGAGGTGCGATGGGATGGTATTGTTAGTATTGTTTCATGACGAGAGCGTGTGTTGAGATTATGGTGGGAAGAAAGGTAAGTGAAGCGAGGCGACAGGTACGAAGGAATAGAAGAGTTCAAGATTTCGAAGAGAAAGAGAAGTGAATGTAAATTTCTTTTCTTATCTAGTTTAAGCCAACCTATTGCTTCCAGGGATGGGGTAATATGATCATATTTACGAACATTGCTTACAAAACGTACACACAAATTATGAGCACGTTGAAGTTTCATTTTGTTGTCGCTGGAGAGGTCTGTCAGTAAAATGTCCGCATAGTCGAAATAGGGAAATGCAAGTGTCTGCACAAGGGACTTTTTTAAGCAAGAGGGGAGATGAACATTTATCCTTTTTAGCACATGGATAATAGAATATACTTTTCTGCAGGTTTCTGTGATTTGCATGTCCCAGTTGAGATTATTATCCATGTGAATGCCAAGATTTTTTACTGAAGAACTGAAAGGGATATGCACTGTACTTACTTTAACAGGGGAAATGTCGAGGTGTTTTACAGCGTCGGTTTGCCGTTTGTGTCCTAATATAATTGCTTGTGTCTTTCCAGGATTGATTTTAAGACGGAGTTTCTTTGTCCATGTCACAATCGAGTCAATGTCTTCGTTCAATTTATCTATAGCGTCATTTACTCGGTCTAAGCGGGAAGAGATGTAGCATTGAAGGTCGTCAGCATACAAGTGATAGTTACAATGCCTTACAAGAGATGTAATATCATTGACATATATTGTGAACAACAATGGTCCGAGTACCGACCCCTGTGGTATACCTGATGTTATGTCAAGCCAGGAGGAGCTTCGATTCCCGGATACAACACATTGTTGTCTTTCCCGTAAGTAGGATTCGAACCAACTCACAGCAGTCTCTGACAAATACATATTTCTCAATTTATGGGTGAGCAGGTAAAAATTTACAGAGTTGAAAGCTTTGCTAAGGTCAAGAAGTGTTAGTATTGTTACTTTATTAGAGTCGATTCCTTCACGAATGTCTTCGGTCACTTTAAGTAGAGCAGTGCTTGTGTTGTGTCCAGCTCTGAAACCTGACTGATACTCGTCGAATAGTTTGTGTTCGTTCATGTAGTTAGTAATTTGTCTGTGTACGATTCTTTCCAGTGCTTTTGAAATGGCTGGCAGGATACCGATTGGTCTATAGTCGTTCGGGTCGGTGGGAACTTTGACTTTTGGAAGAGGAAGAACGAAAGCTTGCTTCCATATTTTAGGGAAAGTTGAAGTGATTAAGGAACTATTGAATATATGTGCAATCGTAGGTATTACTATCTCTTGTATTTTCTGTATAAGTATTATGCTAATGTTGTCCGGCCCTTGGGCACCAATATGCCTGGGTTAAATCCCAAATCTCTCCGCAGTGCATATGAAGAGAAGGTATATGTCACTGTTGATAGTGATTCGTCCGTCGGACGGAAACGTTAAGCTTGGGGGCCCCCATGGTGCTATTCGACTGGAAAAGGCTATGTGCGAGAACCGGATTTCCCCTTCTCCCTTCCTCATCATCAACATCACTCATTCCTACACTATAATTACATGAAACTTACACGTACACTCATCCTAGTACACGACATAACGCTTTACAAATACACGTCATATACAGCCTGGCCCGTCGAAGTGGTGTGCAACTAGAAAATGGGTCACAGTCCTGCCATCTGTCCGCAAATTGCAGCACCCGAATCACGTAAAGTGAAGTGAGTATTCAAAATACAGTTTTCTCCAGGTATACTTCAGAGGTGAAGTTCTGAATCACACTGAATTAATGGTACCATACCGGTATGTAAAAATGATACAGGATTTAGAAAATCCCAATGATTGCGTGTAACGTTTATAAACAGATTAGGATAATGGAATTAGAAAAAATAATATAAAATGTATTATAGGATTTAAGTGTATATTTAGGCCTAATATACGAATAAATGTTATGTAGGTATATGAAATAAACTAATTGTAAGAATAGCAGTCATTCCTTCAATAATAATGTACTAATACAGAATATATTTATTATTAACTTATTTATTTGTTTAACTGATTAATTAATTAATTAATTTATTTATTTATTTGCCACAATAGAGCGAATGTACAGTAAGATGGGTCTAGATACAATACTATTAACATGTACATATAAAACAAAAAGAAAATCAAAAGAAAGTAAAATTAACACGAAAAAAAAGTAAAAGAAAAGGAATGCCAGAATGCTAGGCTACACTTTTTCTAAGTCAGGTTTTATTATTTATGACATTTGTATGTGAATAACCGGATTTCGCTACCTATCGTATCTCCCCAAATGCTGGGTGGGCACAGGTCCCATACACTGACCGAAATTTCATGAGAAAATTTCTTTCCCTTTGAGGACTCGAACCAGGATGCCTTAGTACACCACGACGCCACGGCGCGGGACTAAGTTAAAATAATATTTAATAAGGGAAACATTTTCTGGAAAAGTTTTCGATTTAAAATTTTCCGGGAAATTTTCATTAATACTTCTAACTCAGTTTAACTTTCAAACTGACTGGAAGACAATTCAAATAAGACTTTGATTATTCACGCTGATCCATTACTGTTGATATGTTTATCTGTAGAACTTCCTTAAACCCCGCCATACAGCTAAGTCTCGTATGTCCAACTTTCATTTACTGTATGTCCCGCAAGTATTAACTTGTGATCTGTATACTGTACTTGTTTACCATTGATTACTTTGATTGTCATTTTTGTGTTACCCTTTTAATTCTGTTACCATGAATATCGTCAGACATGTTAAAAATAATTTTGTATTTATATCTAACACATTACAGTCTATAGCAGGCATGCCAAAACCCTGCGCATTGTGCAGTCGCGCACATTGTGCAGTAGTCTCTGTGTTATGTGCACTTTCTATTCCCCTACCTGGAGGGAGTGAATCGTCTTGGAGGGGAAAGCGACAGGGCTATACAGACCTGCAACAGCAGCATATCAGCTTTTGTTCCAGTACGGGTACTGATTTGGCTGTGTCTCTGAATGAGTTATGATAAATAAAGTGAGGAGTTCACAGATAACGAAGAAGAGAAATTACGAATCATATAACATAATTGTTATAATGTTTTCCTCAGCCAACAATAATTATTTTAAAATCAAAGGTTTTAATCAGTCCATGTCGAGGTAATAGTGTTGTGACAATTTAGATCAGATTAGTGAAGGTAATCAATACTCTCATGGTAAAACGAACTTGACATTGGCGTTGTTTTGGAGTCTGTACTAACACAGCCATCAGAGATTAGACGACTTACGACTTTCATTTCATGAGCTGGTAATGAGAATATAGGCTAGTGAAGAATACATGTAAGGCACTTGAGGTTGTAAGGAGCAATGGAAGCAACTACTTGAAAAGTGGAAAAAATTTTCTGGAAAAATATATAATGGCAAGTTTTTCATCTTACGTAACTATATAATGCTAATATTCTCACATTAATGAATCTTTAAACCTGACAAATAGAATGTCGTCGCTTCACAGCTTGTGAACTACACTTTTAATTTCTTTCAGTAACGCTCCCAACTTGTCGATACTTGCTCTCAACGTTTTCCAAATAAACTATATGTGAATTTAAATTCTAAGCTTAATTTATATCATTTATTAA
Source organism: Periplaneta americana (assembly GCF_040183065.1). NCBI lineage: Eukaryota > Metazoa > Arthropoda > Insecta > Blattodea > Blattidae > Periplaneta > Periplaneta americana. Next base: position 45,029,133 of record NC_091124.1, read on the forward strand.
TTTTAATATTAATTTATATTTACATACAGCAAGGAAATGATTTCAGTGTAAAAACTTCACAATGTCCTATTGCATGTAATTAATTGGGAGTATAATAGTTTCTTCAACATTTGTGTAATAATAAATAATAATAAATAATAATGCTTGACGAACAATGAAAGAGTAGGGTCTAGTACTTTAAAATAATTAGTACCTACTACGTAAAATGAAATACTTGTTCGTTTTTTGTTGTTTCGAAATTACTGCAATATTCTTTTTCTTCAAATACTATATAAAAATCATATTAATAAATTATGCTGTACAAACCACTACTTTGTGGAGTATAACTGAGTAAGCCTAAATTTTCTTGTGTTACAATTGTCAAATATAGACACTGATAATAATTGTGTTTTTTTCCTTCTGCTAAGTGTGTTTAAAATGTCCTAAAGTCTATTTAATCCAACCCTAGAAGCGCAGAATAGATTATTGTACACCCCTCCAGCTAAGAACTGGTAAGAGCAACCCTTGAATGATGCAGTCCGCACAGACCGGCGATCCGCGCACATAACTGCACATTTAGAGTCTGATTTCTGACATGCCTGATCTATAGGCTATAAATTGTTTAATATTATGTAAATGAAGATATAGCTACTAACAACAAACATGGGGTTTTAATGTTAAACAACATTCTTTGTGTTGCGGATTAAATTAAATTCATAACTAGAAAAAAACGTTACCCTATTTTTCCAGAATTAATTTTCAACATTTAATTATTCTTTCAGAGAAAAATGTCGGCTTTGATGTCTGACGAATAATGATTTAACATGAAGGAGAAAGCCTGTTTCACAGTTTCCCTCTTTATTTTTGCACATATGCACGCTCTGTGGATATAGCGATAAAATTCTGTGAAGACTCACTTTTATCCCCTTGTCCCTGTCTCGCCTATAGCCTCCCCTTCTCGCTTTCTGCGACTCTCTCTCGCATATAACGCGATACGAGTCACAGACCATTTTAATAACGGCCGCATCCAACTGTCATCCATGTTTGCTGCGCCTTTTCATCTAAAATGGCGGAAGTGGACCATTGTTTACTACAGAAATTTATGGCAAGAAGACGGAGAACGAACTCGCGGCCCATTTGTAGGAAGCCATCATTCCAAGCCTCAGCGTACGTCATGTGAATTTTTTATACCAAAACACAACCCACACACAGAAGAAATAAAACGTGTTAGGCGAATGCGTGGAAAAATTCCCAATGGGTGAAGCATCCGTACCAGTTAGCCTACAGATGGCTTTGCATTCAGAGTTTTTTTGTTTGTGTCCGTAAATTAAACCATAAACAACGCAGACATTGAAATGGCACCGAATTATTTTGCGAGTAGTTTTAAAATTGCGTCATAAAATATTTTTGGACTTGACAAATAATACGACGTCGTGGTACAACATTTCTCTGACGTAAATCTGGTCAATCAGCTCTCTGCACACAGAATTAAAACCGCAGTTTGTAAATGCGGGTTTAAAAATCCATTTAATTAAGTTTTTCATAAAGCACACTTTCCATAAATCCCAGATCGAGAAGTTTTAACGCTTAATATTTAATCCTTTGAGTGACAGAACACGGTATATACCTCAAAAGCTTTCAAAACGCGAAATAAATTTGTAAACACGTAGCCTATTCCAAGTTTGGTAACGTCTACATATATGATAAGAGCATTATAAAGTTCATAACAGCCGAGTCACCTTGAGGCCCACAAATTATATGCGTCTGTTAATATGTATTGTTTTCTGTGATTAATTTGGCGGTGCTATCAACTTCAGCGATGAACGGGATGCTGATGAATTGATACGAAGCATTTCCTAATAGGAAGTCGTATGGAAGGACACGGTCATAACCTTTTGAAGCATTATCGTGTTATTTGCTTGACGGGACTGAGGAAGCCGGTCCTTCGGCGTGGAAAGCCGATAATCTAACTATTCAGTTCATGATTCACCAAATACGTGTGTACACCGTGAAAATGTCACATCAGTCGCAACAATTATTATTATTATTATTATTATTATTATTATTATTAGGCTTATTATTTTTATTATTATTATTATTATTATTATTATTATTATTATTATTATTATTACCATGGGAAATGCCTGTTATTATTCGGCTGAGAAGCTTTTATCATCCAGTCTGCTGTCAAAAATTCTGAAAGTTAGACTTTATAAAACAGTTATATTACCGGTTGTCCTATATGGTTGTGGAACTTGGACTCTCACTTTGAGAGAAGAACATAGGTTAAGGGTGTTTGAGAATAAGGTGCTTAGGAAAATATTTGGGGCTAAAAGGGATAAAGTTACAGGAGAATGGAGAAAGTTACACAACGCAGAACTGCATGCATTGTATTCTTCACCTGACATAATTAGGAACATTAAAATCAAGACGTTTGAGATGGGCAGGGCATGTAGCACGTATGGGCGAATCCAGAAATGCATATTATAGAGTGTTAGTTGGGAGGTCGGAGGGAAAAAGACCTTTAGGGAGGCCGAGACGTAGATGGGAGGATAATATTAAAATGGATTTGAAGGGGATGGGATTTGATGATAGAGACTGGATTAATTTAGCTTAAGAGAGGGACCAATGGCGGGCTTATGTGAGGGCGGCAATGAACCTCCGGGTTCCTTAAAAAGCCAGTAAGTAAGTATTATTATTACCATTATTTTTTATTATTATTACTATTATTATTGTTATTTATTATTAGACTTCGTGGAATTGCCACGAGAATCGTAAGGTTTACTACGCACGCGGTATAGATTGTATAAGAAGGGGACGTACAACGGATGGAGTATGCCTCTGATGTAAACACTGAGCAGTATACTGCGGTTACAATAAAACCTGTATCCTGCATTCAAGAAATATAATGAATGATCATTGAAGTAGGAAATGTCTGAACATGTAAATACACAATTATTTTGTAGTGAGATATATTAATTCTCAAAATTTAATGTAGTATACTCACATTATCCTTGAATATGTGCATTACAGTGAAGAGTTACGTACATTTTGAGCAACTGTAAAGTGAACCTCCGATGGTCACTCAAACAGTTTTTATTTTGGGAAAATGTACGTTCAACATCACACGATGTAATAGGTGCATATTTGAAGAACGGAAAGTCACTACTTTTTAGTACACCAACTTTAGAAATCTTGTCGTGACTTGATAGTACATAATTTATAATACGAATTTGTGAATAGGCAGAATTTTCAGCAATAATGTTTCTCAACTTACATTTCACTTTTTCTGAAATCAGTGAATTATTATTTTGAATGACGGTTTGTGATACTTTATACACTATATTAAGGGCTTCTGGGAGTTGTACTGGCTGCGGGGGTAAGGGTATTCCAGGGGAAATTGTTTGGAACAGGAACACTCTCATTGTAGTATGTTTGATTGAATTCTTGTCTGCACTGAACAGATGTTAAGCTTTGACTATTCCAACCACAGTAATGCAAAAACAAGTGCTTAAATAGGTATACATTAGCTGTAGCTGCTCTATCTATTTGGACCATCTCTTAACATGAACTGCTTATACTATGAGACCGGGAGGACGCTCACCTCTTCTATACTACCTTATATCGGCAACCTGATTGCATGCTGCGTGTGGCAATTCAACGAAGTCTATTTATTATTATTATTATTATTATTATTATTATTACTACTATTACTACTACTACTACTACTCACATTTTTCTCTAACTCTAACCAGAAAAGGTACAGATGAGGTGGCGAGAGCTGTCATGTGAGCTGTACGAGAAGGGAAAGAATGATCTAGTACTGCTCAACGGACGAATACTACTGACGGAGGAATCGAATATTGCGAATAAAGCTCTTCTCTTCGTGTTACGACACGCATAATATTGCATGTTTCATTTCTGATCTGATTACGGATAGTGTTTACGGAATTGCATAACCTTCCATAAAGATAACTCATGTGGCTTACCAGGTATGTGTAGATTTGTTTCTGATGTTATTCCCTATCTCTATTGACAGAAGATCTAAAATGTATTTTTTGTCAATGGAATGGATTGCTAGCCTGAGAGTTATTGAAAATTTGAGCACTGCGAACATGTTTCGAACACCACTTCACTGTTTCGGTAGGAAATGAAATAGCGTAGCAGGCCTATATACGCCTCTTATGTTGTAACAGTATACAATAAACGCAAATACTACACCTTGCGTTTCTCGATTCATCAGCATGAATCACATAGATATAAATTGTCCGTGCTATTTGGTTTTGAGAGGGTCATGTTGCAATCACACAGCCAGGAAGTGAAACGTAATTTGTGAATGAAAAGACAGGGTCTGAAAAATGGGTTTAATATTATTCATGCAGTTTTGTAGATGCCAATGATATATACTTTGTGTAATATTATTTAATTAACCTACAAGTATTGTTTTCTGTATTTGATGCCGATTAAGTAGAGAAGCTTTTGTATAGATCAGTGGAAATGTGTGCGAGCGGTGATCTACGAATGATGGAACAATGATGGAAGGAATATGCAAAATAAACTGAAGTATTCTGAGAAAACCTGCACCAAAGTTGTTTTGTTCATTACAAATTTCACTGGCATTGCTATGGATCGAATCCCGGTATCTTCGATGTGAAAGTTCATTGTCTAACCAATTAAGACACGGCTCGCTTCATACAATTTATTTATTTATTTATTTATTTATTTATTTACTGGTAACTAATTACAGGTTAGGACAAAGATAATAATAGTTACAATTATCAAAGTAAGAATAATGATAATATGAAAAGTATTTTAACTATATATATATATATATATATATATATATATATATATATATATATATATATATATATCTCCGAGATACATAATTTCAAAGGAATCATAATATTTATTGCTGTGTAACTTTACAGATTTAGTATCTCGAGACCAGGGAAAGTTATTTAGAATTTTTGTTGTAGAAAGCGTTGTTGACTTCTCATACATTTCATATTTTCCTGAGTCCTGACAATATAGTATACTATACTATTCTTCATACATGATTATAATAAAAGACGTATGTGCAGAGATCCAAAGTCTAGTAGACCTAATATATCTGAATTTGTGCCCTAAATGTAACCTTTAGAATTTTGTCAGCAGTTTTTCTCATTTAAGTGATTTTTTTTGAAATGTAAAAATTATATTGAATTTTTTAAATAAAACAACAAATGTCTCAGGACATAGGAATAATTAAGTAATCCGATTTGAAATTATTGAATTATTTAAAAATAAAATACTGAAACTGAATAAAGCGTATAATTATTTATTTATGTTATAAATTCGTTACACGTACATCGATAAAAAAATTTAACTTGTGTTGTAATTGTTATATACAAGTGGGTCAATAGTCGCTTTCCCCAAATACTTCCTTACCTTTAATTACATGTAATTGACTACACATTCCTTTACATATTTTGTTCAAAATGAAGGCTCTGTTTCTCGATACACAATTCACAACGTTTAGACACTGATTTACAGATTGTAGAACATAAGTCATGATTTTCATCGATTTTTACGCATGATTGTTCGATCATCTGTCGCAACTGATGCAGAGCCTAAGGTTTATGAGTAAAAACATCATTTTTTAGGATACCCCACAGCGAAAAATTACATAGTTTCAGGTCGCATGATCTGGGTGGCCATTCTGTTGTGCCAGGACGGCCAATGCAGTCATGAAATTGCTGGTTCACTCACTCCTACACCAATATGAGGTAGTGCTCCATTCTGTTGGCATATTAACTGGATTTTGGAAAAACGAGGGCTATTTTCAAGACATGACATCGGAAAAACAGTTGACGCACGAACATGGTTGTCAATCCACCATTTATTACATTAGCTATTCGTTTATTCAAGTTATGACATCTGTATATGTGTATAAATATGAAATCTAAGAACATATACCGGGGAAAGTTACTTTTGACCACCTTGTATTTATATGTTCTTTGTGCTCATCTATTATCTAGTATTCTATTTTGTTCACTTTTATATATTGCATCTTGTATATTTCTTTACTAGTATTTATTACATTTTATTATTATCCTTGTGTTGTATCTGTACCATTTTGTGTGGTATTTCATTTGTGCTCTCTGTATTATGTTAACTTTTTTATTACATTTTGTTTTAGTATTCTATCTGTTACTGAATATTGTAATTGAAATACATCCGAGTACGAGAGTTTTCTCCTTAGATTACCATCGTTTCCTTAAGCGAATATGTGTAAACAAAATAAAATAAGTTTAACTTAATTTGATTTAGCTTATGGACGATTCATAGATCATATTACCTGTAAGTATACCAAAAAAATCTGGATGCCCAGCTCTTAACCTCGGGTATGTAAACTGTGGCACTTGAAGGAAAGCCATTTTTCTCATTACTATTCTTGGAGTCATTGGGCAGAATTCTGTACTACCATAAAGATATGAATTTGTGTTCGATACTTCCTAATTTATCCGCATCAGTTATTGTAACAGAATTGCAGACTACGGATATATAAGTAGGAAAGTATTAAAAGTGAAATAAAACGTAGAGAAAGTATAATGATATAGGTCAGATCTCCGAAATATTTTGGTCCTTTTTAAGGGGAGAGAATCGTACTTTTTTTTTAGTGAAAAATGCGTAAATTTTCAAATAAAAATTTTTTTTTCTTTAAAATGCTCTGTGATATGTGTGGAATGCTTGCATAATATTTTGTGGGTATTTGTGCCCTTATCAGATGTTGAGACGCCATTTTTGAACTTCCTGCGTTATGGATTTTTAAGTCACTCGACCACTTTTATTGTTGTTTCCGGTAAATTGAATTAAAAAAAATGTTTTTCTTTAAAATACTCTTTGATATGTGTGGAATGCATTGCATAACATTTCGAGGGTATTTGTGCCCTTAACGGATGTTGAGACGCCATTTTTAAACTTCCTGCGCTATGGATTTTTAAATCACTCGCCCCCTTTTTATCCGTTTACGGTAACTTCATTTTTTATGCTACATTACCAGATAAAAATGGATATAATTTCTGAACTATTAAAGATACATGCATGAAATTTAGAACACACATTCTTTAGACTATTAGGAAACTTTTCTCTGTAACAGAATTTTGTTAATTGACTTCATTTTAAAACTACGTCCGTTTGTTTGCAAGAAAGGAATTCAGAAAAGTGTAATTAAATTTTAATTGTTTATTTCACAAACGTAGGGACTAATATCAAAATTATGTTGCAGACAGTTTGTAGAGCATGCTTTTGCAAGTACATTGCAAAAAACGGGGTGAATCTAACTTTAAAAATGGTTTAGATATATCGATTTTAGTAAAATCCTGCATTGTGTATTTTTTTTTGAAATCTGGGCCCACAAATAATTTTTTTAATATTTATATTTCAAAAAGGCGTATGACTCGGTTAAGAGGGAAGTATTATATGATATTCTTATTGAATTTGGTATTCCCAAGAAACTAGTTCGATTAATTAAAATGTGTCTCAGTGAAACATACAGCAGAGTCCGTATAGGTCAGTTTCTATCTGATGCTTTTCCAATTCACTGCGGGCTAAAGCAGGGAGATGCACTCATGGTGGAAACATAGTAAAGGTGTGGGACTGCGCATGCTGTTGCGATAGCGGCCGAGGCGTGTGACGTCATCTTTACTGCAGACAGCGATCGCAGCTCATTGCGTTCAGTACATTTTCTTTAATATACCTAACTAGACATTAATTACAATACATAATTTGAACTGATTGTTGCCAATGTTATTCATATCCTTTTCATTGTGCGTTTAAGTTCATGTACTCTTTAAAAGAGTTATGAATAACACTTAAAAAACATTTAAAAAATTAACAGTAATAGCTTAAAAGTCGCTCCCTCAAATCTGCCCTCCTAGGCAGCTGCTTAGTCTGCCGAGGCCTAAATACGCCCCTGATTGCATGTAGGCTACTGTACCTATTAACTTTCTTTCACTTCAGCGCAACAGGAGCATCCAGCACTAATGTAACAATGGAAAATCGCGGAGCCACTGAGTCTACTGTCACAGAGGAATGCCAAATACTAAGAATTAGAAGAGAAGAATTGCTCTCTAGAAACGAGGATTAAGGAATTGACAGCTGCCAACAGGAAACATGAAGAAGACAAAAGAAAATTACATGAGGATGTAATTTCATTGAAAAACATTAGACAAACAGAAGTTAAATCTAAAGTGGCTCAAGTTTTGAAACTATTTTTCACTATTGGGCAAATTGATGCTCTTTTGAATAAAAAACGTAGGGTGAAATGGTCTGTAGAAGATTACGGTACTGCAATAACACTTCGAAACCTAAGTCCAAAAACATAGCGATACTTAAGAACAAAATTAAATTACCCGTTACCTGATTTGTCAACTCTGAGAAAAAGGGCAGTAAAACAATTATCGCTTGAGGAAGGTGTACTTCATGATGTCTTAATATTAATTAAGGTGAGAGCTACAAATATGTCGGAGTTAGATCGTGTAACAGTATTAGCATTTGATGAAATGTATTTAAATGAGGAGATTTCTTTTGACAGTAGGGAAGAACAAATAATTGGACCTCACAAGGCAGTGCAGGTTGTTTTTGCACGTGGTTTGTTTGCAATGTGGAAGCAGCCCGTATACTATAAATATGATCAGACAATGACAAAAGAAATCCTAACAGACATAATTTGCCAGTTAGAAGCAGTGGTTTTCAAGTTGTGGCCACAGTTAGCGATTTAGGTGGAAGTAACAGAAAATTGTGGCGTGATTTGAAAATTTCTACCAAACTAAATTACAGTTTTCCTAAATGATTCAACTCGAGAAACATTTGTTTTTTTCAGACGCTCCACATTTATTGAAATTACACAGGAATCACTTTCTAGATCATGGTTTCAACTTCAACGGATTGAACATTTCATCAGAACCAATTCATGAACTTTTACGTGCATCCTCGTCCTCTGATACAAAATTAGCTTACAAGTTAACTCCGTTACACTTAAGTGTCCGTGGTACCCAAAGACAAAAAGTTAGTTTGGCAGCACAATTATTTTCCAACAGAGTTGCAAAGGCTTTGAAATGGTGTGGTGAAAACGAGCTGTTGAGATCAAATGAATGGAAAGAAACTTCAAAGGCAATAAAATTAACTAATGATTGGTTTGATTTATTTAATACCGTTTCTAAATTCGGTACCCACCGTGGGCTGCATAGTTACGGAATAAACCTGCAAGATCAGAATATTATACTCCCAGAAATGAATGACTTCATGACCACAGTTAAAGTAGGAGAAGCAAACAGGAAATTACCTTATCAGGAGGGGATTCTAATAAATAATAAATCATTAACATTGTTGTATGAGGCAATGAGGTACAAGTACAAAATTGAATACATCATCACAAGAAAACTTAACCAAGATCTGGTAGAAAGCTTTTTTTCGGAAATTAGAAGCATGGGTAGAACAAACGATCATCCCTCTGCTTTAGATTTTAAACATAGACTGAAGTGGTACATACTAGGTCGAAATCCATTATCTCAGTTTTGTGAGAACAAAAACACCTCCGATTTGCTTTCGGAAGAAGAGGCATTAATAGTGGGTCCTAGTACAAGCCAATCAGAAGTCAATGATAATCTGCAGAAAGAACAATGTGCAACGGCAGAATTTCTTAAAGACATTCTGAAACCGGTTAAATTTATCAACGATCGAGATCCTGAAGAAAATATAGGCCTCCCAGAAAAAAATATGAAATCTCTGCAAGACAGCGGATAACCCAGGAAAGATTAAAATATATTGCAGGATATGCTGCATCAAAACATATGGAGTAATACCCGAATTTTGGAATTCCCACAAAATTGTCAACTTCTGCTAATCAAAAAGACTGGATTACTACAATGTTCCGTGGAAACTTAATTCTCCCTTCTAAAGATCTGCAATTGGTTGCCATGCTTGTTGACAGTATATTCTCAGATGTGCACGGAGATTCCGTTTCTCATGAGAAATTTATAATAAAAAAGACTGTAAATTTGGTTAATTCTGCCATTGAAAAAGAAGGAGAAATCAGTTCTCCTCTTCCGCCAGAAGTAATTACGACATTGGTTAGAATAAGAACATTTATTAGAATTAAATAAATTAATAAAATAATAAAAATGTCTGGAATTTCAAAGAGAAATATTATAAATAAAATGAAAAAGATTGCATAAGAATAAGTATTTACTTAACAGAGTGGGATTTATAATGGTGAAATTATATTATGTCGTGAGTGGAATAATAAGGTAAATAATGTAGCAGACTATATTATGTCTCCAATAGCCTGAATATATAAAAATATTTGTTTACTATAATGACAAATTATTCCAAGAAATTCATATACATATGTTAATGAAGGTTCAAAAGTATTTGAATTCATGTACAAAATAATGTATGTTATAAATAACTGTATAGATCTAAGTATGTATATATTTATTACACATTGTATTGTAATTATTATAAAACCACGTGTATATTACAGAAGGCAATATTATTAATGTCACACTGCCATATCACATTGTTTCTTGAAACTTGAGTTTAATATGTAATAGATCATAATTTTATTACGTTATCATTTCAAGGTAGTTCCTATTGTACTTGAATTCATGTGTAATATAATTTGTGTGATATATGGGCCTAATTTTGTGCATATTTGTAGCATAATGTATTATAATTATTATAAAAGTACGTGTATATTACAGAAGGCAATTATTAACGTTGCACTACCATATTACATTATTTATTGACTCTTGAATTTAATTTATTGTTCACTATTTTATAATGTTATCACTTCAAGGTAGACTCTATTATAGCCTATACTGTCAATATTTACTGAATACACAAACCATGAGTTTTATTTATTCATTTAAATCTATGGACGCAGATCTAACCATCAACAATCTGCTACGTTGACTGTATCATTCGAGTGCGGCCTGCAGTAAAGGTGACGTCATGCGCAGACTGAACGAAAACACGCACAGCTTGTCCCACACCTCTACTATGTTTCCACCATGGATGCACTATCACCTTTACTTTTTAACTTCGCTCTAGAATATGCCATTAGGAAAGTTCAGGATAACAGGCAGGGTTTGGAATTGAACGGGTTACATCAGCTTCTTGTCTATGCGGATGACGTGAATATGTTAGGAGAAAATACACAAACGATTAGGGAAAACACGGAAATTTTACTTGAAGCAAGTAGAGCGATCGGTTTGGAAGTAAATCCCGAAAAGACAAAGTATATGATTATATCTCGTGACCAGAATATTGTACGAAATGGAAATATAAAAATTGGAGATTTATTCTTCGAAGAGGTGGAAAAATTCAAATATCTTGGAGCAACAGTAACAAATATAAATGACACTCGGGAGGAAATTAAACGCAGAATAAATATGGGAAATGCGTGTTATTATTCGGTTGAGAATCTCTTATCATCCAGTCTGCTGTCCAAAAATCTGAAAGTTAGAATTTATAAAACAGTTATATTACCGGTTGTTCTGTATGGTTGTGAAACTTGGACTCTCACTCTGAGAGAGGAACATAGGTTCAGGGTGTTTGAGAATAAGGTGCTTAGGAAAATATTTGGGGCTAAGCGGGATGAAGTTACAGGAGAATGGAGAAAGTTCCACAACACAGAACTGCACGCAATGTATTCTTCACCTGACATAATTAGGAACATAAAATCCAGACGTTTGAGATGGGCAGGGCATGTAGCACGTATGGGCGAATCCAGAAATGCATATAGAGTGTTAGTTGGGAGACCGGAGGTAAAAAGACCTTTAGGGAGGCCGAGACGTAGATGGGAGGATAATATTAAAATGGATTTGAGGGAGGTGGGGTATGATGATAGAGACTGGATTAATCTTGCACAGGATAGGGACCACTGGCGGGCTTATGTGAGGGCGGCAATGAACCTTCGGGTTCCTTAAAAGCCATTTGTAAGTAAGTAAGTAAGTTTATTCTTTTTTAGTTTCTACAGGTATGAGCTCTCTACATACAAAAATTTAATATTTTACACCAAATAGGAAAAAAGTTTTTAAAAATATCGTCCTCTCCCCTTAAAGTCGTGATCTCAAAAATACAGAGAGGAATGATAAGTATCATTTTAGAGTATGGTCTTGTAGATTTGTAGAATGTTACAGGAGAAACACGTGTTATTTTTTCCTCTCTTGTTTCCTAGAGGATAGAGTTTCACGTCTGATGTCAGTGACTAATAAGGTTTCTCATCAGATCCAACTTCAGTTCAGTTGTTCTGTAGAAAACTGCGCTCGTAAGCGGCTAGCATTTTAAAATCCGCCTTTTCTTGTTAGGGACGCAGAATCCGGTTGCTTCCCAGTCCTTCATTTGAAGTGATATTTCCTCTGAGCTCTTGTGCGAGGGACGCAGATGTAGGTTTACAAAAGGCACCTACAATTCCATTACTCCAACCTGCAGGGCGTTATCCTTCCCAGCAAACCACGAAGAAGCCTATTAGATTCAACAAGCTGCGGGGCGAAAAGGATTAGTCAGTCTCTGTAGGAAAAGGTAGAACTTTTATCTTTATCAGACCACGATTGTTTGCTTCCTCAGATATTTGCAGAATTATAGTAGATATGTTTGATTTCTAAGCCTAAGACTCTAATTTAAAATCAGATCTATTTTAAGTGGATCTCTGTAAGGATATGGAAGATCAGTCGGAGGGTTTTCTTTTTATTAAAATAACGTTCTCCAGAATGCAATTCATTATTAATTATCATAGCCATTTTTCTCCAGCCAATAAGTTTTATGTTTGTTCCTCTTTACTTATCTGGAGATTATGAGCCAACATACACGTCCACAATAGTGAAACTATTTATTATTTTGTGGTCAGTATAAGAATGCAGGACCACAACTTGAAGACACCACAGGACAAACATAGGAAGTTTATGTAGGAGAAAGAAAAATGTTCCATTTATTTCCGAAAATAATAGCCAGGTCAGCTGAAAATATTTCTAGAAATGTTATTAATTTCTATTTCTATTCAAAGGAACAAGGAAACTTATTTTCAGGAGTACATGGGTGAACATTTAAATATTAATGAGACAAAACACGAACAGAGCTGATCCCTTAATGTTATTATTTATTGAGAAAATTGATTATGGTGATGGTGTAATAATTGTTCTTTGTTGTGTATCGAATATTAATGTTGTTCTATTTCCTTTCTTAGTGCTGATGCTGATGGTGGTGTTGTTGTTGTTGTTGTTGTTGTTGTTGTTGGTGGTGGTGGTGGTGGTGGTGGTGGTGGTGGTGGTGGTGGTGGTGATATGATTGTTTTTGCAGTGTATTGAATGTAAAGGTAATTTTTAGTTGATATGTTTGTTTTTTATAGTATACTGAATGTGAAGGTTTTCTAATTGGTTTAGTAGTGGTCAGATGTTTGTTGTTTTTGTAATGTGGCTATTTAATGTTAAGGTTATTCTTATTGTCTTGATAATGGTGAAATGTTTTTTTTTTATAGTATATTGAATGTGAAAGATATTCCTATTGGTTTGGTCGTGGCCAGATTTTTATTGTGTTTGTAATGTAGCTATTTAATGTTAAGGTTATTCATATTGTCTTGGTAGTTGTGAAATGTTTGTTTTTATAGTATACTGAATGTGAAGGTTATTCTTATTGTGTTGATAGTGATGAGATGTTTGTTGTTTTTGTAGTGTTTTGAATGTGGAGGTTATTTTTATTGTCTTTGCAGTGACGAGATGTATGTGTAGCTATTGAATGTGAAAGTTATTGTTATTTTCTTGGTGGTGAAGATGTTTATTGTTTCTATAGTGTATTGAATGTGGAGGTTATTTTTATTGTCTTGGTAATTATGAGATGTTTGTTGTTTTTGTAGTGTAGCTATTGAATGTGATAGTTATTGTTATTGAATAATTTCAAGGAAAAATTGTTCCGGGGCCGGGTATCGATCCCGGGACCCTTCGCTTAGCGCGCGAACGCTCTTGCGACTGAGCTACCCCAGGAACACGGGCCCGGAACAATTTTTCCTTGAAATTATTCAAACCTGCTTTACAGGGAGCTACTACCTGAAAGCCAGATTTGTATAATACATTCGTTACTGGAGGTACTTTAACAGAAAGCCACAATTTAAGTCACACAAGTATTTGTGTGCACTCATAGTTGAGTTCTGGCGTCTTGTCAGCTCATTTGAGTCGTGTGGATACAAAGGAAAATTTGTGACGGTGTCGTGTATAGTTCCTGAGGTAGCTCAGTCGGAAGAGCGTTCGCGCGCTAAGCGAAGGGTCCCGGGATCGATAACCGGCCCCGGAACAATTTTTCCTTGAAATTATTCAAACCTGCTTTACAGGGAGCTACTACCTGTAAGCCATATTTGTATAGTTATTGTTATTGTCTTGGTGTTGATGATGTTTATTATTTCTATAGTGTATCGAATGTGGAGGTTATTTTTATTGTCTTTGCAGTGAAGAGATGTATGTTATTTTTGTAGTGTAGCTATTGAATTTGAAAGTTATTGTTATTGTCTTGGTGGTGATAATGTTTATTGTTTCTATAGTGTACTGAATGTGGAGATTATTTTTATAGTCTTGGTAATGGTGAGATGTTTGTAGTTTTTATAATGAGCTGAATATGGAGAATATTTTTATTGTCTTAGCGGTGACGAGATGTTATTTTTGCATTGTAGCTATTGAATAAGAAAATAATTCTTATTGTCTTGGTGATAATGAATGTTGTTTGTTTTTGTACTAATTATAGCTATTGAATATGAAGATTATTATTATTGTCTTACAATTAGTTGTTTCTTGTTTTTATAGTTGTTTGAATTTGAGTATTATTCAAATTATTTTGGTGATGAGACGTATTTTATTTTTGTAGTGTATTGAACGTGAAGTGATTTTTTGTAATGTTTTGAAAAACATCGCTCTCTTTCTCTGTGGCATGGGTCGTGGTGATAGTGATCATACGAATTATTTTCGTTTTAATGGAGATTGCTCTTATCATGAGTCACAAGAATTTAATTTAATAAAACACAAGGACGTAGGAAATTAGCAAGAATGAACATCATAAACGAAAATCAAATTTTGGCTACGAGATCATACAGTTTCTAGTGTGCACTTCATGTCTTTTTGATCAGGACTGGCTCGGATTAAAAATAAGCTGGAATCGTATGTAATTGTTAAGTTAGGACAATGAATTACAATGAAGAAATTTGAAGTGCAATTGCGGACCAATCACATATAAAGCAATAATTAGTTTTATGTTCCATGGTGCATTCACTAGCATTCTCCAGCGTCGTTCAAAGGCTTTGGAATTGCCAAAGCAAGGCCCGACGTCAACATAGATTGTTTGCCAACATTTCGGATTAAAATATTCTCTCTGACAAAATCCCTTTGCGGTGATATATTTTTAACTTCTCAGGTTCATTTATTCAGAGGAAGCGGGGAAGAAAATGTAAATCAAAGGCTGAGCTGCAAAACAAACAAGATTTAAAAGTGCAGCAGATCCAACAAAAGCATCGATCGGTTAAGCTAACAGAAAGCGGCGTATCGCTTAGCTATAAACCGGTGCTTCTTAATAATGGACCATTGGATTTAATTTACTCCCATTGTGTTTTCAATTACAGTGTACAATAGCCTTACCAGTGTATCGGAATCTGTGCTTTAATCCGTATAGTTCAAATACCATAATTTCACAACAGACCTCGATAAGTTCAGAGTTTTCATATACGAAATAACTTACATCTTCTGCGTATATTAACTTGGTACATTGAGTACTTTAATAACAGCAATTTATTACACTTAATTGCTTAGTCTCCAATGCAGCGTAATTTAGGTCGAATGAATAGATGTTTTCAAACATGGCCTCAACCTTTGCATATTGGCATTAATTATGGTGAAGTAGTTTGGTTTTGCAGCGCTAATAAAGGTGTTCATATTTTAATTACAACCTCCATCTAACTTTTAAATTAAAACTGTAGTACTTATCTTTGACTCAAGCGATACTGTTTCAGACTGCAAATTCTGAGAACTGAAGTTAAGTTTCCAGCAGGAAAGTACAAATTCCATTATTTGTGTTCCAAGTTTATCTCTCAAATCTTTAAGGTAAATGAAGATTATAATATTATACGAATAATGAACTTATTTATTATTTAAGACTAACAAAGGTTAGATTGAGATCAGAATTGTGTCTTTATTAAAATTACATTGATTACTGCCCTTCTTTCTCTTCTCTTCTCTTCTCTTCTCTTCTCTTCTCTTCTCTTCTCTTCTCTTCTCTTCTCTTCTCTTCTCTTCTCTTCTCTTCTCTTCTCTTCTCTTCTCTCCTCTCCTCTCCTCTCCTCTCCTCTCCTCTCCTCTCCTCTCCTCTCCTCTCCTCTCCTCTCCTCTCCTCTCCTCTCCTCTCCTCTCCTCTCCTCTCCTCTCCTCTCCTCTCCTCTCCTCTCCTCTCCTCTCCTCTCCTCTCCTCTCCTCTCCTGTCCTTTCTTTCTTTCTTTCTTTTTTTCTTTTCTTTTCTTTCCTTTCCTTTCCTTTCCTTTTCTTTTCTTTTCTTTTCTTTTCTTTTCTTTTCTTTTCTTTATTTAAGACCTAAGTATCAATTTCGGAGAAATTATTTTTGAACAGGACTGGGTTGGATTCAGTACTGTAAATACAATAATGAATATTCGCAATGTACATTTTGAGGATGTAATGTTGTTTGATTGATTTCGGAGAGAGTCGTATGTGTGTCCAATGTTTGCAGCGCTCTATTGATATAATGGCCCGTGAGAAATGACTGATTGCTATAGATGCAGATAGGTAAAAATAATCTGAACAGTTAATGTATTGAATCTTTTTTTTTCTTTATAAAATTAAGCCATGAATTTAAATTGAATAATAGCGAAAATCGTTTAAATACATTTTGCAACGCAGCACACATCGCGTGTTACCGACTGAGTACGCAGAGGGGGAAGTAAAGGTAAGGAGTGCAGGCCGCACTTGCTTAGAGTTATTGCAGTAGCCGTGATGTTGCCAAATGCTTCATAGAAACATAACGTCTTCCCCTAAAACGGTGAGTGTTAGAGACAAAAATATTTAGATTTTTCAAATCTCTCGTCATGATCTATTACCAGTTTCACCTTGGTGCAGAGGTTACCATCCATTCTGTATATAGGCGATAGACTATGGTTAAGGAAGAAAAATAAAGATGACAAACGTGCTAATTCGAAATGATGCAGTGGAACAAATAGACAATTTCAAATACTTGGGGTGTACTATAAATACTCGTAGTAACATGAGTTGCTATCAGGAAATGAAAAGGAGAATAGCAATGGCAAAGAACACTTTTAATAGAAAAAGGAACATCTTCTGTGGACTTCTGGAAAAGAAAACTAAGGAAGAAACTAGTGAAGTACTTTGTGTGGAGTGAGACATTGTATTGGGCAGAAACATAGATATTACGACGAAGTGAAGAGAATTGAGTAGAAGCATTTCAAATGTGGAGAAGAATGGAGCATGTGTAATGGACAGACAGAATAAGGAATGAAGCTATGCTGAAAAAAGAGGGTGAAGATAATATAATGCTTTAACTGATCATGGAGAGAAAAAGGAATTGGTTGGGTCACTAGCTGAGAAGGAACTGCCTTCTGCAGGGTTCATTGAAAGGAATGGTGAGTGAGAGAAAAATTTTGGTCAGAAGAAGATTATTAGATGATAGATAACGTTAAGATGCAGGGCTCATATACGGAGACTAAGGGTGCTATTCATAGACATTTCGCAGCACGCGCTACGAGCGTACTAAGCTAGCCCCGGCTAACCACTGGTTACTTGTACAGAATTCAAATCATATCCTATCGCTAACACTAGTTTATGAATACGAAAAACGCTGATCATCCACCGAAAGCCCGCGCTAAAAATGTCTATGAATACGACCCTAACAGGTAAACATGAAATAGGATAGATTGGAGAATGCTGTGTTTGCAGTAAAAGACCTGCCCTTGGGCAGAAAACTATGAATGAGTGAATATACGTATATACGCATGATTTTGCGTAGGACTACGTGATATGTTGCGTGATAAATAAGAAAATTTGTTTTGAACAGAAGTGAAAGCAATTCCGATCGGCCCACTCACTAGTCCGAAGATTTTTGGGCGGCGAAAGCAATGATTCCTTTCATGCGCTTTTGAAATAGTTTAACGTGCTCGATGCCGGTGATTTTGGGCTTGTTCCATTCCTTTTGTACTACTCTTGTCTTCTGTTGAGATATTCCCCATTCTTTGTTACGTTCATAAGCTGTATTGTGTGGCATATTCAAAACGTGAGGCCACCGGCGTGGCTCAGTCGGTTAAGGCACTTGCCTGCCGGTCTGAAGTTGCGCTCGGACGCGGGTTCGATCCCCGCTTGGGCTGATTACTTGGTTGGGTTTTTTCCGAGGTTTCCCCCAAAGGTGAATGCCAGGTAATCTATGGCGAATCCTCGGCCTCATCTCGCCAAATACCATCTCGCTATCACCAATCTCATCGACGCTAAATAACCTAGTAGTTGATACAACGTCGTTAAATAACCAACTAAAAAATTCAAAACGTGTATTTCAACCTGAAAAATATATGAAATTAATTTCGTTTTGAATAAACGAATATCTCATTTAATTAGGTACATCTCTTCCGGTGTCTTACTACACCAAATATGAATGTGTTAGCCAATCGGATGCCGAGATGAATTTAGTGGCAAAAAATGACATAACCTTCGTGGGTCGCCAAGTGAAGAGAGGAGACGCGCGCGACTTCGTTGCGTATTACCGCTATGGGACCCTTGCTTTATAATAATATTACAGTATCATCGTTGTAAATATATTACTTTAAAAATTATAGCAGTTTTTACTGTACCAATATTTGCGTTTATCACATAGCCCGAAGTACAGCCCAGCGAATAGGGATTATAAAGAATGGACACTGAGCGAATTTTCCTGTGTTTTGTTTCTCTGTGCGCCGGCGTTTAGTTCCACTTTCAAGCGCTAGAGTTAGTGTAATCGAGCATACGCTAAGATAATAATTGAGTATAGAGTTGAGACACAGGCTCCAAACATCGCCTACCTTATTGCATAACCCAGTAACGCTTTGCTTCAAATAAATTCAAGTTAACGGCTTTTCCTTATTTCTCAGTGGCAAACTAGTTATAATAATAATTTTTTATGTTTCAGATATAATAAATTATATTATAAAATAATAGAATACATTATAAAATTAAGTATCGAATTCGTTTAATATTTGTATAAGTTATAATATAATATAATATATTCGGTTGAGAAGCTCTTATCATCCAGTCTGCTGTCCAAAAATCTGAAAGTTTGAATTTATAAAACAGTTATATTACCGGTTCTTCTGTATGGTTGTGAAACTTGGACTCTCACTCTGAGAGAGGAACATAGGTTAAGGGTGTTTGAGAATAAGGTGCTTAGGAAAATATTTGGGGCTAAGCGGGATGAAGTTACAGGAGAATGGAGAAAGTATCACAACACAGAACTGCACGCATTATATTCTTCACCTGACATAATTAGGATCTTAAAATCCAGACGTTTGAGATGGGCAGGGCATGTAGCACGTATGGGCGAATCCAGAAATGCATATAGAGTGTTAGTTGGGAGACCGGAGGGAAAAAGACCTTTAGGGAGGCCGATACGTAGATGGGAGGATAATATTAAAATGAATTTGAGGGAGGTGGGGTATGATGATAGAGACTGGATTAATCTTGCACAGGATAGGGGCCGATGGCGGGCTTATGTGAGGGCGGCAATGAACCTTCGGGTTCCTTAAAAGCCATTTGTAAGTAAATAAGTATAATATAATATAGGTATATGGTTTTACTTCTCATAAGAGTTTTGTTTTTCCATTTTCACTGCTATTAAATCATTACATATTTTAATTGTCGTTGGGGTCAACGTCAGAACTCTCATTATAAAGGAATTCTAGAGTCTAGACATTACAGTTAATGACGGATTTATTATTTTATGGATCCAATTTATTTTGAGTACATAAAGTAGCTAGATGTATTAATTATGTGTGTTATATTTTCGCTGTGTCGAATGCTTGCTGGTGTGATGTCAGCGCCAACTCTAGGGAGAAACCAGAATCTCAAGCTCTAGCTGGCTTGAAGGTCATTGAAATCAGTCCGGCTACATCAAAGGTACCGACGCGAAGTGTCCATACTTAATTACCAATACGCTGTACAGCCCCTATACTGACGCGAGTTCATAAGCATAGTCTTAAACGTCAGAACTACTGCGTTCTCACCGTATGAACCCTAGTGGCGTAATTCTACGCCTTAAATGTCGCGTACTTTTAGGTAGAAAGTAGCCCTACTGATTTCTTTTTATCTTGATATGTTCGAGTGTTGAAAGACATGTGTACTGCCGCAACGAGATATATTGTTTCAATATTTTAAATCCGGAAAAAAAAAATACGGGAAAGAAGTGGAATTCCTTTTTTGCTACCCGAATAAGGAGTTTGGAGACCAAACGCTGGTGACAGGCTCCGTAAATCATGAAGATATATAGTAAGTAGTTTAAATTTATTTCCTAAGAACAAAATATCTCTGAAAATCGCAAATATTTGATTCTCTGGGTCGTTATATTAAAGTTTTCAACATACGAGCAATTATTCATGTAGAATATCCACACAGAAACATATATAATGTTCTGTCGCACTGTACTCTATATTCATATTTCTCTATGAGTTATCGTAATGTGTGTTTGTTTAGTTCTGGACTCCGTGCACAATATTTTATAGTTCCGGAGCAGGCAGACTTACGAAGTCTGTGTGGTGGTTACAAGTTTTATCTCCGCGCAGCATGCGAGTTCAATATGACGAACGTTCTCTCCCAGTCTTTGTAATTTGCATAGCTGTGTAAGAGGCTACAAGTTTAAGACGAGGAAGAAACAATTCATAGGAGAGAATCGGCCAGACTCAGACCTAACTAAAAATCCGAAATTAGGCTTTTCTTTTGTTACAGTAAACATGTTTTTATCTCTATGATTCCTTACCGTTAAAGTAGCTTACTGCTGTAAAATTCCTTTATTAAAGGGTTACCACGAGGACGAAGAGTTAAAAATAACTAAATTTAGTTAATATACAATGTTTTGTTTACAAAAAATGAATAAAATAGAGTCTCTTTCTTTGTTCATAAATGGGGATAAAAACTAATAGCCAATCAAAGATCATTTAATACGTATATGCGTACTGTATACTACGTTATTGGTCTTACGTGCCTGCCCCTACCTCGGCGATGCAACCACTGTCCGAGCGATGAACTCAGTGACTCGTAGAAAGAGGAGCCGGGTGAGTACAAACATTATTTACTGTTTTAATACTACATATTACTCAGGATGATATCTTTAAGTATTGGAGTGACCAGGCAGCAAACTTCTTACAAGCTTCAACTTAATTTTTTGTTTGAGCAAATATATTATGAAATGGTATCAACCTAAATGACTAAAAAATATTTTTGTTGTTAATGTTAAAACAATTTTATTATTTTATTTTGAAGAGTTACCGCTGTAATTATTTATCTCTTATATATTTGCATGTGTACATATTTAGATGTTAAAATAATCATTATTTAAGTTTGTATTTTCATGTGTAAGTGAAAATGAATTTTTTCTTCTTCTTTATTGTATTTTTTGATGTCAACGTCGAGCATGAGAAAAGCTATCGCCTTATCAGTAACGTATTGAGTGGTGTTCCTGTAGTGGGAGGAGTCAGCTAGCTTTCCAAATTAGAAGTTTCCATAACAAAATATTCCAACGGAGGGACACCACTGTACATGAATGAATGGGTAAATATATAAATAAATAAATAAATAAATAAATGAAGAAAGGAAGAAATAAAGAAATGAAGAAATAAAAAATGAAGAAATAAAGAAATGAAGAAATAAAGAAAGAAATGCATTAACGTTTCTAATAAATAAATTACTTTCTGGGGGTAATGTGGATGAAATTCCTATTTTCTTTTTCTTTCTTTAGTACTGTCCGACCGAATGGTTATGTTGCATCTCGGTTTCCAATTTTTATATTTCCACTTCGTTATTGTGGTCACAATAAATGATCATATGTTTTGTCTTTTCAGGATTTACTTCCAAACCTGTCTCTTTACTTACTTTAAGTAAAATTCTCAAGTTTTCTATAACTGTTTGTGGATTTTCTCCTAACATATTCACGTCATCCGCATAGACAAGCAGGTGATGTAACCCGTTCAATTCCAAACCCTCTCTGTTATCCTGAATTTTCCTAATGGCATATTCTAGAGCGAAGTTTAAAAGTAAATGTGATAATGCAAGGAAGACTATTATTATTATTATTATTGTTATTATTATTATGATGATGATTATTATTATTATTATTATTATTATTATTATTATTATTATTATTATTATTATTATTATTTCGCCACGGCATGGAGCGTCCTCAGGTTGCGGATAGAGGAGACGGCCTCTAGATATGGAGGGTAGCTGCGAATATATTGAATAAGCAGTCGTGGACAGCCGATAAGGGGTGGTCCTCCAGCTTAGGGGTTGGGCGAAAGGCTAATAACCTAATACAATAAAAAAAACAGCTTGTTAAGAATCCATACAATAAGCCTCGGAATGGGACTAATTCTCTGGCACGACCACAGCTAAGACCTTTGGGGAGGCCGAGACGTAGATGGGAGGATAATATTAAAATGGATTTGAGGGATGTAGGATATGATGATAGAGACTGGATTAATCTTGCAAAGGATAGGGACCGATGGCGGGCTTATGTGAGGGCGGCAATGAACCTGCGGGTTCCTTAAAAGCCATTTGTATTATTGTTATTATTATTAATAATAATAATAATAATAATAATAATAATATCATTAAAAATTGTACAATAATTGTTAGTTTCACGTTGTAGGATGATATTGCAAATTTGCAACGTTTATGCATACCGGTAATTTCATTTACAGTATATGAAAATAAGAAAATGAAAACTACAGCGTGTTGGATTTTCCTCTAACTTCGGTTTCACTTTCGATTTTGGAATAACACATCATGTTCTTTGGTGCACAGTAAGAAGAAAAAGGTACAATAATCCTTTAAGCTTAAACCCACTTCATCAAAAATATTTTACCGAGAACAAAATTGTGTTCATTTCCGAAAGTCATTTTAAAATATTTAATACTCAGCTCTTAGTAGTAGGAATGTATTACTGTACAGCTTTGTGTGCAGTCATTTATAATTCTTACTGTGTAAGCTGTTTTTTTCTGGGAAGTGCGATATCCTTGCTATTGTTGTCAACGCTGCGGGAATATAGAGGTCGTTGTCGACAGTGAACAACATTGCTATTGTAATTTCCACTGAATTTTACAAACGCTGCATTCTACCTGTAGTACATACACAAAGATAACCGTTACAGCTGTACGATTGCGTTAGAATGCTTACTGTGTTACAAAAAATCACCTCTAGGTTTTTAAAACGTTTTTGTATGAATAGAATTTTACATTAATGGTTTCTAACGCCAGCATTCAAACATATTATCAGATAAAATAGAGGTTATTTCATAGATAACATTATAAACAAAGGGAAAGAGAGAAAAATGAATAAAGACCGTAATTTCTTTTTTATATAAATAGTTTGTTTTGCTGAGAAACTACTAGATTTAGTTTCTATCGACGAATAGCGGATTTCCATATGCCCCACAAGCTCGCAATTAATTTTTATAACATATTCTGGCTCTGTGCAGTGTAACGACTGTTGCTACTGTTGACGTACTTAAGAAAATTATCAGCCCATCTCTGTCTGTATCACGGCACATTAAACTGAAGTTCTCATAACATGCGCTGAACAATGCTTCATAGTCTTCTCGCCACGTGGATTCAGTTGGCGAGATCTGGTATTCCACTCAGTGTTTCAAGTCTTCTGACTTTGAAACTGACCTTTTGCTTCGTAATCAAGCCTCACCAGCTTCTTAAGTTCGAAGCTATTTAATTTTTATATGAAAAATTTGGAAATCTAAATTTTATTTGCGTATTGAATTCTATGAAACTACCATTGTTACCATAAAAGATATATTCTGTAGGACCAAAAATTAATCTTTACGTAGATTTTTCCCCCAACAGTGCATAATACTGTGGAATCCCGACCACCAAGTCACTCATTTGAGTGCGCTTCTTGTATAATGGCAGTTGGATCTGATCCCCAAAAAATTCCTCATTAAAGCTGAGAATATGATTAAAAGCTCAGTAAAGGAAATATTACAATTACCAGGTGACACTCCTAATAGCATGATATATACAGGGACATCATTTTATTTTTACTTGCATTTTTATTGTACCTGCATTTCTGAATGTACTTCACTCCCACTCCTTCACTAATGTCCTTCCTCCCGTCAGACACACAAACTTACGGCCGCTGTTGCATTCGAAGTCTTCAAGCAGTGAAGTAAACACTGCAGTGTATAGTGTGTTTCAGAAATATGGTTGCGTTTTCTATAGGAGAAAGAACCTATATTAATAATATCGCACTAAAAAATTATACTGAAGAAACGATAAATTAAATTTCAGAGAATATGCTTCAAAATGTTTTTAATAATATGCGTAAAGAATTGAAGCCTGCATTGTAATGAACGTGAACCATTTTCAGCAACTTGTTTAAAAATTCAGATTAGCTTTTTTTGAATTGAGGTAGCTAGAAGCAAAGGAATGCTAGTAACATTTGTAGTAACATGAGTTAAGTGCATCCAGTATAAGCTAAAGTATCTAAAATTTTAGTGGCAAAGGGATATTTTAATCGCATCACACATTAAAATTTAAATACAAATTTCACCGGTTTTACGAAAGCTTAAATATGTAAACCCCATTTTTTCAAAAGTAACTTAAGTGCACTTATAGCCCTTTACTTATGACCCCCTCAATTTAAATGCACTCTCTATATTGTATGTTAACACCAATAATTAATATGCTAAATAAAGTAGACATTACTTAACGAACATAGCCGCCTGAAAAGTTGAGTTTTTGAAAAAAAAAATGTTACTACTCTACTGTATTTTGATAAATTCCGTAAAAGTGATGATCAAACGGAAAATCGTAATATCGTATTTCCCTACAACATAAATGGATACACTACTTTTCTCTCCTCCTATACCTAGTAAAATGATTTGTTTACATATTGCACTAGTAACATCAAACTCCTGTAATGGAAGGGGGCAACAGTGTTTCCGAGTATAGCATGGTTAATGTTAAAAATGTTGGTAAAAATAAAGTGATGTCCCTGTACAAGTACCAAATACAAAGGATTGTCAGTGATGTGCGCTACATGGGAAGCCTATCTGCAGCAACTCAACATCAATACCAAGCTAGAAAACCTAAATGACCAGCACGTTAATGCTGTACGAGACTACGAAACTATAAGAACCCGTTGCTTGTCGGAATTGCAAGTGAGCAGAGATGAGGCTACAGGATCCGTGAAGCAATTAAGGCGACATCTTCGGTACCGTGAATTTAAAACCTGGTGTGCATACCCCCAGAAAGGAGAAGGAGTTGTATTGTTTGAAGAAGTATCTGCATCCAACCTGGATCATCAAGCATGACGGATTATCAAGTTCTGAATGGAGAGAAATGCTAAAAAAGACTGCGATGGTGGCACCAGTACGTTCTCTCCCTGGTCGCTCTACAGGCACAACCCACTGTAGGCACTGCAGTGAGTATGAAACTTTACCACATGTGCTTGGGAGTTGCCCACAGGAGAAGTACTCAGAATAAAACGTCACAACATCATACGTTCTAGGATTGCAGATGCACTTCGATCCAAAAATCTAGACGTTCACGAGGAAGTTCATTGTATTGCTGATGGTGGAAGCAATCGTAGGATCGATATCATAGCTATAAACAGGAATAAACAGACAGCCGAAATAATTGATCCTACCATCAGATTTGAAATCTCACTCAACCATCTGAAGTGAACGAAGAGAAAAAGAAAATCTACGAGCCCACGATTCAGTACCTATCGGCGAAATACAACATAGAAAAAATCACAGTTACCGGTCTCTTCTTCGGAGCGAGAGGCACCATCCCGAAAGCCTTTGTAAAGTGGAGGGAAAAATACAAGCTGACGAGAGATCTTCAAGATGCCATTGTCACCACCATAATAAAATTTTCTGTAGCGATATTTCGTCAGCATCTTTATGGTGTACATTCAATGTAAATTACACTTGGTTCTATTTTTTTCTTACGTCTTATTCACTTTTGTCTGAAACCTGTTTATATAATTTTTCATTTTAAATTTTATTGTGAGCTATTCTGTGTCGCAGGGCAAACCCAAAATATTGGGTCAGACTACTAAATTAAAAAATATCAACAAATATGTCGAACTTGGAGTCAGGCCACAAAGGCAAAAAGCACTGGAGGAGAGGAATTCGATCCTGTGCTGTTCATTGAACTTCGGCGTAGCTCAGTAGATAGAGCACTTGGTACGTAGAACCAAGGACCCGGGTTCGATTCCCGGCGCCGGAGCGAATTTTTCTCCTCTAATAACCATTGTTACCATAACAGATATATTCTGTAGGACCAAAAATTAATCTTGACGTATGCACATAGCATGTTACATACAATATAAAATTACAAGAAGAGAGAGAAACCAAAAGGAACTAAGTGAGAAAACTAAGTGAGAACAGGAGAGAGCGAGAGAGAGAGAGAGAGAGAGGGTGGGGAGAGGACCACAAAAATTAAAGTGATATTATTCTAAATTAAATAATATAACATAGAGTGTGCACATAAAAAATTAAGCCAAGAATATTGGACGTCCGTTATTTTAGAAGTTTTGAATATAAACATCTAATTTTACATGTTAATAGAAAAATCAACTCCAAAATCCAAATTTTACATATATTATTATACGTATACTATTTTCTGCTACATATTATCTATTTGTCCGGTAGGTAGTGTATTAAAATTGCCTATGATACTACCCTCTTTCAGAAGACAAGAGAAACGGTAGCGGCAAACCGCGCGAAATACGTGGAAAGGTTAAAAAAAAAAAAGAGGAGCATTTCAGCAGCTTCCAGTTGTAGACAAACTTTATTATTCAGAATCCAAATAATCCATATCCCATTAAATTTGCTTTGTATGAATTATAACATGAAGTCTTACTTTTGTTTTGGTCAACATTTGTTTAAATTTGGTTTTATAAATCAATTTCTTTTATTTTCTTTCTACATTTACATTTGTATCAGACTTATAGGCCCCAAATATGTTTCCAAATGTGTGGAAAGTGGAGACTTGTGCAGTTATTTGATTTTTTATTTAGATTTTGACTTATAATGAACATTTTCTACACACATTCATTCGATTGTGCAGGAGGCATTCATTTCCGATGCTATGTCTTCAGGATATTATGTGTACTTTGTGTGTTCCTTCCTGTCACTCAATAAATTCTAGCATGTTCTTACTTCATGACAAGTCTATTTCTTTTCTTATTATTATCGAAGAGGTCTTGGCTCTGTGGAGAGCGAAGACTTTGCCGTCCAAGTTCTTCGTGGTTCGATTTCTGGCGTGGGTAATGGAAGAGATTATTTCCGTCCACGAAACTTGCAGTTTATCTAATATCATTTGTTGTCCTTTGTTATCTCAACAATGACACTCTTTCGTGCTGTACGCAAGACCAGGGAGGTCCGTAATGTATGTCTAGTGTTGAACCAAAGATATACACTCTCCTACACCACATTGAATTCTAATGTCATATGATTATAAAAAAAAAAAAAAAGAGAGGAAAAATTGTTGCGAATTTTGTACTTAATTCATAGCAAAATATTTTAGAATCATTAGAAAAACATTAAAGAAAAAGTAAGCCTATGCTTATTGTAAGTCTTTTAAGTACTTGAGGTTATACAGGGACATCATTTTATTTTTAATAACATTTCTAATATTAACCTGGCTATACCTCTGGATCAACGATTGAGACACGCAAACACCGTTTGCTACCCCCTTCCACGACTGGAGTTCGATGATACTGGAGTAATATACAAACACATCACTTTACTAGGTATAGGAGGAAAGAAAAGTAGTTCATCCATTTACGTAGGCTAAATCAGGAAATATCACGTTTTTGAATTTGATAATTTTCATTAGGTTTTTGTTTAATCAAAATATAGTACAGTATTAACAATGAGTGTTTTTATTCACGAACTGAGCTATCCATGCGGACGTATTCATTATGCAGTGTATATTTTAGGCCTACTGTCTACAGCACATTAGCGTACACTATAGAGAATGAAATTGAATTGAAAAATAATCATAATATGGATATTTAAACACATTTTTGAAAATGGTGGCCGTTCATTTCGATGCAGGCTTCAGTTGTAATGTGCATATTATCGCACTATAGACTATTGTACCTAATTCCAATTACCAGGTTCGAACTTCGTATCAGTTACTCATGTTGAAATAATTCTGTACCTACTCTATAAAAGAGTATCTTACGTACTGTAAATTCAATCTTCACTTCTGCCCGATCCGAAAAGATAAAATTACTCAGTCATGCTATCTACTGTCCGTCCAAGTGGTTATGTCGCAGGGTCGTAGAAAGGGGGAAAATCACGTGACCGTTAATTACTTAACGAGTCCCTTTTATTTAAGTTATTTTAAACAATTGTATGGGTATAATATTACGTAGACGTAGAAATTAATGTTCTCAGAAAATAGTTAAGACAGCCCAGCCATTAGTCCATTAGTCTTTGCAGAGAGGCGAATAGAAGCAGGTGGGAGAAACCGGGACGCGACGTAGGCAAATGGACGACAGTACCTGTGCGAAAATGATTCAATATTGAAAGCTCTTTCGTCACTGGAAAAAGCAAACATATTTTTGGAACGTACTGTTTACTATGACCGTAAGGCTACTATGACTGTATATGCGGTCTTGGATCTGTGTAGAGGACGGTTCAACTTCATTAGTAGATGGGGTGGGAGTGAAGTACAGTCAAAAATTCAGGTACAATAAAAATTTAAGTAAAACTAAAATGATGTCCCTGTACCTGCGTTAAATACCATGTGATGGGTTTGACTGTCGTAATAAACTACGGAGTGTTTTCATTACGATATAAAATGCTCGAAATTGCGTCTTAAAAGATGCTCTCTAACATGATACTTCATACATAACAGTGAAATTCGGAATTGCCTGCTTTTTTTAAGTACCTATAAATTCCTACATAATACTTAAAAGTATACAAAATCCTGAAACACAAGTACTTAAGGAATAATCTCTTAATTTTACGGAAAAATGCTCTCGTATAGGCGTACCGGTCTAGAAAATAAATTTTACTCTGTTGCTGACCAAGTAGGCTACAGTATTGAATATGAAAGAAAAAAATCATTCAAGCCGCCAGCATAGCTCAAGCAACGGCGAGTTTGGAACTCTGACTCGAGGCCGAGCTTGGTCCTGGGTTCCAGTCTCGCTTGTATTGTATAAATGTTCCCTCCTCCCACCAGAGTTTTGACCAATTGCAAGACAAGTAATCCATTAGAAAATTCTCGACCTTATCTCGACAAATACAATCTAGTTACTACCACAGTTTAGTATATACAGTTGCGAAGCTTGGGATGATTTTTTGCAAATCTCGCGATAGTTGCTAGACGCTTGGAGCGCTGTGAGTACTAGGAACAATAGACTGTGTCACTACCATCGTGATCTAATACAGGCCGTAAGGCAGACCATATAACTCGCTAACCTGAACACGAAGGGCGGCGTTTCAACCATATAAATTAGTTGGAATGCATAAAGAGTAACATATACTTCTCTAAAATGTAGTGTAATTGCATTAATAAAATTTAAAACAATGATTATGACACTTCAGACATAAATCACTTGTGAGTTAAGATGAAATATTATTTTTGGTGTGAAAATTACGTTGTTCGTATGTGTAATACCTGCCTTTATTTCGATTAAATATTGCGAAATTCTTGTACATTCATTTATGCACGATTCAATAATTTTCAATTGGACCGAACGGATATTTAGATATGTTGAAATTATAGGTTATGTTTACTGTCCCAGTTGCCCCTTTCTGTCTAATTTTAGTGGTCTCCAGTGCCCTGCCATTCATATGGAAATATTATAGGTTATGTTTACTATATCTTATATTCCTAAATTCGCAATTATACATTATAATTAAGCATAATGTCATGTATGATACTCCGCACATTCAACTTGTCTGTATTTTAATACTACAATTGAGTATTGAATTATTGTATTTATCTACTACCTAAGAGACGAAGTAACAATCGTACGTACACTAATTTCATAGGAGTGGTATGATAAGTTTTCTTTCTTTATTAAGGAAGGTAGATGTGCTATATTAAATCACAATATAAATTGCTTTTTATTAAACCTCAAAATAGCTTCCATTCTAAACTTAAAACGTTGATGCGAAAAGATTATGTTAACATGTAAAATTCCCTTCACATTACAATAACACAGTTTTGTAATTATTTCTGCAACATAGGGTATTATGCAACAAGAAGTAAAGGGAACTTATGGACACATTACACTAAATAAAACTTAGCTATGATACGCAATAAAGCTATAATATAATAATTCACTGAGCTCCATTCACTGAAATAGAAAACCCGAACATATATTACGGCCTAACCTTATGTATTTCGTATTTCAATAGTGGAAGGAAGGTGTTAATTTTTCAAAAGAACACTATATCAAAAGTACAATACATTTTATCGTCTGCTAGGGAAAGAGTCTGTGATGAGGCGATAGTAGCGATCCTGGTGGCTAGCAACTATCTATGGATGCATATTTCAACTGCCTATGTTTGCATATTTAGTAAGTATTGAGCTTCGCAACTGTATATACTAAACTGTGTTACTACCATAGGTAGGAAGTTCGTACCAAAACAGTAGATTTTAGTTGATTACAGCGAGGAGTATGGATCTCGCCCTGCTCCCGCTCGCTACAGATGATATGCAGTTCACATAAACAGCGAATAGTATCATTCTGTGGAGCTGTGTACAGTCGTTAATAGTTCGAAGAATATTGTTAATTTATATCGATGTTTTAGGTTCTGAAAAAAATGTGCTATTCTGTTATTATTGTATTATTTACTTCATGTTAATATACATCTTGATTACACAACTTTTAACACTGTATCACTTCGGAATATGTATTATATAGCTTTGGTGTGTTAAATATTACAGTATCTGGTTAACTAGTTTCAGCTGTTATGGGCCATCTTCAGCACCAAGATAAGCACCAACCAGTTCTGAAGATGCCCCATAACAGGCTGAAACTAATTAACCAGCTACTGTAATATTTAACACGCGTAAGATATATAATACATATTCCGTAATGTTAATATTATGCATGATTCCAAAAAAGTAAATTGATCTGTTATTAAATAATTATGCAAAGAGGAGTGTGTAACACGTTTATTTTTTCTCGCATTAATCTTCATTACATGTTGAATTCTCGTGCTGCTATGCATTTGGTTGCGTTACAGTCAAAGTTCAAGATTGGAATTATGGTACGAACTTACTAGCTGTCATTACAATAGAAATGAAAAATTTTCTTGAAAATTGTTATGGGCTTAATATTTTGTGTCACATACGAGAGACACTATTAGATTCAAAAAGTAGTTGTTCACCTGATGTTAGTAAGAAATACTGTATCATATTTAAGATTTGCTTCAGTAACGTCTTGTGATGTAGAACGAATATTTTCAGAGTACAAAATATTGTTTTTATTTTTTTCTGAACATAATAGAAGCATTTCTTTTGACAAAATGAAAATGTTCATTGTTAATTATAATGAGGTTAAAATCATAATTGTATACTTTGTATATTATTTTTTATATTTATGGATAATTTATTTTAGATTGGGAGTTATGAAGTTTACAAATTATTGTTTTTTATAAATCATTATTTGCTTATTATTTTCTTTTTCCAAGGCCATGGATGATTGGAGCACATGTTTGGTTACCATCCGGTTTACGCATTTGTCGTTTTGGTTCACTGACGTTGAGAGTTTCGTTAATACGTTTCATTCGGTAGAGATATAGTCCAAGCTCACACAACTTAAAGTTTTGGTACCAACTTCCTAGCTCTGGTTATTACTAATTCCACCAGCCCTAGATAACTTCGCGGATGATACAGTGTCACTAAATAACAGAGTAAAAAGATATAATTTAATATACATGACTTGTAAAGTAACTGAACATTTTTTAAATTGCAATGAAACACATAGCCTATACCGAGAAAATTAATGCCTTGTGTGTAGGAAGAATCAATATCCTTCGATTTGAATGATCGACTCTGAAGCAAGGTGATTGCAGATACAATGATGTCGTTATAGAGAGTGAAAGTGTGTGTTAATTGAAGTTAAATACGTAGTAGGAGATACACGTGTATATCACTGTAATTAGTTTCGACAGATTAAAAGGACGAACGAAAATTGACTGTGCGAAATTGCTCTTAATTATAGACCTCATAGACGTCACAACTTTGGGAGTTCCATAAAAGATTAAAGGGACAGGGACTTCTGAGTTTTATGCTACAGAGCAGAATAGTTCCTTTTTTATTTTGTATTATACAAAATGTAAAACAATATATTTTGATGCTGTAAAAATATATTTCGAAATTACTCCTAAACACACTTTTTAGCATTAGTGGTACTGAAATAGTTCTTTATGATACAAGTGTTAGAAGTGACATAGCCTTGAAAGGTCTACTTTTTGGAATGACTATCTAAAAATATTGTTCTCTATATGCTGTCTATCTGTGTATAGCGATTTCTCTCGAAATATTGGAATGCTTATAAATATTGCAAAACTTATTTTTGACTTACTGTAATTTTAATGTATTAATGTATTTTATGCTCGACCATGCCGAAATGTAGTAATTATACACCTGGTAGCAGTCCTTTAATGCATGTCATTAAAGTACACCTACTCATTAAAGTACAGGAGTTTTCAGCCAATGACAACTCAGCTTACAGGTGTTCAGCCAATAAGTCAGCTTTGTACCGTTATAAAACCGCAAGTATCGATTATTCTCGGATATGCAATCGAAAGAGAATTAGCGAAAAGTCACGGATGCTGGAAATCCAATACTGCCGCAGAAGGTTATGTTCTATTATTATAATAATTAGCGTTAATTGTAAATAATATTCAAATAAATTCAATTTGTCAACTCGTTTTTCAATGTCGAATTCAATAATCAAGGTTACACCAAGTTTAAGGTCAATGACATTATTGTTCCTCGGAAAAAAATCAATACTTTCGCGTCTGCGCACATCTCACAATTCACGACCTAGAACAAGGTCACTTCCGATCTTGTCAGATACAAATAAAATGTATACATCTGAATAATTTCAAGTTAGAAATATGGTCGAGCATAAAAAGTCGTATGAAACTCGCCTATAATGGTAATTAAGAAGCTCGTATAAAAAAATTATGAAACTCGCTTGCGCTCGTTTCATAAATATCCATACTCGCTTCTTAATTACTATCATTATAGGCTCGTTGCATAATGTACTATTTTATTAACGTCAAAATATTAGGAAACAATATCTTAAAATATATATATATATATATATATATATATATATATATATAGAAAATATTAACAATGCTTTCAAAATCATCTGTAAACCTAATTAGCAACATTTTGAATTGAATTCAAGTGTTAACTTCAGTTAATACTTTTGAAGTTGTTTCAAGTGCTGTTTCACGTCAAGTAAAAATATAATGTGTTTCAACTTCACTTTAAAGTTGAATTAAAGCTGCCATTTGATTTGAACTTCTTTTAAAGGGCAGCTCAAACTTTTCAAGTAGCCTATATCAAATTCGGCCACTTGATTCAAGCTACTTGAAAAATGTAAAGGAGATCTCAAAACGAAATTTCATGCTGCGCTTGGCTCTGAGCATAAAGAACACAGTATATATTTATAAATGTAATGTGCACACAAAAATATCAGTCCTCCTATTTAATTTCCCTTTTAAGTGCTGCTTTTTACACCACATAAACACACGCTTACCAGTTGATGTAATGTTTTGCACAATCTGACCAAATAATGAATATTACCTATTTAAAAACAAAACAAAAAACAAAACAAGCTTTTACGATATAAAGTTCTTTGTGTGTACTCTCTGAACCGAGGAATTTCTTGTTTGACAAATTAAATAGTGGCAATAGAACCATACATCAACTTCAAACGGGCCCGAAATGGAGTGTAGGAAAATGTCAGAACTATCTGATACACAGATCAATCACATTCTTTCTCAAACGAAACTTTCAACTGTCCATTGAGTTGTTCTGCTATTTGTTTGTACCTGTAAGGCAAACATATATTTATAGTTTAAAACAAATTAGCATCGGTATTGAATAACAGAGATGAATTACAACCACTTCAAAATACGACGAGTTAACAGATAGACTAAGAAGTGACATTGTTTTGGAAGTATTGGAAAAGATAATAATATTCTGTATGCTATGCAAGGGTATATAAATATTGACCTTAAAATGATCATATATGTGTTTATATCTTATCAACAGTAATCTCACTAGAGGTTTTGATTTATCTAGAGAGAATCAAAACTCGAGTGGGATTTAATTGACTATTATACGATTAGAAGAAAGTATATAAAGATTAAAAGTAACAAAGTACTCCAATACAATAAAATATTAATTGGCTTATGAAAATACAACTGTCTTCAAATGTATCAACTATTGAACCTGACGATGTCATATCCAGGCCTTGTACACTGGTTTCTGACAAATAAGTGTTATTATTATTATTATTATTATTATTATTATTATTATTATTATTATTATTATTATTTTTGTAGCATCTCAACATTACGCTAGATGGCAGTAGTGTTTTATGATTATGTTTTCTTGTTACCGGTATCAGTTGTGCCAACTATGGAATCATCATTGAACTCTGTGGACTGTTACTAGTCAAGAAGGCATTGTTGATTCAGTTTCATTTTTATTAAAATGCAACATTCCACTTCAATTATCCGAATCCCAGTAATCAACGTCACTTGATAGATGATTTTCAATAAATCTTAATATTAAACAATCTCTGATACGTGACTATCCATAATATCATATAGCAGAAGCTATAACATAACCTAACTAATATACACAAGTGTTAGAAAAGTTTTAATTAACGACGATGACATAAAAAATAAACATGAATAATTTTAAAAGGAATAATTATTGAATGTACAATTATCAAATTTGAATGTGGTTGGTGGTTCAATTGATGTTATATTGGACGTGTGCGTAATAGAAGTGAACTCTTTGATTTAGGCCTACATGGTGTATTCAACTTATTCAGGATTTCCGAATGAATAATTTTAAAAGGAATAATTATTGAATGTACAATTTTCAAATTTGAATGTGGTTGGTGGTTCAATTGATTTTATATTGGACGTGTGCGTAATAGAAGTGGAACTCGTTGATTTAGGCCTACATGGTGTATTCAACTTATTCAGGATTTCCGAATGGTGCTCTTCATTTATTTGTAAATCGGATTTCAGAAGATGCATAGGTATGATCAGTGATTTTTATTAATTCTTGTTCTTGAATGCCAATGCGAGTCATATTTGAAACTGCTGTGCATCGACTGGAGTGGTTTGTAATTTTATATATTTTTTTTTTGACGTCCAGACCAGCGCAGTTTCAAATGTTGGCAAACAAAGAAACAAATGCTAGGGACGCGATAAAATTAAACAAATGCTAGGGACGCGATAAAATTGTGCGATAAGCAGCCATGATTGGTTGAAATACGTCCTTTCGTACCGTTTTATTGGTCAAAAGTAGTATGACGTAGTAAGAGCGTAATAGTCATATTAAAACTAATGAGCTGTAGCAATACATATTTCAATAATTTCAAGAACTCTAATAACATTTTTACGTCAACTAGTTGCGATTAATATGACGAGAAAGAACAAGTCGAATAATCTTTTATTTTTTAGATATGCATGTAGTAGTAATATTAGATAAGCATATCTGATGGCGTTATTGTCGACGGAAAGCACACCAATTCCACGTCCATAGCGATAATATTCACAACAATGATCTTGGGAAAAAAAAATTCTTTTTCTGAAAACATTTTGAGTCCTCTTCCATAGAAAAATAAAAAAGGAAACATTTAACATGCTTGCTTAAAATTTTGGGAAATTCCTTTTTCAGGTTAATTTTAAGGGCTTTTTCATTTAAGGGGTTAGGTACAGCTTACAGCAGTAAAATTTTGGATATGTTCAACATTTTTTTCCTCTGTTGCTGTATCTTGTACAATAATGAAAATTGTGTAAAACACTGTCCTTCTGCTTAAAAAAATATATTTTTACGATTTAAAAAAAAGTTATTTACATTTTTTTTCCTAAATTCATTTTACTGTGCAATGATTAAGCGTTTCCTACATAACTCTAAAACTATCCAACACTCTGTGATGAAATTTTTTATGTATTTATGAATGCCATATCTGTAATATGATGCAAGATCACTTCTCTAAATTTGATGGATTGTCTGATAAAAATAAATTCATTTTAAAAATGTTTAATATAAGTATTTTCTTTTATCTCAAAAAAAATTAATAAAGAATGTAGTTGAAAAAGCATGATGTTGTAAACATGAGTTTGAGCAATAAAATAAGAGAGAAAACATGAAAAGTAAACTTGATCAAATCTCCGTCCCCCTCGCGTATGTGGTACCTAAGAGGTTACGTCCAATTTCAGCTTCCCCTTCAAAATTTTCTAGAGCTCCTTCAGTGGAGCAGCGTAACCCGAAGTGAGATTAGTGGCCAACAGGCTTGGAGCTCACATATTTAATTTTGTACAGCCCCCAACCCCTTGCAAGGACGCGGTTTGCGTACCTTTTAAATTTGTCCTCCCAATTCTCTTTCGATTTTTCGATTTTTCGATTTTTGGAAAGTAAACAAGTTTATGAGTTATGAGGGAAATGCTTATCATTGCACAGTGAAATGCCACCATTTTGAATTAAAAAAAATATATATAAAATAATTTTTTAAATCGTAAAAATATTTTTTTTCACAGAAGAAGATGCAAAGAAAAATACTGGGCACCACGCTACAAGACAGAATGACTAACGAAACACTACAAAGACTGACGAACACTACTGACGCAGCAGAACGAGCCACGGCAACGAAGTGGACCTGGGGAGGACATGTGGCGAGACTACACCAGGCAAGATGGAGCCATGCAGTCACGATGTGGGACCCCTACGTCGGAAAGAGAGGACAGGGAAGACCACGGCTCAGATGGTCTGACATGTTTACCAGAGAGGCGGGGAAACAATGGTCGAGGACAGCAAACAACAGAGTTTTGTGGAAAGAACCACATTGTAAATATATAACGTAACCAGTGTTAAGATATTGTAAATAGTAAAGTCAGTAAGTTATCAGTGAAAGTGTAAGATAAGTTTTGTAAATAGTAAAGTCAGTGTTGAGAAAGTGTCCGGTAAATAGTGTAAACAGCAAACAGTGCTTGTCAAACTGTCAGTGTCAGTATAATGTGTGTAGTGCAAGAAAAAAAATGAACAAAGAACAGAGTGCTGAGACTAGTTAAAGTCTAACAGAGTTATTAACCATGTCACAAAAGTAGTATACACGACAAGCTCGCCTGGATTGGCTCACCAAGCGAGTACACTTGAGCCATCCCTGTCGAGGGGGTTCTAACCCCGTCACAGGAGGCCTGTGCCCAACATGGAACATTCATTCATTCATTCATTCAGTCATTCATTCATTCATTCATTCATTCATTCATTCATTCATTCATTCATTCATTCATTCATTCATAGTGTTTTACACATACCAACTTTCACTATTGTACAAAATACAATAATGGAGGAAAAAAATGTTGAATATTTCCAAAAATTTTACTGCTGTAAGCTATACCTAACCCCTTAATCAGTGGTTGCTACTTCGTGCTTCATGACGTTACAGCTCGATAAAGGGAAGCACAGCTTAACCTGTTGCGATAATTATTCGCGGGCAAATATCAGGTCTGCTGCGGAGGTAACAAAATCTATTAGATTAAAAATGTATAGGGATTCAGTGAATCCCCCTG
Source organism: Periplaneta americana (assembly GCF_040183065.1). Classification (NCBI taxonomy): domain Eukaryota; kingdom Metazoa; phylum Arthropoda; class Insecta; order Blattodea; family Blattidae; genus Periplaneta; species Periplaneta americana. The sequence continues at coordinate 45,067,209 of NC_091124.1, forward strand.
TAAGTTACTATTTTGAGAGATTTTGCCGTATAGTTACTTTGTAAATCAAAGATTTATGCTGGGTGAAAAATATGATTTTGTTTTTATTTATAAATATATAATTCACTGAACTGCTGCTAGATTATGCTCATGATATTGCACAGGGACATCATTTCATTTCTACTTAAATTTTTACTAAACCTGAGTTTTTTAATGTACTTCACTCCTACCCTGTCTACTAGTAAACTTCCAACCGTCCACCACACAGAACCAAGGCCGCGTATGCAGTCAAAGTCACCTTACGGTCATAGTAAGCAGTACTGAGTTAGTGAGTATAGTACGTTCCAGAAACATGTTCGAGTTTTCCAGTGATGAAAGAGCTTTCAATATTGAATCATATTTTCGCACAGGTACTGTCATCCGTTTGCCTATGTAGCATCCGGTTTCCCCCACCCGTTTCTGCTCACCCCTATGTAAAGGCTAGTGGCTGGACTGTCTTAGCTCTTTTCTCAAAACATTAATTTCTGTTAGAACTTGGACGTCTACGTAATACTATACAACTTTTAAAATAATTTAATTAAAAGGGCCTCGTTAAGTAATTAACTGTTATACATGATTTCCTCCCTTTCTACGATTCTGCGACAAAACCACTTGAACGAACAGTAGATAGCATGTTTGAGTAATTATGTCTTTTCGGATCGGGCAGAAGTGAAGATTGAATTTACAGTACGTAAGGTACTCTTTTATAGAGTAGGTACAGAATTCCAACATGAGTTATTAGTACGAAGGACGAAACTGGTAATTGGAATTAGGTACAATAGTCTATAGTGGGATAATATGCACAAAAGAACTGAAGCCTGTATCGAAATGAACGGCCACTATTTTAAAAAATGTGCTTAAATATCCATATTATGATTATTTTTCAATTTAACTTCATTCTTTATATTGTACTCTGATCTGCTGTAGACAGTATAATATACACTGCATAATGAATTCGTTCACATGGATAACTCAGTTCGTGAGTAGAAACACTTATTCTTAATACAGTACTGTACTTTGATAAAACAAAAACCTAATGAAAATTATCAAACTCAAAATCGCGATATTTCCTAGTTTACGTAAATGGATGAACTACGTTTCTTCCCTCCTATACCTAGTAAAGTAATTTATTTGTTTTTCACGTCAGTATCATCGAACACCAGTCATGGTTGGGGGTAGCAAACGGCGTTTCCAGTTCTCAACCGTTAATCCAAAGGTATAGCCAGGTTAATATTAGAAATGTTAGTGGGTCACTTAGCACCAGGACTCCCGTCATCAAATCATCCTCGACATCCGGCCTCCAAGTAGATGGATTACAGGAATGCGCCACGACTCCCAGCACATATCGCCATCTTTTGAAATTCTTTCTTGGGTCAGCCTAAAGGAACGTAGAATAGCACATTCTTTATCTCTTCTGTTTAGAATATTATTCACTTCTACTCCAAAATATCTTATAACTCGCTTTAAATATCTCACAACGTTACGGAATCAACATCAGGCCTTATTATCCATTCCTCATCACCGTACCTCTTTCTATTCATCCTCTTTCACTGTGTCAGTCTGTCGCCTATGGAACTCCTTACCTCGTCATGTCAGGGATTGCCGAACGGTTAATCAATTTAAATTAAGAATTAGCTAAGAATTACATACTTTTACATGAAATAGATTTGTCAGTGTTAGACGATTTTTTTTATAGATTACTCTGTGTGTGTTTATAAATTGTCATTTAAGTCTATCATAAAGTAGAATTAGGATATGAATTGTAAATAACTTAATTATGTATCACGTTTAGTTAATATTTCATTATAGCCCATGTAAGCTTGTTAATGTGCATGGAAATAATTTTTATATTTAAGTATGACTTCCGTATTTTTGTCATTGTTTTATTATTATTTTACTTCTGGTAGTGTGGAAGAGAAGGCCTCATGGCCTTAACTCTACCAGAATAAATAAATAAATAAATAAATAAATAAATAAATGAATGAATAAATAAATAAATAAATAAATAAATAAATAAATAAATAAATAAATAAATAAATAAATAAATAAATAAATAAATAAATAAATAAATAAATAAATAAATAAATAAATAAATAAATAAATAAATAAATAAATAAATAAATAAATAAATAAATAAATAAATAAATAAATAAATAAATAAATAAATAAATAAATAAGTAAGTAATTAAGTAAATAAGTAAGTAATTAAGTAAATAAGTAAGTAAATAAGTAAATAAGCAAATAAGGAAATAAATAAAGAAATAAATAAATAAGGAAATAAATAAATAAATAAATATATATATAAATAAAGAAATAAATAAATAAGTAAATAAGTAAATAAATAAATAAAATGATGTCCCTTAAATGTTAAGAAAAAACATATTGGTATGTTCTATGGTATAATTTTTCTTTCCGAGAAAATGGATTTGAAATTTTATTGAAAAGTTGAATGTGTATAGATTTATGATACTTCAGTACAACACGATGTACTCAAACTATTACAAATGAGGCTGCATTAACCGCCCATGTAATCCCGTTAGCTAAAGCATTTCCCATTTGGCTTCCAATTATCAGCTATCGGATTATAAGCAAACACCGCAATTCACTCTGCGGTGTTTGGTTATTGGAAGTTAGAAAGTCGTATAGGACTTTAGGAAATGAATTCAGGCTCCATCCTCTACAAATATATCAAAATCTTTGAAGTGTTTAGCTTCTTCTCCTATATAATTTTAACCGTAAACTCATCAACTACTGCTGTTACTTTCTTTTTTTGTAAAAAAAAATGGATGGCATTCGTTACCATATTATAAACTTAACCCCCCACTAACAGTCATCAGAAGATGTGATTGCTGAGTCAACAACCAATCACATGCCACATAACAGAGGCGACAAACAGCGAAGGGGATGTTTGTACGATCTACCCACAGCTAATAACTTGACCTCAACGGTAGTAAACATTGAATCTCTGTGCTTGCTTATCTGTTACCCAATGTCCGTAGCGTTGCTTTACATTGATATCTAATGTGTCATATTTTTATTTCTGTCAGTGACGTGAATTATATTATTGAACAATGAAATGCACATTAACATTATGACACGAACTGTTATCGACGTTACATCAACTGAACTATTATTGCATAGCTTTCATCTCATACAAAGTCTGACAATGTTTCAATTATTGTTGTTAAAACGAAGAAATTATAATTTCCTGTGAATATAAAATAAATGAATAAATAAATAAATAAATAAATAAATAAATAAATAAATAAATAAATAAATAAATAAATAAATAAATGTTCTAGTTGCAGTCTGAACTTGTCAAAGAAAGTTACGATAATTTCTCTCAACGAAAAAAAAAAAAAAAAAACATAATAATCAGGTAACACTTACGTTGGTGCCGAGTCATAAGAGAGTAAAAGGGAGATCAGTCTTCTTTTATGGAACCAGTTCCATTTTGTGGATACACCAGAAGCCGCATAAATTGTAAATACGTACCTAGAAGCAAAATAAGAAAAACTGTTACACACAGAATGTTAGATTATTGTCATCTTCTACAACGGCCCTTTCTATTGAATAATTTCGAGGGAAAAATTGTTCAAATCAACTTTACAGGGAGTTATACCTGAAATCTTGATTTGCGGTCCTTCCTATTGCCCGTCATTTTCTATTTAATGCTGATAATTTAAATAATACGTTTACATAATCGAGGGGCTCGATGCAAGAAAAGCACTTCTCTCAAATGCAAGTTTTGAGAAAATTAATGTTGAAAATTCAAACCGTAATAATGCTATCTATACACGCCTTTACATTTTGGGTACTCCTGACCTCTATGATCACAGTATTGAACTACAACTTGGTGATCATATGCATAACAGATCAGAGAACACAATAAAGCGTTTTACCACAGTCTACTATATACAGTCACGAAGCTTGAGTTTTGAGGGTGCTAGAAACAATAGACTGTGACGGTACTATTTTGCATTGCCTGTAATGAGGCGATATTAGCGATCCTAGTGGTGAGTGACTATCTAATGTTTGCATATTTACTACGTATTGAGCTTCGCGACTGTATATACTAGACTGTGGTTTTACTCAAAAAGGACACATTCTCTAAAATGCCCTTCTTGCACACAGCCCCTCAATTATGTTTATTTTACATAATTTGTATGTAATAATGCCTATATTAAGAGTGAAAAATAATATCAGTTTAATAAGATGTTTAGGAAAATATTTGTGGCTAAGAGAGATGAAGTTACAGCATAATGGAGAAAATTACACAACGCAGAACTATACGCATTTTATTCTTCACCTAACATAATTAGAAACATTAAATCCAGACATTTTAGATGGACAGGGTATGTAGCACGTATGGGTGAATCCAGAAATTCGTATAGAGTGTTAGTTGGGAGACGGATGTAGATGTAGATGGAAGAATAATATTAAAATGAATTTGAGGGAGGTGGGATATAATGCTAGGGACTGGATTAATATTGCTCAGGACCATTCGAACCACGAAAGTCTCAGTTACCAGTCTGTCGTGCTCTGGAGTGAACAAGGGTCTGAAATCAGCTACAAGGGTCGGTCCGGTTTTTTTTTTGCCACTACTGTAGTTATTTAAATAATAAGAACTAGTATAAGAGAACGGCATTAATTGAAAGCAGTACTCAATATGACAGCGTCCTTGCTAGACCGGAGAGAGTAGAGCATGCGTAGGCCTAATTATTTTATATACGAACGTATCTCTGCCTGCGCTGTGACGTACAGTCTTAGGAAAGAGTTTTGTCGCCGACAATGTGCGCCTGGGTTAGGCGAGTCCATTAAGTTACGCCAAGAGGTGTTCACGTTAGTCACTCGCTTACTTTCAGAGCGATCGGATGTCACGCATGCGGTAGAGCGGTATGTTTCCAGTACAGTTAAGCTGTACTGCATTTCTTCACTGGTCGCTCCCTCCTATCGCTACTCCGGAACGCTCCCCACTACTCCTATTACTTCCCCTTTTTCGCGTCGCTAAGCTGTCAGGACTAAATAATCGGTATGTACGTTGTAAGTCCCAGAAAGGTGGTAGTGCGCATGATCAGAGGACGAGCAACCTGGTTCACAAGAGAAAGACTAGTTGAGATAATACAATAATTAGTCTTGTTTCGTTGTATTTCTGATCTTGCGCACCGTCTCCTTTCCGAGACTTATAAGGTATGTGTGCGACAACGTTTTTCAAAGTCTGTACATATAAGTTACTTCGAAATGGCAACTTCATTTCATCTTATAGGTGGCTGAATTAGGAAGCCTAGTGATAGCTATTTACAAGTTTAATGTGTACTCTAAACTCTACAGAAAGACATTGAAATTAGAAAAGATTTCCGCATATTTCTCAAAGGTAAATGGTAAATTCCGTTCCGCGTCGTGGCGTAGTGGTCTAAGACATCCTGCCTAGGACTCGCGTTAAGGAATGCGTGCTGGTTCGAGTCCTCATGGGGGAAGAAATTTTCTAATTAAATTTCGGCCAGTGTATGGGACCGATGCCCACCCAGCATCCTGATGCACTGGGGAGCTACTATAAGTAGCGAAATCAGGTTACGCAATCCAGCTATAACGTCTGGGGGGGCTCATCGTGCTAACCACACGATACCTCCATTCTGGTTGGATGATCGTCCACCTCTGCTTCGGCATGTGGCCGTGAGGCCAGCAGCCGGCTGGTCGGTCTTGGCCCTTTGTGGGCTGTAGCGCCACGGATTATTATTATTATTATTATTATTATTATTATTATTATTATTATTATTATTATTAAATGGTACATTTAATTAACTACTTAAATATTTTACCTTTATTACATACAAATTTTAATATCAATTGCAATGTGAAATTTAACGAATTTATGAGTTTTCATTTTACGTCATCTAATTTATTTTATTTTGTTTCATTTCGGAAAAGCATGGGTGAAACCTTTAAGATGGTATAACTTCCGCTGTTCTGCAGTTGGTTCCCAATGTTCAAATATCAACAACGTGAGTTGGTTCCCAATGTTCAAATATCAACAACGTGAGTTGGTTCCCAATGTTCAAATATCAACAACGTGAGTTGGTTACCCATGTTCAAATATCCAAGGCTGTGATTTTGTATCGGGCTGTGTGGGACATGGATGTTAATCGATCATGTAGCAGAGTAATTGTTATTGCCTATAACGCCACCTATAATCCATCATGACCCGTGCGAAATTTAAAAGTAAGGAATCTGAAATTGGTCAGCTTCTAAAAATTATATTCGGACTGCCTTTATTGGCTCCTCAAGAAGTTGAAGATTGTTTTGTTAATGACTTAATGGCTGTCAAATCTATAGACGATCGATTGGACCAGTTCTTTGATTACCTCCTCCATACTTGCATTACACCAACGGGTGAGCATCCACCTCCAATATGGGCTGAGTTTACTTCTTCCTTAGAGCGAACAACCAACTGTTGTAAATCTTTTCACAGTAAATTTAATGCGCACTTTTGTGCTCCACACCCAAATATATTTGCACTTGCAGATGCTCTGAAGGAGGTTCAGTGCGATACTTACATTAAGCTTAGGAGTAAAAGTAAATGTAGGCCTAAGATAATGCAACAAAAGGAAACTTTTGTGAAAGATTGGATGGAAAAGCTTTCTGATGGCAGTGTAAGTAGATATGCATTCCTGCGACACGTTTGTTTCAAATTTTTACCAGTACAGAAATAAAATTGTGAAGTTATTCGACGCAGCGTGTCCGCCAAGCACAACACATTTTTAACCTACCTACTACTGTAGACAATAGTTGATAGTCCTAAGCCTGTATAAAATAGGAAGGGAAATGTTTTCTGTCTTGCTCTAGTGCGGGAACCAATTGCAGTACACAGGAGAAATCAACCTGGAACCAACTCGAGTATAGCTCTGGGATGAACTGGGAACTAATTCACAGATTTGGGAACCAATTCCAGTACAGCCATAACTTCAGGTACCGATTGCAATTTAAAATTATTTTATAGAAGAAAACTAAGTACAATCATGACTTCAGCTATCGTTCCCTTCAGAGAAATCGTAATAATAATTCTAATCCTCGAAGGTAACCTGTGAAACTTTTAACAATACAGCAGCGTAGTTCTATGGAACGTTGTGTGGAAAGTTATTGTCTCCGCACCCTCTGTTTCTTCAAAGCAAGAACTCTGTAAGTTATGGTAGTGTAAGGAGAAATTCTTCCAATTGGAACTTCGAAATGGGTGCGGGGTGGAGAAGCTTCGTTGCACTCCAATTCTCGCCCTCAGGTCGAGGTCGAGAAACACCCCCTGGTTTTCCGATACAGCCTGGTCGCGGAGCAGTAAGCCTCGCGTAATGTTCTCAATAAAACATGATTTAAAAACTCGGCGCTTCGACGCGTAGCCAAGCCCTAGCTTTCCGCTAACATTTGTACTCTTCTGTCACAAGTCATTTGTAACTGCAACGAATTTCGTACCTCACGGCATACTGTACGAAAGATCAGACTTACGGAAGAAGTGGTCCGGTCCTAGGCGAAAAGATGACGGCTTCTCACCATAGCAACAGGGGTTGCATTCCAGCACATCGCGCAGCCCGAGGTGGCTATAGCAAGCCATGGATTTTAGGCTAAATGCGTGTTTTTTTCTGTAGGGGTTCGGGTAAAAGGGGGTTAAATAATTTTTTGTGCAAATTATAATTGTAATTGTATTCTTAATGTTGTAGTTGTAATCCTCTGGTAATGGGGAAGAGAAGGCGTGATGCCTTATCTCTAACAGGATAAATAAATAAATAAATAAATAAATAAATAAATAAATAAATAAATAAATAAATAAATAAATAAATAAATAAGTAAGTAAATAAATAAATACATAAATAAATAAATAAATAAATAAATAAATAAATAAATAAATAAATAAATAAATAAATAAATAAATAAATAAATAAATAAATAAATAAATAAATCAATTGATTAATTAATTTTTGTTCCCCAGAGGAATACACAATTTAAATTCTACAAGTTGATGTTCAAAAAACAAGAGAAAACAAATCCATTTTTTATGCTTTTTATTTGTATAGAAAATTATTAGCAACTAGCCGTACCCGTGCGCTCCGCTGCACCTGTTAGAAATAAATATAAAGTAATTACGTAATTAAAATAGGGCGTTTGATCCAGGGAACATTCGTGTTTGTTAGAAGGATAAATCGTTTAATATGTTACTTAATTGAAATTGTATTTAAATAATTAAATTGCGATCATTTTGGTCCAGAGATCACTCATTTGCTGCAATGACAATTCCTTTAACATGTTTCTTATTTGTTATTACACGCTACTATAGTTTAATGAAGATTGACATATCATTTAGTTTTATTGTGTATACATTATATTCCTTGCTATATGGTTCCATTGAATTATGATAATAACTTAATTTTAACCCTTGTTTTCTACGTCTTTAGTAAATGGCGCTTGGCCCACTATGGTTCTGAAACCTTCAAATAACTTAAATAGAGATACAGCATAAAAAGTGATATGTAATTATATTTCTTTCTTTCGAAAATGTAAGAATTCACGATCTCCTATGTACCATTGCCATGGAATGAATAAATGTGTTTTTTCTTCCTACTCAAAAATTTTATATTTTGCACGTGGGAATTACTGCAGGAACAACAACGCTACAATCTGAGGCGGCGGTGAAAACATATTGTATTATTATTTTAAAAGTCTATCAGACCTACCAAATTTTGCATAGAATAAAACTTATCGGAAATCATTTTTAAAGAAACTTTTGTTATGTAACATTTTTCACAAAAAAACAATAATAAGCGAGATATTTCGATTTAATTCAGGCCCCGTTAAATGAAGTATTTTGAATGTCATATAGCCTAAAATCTAAATTACAACGAACTTAACTTATATTTCAATTTTCATCGAAATCCGTTCAGCCATTATCGCGTGAAAAGGTAACAAACATCCAGACAGACAGACAGACAGACAGATAGACATACAAACAAAAATTTCAAAAAAGCGATTTTAACACCAATTATTTTTGGAAAAGGGAAAATTGCCAGAAAATTTTCGACTATATATTTATTATTATATTATATTATATTATATTATATTATATTATATAATATTATATTATATTATATAAAAAGTGCGCTGATAACGGATGTACTCCGATAAGAAAGTTTTTAATTTGTTGTGGGGGCTCTTGAATCTCAGAAGCAACAACCATTACAACAGCGCAACATAATCTGCTTGGCTCATTACCCAATTTTTTTTGCATTGCATTTATTGCATATATAGTCTATTTTATGTATTTTAACACGATTCAATTGAGCATAGTTAAAATTTGAATTATAAAATAATGGATTGCTAAGCTAACGTACTATTACTGCATACTAAATCAATACACTCTCGTTGTTCATTAATTCTCTGAGATTAAAATGAGTGTGTACATAAATATTATTTTAAGAAATACAGAAAACGAATGTACAAAAAAGCCTATCAAATTTTCTGTGCATAGGAATAGTTTAATAGCTTTCGATTGTTGCTGTCCAAGGCCCCTTTTTCGATTGTTGTAGACGAAGTCATTTGTTATTTCATTGCACCGTCTTAGATGGCGTTATTTTAATTTTAAAACTCATTTATCTCATTAAATATCAGTCCTATCAAAATTTTGTAAAGGATAAATCTTTATCGGAAATCATTTTTAAAGTAACTTTTGTTATGTAACATTTTTTCAGAAAATTCAATAATAAGCGAGAAATTTCGATTTATTTAATTCAGGCCCCCTTATAACCCCCCTTTTAAATAAAGTATTTTGAATGTCATATAGCCTAAAATCTAAGTTACAACGAACTTAATTTATATTCCAATTTTCATATAAATCGGTTCAGCCATTATCGCGTGAAAAGGTAACAAACATACAGACAGTCATGCAAACAAAAATTTCAAAAATGCGATTTTCGGTTTCAGGGTGGTTAATTATATAATATGTTAGGACCAATTATTTTTGGAAAATCGAAAATTACCAGCAAAATTTCGGCTACAGATTTATTATTAGTATAGATAAGGGTTCGATGTTTAATTTTCATTTAACTGAAAACTCATTTTTATGACTTATCTCCCTTTAGTCAAACACCACTCAATTAAAACTAATTAAATTTCTTCACGTTTTGTGTTCATAAAATATGATCATTTGGAAGCGGTTTTATGACGTCTAAAATGCCTATCTCTCTTTTTAATAAGCGTCTTTAATTTCTTCGTGTAACAAAGGATCAGAAAATTTTTAATATCATGGAGTTGGTTTGATTCAAAGACCTTGCAAGAGTATGGTTGTAGGAATGAAGAACTTATTTTATTATTAGTACTATTATTATTATTATTATTATTATTATTATTATTATTATTATTATTATTATTATATTCTGCCTGTATTTCTGTCATTTTTATATTTGCTATTGTTGTAATACTGGTTCAGTGGAAGAGAAAGCTTTATGGCATTAACTCTGCCAGTAGAAATAAATCTACTGTTGCTGCTGCTGCTGCTACTGCTACTGCTACTGCTACTGCTACTAACAATTACATCTTCTCAAAACTACGATTTTGGTCAATAATAAAGTTCCCAGCGGCTTCCATTTGCTCCTATTTACATGAAACTTTTCAAGAATACTTAGCACAAAGCTGTTTACTCAGCTATTCGAAGACAGGTCTGAACCTCATACATGAACCAACATGGCACCACTTATGAGGCAACTAAACCAGGATATAATGGCATAGGGTGGCCAGTTACTTTCCCCTTCCATTGCATACATCACCGATTAGCCACAGATTACATTAATCAGACTTCAGAATAGGGTTTAAGCTAGACAATAAATAATTGTCGCAAAAATGCACAAACGTAAAATTCTATTTTTGCAAATTGCGAAATGCTTGTGAAAATTTTTAATGATTGTGCAGAAAGAAGAAATTAATAAAGTATGCAGAAACAAAAAGTTATGTAAATTTTTCTTGGAGTTGTATTACTTTCAATCCATCTTACCACACTCCAGATATACTTATGTAAGTAAACCATTAGACGTAGATATATTTCGAATCAATTACTTATGAATTTACATCGCATTAAAATACGTTATTTTATGGACACTCTAAACATTGAAATTTTTTACGAGTAGCCTCTTCAAGATTTGTTAGCAGAGTGATAACTCTTTTTACTGAAAGGAGGTTACTAATTCCAATTTTTACAAGTTTCACGCAACTAAATTCTAGCTCACAATTTACAGTATGGGATGGAATTATGTCAATAAATTAGAAGAAGTTGTTCACTTAACTTACATGAATTGCAAAATTCTTTCAAATCCATTCCTGAAAATCTATTGCTTAATATCTCTTTGAACATTGTCCATGCCATGAGCATTTCATTTAAATTCAGATTAGTTCAAACACATCTCTGATTTCATTTTCTCCATCACCATCTTCGATTCTGAAGTCCGGTGTGGTTGTCGCATTTTTGCATATTTATATTCAAAATTTATTACATTTTTAGAAGTCGAGTAGCAAAATGCGACAAATGCGACTGTGGTTTAAACCCTGTTTCAGATGCATACAAACAATTATTTTTCCTCTGACACATGTTGTCAAGTGAGATGTACTGCCTGATAATAGATTTACATATCAGCCAGAACCTCAATCAGAGGTGTTAAAATGGTTATAGCGTAATAAAGAATACTAAAAGCCACTCAATTTGCGTATTTATTTCATAGAACACTTTACGTTTTGATCTACAATAATTTGATCGAAACGCATCTGATGTTACGTTTTTGTTTACATTTTCCTTTCGCAAGTCTTACGGAGTGGATGGTTGGAGTTTCACTCACCCCCACTGTGGAGGAATGACCTCAAGTACTCTGCAGTGTTGCAAGACGTTACATTTTGCGTTCTCAAAACTATTGGACGTATCGAAAACTTACTTGACAAATGTTGTTCGTATTGACTTGATATTTTACCTCTATAAATGAATGTAACAGGTTCCCTTCCACCTGGTATATAATCTTCTGAATGATTAGCCCAGGCACTGAGATATTCAACATAAACGGCATTTTCATAAAATTATAATAATCAACACTGAAAATCCGGGGATATCTGGGGACAAATGATTAAATCCGGAGACACTTCGGAGTGAATTTTGTTTGGCGACAAAAGGGAAAACTCGAGGACTTTCTCCGGAAAAAGGGGACTTCTGGTAACCGTACTGTAGGGGGAAGGGGAAGAGGAAATGGTGTAACAATGAAAGAGAAAGAGTATAGATGCAGATGAACATTCTCGATGTATAGATATAGACTAGATGATATACAAAGTTCAGAGGAATGTACAACTTCGAATGTTGACCAATATCCCAAGTTCTATGGTGCAGTGAGGTCTTGCTGCAGAGACCTTTGGCGTGGTTTCTACATAATAAAGACAATAGACAGTATAACTAAGTAACGGGCCCTTCCTAACCTTGGGGGATTTGGCGGAAAGCGAGAGTTAATCTTTTAGGTCAGTAGTATTAAAGATATTGAGCAGTGTTTGGGTGGCCCGATTCCAAAATCTGGTGGCTTCCCGCGGAGAGGGAAAGCGAGTCTTCCAACAGACTGTCACATTCAGCTCTGCGATGTTTAATGCCGGTCCATACGGGAAATTGGTGGATGAACTATCTACGCTGCTTAAACCAACAATAACCGAATCGATTTATGGACGCCATTAGATACGGCTGAGCGGTTTTAAATACCTAAAACGCATCGCGTGCTTCATTTTATTCGATTTTATCGTGTATTTCCGACACAAAAACAAACCCCAGGGAAAGTTATATATTATTATTTCCAGCCTTGTAATTATCTTACATTTCAGTTACATTTTATAAGAATGTAATTCCATACAATAGCAATCTTTCTTCCCTTTAGGGCAGAGGATGGTATTTTTTAAAACTTGTTTCGTATTTGGTGTAAAATATTAATTTTTTGTGTGTAGAGAGCTCATAGCTGTTGCAACTCAACCAAATAAAAATATCTTGAAAAAAATTATTGGGGGGGGGGCAAATTTGAAAAAAGTATACCCAATGCAGGATTGTACTAAAACCGATATATCTAAACCGTTTTTAAAGATAGATTCAAACAATTTTTTGAAATGTATTTGCAAAAGCATGTTCTACAAACTGTCTGTAACAGAATTTTGATATCAAGTTAGTCCCTACATTTGTAAAATAAACAATTAAAATTTAATAATTTTCTGATTTCCTTTCTTGCAACTAAATGGAAAATGAAGTCAATTAACAAAATTCTGTTACAGAGACAAGTTTCCTAGTAGTCCAAAGAATGCGTGTTCCAACTTTCATGCATGTATCTTTAATAGTTCAGAAATTATAACCATTTTTGTCTGGCAATGTAGCAAAAAAAAAAAAAATGAAGTTACGGGAAACCGATAAAAGCGGGCGTGTGATTTAAAAATCCACAGCGGAGGGAGTTTAAAAATGACGTCTGAACATTCGATAAGGGCACAAATACCCACAAAATGTTATGCAATGCGTTCCACATATATTACAGAGTATTTTAAAGTTTTTTTTTTTAATTTACTCATTTTTCACCAAAAAATACCATCCTCTCCACTTTAGTGAAAATAAGTTGGCATTTAATATTGATAAAACCAGAGTAATCAAATTTAGTACAGATAGTATTTATTTATTTATTTATTTATTTATTTATTTATTTATTTATTTAACCTTGTAGATATAAGGCCATGAGGCCTTCTCTGCCCCTCTACAGGGGATTACAACTATATTATGAAGAATAAAATTACAATTAATATTAAATTTACAATTACAATTATCGTCAGTTTTTTACAATATTAGATTAAATGGAACTGATCTCAAATAACACAGACCTACCAAAATTAACTTTTTTTGTGAATTCAGCTGTTTTTTATGTTTCTGAGTGTGTTGAATCAAAAAAAAAATTCCGTTTTTCTCTATCACGTATAATTGTTTTTTAATCTCTGTTTAAATACTCAGTATAGGCCCTACACCAGTAAAATATTTTTGAAAGAAAATTGTTCTGCTGTAATTATTATTACACATATATGTTGAACAATAAAATAAGCTTAACAATATAAGAGTATCAAAATATACATATCAACTCTCTAGAATGTTATTAGTGACAATCAAAATTTATTTCATGTGCCGTCTATGCTTATCCTTATTTAACAACTATATTGGTTTTACAATATTTTGTTACATGATATATCAATTGAACGTTTCGGCTCTATAGAGCCATCATCAGAAACATGTATGCCCATATGTATGATATAAGTACACAGTATATTGCCGTACAAGTGAACTCAATTAATATTAAATAACATGCTTCTGTGTAAAATCGATGATTATATGGCAATAATTACACTATAAATACAAAACGGCTATGTAGGCCGTATTCGAATGTTAAAATTGTTAATGTTAAAATTACATAAAATGCTTTAAAATTATTGTAATCAGAGGTAATAGTTGTCCAGTTTGATGTCTATGTTTCTGGTGATGGCTTTATAGAGCCGAAAACGTTCAATTGATATATTATGTAACAAAATATTGTAAAACCAATATAGTTGTTAAATAAGGATAAGCATAGACGGCACATGAAATAAATTTTGATTGTCACTAATAACAAATTAGCTTATCGGTCCCATCATGCCTTTTAAATTTCTCTAGAATGTACTTAGTATCATCATTTCTATACTAATATTTTCTCTTTCTCTTCTCTGTAAAACTTCGTATGCTACTTTTTCTCTTCTGAGATGACACCGGGTTTTCTCAATGTTGCAACTTTTTAAGAAATTAGAATAGTAAGACGAATAGTATACCACCATGTAGATGAAGGAGTCCCGTAACCGCACACATCCGCATGAAACCTGTCAGATCCTCATGGTCGGAGAGACAGGTAGGAAAATCATGCCTCGAAAACTGCATACCGGCTTCCATTTTACTCACACAACTATGTGAGATTTGAATCGATCCGGATAAGTTTGAAGTATTGATCTATCGAGCTTGGCAAGATAGACTAAATGAAAATGAAGAAAAATGATCTAGGGTAAACTGCAACCTAAACTTTCAAAAAGCATTGACAATTTATGAACTTCTAAAATTCCTCGAATGTCAAATGTTGAGAAAATGTAAAAGTAGAGGCTGGCGCAGCAGCAGGAAAGGGCAACCTAAGAAGAAGCAAACAAGCCCAAGACCAACGCTGCGGAATACAGAGAGAAGGAGAGAGAGAGAGAGAGAGAGAGAGAGAGAGAGAGAGAGAGAGAGCGGCGGCATACGTGAGCTCTGTGGGTTTTGTTGCCGCAAAATATGATTGACTGCAATAATTCATAACAGTCAACGTATAAAATATTGTATTACAGTCTTACTAATAAAAACTCTATATACAGACGTTTAACTGTCTTATACTTATACAATGAGTAGCTCGTTTATAAGTCGTGTGTAAATTCCTTACTAACAATCACTACATACGTCGTGCATAACAGTACAACTGTTACACAGCTACGTTATAGTTTCGTCATGACTTCATTACGAAAGATAATAGAATATCTGAGGTTCCTTATTGCATCCGGTAGAGCGCTCTAGTGTGGCGTGTTAAGTGTCGATAGTACAACTGGCTCTAATCGATTACCGTACTATATTTTGGTCAAAGAGTACAAGCTACAGCAATATTATTCTAATTACTAGCCGTACCCGTGTGCTCCGCTGCACCTGTTAGAAATAAATATAAATTAATTACATAATTAAAATAGGACGTTTGATCCAGGGAACAACTTTTACAACAGCGCAAGATAATCTGCTTCGCTCATTACCCAATTTTTTTTGCATTGCATTTATTGCATATATATTTTATGTATTTTAACACGATTCAATTGAGCATAGTTAAAATTTGAATTATAAAATAATGGATTGCTAAGCTAACGTACTATTACTGCATACTAAATCAATACACTCTCGTTATTCGTTAATTCTCTGAGATTAAAATGAGTGTACATAAATATTATTTTAAGAAATACAGAAAACGAATGTACAGTACAAAATAGCTATCAAATTTTCTGCGCATAAGAAGCTATTTTAATCTTACCTGTCCTCGATTTACTCAGACGTTACTGTAATAACATTATAGCATTATGTCCATCTAGAGAAACTACACTTTCCAATGGTGAAATAATAATCAATTATACAAATCGGTTAATTTAGCTTCTGATATTATTTCATAAAAACACAGAAACATTCTCTGTAGGCTATGTTTAATAGCTTTCGATTGTTGATGTCTAAGGCCCCTGTTTCGATTGTTGTTGTCCAAGGCCCCTTATAGACGAAGTCATTTGTTCTTAATTCATTGCACCATCTTAGATGGCGTTATTTTAATTTTACAACTCATTTATCTCATTAAATATCAGTGCTATCAAAATTTTGTAAAGAATAAAACTTATCGGAAATCATTTGTAAAGAAACTTTTGCTATGTAACATTTTTCACAAAAATCAATAATAAGCTAGATATTTCGATTTATTTAATTCAGTCCCCCTCATAACCCCCTTTTAAATAAAGTATTTTGAATACCATGTAGCCTAAAATCTAAGTTACAACGAACTTAATTTATATTCCAATTTTCATATAAATCGGTTCAGCCATTATCGCGTGAAAAGGTAACAAACATACAGACAGACAAACAAACAAAAATTTCAAAAATGCGATTTTCGGTTTCAGGGTGGTTAGTTATATATGTTAGGACCAATTATTTTTGGAAAATCGAAAATTACCAGAAAAATTTCGGCTACAGATTTATTATTAGTATATATTAGATTAGTATAGATTGGTTTGTTCTTCTTTGGTTACTAGGCAACCATCATCACAAAATGACAGTCGATGCGAACAGCTGTGAGAGGGGCGGCCATTTTTTCTCTATATACAACGCTTAAACAAGGGGTTTCGTGTATATAACTACTACAAAGCAATTCCCATTGTAAAGTTACAGGCTGTTTATACGTCCATCGCTTCTGCATGGTTTATTAGTAAAGTTTTCTGTCTCAACTCTGCATAAGTCTAGTATAAAAACTATACACGGTTTATTAGTACTGTTAATCTCATGTCTAATTTGTAAGCATACTGTGTCAACCATGTATCCGTCTCTACTCTGTAAGCATACTTTGCGCTCTGTAAACGATTATTCCTTCATTCATTCGATAAACAAAACGGATTCAGAACATTTCTTTCGCCAATTTTTCCCAGAAACCCCCTCTCTAGCAAACGTAGTTCTAAGTTCATAAACTCTGCTGCTCACTCTTCATGGCCACTCTGTATCAAAATGAAGATTATAGAGGGGCAAAAATATAACATTTTTCGAATAGGAACCTGTGGTCACTAAAGTAATTCTCAAGTCAGTCAGTAAAAGCTTATAATGTCACGGCCTGCATTGCGGATGTATTCATACTTTGCACCCTACCTCCTGCCACCACATTTGAATGAGGAAATTCACATCATTTTGCAAACAAGTGGTTCCAGAGCTATTAAAAAAGTGCCATTTACCGTGTGTCATCACTCATCAGATATGGATGCAACAGGACAGAGGATCAGCATGCTTACTCTTGCTTTACGAAACTTTCTAAATCTTGCTTATCCTGGGCGTTGAATCGGAGGAAGAGGTTCGATTGAATGGCCAGCCCGCTCCCCTGATTTTGTGCCTCTTTATGACTTATTTTGGAGACATATCTAAAGCCTCAGAAAATATTTACTGATGATAATATTACTGCAGCATCTCATGTTGTTTGGGAAGTTCCTGGGATATTTGGAATAGTGCGTCAGAGTTTCCTTTGACGATTCTTGCTCTGAATTTGGTGATCGCCAGATCGAGCAAGTTTTAGTGTAATTAATCGTCAAGTTTATGTAATTTTTGTCTACTTGCTCCATTCGTATGTTTTCCATCACGTACTTCCTAATATTCGCAGGCTTGTTATCTATTGACCCAGGATTTCTTCCTAGACCGGGAGTTTCTTCAATAAAATAGTTATATTCAAACTCCTGTGTAAGTTCTTTCAATTTGAGCACAACCTTTGTAATCAACCTGTATACAAGTTCAATATATTGTATGAATACTAAGAAATTGAACGTATATCCTGCCTTCACCATTGACAAAAAGTGAATTTGTTTACTTTTTAAAATAATTTATAATCTTACGAAAAGAGAAAGGAACAAACGTCAGAAAACTTACGACAACGTAATTCTTACATACAAGAAACTTCGACTGAAATCGCTGGAATTTGAATTCAGGTCTATAGAGTGGAAAGTTCACACTTTAACTTAACTGTTGTGAAGTGTACTGAAGTCAGAAAGTAGACAAAAATCATACCTAGAAAGAGTTTGTCACATAACAATTTTCCGCTCCCCTTACATTTTCTGTCATTTACGTCAGTATTTGACGTCAGGAGGGGGGGGGGTTTGTCGGTTCTGTAACACTACTTTCCTGATCTTTATAAATAAAAATACGTTATGTGAAGTCGTGTTGTAACAATGGGGATGTCTCTGTGATTAGCATTTCTGATTTTAACAATAACTGACGTCAGCACTAGGAGATGTCGGTAGCAAAAAACGTTGTTTATTTTTAGATAAATTCTACTGAGATTAAAAAAAGTGACGTGGGTTTCATAGGATCCTGTAGTTTCATTGCGTGAGACATTTGTGTTCTCCGTTGGGTGTTATTGTGAAGTTAGACTTTTGACGTACTAGGTCTTTATTTATAAGGATTGTGAATATGATTGAAACTTAAATTTATTGCAATTTATATGTTGTATTATTCCTTAGTTTCTTATATTTGTTCATTCAATACTTCCTTAGATGGATGGATTTATTGAGTAACATAATACATACAGATGTTATATTATCGTAATTTTCTCTCAAATCAAACGCACGGGTCTTACGTGCTTCGTACCTAAAACAAGTCCTACTTTGTAGGTTTCACTCCCCTCACCTATGATTATATACCATTATCCCTTCGTCAGTTCGTATCACAAACTTCAACAGCTGAAGTTCTAATCTGTCTCGCCTTCAAGAGGAACAATCCAGTCTTTTGTTCGTATTCTCTATTTCCCATGAGGTTAAGATATGCAAGCGAACTCCTATTCTGACTTAGCATCGAGAGTTGTAGATATTTTCTCCGTACATGTTCCAATTCGTCATACTGCAACAAAATATGTCTATAGGAGTCCTTTTCTCTGCACAGTAGACAAAGGCGCTCTCCTTCTTCGTTAAGAATTTTATTACCCCTTCCATGCTTCCAATCTTAGCCACGTTAAACCTGCTCTACTGTCTTTGTTACAAGAATTTACAGTATGTAGTCACACCTCCCCCAGTTAAGGATGAGATCTGATTGTAAATGTAGGATAGAAGGGAACTAAATAGTCCTTTTGAGAGATGTACCAGGGTAATGAGTTAAATAGGAAAATGTACCATTGTGATCTTTCGTGAACGGGTAAAATATCCACTAGGGGATAAAATGTAATTTCAGTTCCTTATAACATAAATTACTATTTCAAGTTGTAAATTGTTTTGTGCTGACCGGAAAACGAAAATTCACTAATCAAAATGAATATATTTGAAGAAATGGTTGTAGTACTGGTAGTGGTAGAGGTAATAAAATTCACAGCTTAAGAAATTACACTAAGCCTATATCTCTTGAATGGTTGAATCAATAAATTATAAACGGAAATATTATTCGTAGAATAAAAAGAACCGAGTTTTTTTGCGTAAAATGCATGTATTAATGAGAAAGCATGAATCATGTTACTGAAATTTAAATTAATGTAAGTTATAGTTTATTTAATGACGTTTGCAACTGCCGAGGTTATATCAGCGTCACCGGTGTGCCGGAATTTTCTCCCGCAGAAGTTCTTTTACATGCCAGTAAACCTATTTTTATGACAATTAATATAGAGAAGAAAAATTCGCTCCGGCGCCGGGGTCGAACCCGGATCCTTGGTTCTACGTACTAAGCGCTCTCACCATTGAGCTACGCCGAAGTCCAATCCACAGCACCGGATCGAACTCCCGTCCTCCAGTGTTTTTCCCTTTGTGGCCTGACTCCAAATTGGTCATGTATGTTGATATTTTATTAAGTCAATTGCCATTATAGGCCTACAAGGAGCGCACTCAGTTGAGTGATTTGATGGCCGGGATTCCACAGTAATGTGCACAGTAATCTATACTTGGAGTCAGGCCACAAAGGGAAAAACACTGGAGGATGGGAGTTCGATCCGGTGCCGTGGATTGGACTTCGGCGTAGCTCAATGGTGAGAGCGCTTGGTAGACCCGGGTTCGATCTCCGGCGCCGCAGCGAATTTTTCTCCTCTATATTAATTGTTACCATAACAGATATATTTCTGTAGGGCCAAAAAAATAATCTTTACTACTTTCACGAGCCTGTCTCATTTAAGCAAACTAAATGCCATAGACCTGGGCCGGGATCGAATCCACTACCTCGTGCACAGAAGGCCACCGCTATACCGACTGCGCTACTTAGGTCGACACTGAAATTTAAATACAAATTTTCTCATGAATTACCGCGTTCCATGTTATAAATGGATTTCGATAGTCGTATATATCTCTTACGAGTCATTAAGAGTAACCGGATCGTAAACAAATAAAAACAAATGTAGAAGAAACATTTTTGTCTTGATTACTCTTGCAATTCACAAAAGAGCTATGGGAGTTAACTCAGCTCTGTCCGGCAAGAGTAACACTATACTGCTTGGTACCTAATTTAACTAAACGAAACTTTGGAGCCTTATGAACATCTCCTTAAAAATGAACTAGACCTACAAGTTCACGTTACATTTGCTAGATGTATGGGAACATAATACTGATGTACAGGGTTAAACTCTTCTGGAAAGTTGCTAAAAAAATTCAGAAGAATTTTGTTTATAGCCACGTAAAGATATTATACCTTCAAGTTTATGGTAGTTTCTCTTCTTTCGTCTAAATAAGTGATGAGATAGTAGCGTCACACACGGGGCAAGAATGAAGTTTGAAATAGAAATAGTCCATAAAGCGACGTTTCCTTTTTTCTGTAAAAATTTATGCAGTCGCTATGGATAAGCCTAACGTAAACATTTTATCTTATCGCACTGCAAATTAAATAAAATGACAAAACATTATTGTAAAATTAATTTGTGATCTTGTTTTAGTTTCTTTTGCAAATAGAAAATATAATAGTGCAAAAATCTGCATAAGTTGAGTACCTTAAGTCGACATAATATAATATTGTTCTTTTGTGTAATATTTTCAATATATCACGGAGTCGAATGATTTTTGTTGTTTAAAACTGAGGAATTTATTAATATAATATAATATAATATAATATAATATAATATAATATAATATAATATAATATAATATAATATAATATAATATAATATAATATAATATAATATAATATAATACCGTTCTCCAACCAGGAGATCAACAGTGAAAGGAATGTGCTTACTATTGCGTCATCTATTGGAGCGAAGTAGATAGATAATATTATCGTTATTACATCAGTTTAAAAACCATGCGCTCTCCTGCATTTGTTATTTCATGTACGGAGAGATTAAAAGACCAGGAGATTAACAGTGATCTAATTTTGTAACTAGGGTAGTATAAACATGTATGTATGAAAGTTATTGTTTGTGCTGTGAGAGCGAGCCAATAGATATACGAGTATCCACGTGTGTGACCTTATGACATCTTATGACATCAACATTCATTCACAGCATTACCCCGCTGCCTTTCATCCCGCAGAGACTTTCTCGTGGTTGGAGCACAGTACAATATAATATAATATAATATAATATAATATAATATAATATAATATAATATAATATAATATAATATAATATAATATATAAATATTTTCATAATAGAACAAATATACATAAAAGGCAAAAAAAAAAAATATAATTTTAAGAAACTTCAAAGCCCTTGTGGCACCTCAAAAATGAAATACGGGAACTCCATATTTTTTAAATTCCTAAGTTAAGTGAAACGCAACTATTACATTTAGAAACCAGATAAAAGAATAATTGGGGGTTTGGGAAAAAACCAGGCAGTTCCAATTCAGTACTTTTCGAGATAATATAGAAAAACTTACCGCCAAACAATAAGCATGTACAGAAAGAGGCACGTCCAAAATGCATTATAACTGTGAATGTAATTCTTGGAACTACTTGGTTCTTCGATCAAACGACAGAACGTATTTTTTTTCTTCCTCTGTGCATAAATTGCTCAAAAATGAAAAAAATTGGAACTGCCTGGTTTCTCCTCCAAACTCCTCATTTCATGTCTAGATTCACTCCATCTTAATACACAGTCCTACTTGGAATGAAGATTACTTGAAGAGAAGTGGCGTTACATTTATTCCGATACCATTTCCACATAAATGCAAGCCAATATTGAATATGTACAGTCCTACCTCGAATGAAGGTTACTTAATGAGAAGTGGCGTTACATTTATCCCGATACCATTTTCACATAAATGCAAGGCAATATTGAATATATACAGTCCTTCGAATGAAGGTTACTTAAAGAGAAGTGGCGTTACATTTATTCCGGTACCATTTTCACATAAATGCAAGGCAATATTGAATATATACAGTCCTACGTCGAATGAAGATTACTTAAAGAGAAGTGGCGTTACATTTATCCCGATACAATTTTCACATAAATGCAAGGCAATATTGAATATATACAGTCCTACTTCGAATGAAGGTTACTTAAAGAGAAGTGGCGTTACATTTATCCCGATACCATTTTCACATAAATGCAAGGCAATATTGAATATATACAGTCCTTCTTCGAATGAAGGTTACTTAAAGAGAAGTGGCGTTACATTTATTCCGATACCATTTTCACATAAATGCAAGGCAATATTGAATATGTACGTCCTACTTCGAATGAAGGTTACTTAAAGAGAAGTGGCGGTACATTTATTCCGATACCATTTTCACATAAATGCAAGGCAATATTGAATATGTACAGTCCTACTTCGAATGAAGATTACTTAAAGAAAAGTGGCGTTACATTTATCCGGATAACATTTTCACATAAATGCAAGGCAATATTGAATATGTACAGTCCTACTTCGAATGAAGATTACTTAAAGAGAAGTGGCGTTACATTTATTCCGATACCATTCTCACATAAATGCAAGGCAATATTGAATATGTACAGTCCTACTTCGAATGAAGGTTACTTAAAGAGAAGTGGCGTTACATTTATCCCGATACCATTTTCACATAAATGCAAGGCAATATTGAATATATACAGTCCTTCTTCGAATGAAGGTTACTTAAAGAGAAGTGGCGTTACATTTATTCCGATACCATTTTCACATAAATGCAAGGCAATATTGAATATACGAGTATACAGTCCTTCTTCGAATGAAGGTTACTTAAAGAGAAGTGGCGTTACATTTATTCCGATAACATTTCCACATAAATGCAAGGCAATATTGAATATGTACAGTCCTACTTCAAATGAAGGTTACTTAAAGAGAAGTGGCGTTACATTTATCCCGATACCATTTTCACATAAATGCAAGGCAATATTGAATATGTACGTCCTACTTCGAATGAAGGTTACTTAAAGAGAAGTGGCGTTACATTTATCCCGATACCATTTTCACATAAATGCAAGGCAATATTGAATATGTACAGTCCTACTTCGAGTGAAGATTACTTAAAGAGAAGTGGCGTTACATTTATTCCGATAACATTTTCACATAAATGCAAGGCAATATTGAATATGTACAGTCCTACTTCGAATGAAGGTTACTTAAAGAGAAGTGGAGTTACATTTATCCCGATACCATTTTCACATAAATGCAAGGCAATATTGAATATATACAGTCCTTCTTCGAATGAAGGTTACTTAAATAGAAGTGGCGTTACATTTATTCCGATACCATTTTCACATAAATGCAAGGCAATATTGAATATGTACAGTCCTACTTCGAATGAAGGTTACTTAAAGAGAAGTGGCGTTACATTTATCCCGATACCATTTTCACATAAATGCAAGGCAATATTGAATATATACAGTCCTACGTCGAATGAAGATTACTTAAAGAGAAGTGGCGTTACATTTATCCCGATACCATTTTCACATAAATGCAAGGCAATATTGAATATATACAGTCCTACGTCGAATGAAGGTTACTTAAAGAGAAGTGGCGTTACATTTATTCCGATACCATTTTCACATAAATGCAAGGCAATATTGAATATGTACAGTCCTACTTCGAATGAAGGTTACTTAAAGAGAAGTGGCGTTACATTTATCCCGATACCATTTTCACATAAATGCAAGGCAGTATTGAATATATACAGTCCTACTTCGAATGAAGGTTACTTAAAGAGAAGTGGCGTTACATTTATCCCGATACCATTTTCACATAAATGCAAGGCAATATTGAATATATACAGTCCTTCTTCGAATGAAGGTTGCTTAAAGAGAAGTGGCGTTACATTTATTCCGATACCATTTTCACATAAATGCAAGGCAATATTGAATATGTACGTCCTACTTCGAATGAAGGTTACTTAAAGAGAAGTGGCGTTACATTTTTCCCGATACCATTTTCACATAAATGCAAGGCAATATTGAATATGTACAGTCCTACTTCGAATGAAGGTTACTTAAAGAGTAGTGGCGTTAGATTTATTCCGATACCATTTTCAAATAAATGCAAGGCAGTATTGAATATATACAGTCCTACTTGTAATGAAGGTTACTTAAAGAGAAGTGGCGTTACATTTATTCCAATAACATTTTCACATAAATGCAAGGCAATATTGAATATGTACAGTCCTACTTCGAATGAAGGTTACTTAAAGAGAAGTGGCGTTACATTTATCCCGATACCATTTTCACATAAATGCAAGGCAATATTGAATATATACGTCGAATGAAGATTACTTAAAGAGAAGTGGCGTTACATTTATTCCAATAACATTTTCACATAAATGCAAGGCAATATTGAATATATACAGTCCTTCTTCGAATGAAGGTTACTTAAAGAGAAGTGGCGTTACATTTATTCCGATACCATTTTCACATAAATGCAAGGCAATATTGAATATGTACAGTCCTACTTCGAATGAAGGTTACTTAAAGAGAAGTGGCGTTACATTTATTCCGATACCGTTTTCACATAAGTGCAAGGCAATATTGAATATATGCAGTCCTACTTCGAATGAAGGTTACTTAAATAGAAATGGCGTTCCATTTAATCTGATACTGTATTAGAGGAAAGTAGCCTTTCGTATACGCCGATATCAGGTTGAAATTCGTCCAGGTCAGTTTTGTATATATACTCCAAATAGGGTAGATGGAAACTGCACACTTTGATCCGGAAACTGCACACCGCTTTTCGAGGGACCCCGAGGGGGATATTGCACACTGACTCACGAGGGTTTTACTAATCTTATCCGGAAACTGCAAAATTTACAAAATATGTTTCTTTTGCATTTGGCTGACTTTACATTGAAACTTCGGTTACTTTCTTCAGTGCTTTCCAGTTTAAAAATATAAGTCTCAGTTTGTATGTCCAAAAGTTGATTCAAGAATTTATACAATTTAAGATACTGCTGTAAAAACTGACATTAAAATGCTTGTGAAATGATTCACTGCCATTTGTTGTGCGAGAGGTCGATGGAGTCAGTGCTGCCCATACAGTAGGAGGGAAAATTGCATCTTCGGAGATGTACGTGTCTAATAGGCTAAACGATCTGCAAATTTCTTCAGTCTAGTACCTACCGGATTTACGTCAACCAGTCCCATAGCGAAGAAATCCTCAACTTCTTGTCATTGAAAAGAACGAAATCTTCGCTTCGTTGAGTAATAAAGTTTAAATGACTCTGTCTGTCATGAATCTCGGTTGCGATTTAGGTAGAATAAGTTGAAGTTTCCTTCACGATTTGTATGTTACCTTTTATTTGGGATATGTCACGCACTTTTAGATTTTCTGTAGGCAAGATTTCACAAACAGCATGAAATATTCTTGGTGACTTACTATTAACAACATCGATGGCTTTTCTTTTCTTAGCTACATTAATTATTTGGCGATTTGATATACTGATGTCCACCACATGTTATGCCCACCGCGTTCTCTAAGAACTTCTACATTGCTCACCAAGCTATAAATTTTCGCATTGCGTTTATCACAACTCCTCCACATTACTTCACAGTTATTCAATATCTTGGCTTTATAAAATTTACAGTCGTCACATACCAGTACTAAATTACTCCGTTCACTTTCAGATGTAAACAGACGCTCCATTTCGAACAAAATTAAAACAGTTTGGTAAATTAAAACTATCTATAGTATTGGCAAAGCAGGTAGAAAATATTTTGGTGTGCAGTTTCCATATGACTGTAATCCAGGTAGAAAATGTTGGTGTGCAGTTTCCGACGCCCGTCCAAATAGAGGTTAAAGAGAAGGGACTTTCATTTACTCTGATATCATTTTGACATTCATTCAGGGAAAGTTTGCAAATATATTTCGAATAGTGTAAAGAGATGTGATGAGAGAACACATTCTTGTTACAAACCTTTCAAGATTTGACTTACGGTGATGCACTACTGAAATGTCTAAAATACAACATTTTCAGCTCAAGAGTCAAATTTTTATTAAATATGTATATCAATGTCGTAATCACACCAAGTAAATTTCAATCATTTCTCATGAACACTTAAAAAATTAAACTTGTTTAATTTTTTTTTTCCTTTTTTAGTGAAACCCCTATTTGTAAAATATTATTTTTAATCTAATTTTTTCTTAAAGGTAACTCTTCATATTGTGCAATGGACCATTAATAATGTTCTACTCTAATTTGTTCATTTGTGTACATATATATATATATATATATATATATACATAAATTTCTTCTCTAGAATAAAAGTATGCTGAATATAGCCAAACAAATGCTCCATTTTGCAACAGAAAGATTAATAAGTAAGTCTGCTAAGTTTCTTCACTCTATGTATATTATTTTAATGAACCGAAGTACATATGATATTTCCATGCAGATATTCTGCGTCATCATACGATGAAAGAGTAATGGAACGGAGAAAAATTCTCTCCGGCACCGGGATTTGAACCCGGGTTTTCAGCTCTACGTGCTGATGCTTTATCCACTAAGCGTGATTTAAGACGGCGCATATTCCGTCGGATCCAGGCCAACTAGTCACTCATAAAGAGTGCACCTCAGCACATGTGTGTACTTCAGTCCTACGTTCATAGCCATCTATGACGTAATGCAGAGGGCGGCCACTAGAGGGAACCAAGAGTTGGAACTTAAACTGAGACGATTCTGTCCGACACCGGGATGGGTATCCGGTGTGGCTTAGTGGATAAAGCATCGGCACGTAGAGCTGAAAACCCGGGTTCAAATGCCGGTGCCGGAGAGAATTTTTCTCCGTTCCATTACTCTTTCATCGTATGATGACGCAGAATATCTGCATGGAAATATCATATGTACTTCAGTACATTAAATAATATATATGATATGCGTAAATCACTTAGTGATTTAAGACGGCGCATATTCCGTCGGATCCCGGCCAACTAGCCACTCATAACGAGTGCACCTCAGCACATGTGTGGACTTCAGTCCTACGTTCATAGACATCTATGACGTAATGCAGAGGGCGGCCACTACAAGGAACCAAGAGTTGGAACTTAAACTGAGACGATTCTGTCCAACACCGGGATGGGTATCCGGTGTGGCTTAGTGGATAAAGCATCGGCACGTAGAGCTGAAAACCCGGGTTCAAATCCTGGTGCCAGAGAAAATTTTTCTCCGTTCCATTACTCTTTCATCGTATGATGACGCAGAATATCTGCATGGAAATATCATATGTACTTCGGTACATTAAAATAATATATATGATATGCGTAAATCACTTCGTGATTTAAGACGGCGCATATTCCGTCGGATCCCGGCCAACTAGCCACTCATGAGTGCACCTCAGCACATGTGTGCTTCAGTCCTATGTTCATAGACATATATGACGTAGTGCAGAGGCGGCCACTAGAGGGAACCCAAGAGTAGGAACTTAAACTGAGACGATTCTGTCCGACACCGGGATGGGTATTCGGTGTGGCTTAATGGGTAAAGCATCAGCACGTAGAGCTGAAAACTCGGGTTCAAATCTCGATGCCGGAGAGAATTTTTCTCCGTTCCATTACTCTTTCATCGTTCATAACTCTAGCTTTGGCCACTGAGAAATAAAATGAATACTTGTTGAAAACAGACTACGTTCAATAGCGCTTCGCCTTTTAAACTTAGAAGAGCAGAATCTGTAGCGTATTCGCTCTCATTTGAGACAGACCACGTTGGAATACATAAAAAACTGAAGGGTAATGCCATTAAAATATATGGGATACACTTTTAGACGTTCGTTTGTGCAAATGATTAATTAAAAATACGCCTTACAGAGACATACACGTTTTAATTCTGTTCGTCCACAGATGTGAGTAGTCTACATTTTAAAAATGTCGCGGAAACTCAGGATATAGGAAGAAGAATTCTGTATGAGAAGCGGAGGAGGTTTCAGTGTGTTACTTGTTTAAATTTAATTAACCACAATGTAGCCTGTTGTTAAGAGGCGGAGAGAAAACAGGACGCTTTGCATCCGTCAGTCTAAGTGCTCGGTAAACAAACGCCCATCTGCAGAATTACTTTTCTTCTCTCTGTAGTACGTCTGCTTTGGTTTCACAGAGATATTAAAAGTTTCGGCGGATTAAAAGTGTTTACATTGCGTCCCTTTTACAATCCTTTAAGAATTTATAGATCCCGTGTGATGATTGATAAGAGAATTTTAACAGGATCGAGTTCTGAAATTAGTAAAAACCTTCTCTCTCTTCAGAATAAAAGAAGTTGAATTTGAGGCAGTGGGAGGACAAGTAAATAGAGAGCGACTGAAATCTAATAACCGTATGTCTCGAATGGAAACAGACTGTATTATGTGAATTCCACGGGACAGCATTCCTAGCGGACGAAGAATTCCTGGTGGTGCATAGAAAATACCAAATGAATTAAATTCTGAAAGAACTTACGGGGAGTGTAATAAGAGACAGGAATAATAGTAATGTGAATTATTCGAATTCTGAATACATAGGAAAGAAATGTCTCGAAGATGACGCAAAATTTCACCGTATACTGCGTTTCGTAGCAATTCCATTTTTTTTCTAATGTTGTGAATATTATTATTTGTACGATGAAAGAGTAATGGAACGGAGAAAAATTGTCTCCGGCGCCGGGATTTGAACCCGGGTTTTCAGCTCTACGTGCTGATGCTTTATCCACTAAGCCAACCGGATACCACCCCGGCGTCGGACAGAATCGTCTCAGTTTTGAGTTCCAACTCTTGGGTTCCCTCTAGTGGCCGCCCTCTGCACTACGTCATAGATGTCTATGAACGAAGGACTGAAGTCCACACATGTGCTGAGGTGCACTCGTTATGAGTGACTAGTTGGCCGAGATCCGACGGAATAAGCGCCGTCTTAAATCACAAGTGATTTACGCATATCATATATATTATTTAATGTACCGAAGTACATATGATATTTCCATACAGATATTCTGCGTCATCTATGACGTAGTGCAGAGGGCGGCCACCAGAGGGAACCAAAAAGTTGGAACTCAAAACTGAGACGATTCTGTCCGACGCCGGGGTGGTATCCGGTGTGGCTTAGTGGATAAAGCATCAGCACGTAGAGCTGAAAACCCGGGTTCAAATCCCGGCGCCAGAGAGAATTTTTCTCAGTTCCATTACTCTTTCATCGTATGATGACGCAGAATATCTGCATGGAAATATCATATGTACTTCGGTACATTAAATAATATATTATTATTATTATTATTATTATTATTATTATTATTTGTACTTTATTTTCTAGAACTGTGATAAGATACATAAACAAAAACATTTAATATGTACTTAAATAAGAAGACAACTTTCGCTTTCTGGATTACGTATACGAGTAAAATGCAATTCTGTTAATCTCAGAAGTAAGATATTTATGTTGCGTTGTGTTATCAATTGTGCAGTTTAAATACATAATGCAACTAATTTTGTACAATAGTACATTATGCAACGAGCCTATAATGGTAGTAATTAAGACGCGAGTATATTTGTTTATGAAACGAGCGCAAGCGAGTTTCATAATTTTCATACGAGCGTCTTAATCGCCATTATAGGCAAGTTTCATACGAATTTTTATGCTCATCCATATTTCTGACTTGAAATTATTCGTAAGTATTCATGTTATCGTTATCTAAGTGAAGAGCGGCACTGACATTCTAAATTGTGAGATGTGCGCAGACGCGAAAGTATTGATTCTTTCCGAGGGACGAATGTCATTGAACTTTGATATAATCTAGAGAATAACATGAACATTAATATTGATATAACCTAGAAATTGATTTAGAATTGAAAAACGAGTTGACAAATTGAATTTCTTTGAATATTATTTACAATTAACGCTAATTATTATAGTAACAGAACATAACCTTCTGCGACAGTATTGCATTTCCAGCCTCCGTGACGTTTCGCTAATTGTCTGACGATTGCATAGACCTATCCGAGAATAATCGATACTTGCGGATTTATAATGGTACAATGGTGATTTCTCATTGGCTGAACAACTGAACTGTAATGAATAGGTGTACTTTAATGAGGTGCATTAAAGGACTACTACCAGGTGTATAATTACTACATCTCGGCATGGTCGAGCATAAACTTATATAAAACAGTTACGTAATAGCCTATATATTGTAGTAATTTCTAAATTTATTTTTCAATTTATAAAATTTAAAAAGTGATGAGGATTATTAAATCCCAGTGATTGGCTAACTATGGTTTTACTCCCCTCGTATGAGATGCACTCGTTTATTTTTGAAGATACTTCCTTCCTCTGATATGGATTTGTCCTATTATTTTATTTGTGTGTAATAGCAGGGCCCTTAACTTTCCGTTAATCATCCAAAATCCTACGAGTGAGACCCATAGATGTCGCTAGTGCTGAGAATCGTAGACCATTTAGTTCGTCAGAGGTTATCCAGAGAGAACCACAGGCTGTGAGTCTTCATTACACTTGTGACGGATGTTGATGATGATGAATCGTTGGGATGTCGTAGGGAAATTAGAGAATCCGGAGAAAAAATGGAGTAGGCCTATCTGGAGAAAATCTATGTGCTTCCTAAACTATGGGCTTACCCAACAAAGCATACAAATTCAAATTGGACAGACAGGGATTTGAAACCGGATTCCCCGACTTATACTGTAAACCCAGCAAGATATATATATACTTACTTACTGGCTTTTAAGGAACCTGGAGGTTCATTGCCGCCCTCACATAAGCCCGCCATTGGTCCCTATCCTGAGCAAAATTAATCCATTTTCTATCATCATATACCACCTCCCTCAAATCCATTTTAATATTATCATCCCATCTATGTCTCTGCCTCCCTAAAGATCTTTTTCCCTCCGGCCTCCCAACTAACACTCTATATGCATTTCTGGATTCGCCCATACGTGCTACATGCCCTGCCCATCTCAAACATCTAGATTTAATGTTCCTAATTATGTCAGGTGAAGAATACAATGCGTGCAGTTCTGTGTTGTGTAACTTTCTCCATTCTCCTGTAACTTCATCCCTCTTAGCCCCAAATATTTTCCTAAGAATCTTATTCTCAAACACCCGTAGTCTCTGTCCCTCTCTCAAAGTGAGAGTCCAAGTTTCGCAACCATGCAGAGCAACCGGTAATATAACTGTTTTATAAATTCTAACTTTCAGATTTTTCGACAGCAGACTGGATGATAAAAGTTTCTCAACCGAATAATAACAGGCATTTCCCATATTTATTCTGTTTTTAATTTTTTTTATCCCGAGTATCATTTATATTTGTTACTGTTTCTCCCACATATTTGAACTTCTCCACCTCTACAAAAGATAAGTTTCCAATTTTTATATTTCCATTTCGTACAATATTCTGGTCACGAGACATAATCATATACTTTGTCTTTTTAGGATTTACTTCCGAACCTATCTCTTTACTTGCTTCCAGTAAAATTCCCGTGTTTTCCCTAATCGTTTGTGGATATTCTCCTAACATATTCACGTCATCCGCATAGACAAGCAGCTGATGTAACCCGTTCAGTTCCAAACCCTCTCTGTTATCCTGGACTTTCCTAATGGCATACTTTAGAGCAAAGTTAAAAAGTAATGGTGATACAGCATCTCCTTGCTTTAGCCCACAGTGAATTGGAAACACATCAGAGAGAAACTGACCTATACGAACTCTGCTGTACGTTTCACTGAGACACATTTTAATTAATCGTACTAGTTTCTTGGGAATACCAAATTCAATAAGAATATCATATAAAACCTCTCTCTTAACCGAGTCATATGCCTTTTTGAAATCTATGAATAACTGATGCACTGTAGCCTTATACTCCCATTTTTCTCCATTATCTGTCGAATACAAAATATCTGGTCAATAGTTGATCTATTACGCCTAAAACCACATTGATGATCCCCAATAATTTCATCTACATATGGAGTTAATCTGCTTAAAAGAATATTGGACAAAATTTTGTACGACGTCAACAAAAGTGATATTCCTCGAAAGTTACTACAGTTAGTCTTGTCCCCCTTCTTAAAGATAGGTACGATAATGTACTCCTTCCATTGTTCTGGTACAATTTCCTTTTCCCAAATAGCAAGTACAAGTTTATAAATTTCGTTACATAATGCGCTTCCACCCTCTTATATTAATTCTGCTGGAATTTGATCGATACCTGGAGACTTATAATTTTTCAGATTTTATATCACAATTTCGACTTCAGAAAGTGTGGGTTCGGGTGTAAATGGCTCAGCAGTTTGTATTTCAATTTCGTCCCGATCATTTCTATTTGGCCTATGCATATTTAGTAGTTGTCCAAAATAGTTTTTCTATCTGTTCAGGATTGAATGAGCGTCTGCAAGCAAGTCACCATTCTCATCCTTGATCACTTTTACCCTTGCCTGATATCCATTCTTGAATTCCTTTATGCCGTTATATAAATCTGTAATGTTTTTATTCTTACTATTTGTTTCTACCTCATTCAGTTTTTCCTTCAAGTATTCTCTCATTTTATTCCTAAGCGTTCGATTTGCTTCCCGTCTTATATTGAAATAATTATCGCTATTCACCTCAACTGGATCATTTAAGAATTTCAATTTTGCCTGTTTCCAACCTTTCTACTAACATGCAACAATCTTCATCAAACGACGGTTTCCTTTTCTTAGTTTCATAATAACCTATTCTCTGTTCAGCTGCAATTTTGATATTATCTCGGATATTTTCCCACATGCTATTCACATCTAACTCTCCCTCAACATCGTCGGAACTTGCTAATACGGCAAACCTATTTGAAATTTCGACCTGATGATGTTGCTTAGTTTCCTCGTCCTTTAATTTCGGAATATTGAATCTTCGAATATTAATTTGTTGCTCTACTCGCTTGGCTACTGATAGTCTTTCTCTTAGTTCTCCAATTACCAAATAATGGTCAGAATTACAGTCTGCCCCCTGAAGGTTCGAATGTCTACTATACTAGTATGTCTTCTTTTATCTATCTAGATGTGATCTCTCTGGTTATGTGTCAATCCATCTGGAGAAGTCCAAGTATATTTATGTATATCCTTATAATAATAATAATAATAATAATAATAATAATAATAATAATAATAATAATAATAATAATAATAATAATGATTTATTTTAGCTGGCAGAGTTAAGGCCGTAAGGCCTTCTCTTCCACACAACCAGCAAAATGTGTATATACATATGCATGAACTTACAAAGAATTCAACTGAACTTACAAAGAATTCAACTACAAAGAATTCAACTACAAGAATTATGGGGGAATGTTGTACTTTTAACAATTAAATTTTTTGATGTGGCAAAGTTGACTAACCTAACTCCATTGTCATTACTATATATGTGTAGGCTCTCTTTTCCAATAGTCGGTTTAAAAATATCCTCCCGTCCTACTTTAGCATTGAAATCCCCCAATAAAATTTTCATGTGATATCTAGGTAACTGATCAAAAGTATGTTCCATTTCCTCATAGAAGCTATCCTTTATATGGTCGTCTTTCTCTTCTGTAGGTGCATGAGCATTTATAATTACGATAACGCACCATCTACCTTTAAGTACTAAATATGATAACCTATCACTAATAAATTCGACCTTTTTTACTGCTGATTTTATTTTTTTATGAATAAAGTATCCTGTTCCTAATTGGTGATTATCGTTTCCTTCCCCATAATACAACAAATAATCTCCTATTTGTGTTATGCCATTCCCATCTAACCTAACCTCCTGTACTCCCACAAAGTCTATTCTATATCTAGCTAGTTCTTTTGCTACTAATGTTACCCCTCCTGTTCTGTATAGACTTGTAACATTCCAAGTACCAAATCTCAAATTCTTATTCCTTTGCTATGGTTGTGCCAGAGAATGAGTCCCATTCCGAGGCTTATTTGAAGGATTCGTAACAAGCTGTTTTTACGGTAAAGGGTTGTTAGCCCTTCGCCCATCCCCCAAGCTGAAGGACCACCCCTCATCGGCTGTCCGCGACTGCTTATTCAATATATATATATATATATATATATATATATATATATATATGAAACACTCGAAAGATGGCAGCACCTGTACGCTATGACATGTGGAGCATCTAGGGGAAATTCTTGAAATACCTGTCACAGAAAATTTGACACTTTTCCTGTTTGTAATTTTATTAAGAAGGCAGTTATGTTAAAAATCGGTTTTAAAAATTCATATAGGTGATTTATAATGAAATTCTGTAGATATAATACATACTACTTCATATTTTGGATTAAAGGTTAAATCACGTACGCTAAAGCAAATCTTTTCACTACTCGCAACTGTAATACCCTTAAGGGTACACCTTGCTGATGATTTGTCATTTGCGGTAAAAAAAAAAACACGTTTTTAGTTTTTAACACAAAAAAAATCTTCATTGTCTGAGGAAGCTCTGGGGAAATTTTCATCCACGTACGTCCCTCAAATTGCATGTTTCGGCTGCTATTATAAAAGGCGTACGAATGTGTTTATATTCACTTGAAATATTTCACACGGATTCTTCTTCTTTTTTGATTACATTTTTACACTTTATGGTTTGCTAAAAACGCTATTTCTGATACAAAATTTGTACTACATGAATGATTTCTTTAATATGTGTGTAGTAACAAAAGATACTACCGAATTTTCTTTCTCTAAGTCTCACATTTTATTAGTTATTATTTTATTTTGCATGAGTTGCTAATTTTTTTACTCTTTTTAGAGATGACAATATAAAATATTTCTTTTCTTTTTTCCGTAAAATAAATGAAAGCACGGGATGGGAAGTTTTTGTTTCGGGGTGTTTCAAAAAATAAAAATGTACTGTCGAACAAAAATGTTAAAATTCATAGGAAAGATAACGATTTAAAAATATAATTTAAATTTACAAAAATTTTAAGAATTCAAAGATTCTTAAACCAAATTAGATTAATTACGGTACACATACTATTTCAGGTATAACTCCCTGTAAAGTTGATTTGAATAATTTCGAGGGAAAAATTGTTCCCGAACCCGGAACCTTTGGTTTAACGTACCAACGCTCTACCACTGAGCTACTCGGGAACTCTAACCGACACCGATCCAATTTTTCCCTCTATATCCACAGACCTCAAAGTGGGCTGACAACCGTCAAGCAACCAACTTCGAGTGCACACTAACTCCGTGTGACTTAAATTGTGGTTTTCTGTTAACGAACAGTGACGTGTATTATGCAAATCAAGATTTCAGGTATAACTCCCTGTAAAGTTGATTTGATACCGGGGTTTGATACCCGGCTCCGGAACAATTTTTCCCTCGAAATTATTCAAATCAACTTTACAGGGAGTTATACCTGAAATCTTGATTTGCATAATACACGTCACTGTTCGTTAACAGAAAACCACAATTTAAGTCACACGGAGTTAGTGTGCACTCGAAGTTGGTTGCTTGACGGTTGTCAGTCCACTTTGCGGTCTGTGGATATAGAGGGAAAAATTGGATCGGTGTCGGTTAGAGTTCCCAAGTAGCTCAGTGGTAGAGCGTTGGTACGTTAAACCAAAGGTCCCGGGTTCGATACCCGGCTCCGGAACAATTTTTCCCTCGAAATTATTCACATACTATTTATTAGGAGTATAATAACTGTACAAAATTTCAGACTTCTATTTTTATTTGTTCACAATATGTATGCTTCACCTCTGTGTACTTCAACAATACGGCAGCAAAAGGCTTTCCCTTGTTTTACCTGCTGAACAGTACGAACTTTTGTAATTCTGCAACTCCTTACCTCCTCTTCTGTGTCTATCTTGTACTCCTCTGAAGATGAGACAGTACTCTGTCAGGACTCAGGCAAGATGGCTTCGGATTCACGAATGCCACCCAGGCCACTTGTCTAACTTGGACAATCATCGTAAATTTGGCGTACAAAGGACCAATGTAAGCCTAAGTGTAAAGATCCATCTCGATTCCGGCATTCGAAAAACCATGTCAATTCGAAGGATGGGGAGGTCCCATGTAAAACATTCGATATTTCAGTTATGACACGCATGGATGGTAACGGAGTTTCAGATGACTACATTTACAACAGGTTGCACTTAAAATTTTACAAGAAAAAATTAAATATGTTTTAAGGGTATATTTATGTACTTAATATTCTCAGAAAATGCAGGCTCAAAATTTCTAAAATTTTATAAGAAAATGAACTCACAATTGGACAAAAATTATAAGGTACCACAACAAGACTTATCAGAACTTAAATATCTGATAAATTTCACACATATTATTTCATAACTCCACAACCATTAGAGATAGAATTCTGAAATTTTGTACATTGATTTAACATGCATTTATGCAAAAGGCAGACTACAATAATGCCCATTTCTTTGAAAATAGAAAAATTAGGTCATAGAACATTATGTAAATTTTAATGTATTTTATATAGAACAATTAAAGAGTTAATTGTATTAAAATAAACAACTCTACATGTCTGAGAGTAGTCTACTTTCAGAAATAAAGGCTGGTTCACAATAAACCGGGAACGGAAACGACAATGAGAGCGAGAACGGAAATAATGCTAAAATAAATATATTTAAATCTGAGCATTCGCAATAGTTAATTATGACTTCTCACATTTAAATACATTTATTTTAACAATATTTCCGTTCTCGTTCTCGTTGTCGTTTCCGTTCCAGGTTTATTCTGACTCAGCCTTAAGTGTTTATTACATGCAGGAAAAAATATTAAAGATGTCAGAGAGACCATAACAATATTATGGTTACCAATGTTGTAACTGCAGAATTTTTCTTTCATACTCTGATAAAACTGATTTGAAAAATATTATTAGTGACCTTTTTATACTTTTATCAGATATTTAAGTTCTAATAAGTCTCGTTGTGATACTTTGTAATTTTTGTTTAATTGTGAGTTAATTTTCTTATAAAAAGGTTAGAAATTTAGAGCCTGCATTTACTATTCATATTTGTGCTTGTTCACGAACATATCCTTAATATAATGTGTCAATTTCATTTAAATTTAAACAGTATTATAGGTATTATCATTTGCTGAGGAATTACAATGGATTCATGTTACTATCTGATCTAACAGATACGTAAGTTATACGTCCATAAAAGAGAGAAGGTTAATCTCTGTGTATAACATAGATAATTATCCATAGATTTACGTCACTGAATCAAGAGTTGCGATGTCGACCCAGTAATGGACTTCTTGCCTGGACTTATCTATAAGAATAACTTTTCCTCGCAATTAATATTCGCGGCACATTTATATTCTTATCTAACTTGCGTTGGTGCCCGAACATGTCTGCCCAATGTGAAATTGGCATTAAATTTCTGTTTCCATATTTTGCTGCTACGCGGCTTCCATATGTTTGCAATGTAAGTTACTACTGTTCAGATATCATATTAACCTCCCTGTGCCCACCTCACATTGCTCGGACGTGTGCAGAATAACAAGGGCGGTGTTATCAGAGCGTTTTGCCACCTCTGCTTTCCCACGCGCCGATGTTCGCCCCGGCTGAAGCAAGGAATGTCCTCAACGCTAGTTCCCGCACTCCCATCTCATCTGAAATGCATTTTTTCCTGTGCCAAGGCCGCCTCGCACTCATTGCCTACATTGTAATCAAGTGCAATGTGACCGGATTAAGTTCACTTTAATCTCTTGTGATTTATCGCGGTGCAAGTTGCCCTCTACCCCAGTTCACACACGAACCTTGGACTACTTGTTTGGGGAGGATGTCACTGGTTTCTGCGATTACAACTTTTTATTTAACGTTCTTTTTAAACTGCAAGGTCAATTTAAAAAGAGACTGCCATGATGTTGATGATGATGATGATGATGATGATGATGATAATAATAATAATAATAATAATAATAATAATAATAATAATAATAATAATAATAATAATACTTACTTACTGCCTTCTAAGGAACCCGGAGGTTCATTGCCACCCTCACATAAGCCCGCCATTGGTCTCTATCCTGAGCAAGATTAATCCAGTCTCTACCATCATATCCCACTTCTCTCAAATCCATTTTAATATTATCTTCCCATCTACGTCTTGGCCTCTCCAAAGGTCTTTTTCCCTCCGGCCTCCCAACAAACACTCTATATGCATTTCTGGATTCGCCCATACGTGCAACATGCCCTGCCCATCTCAAACGTCTGGATTTAATGTTCCTAATTATGTCAGGTGAAGTATACAATGCCTGCAGCTCTGCGTTGTGTAATTTTCTCCATTCTCCTGTAACTTCATCCCTCTTAGCCCCAAATATTTTCCTAAGAACCTTATTCTCAAACACCCATAATCTCTGTTCCTCTCTCCAAATTTCACAACCATACAGAACAACCGGTAATATAACTGTTTTATAAATTATACTTTCAGATTTTTTGACAGCAGACTAGATGACAAAAGCTTCTCAACCGAATAATAACAGGCATTTCCCATATTTATTCTGTGTTTAATTTCCTCCCGAGTGTCATTTATATTTGTTACTGTTGCTCCAAGATATTTGAATATTTCCACCTCTTCGAAGGATAAATCTCCAATTTTTATAGTTACATTTCGTACAATATTCTGGTCACGAGACATAATCATATACTTAGTCTTTTCGGGATTTACTTCCAACCCTATTGCTTTACTTGCTTCAAGTAGAATTTCCGTGTTTTCCCTAATCGTTTGTGGATTTTCTCCTAATATATTCCGCGTAGATAAGAAGCTGATGTAACCCGTTCAATTCCAAACCCTTTCTGTTATCCTGAACTTTCCTAATGGCATACTCTAGAGCGCAGTTAAAAAGTAAAGGTGATAGTGCATCTCCCTGCAGTGAATTGGAAAAGCATCTAATAGAAACTGGCCTATACGGACTCTGCTGTAAGTTTCACTAAGACACATTTCATATAATCGAACTAGTTTCTTGGGAATACCGAATTCAATAAGAATATTATATAAAACTTCTCTCTTAATCGAGTCATACGCCTTTTTGAAATGTATGAATAACTGATGTACTGCACCCTTATACTCATATTTTTTCTCCAGTATCTGTCGAATACAAAAAAATCTGATCAATAGTCGATCTATTAAGCCTAAAACCACACTGATGATCCCCAATAATTTCATCTACATATGGAGTTAATCTTCTCAAAAGGATCTTCGACAAAATTTTGTACGACGTCAACAAAAGTGATATTCCTCGAAAGTTACTACAGTTAGTCTTGTCCCCCTTCTTAAAAATAGGTACGATTATGGACTCCTTCCATTGTTCCGGTACAATTTCCTTTTCCCAAATTGCAAATACAAGTTTATAAATTTCGCTAGATAATGCCCTTCCACCCTCTTGTATTAATAATAATAATAATAATAATAATAATAATAATAATAATAATAATAATAATAATAATAATAAAGAGATGTAGGTAATTAATACATCAAAATTACTACAGGAAATGCTCTAGGACAGCCGTGGCGAAAATGTCATCGTTCACCGAGCCACTGTGTAACCTGCAACGTGCATAGCACCTATGGAGGGAGGTGGACACCCGAAGAGGAAGTGAAGCAACTGTCTGACTTATTAACGGATTTCATTTCCATTATGCCAAGCACTTAAATATAATTTTATACAGTATAAGGTTACAAACTATTGTTTAGTATACGTGTAAAAAAGAAAGAAATGAACAAAAAAAAAAAAACATAGGACACATTATCACAACCTATTAATTGTCTTCAGAATGTCTCTGCGACAGAGTTGTCGTAGTTGATCACGAAGGTATTCTCTGTCAGTCGTGGTCTAAATTGGGTT
Organism: Periplaneta americana; assembly: GCF_040183065.1. Lineage (NCBI taxonomy): Eukaryota > Metazoa > Arthropoda > Insecta > Blattodea > Blattidae > Periplaneta > Periplaneta americana. Next base: position 45,107,738 of record NC_091124.1, read on the forward strand.
TTTACTATTTTTATTGTTGAAAATAATTTTTCACAAACATAAGTTGTAGCGAACATGACTTCAACAGAGCAAGCAAAAGAACGAAGCTTCAGATATTTATTTTTTGGCAAAGTTCAAAATTTGTCAATTCCTTACATCTAGCTTTCATTTAACATCACATTATAAATCTGAGAGTTTAAATTGAAGATCTAACGGCATTATTCGTAGATCTGCAGAAAAATATCGACGTACAGAGATAATAATAATAATAATAATAATAATAATAATAATAATAATAATAATAATGATAATGATAATAATAATAACAACAATAATAATAATAATAATAATAATACTTCACCTTTTAATGTTACATGACTGACATGCAGTATAATGCTGTTTTATGATATACAACCGTTTCCTCGTAATACTTGTGCACACATCTTATATTTAATATTCTCATCATATTGGCAGCAAAAAAATGCGTCCTCCCATCCTCCTTGAAACTTTCGTTTTTGTACAGGTACATGGTTTCGAGAGAGACATTGCGACGATACGCCACTAGTAGATCAGAGAGAAATACAAATGGAACGGAGTTTGATTCCAGTGAGTGAGAAGGTGGGGGTTGGGGAACGCAGGAAGTAATAGAAATGCACAGCTATCATTGCGAGCCACAATGTGCTCCCGAGTCGCATTTTCGCCACGGCTGCTGTAGGACATTCATGTGCATTTTCATCGTGCTCACTGTTCTAAAAATTGTCTAACTTCTAGGCGGTCTAGACTTTCTTCTCTCGTTGGAGTCGAAAATAGACAAACATGGATTTCAGCACTTAAAAAACAATCTAAAATATGTAATCAATTAATGTTGTATACGGAGTATTAAAAAAGCATTCAATCTTCTGAGAGGTGGTAGAATTCATTATTAGAACAAGAAAAAATTCTAACAAACTAAAATTAATATTTTTCGAGATATGAGGTTCGTTCCAACAACAGTCAGGAACCGTCCGTAACCATCGTGAGCATGCGCAGTTCAGAAAAAGCGTTCCAACACAATCCGAACCAGTCCTGAACCGGAAACATGTACTGCAGTCGGGCGTTCCACGGTCAAAAGTAGTCTGTGGATTGAGGCGTGTACGGAAGAGTACGCGAGACGCATAAGCTCACCAACGTCTCCTGGATACTGAAGAAAGACATGATCGACTGTTCACATCAATGAGGTTATGATGAAAAGTGACAGTGCAGACGAATAATAAAACTAGAGATTTAATTTAAATGGAAATTATTTGGGTATTGAAATAGTTAATTACAATTTCAAAATGCAGCATTTATTAAAAGTATAGGCCTAGTAAATAACGTAGGCTACATAAATTAATAATTAAAAAAAGAACTATTTTTAGATGAGAATCCTCCAGTACACACGACATTGAATTATCGGAATTCTTGCCTTCCGTATTTTTTTGTCATCTTTTTATAGAAAATGATCGAAATTCTATTTTCTGCAATTAGAATTAACTGCGAAACGATAATAATTAAGCATCCTGTTCTTAGCAAAGATGATCACAGTTATAGCATCTCTGGATTTAGTACATAACGATCCGCGAAAGCGTTCCAACAGCGTCCAGTCCAGTCCAGTTTCAATCCCATAGCAGATGCTCAACTAGCGCATGCGCATAAGATGGTACAGGAACCGTACATGAACTGATCCATGAACCGCTTGTTGGAACGAACCTATGGCTACTTTCTCATCAACACTTTAGGAGATGCTGAATGTAATTTTTATTATTTAAGTATTCAGTATTCCGGGAGAAGCCGCCACGGTAATCTAGTGGCTAGAGCACTGGAATTATAATCCTGTGGTTTCGATCACCGTTTACCCCCGATTTATAACTTGGGTTGGGCAAGCCCATTGTCCAGGTAACACCTGGGTTTTCTCCGGGAGCTTCGTTCCCCTTCGGTATCCAAACAAATCTCCATCATCATCACATCGCGGGTGTAGCGAAGACCAGCCTCCTAAGGCGCATCCTAGGCAACGACTCTGTCGGTAAATTGGTCTACATAACTAGCTTCATTTGGGTCAGTGACGAAATGTCAAGTGCCATAAGTTTGAAAAAAATATATTCCGTGGTAGCGCGTTTGTCTGCTGAACCGAAATTGCGCTTGGGCATGGGTTCGATTTCAGTTTGGAGTGATTACCTGGATGGGTTTTTTCGGAGGTTTTCCGAACCTTAAGGCGAATGTCAGGTAATCTAGGGCGAATTCTCGGCTTCATCCCGCCAAATCTGATCTCACTGTCGCCAAATCCTTAGACGCAAAATAATCCAGTAGTTGATATAGAGTCGTTAAATGACGAAGTAAAAAAAGCGTGGGTCATAACAATTTAGTTGGTTATTTTACGACTTTTTTTATCAGCTACTATGGTTACCTAACGTTTGAGTGAGATGAAGGTGATAATACTAGCGGATGAATGCAGGGTTCAACGCTGAAAGTTTTCCAGCAATTGCTCTTAATGGATTGATGGAAAACTCCGGAAAAAACCTCAGGCAAGTAACTTGTCTCAACCTGGATTTGAACCCGGACCCGCTAGTTTCACGGTCAAACGTGCTAACCGTTACTCCACAATTACTAACCGTTACACTTCTAAAATTATATTTTCTACGAAAAAAGGGCTTTGAAATTGTTATTGTAAGAACTGTGTATTTTATAATGCTAGCTCTTTGTTTCTTATTCGGTAGGGGAGACTCGGCTAATTCCGCAATATTAAGAAGTAAATCTATCACATTTTTATCGAAATGTTTATTGAAAAATATTATCAAGGTATGCAGACATGGACGAAACCTTTCATTACCAAATGAGATAAAGAGACCTATTAAAATGCAAATATATTTAGTTTTACATACATTACAGTTGAAAAAGAACAACTTGGGGAATTCTGCAAGAGTGCGGATAAATCCGCAATAGAACTTGGCCAATTCCGCAGTCGTAAATAATTATGAAATACATTATGAAAGTAACACAAAAGGAAGAATTTATATGTAACAATGCTCACTTTCTTCACAAATGTGTAGCAAAACACGAAAAACAGCCAACTTTCGATGTTTCACTGTATTGCCTACAGAGGTGTCGACCAATATCCTTGATTTTTTTCTATAGCACTACAGAGGACATGCCTCCTGTTGGCAGCCTCTCAACACTTACGTTCACGCTATTGCAAAGCCATAGTAAAATCTTATTTATTTATTTATTTATTTATTTATTTATTTATTTATTTATTTATTTATTTATTTATCTATTTATGTCCATAACAGGGCAAAGCCCCAATTACAATAGACAGTACAGATAAAAAGAAAATATTGCATACAACACGAAAAAAGAGGTAAAACAGATAAAAGTGTAATTACAAATTAAAAATGGAAAATGGAAGGAAAAAAAACAAATAGATACCAACTAAATAAAAAAGACAAACGGATATAAATGAAAAACACCAAATAAAAACAAATCAAAAAGAGCCAAGTACAGACATCACAGCCAAAAATGCAAGATGTAGGCGTAGCTATAATTGGCAAATTGCAGAGCAAATACAACACCATGTTAATAAATTCAAATTCAATTATATACACTACTGCGGAATTATCCGTACTGCGGAATTAGCCGAGTTTCCCCTATAGAGTATTATATCGGAAATGTAATAAATGAAAGAGTAAAAAAAAAAAAAAAAAAAAAAAAAAACTGGCCACTCTACCCCTTTATCTCCTGGTGAAGTTGCCTGAAAAGTGATATCTTATTGAAGGTTCCATCCAGTCTTCGGACTAAACATGCAACATACAAAATAAAGTAAAAATAAATAAAACAATACGAGGTATGAACGATGCATTAGAATGAATGGAAATCACATTTAGCATCTCCTATGATGTTGATGAACAACTGTTCGTAATATTTCGTAAGATATTGATTTTAGAATCCGACTTTATTAGATATTTACCTTGTTCAGATGAGTACTGCCACCTTTCGGAATATTAATAAATTTCGTATTAATAGAAATTACATTGAGCTCTCCTATGATGTTGATGAACAAGCGCTTATATGTCGGAACATATTAGTTTTAGAACTCATGTTTATGATACATTATTTTCATGTTTTGATGAATGCTACCATTTCTCAAAATATTTGTTTATTTTTAATCCCATATAAACGGAGCCTTTGTGATTTCGTTTACAGTAATAATAGCACGCCTGATATTGAACAACGCTCAGGGCTTCAATTAAATGTTCTGTGGGAAAATAATTTTTTATTTTCGTAGGTAGGAAATAGGGCACGGTATTTAGTTCGTAGAAAAATTATTACCGCTGTTAGAAATTCTATTTAGAGCGCCATTATAAAACATACGATATTAGTCAATATGGAGATATCGTAAGAGTGGATCGCGAAGACCTTCTGAATTATTTCCGTATTGATAAAATTGAGACAGAAGTAAGTTTATTTAATGTTACTGTATGCCATGAATATATTATGCATTATTAGAGATCTTTCTTGAATAAAAATATATTTGTTATTACTTTAATTTAGTTTCCAAAGAATCATTGTCTTACTCTGTTATTTTTAAGTGTGCTGACACATGTCCAACATTAAGGATCGATTTCTAAAACACGGACGAAATCGTGGTTCCAAACCTCGGTTTTTAAACCGCGATCGAGGTCTGAATCTTTATGCGATTTCTATAACGAAGTCGAGACGCTACTTGAGAAGAAACCGAGGTTCGTGGGTTTTATATATGGCAACGCAGCTTATCGATTTCTATTCTTGTAAACAGTCGATATTAAAGAGAAATGAAGCTCGGAATTAATATTTTTATTGAATTGCATTAAGTCACATTCTTTTATTCTCAGCTAAGGTATTGTTATAGCTATTTACTAATTTACAGAATATAATTACTGTATGTGCGTTTAAAATGCTAGCATTACTTAGTATTTAATAGGGAACGGATTTTTAGGTACCAGAATGATATTGCCCAAATAATTACAAGTCAAGGGTTTATGTTGTTATTTATCATTTGTTCATAACTAGTACCAACATTAACTACCTGAAAACACGGTTCTAAGGAATTAATAACCTAAATATTAACTGGATTAAAATTTCAATTGAAACTAAAATGTAATACGGTTCTATTTTCACATATAATAGGCCAGTTCTACGTGGAAAGGCCCAGTAGCATAAAACTTAAAATGAGAAGATAAAATCACGTTTGTTTCATATTCTTGTAGAACCACATCATTTTCGAGTATTAAATAAAATGTTCAAAACTACTGTAAAGACTCAGAATTAAGATATATCGTCTTTTAGACATAAGGGTATTTATATGTTACTTCCCTCAAAACAACAAGAAGATGTCAACCAGCAGCCTTCTGCATTTCGTTGCAGATTATTATTTAGCGTTCTTGCTAAATTTTGCGTTGATTCCTTCGAAAATAGAAATATTAGCCTGAAATTACAAATTTTCCTTTGATAATCATCCAGCTGATCTACTACCTCCATCTTGTATACATGAAGCCGTAGTTTTAAACCTGCCCCAGCCGTGGTCTCTGCTTCAGACCATGGTTTCGAGCTATGGCTCAGAAAAATTAAAAATACCTCGTTTTATGAATCCAGACGCGATTTAAAGCCATGGCCGTGGTCTAGACCTCGTTTTAGAAATCGACCCTTAAAGTTAAAAAAAATGTAGAGTACAAATAATTTCATTGCTCCAACTACTAAAGCTACTTATTATTAGAGCTCAGAACCATGCCCCAACTTCTTTGAGATGGTATGTATGTTTTATTTAACGACGCTCGCAACTGCAGAGGTTATATCAGCGTCGCCGGATGTGCCGGAATTTTGTCCCGCAGGAGTTCTTTTACATGCCAGTAAATCTACTGACATGAGCCTGTCGCATTTAAGCACACTTAAATGCCATCGACCTGGCCCGGGATCGAACCCGCAACCTTGGGCATAGAAGGCCAGCGCTATATCAACTCGCCAACCAGGTCGACAACTTCTTTGAGATATCATACTTGTCAGTCATTATTTTCCTTTTGGTACCGTTAAAGGTTTTTTAATCCTCTTAACCACTACTTACAAATTAACGCAGAATTTACAAGATCCATTGCCCAGTCTTTGTGACTTTGTTGTCTATTGTTACATATCGGACTCTTGCGAACTAGGCTTAAAACCCTCCTCACGAGCACCATATCTATTTACCCACACTCAGTTTCATTCTTAAGTTTTAGCACCTAAAATTCCGGGCTGTACTTATTGTACACGTGATTTGTTTACACTCTGGAAAGGACTCGCTCATCCTTAACCCATCCTCACGTGTTACGACACCTTTTAAGCTGGAATACCTGAAGAATCCTGCTGCTTGTACTAGATGAACATAACGAACCTAACATATTAGGCAATCGTTCAAGTCCCGAGCAATACAACCCTGATTATGAAAACTGTATGCAAATTCGAAATGAAGTTCAGAGATATTAATTCTTAAAATAATAGGCTAAAGCGTAAAAAAAATATTCTTCCTAGACATGATTTTGTTTTTTAAGTACTGTAATACATGGCACGACAGCCCAAAGAGATCGATTATGACCTTATGTCACATGCTTCTGCAGAGGTGAAAGATCATCCAACCAGCACGGGGGTAACGTGTCGTCAATCCAAGATTAAAGCGGTGCTTTCCAAGAGCCACGGTTCCGATGCCACTTGCATGAAATTCTGTTAACCCTTGGGGTGTATAGCGTGGACTGGTTTTTATAACGGCGTGTCGTTGCGTCATTTTAAATCAAGATGGCTGACAACATTTAGTATTTAGTATTCATTTATTTATTTATTTATTTAACCTGGTAGATAGCCTATAAGGCCGTCAGGCCTTCTCTGCCCCTCTACCTGGAGATTCCAACTATAATATGAAGAATAAAATTACAATTAGTATTAAATTTACATTTACAATAAAAATCAATGTACGAAAAGATTACCTGACTAATTAAAGCTAGATAATTTATCATAGAAAAACAAAGAATATTCTATATTTATTGAATTACAAATTAAAACTAGAATAACAAAATTGTATAGTGATGAAATTACTGTATATTGACATATTTTGTGATAAATTAAGGAAACTATTTACAAGAAATCAATTACTGACCATGTGCCTAGTAGGTTTGCGTTTGAAATCAATTTTATTTCGACAGTCCCTGCTGATAGCAGGTAGCGAATTCCAGAGTCTTGGCAGGGCTATTGTGAAAGAGGATGAGTATGAGGAGGTGCGATGGGATGGTATTATTAGTATTGTTTCATGACGAGAGCGTGTGTTCAGATTATGATGGGAAGAAAGGTAAGTGAAGCGAGACGACAGATACGAAGGAGTAGAAGAGTTCAAGATTTCGAAGAGAAATAGAAGTGAATGTAAATTTCTTTTCTTATCTAGTTTAAGCCAACCTATTGCTTCCATGGATGGGGTAATATGATCATATTTACGAAGATTTCTTACAAAACGTGCACATAAATTACGAGCACGTTGAAGTTTCGTTTTGTTGTCGCTGGAGAGGTAAGTCAGTAAAATGTAGCAATAATTTGACAGGAAATGAAGCAGATATAGAGGAAATTATAACAACAACAACAATGTAGCCTAAATGCATTTCTCATTTTCAACACCGATGTTTTAAATAGTAACATTTTCTTACTTTATTACCCTTTGTTTTATCCATGTTAACCATAAAATTAATGTAGTTATTTACTGTAGAAACAGCAGCGATAAATACATTTTATTGTGTATAAGAAATATGTCAATGTTAGTTATGTCAAAATAAACTTGTTGAAATTGAAAGAGTTCAGTTATTATTAAGGCAATGCATCGGTGAAAACCCTAACATTTGTATTTATTAATCTATGAATTTCTAATTTTTACCAGATCATGAAAATGCAATGTTAATACAACACACCAAATTGGATTGCTGTTTAATGTACCATTAACTTTTAATTAAAATTTTAATCGGTAAATTTACACTTCGTCAATATGCACCATGCGATGAACGGTTTAAAATGTCTATCTGTAAATTCAATATTTACTTCACAAGGCAAATACAGTATAATCAAATTGATTTGCGGTTTTTCAGAAACTGTTGTTACTTTTGTATTAAACAATTTTTAAATATTGATATTTTTCTTTTCGTATTTTTATATTGTCTTCCAAAAATTTTTTAAATTGTATGTTCATTATTAGCATTATGAAAGAAAAGTCCAAATCAGGTTTTTAAATCAGTATTTATACATTATTCCTGAAATTTTCAAGACAATTACATGAAACTATCGCATAGTGGATTTTGAATGCAACAAAATGCTGAAAAAAATAAAGATAAATTAATTTTTTATCTCCTTTTTTATTAAAAAAACGTGTAATTCTTTACATTTTTACACGCCACATTTATATAAAAATATTAATATTATTCTAGACTACATCCTATTGCATCATACCACGTGAACATGAATGTATCCAATACATAACATCAAACACATGAACAGAAAACATGCAATATACAAATTATAACATTACCTGATGTATCATCTTATATCGTGCCATGTATCTCACCTTATATCATATTCGTAAGAAACTGCATTATGTCACATCATTCTACTCTATTTGCACCGTAGATATCGCATCATATTACGTAATTTCTCGAATTACTGCACACTAAGCTTGGTAAATATACACCACAATGCACCATACTGCATTAACTGAACACATAACATTACAATCAAAATGCAGTTTCTTAATAGGACACAATTTTGTAGCATCACAATATTAATCTGAATACTTCTGAATGACATACCTCATATAAATCTAAATGCATCCATATTATGTCATTCACATTCTTTTAACTGCCTCACACTATATTAAAGAATATTATACTAAAATAAATCACATTATGTTACATCGAATTAGAAGGAACTTAAGTTCAGTGCAATTTATTATATTATTACTTCTCTTTAAACTAATTAATTACATGACACATAATCATCACTTTATCCTAATGACATCACAATAATTACATCCAGTTATCCTAACGTTGAACTTCTATCTGATCACATGACACTGCTTATTTATTATTATTATTATTATTTTTTTAATTAAAATGTGAAAAACTGTACATTACCATCATCCTGTTACCCTATAACTTTCCAGAGGAAAGCGTTCATATTAAAATAGTAAGTTAATTCCTAGTAAAATACTGAAAAAATTAAAAATCATTTTTTTTTCTATTTTTTTTTTACCAAAATTTCACCGATCATTACCTTAATTGCCTTAAATAAGTTGGCATAAAGGTATCGGGATGTCAATGAAAAAACAGTGTAACATAAATCGAAATGGAAGTTTATACGACATATTTGATTTTAAATTAATCATCACTAGCCTTTTTCTGACTACACGAGGAAATATGTATTTTTAGTTTTTTGCTAAATTAAACAGCCAGAATAACGTATCAAAATACGTAATAACAAACGAATTATTAAGCTACAGTATAGTAATATACGTTACAAGAGCGGTATGTTGACGTTTTTATGGTCGAGGAAAAGATTGAAAAAGCGAAACGTAGTTGAGCTTTTTTATTTTCCGAGAACATGAAAACAAACATACCGCTCGTGTATCGTACATTATTTTGTGCGAAGATCGTTTATTACATACCTGAAAAACGAATTTCTAATGAAATCTCCATGTTGGTTTCTGTTTAATGACGGCAACTTCGGAAAACCAAAATATCTTTCTTCAACATTGTTGCTATAAAATGTTTTCTGTGTTTACTATACTCCAACAGGCCGTGATATACGTCTGTCTTTGTCCCCCCCCCAGTCTATAAATGCGAACTTAAAACAAACGGTAAGGTTATGTAATGATTTATTTTTCATTTAAATATTTTAACAATATTATTTATATAACATATTGCAGTAATAACATCGGCATCTGGAATCTTGTTGATTTTTTCACGGCTTCCTTAATGTTACTTGTATCAAGAATGCAATAAATTTCGTGGAGTAGTATCATCATCATCATCATCATCATCTTCCTAACAAGTATTGGGCCAAGTGGCCTGTTACGGTCTCAAACTAGAATTTTCAGTCCATCTCTTCTTTGGACGGCCTAGAGATCTTTTGCCATATGGATGGTAATGAAACAGTGCTTTTGGAATTCTGCATCGATTCATTCGTTCGAGATGACCCTTCCACTGAAGTTGATATGTGCTGATGAACTGCATAATGGGTTCTATTTGAAGTTCTTGCATTATGTCCTCATTTTTTTTTATGATCCCAGCTAGTATATCCAGCTGTTGCTCTCATAAACCTCATCTCACTTGCTGTTATTCTACTGACATCTTTATTCTTCACAGTCCACGCTTCGCTACCACAGCTTAATATTGGCTGTGCTAAGGTTTTATACAAGCCTATTCTTGTGTGTCTTTGTACTAGTGAAGGTTTCATGATTTTATTAATGATCCCCATTGTTTTATTATATTTACATATTTTTTCAGCAATATCTACTTCATCATAAGGTGATAGTGTATAGCTAAGGTAAGTGAAGGTATTTACTCTTTCTATTATTTTATTATTCAAACAGGTTTTGCTTGGTACAGGGAATTTCCCACAAAATGACATGATTTTCGATTTTTCAATATTAATTTCCATGTTACATTTTTCACTGACCATATTTAAATTGTGTACTGAATATTGTAAATCATCTTCAGTTGATGCCATGAGAACTAAATCATCAGCGAAAAGTTAAGCATCAAGCTGCAAATTTCGATTAATTGGAATAAATCCATGGCGTGTCTGTCGCCAATCTTGAATGATTCTATTTATATATATAATAAACAGAAGTGGTGAAAGGCCACAGCCTTGTCGTACTCCACTATAAATGGGTCGCCACTGTGAAAGTTTATTGTTGCTTCGAATTGCTATGATGGTTGTTTTATATATATTGTAAATATTTTGTATAATCTGTTGAGGTACTTGATCATCTGCCAAAATCTGAAGTAATTTATTCCGATTAACTTTATCAAAAGCCTTTTTAAAGTCAATGAATGCCATATGCGTTTCTAGATTAAATTCTCTATGGAGTAGTAGACTTTCCTTAATTTTTGCAAATATTAAAAAGCAATAATTAACATTGCAATTTAGGTGAAATTGCAGTGGTAAGTTTCTAATTTATAATTATTACTATGTTAAACGTCTCTAAAAATAATATGTTAAAAGCCTAAAGCAGTAAAATGAATGTCGCACTTAAGCGGTAAGAAGAGGGAAATTGTTATGTGTGTTACGTTGGGAATACTGAATGTGGTATTTCACACTTACCGCGTATTGGTTCTGTGCGGAAAACAAGCAAATACGCACGATCTCGCACAAAACTTATTACGTTTATCCAATCATTTGCCACACATTCTCTTCGAATGTCATTTTTTTGTAATCATTATCCAATAAATTGTATAATTCTGTACTAAATCTATCAATTTTTACCCGTACGTTACTGAACTCAGATGCCATTTTTGTGACAATCCCACCGTCAGATGCCGGAACAGTTTCCCGATATTCATGCGGTCCGTGACGCAATCTTGAGCAGATTGTGTGCGCCCAGCGTCGTGGCATTAAAAACCATAATAACGTAATGTCCATAAGAGTTGTCTTTGCGTGGAAACGGAATTCTGTCCCCGCATTACCTGTCGGGACAAGCGTGGCTCTTGGAAACCACCTCTCAACCAAGCTTGCGAAATCGCTTTTCGCTACCTACTGTAGCTCCCCTAATTCATCACGATTCTGGATCGACACCGGTCCTATACACTGGCCGCAAATTCATAAAAAATTTCCTAATGAGAACTCGAAACAAAATTATTCCTTATCTTTATTCCAAGGTGTGTCACTTTAGACGGGGTGGCAATGGCGCTGGATGACTTAGCTATTTTTAGAAAACTTAAGTTTAAGAAAATATTATGAAATTCTACTTTGAGTAACTCTGTGTATAGAGTATTAAAGCTGAAAATTAACGTCATTTTTGGAACTAGAGATATAAATTGGAATTAATTAGACATACAGCTATGAAGCGGTCTATAAAAAAACCTGTAAATCCTACGCGTAACACCCAATAGCTTCGATTTATAATTTCATTTCATCCTGTCTTATAGCGTGTGATAAAACAGGCTAAGTCGCTTGTTGCTAAGCTACGGTGCTAATGAAACTGTGTTAGGAATTAAATTGGATGCTTTGTCATGGATTTTGTCGGCAGTTCTTGGGCTAAAATCGATAGACTGTGCTAGTGTGTGTAGTATTTATCGACTCTTTAAGTTTGTTAAAACGTCTCGTAAGGACCTCGAAATTATATCACAATAATGGAGCTCTCTACTTGTGTTATATTGTGTGCTAATGTCGAACCTAACATTTACATTCAAGCTTTTAAAAATGAACATAAATAAATAAATAAATAAATAAATAAATAAATAAATAAATAAATAAATAAATAAGTAAATAAGTAAATAAGTAAATATTTAAGTAAATAAATAAGTAAATATTTAAGTAAATAAATAAATAAATATTAATAAATAGGCCTAGTAATGAACTACAAACGAGTTTACGTGGCTATAGTTTTATGTTGTCTGTCTTTTATAAAGAGGCTGAGTTATTGGCATCTAACGATGTTTTCGCGCTATAGTGACTTACATTTTGTGTTTAGTGCAGGTTCATACATAAACTTTATTCATCGTTAAAACAGCATATTAATGTTAAGTTAGTCCTGTGGGTCCGGGTTCGATCCCCGGCGTGCGTCCGATTTATAACTCTTGTTGAACAAGCTCTTTGTCAAGTAACACGGGTTTCTTCCGAAGCTCCGATTCCCCTGTGGCATCCCAACTGATCATCATCTCATCTCGTCGCGGATGTAGTGTAGACTATCCTCCTATGTCGCACCCAGGGCAACGACTCTATCGGTAAATTGGTCTACACAACTGACTTCATTGGGTAAGTCAAGTAACCCCCATTAGTAAAAAGAAAATATCGACTTAGTATATTTTGCAAAGTATTCACTGTTCAGGAATATGATAATATTTAATACGTGATACGAGACTTAGATGAAGAGTAGGATAAATGAGATCTAAGGCCAAAAGCAAAATAGGTACAGACCGATTATTTAGGTCAGCGACGCGAAAGAGGGGAAGTAATAGGAGTAGTGGGGAGAGCTCTGGAGTAGAGATAAGGGCGAGCGGTCGGTAAAGGAATGCAGTGCAGTTTAATTGTACTAGAAACATACGCTATACCGCACTCATGACATCCGATCGCTCCGAAGGCAAGCGAGTAACTAACCCAAGCACTCGGCTGACTCAGGCCCACATCTCCAGCGACTTTCAGGACTAAGTAATCTTACTGTATGTTTGTACGGAAAAGAGGAAAGAAAATCATTGTGGCAATGGACAGTTTGTTTATAAAAATAAAAACTGAATTGAAATATCCGGTTGGTGAAGGAAATAAACCTGAGTAAAAACGTTAAAGTTAATAAATTCTACACAGTCGTGAAAGAAGGAAGTTCAAATTATATTATTTTATCGAGAAGAACAAAAAGTAAAATAGATAGGCCTACACAATACTATCTGTTCTCTAAAGAATAATAATAATATAATAATAATAATAACAATAATAATAATAATAATAATAACAATAATAATAATAATGTAAGTATAATAATATAAATATAATAATACGTTTTCATGTTAAAAAGATCAAGGTATCTCCTTTAGACTAAAATACAATAAAAAACACACTTTTTGCTCCTATTGGGGACAACATTGTCACATTGACATAGACCTATTATTACTGTACTATGAGGTGTTCGTAATCACCAGTGCACACTGAAATTGAAATTAGAGTAAAACATCAAGTCGAGTACGGTTTATGAACTTCAACTGCGTAGATTTTAGGAATATAAATTTGGAAGGCTAGGCAGGGTAATTGACTGCATGCTAGGGCCATAGAGTGCTCAATTGCCGATGAAGTTCAACAAGGGACGTGAGACTCCCACAACAGTCAAGTAGTCCTCAAATTGAACGAGTGGCTGTCGTTACAATGTATGCAGTTTATTATAACACAAGCCTCGCAACTTCAACACCTGATGATCTCTCTGCCACTGTTACAGATTATACTTCAAAATATTAACAACTTAAACAGTGAAAATTTTCTAGAATTATTGATTTCCTTGTGTTCATTTTAAGATCAACTTCTCTTTTATCTTCTCGATGCACTGTATCAAAACAAGGGGAATACAAGTGGAACAAGGGGATTAGAAGCAGAACAAGGAGAATAGAAGCAGAACAAGGGGAATAGGAGAACAAGTGGAATAGAAAGAGAACAAGGGGAATAGAAAGAGAACAAGGGAATAGAAAGAGAACAAGGGGAATAGAAAGAGAACAAGGGGAATAGAAGCAGAACAAGGGGAATAGAAGCAGAAAAGGGGAATAGAAGGAGAACAAGGGGAATAGAAGCAGAACAAGGGGAATAGAAAGAGAACAAGGAGAATAGAAGCAGAACAAGGGGAATAGAAAGAGAACAAGGAGAATAGAAGCAGAACAAGGGGAATAGAAGCAGAAAAGGGGAATAGAAGCAGAACAAGGGGAATAGAAGGAGAAAAGGGGAATAGAAGCAGAACAAGGGGAATAGAAGGAGAAGAAGGGGAATAGAAGGAGAACAAGGGGAATAGAAGGAGAACAAGGGGAATAGAAGGAGAACAAGGGGAATAGAAGCAGAACAAGGGGAATAGAAGCAGAAAAGGGGAATAGAAAGAGAACAAGGGGAATAGAAGCAGAAAAGGGGAATAGAAGGAGAACAAGTGGAATAGAAGCAGAAAAGGGGAATAGAAGGAGAACAAGGGGAATAGAAGCAGAACAAGGGGAATAGAAGCAGAACAAGGGGAATAGAAAGAGAACAAGGGGAATAGAAGCAGAAAAGGGGAATAGAAAGAGAACAAGGGGAATAGAAGCAGAAAAGGAGAATAGAAGCAGAAAAGGGGAATAGAAGCAGAAAAGGAGAATAGAAGGAAAACAAGTGGAATTGAAGGAGAACAAGGGGAATAGAAGCAGAACAAGGGGAATAGAAGCAGAACAAGGGGAATAGAAGCAGAACCAGGGGAATAGAAAGAGAACAAGGGAATAGAAAGAGAACAAGGGAAATAGAAGGAGAACAAGGGGAATAGAAGGAGAACAAGGGGAATAGAAGGAAAACAAGGGAAATAGAAGGAGAACAAGGGGAATAGAAGGAGAACAAGGGGAATAGAAGCAAAAAAGGAGAATAGAAGGAGAACAAGTGGAATGGAAGGAGAACAAGGTGAATAGAAAGAGAACAAGGGGAATAGAAGGAGAACAAGGGGAATAGAAGGAGAACAAGGGGAATAGAAGCAGAACAAGGGGAATAGAAGCAGAACAAGGGAAATAGAAGCAGAACAAGGGGAATAGAAGCAGAACAAGGGGAATAGAAAGAGAACAAGGGGAATAGAAGGAGAACAAGGGGAATAGAAGGAAAACAAGGGAAATAGAAGCAGAACAAGGGGAATAGAAGCAGAACAAGGGGAATAGAAGCAGAACAAGGGGAATAGAAGGAGAACAAGGGAAATAGAAGCAGGACAAGGAGAATAGAAGGAAAACAAGGGGAATAGAAGCAGAACAAGGGGAATAGAAGGAGAACAAATGGGAATATAAGGAGAACAAGGGGAATAGAAAGAGAACAAGGGGAATATAAGCAAAACAAAGGGGAATAGAGGGAAAACAAAGGGAAGTCAAGGAGCACAAGGGGAATACAGGCATAAAAGAAGAAGTCAAGGAGAACAAGGGGAAAGGGGTTGTAATTTTCCATGATAGTCTACTCCCAAGTTACCTCCCCTAAGCCTAGTGTGGAGAAAGACTTACACCTAGTTCTAGGTCAAAAGACGGCACACAGAGTTATCGAACAGTCATGTGAATCTTATCTGAATATATTGACAGATCTATAGTGAAATACGAGTTAGACTTTTTTGTGTGCTCCAGTGTTCTCCGCCGCGTCTTCTTCATTCCACGATTTTCTATCATCATTGAAAAGATTCTATGATTGATAACTCACGTTAGATACAAAATTAAACATAGGAGTTATACTTCCGTCTCTACATTGTATCTGCAGTTGAAATGGACATAAATATGATTACAGTCACAACAGATACAATCATTTCTGGCTAGTTGGTTAGGTTTTTAAAATTCTGAAACTAAAACGAAATAATATTGGACATAAAACAGTACATCACCTGAAAAAGTTAACATAAGCTTTTTGTAACAAATCACTAACCACTCAATAAGATAGGCCTAACAACAAGCCGGCTGCCAATTCAAACTACCGGTCACGCTTAGCAAAGGCGTTACCCAGGATATAATTCGTACAACTTCCTCATGTGCAGTTTCATGACTTCTTTGAAGACCCAACTGCACTCTAGGAAGCTGAACTAACTATTCTTCGCTGTACTCAAGCATCACCAGCGAAACTTTTGAACAGACATTACAGCTAAACCACATTCTTCTGGCACTTTTACGTTCACCGGGTAATAAGGCAAGACACATACTATCATTCAGTGCAAATAAACTGGAACTGGAATTTTTGGCGCTTTCATCGTTTAACATCAGTCCTTAATTGTAAACTTTGTACATAATAAAATCCTTTTCTAAGTTCAAGATTTACTCCAGCAAACATAATGTGGATAATTGTATAAAGCAACTGAGCTACAATATAAAAGGAGATAAGATTAATGTCTGTAATTTAGACTATAGTTTTATAAATTTAGATAAAAATTTATTTTACTTGTCTGAAATGATAAAGTTGTGCTTAAAAACTAGAAAAAAACTTCAAGTAGCCAACAAAGGCTAAAATTAGTATTTATAAATACTCATAAAACAAACCAGTCTGATGTCAGTGTTCACGATAAGTTATACTATTTTCATTTTGTAATGAAAGGACCCACAACTTACCGTTATTCACCCGACTATAGGAGCGTGGCTCATATACAGGCTGTACCGTAAGTAATGTCATTAATTTCATTGGGTTATTCTTTGAGATTTAAAACAAGAAAGTTTAATACAATTTTGCTTGTTTTTGCTTCATTTTCGAGAAAAAAAAAATGTTTTATATTAAACATTTAATTGCGTGTTTGGAAAGCCATTGATTTAAACCCCAATTTGCTTAGAAAATTTATGAGAGCAGTGTACTATGATAATACAGTAAATAACTGGAAGAAATTTAGCTTTGTCCTTTAAATGTGCAGAAATTTGATCCGAACATATGTAACTTTTCGTTCTGCAAAGGAATTTTAAAATGTTACATTTGTTCGGATCAAATTTCTGCACATTGAAAGAACAGAACTAAAATTCTAAATGACTAGTGGCTTGTGCAGCAAATGCTGCAAACTAAGTTCATTAGACGTTCAAATAAACATTTTTCAGATTTATTTTCAATGAAGAATACCGGACATTCTGAAAGTTATTTGTTTCCATAACAATGAAAGATACTCTCTCTCTCTCTCGAGCCAATACTGAAGAGAACCACGCATATAAATATCTGCACCACTCCGCCATTAAATATATGAAAAAGACCCAACCCCACTTGATTAATAATTATAAAAATATTTGATATTTAATAATATTATTATCTTACGTAAGTTTTATAGCTTTCAGTAACATATACTATATATACTATATAGCCGCCACTCAGTGAACTATAGAAATCAAAATCTAATTTAAGTTATTCTCTACATCTACTTATATAACCCCAAAAGTTTCACTTTCATATCATCAATATATCATTAATATGTACTTATAATTAATGAAACATAGTCACATCATGGCATTAACTACAATAATATTTCATTTCTAATGGTGATAATGTCATCAAAGCACCTCAAGTTTTGTAGTTTTTAATATCCAATACACAGCTGTACCCAGAAAATTACACACCACAGAATCGAACCTGTAAATTATTTTTAGTAAGTTAAGTTTTTAATAACCAATTTAATTTGAGTTCTAAATATGTCAGCATTCTTGCAGATCATAGCCTTCGTGTAATATTGTTTACTGTAGTATGTGTTTTGTTTTATTCTGAAATGCAACACTGCCGACTTGATGCTCGCTTCGCTTCTCCATTACAAAAAAAGCGAATTGAATATCAAGGCGGCCGTGAATGCTATTAGCTAGTTCTCAAAACTGACGACAGATGGATTTTGGAAAATAGGAAAATTATGTTTCAAAATTGACATTTCACTGAAAACTACTATTTTTCCGAAAAACTTCGAGTTCCAAGTATCAAAATGAGGGGGTCATTCATTAAAATCCGTCCAGCCGTTTTCCCGTAATTTCCATTACCAGTTCAAATTATATATATATATATATATATATATATATATATATATATATATATATATATGTATGTATGTAGGTAGATAGATAGATAGATAGATAGATAGATAGATAGATAGATAGATAGATAGATAGATAGATAGATAGATAGATAGATAGATAGATAGATAGATAGATAGATAGATAGATAGATAGATAGATAGATAGATAGATAGATAGATAGATAGATAGATAGATAGATAGATAGATAGATAGATAGATAGATAGATAGATAGATAGATAGATAGATAGATAGATAGATAGATAGATAGATAGATAGATAGATAGATAGATAGATAGATAGATAGATAGATAGATAGATAGATAGATAGATAGATAGATAGATAGATAGATAGATAGATAGATAGATAGATAGATAGATAGATAGATAGATAGATAGATAGATAGATAGATAGATAGATAGATAGATAGATAGATAGATAGATAGATAGATAGATAGATAGATAGATAGAAGTATTATCATAATACACTGCTCTCTTAAATTGACTGAACATATTGGCAATTAAATCAATGGCTTTCTCAAAACACTGTGAAATATACCATACAAAACATTTTTTTTCTCGAAAAGCAAGAAAAAGAAAAAAATTGTATGAAACTTTTTTGTTTGAAATATCTCAAAGAATAACCTCTTGAAATTAATGACATTACTTACGATTCACTGTGTAAATCACTTAGGCCTAAATTGTCAGAATATATACAGAATATATACAGAATATATACAGTTATATACAGGCAATGTGTCCACATTACGCTCGTAATGAATTATGATGGTGGAGAATTGTTAGGAAGTTACAGGAGAAAACGGACTGGTCCAACATAAGTTACAAGTTTAGGGTGGTCGACAGAAATTGAATTCGGGCCACTTAGCTTATTTGTCCAACACGTTAACACTACCGTGGCAGTTGGGTCCACTAAAATAAAAGGTATTTATCAGCTAAGATACAAACATTATAATTTCAGATAAAATCTATGACTGCCAACAAGTTATAGCTCTGTCTTGCCCACAAACCCTGATCATAAATTGTTCAGTATGTCATTTATTTCTAGATGAGCATCGCAGGTTCCTTTCACTCGTCCTGAACCTCGCTCAAAGGACAAAAGTCTTGTATTGAATAGCGCAGCCATAGCTGTATTGTGCTGTCCTCATTATCGTCAGATTACCGCGTATGCAAACCCAGGCTATATCCATTGTACTGTCGCATTTGCATTTTTCTAAAGCGGCTATATATACGTAGATTGGTGTTTATGGTGGAGATTAAATCTGCTCCCAGGCTTTCAAACATTCTTCCTGATCTTCGAAAATTACATAAACTGTGTGTAAATATGGTGCGAGATATTTGCGTTTTTTGTACTACGTCATAGATGTAACACCGTGAAACGTTTCAGAGCCATGTATCGATTCTATTGTCATGAAAGGCAAGGAAGATAGGAATCTATAGTACCTATCTGTTATAATTTTTTATAAAAGATCAGGAAGCCCAGGTTTATATCCCTGTTTAAGACTCAAATTAACGGTGGATGAAGATGGTATATGAAGAAAATTTTCTTGGGATATTGCTGTGTCTACTGCCATTATAGGCCTACTAGACTGTCATTTATTTATTTATTTTAAGATGTAAACCCAACTAATGTTCATCTATTCACTAATATTAATTATTTATTTGACACAATACAGTCACCGACGTAGCTCAGTCAACTAATGCGCTTGTTTGTCGATCGGAGTTATTGTCGAACGCGGGTTCGTTTCCCATTTGGGCTGATTACCTTGTTTTACGTTTCCGAGATTTTCCCCAATCGCAAGGTGAATGTCAGGTAATCTAAGGTGAATCCTCGGCCTCATCTAGCCAAATATCTCGCTATCACCAATCCCATCGAAGCTAATAACCTAGTAGTTGATGCAGCGTATACAATATTAAGTTACAAATATAATAATAATAATAATAATAATAATAATAATAATAATAATAATAATAATGTTTTATTTTCGCTGGCAGACTTAAGGCCATAAGGCCTTCTCTTCCACTCAACCAACCTTAATCAATACAATACATATTTAAATTACAAACATTTACACTACACTTAAAAGGTTCTCCAGCAATATTCTTCAGTTTTAACGACTAGTAGACTACATATTTATTTAAATTTATATAAACCTGTAAGGTAAAGTAGTAACGTAATTTATGATCTAATTTAATTCAATCAATTATAATTAATTTAATATTTGAGATAGCTAGTAAAATGATGAAAATTAATTTAATATAAGCTTACTAGGACTATGTTACAGGGAGAAATATATATATATATATATATATATATTTATATAATGAGAATATTAATGTAATTGCCATTGGAGGTTTTGTATATCTATTTAGAGAAATTAATGATAATAATAAGAATGGACAGATGTTAGTTTCATTATAAGTAACAAATATTAATCAGCAATTAATCTGTTAAGTAAAAATTTATGTAATTTTGACCTAAATAAAGTTATTGTCCAACTACCCCTTACTTCAATCGGAAGTCCACACCCGTGGAGTAACGGCTAGCGCATCTGGTCGTGAAACCAGGTGGCCCGGGTTCGATTCCCGGTCGGGGCATGTTACCTGGTTGAGGTTTTTTCCGGGGTTTTCCCTCAACCCAATATGAGCAAATGCTGGGTAACTTTCGGTGTTGGACCCCGGACTCATTTCACCGGCATTATCACCTTCATCTCATTCAGATGCTAAATAACCTAAGCTGTTGATAAAGCGTCGTAAAATAACCCACTAAAATAAAAATCACTCGGAAGCGAGTTTCAATTTCTAGCAACTGAAACTGTATAAGATGAAGAATATAAAGATACGTATGTCCAAAAATTTGTAAGTTACTATTAATTTATAAATATAACAATAAATATTCAATGAATGTAGGCCTACTTACTTTTATGTACATCATTTTCTCCTTACCTTTAGTCGAAGGGAATAAATACAGTATGTCATTATAATATCTTTGAATCTGTACTATATAAATCTCGTTAAGAGTTTTGGCACATAGATTAAATTGGATTTTACTATCATGGAAATCATACAAAAGCACATTAATAATGATGAAATTGTTTTCTATTAACTGTAATTCAACTGCAATTGTATGGACAACATTATAAATGAACTGTAGAATAATTGGTAAAAATGCTGACCAAAGAAAACGAACAAAATATTTGTGTTCCTATGATATTAATGAACAATACTGAAAAAGAATAAATCGTTTATGGACAAAAAAGTGGACGAAATGTCCGTGTGCCAAATGAAGGTGGACTATATGACTGCAGACAGTGTGAAGAGGACAAACTGACCTGGAATTAGCCCATTCATTTTACATGTTTTCCAACAATTGACATTTTTTCATGTTTGCAATGATATTTCCGTTCATAATTTTATTGAAAGATTGTTCAAAATACATGTCATTATTATGCATCCATATAAGAAGATAGCCCTAAGACTTTCAATTTGTGTATTGTACACAAACAGCATTCTTTATTTTCAAAAATAAACCATGAAAATATATGAAATTAAAAAAAGTTCAGTGATGATGATGATGATGATGATGATGATGATGATGATGATGATGATAAAGAAGAAGAAAATTTAATCTAGAACATTTCGTTCATAAGCTACACTAGCTATTCTGGATTCGCGTTTAGGACTGAATCTAATATAAACGAAATCACGTGACACCTGTCTCAGAACTTTGAACAGTCAGGCGTAGTGTGAAATCTAGTTTTCAATCAAAAATGAAGTTTCAGCCTTCTCATAATCGTACATGTTGAATTTTAATCGTACTTCCTTGTGTTTTCTTTCACATTTTCTGTTATATATATTAAACTTGATACATTTCTTATTTGTGTATTACTACTCAACCTAATGTAGCTCTTTACATAGCTCATTTATATATCATATCATATCATATATCATATCATATCATATCATATCATATCATATCATATCATATCATATCATATCATATCATATCATATATCATATCATATATCATATCATATCATATATCATATATCATATATCATATCATATCATATCATATCATATCATATCATATCATATCATATCATATCATATCATATCATATCATATCATATCATATCATATCATATCATATCATATCATATCATATCATATCATATCATATCATATCATATCATATCATATCATATCATATCATATCATATCATACCATACCATACCATACCATATCATATCATATCATACCATACCATACCATATCATATCATATCATATCATATCATATCATATCATATCATATCATATCATATCATATATTATAAGAAAATGATAATGGTAATTAGGAGGTCATTATAATGCAGTAGACAATATATTCTTCCAAATCATATGTAATAAACGTTTTTATTTACTGTATACTTTGTTAAATGATTGTCTAAATATAGATCAGACCTCAGAATGAGTAAAACTTTCTTCTTTCCATATGTTAATAATGGATACGATCGGTGCTTATAGAGAAAACATAAAATAACACTCTAATTCTCGTAAACAACAGTTGCGTTACATAAAGTAATAAGTGGTGGAATTGCTTACTTCCCATCTAACCGAAAAAGAAGCTACATCCGTAAGCAATTAACGTTTTGGAATTAAGTTGTCAAAAAATATCTTTGAAGGCAGGAAATTAGGAAGCTTGAGGAGTGTGATAATTGTACATCTCCGCGAAGTTGCGGAGGATATCGAAGCTAAATTTCCGCCCCCTCCACTCGTAAATGTCGTACTGGAACCCCCCCTCCCTTCAACTACCTCTTCCTTCAGTTTCTAATCCCTACAGTTTGCCTGCAAAGTGACTCGATTATCGGTGAAGTTGAAAGCGGTCCCAATTCCAGATATATAACGAGATTACTCTAGAAGAATGCAGCCCTCACTTGGAACAAAGACCCTCATGTACCCTACTGAGCGCCTCCACTCTGCCAACTTCTTTTCGTTGTCTTATTGGACAACAGAAGCACTTAAAGCCTGAGATTAATAAATTCCTAAGAAACTTTCAGACTTGTTCTGCAATACGTGGCAGTAAACCAACCGATTACGCTAATGAGCGGCTCAAGGTATAATCCGAAGGACCGGGGTCGTAAGCTTGGGCAGCCATGTTGTTTTTAGAAGAGGAAAGAGAGCTTTGTCATATTGCGGTCATAAGCTGCAGTACAGTGAAATACGAAATATATCCAGTGGTGATGATGTCTCGTATTTTCTTTCGTCTCTAAGGGTAATTTTCAGAACACAGTGAAAGAGCAAGCTGATGCACAGATAGAGGGAGCAGCAAAATAATTACGATCAGCAGGAGGATTAGGGTTTTTGGATGCAAATTCAGGATTATGAGGAAATCAGCAAGGTTTACCAGTAACAATTGCCCATTATTTAATGCTAGTTACCATTATATTACGGTCTTACAAAGCAAGTTTGAATCCCAAAAGACATTTTAAAGTAATAAAGGATCAATTAAATATACTAGGCCAGCGTTTCTCAAACGTTTTTAAAGTGTGGACCAATTTTTTAAGTCAGAACAGTTCTGTGAACCACCTTACTCTTGTTCCCTTCGAAAGCAAATTTATAATTTTTGTAGCATATTTTAATACCGTATACTTGTATTTAAAAAAATGATTAATTAATTGAAAGTAATTTAATTCAATTAATTTTATATTAGTAAAAATTGGAGATTTATACTTCGAAGAGGTGGAAAAATTCAAATATCTTGGAGCAACAGTAACAAATATAAATGAAACTCGGGAGGAAATTAAACGCAGAATAAATATGGGAAATGCGTGTTATTATTCGGTTGAGAAGCTTTTGTCATCTAGTCTTCTGTCAAAAAATCTGAAAGTTAGAATTTATAAAATAGTTATATTACCGGTTGTTCTGTATGGTTGTGAAACTTGGACTCTCACTTCGAGAGAGGAACAGAGATTAAGGGTGTTTGAGAATAAGGTTCTTAGGAAAATGTTTGGGGCTAAGAGGGATGAAGTTACAGGAGAATGGAGAAAGTTACACAACGCAGAGCTGCACGCATTGTATTCTTCACCTGACATAATTAGGAACATTAAATCCAGACGTTTGAGATGGGCAGGACATGTAGCACGTATGGGAGAATCCAGAAATGCATATAGAGTGTTAGTTGGGAGGCCGGAGGGAAAAAGACCTTTGGGGAGGCCGATACATAGGTGGGAAGATAATATTAAAATGGATTTGAGGGAGGTGGGATATGATGGTAGAGACTGGATTAATCTTGCTCAGGATAGGGACCAATGGCGGGCTTACGTGAGGGCGGCAATGATCCTCCCGGTTCCTTAAAAGCCAGTAAGTAAGTAAGTAATTAAGTAAGTATTAACTAATTAAGTTAATGTTAATAGAATAAAATTCAGTTTGTTTTTTTTATAATTCAAGGTATTAGAGTTTGGACAATCTTTAACTAATTTACTAAAAAAATAAATAAATATTGGTACTCGAATTAATGAGATGGATGAGCCTTCCGATTCTTGCACAGTTGTTCTATGTCTGGATATATGCTAGTAAGCTTAAGTCGGAGATCGTCACATACTCGAGTCGATTTCGGTACTTTTTTTTTATTAGAGTTAGTGATGAAAACCCTTTCTCACACAGATTCATGAAAGCCAACTGAATTATGATCTGTAAAGCACCATTGTACAGTTCACTGTATTCTCTTTTTACTTGTGATGAGGTCCAGAAATTAACCATACCTTCCGCTTGGAATTTCATTTTAAGTCCGGTGTCATTCGAGAGTTCAATGTTAATGTTAATGTTATGTTTTATTTAACGACGCTCGCAACTGCAGAGGTTATATCAGCGTCGCCGGAT
Organism: Periplaneta americana; assembly: GCF_040183065.1. Lineage (NCBI taxonomy): Eukaryota > Metazoa > Arthropoda > Insecta > Blattodea > Blattidae > Periplaneta > Periplaneta americana. Next base: position 45,133,077 of record NC_091124.1, read on the forward strand.
GTGCCGGAATTTTGTCCCGCAGGAGTTCTTTTACATGCCAGTGAATCTACTGACATGAGCCTGTCGCATTTAAGCACACTTAAATGCCATCGACCTGGGCCGGGATCGAACCCGCAACCTTGGGCATAGAAGGCCAGCGCTATACCAACTTACCAACCAGGTCGAGTCGAGAGTTCAATTAACTGTTCTCTTTCACTCAATGAAAGTTTGTTATTTTCAATATCACAATGAAAGTGATCAGGAACCCATGAAAATTCGTTCGAAAATAAGTTTAAAATTACTTCGAAAATAAGTTTAAAATTGTGACTTCAGAGTTGTATTATTGGTGTACGACATATAGTACGGTACATGACCATTTCAATGTGCAGACTGGGTGTCGGCAATACTATTAAGAAAGTTATAAATACATGAAAAGATTCGGTACTTTGGTCCTCTGTTATGAATTCGGGTGGTCCCTGACTGGGTTACAGGCGCCAGATGAGCTATACTGTTCGCGCAACTTATCTGGGCAGCTAAAAGAGCGGGGTAGCGAGGTTGCTTGTAGCGGTAGCGTGGCAGGAGAGGGAAGGAGAGGGGCAGCGAGAGAGCACTAGGGAACCCAAGTGCCTAGATAAGTTGCGCGGACAATAGTGTGATGCGCAATTCGTTTGAATTTTATTTTTTCTTCTGTCTGTTTTGAAGGACCATAAGGGCAGACTTCGAGGACCACAGGTGGTCCGCGGACCATAGTTTGAGAAACGCTGTACTAGGCTATACACAGAGTGTAACAGAATAGCTATTCCTAATTTTCTGATGTGATAGAGATACGAAAATGTAACCTTTTTTCTTAATAAAGTAATGTCCAGAAATACTTCGTGTAAAAGACAGAGCTCATAATTGACATTATGGCTGCATTTATGTTTCAACTGTTCTTGTTACCATTGAAATAATAATTGAAGTTAGTTTGTTTTGTATATCATAAAATATCATCTTGAGTAACACGAATCCTAAAGCTGTGGAGAATCTCCGCAATCAATGGAAGTTATCTGTAAATATTTGGGTTGGATTTGTTGATGCCTATGCAGTGGGGCCATATCTTATGCCTGCTCGATTAAATGAACATATGGTATTTTAAATTAGGCTAAACAAGGTCCATCTATGCTTATCTTTGAAACAAAATAAGTTAACCAAAAGTTATCTGTACACATTATTTAATAAGTTTCAACGTTTTCGGCTTTACAGAGTCATCATCAGAAGTCATGCCATAGAATACCTAGGAATTTGGATGTGCATTTATGTGATCTACTGTAGTTGGTTTTAAATAACACTGTTAAGGCTAAACAGCCTGGCTGTTTTCAGGTGATAGAAGCTATGGCAATATGAATGGGAAAGACGAACCTCTTATAGTCCTAACCTATCATTTAACGGTGGAAATGTGAGGAGAACATAAATGTAACTGATTGAAGATGGAAAACATCGCTACTAGAATTGTGTGAGACATCATTATATTGTAACCATACACTTTAAACTGAGACGTATGGTGTAGGTCTATAGGATATCATATTCTCGCACTGAAGATCAAAAAAGAAACTGGTATAACAAAATATCGAAGAAAAAGTATAGGTTTTGTACCGCTTTCCGACTGTTTTCTTTGAGGGGCTAGAAGAGAAAAAAGTGGAAATATATAAAATATTGATTTACATTAATTTCTCATTCTGAGAAAATTTGTTCTGTCTGTAAACATAGGAATATCTTCCATCACACACTCTCTGTTGAATATCTATGCCACTACTCCGAAAGAGAGGGTGCTCTCTTCTAGATCAAATGATTGTTTTCAGCTTAATTCGAGAGAAAATGGTACAGTAATTGAATCGGTTGTTTTATATACCCCTTAAGTCACGAAATAAGGGTATAAAGTTTTGGGGAAACGCAAAATACTGTTTAAAAGAAATGCATGAGTTAACAATTGAAATATTTGAAATTGGAAATGTTGGTAAAAACATAACGAATATTTCTGTATGCCAAAGAATTATTTTTAAATAGAATATGACTCAATATTCATGTTTGAAAATGTTTGACTTGTAGGGTTTCTCAAAATATAGTAAAGATTTAACAAAATAATATCATTATTTCGTGAATTAATTGAAAAACTTCGTTAAGAATAGTACGAATTTGATTTTCAAAACCAGTATTTAGAAGCTGACTTCATAATTTTTGCTTCTGTGAATAAATTTTACTCTAATCTGTATGAAATGCCAGTAAGGAAATAAATGATGAAGTTCTACGTGGTATAATCCAATATAATAATATATTACAAAAAAGACAAAAATATTATTCTAACAAATCCAAAATTCAGGCACAAAATAATTAATTCACCAAACACAACAACTTAGGCTATAGTTTTGTTTATTCTGTGTCAGCCTTGTCACTGACTTATGGGTCTTCTCCACGAAGCCTCATTTTTAAGCGCACATGTCAGAACATAAATACCGTTTGACTTGTGGTATTTTACTATCAAAATTGTATACGTTATCTATCCATATATAACAGGAATTAGCAATAAACTCAATTCTCTTAAAATTTGACTTACGGGGTTTCTAATAATAATAATAATAATAATAATAATAATAATAATAATAATGATAATGATAATGATAATAATTAAGAATCGGATTTCTAGGTAGTAAAAGTTAAAAATGACGCCCAGTAGGTATACTTAAGTGGATGTATTAGAACTGTTTTGAGGCCTTCTTCATAACAGTCTGGAATGTAAGAAAGGAGTATGAAATTTATTATCTTTGGCGTTTCGGAATTAGTTACTCTTTATTGAGAACTCTTTCTTGATTCTGTAGGTGGTGGAACATGACAGTTCTTAGTTGGTGAATCGAGTATAGCGCAGCTAAATTTGTTAAAGGAAAAAGAGGACACCGGAATATTACGATAAAAGAACTTAAATGAGAAACTTTGGAAAACAGTCGTAGAAAAACTAAAATAACATCATTGTAGCCTATAGAGCATATTGTAGGTACAAATTCATGGGTAGACAGAACGGCTCGGTTAGAGAAGCCAACGTACTATGGTAGGAACGATGATTATTTTAAAATCAAATATAGGAAACAAAGAAAGGATGCAAGTAAATTCTAATTTTTAAATCGGACTATAAATGATTGAAATGACGTACCAGCAGCGGGCTTTGAGAACTCTCCTTCCTTAAGGAGATTAAAAAACAACTTAAAAAGTTGTGCATAGAATGTAAATGTTAAGAAAGTTACGTTACATTACTTAAGGTGACATGTATTTACTTGGACTGACGAGTTATTCCCTTAGTTTGAATTGCAAATTAGTTTCAAGATGCTTTAAGAGAGCCCTAGACTAGCAAGCTTAGAATAATGTGGTTTATAAGTATGATTCTATGGAACAATAAGGATGTAATTGTTCGTTTTATTTGAAGTGTTGTATATGTGAATCGTCTTGTGTCAGTGAATATTTTAGATTTGTGAAAATTTATAGTGTTCTGTAGTGTCAGTGAAATTTGTCATAGTACCAGTACAGTGAATGGGATGAGAGAGAAGTTAAAGTAGTGAAAGAGTATCAATATACATGTCAATATGCATTTATTTATTTACTTATTTATTTATTTATTTATTCATTTATTTATTTATTCACTCATTTATTTATTTATTTTGTTAGAATTAAGGCCATGAGACCTTCTCTTCCACACTATCAGAAATGAAATATAATATTAAAACAATGACAAAAATATTAAAGTCATACTTAAATATAAAAATGATATAGCCTATAATTATGCAGGTTGTAATGGAAAATTAGGTTGACATATTAATTAGGTTATTTTAAGCGTTATTATTAACTGATAAATACGTACTTTCACTTAATAAGGACAAGGACAAAATTGTTTTTGACTATCCACACTTATTAAAACATTTAGGATAACAAGCAGTTACGAAATATCGAAGATATATTTTAAATCACGATTGATAAACCGAAATCATTCCTTACTACTCTGTAATATAACACTAAAATCTGAAATAATACTATTGTTCAGATCGGTCTGATATTAAACGTCGGAAACAAGCTGCATTAATTTGAACTAATAATTATTCATAGGCTTGTAAATATTGGCACAGTGAGGGAAATAGTATGTGTGAGGAGAATATTTTAGCCTTATCTGTGATTCACAGTGTTGCTGTTAGCAGCCGGAAAAGTGCGAACTGTATTTAGAATATTAAAAAGTTCATTTCGGGAAATTGTAGGTGGACTTATTTATGTACTCCGTTTAAACATTACGTTTTCGTTGTAATATGCCGTGTGAATTACATTGCCATGTGCATTCAGATAACTGGGAACTGTGTGGACGTTATGAATATTAATGGGACAGTTAGTTTTGGTTAGTAAAAATTCCTATGTATGTATTTATCACCCCCAATATGCACATATTCAAAACTAAGCTTTCTAACAGAAGAGTGTTAATGTGCTGTTTTACTGTTATATATTTATTATAGGGACCGAATTTTTCTTTTTTAAGATGAGCCACAGTCTACGTACATTTTATAGAGGTCATGCTATTATACATTTTGTTGTTAAAATTGTATTTTATATGAGGTAAAGTGGTAAAGTTCATTCATTCATCGATTCCTTGTGTTCTGCCCAAGGTAGATCTTTCACTGGAAACCCAGCATTTTCCAATCTGTCCTATTTTCTGCCATCCTCTTAGTCTCCACATAAGGTCCATATGGATATCTTCTTCTGCTCCGAATTCTTCTCTCGTTCACCATTCCTTCCAGTGCATCCTTCAGAAACCACTTTATTCTTAACCAGTGACCCAGCCAATTCCTTTTCCTCTTTCTGATCAGTTTGAAGATAATTCTTTCTTCACCACTCTTTCCAACTCTTTCTTCATTTCTTATTCTGTCTGTCCCTTCACACGCTTCGTCCTTCTCCATATCCACATTTCAAATGTTTCTTTTTACTTCTACGTAATGTCCATGTTTCCGACCTATAAAATGCTACACTCCACACAAAACACATCACTAGTCTCTTCCTTAATTCTTTTTCCAGAGGTCCGCAGACGATGCTCCTTTTTTATTGAAAGCTTCCTTTGCCATTGCTACTCTCCTTTTGACTTCTTGACAGGAGCTGATGTTATTCCTTAGTATACCCCAAGTATTTGAAGCTGTCCACTTGCTCTACTGCCTCATTTATAATTCGCAAGTTTACCTTCTTTACTTTTCTTCCTATGACCATGGTCTTCGTCTTGTTGGCATTTATCTTCATTCCACACTGCTCACAGCTGTCATTTAGCTCCAGTAGGATATCCCTTACAAGGAATGTGCGTGACCTCGAACACTCAGAACCGCACGAAAATGTGCTCAGGATATAAATCGCTCATCCCAAAAGCAGTGGTATGAGTCATTCCCGTGCATACCGATCGATGTTGTGCATCCTAATGATATCTTTATTGTGGCAAATGATGACATTATATCCTTCGTAAGAGCTGCGGAGCTGCAGCACTCCCTGCTTTGACAGGAAAATAAAAATAATATTTGTTTAAATTTGTAGAAGAATTGTTACAGATTTTATTGGTAAATTGCTTTATATTTCATCTGGCCGGGAATATGTACTATTATCTTATGCATTATCTTTTTGCTCGTCGACTGTACTGGAATTAACACTGCATTCAAAGTCGTCCTGGGATCTGCAGAGTGGGACAGCTCGTAGAGAGTGTGTCTTGCTAGGTCAGGGGGTAGAAAGGTGAAGGGAAGCAGAGGGAAGCTGCCGCTGTTTAAAACCCATATTTCGCTGCAGTGGCTTGCAGAGCCAGGCCACAAGGGAAGATCTTTCCTCCCCTCCCACACCGCTATTGTAATGCTACGTCAAATGGATTCTCTATTCCCTTGAAACTTAATGACAAAATTTTTATTTCCTCTGCACATACTTATTGTTGTAGAATCTTATCGAGTTAATATAACGAAATTAATATTCCCTTTTGCCTTATTATTACGTATATATATCCAGCCTCCAGCAGAACCTAATATTTGCCTTAACTCAAAATGATTGCAAGAGTATAATCCTTTTGATATAGCACGTAAAATAGGAAAGAGACTTCTTTTCCAGTTTTATAAAATTGTTGACCATCAGTATATCTGAGTGTTGCTTTGGTGTGACGTCTTAATAACGTAACTTAACCAGTGCAAATGTGCAAGCATGAGTGTGTGTGAATCACAGAATATTAATTTTATTTTTCTCAACTTTCCCTTGCGGAGAAAATTGATGTAATGAAGTGAAATTAAAGAGTCGTTCGTTACCCGACTTAAATCTTACTCAAGCTTCATCCAGCCGAAATAGTGCATATATGCAAGGAAGTACAACAATGAAATTTACGCTGAGCATTTGTGGTTGCCTCCTCTTCGGTGGTGATACTGCATAGACCAGGAGCGATGTGACAGATTTAGGACATTTGCCCCTAAAAATTAAAAAGCACGAATCTTTGCAATCTCACCTGAAAAATGTTGTTTCTTTGGCTATATTAGGCAAAACTAATATTGCTGCGCAATTAAGTGAAACGAACAGAACAAACATTCTCAAACATAGTCAAGAAGTGAGAAAAAATCGTGAAATTATTTTTAAAAATATTGATTGTATCACATTTTGTAGCCAATATGAACTTCCCCTTAGGGGGCCATGATGAAAAAACGATTCGAAGGACTCTGGTGTATTTCGTGGCTTGCTACAGCCCTTGAGTAATCTAAACGAGCCTCTCAAAAATCATTTGGAACATGCCACTGTTTAAAGGTAATTCTAAGACAATTCAGAATGAACTGATAGATTGCAAGTTGAGTGTCTGCCGATCAGAAATTCAGACTGAAATCGATGGTATTATTTTTTTTTTTTTAGCGATTAGCAAATGATGCCGAAGACATCTCCGAACTAAGTTAGAAAGTTTTGGTTTCTCGATATGTAGTGCATTTATTTTTGTCCTATACTTATTAGTAATGGTATCAAGAAGTGAAATTTGTATGTACCAAAATCTACTGCAGCTCTCCTAATCCACAAGTTCACGAGCCGCCACTGACGTTGAATGTTCTATTAGATTAATACATAAATGTAATAATGTATATTAAATTAAATTATGAATAATGAAGATATATAGGAACCGAATAAATAATAAATAAGTGGAATATGACATTAGGCCTACTCTTCAAATTTAAATGTATTGCTCAAAATGACGACCACTCGCTTCAAAAGATTGGCATTCGAACGTCAATAACACTTTCGTCTCTAAGTTTTTTATTTACAACAGTCTTTTTTATTACCCACATATCCTGTAGAACTGCTCTTATGAAGAAGTTTATAAATGCACGATTGTGAAGGAAGTCGTATTTTCGGATACTCTCGTCTGAAACGTCGCTTCAATTTCTTGTAACATTTATTTCTCACTAAATCATATAAAATAAAAATTCTCTAAGCTACAGTGAAAGGCATTTCACTTTCTTCATGTGCCAAACACTAACACTCTCTCGCAACTAATGTCACAATGAACATAACACGCGACCAATACACCCGCACTCCACTGAACTGGGTTGTTGAATACTGACGGATTTCCCCGTCACACCTTTCCACAATATTCGTGACCTTGCGTGGACGTCTAGAAACTCTACAGCTTATTGGATCTCACAGCATCTAAATTCATATGTATTCATAACCGAGGATTAATAATTCAGATTGTTCAGAGATATAAACTCATAAAAGATCTGGAAAATTATCAGAAATTAATGTTTATTTAATATGTTAGGAAGGTAGGAATAACTTTTCTTTACTCGTCACCTCCCTGGCTTTTAGGTGTTCTTTATAAAACCACCGATAATTCAGAACTACGTTCTTATTCTTTTGAAGTTCTAGAAACTTTGCCTCCTCTTCTTCAGATAGTTTGCCGTTTAATTGATCTCAGCTTACTTCCTTTAAAGTAATTAAACACATCCAACATATAAGACGACTTGAGAAGTGTTTAAAGATCAATGAGAGAGAGTGCAACTAGCCAGAAATAAGAGGGAGAAAAACGAAATGCAATTAAAAGAAACAAGATCCTCTTTGACACAAAGGTCGATTGAAAAACACTTCTGAGTGAAAGTAAGTGTAATTTAATATAAGGTACGGCCTACTACTTCCCGCTGATGTAGAAAGCAACAATTCGTAGGAATAAACATTTACAAATGAAATAAATGTTTATTTATTTTCTCATAATTTATTCTAAAAATATGATAAGAGTTTCACATATTAAGGATTCTCTATATAGTACAGAATTCAGTGGAAATCATGGATAGAAGATTAAGAAGAATCACTATTCAACTATTAGACTATGGTCTCTAACGGAAACATACGGTACCAAGAATGGAGTTAACGAGAATTAACTGATAAACAAAATATCAGAGAGAATTTAAGAAAATTCTTGAATTACACAAAACGTCTTTATTCTTGGTACTGCAATTTTTAGGTTAGTTAAATGTGAATTTAAAGATTGAACAATTGCTGCCATAAGCAGGAGGAGTACACCTTTCCCATTGATCGGAATTTCTTGACCCCTTAGCAAACAAGCAGAATGAAGGGGTAAGCATGATCTCCCTCCCCTTAGCCATCACTTGCTCATTCATATATTGTACATATATATGTGAACATTTTTTTTTTTCTAAAATGAAAACTGTAAAATCAAACAGAATTTCCTATATGACAAACGAACATCTCGTTGTTCAGTTAAAATTGCTATATGCAACTTGACTCCTAATTTTAATGAGTCAATTACACATCCAACATAATGTTTAAATTGTGTATAAAATAACATTAAAATTAAATCAAATCAAACAAAAAGGAAAAACTATTTATTGACATGAACTTAATTGAACTTTTCCTTAGTTTCAGTTTGTTCATTATCCGTCTCTGCGCATTCAAAAATTGCAATAGTGGTTACCTAGCTCAAGAAGTTTTTGTTCTTAAGTGGACTTCAAAATATAGGTCTCATCACATAAAGACTGCATTTTCTCCCTTATCAGGTATTTTCCAACATGTCAGAGGTCACTGTCTTGATCGCTGTAGTTACCCTGGCATGAAGATTTACTCTGTTATTAACAGGAGTTCTGTATTAAACACCCTTAATATATCCCCAGATAAAGAGATTTAGGGATGTGATGTCTGGTGAACGAGAGGGTCAGACCATCAGTCAATCGTGACCAAACCTTTCACCAGGAAATTTCTCATCTATAAGATCTCTGATAGACAACATTCGTTAGCATATGTCCGATAGTCCTAAATAAAATATTTTTATGTGTCAGTCATAGTGAATGCTGTTTCATCTTTGCATAAAATACCATTACTTCAGATGTTTATCTTGACATGTTTCAACTGTGTTTCATACCTCAAATAGAAGAACTACAATTATCGGAAATTTTTTAGGAAGATTGTGCTCACCATCACTGCAGACCAAGTAATATTAGTAGAAGATTGAAATAACAACTAAACTGCTACGTGCTAAGTGAAGTAGATAGAGAATATGCCAAGTAAGGAATGACAATTACCCTATCCAAAACAGAATATGCTGTAGTAGGAAATATTGGTGAGAATATAAAGCTGAAGGATACTGAAATAACATCCCTGCGGTGGTTGAGTGGTCAGATCTCATTTTTCTTAAAAAAAAAATTCCATAGTGACACTTATGGTGGACAAGGTCACAGTTTGGGTCCTTCTTGTAATTCTCCCCATATTAGGCATCTACATCATTCCGGCACCATTTCTCCATTTCGTCATCATTTGATAACATTCCCGGATCGTCGGCTGGCGACGTACGGAGGGGGGCTGGCCTAGAGACGAGGGTGATTGCCTGCTTGAAACCTGAGTATGCAGCGAACCTTAGCGTAGTCAGCCGGTGTGGGTTTGGGAATACGTATAGCTCGAGAATTATCGCATCGTAAGAGTTCGCAATACTGGGCCATAGCGCACCCCTCCCGAAAATTCCATTCCATACTGAAATAACAATACAGGTTGTTAAAAGTTCCTTGGTGTAATAAGCACGAACGATTGCTTTTGTAGACATGAGACCGTCAGTAGAGTTGTATAAATAAATAGGCAATAATAAAATCACATGATATGCTCTGGAATAAGCACATTACTATAAATACAATAGTATTTATGGTTTTAATAATTCTAGTACTATGTTTTTAAATCCTTATTTAACAGGCAGACACCAATCTCTTTACTATAATGGTGCAATGTCTTAATTTAAACTTGTCAAGTTTGGTGTCCCACAGGGTTCCGTTCTTGGTCCTGTGCTGTTCATTATATATATTAACGACCTCCCAGACAGCATTGAGGATGACTGCCTTGACACTTTCATGTTTGCTGATGATTTGACACTTGGAATTTCTCAGGATAATGATGTTTTGATGAAAAGACAGCTTGACAACACATCGCTCAGGATAAAAGACTGGTGTGATGCCAATAAACTTAGCATCAACTCTAATAAGACTAGATATTAAATTCTCTTTCAACAGAAATATTACTGACTTGTCTTCTTCAGTTAAATTCCTAGGCATTCACCTTGAATCCGGTCTGGGCTGGAGTACTCGCATAGAATATCTTGTTAATAAAATTAATAAAGGAATTTTCATGTTACGAATCCTTAGACAAACATTATGTTATAATTCTTTACTTACGGTTTATTATGCCCATATTTACAGTCACTTAAGTTACGGGACGCTTTTGTGGGGCAACCATACTTCGGTTTCTAAGTTATTTATCCTTCAAAGGAGAGAAGTGAGAATTATTTGTGATGTCTCTTCTAGAACTCATTGTAAACCACTTTTTGTACAACTAGGAATACTTACGTTGCCGTCAATGTTTATTCTCGATTGCCTTCTGTATGTTAAGGGTAATTTGCATAATCTTCCTACTTGTTCATCCATTCATAATATTATTCTACCCGTTCCAGACTTGACATATATTTCACAAAGTACAAATACAGTACTACAAGCAATAGTTTTATTTTCATATCTTATAAACTTTATAATTCTTTACCATTGCATATAAGAAACACGTCATATTTTACTTTCAGAAGATTGGTAAGAAGGACTTTGATGGCAATTCCAATCTACAGTGTCAATGATTTTAGCAATATTACGTTTTAGATAATATTTTTTTAACCTCATGTAATTGACAAATCTGTACATTTTAACCTGATTTTATACTATTTCTTTGAAAACTTTTAACCTGTTTTTGTGATTATCTGGTGATTGTATATTTATTATTATTTTTTTTATTCTTACATTTATTCATACTGTAGTAGCCATGCATTATATATATATATATATATATATATATATGTACTCTGACGTTGTCTATGGCTGTAAATCTCTGTCTGCCTGCCTATCTATCTATCTATCTATCTATCTATCTATCTATCTATCTATCTATCTATCTATCTATCTATCTATCTATCTATCTATCTATCTATCTATCTATCTATCTATCTATCTATCTATCTATCTATCTATCTATCTATCTATCTATCTATCTATCTATCTATCTATCTATCTATCTATCTATCTATCTATCTATCTATCTATCTATCTATCTATCTATCTATCTATCTATCTATCTATCTATCTATCTATCTATCTATCTATCTATCTATCTATCTATCTATCTATCTATCTATCTATCTATCTATCTATCTATCTATCTATCTATCTATCTATCTATCTATCTATCTATCTATCTATCTATCTATCTATCTATCTATCTATCTATCTATCTATCTATCTATCTATCTATCTATCTATCTATCTATCTATCTATCTATCTATCTATCTATCTATCTATCTATCTATCTATCTATCTGTCTATCTATCTATCTATCTATCTGTCTATCTGTCTATCTGTCTGTCTGTCTGTCTGTCAAGTTCCTTGGTGTAATAAGCACGAACGATTGCTTTTGTAGATATGAGACTGTCAGTAGAGTTGTATAAATAAATGGGCAATAATAAAATCACATGATATGCTCTGGAATAAGCACATTACTATAAATACAATAGTACATTATGCAACGAGCCTATAATGGTAGTAATTAAGACGCAAGTATGTTTGTTTATGAAACGAGCGCAAGCGAGTTTCATAATTTTCATACGAGCGTCTTAATTTCCATTATAGGCAAGTTTCATACGACTTTTTATGCTCGATCATATTTCTAACTTGAAATTATTCAAAAGTATTCATATTATGGTTATGTAAGTGGGTAGCGAACTGACCTGAATTGTGAGATGTGCGCAGACGCGGAAGTATTGAACTTTTTCGAGGCCGAATGTCATTGACCTTGATATAACGTAGAGAATAAGATGAACATTAGTCTTGATATAACCTGGAAATTGATTTAGAATTGAAAAAGAGATGACAAATTGAATATATTTGAATATTATTTACAATTAACGCTAATTATTACAGTAACAGAACATAACCTTCTGCGACAGTATTGCATTTCCAGCCTCCGTGACTTTTCGCTAATTGTCTTTCGATTGCATATCTGAGAATAATCGATACTTGCGGTTTTATAATGGCACAAAGGTGATTTGTCATTGGCTGAACACCTGAACTTTAATGAATAGGTGTACTTTAATGAGGTGCATTAAAGAGCTACTTCCAGATGTATAATTACTACATTTCGGCATGGTCGAGCATAAAAATTATTATAATACGGAACTACTATAAAAATCATTGGAATGTGGAATATGAACAAAAGTAATGTCTGTAAAGTAAGGGCTATGGAAATTATTTTTGCCAAAAATGCTGTGAACTTGGCAAACAAAATAGGTTAAGTAGGCCTAACACCAGTATAAGAGAAAGAATGGGGTGGCTGTAGATATAATTAAAAAAAATGCAAGAGTTGAGATGATTCGGACACTTAAGAAGAAATAAATTAATAGCGATAAAACAACAAATGCTTAGGTGGAATCCTACCAATCGGGGGGAAAAGTAGGCATACTTAAGAAAGGAAGCATAAAACTATATACGAGGGTGAAGTATGGATGCTGGCGATTGCAGAGATCGTAGTCGTAGGTAGCTAGGATGTGAAAAGCGGCGGGAGCCATAGAAAATTCGCAAGAGAACAAAGTGTGATGAATAATTTAAAAATATCTCACTATCAAGCTCGTTTGTGAAATACAATCCCGTGAACAAAATATAATTAAGCAGTTTTTCGTTTTTTTTTCTGACTATGGTTTTAACTTTGAACGTTGAAAATATCACGAGAAGAAACCTGCCAACATACTCTACTCAACACAAAATTCCGTCAACCTACGGTGATGTACATTTTACCTTTATTTAATTAGATATAATTACATTTCAACTGTTGATAAAAAATAAAAATGAATAAAGAGCTGAAATTAGATTCTACGTACAAGTTGGTTTAATTCTATGGTAGTGGTGGTGGTGGTATATATAAAGGGTGGAAGGTGTTCAATGACAGTCCTTTTAAGGGGTTAGGTACAGCTTATATAGTAACATTTTTGGAAATATTAAACATTTTTTTCTTCATTACTGTATCTTGTACAATAATGAAAATTGATATGTGTAAAACACAGTCCTTCTGCTATATGAAAAATATTTTTGCGATTAAAAAAAAATAATATATATAATACATGAGAAGTGAAAGGACTTCTTTTTGGCGCTAGGGAAACTTCATTTAAGTTGACCAAAACCATTCTCCTTTCTATTAAATTTTCTAATGAGGATATTAACAAAATTTGTCTAATGGTATTGAGAGACTCATTATCCATTTTACACAATCACTTGTATAATACTATGTAATTTTTTTTTACTTCATTTCATTACACTTCAATGTATTTTCATCTCATGTTTCTCCGAAATCAAATTGTACTTTATTTTTAAATTTATCATTGTTCCGTATTCTCTCCGCATACATATTGTATTTTTAATTTAACCTCTGCTTTGTATTCTGGATCCTAGTGGTCAGCCGTAGATTTCGGCCAGATGTCCCAAATTGTGGAATGTAATGTATGTATGTACGTATGTATGTATGTATGTATGTATGTATGTATGTATGTATGTATGTATGTATGTATGTATGTATGTATGTATGTATGTATGTATGTATGTATGTATGGGCTATTCCATCTCAAATCGACCGAAATATAGAGGAAATTGACCTTGTAATTTTTAAATACAATGAAACTTTTTGTGTTCGTTGACAAATGTGATACAATGCTTTGTGCAAAGTTTGAGGCATCAGAACTTCATAGTGTTTAAATTAAAAATATTTAAATTTATCGCATTTTCATAAAATTAGCAACTTTAAACTGTTGTAGCTCCGAAACCCTTTCACCCAATGATCAAAATCATGGTTTATTTTGATGCTGAGAAATTAAAGTTTATTTTGACATTTAAACAGTTTTTCTTACTTTTTATGGAAATCGAGAAATTTAGATTTTTCTTCATTAAGACGCCTTTGCTCACGAAAAAATATTTTTGAAATATATGGTTAGATTCCGCATTGAAAGTGCTCGTACAAATAAACACATATTTTTTACTGGTGCATCGTTGATAAGAAAGTATTGAAAATATCAAATAAAGAAAATAAATAGTACGCGCGTGAACTAACCAGCTGACTGTAGGTAGTCGAGACAAGCAAGACCAGGAGACAAACACGTGATGTGTCGTCTAGCAGTCATGGCTGGTCTAGCTTTATTACAAGTTTTCATAAACACAGGAGTAAAATGACGCCCAATGCTCGCTTATCTTCAGCTATCGGCCAGTGTGTGGGGTACTGCGCCGTTCAAGTCTAGGCGTGTGAAAATAATTTATTTAATACCGTCGAAACTTATTGCCGAGCCACTAAGCAAACAATGCCGAATCCCTCTTAATAATTCAAGGTTTTTTCTCAATATTTTTTACATTTTTACAGATAGGCAAAAAGCCTAAAAGTAAGTAAAATCAGATTATCTGTCTCTCTGTATACAATAAAATAAGTATTACTTCTTATCATAACCTACTAAATGTCAGCTTCAAAATGAGCTCCCGTTCAATGTCCTGCAGTAAATGGTTCCAGAGTTCTGAGCGCTGAAAGAGGCTTGTTTTTATAAAATACGCTAAATTTGTCGCTCAATAGTACGAAAACCGTTTGACTTTCGATAGTATAGTTTTCAAAATGCACTCTCCTCAGCACCTTGTATAAGTAGGGAAAAAATTAGAGTATTAAAAAATCCGAGGTTTTTTACTGATCTATTTCACATGGAATAGCCCGTATGTATGTATCCAGTAGAGACTAACTCAAAGTGTTGGTGAAGGAACGTTTCTAAGTACTGTAGTAAGAAATGACTGACTCATTGTCTCGGTACCTGCGCTCTCCCGCTGATATTTCGAAAGCCCACTCTGCCAGTAGCTCGTTATCCGAGCTGAAAGGCAAGAGTGGATTCGCTCCGTCCGACCGAGATGCGCTGCTTGTTGATCGATTGCTCATTCTATGGGCGCGCTGAACAGAAGCTCGTCTTTATTTAGTCGACCGTGAACCTCTTCTTAAAATGCAGATATTTCCGCAACCGCATTCAACGCGGCAAAGAACCTTTCAAACTCCACATCCAGTGCAGGACGCTACATTTACGTGCGATGTTTTGAGTGTGTCGGAATTACTGTGGGAAAAATGTGTGTTGAGGAAAGGAACGCCTTTTTGTACTTCTTCAATATAGGCCTACTGAATGTTAAACGGTACCATGAAAAATTTATAGCATTGGACCACAGTAAATCATCAGATTACAGTGGACGTATGGCCTTGAGTATTTTCTTTTTTATTTTTTTTTTTATTTTAGCAGGTTATTTTACGACGCTTTATCAACAGCTTAGGTTATTTAGCGTCTGAATGAGATGAAGGTGATAATGCCGGTGAAATGTGTCCAGGGTCCAACACCGAAAGTTACCCAGCGTTTGTTCATATTGGGTTGAGGGAAAACCCCGGAAAAAATCTCAACTAGGTAACTTGCCCCAACCGGGAATCGAACCCGGGCCACCTGGTTTCGCGGCTAGACGCGCTAACCGTTACTCCACAGGTGTGGACTCTTTTTTATTGATGATGATGATGTAACCACTTTATTCAATTATAAACCTTAAGCTCATAGATAGAGACCGACCTTTCTCCAGGTGGCAAGATCAATTTCAGACACCTTGAAATAGGAACAGGCCTAGCGGTCTAATCTAAACCTTGAAGTAGGACAAAAATATCTCTGATGATATAGCAAATGAATTTAGTAATTACTTCTTGATGATAAGACGTAATGTTAATTCAAACGTTAATAAATCAGCGTTTTCTACACCTGTGCACAATAATAACTGATACAATCTTTCATGTTTCTTAACTCTATTACCGAAGAGGAAATTATAAAAATTGTGAAATGTTAAAAAAATCTTTGCTCCACGCATTCGTTTCAAAAAAATATTATGCTTTAAAAATTATTATTAAATATACAAAGTGTTTCAGGTGGAATGTAAAATCCTTCAGAATAAAGTACATCATTTTAACTTGATGTACATTTGTCCGAAGTCTGAAGGTTGGGGAGAAATTAAGAGGAGAAATACTAGAACGTCTTGCGGCTCTGTGTACTATACTTGACGTGTTACGCCAGATCTTTCGCACGCGGCAGCATCTGAGCACCGCAACGCCTGCGCAATACACACAACTTGAATACACGTTCACTTGATATTTCCTTCGTGTATTCGCATATGGAATATACACATATGCATTTTGTTCGTTGATTTTGTGGTGGAAATGCATTGGCTGCTGTTGAATACAGACGACGTTTTTCCAATAGAATAATTCCAGCTAATGTGTTTTTCCATGTTTACAGGATGTTATCTGAAACTGGCAAACTACCAAATGTTTCATTGAGGCCGGAAGGAGAAGCGGTATTGCACCTGATACGAATTTACAATTCAAAGGATCCATAAGAAGTACAACCTTACTAATTTGTCATTCACAACGTTTTAAAATGTATAAATACGTCTAACTTATAATGTCTCTCTCTATTTAAAAGTTCTCCCATCAATAACTTCTCAACCATTATATTTCGAACATAGGTATATCAGGTTAAATCGATGTAGGTTAACCCAAACTACATTATCCTGAAGTACGAGTATTTTACATTCCTCTTTACACACCCTGCATAACGAAGTCCATTACTTACTTACTGGCTTTTAAGGAACCCGAAGGTTCATTGCCGCGATCACATAAGCCCGCCATTGGTCCCTCTCCTGAGCAAGATCAATCCAATCTCTATCATCATATCCCACCTCCCTCAAATCCATTTTAATATTATCTTCCCATCTGCGTCTCCGCCTCCCCAAAGGTCTTTTTCCCTCCGGCCTCCCAACTAACACTCTATATGCATTTCTGGATTCGCACATACGTACTACATGTCCTGCCCATCTCAAACGTCTGGATTTAATGTTCCTAATTATGTCAGGTGAAGAATACAATGCGTGCAGTTCTGCGTTGTGTAACTTTCTCCATTCTCCTGTAACTTCATCCCTTTTAGCCCCAAATATTTTCCTAAGCACCTTATTCTCAAACACCCCTAACCTATGTTCCTCTTTCAAAGTGAGAGTCCAAGTTTCACAACCATACAGAACAACCGGTAATACAACTGTTTTATAAATTCTAACTTTCAGATTTTTTGACAGCAGACTGGATGATAAAAGCTTCTCAACCGAATAATAACAGGCATTTCCCATAATGAAGCCCATTATTTATATTTTCAATTGTGTTCTGAATAAGAGCTGTTTCCAACAACGTTTTAAAAAAGACGGTTGTTATACCTGCTTGTAAATCTGAAAGAAGTTATTTAAATATTTGCAGATCTATATCTTTACTTCCCTCAATTTACAAAATAATAGAAAATGGATAGAACATACATTATTAAACTCTTTGTAAAAATTTGAAATAATAAAATTTAAAAAAATGAATTTGAGTTTTAAAATAATATATATAAAAATACAATTTTAACCGTTTGTGGCAAGATTATTTTATAATTCAGTGGAAAAACTCTGTAAATTCTCGCATTACTTATTGTTAGAAAATTAAAATTAAAGAAAATTGTAAGCATTTTGCTTAATGATAATGCGGTATGTTGTAATCCCTTTTCTGTCTCTGATGTAGATACTTTGTCCTACACAACAATCACAATAAGTGGCATGATAAATAAAAGGTTTACGTCCTTGTTAGTCTACTTTTTGAGGGTTACAAGGGTTCTTGCACTGAACCACAGTATAAAGAAATTAGACGTAGAAAGAAATGTTTTTGAATTTTCTTGGATTAGCAAAAAGCTCTTGATATGGTTAATTATAATAAATACTACTAGAAAATTAAATTATATTGTGTAATAGGAATTGGAGTTGAGATTTATAAATTATTTGAATTATATTTAAGTAATATAACTATTGTATAATGAAGACATGATATTAGTGAAAATAGAAATATGAATATTGGAGTTCCTCAAAGGACGGTATTAGGAGCTATTTTATTTTTAATATTTTAGTATGTTAGCGATTTATTAAAACTACATTTGAAAAATAGTTAGTGGTTTCATATGTTTGTATTCATATGCAAATGATAACTTATGTTTAATGGTTATTCCTGGGATGAAGTTTATAAAAATACTAACAGGGGTATAATAAATATAGTGAATATTGGCTTGACTTTAAGTTAGTTTTGTTAAAAATAAAACAACATTATTTCCCAATCTTTGAGTCATCGTAGAAATTTAAGTTTAGAAATTTAATTGTAGTTCTTCTCTTTTTAATTGTAAGTGATATCCTTTGAAAGAAGCGGCAGGTGTGAAATATTTGGGAATCATTATTGAGCTGAGTCAGTAGATTACATAAAAATGTATAAATTTGTCATTTGTATTTTACCAATCAGTATTTTATGTACAGTTTATTTAGATATTGTTCACTCCACCGTCCAATATGAAATTATTGGATGGGGTGGAACTTCAAAAATATTTTAGAATCAATTTTTTACGAAAAAAAAAGAAGATAATTTAAATCTGTTTAAAAACCTATTCATTACTTTTCGGAACTCATCTTTTAGGAATTAAAAATTGCGAGATTGAAGAAATATATATTATTGAAGTATTATCACAAAAGTCGCAAAGATTATTTACGTAGGCGTCGTTGACTTAGGTTTACAATACTAGGCACAACGATAATTTACCATTATGAAAGCAACAACTTTTGATAACGGCAAGTTTAAAACTCAGTATTAGTCTAAGACCAAAATTATGAAACTCAATTATCAAAAAACGGATCCCGAATTTTCAACATTTTCCGTTATTAAGTACATTAAAAAATTAAACATCTGAATATAAATAATACTTGAATTTAATACGTGTATGAAGCTTTTCATATTTCCCTCCCCCTTTTTTGTACATATATATGTGCATTATTTTTTTTATTTCTTGTATGTAGAAGGAACTTCACCTGAACACGAGCTATGCTCATAGAGATACATTCGTGATTCTTTATATATTCCGTGTAGGCCTAAAAATTCTTATCAAATACCAAATCCCGAGAAAGTAAATCTGTGGCGCTTCTGGATTTAAGTTCTGATTTACTCGTTAATTTATAGTAGACCATTCTGAAGAAAATATTTTTCTTTTTGTTCACTTCTTTTGTTCTTAATTTTCTTATTATCTACTCGTAGGCTATATTTCGCTCATATTTCGTGTGTTTCCCTTTTTCTTCGTCTATTTTCTTATTTTCTTCATGTCTTGCTTATTTCTTAGATGTATATCTCTTTTTACTTTTGTAATTCTAATTATAATAAGAATTATATTCACGAAAACCCTGTAATATATCACGCGTACCTCCCTGGTTTAACAGAGACTTGGTTTTTCGTAAGATACCCACAAAACAAGGCCCACGAACCTAATTTAGTAGTAAGAAACCAGGCGCTAAAGACGCTATTCTCGGCACATAATCCCTACTTTCCGCGAGTTTATAAGATTTTTATGTCTCCACACTAAACTAGAGCAATAAACGTTGCGTTATCGTTGTTGCGAGCTCAAGAAACATAAAAACCCTCCTGTGTGGATTCTTGTTTTCATTTAGATTTCGCGGTTGATTTGACCACTGCCCCGCAATCTGTGCGGCGTGTCTCTTTTGTTTCAACGAGCGAACTCAGCTCCCCTCCCATTGCAACGAGAAAGCCATTCGTGTCAGCCGTGAACGTTGTTGTCAGCTAATTTATATCCACCGACATCCGAATATTGTGAACACTGTTTACATAGACACCGCCCCCTCTACATTGTCTGGAGTTTCCAGTTAAACCTGAAACTACGCCACGCCCGGATTCGTGTTCGGAACAATTCCGAAAATAACGTGTTTCCATTGCCAGAGTCTCGTAACAGCATTTTATTTGATAGCGGCGTAAGGCTGAGATCATTAAATGTATTTGTTCCCTGACGAACCGTTTCTGCTACATTTGTAAACAAAATTACACCAATTTAAATGTCTCACGTACGTAAATATTCATAATTTAGTCCCTTGTGTGTAGTTTCCAACAGTTCCAGCTGCAAACTGCCGGTGTAATACTACGAAATTGGCCAAATCACCGTTTATATCACTCGAAGTTCAAAGAAACTGTTGTTCTCTTTGCTTTCACGGGATTTGTATTTACCATTAGTCTTGTTGATTTTCTCTATGTTTCTCTTTCTCTGCCTCCTACATTCGTCCTTTCTATGAAAGTTCTTTTTTATAAATTGTATCGGTATTACTTTACATATATTTGCGCTTTTGTACTTTAATCGTATCATTACAAGGAATTATTTGAAGCGATTTAAAAGGAAACGTGTAACTGTTCTTTCATTTTAACCAGGCAGGAGTTCTTCGAACATTCATTCAATATCTGAATGATCTTTACCATTTTTGAGAGATTCAACAGGCGATAAAAATTAACGCACTTTCATTATATTTACATACCGAGTTGGATCAACCAACGTGAAATTTGCATGGAGATATAAGACATAAAGTTGAAGTGGATTAGTCACATTTTGAGAAGAAAAAATGGAAATAATTATAATCAAAGGAGCTATGGAATGGAATCCCCAAAGAATATCCAGAAGAAATGGTAGGCCTAGAATCACATAGTGCAATATAGTGTTAGCAAAAAAAAAAAAACAAGTAAAAGCTGGAATATGATTAAGGTGATGTCTTACAATACTGGGTGTTCAGTTCAAAGTGTGTCATGGCTCGCTGTATGCCGTCATGTGGCTAGCCGATGAGCCTAGAGAATTCAATCTTCCTACACTTCCGCAAAGTCGAATTACCTATGTGGCAGAGAAGTTGCCTAGCAAGTACGGCGTTCATTCTGAAGAGTACGTACCGATACGTACGGTAACGCCGATAGTGGCAGGAATGTGAAATGTTTAGAAACACGTAGTCTACTGAGGTGAGTTTTTTTCCTACTGTCGGGATATGGGGAGAGAGTCAAGACGATTACTTACGTATTCATTGACATTAACTTCGACGGTTCACATGGACACGGAGCATTTGATTTGTATTGTGGAATGTTGTCGTACACAACCGATGATAACAAATACCCTGCGTACGACTTGCCCTCGCAAAACACATCTGTTGCTACGACGTTCAAGTTATACCGTACACGTTCTCAAATTCAGATGGAACGCCTTGAATATAGACAACGTCTCTGACATAAAAGCTGAAAATCGCTTCAAATCGCTGACTCACAACAGTGACGTCATGACACACTTTGAAATGAACACCCAGTAGAATTCCTGACGATCTTTATAAAGATCCTACATGCTTCCAATAGGATTAAAAAGATACTACTACTATCACTACTACCAAATGCATTACCACCACTTCTACTCACTGGTGCTACTACTAGTGATCTGGCGTCCGCCGGTTAGGTTGATCGGAAAAATCCGAAACTGATCGAACTGTGTTGCCAGCTTATCATGCTAGAAGATAACTGTTATCGTACGCAGTTGAGTTTTGATTGTGGTGCTAAATTGACACATTTATTGCTGGATGTATGAATGTGGGAGAAATTATGCGAAGATGTTGAAGATGCGGTATATTTTCATTTAGAACAAGGGTTATTCATTTACATAGTTAGGTGTAGAAACGTTCTTACTAAACCTGGAAGTGGAATCATCGTACATTACGCGAAATTTTCTATGGTAGAATAAATAGCAATAGTTTGTGGCCTTCTAGATTCCCGGATTTAATTCTCTGTGATTTTTATTTCTGCTACCCTTAAGCAAATGATGTATGCAAATAATGCAAGATTGACGCAAGTTTAAAAGCAGTGTGTGAACAATTTTCTGGATATCTTATTATTTCCTTCACAGATACAAACCTAAAAGTTCATATTAACTTATAAGAAAAATGAAAAGTCAATTTTTTCGACATTCGAAATTTATGTTTGAAAAAATAGCTGTACATCAGAGCTAGCAAGTTGGTACCTATACTGTTAAGTTGTGTGAGTTTGAACTATATCTCTACCGCATGAAAGGTATTAACATAACTCTCAATATTAGTGAACCAGAACGACAAACACGTACAACCGGGTGGTAACCAAACATGTGCTCCAATCTTTCACGGCCTTAGAACAAGAATAGTAGAAAAAAGGAGTCATTGTTTTGTCACCTGACGAGCAAGCGCAGAAACGGATTATACATCGTTCGTTTCCTTGTCATTAGAGGTGTGGACGCCACAGCGTAAAGTGCAGTGCGTGTTGGTGTTTTGAGTTTGATTTTTTATAGCCATAAAAAGACTATTAAAATGTTTACTGTCATAGAACGCACTCCTTTTTGATATCACGATAGATTTGCCGATAGAGTATGAAAGTCATTTATGCTGTGAATTGTTGAATCGGTTACAAAACTTTCACGATTACATACGAGGAAGTTTATTAATGACAACATATATTGACAAGCCATGGGCATTACATTATTTGTAGTTTTTTGAAACTTGTTCTACACGATTTCCTAGAATTGGTGCCTACTGTTATCCTAATAAACCATTTTTTGTAATAGGAATATAGTGTTGCTATCTGTAGAATCGAAGCATGTTATATAAAGCTTTATGGTTCACTTTCCCTTACTGTTTTTTTTCTCCAGTTTGTAGTTAGGTGAAAACTAATTAAAAATCAGCAGCAATTGCCATAAATTTAATTTTGAGTTATAAATGTATATAATGAGCCTTTGTGCATATATTTTTTTTAATTTTCTGTTGCATGATTTTCATTAGTGAATCTGTTATTACTCGTTGAATTTTTCACTGAAATTTGTGGGGTGCATTTGTCATTGAATTTTATATACTACTTAATAACATTTGTTTTTAAACAATATAAATGACGTAATATCATGGGCGATGTATACAGTTTCCAAAGAGAAGCATTTATTAACAAAATTGTGTTTACAATTTCATTTATTCCTGCAACTTGGCCAGTGTGAATATAAATTTCATTGTACCTCGTTAGTCGCAAACTCATCGCCATCGCTTTATGAATTCATTCGTAATTTTTGGTATCCTGTGGAGCCATTACTCGTGCATGCATCCAATATTTGATCTGATCGTTTCTGATTAACATCACAATGCAATACGTCAAAACTAATAGCTTCTGTAATATATGCTGAAGCAGGGAATCGATCATTAATGGGCAGCGGAAATTCCTGTTATTTACGATGCGTTCCTTTCAGGGAAAGTGACACAAGTGTACACGGTAATCGTACAAACCCCTTGCACTTAGTATTATCCTTGCTGTTATTACTATATTTTAATTGTAATAAATAATGCATTGAGTTATTTTAACAAAAATTTTAAATTAAATAATTTATGATTATCTTATTCTCGAAAAACCCAAAGTTTTTCGTCGGGAGTGTTTTTAGAAAAACAAGCACATTAAGATAATATGCAAATATAAACAGGGTACATTACTGAAATAAAATAAAATAACATTATTTTTAATACATTAAAAATGCAGGCAATGTTCTCAAAGATCTATTTTTCTGCTATAGAATAATTTGAAAAAAAAAATCTGTACATTTCCTTTTCCAAGCCAAAATCATTCATTAATTTATTATAGGCCTTATTAATAAGACCACCGAGCCACCGACGTAGCTCAGTCGGCTAAGGCGCTTGCCTGCCGATGCGGAGTTGCGTTCGGGCGCGAGTTCGATTCCCGCTTGGGCTGATTACCTGGTTTGATTTTTTTCCGAGGTTTTCCCCAACCATGGTCGCGTCGTGGTCTAAGGCATCCTGCTTAGGTAGGACTCGCGTTACGGAATGCGCACTGGTTCGAGTCCTCATGGGGAAGAAATTTTCTCATGAAATTTAGACCAGTGTATGGGACCGGTGCCCACCCAGCATCGTGATGCACTTGGGGAGCTACAATAGGTAGCGAAATCCGGTTGCGAAAGCCAGCTATAACGGCTGGGGGTGATCATCGTGCTAACCACACGATACCTCCATTCTGGTTGGATGATCGTCCACCTCTGCATCGGCATGTGGACGTGAGGCCAGCGGCGGGCTGGTCGGTCTGGGCTCTTCAACGGCTGTAGCGCCACGGATTATTATTATTATTATTATTATTATTATTATTATTATTATTATTTCCCCAAGCATAAGGCAAATGTCAGGTAATCTATGGCGAATCCTCAGGCTCATCTCGCCAAATATCATCTCGCTATCACCAATCCCATCGTAGTTGATACAGCGTCGTTAAATAACCAAGTAGAATAAAGATAAATAAGAACACCGCTGTGGAGTAACAGCATGACTGACCATGAAACAAGTGAACTCCGGTTCAAATCCTGGTTGGGACAAGTTACATGGTTGAGATTTTCTCCGTTGTTTTCCTTCAACTTATTAAGAGCAAATGCTGGGTAACTTTCGGCGCTGGACCCTGAACTTATTTCATGTCACGTTGACGCTTGATAACCTTAGCAGCTGACAAAGCGTCGTGAAATAACCAATTATAATTATTAATATAAACGGATGTATATACATAGTATTCTTTCGAAATTAGAGCTGTGACTCAGACTAGATTCGCTATTACATTTAAGTTCAATTAGTGGGAAAGAAATAGAATACCTTCTTACAGTCTTACTAATAAACTTATGCAGAGTTGAGACAGAAAACTGTACTAATAAACCATGCAGAAGCGATGGACGTATAAACAGGCTGTAACTATACAATGGGAATTGCTTTGCAGTAGTTATATACACGAAACCCCTTGTTTAAGCGTTGTATAAAGGGAAAAAATGGCCGCCCCTTTAACAGCTGTTCGTATCGACTGTCATTTTATGATGATGTTTACCTTGTAACCACAGAAGAACAAACCAAAGTTCATAGAATTATTAGAATAATATTGCTGTAGCTTGTACTCTTTGACCAAAATGTAGTGTGGTAATCGATTAGAGCCAGTTGTACTATCGATATTTAACACTACATACTAGAGCGCTCTACCGGATCCAGTAGAGAAGATCCAGTAGAGAACCTAAGATATTCTATTACCTTTCGTAACGAAGTAATGACGAAACTATGACGTAGCTGTGTAACAGTTATACTGTTATACACGACGTAGCCTGTGTAGTGATTATTAGTAAGGAATTTACATACGACTTATAAACGAGCTACTCATTGTATAAGTATAAGACAGTTAAACGTCTGTACATAGAGGTTTTATTAGTAAGACCGTTATAGAATAAGCGTGATAATTTGATGAGTAGGCCTACTTGGTTTTGTTTTCGTCATAATATGTTAATAATACACCGGTATAGGCGTTTTATAATTCTTTTCGTTGTCTAGGACTTTGAAATATTTACGTTTGAGATTTTTGGGATAATCTAAATGGTTATTTATACAAATTTTAATTATTTTTTTATTATACTGATTCACGAGGAACAGAACTGATTTTGTTATACCTGCTCAACCTAATTTTCCTTACTGAATAACACTGGGCTGAAGCTTAGTAAATAGATCGCATAACACTTCATGTATTATCAGAAGGAATCGTAGTTGGTAAAATTCTTATATCAATTTTCTTAATTTAGAATTTAGAGCATAGATAATCTTTATGTTTATATCTATATCTAGGGGCCGTATTTTGGCCCAGAGCGTACGCAGATAAGGTTATAAACACAGACAGACAAATAGACATATAGACAGTTAGGTAATGGTTTGTTGAAAGCACTTCTTCGGTGAGTGTTATTACTGATGTTGAAATAGTAATATGCGTTACAAGAGCGGTATGTTGAAGTTTTCATGTTCGAGGAAAAGATTGAAAAAGCGAAACGTAGTTGAGCTTTTTTAATTTCCGAGAACATGAAAACAAACATACCGCTCGTGTATCGTACATTATTTTGTGCGAAGATCGTTTATTACATACCTGAAAGAGGAATTTCTAATTAGTTGCAATGAAATCTCCATCTTGGTTTCTGTTCAATGACGGCAACTTTGAAAAACAAATATATCTATCTTCAACACTGTTGCTATAAAATGTTTTCTGTGTTTACTATATTCCAGCAGGCCGTGATATACGTCTGTTTTTTTCCCCCAGTCTATATAAATGCGAACTTAAAACAAACGGTAAGGTTATGTAATGATTTATTTTTCATTTGAATATTTTAACAATATTATTTATATAACATATTGCAGTAATAACATCGGCATCTGGAATCTTGTTGATTTTTTCACGGCTTCCTTAATTTTACTTCCATTACAAATGCAGTAACTTTTGTGGTGTTGTAGAGTTTACTTAATTTTTGCAAATATTTAAAAACAATAATTAACAGTGCAATTTAGGTGAAATTGCAGTGGTAAGTTTCCAATTTATAATTATTACTATGTTAAACGTCTCTAAAAATAATATGTTAAAATCCTAAAGCAGTAAAATGAATATGGCGCTTAAGCGGTAAGAAGAGGGAAATTGTTATGTGTGTTACGTTGGGAATACTGAATGTGGTATTTCACACTTACCGCGTATTGGTTGTGTGCGGAAAGCAAGCAAATACGCACGATCTCGCACAAACGTTTATTTCAATAAAAATCTCACTACTAACTTTCTGGAGCATCAGAATATGATCTTATAGTAAATGTAAAGTATGAATTGAATATTCTGAGTTATTTTTTAGATCACAGATTGAAACATGAATGATTATGTAATTAATTAAAAAATAAAACTGCTATGGTCTGTGCACACATTTCATTATAATTCATATATTAATGTCAGAAATATGACTTTAATTTGAAATTTTCTCACGAATATACAAAAAAATAATTGGCTGAATGATACGGAGTTCGTTTATGTATAAAATATGTAGTACATATTCTATAAAATTTCGTTACAACGCACTGTATTCGGCCAGACAAAGTGTGATGTTATAGTACACATCCAATACAGAATTCTCTAGCAAAGTGAGGCGCGTTTGCTTCATTTAAATGGAATTTATGGAATTTGTATATAGCGATAAGAGCATGTGATTGATATTCGTTTGTTCTTGTTTCCCGTTATTGTGTTTGCTACGGAAGTATTGATAGGTTCTCATTAAACTGTTCCATGTCTGGTTTATAAAGCCTAGTAGCAGTATTTACATGATATCAAAGCATAATCACACAGACTTCCATTCGTTATTAATATTTGATTTAAAAGTTCTATGAGCGTTGAAAAGTAGCGTGAAATGTAGGTAGGTATACAAACAATGGTATTACAGTACAAAGGTTTTGAAACTGAAATGGTGGAAACACTCATTACTGCCGTAGTCATGTGGGAAATAAAAACTTTTCAACAATCTTCATTAATTCATTAATCATACAGACTTTTCATGCACTGTTAATGACAAAACACAGGTGAATTATACAAAACAAATGTTAAAAATGTTCGCATAGCTAATACATTTTACGTAATAAATAGGGCAAATTTAATTTATGTACTTACTTACTAACTTACTTACTTACTGGCTTTTAAGGAACCTGGAGGTTCATTGCCGCCCTCACATAAGTCCGCCTTTGCTCCCTATCCTGACCAAGATTAATCCATTCTCTATCATCATATCCCACCTCCCTCAAATCCATTTTAATATTATCTTCCCATCTACGTCTCGGCCTCCCTAAAGGTCTTTTTCCCGCCGGCCTCCCAACTAACACTCTATATGCATTTCTGGATTCGCCCATACGTGCTACATGCCCTGCCCATCTCAAACGTCTGGATTTAATATTCCTAATTATGTCAGGTAAAGAATACAATGAGTGCAGTTCTGTGTTGTGTAACTTTCTCAATTCTCCTATAATTTCATCACTCTTAGCCCCAAATATTTTCCTAAGCACCTTATTCTCAAACACCCTTAACCTATGTTCCTCTCTAAAAGTGAGAGTCCAAGTTTCACAACCATAAAGAACAACCGGTAATATAACTGTTTTATAAATTCTAACTTTCAAATTTTTTGACAGCAGACTAGATGATAAAAGCTTCTCAACCGAATAATAACAGGCATTTCCCATATTTATTCTGCGTTTAATTTACTCCCGAGTGTCATTTATACGCGTTACTGTTGCTCCAAGATATTTGAACTTCTCCACCTCTTCAAATGATAAATTTCCAATTTTTATATTTCCAGTTAATTTATGTATAGTTTTGATAAATTAGTGGACTTATTGTCCATGATAAAGTTTAATGTTTCATTTAATATTTGATTGAAAAGTTATACCAGCATTGAAAAGTAGCGTAAAATGTAGGGAGGGCCTAGATATATAAATAATGACATTAGGGAATAAAGATTTTGAAACTGAAATGATGGAAAACGCTCATTACTACCGTAGTCATGTGGGAAATACAAACTTTTTAACAATCTTCACTAGTCATTAGGCTAATCATACAGACTTTTCACGCACTATTTATGACAAAATACAGGTGAATTATACAAAACAAAGTTAAAAATGTTCGCACAATATATTTTACATAATAAATCAGGCAAATTTAATTTATGTACAGTTTTGACAAATTAGTGGACTTATTGTCCATGATAAAGTTTAATGATTCATTTAATATTTGATTCAGAAGTTCTATCAGCATTGAAAAACAGCGTAAAATGTAGGTAAGGCCTAGGTATATAAATAATGATATTACAGTACAAAGGTTTTGAAACTGAAATGCTGGAAAACGCTCATTACTGTCGTAGTCATATGGGAAATATAATTTTTTTAACAATCATCATTAATTCATTAATCATACAGACTCTTCATACACTATTTATGAAAAAATACAGGTGAATTCTATAAAACAAATATTAAAAATGTTCACACAATCTATTTTACGTAATAAGTAAGGCAAATTTAATTTATGTACAGTTTTGACAAATTAGTGGACTTATTGTCCATGATAAGGTTTAACGTTTCATCACCTTGTCAAACAGAGCACAGCGAGTGATAATGATTTCATTTTATCAGCGTTGCTGTATTGTTTGTCCTTTAAATGCCAGTGTCGTGATGCAGCCTCATATAAGCTGATGCTGTGTGCTACGATCGATCTATGACGTATCCGTTTTCTTTCCTGCCCTATAGGTGTCTTCCTTGCTCCCATCATTCTTCATCGTCCGATGACATGTGTCAGTCGGTTTACCTAGCCGTCAAAGAAGAGGATTCTCTCAGGCCGGCAGCATGCTGCATCGGACATTCTGTATCGGACAGGACGGTTTTGTCTCGGACCGTTTGATGTGACGATCACACGCATTATGAGGCTGCAGCATACTCCATCGGATATTCGTCCAATACAGTATGCTGCAGCTTGAGAAAAATGTGTGCAATCACCATCAGGACCCGTTCACACGATAGAGCCAGATCGCAAACTCGTGGCACCTGAGCGAAAGACGAATTGGCATCCACTTACATGGACTCGCCCAAGAGTCTTGCTGGGGGTGTTTAAACAGTACGCTCTATGAGTAAGCAGTCGCCCGCATACATAGAACCCCCTCCATTCCGAAGCCTCAGAAAGAAGCACGCGTATGTTGGTTACACGAGTTTGCGATAGGGATCTATGTGAATTTCTCAAAATGGGCATTATTCGAATCGATTTCGTGCGGACAGCTGTGTACATACGGTGCAATTTTTTCTCCTATAGAACTTAAGGACGGGGAAGGTACACCATTAGTCTGCAAAATTTCGTGAAATTATTATTTTTTATATCCCAGCTACTATATAAGCTAAATGCACCAAACTTTTCATCCTTAATATTTATACATTACACTTTATAAAACACTATTCAGAATATTAAAATAGCAAATAATTGCTTGTGTAATAAGTAACAATTTTGCTGGTATTATTGAAGTTGTGTAATTGAACTCATCATTTCGTCAGAATATGTAAGAATTTCGTCAGATTGAAATCTCGACCTCCAAAATTTATATTCCAATTATTTTGTTTTCTGAGTCCACTTGCTTCAGTTAAATTGTAACGCTAGATTTAAAATCTTTGCTTCATTTAACTGATTCGGTCCATTTATGAAACTATAAGAAGTAACAACCAAATGTAAGACTTCTATTAAAGCCTGACCCCAAGGTCAAGGAAGACGACGGCCAAGAGTTTACATGAGCTTGGCCAGGGTCCTCTTATCACTCTTTCGAGGTTCTATATAAACTGTTAACGCATTTTGAAACGTGCTTACCTGTCGGCATCTTGTAATGAAGCTGTTCTGTTACGTACGCATTGAGGACTTAGTTCCAGCAACGAACCTACAACTTCAGTCTGTTCGAAACCCGAGGGCTATGAACACGACACTTGTAAAAATAACATCAAATTAGTATAATTTTTCTCATAACCGTGAAGTATTTACATAATAAAATATACAATTAATTAAATATCTGCATGATTCTTTTACTGGAATGTTTTAAAGATCTATATAAACAACATAGTCTACGATCTTTACCTATTCCTACAAAAAAATTATTTCTTAATCGTTACCTTCAATACTGAATTGTCTAAATTTTTTTATTAAGGAGAAAATATGCAATATGTTGCCAATATTAATCTTTCCTTTCTTGTCTTCGGAAAGTGAATGGTCAGCTCTAAATTTCTGTTAATCAGCTGGAATGCATCGCTAGTAATCTTTTCGTTTATTTATCTCGATTTCTCTTTTAATATTCACATAATTTCACATTAACATGCTTGTACTATTTTTCTCTTGTACGAAGGAGAGATCCGAAGACTTGCACTGCAGTCTGAGACTTATTGTGTTTACCACTCATATTACGTGAATGATTGGGTAGCCGAACGGCCGTGCTTTTGTACAAGTATAGCACACCGCACCGCACCTTGAACTTAACCCGGTCAATAGTACGGATGATGATATGTGAATTAATGATGGCGAAATGAGTTCGAGGTCTAACGCCGAAAATTACTCAGCAATTCTGCTTCTGGTTGAGAGAAAACCGCGGAAAAAATCTCAACCAGGTAAGTTGTCCCAGGTAGGATTTGCATTCGGGCCCGCTCGTTTCACTGGCAAAAGCACTGGCCGTTACTCACAGCGATGGACTCATGCTTTTACTTAACGACCTAACAAATTTTCTGTTTGGTAGAAGTGTTAACTTTCACGACCAGTTATTCCTCTTTTCCTATATCTTTACTGTACATTCAAGTATTTGTTATCCTTGCTATATTTCCATCATTATTATCTGGTTGGTTTTTTTCCTGAGGCTTTCCCCCTCAACCACTTTAAGCATAATTATTGCTGGAAAACTTTCAACGTTGGACTTCGGACTCAAATCGTCTTCATAAATTTGAACTTCATCTATCATCTTCAATGGTTTCAAGTAACCAAGAGATCCAGCAGACGTGGTGTCGTGATTCGCCTACAGCAGGCATGTTCAACGGGGGCACTTCTAGCCTTTAAACGAGGTGCAACAGTGACGTAAGAATATATTTTAAACGTAAGATTTTCAAATTAAATTCTAGCAGAAAATCATTTTTTTTTCTCTCCTGTGAAATTTACATTTCGCACGTTAAAACCTTGCCCGCAGGTGTTCATTTCTATATCTGCCATATTTTTTCTTGTACTAAACGCAAATGGGTTTCATTTGATCATGTCTCTTATTAAACATAAGAGACATGATCAAATGAAACCCAGCTCTAGTCCTCTACGCTCAAGGATATTCCATAGTTTACTTCTACCTATTTGTTGTGTCGTAGAATTCACTGTTGTCTGTAAACAATATAGATGCCTCCAAATCTAATTATTTTCTTTTCTCAAAGATCTGATTTATTATAAATACATTGCACTTTATCTTTTTTTTCCTACTATTTGCTTTTGATCTCAACTGACGAGGCATCTCTTACAAAGGACGATCGAGCTTTATTAAGTACCATTTGCACAGCTTCTTTGAAAGGAATAAATAACAAGCAATTGATTTTAAACATCGCATTCCATTAGCTTTCACCTGATGAAGAAAGGAATAGTATTGTTTTTATTTCATTGAGCATATTCAATTCCGTCCTGAGCATGCTCGCTGTTTGTCAAGTACACGGATGAACGAATAGAACAGAGTAATTAAATGATGTTCTCAAAATAACGAAACACATGGGAAATTCTTGAAGTGGAATCATAAACAGACACACCCCCTCTCATCAGTGATGGATTGCTTCACAGAAATGTAGACCTGTAAGAGCTTCAACAGTCCCAAATCCCGCTACACAATTTAATTTCTTACGTAAATGCAATAGTTGTATAACTTACTTGTAACAGCCCAAAAATAAACTATTAAATAAAGTAGTAAATTACGTTACCTATAAATTAGCTAAGTGCAAAGAAACGAGGAAATGTTTAAAAAAAGAACGGGACGCATTCAAGTTCTATTAATAATTGTGAGAATTCAATGTCTCCTAATCACGCAATAATTATGTAACATATCTGATTTTTATATAGTCACACATTTTGTTGTATTTTTTTCCAGGGATGTACAGTAGTCGTGTCAGGGGGGACCAGGATGCCGCTCCGGTACTTTTTCTGCAACCTGGTAGCGTCCTGCTCTTTAGTTTTACTTCTTAAATTAACAATTTTCTTACGTCATAACTTTATATTAGTAATAAATAGCAGCGGCATTACTAATGAGTAATAATAATAATAATAATAATAATAATAATAATAATAATAATAATAACAATAATAATAATAATAATGGGACGCATCTGAGTTCCAATATTAATTCTGAGAATGTGTCCTAATCATGGTAGAATTACGTAACAAACCTTATTTTTGTACAAGCACATATTTTATTGTATTTTTTTCCAGAAGTGTAGTCACGTCAGGGCGCGCTAGGTACTCTTTCTGGAATCTGGTAGAGCCCTTAGGGCCTTACGTCTTATTCAATTTTGTATTACTAGTAAATAGCGACATTACTAAGTAGTGGTGGTGGTGGTGGTAGTAAACTTTCCACAATGTACCCTGGTACTACAGTGTCCCAAATGTCTCCATATATAGGGAATGTCAGTTCAAATTAGAAATATCACATAATGTGCTTAAAGTGGCGATCTTCGAGAGTCAGGCACAGGTTTCATCTAGTTCCGATGCAAACGCTGCACCATGTGCATCGTCACATGACAGGTGTCGACAATGCAGACTTCAGAAGTTGCGAG
Organism: Periplaneta americana; assembly: GCF_040183065.1. NCBI lineage: Eukaryota > Metazoa > Arthropoda > Insecta > Blattodea > Blattidae > Periplaneta > Periplaneta americana. Next base: position 45,166,764 of record NC_091124.1, read on the forward strand.
AGTCCTAGATTTTCTTCTTGTAGACCTGCGACTTAAGGTGACCCTAGAGTTAAAAATTTTTGACAGATACTATGCAGACACACGAATTTAATGTTTTTTTAATTAGAATAATCCGATGGTATTTGCAATTTTTATTCAGGTTTATATGCCTTAAAATCCCGCAAAAACTAAATTATTACAAACTTTTTCTTTGTGTCGAAAATCGAAACTAATTATAGACAACGGTGTAACCACGCGTATTAAACAATTTCTGGAAGAATTATAACAATCGGTTGGAATTTATAGATTTCATTAACGTTTATACAAATCGCGTTTTTAGTTAGAGAAACGAAAGAGTTTCTCAATTGGAAGTCATACACTAACAAACTTATGTATTTCTGCATGCGACCATGAAACTTTTGGCAGATATGTGTGCAGACACACGAATTTAATATATATGTTTTAAATTAGATGAATCCGATGGTATTTGTAATTTTTATTCATGTTTATATTCCTAAAAATCCCGCAAAAAATAAAATTTAACAAACTTTTTCTTTGGGTCAAAAATCGAAAATCGGTGTAACCACGCGTATTAAACAGTTTCTGGAAGAATTGGCACAATCGGTTGGAATTTATAGATTTTATTAACGTTTATACAAATCGCGTTTTTAGTTCGAGAAACTAAAAATTTTCTCAATTGGTAGTCATACACTAACAAACTTATGTTTTTCTGAACGCGACCATGAAACTTTTGACAGATACTATGCAGACACACAATTTAATGTTTTTTTAATTAGAAGAATCCGATGGTATTTGTAATTTTCATTCATGTTTATATGCCTTAAAATCCCGCAAAAACTAAATTTTTACAAACTTTTTCTTTGGGTTGAAAATCGAAACTAATGATAGATAACGTTGTAAACCTGCATATTAAACACTTTCTGACAAAATTAGCACAATCGGTTGGAATTTATAGATTTGATTAACATTTATACAAATCGCGTTTTTAGTTCGAGAAACTAAAGATTTTACCAATTGGAAGCCGTATACTAACAAACTTAGGTTTTTCTGCATGAGAACAAGAAACTTTTTTGACATATGTGTGCAGACACACGAATTTACTTTTTTTTTAATTAGAAGAATCCGATGGTATTTGCAATTTTTATTCATGTTTATATTCCTAAGAGTCCCGCAAATACTAAAATTTTATAAACTTTTTCTTTGGGTCGAAAATCGAAACTAATGATAGATAACGGTTACCCACGCTTATTAAACACTTTCTGAAAGAATTAGCAGAATCGGTTGGAATTTATAGGTTTTATTAACTTTTATACAAATCGCGTTTTTAGCTCGAGAAAAGAAAGATTTTTCCCAATTGGAAGTCACACACTAACAAACTTAGCAATACTTACTTAACAGATGTCGATGAAACCCGCTCCTTTTAAAAATTTCTTAAATTACTAACAGTAGTAACATTCCGTTACTAAACAATCAGTTAAGCTAATATTGAACGTTTGTTGATGAATCTGGCCATTAGTCTATTTGGTATGAAAGCCTCTAAGAGCAGTGCTGTTTACCAATGTTGTTTATTTAGACTACATAACATTTTGTATACAGGGTTGAATGTACAGGGACATCATTTTATTTTTACTTCAATTTTTATTGTACCTGAGTTTTTGAATGTACTTCACTCCCACTCCTTCTACTAATGAAGTTCAACCGTCCTCCATACAGATCCAAGACCGCATATACAGTCATAGTAGCCTTACGGTCATAGTAAACAATACGTTCCAAAAATATGTTCGCGTTTTCCAGTGACGGAAGAGCTTTCAATATTGGATCATTTTCCATTTGCTTACGTCGCATCCTGGTTTCCCCCACCTGCTTCTATTAGCCTCTCTGTAAATGCTACTGGCTGGGCTGTCTTAGCTCTTTTCTGAGAACATTAATTTCTCTTAGGAATTGGACGTCTACGTAATATTATACCCATGCAATTGTTTCAAATAACTTAAATGAAAGGGCCTCGTTAAGTAATTAACTGTCACGTGATTTTCTCCCTTTCTACGACGCTGTGACGTAACCACTTGGACAGACAGTAGGTACTGTAGCATGTCTGAGTAAATTTATCTTTTCGGATCGGGCAGAAGTGAAGATTGAATTTACAGTACGTAAGGTCTCTTTTATAGAGTAGGTACAGAATTATTTCAACATGAGTTACTGATACGAAGTACGAACCTGGTAATTGGAATTATGTACAATAGTCTATAGTGCGATAATATGCACATTAGAACTGAAGCCTGTATCGAAATGTATGACTACCATTTAAAAAAATGTGTTTAAATATCCATATTATGATTATTTTTCAATTTAATTTCATTCTCTATAGTATATGGTAATGTGCTGTAGACAGTATAATATATACTGCATAATGATTACCTCCGCATGGAAAGCTCAGTTCGTGAGTAAAAACACGCATTGTTAATACTGTACTGTATTTTGATTAAATAAAAGCCTAATGAAAATTATCAAACTCAAAATCGCGATATTTCCTAGTTTACGTAAATGGATGAACTACTTTTCTTCCCTCCTATACCTAGTAAAGTGATTTGTTTGTATATTACGTCAGTATCATCGAACTCCAGTCATGGAAGGGAATAGCAAACGGTGTTTCCGGTTCTTAATCGTTGATCCAAAGGTATAGCCAGGTTAATATTAGAAATGTTAGTAAAAATAAAATGATGTTTCTGTATATGCACTAGTGTTAACGTTTAGGCAGGTCCTCCATGCCAGAAAGTTTATGTATGCCTTTCGCATAGAAAGAAGCAGTCTCTCTGCATAACCACTCTTAGACAGCGTCGTTCAGAAAGGGACCCAGCTCATGAAAGATAGAAGCGAGCATTGGCTGACCGGAACGTGGTGGAGTCGTCAATGCGGCTTGAACTGAATCGTCCTTGAACTCGACATTTAATCAGAAACAAGTGTCGCAGGATGTTGTCCCGGCGTTTCATCGTGCAAAATTATGGCAGTGCTCAGTCAAATTTCACGGACCAGTGCCAAAACAAAACAGCAACGTTTCGGTTGGAAAGCTTTTGCTCGAAACCTCACAGTTTAGTGTATGTTACGATGCTGGGATTGTTAACATTTTCGAAATATTGAAACTGTGTTTCGATTAGTCTATATTTGATCGAGAACGCGGGAATTTTTTAAGCTTTTGGTGAAGACTTCTACACACAGAGGAATTACCTACTTTCCTTTACGGAATGATAAAAAAAAAACACTAGGGAAACCATTTTATATATCATGTTAGTCTTAAGGGGTTTGCATCTTCATTATTTTTGCCTGTTTCAGATAAGTTACAGTTCTTAATGCTGTTGATACTATGTAGTTCTTACACATTTCTATTAAGATATACGATTCTTGTAAATTTAATAATAATTTAACAGTTATTTGAGAACGATTCTGACGTGAACACTCTCTATTCGTCCTACAAACTGGGAAAATATGTTAATTTAGTGTAAGATTGTGTAAGATGAAGTTACTGTAGTTCATTATGGAGCAGCAAGATGGCAGCTTCCAAATGAAATATGTGTTATCCTTCTACATTATAACATCTAAGAGAAGAGCGGACTGATTGGAACCAAACATACATATTCAATGGCTTTGCATTTAGTAAATACAAGGTAATAGGTTTTCATATTCCTCACTGATAATGTAGCTGCAAAAAAATTAAAATATTTGTATATTATGCAATAATAAATGATGTAATAAAGCACGATATATTATATGTACGAAATTTCTTTAATATCTATATTAATACATTAATAGTTTTTTGCCAAAAGATAGGTATTTCACTGCAAACACAGCATTCTTCAATTTCCTCTGATCTGATCCTAGGATTAAGCAGAAGATGAAAAAGATATCTAAACTAACCAATCAGGTAGGCTACAATAACATCATTATTTAAAATGGTAACAAAGTAAAGTTCGTTATTTATTAATAAATATCTTAACACTTTATCAGTAAAAATGATAACTTTTACAAGAGACGGTATTAATTCATTATTGAAGCGAAATAGTCACAAAGAAAGTACGTGCGTGTTCGTAGCAAGCGATAAAGACAAATTAATAATGGAACTAAAATTAGAAAACCGGTAAAACCTAAACTTATTAAATAGAGTGGAAAGGAAACTGTCAGGGAGCTTAAAAAACGTAAAATGAACGACAAACAAAAAAATTTTACAGGATGTGACTATAGTAGATGGAGATGCATTTTTATTATTTATATGAACTATAACTGTGCAAATTATAAAATATGTGATCAGTGTTAGATACAGTTTGTAAATAACCTTTTATCCACTTTGGTTATGTAATGTGGACGTTAAACACTAATAAAAATATGTAAAGACATTCATTACGCAACTAGTTAGGTAATGATACTGCTATTACTCAACTGATTGCGTAATTTGAACCACACATAAAATAAAATAAAATGGAATTGATTTTATTTATTATAAACATTAACAACAATATATGTTCCACACATTTTCTACACTTTTCTTGGAACACCTATCTTCAAATTGTACTTCATAACTTAAGCGGGATTTTGATAGTACTAAACATTCAATTGCAGAATTTGCAGTATTTTCAATATCTGAAGCCTTGTTTGAACTCATTTTAAAATGTGTGTTTATTTCTCCTAGTACTGCAGTTCTTCTGTTATAAACAAAAACATCGTGTTCAAAACTAATAAAACAAACATAAATGAATAGCCTCTCCCAGGAAGAAACTACTAAATAAAAATAATACAATTACTTTTATTAAAAAATATTTTTTTATCAAAGTGGACAAACCTTTGTACAATATACTTACGTAACTTCATATTACAATAGGCTATTCGACTTTCCAATCTCGTATTGTAATATGAAACGATACGATGGTCATATTGTAAATAACTATTACTTTATTAATAATAAATTTGGTTACGTTTGAAGTGTATGTGATAGGATTGTGGTATTAACGAGATACTTTATTCAGGTATCTATCTCTATTTCCATACCTAGTCAGTTATGAACACTCTCAACTTTGTATGAACACGCTACATGTGTATTTTGAAATTAATATCTATGAACAGTGTATAGACGTAGTGCTTATCACTTTGACATCTTAAGTTCCTGGTACCATGGTGAACTTATGACGTTGTATGCACATACTTCAAACTTCTGTTAGAGCTAGTAAGACATTATAGTCTAACCCGTGGAATGGTATCAAGTTTTCAGGACACCAAACATTGTTCTGGCTTCCTCTCTAAGTTGCAGCACCAAGTCCAGGCTATTAATTAAACCTGTACTTTTAGAATATTAACACAAGTTCTAACCTCTCTCGCGACACTTCCGCTCTAGAGAGTTAGTTACAATTTTCAAGGACATCTGAATGCAACAAAGGCGAATGTGTACTCCTTCCGTTAAGATACAACTTATGTCTTCATTAAAGCATGAGAGATAGTATTGTTGAAATTATATGTCCTGCAACTAACAGAGACTTGTTATCGTTACATCTCCAATTCCGTTTTTGCTCGCAACTAATTCGTTGAGAAGCGATAGAATTTCATTTAGGAAAATGTATTTTTTATAGATTTAAAAAAAGCTTTTGAAAGAAAAAATAGGAACAAATTATTGTATATTTTAATCAAAAAAAGTTACACAGAACATTTAATAGACATTGCGATAGAAAGATAAATACAAAATAAATAAGTAAATAAATAAATAAATAAAAATTGAATCAGGAAATGGAAGAGTATCTCAAGCTATATCAATCAAGGTGTAAGGCCGGGCTGTTGTTTAATACCGTTGTTTTTCAACATTTATATGGATGATATACTATTACATTTGAATAAGAAAATACATCCTAGTGTGAAATAGAACGATAATATAAGAATCAATACCTTGTTCTTTGCTGACGATATGCTGATTATGCAAGAAAGTGAAAATATCTTCCAGAAAATTATTTTTGAACTTCAAAATTAACTGACAGTTATGGCTTCAAAATGTTTCGACCTGAAACTAAAGTTATGGCTTTTATATATTAGGAAAATGACCAATATGATAAAAAATGCATTAAATTATGGAACAATTATTATTTGGAAAGAAGTTTATTTGTAAATTATTTAACTTGTAATATTATATGTAGTATATAACCATGATGAAGGTTAAATAAATATATCGAGTGATTAAAAGAAAATAACTAGGTAACATGAATTATAGCTAGGACTTTATATATAATAAAGACTAGAAGAGATGAAATCTTAAAATTTTACATATACGGAATTATGGCAATCCCAGTATTGCTACACGGGAATGAAACATGAACATTACGAAAAGGAAATTGAAATAACATCCAGTCGCCAGAGATGAAATGTCTAAGAACCATCAAGGGATATTATAAATTAGATAGAATTATAAATGAACATAGCCTATTCAAAACCAGCATGACATCTTACACTTCATGAAATACTCATAGAGTATAGTGACAGATGCAACTCCCAAGGTTTAGGGATGCGAATATCTCGCATTCCATGATAAGCTTATGAGTACAAAACAGGAGGAAGTCAGAACCCTGGAAGACCGAAGAAAAATGGAAAGAGCCAATTTCAGCTATAATACTGTAGAACCGGAACAGAAGATTCTCCTACGCTTGAAATAATAATAATAATAATAATAATAATAATAATAATAATGACTCCTATTTTGTGTTGATCATATTTTGATTCATAGTAGACATAAAATATACTTACTTACTTACTTACAAATGGCTTTTAAGGAACCCGAAGGTTCATTGCCGCCCTCACATAAGCCCGCCAGCGGTCCCTATCCTGTGCAAGATTAATCCAGTCTCTATCATCCTACCCCACCTCCCTCAAATCCATTTTAATATTATCCTCCCATCTACTTCTCGGCCTCCCTAAAGGTCTTTTTCCCTCCGGTCTCCCAACTAACACTCTATATGCATTTCTGGATTCGCCCATACGTCCTACATGCCCTGCCCACCTCAAACGTCTGGATTTAATGTTCCTAATTATGTCAGGTGAAGAATACAATGCGTGCAGTTCTGTGTTGTGTAACTTTCTCCATTCTCCTGTAACTTCATCCCGCTTAGCCGCAAATATTTTCCTTAGCACCTTATTCTCAAACACCCTGAAGCTATGTTCCTCTCTCAGAGTGAGAGTCCAAGTTTCACAACCATACAGAAGAACCGGTAATATAACTGTTTTATAAATTCTAACTTTCAGATTTTTGGACAGCAGACTGGATGATAAGAGCTTCTCAACCGAATAATAACACGCATTTCCCATATTTATTCTGCGTTTAATTTCCTCCCGAGTGTCATTTATATTTGTTACTGTTGCTCCAAGATATTTGAATTTTTCCACCTCTTCGAAGGATAAATCTCCAATTTTTATATTTCCATTTCGTACAATATTCTGGTCACGAGGCATAATCATATACTTTGTCTTTTCGGGATTTACTTCCAAACCGATCGCTCTACTTGCTTCAAGTAAAATTTCCGTGTTTTCCCTAGTCGTTTGTGTATTTTCTCCTAACATATTCACGTCATCCGCATAGACAAGAAGCTGATGTAACCCGTTCAATTCCAAACCCTGCCTGTTATCCTGAACTTTCCTAATGGCATATTCTAGAGCGAAGTTAAAAAGTAAAGGTGATAGTGCATCTCCCTGCTTTAGCCCGCAGTGAATTGGAAAAGCATCAGATAGAAACTGACCTATACGGACTCTGCTGTATGTTTCACTGAGACACATTTTAATTAATCGAACTAGTTTCTTGGGAATACCAAATTCAATCAGAATATCATATAATACTTCCCTCTTAACCGAGTCATAAGCCTTTTTGAAATCTATGAATAACTGATGTACTGTACCCTTATACTCCCATTTTTTCTCCATTATCTGTCGAATACAAAAAATCTGATCAATAGTCGATCTATTACGCCGAAAACCGCACTGATGATCCCCAATAATTTCATCTACGTACGGAGTTAATCTTCTCAAAAGAATATTGGACAAAATTTTGTACGACGTCAACAAAAGTGATATTCCTCGAAAGTTACCACAGTTGGTTTTGTCCCCCTTTTTAAAAATAGGTACAATTATGGACTCCTTCCATTGTTCTGGTACAATTTCCTTTTCCCAAATAGCAAGTACAAGTTTATAAATTTCGCTATATAATGCACTCCCACCCTCTTGTATTAATTCTGCTGGAATTTGATCGATACCTGGAGACTTGTACTTTTTCAGATTTTCTATCGCAATTTCGACTTCTGAAAGCGTGGGTTCGGGTATAAATGGCTCAGCAGTTTGTATTTCAATTTCGTCCTGATCATTTCTATTTGGCCTATGTACATTTAATAGTTGCGCAAAATAGTTTTTCCATCTGTTTAGGATTGATGGAGAGTCTGCAAGCAAGTCACCATTCTCATCCTTGATCACGTTTACCCTTGGCTGATATCCGTTCTTAAATTCCTTTATACCCTTATATAAATCTCGAATGATTTTATTCTTACTATTTGTTTCTACCTCATTCAGTTTTTCCTTCAAGTAACCTCTCTTTTTATTCCTAAGTGTACGACTTGCTTCCCGTCTTTCATTGAAATAATTATCTCCCTGCTCCTCAACTGGATCCTGTAAGAATTTCAATTTTGCCTGTTTCCTTCTTTCTACTACCATGCAACAATCTTCATCAAACCACGGTTTCTTTTTCTTAGTTTCATAATAACCTATGCTCTGCTCAGCTGCAATTTTGATACTATCTCTGATATTGTCCCACACGCTATTAACATCTAATTCTTTCTCAACTTCGTCGGAACTTTCTAAAGTGGCAAACCTATTCGAAATTTCGACCTGATAATTTTGCTTAGCTTCCTCGTCCTTTAATTTCAAAATATTGAATTTAGTAATATTAACTTGTTGCTCTACTCGCTTGGCTACTGATAATCTTTCTCTTAATTCTCCAATCACCAAATAATGGTCAGAATTACAGTCTGCACCCCTGAAAGTTCGAATATCTACTATACTAGTATGTCTCCGTTTATCTATCAAGATGTGATCTATTTGGTTGTGTGTCAATCCATCTGGAGAAGTCCAAGTATATTTATGTATATCCTTGTGGGGGAATGTTGTACTTTTGACAATTAAATTTTTCGATGTGGCAAAGTTGACTAATACAACTCCATTGTCACTACTAATTGCGTGTAGGCTCTTTTTTCCAATAGTTGGTCTAAAAATATCCTCCCGTCCTACTTTAGCATTGAAATCCCCCAATAAAATTTTCATGTGATATCTAGGGAACTGATCAAAAGTATGTTCCAATTCCTCATAGAAGCTATTCTTTATATGGTCGTCTTTCTCTTCTGTAGGGGCGTGAGCATTTATAACTATGATGTCGCACCATCTACCCTTAAGTACTAAATATGATAACCTGTTACTGATAAATTCGACCTTTTTTACTGCTGATTTTATTCTTTTATGAACAAAGAATCCTGTTCCTAATTGGTGATTATTGTTTCCTTCCCCATAATACAACAAGTAATCTCCTATTTGTGATATGCCATTCCCATCTAACCTAACCTCTTGTACTCCTACGAAGTCTATTCTATATCTAGCTAGTTCTTTTGCTACTAATGTTACCCCTCCTGTTCTATAAAGACTAGTTACGTTCCAAGTGCCAAATCTCAAATCCTTATTCCTTTGCTGTGGTCGTGCCAGAGAATCAGTCCTATTCCGAGGCTTATTATAGGGATACGTAACAAGCTGTTTTTTACGGTGATGGGTTGTTAGCCCTTCGCCCAACCCCCAAGCTGGAGGACCACCCCTTATCGGCTGTCCACGACTGCTTATTCAATATATTCGCAGCTACCCTCCATATCTGGAGGCCGTCTCTTCTATCCGCAACCTGAGGATGCGCCATGCCGTGGTGATAGGGACCCACAATACATGGAGACATAAAATATAAGATACAATATGTATGAAGACTTTCACAATGATCAGCGTCGAACCATGTTTGGACATTTAGGCCTACACCTTTTCTAGCTGTAAATACATCCAACATTTTGGAGCTACATGTAGACTTTATCATCAGGGATAGTTTCCCCCGTTCCCATTCCCTGTTTTCCCTAATGATTGAGCCGAAATCTAGCTCCGAAACGTTGGACATGTATTAATATCCTTATCAATCAATATTATTAATTGGAAAAGCGCTTTATTGCAGAATCCCCATATGCGTAGATTAAAAAAAAAAAACAATTTTTTAGAGGCCGGAAGAAATAGAATAATTTTTCAATTTCATTTTTGTTTTTGTTTTCCGATAAGCTACTGTAGTATAATATATAATATGTTTTTAATTAACCACCTATGCTTATCTTTTATACAGTTACAGACTAATTCATGTGAAAATTCAAAACTGTATAAAAGATAAGCATAGGTGGTTAATTAAAAACATATTAGGCCTATATATTATAGAATAATTTTGACAACACCATAGCAGTGTATAAGAAGTAATTCTTTTAAATTCATTACTGTTTTATAACGTATAAAAAATTTCCTGGCGAAGTTATATACATTTTATTAGTTTTCTCAAAACACGATCACTGGGGATAGGGGGTTTATGAAATAAACGCTTCAATTGTTTTGAGAATTTAAAACTATTTTTTCAAATTTTGAAAATGTGTGTAATAAACTAGTCAAATGGCTAACAAATTTATGTTCATTTTTCAAAGCTTAATTGTTGTATCATAAGAATGAAAGAATTTCTTTAGCACGAAATAACTAAATTCCCTCCTTCACACATCATAGCTGCTTGGTTCATCTTGATTGCTCAGTTTGCTTAGAAATTAGATCAATTTTAACTGCGTTACTTACTCTATGATAACCCTGTATATGGCATTCATCCAAGAGAAAGTTTACGAAGAGCTGTAAATCCTGTTATTTTTTGTAAGACATTACAGCGATACGTAGATAAAACAGAAAGAAGGGGTACGTTAATGATAGATTTATCTTTATTATATTATGAATACGACTCCCAGAGAGTAAGTGAATCATTCAAAGTGAAGATAATATATACTAAATGTTAAATCCCTTGGAAGAATTAAGGAATATTACTGAATGGGAAATGTAACTGGAATATAAGGGAAAACTAAATTTCACAAGCATTAGCAAAATGAGAGAAATGCATAAAAGAAATTGAAAGACCATGTCGAATGAATGGAATCTGAAAGAGCAGCGCTACAGGCAATGTATTATAATTTTAAAGGAAAATCGGGATTGCAACGACGAAATAAAAGGCGAAAGAAGCAGTTATAAGGACTCAAGATGAGTAACTCTACCGTTATGTGATAAACGATAGTTTTATTTTATTTTAGTCCATTGCTTACTGATGTTATTTCAACGATGAATGTACCCAGTGCATTTTGAATCGATGCTAGATGATGACAGAATTCACCACTGTTTATCTGACATTACACTTACGGAAGACGAAAAACTCAACAATATAAACTATGCAATCAGCGATGTGAATCACATTCTGTTTTTCATACCACAGATGCAACAGTAAAATAATATGGACATGGTGTTCCTGCAGGATTGCACATTACGTCATTGAGGAAAAGAAGTAGCTACGTGAATAACTTTCGACATTAACTGGTGAAGTCGTAGTGATAAGTTTCTCCAGATCTAACGCTAACAGATTTTTTTTGTTTGGGGTTTTGTGGAGAGTATCTCTGCACATCGACCCAGGTATATTATAGATGATCTCAAAGTAAAGATTGCCTCAACTTTTATAAAACTACCTCTGATAAGTTACATCACACATGGGAAAATTAAGTCTGACAATATCAATTGCATATATTTTTACGATGTACCGAAGTGTCCACACGTGTGGAGTAACGGTTAGCGCGTCTGACCGAGAAACCAGTTGGCCCAGGTTCAATTCCCGGTCGGGGCAAGTTACCTGGTTGAGGGTTTTTCCGGGGTTTTCCCTCAACCCAATATGAGCAAATGTTGGGTAACTTTCGGTGCTGGACCCAGGACTCATTTCACTGGCATTATCACCTTCATCTCATTCAGACGCTAAATAACCTAAGATGTTGATAAAGCGTCATAAAATAATCTACTAAAATAAAAATAATAAGTACCGAAGTATATATGATATTTCCGTGCAGAAATCCTGCATCATCATATGATGAAGGACGAATGGAACGGAGAAAAATTCTCTCCGGGACTCGGGTTTTTAGCTCTACGTGCAGAATCTCTATCCATTAAGCCACACCGGATTCCCATCCCGATGTCGGATTGAATCTTCTCAGTTTTAGTATATGCGAAAAATAATCACTTAGTGATTTAAGACGACACTTACTCCGTCGGATCCCGGCCACTTAGTCACTCATAACGAGTGCATCTCTGCACATGTGTGAACATTGTGCCACTGTCATACATCTATGACGCAGTGCATGAGGATAGGCCACTAGAAGGAACCCAAGAGGTGGAACGCTCTCTGTGGGATAACAATACAATATACTGCCTGTCACCTGCGTAGCTCAGTCTGCTAAGGCGCTTTCTTGCCAATCCAGAGTTGCGCTCGGGCATGGGTTCGACTCGCGCTTGGAATGATCCTGTTGAGTTTTTTCCGAGGTTTTACTCAACCTTAAGCCGAATACCGGATAATCTATGCCGGCGTGCTCGGCTCCATCTCGCCAAATACCATCTCGCTATCAGGAATCTCATCGACGCTAAATAACCTAATAGTTGATACAGGGTCGTTAAATAAATAAAACAGATTGCATCTGGTGATTCGACCGCATACTATGGACGTCATACTACATGCGACATGTCGTTGATACCATCGCTTAACTTTGAAAACAGAAACAATTGCCACGACTTAAGCCCCAAACGTCGTTGTAGGAATTATTCCATTTGACATGTTTTTTTAATGGATATTCTGTTTGTAATACTTGTAGCTTTATTTTTTTCGTAATTGGAATGGATGTTTTTTTGAAAACGTTACTTACTGTACTTACTTACTTACTGGCTTTTAAGGAACCCGGAGGTTCATTGCCGCCCTCACATAAGCCCGCCATTGGTCCCTATCCTGAGCAAGATTAATCCAGTCCCTACCATCATATCCCACCTCCCTCAAATCCATTTTAATATTATCTTCCCATCTACGTCTCGGCCTCCCCAAAGGTCTTCTCCCCTCTGGCCTCCCAACTAACACTCTATATGCATTTCTGGATTCGCCCATACGTGCTACATGCCCTGCCCATCTCAAACGTCTGGATTTAATGTTCCTAATTATGTCAGGTGAAGGATGCATTGCGTGCAGCTCTGCGTTGTGTAACTTTCTCCATTCTCCTGTAACTTCATCCCTTTTAGCCCCAAATATTTTCCTAAGAACCTTATTCTCAAAAAACCTCAATCTCTATTCCTCTCTCAAAGTGAGAGTCCAAGTTTCACAGCCATACAGAACAACCGGTAATATGATTGTTTTATAAATTCTAACTTTCAGATTTTTTGACAGTAGACTAGAAGAGAAAAGCTTCTCAACCGAATAATAACAGGCATTTCCCATAAAAGTTATTTTATTAAATTTATCTCTGAAACATTTCAGGAATAAAGTCCCAAACACACACGGTAAAATCGGAAACTTTCCGTCTAAGCAATATTACTTGTTTTCACTACAAATATCTCTGACTCGCAAAGACTGTTTGGTGAGCGCGGCTTCATTGCAAAGAATTACCTCGGTGCAAGAAATTCTGCCGTACTCTCTGAAATATCCCTAGTGTCTGTTTTACGATATCACTGGCAGCGAGGAACCCAGTAAACCAATCCTTTCTCAGTGTCCACTGGGAATTCACAAAAACAATGGCTTCTTGTGCTCACAGACATCACCCTGGACGTGGGGTTTCAATAAAATAGCATCAACAATCATGGATGCTCTATTCCAAACAGACAATTTAGAGTTCCCTTTTCTCTGCATCATCTTAGTACAGTTGACACAAGGCTTCGTATGTTACACTTCGCACCTATATATTTTGAAATTACCCTGTTCGGTAGGCCTGTATTCTGGGTATAGAAATCGTAATTCATGAAAACCCCCATCTGCGACCACGTCCGACACAAGTGTTAATGTGGATTTTTAAAATGAAAAATACCAAGCCAGACTGGGACTCGAACCCAAACCTCCTGCGTGATAGGTTGAAGGTCTAAACACTCAGCCACCATAGGGGTTATATAAGCATGCAGTAACATAGCTTTGAATATAGGTCATTAACGAAAGAAAGCAAATTTAAAGATCTCATTCATTCATTCATTCATTCATTCATTCATTCATTCATTCAAACTTCACCACCAACAGAAGCAAGCTTCCAATTATAAGTGGCTTACACTGATACAATTTATATACAACATATTATATAGCTAATAGTGAAAAAACAAAACAAGCAACACAAACGAAAGAAAGAAGAAAACGTAATGGATGTTAAATATTATAGTTAGTTAGTGGGATTTAAAAAGGGCGCGTCAATTACTCTGGATATTTGCGCCCTTATCTAAAATTCTTCAGAAACAGAAACGTCAACAATACGATAGTTTAAATTCTAACACGAAACTGAAGCATGTTGTCACAGTATATTGTAGTTAATATTAGTGCCAAATGTCAATATAATAAAGTAGAATTATTTAAAAATTAGAGTAAAGGTATAATAATACGCTTATTCATAATTTAAATACCTAAGAAAGTATAGTTCTTTTTAAAATTGTATATAATTTTTTTAATTGACTATTACACTTTTACTACGTCACACTACTTTTGACCAATAAAACGGTACGAAAGGACGTCTTTCAACCAATCATGGCTGCTTATCCCATAATTTTATCGCGTCCCTAGCATTTGTTTAATTTTATCGCGTCCCTAGCATTTGTTTATTTTTATCGGTACCCTAGCATTTGTTTCTTTGTTTGCCAACATTTCAAACTGCACTGGTCTGGACGTCAAAAAACAGAAAATTACAAACCACTCCAGTCGATGCACAGCACTTTCAAATATGACTCGCATTGGCATTCAAGAACAAGAATTAATAAATATCACTGGTCATATATAAAGAGCACCATTCGGAAATCCTGAATAAGATGCGGGATATACCATGTACATCAACGAGTTTACTACTTTTACGCACACCTCCAATATAACATCAACTGAATCACCAACCACTAAAATATTCAAATTTGAAAGTTGTACTTCCAATAATTGTTTCTTTTAAAATTATTCATGTTTATTTTTTATTTCATCATCGTTAATTAAAACGTTTCTTGTTTATTTCATCATCCCTAATTAAAAGTTTTCTAACACTTGTTTATATTATTTAGGTTATGTTTGTTATAGCTTCTGCTATATGATATTATGGATAGTCACGTATCAGAGATTGTTTAATACTAAGATTTATTGAAAATCATCTGTCAAGTGACGTTGATTACTGGGATCCGGATGATTGAAGTGGAATGCAAATGTTTTAATAAAAATGAAACTGAATCAACAAAGCCTTCTTGACTAGTAACCGTTCACATAGTTAAATAAGATTCCATAGTTGGCACAACTGATAACAAGAAAACATAATCATAAAACACTACTGCCATCTAGCGTAATGTTGAGATGGTACAATAATACATTTGAAGACAGTTGTATTTTCGTAAGTCGATTAATATTTTATTGTATTGGAGTACTTTGTTACTTCTAATCTTTATATACGGTACTTTCTTCTAATCGTGTAATAGTCAATTAAATCCCATTCGAGTTTTGATTTTCTCTAGATAAATCAAAACCTGTAGTGAGATTACTGTTGATAAACTGAAATCTAATTAAGAATCACAGTTTAAAAACAGAGTTGTAAGTATTACACATAACAAACATTGGAGAGTTCTTGACGAAAACAGTTCTAAGAATTGGTATAACAGAAGGTTGTCTATGACGTAATTCTGTTCTTTTTACATAGAACTGAAGGAATTTAAGAAAAACACAGTTATTCAATATACCATTAACAGTCTTATAGAGTAAAATTTGGCTATTTGTTATTGTCTAGGTTTTAAAGTTTCATAATTAAATTCAAAAAGTAAATGATTAAATATGAAATTTGCTTTTCATAGGGCGACACGTGATTTTTTTTATATAAGTAACGTAAAAATCTTTTCTGTTCAGATATTTCATGAAAATTATCTAAATAATTGCATGTTTATCCAGCGACCGAGGTGCTTTGTAATTTTAAAAAAATGCCGAGAAAAAGTTCATCTTATTTAGGTGCATATTACGAGTACATTATTTCATTTTTGCATGTGTTTCGAAAAAACTATAGACAGAAATGTCACTCGCAATATGATAAAGGAACTGAATTGTTACGAAAGGCATAAAACTCATAATGAGCAAGTGTACATAAATTTTGTGGCATTCATTTTCTCAGCCAATAGTAATGTTGTTCTGTGCATTACATACGTAAACAGACATTGTCAGAAGACCTATACAGGGAGCAGTACGACATACATAACAATGTAGTTGGGAATGCACAAATACAACGTTAACTGATACCAAATTAACCTCCGGAGAACAATGATGTGCGGTGACTGAATAGAGTGGTTGTTCTCTGGAAGAAATAACACGCGGGACCACCACGGAATGTCATTGAAGCGACTGGTACAACCATTCGTGACAAATAAGCTAATCAGGAATTGATAGTACGATAGTACTGAGCTTGGTGTTTCCTGTGATAAAATCATATCGAATTCTTTCTTTCTATGAAGCTCCATCAGACGACTTATAGCCAGTTTCTCCAAGAAATGTTTAATTTGGCCTAACTAGTGTTAAATTAACAGTCTGTTTATTTGTAACGTTTTCTTAATGTATTTGCCATTCAACATCGTTTTGTTTAAAACAACAACCACTTAACTATAACAGTCGTTAACACTATTTTAACCACTCAATAGCAGTTGGTAATGATTTTGCTCACGTAAGGCACTTTTTTATTGCCTGATATTATTCTTTAAATTCTGTGTTGTAGAGTAAGTCATGAAACATGTATAAAATCATAACCTGGTACAGTAGGCCATGGCCGATAAATAAGAAGACAAATGAAAGTTTTAGGTGACTACTATTGAATCATAATATTATAACAAAGTGAAGTTATAGTACTAATGCTAAATAGATGACTTCTCAAAGAAATGACTTTTGCTGAAAAATTTTTAATGTAATACCCACTGTGTATTTTGAAACACTATTGACATTGGCTATAATTAGTTGAAAAGAGCCAATATCATAGAATCAAGAGTAAATAGTAGATGCTGAATTGGAGTAAGTAGTATATTTCTGCTTGTAGGATTTCAAGTCTGGTTTAAATTTCTTGTAGATTTTGAGGCCTACTTGTTTTGAAAACCTATAGTGTCACAAATTGAGTAACATGCATAGTATATAAATCATCATTCCTAGTTATCTTGCCACGTTAAGATCCCACATTTTCTAAATATTCAATATATACTAGCTCAGCATCAAAATAAGCAGTCAATATGACAATCAGGTGACTTTTGAAGATTACCTTCCGTCTATTAGCTTCCTAAAGTGTCTTTTGAATGTTATGTTATCAGTCATTCACGAAACATTGCTTAAAGAGAGAAATAAAATATTATTTTCACAACTTCTGTTTGAACAGCTGTGGTGTCATCTGCCATATTTAACTATCTGTCAAATGAATTAACTGCATAAAATCCTACATTAGTTAACAAATACTTAACAATCTGTCAAGCCAAACTAGTGTTGAAGACATGAGAAAACTATATTTAACAAACTGTTTAGAATTTAACATTCGTTAAATGCTCTAACAATACTTGGAGAAACCGGCCATTAGACTTAAATTCGACAAGTTTCATTTTAAAAAATCAAGGATCTATGCCGAAGGTACATCCACAACGTAACATACATCTTGTTGCACGGATGCTTGCGAATGAAACGACGGTTTATAATTAATTATATAAAAATTTCATTTTTTTTCTACAAATTAAGCGTTTTGCTTAGTAATTCAGACTCTTGTTTGCTAAATACTCTATGCTGGTATCATATTTTGAACATGATTTTTCAATTTAATTCAGACGTGCAGAAAGTTTTGCTTGGGAATCAATGTTACTACTTTTACATGTGCTTCTCAAGTAAATTTAAATCTGTAATTTACTTAATTGAGTCCATATAGACTAGAGGGAATCCAACGTGGATTGAGATTTACGTAAACACTGATTCCATCGATATGATTTGGACATATTCGACCGTTATTTGTCTCGAATATTTGTGAAATAGGAATTGTTGCCATTTATTTATTTAGTTATCAGTCGGTCTGTTAAAGTAATGAATCGACCTCTTTACAGAGCTCCCGCCATTTCCATGTTCGTTCAGCGCCGCTGAGTTTCTCCTCATTTTCTTCCCATATTAGGCATTACATCATTCCGTCAACATTTCTCCATTTCGTTACCATTCCAAAACATTCCCCTAACGCCTTCTTTTCCTAGTATAACAATAAATTAATGCATCTAAAAGTTGAATGAACTTGTATCCTTGATTAATCATATGGCTATGCTGGTAAATATAGTCTACTTACTGTATACCGTATCAGTATTTTGAATAATCAATCTTTATGGATTAACAAAAAAACAAGTTACACGTCACTGTTTATACGTTTTATTACACTTACAAACGTTTTCACCCTCCAAGGGACATCATCAGGTATGAAATAATAGTCAAATACCTAAAATCAAATGTATAGAAAGATGTATTGTGTTAGTATGAGAATGTACTGTATGCAAGACTCTGTCACATTGTGAGTTATATCCTAGATCATATGTACCCAGATTGCTCGGCGTTATAGATTTTGACGGTAACAACTTTTGTCAGGTTTACTACGAAGCCATCTAGTTGTTACATAAGGAGTCACATCATAACTCCCATTTGAATTCCATTAGCGACTGTACTGGCATCTCGTGTTCGTTTACAGCGGACGAGTGGCGATCCTGGCGGTTGTTCTCTTCAAAGTGCAACCGATTTTTACAGAGGAAAGATCTGTCTATAATTATGTGATCTGGGGTTATACGTATAGCAATAAAAGCAACAAAATATTGTACAAAGTGACGTGAGTCAAGATATCGTGAATTACCTGAAAAGGACACAAATTACATATTATGTACACATTACTAGGAAATATAAAACACTTGTGAATGGAATATGTGCTTGTACAAGTTTGTGTACAAAAGCCTTGTGCCTTGCGAAGTGAATAAAAACAATACTGTATAACTTTTGGTAAAAACTGTCTTTGAAGACTGTTTGTTCCATTTAGACATACTGTGAACCTGTAGGCACTGCTTGTTGTAAGAATTTGTATGATAAAAACTTGTATATATATGGACATACGTCATTATTGAAACCTGGACGACAGAAAATAAAATGAAAATCAATGTCAGTAAAAGTAAGTCAATATCCTTCTGTAGAACACATAAAGAAATTTGTCTCGGATATCAGCTGAATGGTACATCGGTGCCACAAGTGAACATTTGTAAATATCTAGGTATATATTTAAGTAACAAACTGGGTTGGGAGGAACAAGTCACTAATACCACAAGGAAAGCCTGGAAAGCACTACATTTCTCTATGAGTATTCTGAAGAAATCTAACCGAAAGTCAAAAGAATTAGCGTACAAAACCCTTGTTAGCCCAATTATGGAATATGGAGCATTAGGTTGGGATCCGTACAGACAAAACCAAATCGATTCAATAGAAAAGGTCCAACGCAAGGCAGCAAAATATGTCAAAATGGGGAAGGGACATGGTGTGGAGATAGTAAAAGACTTAGGATGGGAACTTCTCAAGTCAAGGCGACGAAAAACCAGACTCACCGCATTGTTCAAGGCACAAATGGGACACAAAGCATGGACCGATATCAATGCTAGATTAGCAACACCATCATACTTAGGAAGGACTGATCATATTAAGAAGTTTAAATGTAGAAAGCAAAGAACGGACGTGGCAAAATTTTCCTTTGTTAACCGCACAATTGTAGACTGGAACAGCTTACCTGCGGCAATCTTTCAGGGTGGTCCTCTTAAAATCAATACATTTAAGGAAAGGTTGAGAAGATTGAACTGAAAATTTAATTGGAGGTGCAGTGTAATTATTTAAGTTGTGTCATGTAATTAATTGAATTGATATATAATTATTTAAGTCGATATGTAATTAATTAAGATGTTATGCAATTTAGGTGGTATGTAAATAAATTAAGGTGATATGTAATTAATTAAGATGATATGTAATTAAGTTGGTATGTAATTAATTAAGGTGATATGTAATTACTTAAATTGGTAGTAGTTTGGTGAAATAGAAGTACTTATGAGTTAGATTTACTTTTGCTTATCGTAGGCGTTATTATGGAATATTTTTTATTTATAGTCCTAGGTTTATTGCATCTACTATTTATAGATTTACGTTTATTTTATTTTATTTCAATTACGTTTATTTTATTTCATGTAATTGTAATTATTGTATATTATATATCACTACCACCGGGTGTATACCCAATTGTAGTGTTAATACATACATACATTCATACATACATACATACATACACACATACATATATACATACATGATTATTTTGTAGTGATTAAATAATATGCATTTAAATTATCTTCCTTTTCATTTGTGTTTTCCAATTTCCAAATGCAGATGTGACGTTGAATATCTTGGGTCATAAAGAAAATGAACAAAATGCTATGGAGAAGATAGTATAGGCTAGACGTAAAATGTTCTGAACGAAAAAAAAAATTGGACGAAAGCTTCAAATGGACCCATGTTAAAATTGGACGAAAATTCTGTTAATCGTTTCTTGCATATATTATGTAATCAATATCTCTCTCGTTTCCTCCTCTTCAATTAATGCGCATGATATAATTACAAATTCTTCGCTATCACTCATGAATTAATAGGCCTAATCCCAAACTCTCTCTAAGCTACATTAAGTAGCGAAATCCTGTTTCTCCTTCCAGCTATAGGGACTGAGCAGGATCATAATTTTCCACACATTAACCCTACTGATTGGATGATCGTTCACCTCTGCTGAGGGATGTGAAATTGAAGCCATCAGTCGGCTTGTAGACCTCGACCCTTCATGGCTGTCACGCCATGGATTTGTTTGTTATTTGTTGTACAAAAAAAAAAGAGAATCTCATTATACGATGAAGAGTTAATACCACAAACAATTTCATAGGACATAAAAATTAATCCTGCAGTAATTAATGTGCAGCGACATAATGGGTTGTATAGGCATAGGAAACATATGTAAAGGTCATGAGGGACATAGAGTTGTGCCAGTCGTTAGTACACAATACATTAACGCAATAAGCTTGCCCTCAAAACAGAAGTGAAACCAAATCTCGTTTCTGTCTGGTCAGGTACAACAAAGGTTTTAGTTGTAATCCTGATATCATTGTCGAAATGTCGCCTAGAACTCTGCGGATTATATTCATACTGCATAAAACAAACCTCCGAGAGTGTGTGTCTTCATTACTAAATTGAAGACCTCGGTGCTACGTAGGTCTAAGTGAGGATCACGTAAGAGCAGTTCCTAAAAGGCTAATTTGGCCGTCTCTTCAGTGTTGCCGACTAATGCCAGATATCACCAAAGAGGGTAAAATCACAATTTCATCTACAATAATAATAATAATAATAATAATAATAATAATCTGATAATTAAGAATAACGATGTATTGCTTATTTACTTTTTTTACAACATCTTATCTTTATGTTCCGAGGTGTTTTCTAAATGGTATCATTTTTGGAAGGAGTATATTTTCCTCCTGGATCTCTCGTACATTATGTTGGTATTTAGTAGATTAATATGATCTAATATTAAAATGTATTTTGTCTGACAACACGAGATTCATTGCTTTGACTAAACAGTTTACGATTCCCTATACCAGGTCGTCAGAACCCGTAAGTGTGGGAAGTACGACGTCAGCCTCACTCCACGTATGTTGGGAATGATCGACTTCCGCGTAGAGTTGTTTACATTCTCTGTCCGTGCAAAGGTCCATCAGTGGCGGCATGTAATTTTCAAAAAGAATTGTGATAAATTCATTGTATTTATAATGCGTTATCTCGTTTCAAAGTTTACAATTATGCTAGATTTCCTGTCGGTAGTCTCTTTGAGATTTCTTTGCACCTAACCTGCTTTAGATTTTCGAAAACTTTCCTCCTATCATCACCTACGGAAACATAAATTTATAGCATTTAAGTAATGAACCTTGAAAGTCACTATTAATTTCAATTCAAAATGAACACAACGAGTGACGTCATTAATTTAACAGTATATAAATAAATAATCAATATACAGTTCGTAATAATGAACTTACCCTAAAGTTTGTGCATTCCATAATTCTTAATATGGGGGCTTTGTTGAAATGTGGTTAATATTGAAATGACGAGTAGAAATAAATTGGGTGGGACACAGTAAACAAGCAATTCTTTCGTCTTCAACAACAAAATAATCATTCCCATTTCCTTTGGAAGTAGTATTTCTTCACGGGTTTAGATTTTGCCATATTTCAGTTCTCTTTAAACTGCAGTAGGCGTATTTATTTATTTATATATTCATTCATTCATTTATTTATTCATTTATTTATTTATTTATTTATTTATTTATTTATTTCGCTGGAGTGAGTTACAATGTTCAATGACAGTATTGACATCTGGCCATATAGCTATCACTCACTAATCAACGTACAATTTATTTATCGTCCTATTACTAGTAAACCAGTTAAGACCAGTAATACAAATTTTGTAAAAACAGGAATTAAAACTTTATTAATGCACGAAAAATCATAATAAATTCTTCAAATAAAATAATTGGTTTTTTGCCTGTATGCAACATTTCGGACTTATTTAATTTCAGTAGAATACATAGCACGGAAAGACAAGTCGGGGACTGTACTTAACTTATTTTAAACAAAAAGTGGACTTAATCGGCTTTACTAGTAATAGGACGATATATACATTATATACATTATATGCACACATACATTTTTAAATTTATTTTACATGTCTTTTAACTTATTTATTTCCCTCATTCATTTTTCTCTTACTTTCTAAAGGTATATTCCTAAGGATTTTATTATCTGTTCATTCGTAATTCTTGATAGCGTATTGTATACCTGCCGCCGCGAGAATGAGTATTGATACAGCCGAGCGTAACTAGAACGCCATGACCGCTCTGGTAGAAAAGGTGGTGGGGTAAGAAGGAGTAGTAAGGCAGGCGCTCTGAGGAGCTACAGTTCTGCAGGTCTGCATTCGACCCAACTTTAAAATAACTCAATCAAACAACTGAAATAGAATTTCTTTCTTTCATCTCTTTTTCTCGTTTCCTCGCTCAGTTTTTCGGTATCGAGAATCGTATTTTAATGGATCACACATTCGACAGATATGCATTGCTGACCTCCCTGGGGAGAGGAAGAATCCCAGGAAAAGTTCCAACTACGATCTTGCCCACCACTAGTATCATTATGTAATCTATAAATGAGAGATCTGATATCTGACCAGTACTCGAACCGGGACCACCTGAATGAAAGACTAGTGACCTAGATCATGCAACCACCGTAGAACTAACGAGTCTGTGGAAGACACAAACTGAAGTGGAGGCAACCGAAAACCTTTTGTATTAAACCAGACCGATCTGAATAATGACTCCTAAAACTCTTTAATTCTTGGTGATTACGATAATGATATGACTCCTGGCTCTTTATACGAATCATTTCACTCGTTATAGATCTCGTTCGCCACTAATTATTCGCCTTAATGAGACTGGATAATTTTCAAAAGTTCTATGTCTGAAATTGCAATCAATTCTGTAACAGGCGTAATTAAGTTATATCATTAATTTCTTTTGATTTATTTTCAGTGCTGTTAGTTACCTTTTACTTTAGTTAGGCTAGAAGTAGCATTGCACTATTAAATTTAATTATGAATTTAATAATGCCAATTAACAGTCCTGATTGACTAACTCTTACGTCCTTTAGAATCTTTGCCCTTCCACCCGTTTGGATCTCTCTCCTTTAAAGGGGAGGTTTTTGTACTGCTGGTACTGATATTCACTTTGCATTCCTCCCACGCAGGCCAGGAAGTGGGAACCGAAAACATATGCTAGCATCGTTTATTTCTCTAATATCGGGCGCGAAGATGATATTTTAACATGGCGGTGGGAAGGGTTGTTTTCTGCTAAGAACATTACCTAGAGATCTCGGGTCTTCTCGGAAATTCTGTTACTGTATTAACTGAACTCGCTACAGAGTTTATCATTCCGGCGATTTCCTGGGATTGTAATCATCTCTGGACGACATGACAGGGGGTCGAGGACGGAAAATAAACCGCTCTTTTCTCAAGATGTAATCTGTTTCTTCTCTCTCTTGGCTTACGATAATTCCTTACAATATGTTTCAATGGACACACTTTGTAGAACATATCAAGAGTACATAGACTCTTAACTTTTAGTCCACAGTTATTTCATTATATAATCTATTCCGCTCTCAGTCAATTAGTCAACGATTTTTCATTAAAAGCGACCCAAGTTGGACACGCAGTATGTACAGAGTGACTAATAGCAGGAAGCACTGCTTAGAGCTTTAATTTTTAATACGGCCTACACATTTTTTACAGGTTGTTTTTCGCAGATTGATGATACCCATCTTACCTAGCTCCGGTAGTTCAAAGACTAAGTACCAGACCGAAAATAGATCTCCATTTTGAAACTTCGACTTTAGCCGTTTTATTTAAATTTCCCTCTACTGTTGAATTATTTTAGGTAATGGCACGAGATGTTTCCATTTAATTGACAAATTCGTAAGCATCTTCAATTCTGAGTAAATTTGTTTAGGAGGAAGCAGAAACTGGAATAATAGGCCTATTTATTAGGAATTTTTCGCAAGTAAAAGGAAGAAAACGCATATGAAACAAAATATTTAGGCCTACTAACATAACTATTAGGTCGTCTCATCAGCAATGTTTGACTTTTAAAGTTCGGCGTTTTGTAAGATTTTAACGATTTTCTTTGGGCAGTGTAATTTACAGAAAGCTATGCTTAATAAATAAATAGGTAGGTAGATAGGTAGGTAGGTGGGTGGGTGGGTAGGTGGATAGATAGATAGACAGACAGACAGACAGATAGATGTATAAATAAGTAAATGCAAGTATAAATAAATAAATGCTTAAACAGATAAATGAATGAATAAATAAATAAATAAATAATAAATAAATAAATATAGAAGTAAAGAAATACAAGTATAAATAAATGCTTAAACAAATAAATACATAAACAAGTAAATAAATACAAGTATAAATAAACAAATAAACAAATAAGTAAATAAATAAGTAAATAAATAAGTAAATAAATACAAATACAAATAAATAAACGCTTAAACAGATAAATACATAAATAAATAAATACAAGTATCAATAAGTAAATGCTTAAACAGATAAATAAATAAACAAGTAAATAAATAAATGATTAAATAAATAAGTAAATAAATGACTAAATAAATAAATGCATGTTTAAATGAGTAAATGCTTAAACAAATAAATATATATAAGTAAATAAATACATTGACAAATAAATAGATAAATAAATAAATAAGCACACTTGAAAATAAATCTAAATAACTATATAAATGCTTCTTTGAAAAAGAAATTAAAAAATGCTTTTTTTCTAGAAGAAAAATCGCTCATAATGCATAACAAATGCATGGTATACAGTAAGATTAAAAATATACTTCTGTTTCTAATTTAACATTACGCTCTAAATGGAATTTTATAACAGTGCTAATAACTTTTTCACAAGCTGAACATTGTGCCCTATTTTCTACCTTGAAAACTAATGATCACTTTCTCACAAAGGATTTAATTTTAATTAAGACGCGTTTAACATTACTCGTGCTTAGCCATATTCTAACTCACAAAAAAGCTCTGTTGATTTACAGCATTGATGAATTACATATTTCAGTTTGCTTTTTAAGTTCTGCACTCGATGTTTTTCGGTCACCGACTTTAGCGAGAGAAAGTCAAAAAAATTACGCTGTCCTCAGAACACGAGTGAAAATACTCAGTGCATGCTGTGCAAATTCACATGGCCACATGAATGCCCAACTCCGGACTAGATAATAACATATTATTCTACATTTGTCTTGTATTTTTGTCTTATTATTATGTTCACAGTTTCATAAATCGGACAAACAGAAATGTTGTTCGCGGTTTAATATCATGAGTTTGAAATTAATATTTACGACTGTATTGCGTGATGTCTGATAAAAAGTTAATGGAAAATTACTATTCCAGATTACAACATCTAAATGTTTTGTTTCAGAGGCTGCGCTTGAAATAATACATAAATACCCACTGCAGACAGATGCAGAGGTCAGAAGGCTTGAGTGTGATTATATTTGCATGTCTGTTTTGTAGCCGTAACCAATCCTCTAATCCCTAGGGAATATAAGAACATGAATTAACAAAAGCCTACACATTGGAATTAAATTTCATGAATTCGTTGTAATAACTACACAATGTGGACCAAAACAATATATCATGCAGGAAAAGAGACTATGGGGGCATGAATTTTATAGATTAAATGCAGAAACTGTTAAATACATAATTCATTCTAAATACAATAGGAGCTACAATAGGAGCGGCCTACTATTTCATACGCTGATATTTATTTATTTTGTTGTCATGGACTTCTATTCATAAACGAGTGTTTAAATACGATTCTCTGGATTACGAACTCCGATATTTATTTATTTATTTAAATCTGTACTACGACTTAATAGACTATACACAGGGGCAGCGATTCCCGGTCGGGGCAAGTTATGTGGTTGAGGTTTTTTCCGGAGTTTTCCCTCAACCCTATATGAGAAAATGCTGGGTAACTTTCGGTGCTGGACCCCAGACTCATTTCACCGGCATAATCACCTTTAATTCATTCAGACGCTAAATAACCTAAGATGTTGATAAATCGTCGTTAATGTAAATGTTATGTTTTATTAAACGACGCTCGCAACTGCCGAGGTTATATCAGCGTCGCCGGTGATGTCGGAATTTTGTCCCGCGGGAGTTCCTTTACATGCCAGTAAATCTACTGACATGAATCTGTCGCATTTAAGCACACTTAAATGTCATCGTCCTGGCCAGGGATCGAACCCGCAACCTCGGGCATAGAAAATAAAGCGTCGTAAAATAACCTCTTAAAATTAAAAAATACAGGGGTAGGTATTTATGGAAATTAATTTTATCATATGTGTTTTTTAATATTGGTGTCGGCGGAGATTGTTGGAGATTGATTTGTACTCTTAGCGGAGATTAATGGAAATCTTGGAAAGTACAATTGTTTTGGAATTGGAGTATTAACCCTGTCAGTATGAATATTACTTTCCAAACAACTCACAGTAAAGGTTCGTTGGATTCTGGTAAAGGTGCGGTATGGCCAATAGACAATATTTGTTGAATTGAGACTATTTAACACATATTCAGTAAAAACGAAAAAAACTTGCAGCCCTCAAATTAACACTTTCAAATTATTAGTGAAATGTTGAATTCTCTAACTTTTGAGTTCACTAATGTAATCAGAACATCTGGAATACCATATAATGTAGCCTACTTTGATATATAACAAATTCAAGTGAAAAAAGAAATTCGAAAAAAAACTCAGAATATGAAATCCGCTATAAAACGACGCAATAGTAATAATTCGCGAATGTGTTCGTTTTTTCCGAGTTTTCCCTCAACCCAATATGAGCAAATGCTGGGTAACTTTCGGTGCTGGACCCCAGACTCATTTCACCGGCATTATCACCTTCATCTCATTCAGACGCTAAATAACCTAAGATATTGATAAAGCGTCGTTAATGTTAATATTATGTTTTATTTAACGACGCTCGCAACTGCCGAGGTTATATCAGCGTCGCCGGTGATGCCGGAATTTTGCTCCGCAGGAGTTCCTTTACATGCCAGTAAATCTACTGACATGAGCCTGTCCCATATAAGCACACTTAAATGTCATCGTCCTGGCCCGAGATCGAACCCACAACCTCGGGCATAGAAAATTAAGCGTCGTAAAATAACCTCTTAAAATTAAAAAAAATACAGGGGCAGGTATTTATGGAGATTAATTTTATCATATGTATTTTTTAATATTGGTGTCGGCGGAGATTGTTGGATATTGATTTGTACACTTAGCGGAGATTAATGGAAACTTTGGAAAATACAATTATTTTGGAATTGGAGTACTAACCTAGTCATTATGAATATTACTTTCCAAACAACTCACACTCAAGGTTCGTTGGATTCTGGTAAAGGTGCGGTATGGCCAATAGACAATATTTGTTGAATGGAGACTGTATTTAACAAATAGTCAGTAAAAACGAAAAATAAAACTTGCAGCCCTCAATTTAACACTTTCAAATTATTAGTGAAATGTTGAATTCTCTATCTTGTAGCCTACTTGGATATATAAAAAATTCAAATGAAAAAAGAAATCCGAAAAGAAAACTCAGAATATGAAATTCGCTATAAAACGACGCAATAATAATAAATTCGCAAATGTGTTCATATTTCGCTAAGAAGAATCTATGTCGCGATTGTTTTATCCGCATATTATTAATCAGAATCACTTAAATCGTAAAGATTAGTAAAACACTCTATTGTGTATCTATTATGTCGTGGTTTTCACGATCTCCATAAATACTCTGCCCTGGCTATATACATTACGACCTCAACTACATTTTTTACTTAAGCGCCTGTAATGGCCTATAGTTACCAAGATTTTCGTTGGATTTAGTATCTGTCAGAAAGCGATTGGTTTTTAAAGGTGATAGATAAGTCATTACTTTCGGATAGCAAGTGAAACTGGAAAGTTTCTGGTTTTGATTCGGCAAATAAATGAATGCTGTTCTTTAATGAAAGGACTTAGGAAAAAATTTCCAACGAATTTGTGTGCCCATTTTTTGCTCAGTGATGGTTCTGCAGGCCTGTTAAACTACAGTGATGTCTCATGTTAGAATCAGAAAAATATAGAGAATGATCGCAGTGGAAATGACATTCTCATGTTCTACACCAAACCACTCCCTAACCCAAAATTACTAATCCACACTCTATCCTTTCTCCTATTATTCCCTCAGGGTTAATCGAGCTGTATTTCATCAGTTACCGTATAGTCAATTGGCTAGTTTCCTAATTACATACAATTGATAGCACTTCAATACAATGTGAATTACCTACAGCTGTTGAATTCAGAGAAATTGTATCTATCAAATTCCAGCTCTTGTTATAAATAATTGAACACGATTTCGACAAAGAAATGAGTTCTGCGAAATCTTAATTGAGAAGATATCTCAAAATCTAAATCTACTCATGAGTCACGTTATTTACTTACGGATGAGACAACTTTTTGTTTAAATTGCAGCGCCAGTCGCTATAACTGTTGATGATGGTCTCCTCACAACCTCCATTGTTTGGCTCAAGTAGACACAACATCCTCAGAAAGTCAATATTTGACCAGGTTTAATGGAAGAGAGAAAAGTTTGTCCATTTTTCACAAAACAAAATTTAAACTATACAGTTTTGCCTTGATTATGTTTCCCAGCTTACAGTCTGTTGTCTTTTAGGAGAACACGTGGTTTCAAGAAGATGGTGCTCATGCAAGTCTTGGGAGAGAAATAATTTATCCTGAACGAAATATTCTCCGGTAGATAGCTCGGAAGAAGAGAAAACATTGTGGCCGGCTAGATCACCTAATCTCAAATCTCTTGATCACTTTTTAAGGAACCACATGAAGTGTAGTTTATTGGTACGGTATATAAAAATATTGAAGACCTTGAAAAAAGGATTATAGATGCGATGTAACAGATTAGTTATGTTGCAAATAAAATGGACAGTTTTTGTAATAGACTGGTATATTGTTTGGTTGGAAATAATCTCATTTAGAGATTCATTTTCAAAATGTAAAATGTTTTTACTATCTTGAAATTTCATTCCCAGTAGTAATTATGAGGTGTACATTTAAAGGATAGAACAATCTCGTTTTAAAAGTGGCACAACTTGGAAAAATTTGTATTATCATAAATAAAATTTAATAAACACCACGTAAAAATATAACATAAGATGCCACTAAAATGATTTGTCACATTCTGTATATGTGGATATATATTTTTTTTAGGTACTGGCGTAATATTACCTGTTTTCTTTACGATAACTTTTGTGTACATAACTTTATGATGAAACTATAAATTATGAATTTAGGAATACTATTCCATACGTTTTCATATCCTAGTAAAAAACGTGAAGAAATTGATGTCATATAAAAAAGTCTAAATAACCTTTATCGACATTTACGCAATTCTTTTTATAAAACAATAAATTTTAAATGTATTTTATACCTTTTATTTAAATATCAAAGAGCATATATGTAGTGTAACACATCTTAAGCATTACGAATTACCAAAAGTTTTAATATAATGAAATAATAGTAGCCACAAATTATTACTGAAATTGATCAGTGGAAAATAATAGGCCTACTAAACATTTAAATCAACCTCACCTCATGCGAGGGAAAAACTTCAACAGGAATGACTGATTAGCCGCTCATCTATATCGGATCTCCATCTTTCCTTCTCCTTAGTGTGTTTTGTGTCGTGAAAGTGACTCAGTTGTGAATAAAGAAAATTTTTTTAAGTGTGCAAAGTTAAAGGATTTCCACAGGATTTAACATCATTATATTGGGAAACATGAAGGTAAAGGACATTGTATCAAATGCCTCAACATTAAATAAATAAATAAATAAATAAATAAATAAATAAATAAATAAATAAATAAATAAATAAATAAATAAATAAATAAATAAATTAATTAATTAATGATAAATAAATAAATGAATAAATAAATAAATGAATAAATAAATAAATGAATAAATGAATGAATAAATAAATGAATAAATGAATGAATGAATAAATAAATGAATGAATAAATAAATGAATGAATAGGTAAATAAATAAATGAAGAAATGAATAAATAAATGAATGAATAAATAAATGAATGAATAAATAAATGAATGAATAAATAAATGAATGAATAAATAAATGAATTACTAAATAAATGAATTAATAAATAAATGAATTAATAAATAAATGAATTAATAAATAAATGAATTAATAAAATAAATGAAGAAATAAATAAATGAATAAATAAATCAATAAATAATTTATTTTCTAAGAGTCCAATTCTCGTTATATGCATTCCTGCACGCACAGACAGATGTAGCAAACAATGTGGTATATACAAGAATTTCATCATCATCGTCAGCTTCAGGGCTTAAGCCATAAGTGGCTCGACCCGTTCTCATGAATTACAACTGCTGTATCAATCTCCTTCTCTTCTGCCGACATTCCTTACATCTTTCGGTTTATAATTTAAAGTTAATTCTGGAATGCGGTCATCTTCCATCCGGTCTAGATGCTCCATCCAATCGTTCCTATATTGAGATATTTTTTTCTGTTAATTTGAATATTTGAGTTCTTTTCGAATGCCATTTCTTTCCCTATTCCATAAAGTATATCCAGCCACACCCCTCAAAAACTTCATTTCTGTAGCTTCTATTCTGCGTTCTTCTTTCTTACTTAGAACCCAAAATTCTGCACCATACATCAACATAGAAAGTGCTACCACTTTGTAAAATTTAAGTTTGGTGTCTTTCCGCGTAGTCTTTAAACATCTTCTTATTGTGCCACATATGTAATTGAATTTATTTATTTTATTTGTAAAATCTTCGTTTTTCAAATATGATAGGTTGCAGCTGCGGTAATTAAAGCAATTGACCTGTTCAAAAGGTTTTCCTTCTAATGTAATTTTAGCTCTTATTGTTTCCGATCCTCTAAATGCAAACACTTTTGTTTTATTAGGAGAAATGTTTAAAGAGTAATTTTTACTTATTATATTTAATTTGAATAAGGCTCTTTGCAGATTATCTTCTGAACTACAGATTAAAACTTGATCGTCAGCGAATAATAATGTGTCTAAGAATGTATTATTAATTTTAAAATGTTCATCTAATTCCGTCATCCATGTTCTCAAGAATTTATGTTGCTAAATCTTTAATAAGTTTCTTTATCGTGAACTTGAGTTAATCATACAAACAACTCAATAGTATACCTCATGTTTTAGCGATGTACTATGATTGTGCCAAGCTGTGGTAAACGAAACTGTCCATTATCGTGTCCACGGCGATGTTGGGTTTACTCGCAGCTCTATTGATTTACTGAGCTTCTTACGGATGAGACAGCTGAAGACACAAAAGTACACAAGCAGATAACTCTCGTGTGATATAATGGACAGGAAGAGCAACTTAAAGTAAAAGAGGCAGTGCGACCTTTCCAGGATTGTGCTTCCTTGACAATGAATTCCCTCAACATTAACTCTAACGTTTATCTAGCATCTCTTCACGAAGGAGACGAGAGTTCGAGCCTGAGAGAATCGTTGACGTTTGTAACAGACATAGCGAGTGCGGTGTATCTTGTTTTTGTCATTTTCCATTTTATCGTTTTTTTTTAATTGGTTGTTTAACGACGCTGTATCAACTACTAGGTTATTTGCGGGTAAAACTTGGGATGATACATACTTTAATGCAAACAATGGCATCACATTGATTAAATATTGGTTTGATTCCAACATACTTGTCTTAAATCATTCTAAAACTACGGTTGTACCATTTTCGTTAACACCTGTTGGTATGAAATCTCCTGATTCGCTCTTGTGTTTAAAAATTCATGTTCTTCTAATAGTTGTAACTGTCCTATTATAAATGAATCTCCTCAAGTTAAATATTTCGGAATAATAATCCACTAACATTTACGTTGGGATAAATATGTTCTTTTTCTGTGCAATAGATTAAGAAAAATTATTCACTATTTTGTCACCCTACGAAATTACTTGACTGTCCATACTTTACGACTGATTTACCTCGCATTAGTACAAGCTATATTACAATACAGCATTATAGGATGGGGTAGTGCTTATAGTACCTCCCTCATGCCAATAACTCTGCTACAGAAAAGAATAATAAAAATATGTCTTAATAAACCTCTTGATTATCCTTCAGAGCTGCTGTATTCAGAATTTAAAGTATTTGACTTCCATCAAATTTATAACAATGTATTACTGAATTTCGTACATAAAAACCGAAACATATTTAATTTATATTCACATAAATATAAAACCAAAACATCAGACAACATATGCTTGACAGTTCCTAAATGTACTACAACTGTAACATATAATCACAGTAGCAACTTCGGTCCAAGGCTTTATAACATTTATTATTATAAGTAAACCAATAAATCACATTCATATTTTAATGTGTAAGTTGCGATATGCTAAAAGCTGTCACGCTGAATCACTGGTAGAGGGGTTATTACTTACCATACTAATTTTCGAACGGAGCTGTAGTAAGCGAAAGCTGTTTGGAGGAATACACTCGTCATAAACCAAACAGACAAACTAAAATTCTCATTGAAAACCAACATTATAGTCCTCTGATCTGAAAAATGTTGGTGATTATGATTTTAAATGGTTCTTATTTCAACATCTGTTCATTGCATAAGTAGAGTAGAATTTATTCTGCCAATGCATTGAAAGTAAATTCATGAATAACAATCATAATATATTTCAATTAATATCATTTTCAGTGGCTATGTCATTCAGTAAACATTAAATCTTGGTCCAGCGACAATGGGGGCAATTCTTTGATCGAAATGAGTTTTGAAATTGAAACGTTCGTAGAAAACCTGACAACAGTCACCACAAACCTCACAAGAAACGACAGAAATCGATCTTATAAAGACCTTACAGTAATCTACACACACACACAGTCACGCACGCACGCACCTCGCGCACACATATACGCACAGATATATAGCTACTTTATATTTTATAATTAGTTACAATATTATTGATTAATGTTTATCTAAATATTAATGCACATAGGGTCTACATTACTTTATATTCTGTATTTTAAAATTTATTGATTTATTTTGATAATAATTGTAACATAAAATATAATATAAATAGAAAAACTTTATCTCGCCCCTGAAAGAGTAGAACTCGTGCTCAGGGGCGGATTCCTGAATTGAAATTAAGAAGTATATAATACAATTTGTCTTATATCTACTACGCAATAAGAATATATGAATTTAAATTTACAATTGGAATTGAAAAGATTAGGATATTTAAATAAAGATTTGTTTTATATTCTTGGGCCTAAATTACTACTATGATTAAATACTGTAGCAGTGTTGCATTTTGGTTCAAACAATCTTAAAGAATTCATATCTTTTGTTTCATAACTATGACAATACAATTCAAAATTATTTCGATTTTTATGTATTAATTTTATTAATACAATATAATAAACTTGTCTTATTACTCCATTAATTTTCACTTAAATTAATGCATATAGGATTTACTTTACTGCATACGTTAGTGAACTCCGTGAATTCTATAGAATTCTATACATAGATGTATATTCCAAGTTGCAAACTTGCATTTTTCTAAGGGTTGTGATATTGTTTGAAAGTGGTGTGTTGTTTACTATTCTATTCTAAATGCATGAAACATATTCAGTTCAAGAGTGCAAACGTAATATCATGCATGTGGTTACATACGTAAGATAAGCTACTGAAGTACTCTACTTCTATGCTAAATTTCTAGGAACACTGTTGTAAAACTACAGTGTGTCGTTAAATAACAAAACACTGTAGAGAGAGCGTCGAGTGTTTATATCTTATGCTGAGTATTCCCTCGGAATATTCTCGAGATGAAACGCTTTATCTTTCATACTATTCTCAACACACAATGTTATGTGTCTAAATTGCTGCTAGAATATGAAAAGACATACGTCATACTGAGAAGTCAGCAGTCTAGTTTAGAGTTTCTACATGTGGTGTGTTTTATTACTCCTAAAATGTTGATATATAACTTAAGAGTGTTAGGAACTGTTCTCGTTAGTTATAAAGAAAAATTTTACTGTCATTTTCCTGAAGAATATGTATATGGAATGAATGTGTACCTTGTACTTTGTTGATTACATGTATATCTTATAATCTTCATTATGGTAGGGTGGTAATGAAAAAATTACAAAAGCTGTGTCGGAATAAACGGAAATACTCGAAAAGAATTTAAACGACAGCCCCTCAGATCACTTCTGCCGAGCCAGGAATGCATTTCCACTACTTTTAGTGAGAAATCGTTCCTTAAAGTCTCGTGATAAAGTCTCACTCAACCTTTCTTTCATATATGTTTTTAAGTAAGTATTTATATATTTACTTATATTATAGGTTAATGATTGGATCTATTTAAACAAAAAAGGATAATTAAAAAACTTTTCAATTATTCGAACACATACTGAATATCCGGATGAGAGCCTTCAAAGTTAAAGTAAAACATCGGAAAGTATAGAGGGTGATTCACGACTAAAAACCCACGTTTTAGGAATCAGTTCTATACGCCATTTTGAGCATAAAATTTCATAAAAACATGGAGATACAGCTGATTGAATCCTACGGAAGTAGCAGTGGTTTTGAGCAGAATTATTCACTTAAAATGCATCAATATTAATTCAAAATGCTGTATTAATCATAAAACAAACATACCTAAGATTGGAAGCAGATTTTCAAATCCCTCCTTTCACTTCAATGTACTTGGCCGCACGGATGTGAATGGCGCTTAGCGTTGCGTACTTCGGAACGGCTGTCGCTGATAAGCCCAGCTAATAATCACCAGAACTATTTTCCCCTTCATCCCCGTACTTCACGTCGCAGTACAACCCTACATTAAGTTTACGTTACAATATTTCTATTACGATGTAAGCAAAAGCCTGATTCACAATATGATGTTTAGATGTTTACGAATAAAAACTAACGTTAATAATCGAACCCATGTTCTTATGACATTTTATGCTCAAAGTGGCCTGTAGAACTGATTCTTAAAGCACGGGTCATTAATCGTGAATCCCCTGTATATTACAACTACACAATTCCGATTTCTATTCACAATGAAACTATTGACATTAACGCAAGGAGATAAACATATGACACAAAGATTAAGAAGTACCTATCATTCACAATGAAAATTTTATTTTCAATATTAATGTAATTCTTTCTTCCCTATATTTTCTCTTAACCATTTGCAGCATAGTGGTTGTCCAGAAGAACCATAGTTTTCTTTCTTTCTCTACAATTATAGCATAAATGTTCCACCATGCAACCACCCCTTGAGGATTACATAGTGATGCCATCTGTGTGTAAAATTGTGTGCAGAGTTGAAATTTTGATAAAATTGATGGAGGCTTAATTATGATCCACGATATGAAAAACATAAAAAAAATACATTTGTGCTGTGAAGGGTTAAAAATCAATTTTTACATGATATGTGTTTCCTGTCGTAGGCGTAACGATGATATTGAAATAAAATTATTAACTTAAAGGGAAGCCATTCCATTTTAGCGCTATACGATACTGTGTTTTTTTTTTCGAATCACGTCAACGTGTGTAGTTTGCAAACATTCATGTCAATATCTGAAATGTTACTCTCGATGATTTAATAAATCATTGTGAATGGTTCTTGGCCGCAAGATTTTGTGTTCACGTTGCGGTTGCGTTTCATTGTGAATGACCCTTTAAAGCAGGGCCGGGCATGAGAGCGGCTCTATTTAGTCGGCCAGAGCTGCTCTCGCTCCGCAAAGCACTTCAATTCCAAGCCAGAGCAGAACGCTCACGCAGTGGCGGACTCGCATTACAGCTACCTTCCCTGCATTAATATAACAAGAGCCACGGTTGTTCTAGTCATTCAGTCTGTCAGTACATAATAGTTTATAAGGATATTACATCAATCCATTGTACATTACAGAATTTATAACACTCTTATTAGTTTAATGAAATAAACTTCGCTCTATGCACACACAAGTCATTAGGCTTATTTACATAACCCATACGCACATACTGCAATCTCCTCACCACGGTTCTACGAGACAGGCGTATGGCTTCTACTTCCCCTACTTGCTGTGGACAGAGTTCATCTGCCAATGTAATTAAACATCGCTTGATGAATTCACCTTCGTTGAATGTTTTCAATTCCTTTGCAATTTCGTGGCAAATTTTGTAGCTAATTCTCATAACCGATTCACTAGGTGCATTATTGTCATCCTGTTAATACATAATATAATATAATATAATATAATATAATATAATATAATATAATATAATATAATATAATATAATATAATATAATATAATATAATATAATATAATATATGACCATAAATTAATACAACTTAAAGAAAATGTTTCTCAGGTACATTATATTAGAGTATCTATTCGATATTTATATTGCATTATAAGTTATTATAGTACATTTAGTAATATATATATATATATATATATATATATATCATATTATATATCATAAACTGTAATATACTATATGATATATCATAATATTTGTATAATTTAAAATTATATATTACTAAATGTATAATAACTTATAATGCATTATAAATATCAAATAGATACTCTAATATAATGTACCTGATTTCTTTAATTTACATTAATTTATGGCGTTCATTACCAACATATTTGTCATATTCAGTAGCAAGTTGTAAAGAATAATTTCGTTGGATATTGAACTTCTTAATCAGTTGGAGTGTCTTATGCCAAATTAAACACTTTGCAAATCCACTGCTCTCTACCAGAAAGAACTCCCCCTCCCATGATACATTAAAAAGCGGGACGCTTTAGTGTATGAGCGGAAGCTCAGTCTTCAAAGTTCGCCAGAGTCACCACTGCACCGACACTGAATGACGTACAGTATGCTTACGTCACGGCGCTCGCAAGATCGGCTCTTTAAAGCACACAGCGCTCATTTCTCAGAATCACGTAATGTGCCCAGCCCTGCTTTAAAGCATACCTGCACAAACAGCGCTCAACGAGCGCGCGAGCTCCTTCGGAGCGGGAGAGCTGTGTTTACCGCTCGCCGAAACGGAGAGGAAGATACGTCAGAATGACGTAGACTTGCTGTAGGTAGAGGAGAGGGAAACGACCACTCAGCTATCTAGTGGAGTGCAGTGTGTAGACCTATTCTCAGTAACTTTTTCATGTTCCTTACCTACTGCTACAGTACAGTATGGAGGAATCTAAAAGACGGAACATAACATTTAACGATTTACAGCTCGAAATTATTGATCTTCAATGTGACCTAAGGGCTAAAGATCGTTTCATTAATATTACTAGCCTGGTTGAGTTTTACAAGACTAAACATTAGCAATAATATCCACGACTACACAGGCTGGATATGGAAATGATTGCTATGTTTAGCTCAACATTTGCAGTACATTTGTGAGCAAATGTTTTCTATAATCAACTTTAATAAAGGCAGGCATCGAACATCTGTAACTGATGTTTCATTACGATCAATAGGCTACTGTTCCTTTCAGCTGCCAACAGCATAAAACCTCGTTTTGATGTACTGATAAATAAAAATATAACAAAAAGGATATTGTACATTTAAGTAGCTGTAGAATTTCTATTATTTCTGTAAAATAAAATTTTCTTTATTAATTAATAATAGTCCAAGATAGTTTTGCAAACACTGAACGGGAATTCATTTCATAAACACTCGTAATAGTACTTCCTTTTGTGTGTATTTTGTACGAGATCACCCCTTCTTCCAGTCCACCCTTATACAGAGCGCAGCTAATATCTGCATTCCGCTCATGAACTGCAGGCCTGCTTTAAAGCCTGTTACATCTCTTCATCGTCGTTCCAGTAAGCTGTACGCACGTAAACCTTCAAATATAGAAAACTATCCGGTTATGATTTTGATGTATTGACGAATTATGCTCAAACGTATATCAGAGACTTTGAAGAAAGTTCCTAATGAACGTGTCCATCATGTCATGCGTCAGGATTTGGGTCTGAGATAATGATCTGCCGAATGGATCGCTAAAGGTCTGACCGCTGATCAGAAACGAAACACAGTAACAATTTCCAAATTGATTTGCTGTCGTTCTGAAGACGATTTCTCTTACTTTATCGATCGTATTGTAACTTTGGATGAAGCACGAATCCCATCATTAAAATTCAGAAACAAAAATGTAAAATCAAAATAATGGAAATACTCCGACTCTACATCGGAGCAAGCACGAAATATGGGAAAGAAACGAAGATGGATGAGGGGAAATGTAATTATGATGGCGAAACGAGTCTGAGATCATAATGTATGTTAAAAGTTACCCAGCAATTCTGCTTCATTTGGTTGCGGAAAAAACTGAACGATATAACTTGTTCCAACCTGGATTTGAACCCAGGCTAACCTTTATTGCACAGAGGTGGGCATTATGTTGAATATGTAAAAATTAGTTTTGAGATACAGTAATTTTTTCCTATGTTAAGCTTCGAATTTTCCTAGTCAATATCGTCTCGTATTTCGCATTTGTCAGGCTTCTTTCATTAAAGCAATTTAAAAATGCTTTGCATGCAAGCAGAGTTCAATTCCTTTTTAATATCGTTGCCTTCAGATTCCTCCGTAAGGCCTAAAAAGTGTTTAAGATTCCGAACATGGTTTTAATTTAGTAGTCTCTAATGAATTGCTGCACTGCATTCATAATCTTTGTAATATTTGAAAATAACATTCTATATGGGCTTATTGTTGAAATCTCAGGAAATGTTTAATAATGACTATTTCATTTACATGACGTCATTCCATTTTCGACCAATGAAGTATAATGACATTTTGAATTGCAACCAATCACAGTCATACATCGCGATACTTTTTGGAATTCGATTAATCACAATCAATTTATTGCATGGTATTTTTTGTTTAGTCAGTATCGCCAACTGTTTCCGCGTAAATCGATGAG
Source organism: Periplaneta americana (assembly GCF_040183065.1). NCBI lineage: Eukaryota > Metazoa > Arthropoda > Insecta > Blattodea > Blattidae > Periplaneta > Periplaneta americana. The sequence goes on from NC_091124.1 coordinate 45,206,810, forward strand.
CATGAATCCATTAATGTAACGATAACGTAACAACCAGCATACAATTTAAAATGGAGAGAATTCCAAAACGTTTTGGTGTTGTGTCGGGTAGTGAAATTGAATTAAATGATTCAAACCTCAAACCCAAATAAACAATAAAAACAGAGCTAACTAATCAAATTCACGAGACTTACCAATGCATCTGCACTCAAGCCATACCTACAGATTAACGAAAAAATCATACGGAAGTACTAAATGAAGTGCGAAATCCTAGTTCCACATCTACATCTACTAATTCCATGTCCATTGTATCTAAAGAAAATGACACTCCTTCATTGAGATTTGATAACTGTATTTTTAACAATTTGTTTATTTAATTAATGTATTAATCAGGTTATTTGTAATTATATTATAAAATGTTTAAATTAAATTATGATTTCAACAAATAATGAAAATGCATTTATGTTATACTGTAATCACAGTCTAGTATATATAGTCATGAAGATCAATACGTACTAAATATGCATCCATAGATAATTGCTAACCACTAGGATCGCTACTATCGCCTCATTACAGACAATGCGAAATAGTACCTGCACAGTTTATTGTTCCTAGTACCCTCATAAACTCAAGCTTCGTGACTGTATATACTAGACTGTGCTGTAATAAAAGAGAAAAGCGCAGTACATGTAATTAACATTTAAACCTGTATTTCGCTTTTCTCAGTTGGCATTACTGAATAACATCCAGTTTCTTTATTGCAGTATTGTTTTGTATTGTATTGTATTTATTAACATTCCATGGTATTCATACATGCTTACAGCTAGAATATGGAACAAGTCAAAAAACTTAATACTATTATAAAATCTTAAATTATAGTCACAGTCTAGATGAAATATATACAGAAGAGATTTACAATATAGTCTACTAGTACAAACAAAGTTTTAGTATCAATTTTATGAAGTGTTATTGAATGTCATGAATTCACCTACACAATAGAAGGCGTGAGAAATTAGGTACTTCTTTAATTTGGCCCTAAATAGTTTTATGTTTTGAGTTTCATTTTTTATTTGACGTGTATTTATGCTATGAACTGTTGAATTAGTTACAAAGTTTTCACGATTACATACGAGGAAGGTTATTAATGAAAAGATATACTGACAAGTCATGGGCATTATTTGTAGTTTTTTGAAAATAGTCCTACACGATTCCCTAGATTTGGCACCTACTATTATTCTAATTACTCTTTTTTGTAATAGAAATATATTGTTACTATCTGTGGAATTTCCCCAGAATATTATTCCAAAACTCATTACCGAGTGGAAGTATGCAAAGTATATTGTTTTTAAGGTATTGATATTTACTAACTTTTGCATAAATCTAATAGCAAAACAAGCTGAATTTAGTTTGGAGGTAATTTCTTTAATATGATTTTTCCAATTTAACACATTATCGATTTTTAAGCCAAGAAATTTAGTTGTTGTTGTTTCTAATAGGGATCTATTATTAATTATTGCGCTAGAAATTTGCGACGTTAAATTTGGACATGATTTAAATTGAATTATGTTAGTTTTGTTACAATTTAATACTAATTTATTGACTGAGAACCAGTCACATATTTTGAAGAGAATTTCCTCTGTTGAAGATTGGAATGTGTTGGAGTTATTGGCTGTAATTTATACTTGTGTCATCTGGAAATAATATGGGATGACCTACATCTTTTATTAGGGGGGCAAGATCATTTATAAACACTAGAAAAAATAGGGGACCTAATATTGATCCTTGAGGAATTCCATTAAATCGATATTCATTTTTTTTTAAACTTCACAGTGTCTGATTAGGTAAAGTATTCATAAATATATAATTATTAACATTTTGTGAGCGAATTTTAGGGATATATTATTTACATTTTTATTTTATTCACAGAATAGTCCTAATAAATGTTACTCCAGGTCTGAGTTTTCCCAGATAAATCTCAGACCTCTTTTGACATTACTTAGATAATTAATTGTTCCATAACTACGGGGCGGACATTTTGAGTGATTGTGAGAAAACCTGTACTACAAACACGTCCACGGTATATCACGAGGAAGGAGAGTGTCGCCATCTGTTTTTGTGTGATGCTCACTGAATCCATGGCTACCCTCCCTTCTCTCTCTACCCGTACAAGCTCTTTAGCAGCACTAAATGCAGGCCGAGTGCGTACACATATCGGACTCGGGATGTAGCTGTAATAAATCGCTATCCAATAGAGATGTCACAATTCACTGGGCAAGCTTCCTATATAAAAGCAGCAGTACTACAGTTAAAGCATTGTTTTCCGAGCACAATTCACAGAGCTTCCTAAATTACACGTAGGTGCAATATTCCTCAATTGTACAGTTTCAATTAATTTGAAAAATCCTTTTAATCGTATTTGAACATAACAAACCACAAGGTTTGTCATTTTTAGATCATGCTTTAGAATCATATTATGTACAAAATTTCGTTTCGTGTAGTTGTCATTTCAATAAATGAAATCGTACAGACTAATAAGTTTATGTTATGAACTCTCATCACAATGCGCACATTATTAGAGAAAGAGTAATGTACAAAAAAGTGGCGGGGGTTTTGAAGTCCCTTGGATTTCGTGAAATATTTTGACATAGAATAAGACTTTTCCCGTATCGAGTACGGGCACCTGTTCCGGAATCAGTGGTGAAACAAAAAAGTGACACAATTTCAAATGCTTACTGTATCAACGCTGAGAGACAGCCGAATACTAATGTTATCAATAGTTCTGTCATGAAACACTGTAAATTGCGTAACCACGCGCAATGACATCATCTCCTCTCGCTATGGGCCTGAGGGTGCCAAAGTTGGAAGTTGCATATAAAATTAGCCGTGCCGCGCTTCCTCTTTCAGTTATATCTCAGCATCGAGAGTAGCTAGAGATCTGTGCGACGCCTTTTTTATTTATGATTATGAGTTATGCAATATTAAAATGACTATTACACTACGTCATACTACTTTTGACCATTAAAACGGTACGAAAGGACGTTTTTCAACCAATCATGGCTGCTTATCGCATAATTTTATCGCTTCTCTAGCATTTCTTTAATTTTACCACTACCATAGCATTTGTTTCTTTGTTTGCCAACATTTCAAACTGCAAATTCTTCTCGGTAAGGTACTATAAATCATTCTTTGCTATCGTAATTTGTTTCCCGCATAGATAGTCGATTGTAAATGTCGGCTCCTTTCAAACATTTTGGTGAAGGTAACTTAACATTAGTGAAATAGAATTTTAGTAAGTCAATTAATATCTATTTTATTATATTAGAGCAGCCACCGGCGTGGCTCAGTCGGTTAAGGCGCTTGCCTGCCGGTCTGAAGTTGCGTTCGGGCGCAGGTTCGATCCCCGCTTGGGCTGATTACCTGGTTGGGTTTTTTCCGAGGTTTTCCCCAACCGTAATGTGAATGCAAGGTAATCTATGGCGAATCCTCGGCCTCATCTCGCCAAATATCATCTCGCTATCACCAATCTCATAGACGCTAAATAACCTAGTAGTTGATACAGCGTCGTTAAATAACCAACTAAAATTATATTAGAGTAATATTTCTCCTAATTTTTATATACTTTCTTCTGATCGTGCAATAGTCAATTAAATCCCACTCGAGTTTTGATTTTCTCTAGACCTAATTTCGGAATGTCGCTCCATATGAAGATAAAATAATAGCTATATAAATTTATCTCTTGGTTTCTTTTTATATTATTGTTTTATTCGAAATTACTGAATTCAATTTTCTTCTTGTTTATTTTCCTATAGCTAGCCTTTTCTTAATTTCCAAATCATAGTACCAACAATATTAAATATAACCGCAAGATAATTTTGTGAATCTACTCCTGAAATAATATCACCACTAAGAAGTCGTTGTTTCATTCTCGACAGCAGATGTTCAGGTTTTGCTATATTGATTCTTAATCCCATTTGTTATATTCCTCTAGTTTTCTAGGGTTGTAATTTATATCTCTCTTATCTCATTCCATTACGACTTTATGCTCAGTAAAATGTATTGTGAATAACCTGCTATTAAAGATATTGATAACCAAGTTCAAAACTACCGGGTGTCCCACTCGCTGCCGAATCTAGCATTTAATTTCCTTAATAATTCCAACACCAATGAAGACATTGCAATGAAATTGGAGCAGGAGTTCCTTCGTTGTGTGGGAAATGAAATGGAATGTGTGTCGCGGTCCTCGTAGCTTTTGTTATAAAGGAGTAGCGGTCCGCCAGCCAGTCTGTCTATGGCCACCGCGCTCGCCCGATCTGACGCCGCCTGATTATATTATTTTTGTGGCAATATCTCAGAGGGAAAGCTTTTTTATACAAACTACGAACCATAGATGCCTTGAAAGCAAACATTACCGAAGAAACTCAAGCAGTGACAGCCGATGCACTGGCAAGGACTTTCCAAAATATGGCGTGCCGGGTTTAATCCTGTCTGGACATAGTTGGTGCTCACTTCCTGCATATTTGATGAAGTTTTCACATTTCTCACAAAACGAGGTGGGTACGCTTCAAATTTCATTGCAATATCTTCATTAGTGTTAAAATTATCCAAATTCCGAGTTCGGTAGCGAATGGCACACCCAGTACAAGAATAATTTAAAGGCAGGCTTATATTTTTAAGAGAGTCGATCCATTCGTACATGCTTGAGGCAAACCTTTGGTTATATTAACCCTTAAATTCGCAAAGTATCCTATAGGATACAACATGTTAATAGGCTATATACTATAATTTTAATAGAAAAATATAAAAAATGGTAGGAAAATTAAAATTTCACAATATTATAATATTGTACAACATATAAAAATATATGGATATTGCTATAGTTGTTTTCTTTACAGTCTGACACGGTTTGATAGACTAGTGTGAGAAATGAAGTTTTGCCAATTTAAGGGTTAAAATAAATTTTTCTCAACAGAACGACCCTGACTTTATTTGAATTGCAATATTATAACAAATCATTTGTTATTCTGACATACTACATTCTGTTGTCCTATAACCAAATACCTTACTATAATAATACCGCACAGCTAGCAGTTCTGTGCGCGAACGACGATGGTGCTGCTACCTAAACGGCCGGTGTGGAGATACTTACGATTGGTGCTGTGTTAAAATGCCAGGGTGTATATGTTCTGTTTATAATTGCTACAATTACAGTATTACGTACTTTCGATTTCCGAGAGGTCATAAAACATGAGTCAACAAAATTCTTTATTAGGCCTAATGCCTTTCTCTCTGTGTTCATAGAACAATAAAAGTCAGCTTTTTTTTATTTAAGCCTAATAAATGAATAGAAGTTAAAATATATTGGAAATTTTTAAGGTTTTAGCAAATTAAGTTTTATTGTTGTCCACATGCCTTTACTAATTACTACAAGCATCAGATTATACCATTTTTATCTTTGCAGTTGTCAGCAATGGGTATATAAAGCGTTATTGTAAATTCATTCTTAATGTCAGAATTAATTTTGTCTCACTAAAGCAAAGAAAAAATACGCAATATTTCTCATAATATGCAGCTTTGGTATAAAATAATGTTACATTAAATACGTTACTATTCAATTAATATTTGTATTTTTGGACGTAATTCCACGCCACTCCGCTAGATGTCAAGTCCGTGATATTTCGCACTCACGTCAATCCTGCTAGCATACAGCTGTCCGGTATTATTATAGTAAGGTATTTGCTATAACTGAATTGATTGAATGTAGCCTAAATCTAATCTAATCAACATTTTATTCTGAATAGTAAAGCGAGTTCATCTTTCTTTCAAACAGCCTTTGTAATTTGCATCTGTGGACTTCAATAGGCATCCATTTGTAATAACGTTTCAGATAGTTTTATTATGTTTGTAACGTTAGCTAAATTCGCTTTCACTGATGTTTAATTCAAATCTGTCATTATTTTATCCTTGTTGCAATTATAAATTATTAAATTGTGGTTATTGAGGATATTACTAACCTGTAATATATTGTTATAAGCTTCACACGTTCATTTGTGATTACTAATTTGGTGGACGTAATTACCTTGTTTATAACAGAAGCGTTTATCACAGTCAGACGTGTTGGCTATTAATTCGCATGACTGCTGATCTGGGTCACTAAATAGGAAAATTAATCGGCTAAAACTCTGTAGGTTTTGCTAAACTGTTTAATGTTTTAATGAAAGACTCGAATGCAGAATGCAATATATATATACATAATTTAAATATTTCTGTACTCACATAGGCTGAACTCAACTTATGTTTTGAATTACACAATTTTCATAATTTGCATAAATAACTATAAAAATAAACAAACAATTAAACATAACAAATAACTAAATCTTCTAATTCTAGTAATAATGACAGTTTTATTTATTAATTATTGTTAAAGCAATAATGTGCTAGGCACCAGGGATGAGCTAATGTAATAGGACAAGGCTTGCAATAATAGGCCTAATGCAATAATACTCATGATGATTCAATTCAATTTATTAGGTCATTAGACGTACAGTTACAGGCTTCGTCACATATTCTTTGAAAAACATATATTAGCCTATATTCGAAACACACAAATATAATTGAAATAATAATAATAATTCTTTATTTATACTGGCAGAGTTAAGGCCAAACACTCTACCAGGTCACAAAGTATACAAGCAGTTAAAATTTAACAAAAAATTAAAGAACAAAATACTAACAAATTACAAAATAATAATAATAATAATAATAATAATAATAATAATAATAATAATATAATAATTTATTTATTTATTTATTATTAATATTTGTGTGCTGAACAACAGCCAGAGGCCAATTATAGTTCAGCACAATACACAAACAGAAGATACAAAGTACAAAAACAATTAAATAATATCTTAAATAAACAAAAACATACATAAATAAAATAGATAACAAGAACAGTAAATACTAATAATCAAAACGAAACTATACCTTAAAAGGATCTAAATTGTGCCCATGCAAATTTGCATATTTTATGCATCTACAGACTGGAGAAAGTGATTTAGAATTTCTGTTATAAACATTTTTTTGAAATCTTAAACCTTTTGTAGGAATACGAAGGCTGATGTTGTTTATGATAGACTCACAATCAAGGAAATAAATTTGTATTTAATACTGATTCAGATAACCATGTTTCAGTAAGACAGATAATGATATCATTATTACTTACTACATTTTGAAAAATTTCATCAATTTTTGTATTAAGACCACGAACATTTTGGTAAAATATCTCAAGATGATTATTAGAACTGTGCATTGAGAGTTAGAGAATAATATTAAGAGGCATTAACCCTAGAATCAACTGAAGTACCTGGTGGAGCAAAATGCTGCTCAGGTTTAAGTTTACCAAAAAAGGGTGCAATGAGGCATCCCGCAGGCCAAACATCAGAATTATTGATTAACTCAAAATCCCTCTCATCAACTGATATGTGAAAAGAGGAATACGACTGGTATTTAGTTTTCAATTTCGTTATTACGAGAGACCTAAGTTCACGTTGATGAAAGAGTGAATCCTTAATAGTATTCTCGTTTACATTAGGACTAAATCTAGAAACAAAAAGGGATTTGGTTCTGATTCTCTCTGGAGCCATTTCTAAGTTGCTATTAGTTAAATAATAATACTAATAATAATAAAATCGACACTAAACAACATGAAAATAATACCATAATAAAAAAAGAAAGTAAAATACATTGGGATATAGTGAAAGCAACTCATTTAGTACAAATGGTTAATATGGAAAATCATAAGGAAGAATATATCAAAATGGAATGTAATAAAATAATAATAAAAAAGAAAATAAATACGAAAATTAAATAAAATTTACGATAAAAAGGCAATGATAATAAATTCATCGGCTGATAAAGAGAACAAAAAGGGGAAAAGAAGGAAAAAGAAATATATAGCCTATATTTTATACAAAACTATGGCAGAGAAAAGGGCCTATAACTGAAAGGAAACTAATTCAAAAAGTGCAATTTTAATTTATTTTTGAAACTAGACAGTGTCCGACAGTCTCTGACATGTTGTGGTAGAGAGTTCCAGAGATGAGCTGCAGAGACCGTGAAAGATGAAGAGTAGAAGGATGTTCTGTGTTTAGGAATGGAGAGAAACGGCAAACTTTAAATAATACAATGAAAACATGAAATAATTTCTAACTTTTAAATTAATGAAAACACTTCACCGTTAATGTATTAATTGTATCTAGTTGCAATGATTGGCTAATAAAATATAATAATAATAATAATAATAATAATAATAATAATAATAATATTTATGAAAAAACTTTATAATTATACAAATTCTAAATTTATGTAAAATTAACCACATTTATTGCTCTACAAGTTGGCAGTTTTAACGTATCTAGAAGCTGAGAAAAGACATTTAGAATTTTTCTTCCATAAAAGATTGTGACTTACCATGTCTTTCATAGCAACACGAAAACAAAAATGTTGTTTATGAAAGTTTCTCAGGTTATATTACCTTTAAAGATTTATAAAATCTAGCCATCAAGATCTTAACTTCTGGAATATAGTATGGCATTTGAAATAATGGTAATCTTTGTCATAGCTGAATTTTTCGGGGAAAAATATATACGAATACAACGATATGAATTACATTTTATTTTAAATAATCACTTAATCATAATAATAATAATAATAATAATAATAATAATAATAATAATAATAATAATAATAATAATAATAGTAATAGAATAATACAATAATAAATTAATACTTACTTACAAATGGCTTTTAAGGAACCCACAGATTCATTCCAGCCCTCATAAGTCCGCCATCGGTCCCTATTGTGTCTAAGATTAATCCACTCTCTATCATCATATCCCACCTCCCTCAAATCCATTTTAATATTATCTTCCCATCTACGTCACGGGCTCCCCAAAGGTCTTTTTCCCTCCGGCCTCCCAACTAACACTCTATATGCATTTCTAGATTCGCCCATACGTGCTACATGCCCTGCCCAAATAAAACGTCTGGATTTAATGTTCCTAATTGTCAGGTGAAGAATACAATGCGTACAGTTCTGCGTTGTGTAACTTTTTCCATTCTCCTGTAACTTCATCCCTCTTAGCCCCAAATATTTTCCTAAGAACCTTATTCTCAATCACCTTTAATCCCTGTTCCTCTCTCGAAGTTAGAGTCCAAGTTTCACAGCCATACAGAACAACTGGTAATATAATTGTTTTATAAATTCTAACTTTCAGATTTTTTGACAGCAGACTAGATGACGAAAGCTTCTAAATCGAATAATAACAGGCATTTCCCATATTTCTTCTGTGTTTAATTTCTTCCCCAGTGTCATTTATATGTGTTACTGTTACTGTTGCTACAAGATATTTGAATTTATCCACTTCTTCGAAGGATAAATATCCAATTTTTATAGTTCCATTTCGTAAAATATTCTGGTCACGAGACATAATCATGTAGGCCCTACTTAGTCTTTTTGGGATTTACTTCCAACCGTGTCGCTTTACTTGCTTCAAGTAGAATTTCCGCGTTTTCCCTAATCGTTTGTGGATTTTCTCCAAACGTATTCACGTCATCCGCATAGACAAGAAGCTGATATAACCCTTTCAATTCCAAACCCTATGTGTTATCCTGAACTTTCTTAATGGCATATTCTAGAGCGAAGTTAAAAAGTAAAGGTGATAGTGCATCTCCATGAATTGAAAAAGCATCAGATAGAAACTGACCTATACGGACTCTGCTGTAAGTTTCACTAAGACACATTTTAATTAATCGAACTAGTTTCTTGGGAATACCAAATTCAATAAGAATATTATATAAAACTTCTTTCTTAACCGAGTCATACTCCTTTTTTATATCTATGAATAACTGATGTACTGTACCCTTATACTCCCATTTTTTCTCCAATATCTGTCGAATACAAAAAATCTGATCAATAGTCGATCTATTATGCCTAAAACTACACTGATGATCAGCAATAATTTCATCTACATATGGAGTTAATCTTCTCCAAAGGATATTCGACAAAATTTTGTACCACGTCAACAAAAGTGATATTCCTCGAACGTTACCACAGTTAGTCTTATGCCCTCATAATTATAATTTTATTATTATTATTATTATTATTATACAGTTGTATAATGATGATGATAATGACAATGATAGAATAGTGCAATAATAAATTAATAATAATCATAATAAATTAATGATAATCGTCGAAATCTTCATATTCAGGTTTTGTACCATTAGGTTAAGTATATTGATAAGTATGAGGAATTTCGTGTTCCTGCGCAGAGGAGCGTACAAGCTATGTAGACAAAACTATTTACCTAACAAATTACAAAGTAAAGCAGTGTAGTTATTATTCTTGTTATTGTTTAGTAAAAAGGTTGGAATAATGATTGAAAAAATACTTTAAATTGATTGTATGATTTTATTAATTTCGATGATGAGCAAAATGTTAATCCATAATTTCTCTATTTAAATCATTATTTCATCGAATTTTGACGTTTGTGTTTTACAGACTTTCATAGCAAACTCTCATCATTTCGTGCGAACTCCGGGACTACCATTCAACTTATCCGGTATAGAACGAATTCCTTCTCCTCCGGCTTTCAGATACCATATGTCGAGATCTATTCACTTTCTTTCGTGCAGTCTCCATTTTGCCATTGTAGCTCATATTTCTCAAAGCCAATATTTACCGGTCTGCCTCTGTTCAAAGGAATGGGGGAAACGGTCTATAACTGCTTCCAGCAATCTCTCTCCCTCTTGCTTTGAACGTGGTTGTATCACATCAGTGTAGTTCTATACTCTGGGCTACTCCCAACGAGACTAGTTCGTTATATTTCCAGTTTACATTGTTATTATTATTATTATTATTATTATTATTATTATTATTATTATTATTATTATTATTATTATTAGCTAATATTGAGGTTGTGATTACATAGGAATAGCTTGAGAATAAATAAGCAAATAATATAATATGATTATGGTTAGAGCACTTGGTACGTAGAACCAAAGACCTGGGTTCGATCCCCGGCGCCGTAGCGAATTTTTCTACTCTAATAATCATTGTTACCATATCAGATATATTCCGTAGGACCAAAAATTAATCTTTACTGAAATTCTTCGCCCAAAAGTGCATGTAATACTGTTGAATCGCGGCCACCAAGACACTTAATTGAATGCGCTCCCTGTACAGGGACATCATTTTATTTTTACTAACATTTCTAATATTAACAGTTGAGAACCGGGAACACCGTTTGCTGCCCCCTTCCATGACTAGAGTTCGATGATACTGGCGTAAAATACAAAACACTTTACTAGGTATAGGAGGGAAGAAGAGTAGTTCATCAATTTACGTAAACTAGGAAATATCGCGAATTTGAGTTTGATAATTTTCATTAGGTTTTTGTATTAACAATAAGTGTACTGTATTAACAAATAAGTGTTTTTACTCACGAACTGAGCTATACATTCGGATGTATTCATTATGCTGTGTATATTATATTGTCTACAGCACATTAGCGTACAATATATATAGAGAATGAAGCTAAATTGAAAAATAATCATAATATGGATATTTAAACACATTTTAAAGGATGTTGGTCATTAATTTCTTTTGTGCATATTATCGCACTATAGACTATTGTACCTAATCCCAATTACCAGTTTCATCCTTCGTACTAGTAACTCATGTTGAAATAATTCTATACCTACTCCATAAAAGAGTACCTTAAATACTGGAAATTCAGTCTTCACTTCTGCCCGATCCGAATAGATAAAAATTACTGACATCCTATCTATTGTCCATCCAAGTGGTATTGTCACAGTGTCGTAGAAAGGAAGGAAATCACGTGACAGTTAATTACTTAACGAGGCCCTTTTATTTAAGTTATTTTAAACAGTTGTATAATTTTACGTAGACATCCAATTCCTAAGAGAAATTAGTGTTTTCAGAAAAGAGCTAAGACAACCCAGCCACTAGCCTTTACAGAGGGGCGAGCAGAAGCGGGTGGGGGGGAAACCGGAATGCGACGTAGGTAAACGGACGACAGTACCTGTGCGAAAATTTGATTCAATATTGAAAGCTCTTTCGTCACTGGAAAACGCGAACTTCTGTAACGTACTATACTCACTAACTCAGTACTGCTTACTATGAATATAAGGCGACTTTGACTGCATACGCGGCCTTGGTTCTGTGTGAAGGAAGTTTGGAAGTTTACTAGTAGAGGGGGTGGGAGTGAAGTACATTCAAAAACTCAGGTACAATAAAAATTGAAGCAAAAATAAAATGACGTCCCTGTATAATGGTAGTTGACTCAATACGTGTCAACATACAATATATATCGAACTTGGAGTCAGGCCACAAAGGGAAAAACACTAGAGGAGGCGGATTCGATCCGGTGTTGTGGATTGAACTTCGACGTAGTGATTAGAGCACTTAGTACGTAGAACCAAGGACCCAGTTCCGATCCCCGGGGCCGGAGCGAATTTTTCTACTCTAATAATCATAGTTATCATAACAGATATATTCTGTAGGACCAAAAATTTATCTTTACTTTGATGCAAGACTAGTTAATCTCAATATAAATAACGGTCACATCTCAACAAGCGCGAAATGAGAGAAAGATTGCAACTTTGAAAGCTGATGGTTATGTTATTTTATTAATGTATTTAATTTGCGTGTTTATTTACAAATGTTGATAGAACTTCAGGTCATAATACTTTTATGTTACTTTTACTCACGCAGTTCGAGATTTGCTCTTATTTTCTCTTCACTGCAAACAAAAGCAGAATTTTATGTTGCTTTGAAACGATTTATTGACTGCTAGCTGTTCTCTTTTTGTATAAACATATTTATCAGGCTTCAAATATAAGCTCAAAGGAAAACGCGTGCTTATCGGAATATTGTATGGTTTACATCTAAACACGGTAGCCTACAAATACGTAAAATGCAAGCAGTGTTTATCTTTTATTTACTACCAGCACAGGCCATGTCCTTCCATTCTAACAACAAAACAAAAATGTTACATGGCCTGAAATGGAAAGCGATTCTTCATAGCAACAGCCGAAAATTGTGTAAAAGAAAATAATGTGTAAAATTTTACAGTTTAAACTTGTAAACATTTTTTCTCTTGAAATGTGTTCTTAGCATTTCAGAGTTCGTTATTGTGATATTAGAACTAATGATCTAGATCCGAAAGACGAAAGCATTTCTTGGGAAATGACAAAAAATTAGCTTTTATTGATGGTAAAAATCACAGGGATTTCTGTAGTACAAGGTTTAGATGAAATACTAATTGAATGTACAGTATATAGGCTAACTTCAGGGAAATTCAGAAGTCACAACCCGATTCATCATGTGTTTGTAAACATGGATTCATTCTTTCCAGCTACCATTTCTGCTATAGAAACGACAAGTTAATATTGCGGTAACCGCCATTTTAGCTCAGGGGTCAGGGAGTTCGGGTTCAAATTCCATTCGATCTCCTCTAAATTTATGACTTGTGCTGGGAAAGCTCGTGGTCCAGAAAACAAGGGTTACAATAAATGTATTTAAATGTAAGTTAATTGTGAATTCTCACATTTAAATTCGGCGAGCTAAAGTTTTTCTGCATATATTATATTTTATGGGCGGCTGGGTAGCTTAGTTGGTAGAGCAGCTGGCTACGAACTGGAAGTTCCGGGGTTCGATCCCAGGTGGTGACAGGATTTTTTCTCGTTGCCCCCTATAAAATTGAGTATCGTGGTCAGAGCGTGGTGCCGACCATACCACCTCATTCTAGTGCCGAGGTCATGGAAAGCATGGGACTCTACCTCCATGCCCCCCCAAGTGCCTTCATGGCATGTTACGGGGATACCTTTATCTTTACCTTTTTATATTATATTTTATGTTATTAGCAAAATAAATAAATAAATAGATTTATTTGAACAATATTTCAGTTCCCGCTCTCGTTGTCGTTTCCGTTCCCGGTTTATTGTGGACCAGTCTTAAGGAACTCTGCTCCGTCGTGCACAAGGGATAGAGAGACAGCATACCCGCTAGCAGCCATGAATGCACGCTAAGGCTGTGGCTTGTCCGCGGGCAAGAAATGCTAGCCCGAGCGTGCAGTGTTTTGATGACCGCTGCCTTACAACATTGCGGAATCAACATCAGGCTTTATTATCGTTATCTTTCACAGTGTCAGTTTGTCGCCTATGGAACTCCTTACCTCGTCACGTCAGGGATTGCCGAATAGTTAATCAGTTTAAATTAAGAATTAAATACTTTTACATGGAATTGATTAGTGAGTGTTAGCTGATTTTTGTAGATTGTTCTGTGTCTTTGTATAAATTGTCATTGAGCCCTATTATAAAGTGGAATTAGAATATCAATTGTAATTATTTAATTATGTATTATACTTATTTATTCAATATTCAATTATACTTACTTAATTACTTACTTACTTATTTACTTACTTACTTACTTACTTACTTATTTACTTACTTACTTACTTACTTACTTACTGGCTTTTAAGGAACCCGGAGGTTCATTGCCGACCTCACATAAGCCCGCCATTGGTCCCTATCCTGAGCAAGATTAATACAGTCTCTACCATCATATCCTATCTCCCTCAAATCCATTTTCATATTATCTTCCCATCTACGTCTCGGCCTCCCTAAAGGTCTTTTGCCCTCCGGCCTCCCAACTAACACTCTATATGCATTTCTGGATTCACCCATACGTGCTACATATCCTATCCATATCAAACGTCTGGATTTTATGGTCCTAATTATGTCAGGTGAAGTATACAATGCGTGCAGCTCTGTGTTGTGTAACTTTCTCCATTCTCCTGTAACTTCATCCCTCTTAGCCCCAAATATTTTCCTAAGAACCTTATTCTCAAACACCCTTAGTCTCTGTTCCTCTCTCAAAGTGAGAGTCCAAGTTTCACAACCATACAGAACAACCGGTATTATCACTGTTTTATAAATTCTAACTTTCAGATTTTTTGACAGCAGACTAGATGACAAAAGCTTCTCAACCGAATAATAACAGGCATTTCCCATATTTATTCTGCGTTTAATTTCCTCCCGAATGTCATTTATGTTTGTTACTGTTCCTCCAAGATATTTGAATTTTTCTACTTCTTCGAAGGATAAATCTCCAATTTTTATAGTTCCATTTCGTACTATATTCTGGTCACGAGACATAATCATATACTTAGTCTTTTCGGGATTTACTTCCAGCCCAATCGCTTTACTTGCTTCAACTAGAATTTCCGTGTTTCTCCTAATCATTTGTGGATTTTCTCCTAACATATTCACGTATACAGTGTTTAAACTCCTTAATGTGATTGATAATCTATTCTAATAATAAATCTGTAAGCGAAATTTTTCTGGTAATTTTCGCTTTTCCAAAAATAATTTGTGTTAACATGTAATTAATCATCCTGAAGCCGAAAATCGCTTTTTTGAAATTTTTGTTTGTATGTCTGTCTGTCTGTCTGTCTGTCTGGCTGCCTGTCTGGATGTTTGCTACCTTTTCACGCGATAATAGCTGAACGGATTTCGATAAAAATTGGAACATAAATTAAGTTCGTTGTAACTTAGATTTTAGGCTACATGGCATTCAAAATACTTTATTTAAAAGGAGGGTTATAAGCGAGCTTGAATTAAATAAACCGAAAGATCTCGCTTATTATTGATTTTTGTGAAAAATGTTACATAACAAAAATTTCTTTAAAAATGATTTCCGATAAGTTTTATTCCAGGCAAAATTTTGATAGGACTGATATTTAAGTCTGTCTGTCTGTCTTTCTGTCTGTCTGGATGTTTGTTACCTTTTCACGCGATAATGGCTGAACGGACTTCGATGAAAATTGTAATATAAATTAAGTTCATTGTAACTTAGATTTTAGGCTATATAGCATTGAAAATACTTTATTTAAAAGGGGGTTATAAGGGGGCCTGAATTAAATAAACCGAAATATCTCGCTTGTTATTGATCTTTGTGAAAAATATTACATAACAAAAGTTTCTTTAAAAATGATGTCCGATAAGCTTTAT
Source organism: Periplaneta americana (assembly GCF_040183065.1). Taxonomy (NCBI): domain Eukaryota; kingdom Metazoa; phylum Arthropoda; class Insecta; order Blattodea; family Blattidae; genus Periplaneta; species Periplaneta americana. The sequence continues at coordinate 45,222,884 of NC_091124.1, forward strand.
TCCAGGCAAAATTTTGATAGGACTGGTATGTATGGATATAGAAGAGTTTTAAAATAACAATACAATACATTTCCACCGCCGCCTCAGATTATAGTGTCGTTGTTTCGTAACTGCTATGTGCAAAATATTAAATTTTTTAGTAGGAAGAAAAACAAATTTATTCATTCTATGGCAGTAGTGCCTAGAAGATAGTGAATTACATTTTTACACAATCAACTCTATTAATTTGGAGTGATTTATTAAAGGATGCATTCAAGACTAATTTAGAAAAATGTGAAACGAATTATATTTGCACCAAATGAGTGGTCTGTGGACCAAAATGATAGCATTCTAATTATTTAAATACAATTTAAATTAAGTAGCATATTAAACGATTTATTCTTCTATCAAACACGAATGTTCCCTGGACCCAATGTTCTATTTTAATTATGTAATTACTTTATATTTATTTCTAATAATTGCAGCGGAGCGCACGAGTACAACTAGTGATTTTATATTTAAGTATTACTACTAATATTACTACGTTTTATGTTTGAATGTATATTTCACTTCTGGTGGTGTGGAAGAGAATGCCTCATGGCCTTAACTCTACCAGTATAAATAAATAAACGAATAAATGAATATCTAGTAAAACCAGATTCAAATTTATTTATATTTAAAGGCTGAAGTTCGCATTTTCGACACGGGTTCCCGATTACGCGTACATTATTCTCCACTCGATATAGACATCCATATGTATCAGTTGTGACGACCATTTTGACCCATCGCTTGTTGTAAAGCAAACGGCAATAATACAGACTTATTAACCTAGATGCATTCGTATATTTTTATTGATGAAGTAAAAGCATTTAAATAGCACTTAGATTTAAATCCTGTGCAGTGTGTGCCATTCTACATCTATTTATTCATATTTATACTTTAAAAGAGATATTAATATTAATGTCTACAGTTAAAACGGTTTTTGCATTAGTAGAATGCATATAAAAATTGTTCATTCCAATGCTAATCTCAAACCTTGTCATGTGCAATATTTCATTTATGTTATATATATATGCTAATACGTGTATGCAGAACGTTAAGTTATGTCAGAATTTTATGAAGTTCCGATGATATATCACAGTGAGAGCTCGTAGAAGCTTAAACTTTCAGTTTAAATTTATTTGTAACGTTGTTTGTATGTTTTAACACTCTACCATAACCACACAGAAGCTACAAAATGGAGGGACAAATTATTTAGAAGTGTGTATGTAAACAGCCTCATCAGCGATACAGTTGGCACACTCGCTACGTTAAAATGTGCACAATTTAGCCCTCATTTATAAGTTAAATATCCATATATAATTAATTCCGCTACTTCTGAGAGAGCAGTACTTTGTAACGGTATTCCACTTAGCTGTATTAGAGCTAGTAGCCTCCAGCGTTCAGAAGTGAATTTACGCTTTATTAAAAGTGAGTAGCTGGGTGTTAAAAGGACATAAGTCACTTCATTAAATATTAAACCTTTTAAATAAAATCTGAGTTTATTTTGCAACTGAAGTTTAAGCATTGATCGTGAATGTATTTTCTTTAATGAACCTCTTTATAATGTCAAGTCGAATGGGTAATTTATGTAGAGGGACGACTTAAGGATTATACTTGTAAGAGCCAGAAAAGTTCGGGGTTTTCATCCCGTCATAACCTGCAGAAAGGCTTCTGATGTATCCATTTTGTATGTTTTAGACTCGGATTTTTCTCAGAGGGAAATTATAGGAGGAACATGATGTTCACAGTATGTTCTTCTAGTACCAAGATATAAATGCGTAAACCTTGGGAGCTCATTTTTCTTCTGCCGTAATGCTTCAATATCGTGTATACACATACTTTAGCCTAAAATTTAAAACCTGCGCTATTGGTGTTTGGTTGCATTATATTGTATTGTATTTATTTACATTCCATGGTACTCGTACATCGCTTCACAGCTAGAATATGGAACATGCAAAAAAAATCTTGTATGTATGTATGTATGTATGCATTTATTTATTTATTCACACTGCAAATGGGTAAATACCCGGTGGCAGTGGTAACTAATTACACTCAATAACAACAATAATAAACACAATTAATAAAAATACAGTTAATAATAAATTAATAATAATAATAATAATAATAATAATAATAACAGGGAGCATCCTAAATTAAATAAAGCACGATCACTTAAAATAACATTTAAAGTAAATCTAATTTGTATCTTAATCCTAAGTTCGAACTAAAACCCACGAGTATGATATGTTCATACCTGCACAAGTACCTTGCAGCAAGCACTACACTCATTTCGCTGACAACTCACTCACTGCACTGGAACTACGACACATTTCACTGATTCTATTCTGATTTCACTAACACTTCAAAAACATTTGACTGTTCAAATACTTTGCACTGCCACTATAAACTATAAAGCTTCACTGACAGAAACACACTTCACACTTCACTGACACAACACACTTCTTCACTGATGCAACACTTCAATAACAAAAATCAAGAACACCCTTTAAATAGTGTGTAAGATATACAACCGTCTATTAGTAAAGTCCTTAAGCCTATTTTTAAATACATTTTTGGTTATTGGTAAAGCCTTTAGTAAATCTTCAGGTAGAGCATTCCAGTCCCTGATAGTACGATTGAGAAAAGAATACTTTCCAGTTTCGTCCTCTGTCTTCTTTCCCTCAATTGAAAGAGTAATTTGGCGGCTGCAACCTATTTTTTATGTCTCTCCAGGCAGGCTCACCTCTGTATGTTTTGAACATTGCGCATAATCGAATTCGCTAGCTCCTATCTGTGAGTGTGTCATTTTAGTGGTGAATTATTACAACATTTGAGAGCCCGTTTTTTAATATTTTCCAGTGTCTTAATATTATGTTCTAATCTGTAAGGACCCCAACATGCAGCACCATAATCCATTCCATCTTAATAGGACTTTCACAAAGCTTTAATATCAGTACTTAATACACGACAGAAATATTTATGAAGCGTTGTTGAATGTCATAAATTTACTTATAGAATAGACATACTCACTTGCTTACTTACTTACTTATTTACAAAAGGCTTTTAAGGATTCCGCAGGTTCATTGCTGCCCTTATATAAGCATTCCATCGGTCCCTATCCTGACCAAGAATAATCCAGTCTCTACCATCATATACCACCTCCCTCAAATCAATTTTTATATTATCCTCCCATCTACGTCTCGCCTTCCCAAAGGTCTTTTTCCCTCTGGTCTCCCAACTAACACTATATATCCATTTCTCGATTCGCTCATACGTGCTACATGCCCTACCCATCTCAAAAGTCTGGATTTAATATTCTTAATTATATCAGGTGAAGAATACAGATGAATTGGATAATCTGGTTTTCAGCATGTCATGTCGTGTCCAGGAATGGTTATGAGTTCATATAGGCCACACACATTATTCAAATGACTCAAGATGTGTTTTTGTTTTGTTTTGTCAAATCAATGACATTTTATTATTATTATTTTTTTCCAATTAATACTTTTTTTTCGTTATGTGTGTAAGAAGTTTACCATTTTTTTTTAAGCAATTGACATATAATAGAAATGCACAGAAATTTGTGGCACATCTGAGTCTGAAATAAAAAATTCTGTAATATAAAAAAGTTTATTGATCAGTGTAATAATGAAGTCATATGAAAGAAAGATTTCATGTCCTCAAATGAGATTTCTCCGTTCGGTAGAAAATAGTTTCATAAGAGAAGATAGAATACTTAATGAAGAGATTAGAAAAGATCTCAAAATATTTTCAGATTAAGAAAAAATACACTTAGGTCTATATTGGGAAGATCATGTTGATAGAATGGTGTTGAAATAGATACCTAAATAAAATGTCTTCACAATCTACAGGGCCTAGGTAGAAAGAAATGTTGGTAGACCAATCATAGAGCAACATGGAGTAGGAATACATCGTAATTCAGTAGAATTTCGCGTTAAAATATAGAGATTTTTTAGGATATACGAAGAATATGCCTGACATGGAGAATGTAAAGAGAATCTCGTACACGGAGAAAAGCTGTCCAATAACTGCTGTGTGCACAATATAAGAGTCTATAGGGTTTCCCATCCCTAGCACTGTGGTCAGAAACTGTCACTTGAACAAGGCTTTGGCTGTCATAAAATTAATAATATTTAATTAACCTTGTGCTATTGGCTTTTAAAATCAAATGAACCCTGAGCTTTGAGGTGACAGGAAATTAAGTTATACACGTTCGGCTTAATTAAACTATGTCGATGTAGACCTAATACCATAGCTGTGACTAGTTTTGTAGATATATTTGAAGATAATTTAGTGGCATATGGACTGGTGTGTGTGAAATAAATAACTAAAACGTACTTAATCGTTCTACTAAACATTTCACATTTATATAATTGGATTTATTCTGTGTGTGTGTGTGTATTTTTTTTTTTACATAACGCGAAAGAAGTATGACATTAAATATCGAAATTACACTTTATTAAAGTAAAATTTCAAAATAAATATCCTTCTTGTCACCTTTTACTGCTAATACGAAGCATAAGCAAGAAAACAGGTTTAGTTTAGGTAAATGCCGTCGGCATTTTACTGTTATAGGCTGAATATAATCGCTGAATAAAGTGTGTACATTTCTCTGGCTCGAGCGTGGGAAGATTCTGTGTTGCTCATTATGGCAAGATAACACAGGGTGAAGGGACAGCAAGGATAAAACATTAGTATACAGCTGACTTACACTCAATGTAGTTCAGTTTAGTTCGCGATAATGCATTATACTACGTTAGAACAGTGAATCTTCGTTCATAAAACATATATTACAAAGAAAATATAAAAAAGTGTCGCGTTATATTTTTATAGAAATATCCTGGCGTTCAATCTGATTAGACAATCCGGAATTTAGTGCTTAGAGTGAGAGAAACAGGCTTATTTTAAAATGAAAACAGAAAGCACATAAGTAAATCTCTATGACTTAAGCTATAAACTAGGACAGTCTCCCACGAAATGATTAATAAAGTTAGTTTCACATGAATGTCTATCCAACATACCAGCTCACAATTAGAACCCTTTCCCAATAGAAGAAGTCAGGGAACATATCACATCCTCAAGGAACAAAAAAGCCTATCGACCAGACGGAATTTTCTACGAGCATCTAAAAGAAACGGCAACCGCTCTCGCGGAAACATGGACAGACCTCTTCAATGAGTGTCTGCGACAAGGAACCATCCAAAACAAGTGGAGGCTAGCAACACTGAAAGTACTCTATAAGGGCAAAGGAGACACGAGAGACCCGAACTCATATAGGGGCATAGCCCTGGAATGTACAGCACTCAAAATTCTGACAAGCCTACTAACCAAGAGACTAAGCAAAATGACAGCCCACGTAATTCCAGAACAACAGTTCGGTTTCACTAAAGGGAAGTCCACAATCCACACAGTAAAATGTATACAGGAAGATATCGCGACTGCGCTAGAACGCCCAAGAGGGAAGCTGCAGGCAGTCTTCATAGATTACACAAAGGCGTTCGATCCATTAAACAGACAGCTAATAATGGAAAAAATTGAAAAAATTACCGGACGGAACCAAGAATCTAGACTCATACAAAGCATCCTGTCAAAAAACCAAATAGAAATAGACAACCGAGTGTCAACATCTGATCCGGTAGAACAAACGAACGGAGTACTCCAGGGTGACCCCCTAAGCCTTTTGTTATTCATAATAGCCACCGCAGAAGTGCCCAGAGAAATAGCTACAGAAAACGTAAAAATATACGCATACGCAGACGATATGGTCATCGTATCCCAGAACCTAGAAAATTCCCAAACAGCCTTCGACAAACTCGCCACTTGGGCCACAAAAAACGATCTAACACTGAACGAGGACAAAACCGTAAAAATGACCTTTAGAAGAGGAGGCAGACTCTCAGCAAAAGACCATCTGCTGTATAAGAACAAATCACTGCAAAACGTCCAGCATTTTAAGTATCTAGGAATTACACTGCAAACACGAGGAGACGTATATGATCTACACATCAAAGAGCGAATTGCAGAAGCAAAGTTGACAACAAACAGCATAAAGAACCTAAGCAAACTTTCACTGACTACAGCCATCACCCTGTTTCGCCTAAAAGTGGCACCAACCATAACCTATGGACTAGAGATTATCTGGGATAGCCTGAAGAAGAAGAACTTGGAAGACATAGAAAAAGTGAAAGCCAGTTTTCTCGAACGAGCCTTAAGCCTGTCAAAGTATACACCATCGCGCCTCACATATGTATTAGCACAGGAACAATTCTTCATAGAAGAACTACGCGATGAGCTTCTGCTATCCTCTACCGAAGGCTACAGAGAACTACTACAAGAACTAAACAAGAAGAAACAAGAGATATGGCCGGACTTCTTCTCCACAGACGCGATGATCTACAGGGATTGGATACAAGCCAGATACGACTTACGACACGCAGTGACTAGATTCGCGGTACATGGATTCCACCATCGCATATACCAGACAAAGAAGTACCACGACCCGGAAGACAGGTGCAAGTGCAAACTATATGGATTGAACTGTGACCGATATCATCTATTTTGGTGCAAACAAAGAAACAGCTCACTAACAAACTTCTGCAAAACCTGAACGAAAGAAACATGCACATTGTGCGATATTCCTTCCATTATAAGACAACACTCGTTCATAAATCTAATGAAACTGACTATGTGTCTAGGGTTCTATTCTTTAGACAGAGACTAAAGTAGACGTTTGTCTACAATATCGTCGTTGTTCCTACAATAACTCCTATGTGACATATTTATCGATTTTCAGATTTTTGCTCTATTAAATAACTTAAATAGTGATACAACAAGTAATAAAATCTCCTATATGTAATTATATTTCTTTGTTTCGAAAATGTAAGAATTCACAGTCTCCTATGTACGGCTGCCATAGGATTAATAAATGTTTCATTTTCCTACTGAAAATTTTTATATTTTGCACATAGGAGTTACTGCAGGAATATGTTAGGAGAAAATTGAGAAACGATTACGGAATTTTACAAATAGGTTTGGAAGTAAATCCTGAAAAGACAAAGTATATAATTATGTCTCGTGACCAGAATATTGTACGAAATGGAAACATAACAATTGGAGATTTATCCTTCGAAGAGGTGGAAAAATTCAAATATCTTGGAGCAACAGTAACAAATATAAATGACACTCGGGAGGAAATTAAACGCAAAATAAATATGAGAAATGCCTGTTATTATTCGGTTGAGAAGCTTTTGTCATCTAGTCTACTGTCAAAAAATCTGAAAGTTAGAATTTATAAAACAATTATATTACCGGTTGTTCTGTATGGTTGTGAAACTTGGACTCTCACTTTGAAAGAGGAACATAGATTAAGGATGTTTGAGAATAAGATTCTTAGGAAAATATTTGGGGCTAAGAGGAATGAAGTTACAGGAGAATGGAGAAAGTTACACAACGCAGAACTGCACGTATTGTTTTCTTCACCTGACATAATTACGAACATTAAATCCAGACGTTTGAGATGGACAGGGCATGTAGCACATATGGGCGAATCCAGAAATGCATATAGAGTGTTAGTTGGAAGACCGGAGGGAAAAATATTTTTGGGGAGGCCGAGATGTAGATGGGAGGATAATATTAAAATGGATTTGAGGGAGATGGGATATGATGATAGAGACTGGATTAATCTTGCACAGGATAGGGACTGATGGCGGGCTTATGTGAGGGCGGCAATGAACCTGCAGGTTCCTTAAAAGCCATTTGTAGGTAAGCATTATTACACGAAACTATCGTTCGTGAGACAAACTTTCACTCATGCCATAATGATCAATATAATGCACTTTTTGCATAAATAGGGGAGAGTCGGGTAGTATCGGACATCGGGTAATATCGGACAGTGAGTTTCTTTCATCTACCACACGATGATAGTACCTGATTGACACGATTACGTTTCTGTGATGTCGCATACAGAAACGTAACCATGTCATTCAGGTACTACCATATGGTAGTAGATGAAAGAAACGCACTGTCCGATACTACCCGATTCTCCCCTAATTATTTTTCTAATTTTATTTCAGCTCATTCATCCATATAATGTAAATTGTAGGCTACTTATAAAAATGCTTTCAAAATAATATTTCATTCATCAATGTCACATAAATATTATAATACCGTATTTATAAGGCTAACATGTCTATCTCAGGTAAAATAGGTTTCTGTGTAAAATTGGGGTATAATATAGGAATAATTAAACAGATTCGAAGTTTTCTATAAAGGGCCAATAGATAATTATTGTAGTCATGATTGATACTTCAAGTATTAGTTTTTATTATTCTTTAAATGATCTGAAATAAATCTACTGTTAGTAATGAAATATAGCCCATATTTAATATCTAAACGTAACACCTATAAGTTAAATATACACTGTAGGTTTTGTCTTATCGTGAAATTCACTTTCGTTGGATTTGTGCTGTTTTAACAAATAACTATGCAAATGGAATAAACCGCCGAGAAGGTCTATTTGCATGCGATTATCATTAAGAGATATCAACTTCGTGTTCGAGTGACATACAAAAAAAATATCAGGTCTTTTGAAATTCTATTTGGTGGACCTCACAAGAATATTTTCATAATCTGGTTGTGTTCTATGCGCTATTTGCAAAGTCATCTCTAATAGAAAACCTCAGATCTCTCCTCTATTACAGCATATTTCACAGAGTAATTTCTAGAGCCGTGAGTCGCTAATTCACTAAAAGTCACAAACTGCAGTTAATTCAATTTGTTTCATCTTGTAGCCTCGGCTGCTCTGTATACAGGCTAAAGGATAGAAAATGGGCTCCATTATAGGTCTCGAGGAACTCGGTTAACCGATAAGCAAATGGTTGTATTCTGCTTACGCAGAATTTCTCTTCTTCCTTTGGCTCGTTGTGCAAGTTTCAAAGTTCAGTTAGTGATTCTGTTGCAGTGAAGAGAATCTCAATATTCAGACCGAAAGGAAATCAGAACAGCTATAGAAGTAAAAAATATTACAATATACTAATCGAAAGTAATCTTTCCAGTAGCTCGATTTTAGGTCCTAGACTTAACTTTGCGAAATCAATCAATTTCAGAAAATAATAAGATACCAATAAATTGCATATCCTACATTATTTTGATATTTATAATTCCTGCATTCACTTTAGAAAAGCATGCCGACATTTGCCAGAACTAACTAAAGGATACTACAGGTTGTAAGGTTAGGTAGTACATTAATTGTAGGATGTGATTCCTTGAAATATAACGACCAAAAAGTATAATACCATTTTGCTCGTTTTTGCGAGATTTTTGAAGAAATAATACTTTTATGCCGACATTTCAATCGCGAATTTTACGAATACTGTTTAAAATACAGTTTAATTTTTTGTATAACAACGAAGAGAACGTTTATTATGTTCACGTTGCAGCTATATTTTAATTAGAAAAATCACAGATTTCGAATTAATTGATTGAAGAAACATTGGAAACATTGATTGTCGGGTCACGTACAAAGGTCTAAAAATGTGGCATCGCTGTCCGGACGGCAGACAGTTGGCCTAGTACTCGCAACTGATCAGCTGTTGTGATGTTTGCGTTGCATTAGTGTGCAGTTGGACGTACAGTGATACAGTTTAGATTATTTCAAAACTACGAGATGCCAGAGTTCACAAATCGTGAGAACGTAGACATGATCCAGGCCGCGGAAGAAATTCGGAACAATGAAGAACTACTGGCCAGAGTTCGTCATAATTGGACTAGAAGATGTGAAAGCTGCACGCAGGCTGGTGTTGGACATTTTGAACAGTACGTGTAAGATGTAAGTGGAATGTGCTTTACAGAGCTTATTTCTCTTTATTTCATTACTAGCCGTACCCGTGCGCTCCGCTGCACCCGTTAGAAATAAAAATAATTACATCATTAAAATAGGACGTTTGATCCAGGGAACAATCGTGTTTGATAGAAGGATAAATCGTTTAATATGTTACTTAATTTAAATTGCATCGAAATAATTAGAATGCGATCATTTTGGTTCAGCGACTCTCATTTGGTGCAATGACAATTCCTTTAACCTGTTTCTTAATTTTTATTACATGCAACCATAGTTTAATGAAGATTGACATCATTTAGATTTAATGTGTATATTTTATTTTACTTGTTATAGGCTTCTATTGAATTATGGTAATAACGTAATTTTAACCATTGTTTTCTACGTATTCAGTAAATGGCGCTTGGCCCACTATGGTTGTGAACCCTTCATATAACTTAAATTATATTGTATAATATTATATTATATTATATTATATTATATTATATTATATTATATTATATTATATTATATTATATATTATATTATATTATATTATATATTATATTATATTATATCATACCAGAAGTTACTGTAATAACATTATAGCATTATGTCCATCTAGAGAAACTACACTTTCCAATGGTGAAATAATAAGTAATTATAAAAAATCGGTTAATTTAGCTTCCGATATTACTTCATACAAACACAGAAACATTCTCTGTAGGCTATCTTTCATAGCTTTCGATTGTTGCTGTCCAAGGCCCCTTATAGACGAAGTCATTTGTTTTTTAATTCACTACACGGCCTTAGATGGCAGTTATTTTAATTTTAAAACTCATTTATCTCATTAAATATCAATCCTATCAAAATTTTTCAAGGAACAAAACTTATCGTAAATGATTTTTGAAGAAACTTTTGTTATGTAACATTTTTCATAAAAATCAATAAAGCGAGATATTTCGATTTATTTAATTCAGGCCTCCTTATAACCCCCCTTTTAAATAATGTATTTTGAATGCCATATAGCCTAAAATCTAAGTTACAACGAACTTAATTTATATTCCAATTTTCATCGAAATCCGTTCAGCCATTATCGCGTGAAAAGGTAACAAACATACAGACAGACATACAAACAAAAATTTCAAAAAAGCGATTTTCGGTTTCAGGGTGGTTAATTATATATGTTAGGACCAATTATTTTTGGAAAATCGAAAATTACCAGAGAAATTTCGGCTACATATTTATTATTAGTATAGATTAACGCCCAGAATTAGTGATTCGTAAAACAACAAATTGTAATATTAATTACATCTTGTTCACAAAGTGACATCAGTTTTATTTTTTTATTAATTGTAACTGAAACTTCAATCCTAAGTGTTTTCACTAATTTGGACATAATTTCCTGATTTTCACGTTATTTCTTGTTATTGCTGTACGTATTTCTATCTTACATTGAAATTATTACGCCATACTTAGTATTGAATTGTTAGTGTATTGCATTGTAAGTTGATAATTCTGCATTCATTGTTGAACTGCGCCCGGACACGAGCTATTTTGTTCATTCGGGTTATTGATTTAAATTTTCTGACATTAAATTAGACAAACTAAACAAATAATAGTTACGTCCCTTTTCGGAGTTTTCATAGGTCATTTCTGTGCGAAGATTTATCCCCAGATTAACTCGCGAAGTATTGCACCGAAGCTCAGTACATTTGTTTGCTGCCGTCTCCTCCCCTCACCTGCTGCAAGATACACGGTGAAAGGTAGTTGAACTTAACCCACCCTCTTCAAGTCGCTGATCGCTTGGAGTGTGGGGCTACTTATGCGGCGTTGAGACATTTTGCAATTGCCGCCAGCACTTTCGAAACACTTGTAATTATCTCACTATCCGTGAGTCCTATAATTTTTTTTATTTGACAAAACTTACTCTAAATAATGAGTTCTGTGGCTTCTGTCAATGTACTACATTACCTTCCACTCTGTATATAACATGAATTCGTTCGACTCACACTGCGGCACCATTCAACGTGCAGGCTAACATCTTACGGTCTTTCTTCTCAAAATTCAGCTACTATGCGTCTCTTCCTGCCCCCCTTCATGTGGTACCTATTAGGGTACCTCCATTTTCGGCTTTCTCTTTCAAAATTATCTGGAGTTTCTTCAGTGGAGTGAGACAAGTGGCCAGTAGGCTTGGAACCCACATATTCAGTTTTTATGAGTTCCGAACTCCATTTCAAAGACGCGTTTTCACTACTTTTAATATTTCTCGTTCCATTTCCCCCTTAATTAATTTATGTATTCCAGTCATTCATTCATTCATTCATTCATTCATTCATTCATTCATTCATTCATTCATTCCTGTTTGGATTTATTTTCATCCTATGCTGCTCATAGCTATCATTTAGCTCCAGTAGCATATCCCTTAATATCGTCTCCTCTTCTGTTTGTTTTTATTATCCAATTTAATAAACCCTAATCTCCTCTTCTGTTAACAACGCCATATCATCAGCAGATCTTATACCCTTTATTCTTCCTCCTACTATCACTTCTCCCATGTTCTGAAAACAGTTCTTCACTTAATACTCGAAGTAAATGATGAACAAGGTAAAGTACAATCCTGTGTTTTTTTCTAAATTTTATAATCATTATAGAAGTACATGTCCAAATTGGTCAGAAGTAACTGCCCACCATGTAGTTTCCAATTTGTAACTAATTTGCCGGGTTCGGTTTTATAAGAATCACTGTACAGTTACAAAACCATTGTCCGCACTTAGAATATTTTCGTTCATTTCTGCCTTCTTTATAGAAATGAATAGTGTAAAGGAAAACACGATTATAAAAGCGTTAAGTCGTGAAAATCTACAGATTTAGCAAAACATGTTGGAGAGTAAATTATAACTACGGAACGTATCCGCTAAATTCTGTAATATGTCTAGTATTTACTGAATATTTGTTCAAACATATAATGTGTAGGCTTTTAATTCCACTCTTCACTACACAAACTTACGCAAGGCTTGTTTTCAATTTCGCTTGGAATAATTTCGGTGTGAATGATGTAAAACGTTTAACATCCATGATTAAATTAGTTCTTCACTCGTTTATTTACTCTCAAAGGATCGTGTGTAGTGTTTCACTGCCTGGAAGGTAACAGTCGCAGCCTACAAAAGCAAGATTAAGTGCGAGCCTCCTCTTTCTTGCAGAAGGAGAGCTTCTATTTGTCATTTACACAGCTCAAAGTTTGCCAACGATTTTCACCCTCGACCTTTGCGCTTCGTTAAATGAGAAAGTGAAAATTATACTCTTTAGCAACTGAAAAGTCTAATTAGAATATTGTTTAACATTTTTTCATTACCGTAAAGAAATTAATTGAAAGAACATACATATTTCCTTTCCGCGCACGCATGTGTGCGTGCGTGCGTGCGCTCATGGGATCTCTTGTTAGTTAAATGCACATACCGGGCTGTTGTTTGCTGAAAACACACTGATTACGTACATACATACATACATACATACATACATACATACATACATACATACATACACACAGCCACCGGCGTAGCTCGATCGGCTAAGGCGCTTGCCTGCCGATCCGGAGTTGCGTTCGGGCGCGAGTTCGATTCCCGCTTGGGCTGATTACCTAGTTGGGTTTTTTCCGAGGTTTTCCCCAACCATAAGGCAAATGTCAGGTAATCTATGGCGAATCCTCGGCCTCATCTCGCCAAATATCATCTCGCTATCACAAATCCTATCGACGCTAAATAACCTTGTAGTTGATACAGCGTCGTTAAATAACCAAGTAAATAAAATCCATACGTACATATATAGGTATGCGGAGGCAAAACCTTGCATGTGAGCTGTGCGCAAGAGCAAAGAAGAAACTAACAGAAAATGAATATGTTTCATGATTCTTAGTATTATACGAATCTACCGACACAGAAGTTTATCTCAGACTAAAATCTATCTTCCCCCTTCATACACATTTGTAATATAGCCACGGCACATGATAAGGTCACAGAACAAGTCTTGCCTTCTCTCTCCTGTACATATCTAGGTACACTGGCGGTCAGTAAGGAAGTTACAAATCAAACTAGCGATCTGCATTTTTAACGAGGCGCCTCGAGCTATCATCTCTAGATGGTATTAAAAATATGTTAATAGCCGTACAAGCTACATGTCAAGGTAATTTACATGTGCACAAGCGAGACAAAGAAGCAGCAGTTGTAAGATTACAACACGAAAGTACCATGTTGAGCAGCGCTCCACTGCACGATTATTCTAGGCAAAATGTCTGGCAACAAAGGATTGACTTACATAGTGAGCATTGCCTGTCACATCGAGCTCTCTATAATTTGATACAGAAGTTCTCTGAAGGATGGTATAGTATGAAACACTGTCGGTCCGCGAGTGAAAATTGTCATGGAGGCAAATGAGCAACAGATTGGGATTCTAGCTCTGATAGTGACAGGGGATGAGTCTTAGGTGCATCAATGCTCTGATAAAATCGCTCTACACTCGTACAGAGGTATCGCCATATATTTTAACTGCTGCTTCTTTGCTTCGCTTGTGTAAACATCGATAACACTGCCATCTAGCGGTAATATTTTCAGGCGTCTTATTGAAAAATGTAGGTCGCTACTTCAATTTGTATGTTGTATAAATGCATATTTAAATAACATTGTAGATGAAACAGCATCGTTAAATAACAGATATAAAAATCTTTCATATTTCATCCGCAGTTTAGTGCCAAAAATCGAATTCATTACTCCGCTAAGTAAGGTTCGATCATTATCGTTGACTAAAATATTTCGATATATTTTATTCTAAACAGAACATCAAATTATGTGGTTCTCTCCTATAGTTATCTCGTTACTTCCAACTTCACAAATTACATACCACAAATATTCTGCTCTTACTTTAGCCCTGCTTTCATTTCATGCCATATTCTTTCATAAAAACACATCATGGGGTGGCGTGCGTGCTTGAGTGTTACTTGATGGAGATGGTCAGCAGATGTAAAAAACTTCTCTGTGTAACGCTAACGAGCGTGGATCTGTGCGTAATGTGAGAAAGCACTTCACAAGACCATTTCGTGGCTACAATTGCCAGGATCTAGTGTTCCATGGGAATGGTCAGTAACATTTTGTGATCACCAGGAACCTCTATCAGATATTTCTATCGCATTTCTGGGATGCAAATTCTTCAATTGGATCTCAATTGTCTCATTTCATTTTCTTCTTGGGTTTTTAGAGCCACGTATCGTAAACAGTAGATGGATTTGCGTCTTGTGTCAGTGATTGAAAAGTTTTTGTCGTAAAGGTTATGCATTCTTTCTTAAAAATTATTCATAAGAATATATTTCTGTTCCACAAATAATACTTTTAAGATGATTAATTAACATTATTTATTTTCTTCTCCATCTACATGTTTTATTTTTAAGAAAAAATGAGTTCATTATTATTTTACCTCTGACAATTTCGTTTGTAGTTTATTTCACTGATCTACAATTTACAAGCCACACGAACAAAACCATTTACAAGAAACTCCCGCTTAACAGTAACCAAGAAGTAAAATTATAATACTGTATTTTTTTTTACCACATCACGAATTTCTTTCTTTAAACACAGGCAGCTACTTCTAAAATAATGCGTTTCATGTTCCGAAGATCTGTCACTATGCCAGTGAGACAGGTACCGTCTGGTTCTCACCCACAGAAAGACTAAAAATGCTCTTTAAGGAATGCTGTAGGTAGAGATTTCCAGACCCAGTTCATTTGTTTTGTGTTCCGTTGCGGGTAGGATGTGTACGTTGATCCGTCAAGTGAAGTTTATTCTTTCCTTACATAGCTACCTTTTGTTTCACCTAACCCTACCTCAAGAATTGTGGGACCAATTACGGATAAATGAGAGGTGACAACTGATTATGTGTGTATTCATTTTTGTGATGTTATTATAGGTGTTAACCAGTAATTAGTGCACTGTAAGTTATTCGTAAAAAGAAAACATGTTATCCGAGACAGCTCCGCCTTCTTCAGCTGGGATAAACCAGGTAGTACCACAGTCTAGTATATACAGTCGCGACGCTCAATACGTAGTGAATATGCAAACATTATATCGCTAATATCGCTAATATCGCCTCATTACAGGCAATGCAAAATATAACCGTCACAGTCTATTGTTTCTAGCACCCTCAAAACTCAAGCTTTGTGACTGTATATAGTAGACTGTGGTAGTACTTCGCTGTGCACCTTTTTGAGAAGTCAAAACATTTTATACCTTGGAAAAAATAAATCCATTTTATAGTCCCAGAAAATAAGATACCTGATTTCAATTACAAATTGTACTACTTAAAAATGTAATTAATTTCGCAGAAATGTCTGTGATACGGTTCTCCTTATAGGCCTGTTCTGTTTTGTTACAATATTACGTTGATACTTATAAAACTGTTGCCTAAAACTTATATAAATTTGAAGAAGTAAAACGGTACAGAGAAGAAGAAAAAATCAATTTGAAGCTCTGCAACATTACTGGGCTAATTGTATATGAGTGCACGCCAGTGTGTGCACCCGTCAAGTTGGTTCCGCCGTCCGCCGCATCACGTGTTCCTCCCTGACAACTGCTCACGTATAACGTGAGATACAACGATCTGTGGAGTTCTCAGCAGCTCACACAAGGTCACGAATGTTGTGGGAAGGTGTGACGGTGCAGTCAACAACCCAGTTCGGTGGTGTGCAGATGTATTAATCGCTTTTTGTGTTCATTGTAACATTATTTCTGTGTGGGTGTTAGTGTTTG
The DNA here is from genome assembly GCF_040183065.1 of Periplaneta americana. Taxonomy (NCBI): domain Eukaryota; kingdom Metazoa; phylum Arthropoda; class Insecta; order Blattodea; family Blattidae; genus Periplaneta; species Periplaneta americana. Next base: position 45,239,534 of record NC_091124.1, read on the forward strand.
GTAAATAAAGAAAGTTAAATGACAATTTCCCAATTGCAATTTCACACATATACTCGGTGTTCATTTCAAAGTGTGTCATGACGTCACTGTTGTCGAGTCGCCGATTTGAAGCGAGTTTCAGCTTATATGTCAGAGAAGTTGCCTATTATTCAAGGCGTTCTTCAATCTGAACTTGAGAACGTGTACGGTATAACTTGAACGTCGTAGCAACAGCTGGCGGTCTGTACGGTCTGTGTGCTACCATAACCTCTTTCGGACTGTGTTTTGCGCCGGCAAGTCGTACGCAGGGTATTTGTTATCATCGGTTGCGTACAGCAACATTCCACAACACAAATCAAATGCTCCGTGTCCATGTTGACCGTCGAATTTAATGTCAACAAATACATAAGTAATCGTCTTAACTCTCTCCCCATATCCCGACAGTACGTATTTCCAAACAGTTCACATTCCTGCCACTACCGGCGTTACCGTACGTATCGGTACGTACTCTTCAGAATGAACCCCGTACTTGCTAGGCAACTTCTCTCCTCATAGGTTATACATCTCTGCGGAAGTGTAGGAAGATTGAATTCTCTAGGCTCATCGGCTAGCCACATGACTGCATACAGCGAGCCATGACACACTTTGAACTGAACACCCAGTAGGTCAGACCGGGAGGACTTTCAATACAAGATACTGTATAAGGAACAAAGATAGAATTCTCACACAATAACTTTAAATCAGCTTTAAATTAATATATTTATAACAACCAACACTTTTTCACAAATATTGAATCAGATATTACTGTATTACACATATAAAATAAAGGCCAAGCACTTAATTTTATAATTCATAGAAATATATAAATATAAATTAAAGTCACAAAAAATCTAATTGATAAGGCTCCAGTTGACAAAAATATCCTAATAGAATTACACATCAGTTCATAATATGACTAACGTAGTAAAACGTACGTACAGTATACAGTTCCCAGCTTACGCGCTTTAGTCAGTCGACGATATACTGCAACACGAGACGACAGCTTGAACAAAAGCTGATCTGGCCCAGTAAGTACTCAATATTTACGATGTCAAATTTTCACTTTTTACATATATTGTATACAACGTGTTACGTCAATGTTATAAGATATTTCTTTAATATCTCAAAAATAGTTAAAGACATTTATATACAATAGTTTTCTCATTTGTTCGCATTTCAGAAATCTACTGAAGACGGGACAGCAAGTCCTGAAACATGTCTACCTAAATGAATTTTAATTGCTTAAGTGTTTTTAATACTGTTGTATTTTAATGTAATACAAATTTTAATGATTAAATGGCTTTCACTGTAGATTAGAGAATTTTTATTGTGGAATATTTAGTGGGAAAGAAAGATTATAATAAATTGTAGTGGCGTTTTAGACGGGAGTATCCGAAAACACGAGTTCCTCATCATTGTTCTTTTATAATAAACTTAGTCAATGGAGATATATGGAATCTGTGTGTAATAAAAAAAAAAGAACTGTTGTAAACAAAATGTTGCGAACGAAATTTTAAACGATATATTTTTTAGAGTGCTTGGAATACAATCTTAAGAAATCTTTGAGACGTTTATCCCAAGAAACCGGAATATCTTATAATAAGTAGGCATAATTTTATTATTCATTTATTTATTATCTCTTTATTTAGTATAGTCTTTTATTATTAATTAAATTTATTATCCATTATTTCATTTATATATTAACTATCCGTACCCGTGCGCTCCGCTGCACCCGTTAGAAATAAATATAAAGTAATTACATAATTAAAATAGGACATTTGATCCAGGGAACATTCGTGTTTGATAGAAGGATAAATCGTTTAATATGTTACTTAATTTAAATTGTATTTAAAATATTAAAATGCGATCATTTTGATCCAGAGACCACTCATTTGGTGCAATGACAATTCCTGTAACATGTTTCTTAATTGTTATTACCAATTAATTTTGGAAAAGTGAAAATTAACACAAAAATTTTGGCTACAGATTTATTATTATGTTTATATTATATTATATTATATATTATAGTATATTATATTATATTATATTATATTATATTATATTATATTATATTATATTATATTATATTATATAAAAAGTGTGTTGATAACGGATGTACTAGAATTAGAATGTTTTCAATTTGTCGTGGGAGCTCCAGCTTTTACAACAGCGCAACATAATCTGCTTGGCTCATTACCGAATTTTTTTTTCATTCCATTTATTGCATATATATTTTATGTATTTTAACACGATTCAATTGAGCATAGTTAAAATTTGAATTATACAATAATGGATTGCTAAGCTAACGTACTATTACTGCATACTAAATCAATACACTCTCGTTGTTCGTTAATTCTCTGAGATAAAAATTAATATGTTCATAAACATTATTTTAAGAAATACAGGAAATGAATATACAGAATAACCTATCAAGTTTTCTGTGCATAAGAAGCTATTTTAATCTTACCTGTCCTCAATTCACTCACAAGTTACTGTAATAACATAGCATTATGCTCATCTAGAGAAACTACACTTTCCAGTGGTGAAATAATAATTAATTATACAAATCGGTTAATTCAGCTTCCGATATTACTTCATACAAACACAGAAACATTGTCTGTAGGCATGTTTCATAGCTTTCGATTGTTGTGTCCAAGGCTCCTTATAGACGAAGTCATTTGTTTTTTATTTCAATACATCGCCTTAGATGGCTGTTATTTTAATTTTAAAAGTAATTTATCTCATTAAATATCAGTCTTATCAAAATTTTTCAAGGAATAAAACGTATCAGAAATCATTTTTAAAGAAACGTTTGTTATGTACCATTTTTCACAAAAATCAATAATAAGCGAGATATTTCGATTTATTTAATTCAGGCCCCCTTATAACCCCACTTTTAAATAACGTATTTTGAATACCATATAGCCTAAAATCTAAGTTACAACGAACTTAATTTATATTCCAATTTTCATCGAAATCCGTTCAGCCATTATCGCGTGAAAATGTAACAAACATCCAGACAGACAGACAGACAGACAGACAAAAAAAGCGATTTTCGGTTTCAGGATGGTTAATTATACATGTTAACACCAATTATTTTTGGAAAATCGAAAATTACCAGAAAAATTTTGGCTACAGATTTATTATTAGTATAGATTTGATAGAATATTCTATACATTATATTAGGACGAGGAGTAACAAAACCGGATGACTGACGGCAGATTTCAATTTTCGTTGGATCTTCCTGTACACTGACGTACAAAGATATCTGACCCTACTAATCGATAGTGACCGATAATTCGTTGATGTAAGTGTGGCTTCGTTTGTTATAACTTCTATGAATAGATGGCGAAGATAATAGTCAATGTTGCCAATCGTACATAGACTAAATATACCCGCATTATAGAATTTCCATTTTTCATCTCACTCTACTGATGGTAAAACAACACTGGGTTTAGCTGAAAACCACGGATATTGTCAATTATGGGAATAATTAATGGTTAATCTACATAATCATGTTCACTGACACTTTTTTAAACCCCAGTAATGATGCCAGCAATTGAGAATTAGCGGAAATTTTTCAAAGTTTATCAATTTTTTATAGCTTTTGTTCTGACTTATCCCGTGGTTAGAAAGTTCGCTTACACGATCAAAAAATCGTAGGTTAAATTTCTTTGAACGTCAGTATAACAGTCCCTGGTGACGGGCTTCCATTCCTCACGCTGAGTTGTCGAGATCCTTCAGAGGACGGACTTCCATACTTCAGAACTCTGAGACCTCTTTAACCGTCACAGCTGTCATTTGTCAATCTTGGAGTATACCAAGAGGACACGTGTGTTTGGGCAAGAGGAGCCAGTGAGTTGACAGCATACGAGGGAAAATGTATTTTGTGACCGGAGATTATAATATCATTATTTTGTCCTTTAAATTTGCAGAAATTTGATCCGAACAAATGTAACATTTTAAAATTTATTTCCAGAACGAAATGTTAAATTTGTTCGGATAAAAGTTCTGCATATTTAAAGGACGAAACTAAAATTGTTTCAATCATTCATTATCAAGATACTCTGCTCTCTTAAATTGATTGAGCATATTGCGAATTAAATCAATGATTTCTCCAAAACACGCTATGAAATGTTTCTTATAAAACAATTTTTATCTCGAAAGCGATGCAAAAACGAGCAAAATTGAATAAAACCTTTTTGTTTGTAGTCCACACCTGTGGAGTAACGGTTAGCGCGTCTAGCCGCGAAACCAGGTGGCCCGGGTTCGATTCCCGGTTGGGGCAAGTTACCTAGTTGAGGTTTCTTCCGGAGTTTTCCCTCAACCCAATACGAGCAAATGCTGGGTAACTTTCGGTGCTGGACCCCGGACTCATTTCACCGGCATTATCACCTTCATCTCATTCAGACGCTAAATAACCTAAGATATTGATAAAGCGTCGTAAAATAAAAAAAATTGTTTGTAATATCTCAAAGAATAACCGCCTGAAATTAATGACATTACTTACTTTTCCCCTGTATATGTTAAGTAATTACGTTAAATACGTTGTATTCCTTTCATTAAGATGTGAATACTTTGAGATTTTGGATTTAATGTGCATCCAATTACTGTACAGAGACGCAGCAGTTCGGAACGAAATTTCCAGTATGAAATGTCGACTTTCTGTCTCATATGGTGTGGTATTTCAGTCCGTAATGACGACACCAGGGAACTAGTCCACACATATATTCTGCTCTGATGCAGAAACCGTTCACAAACTTTTCATTGGATGGCGACTGCTTCTCCCTGGTCCAGCTAGCCGTCTTTTCAGATGCATGTAATGTTCCATTTCGCGTCGGTGGGCACGTGAATTAGTGCGCTCATACTTAAATGTCATAAAATGTATCTTCAGCTTCAAGTTTTCGTTTTGTCAGTGTTGCTGTTGGACGTTACGTACGCGAAATCTAAAGAGTTTACTAACAGCTAGAAAATGATCTAGATGCTGCATTTGGCCTCCTTATTTGTACTGCATTACGTGAAAATTTAATTTAGTGCCTTCTTCATATCATATCATACAATGTACCCAAATGCAAAGTGACTAGTTCTTTATCAGAGTATTTGGAAGGTCAGTCTAAGAAAAAGTGTATTCACACATGCTTTGGGCCAATTCGGCTTTATTATCGACGCAATTATGGACCTACATACTTAATCTTAAGAATGGAATAACGAACAGCATTTTTCTATTAGTTGTCTTATGATTTCACACCAACCCCATCATCTCCTGGCTTAGTTGCCTCATTAGTGATGCCTTATTGGTGTATTTTTTGAGGTTCAAACCTGTCTTCGGACAGTTGACTAAACAAAAACAACATTATTCCGCCATTCTACTGCTTTGACTTCATTCCAGCAAGTAATTCGGTTTATGATGTCACTGTTATATGTACCTACCTAACTCTAACATAATGGTGAAGTTAGCGGGACCAATCAGTGAACCGCATCCAGTGATTACATATCAAATTCGGGATTGCCGAACGATTGTTTCCCTCGTGGCCTCCTCGGTCACCTGACTTCTGCTCACTATATTTTGCTCTGTTACGTTGTTTAAAGTCAAACAAGAGAGCCGTTGATACAACACAAAAATTACGTTAATGAAGAATGAACTTCCCGATGTTCTGTTGATGCGATCGATGGAACAACGCCTAGAAGTATGCGTAGAGATACGACGAGATGGACATTTTGAAAGTCGTTTTGTTTATTGTAAATGGTAGTGAGATCAAAAATGTAAAATCAGTATACCAGCATCAATTATGAGTAACTTCGACTTAGTAGGCTTACAGAAAACTTAATCATATCTCACTAAAAAATGAATTGGCCATGATGTATACCAAGATTGTGCTTGACCTTCAGATTCTCTAGTAAGTTTTTTTTTTTTAGACACTCTGTTTGTATGTCATATACTCTAAATTTAAACCGTATTTTAACAGCTACATTATAATTAAGATATTGCTTTTAGTCCCCTTAACCGTACTGTACTTATACAAACAACTTACCGTATATCATGGGAGTCTCCTCCCCTTAGGTTAAAGAATTGTTCACTCTACTAATTTTCAATTTTTATTCCTTGACTACTAATTATTAAACTGTGACCCCAAATGACAAATAATTATGGAACGTAACCGTTCGTATCTATATTTATTTCGGTATCTGTTTAATGACTACTACTAACTGAAATGTTTACTTATAGCCGCGGCGAATGTTTTTGGGTTTCAATTTTGCTTACACCTTGTAGCCAGTTCACAGACTTGTGTACTTCTAACATGTGGAGTCCTTCGATAATAATTGAATATAAGAGTTGAGACAATAAGCATACTCATTCTGATTGGCTGGATCCAATTAACAAACAATTAATGAATGTAGGTGCACATGTATACTCAAAAATAAATTGGACCGATGAAATAATAAATCCGTCATTATCTTTAATGTCTAAACTCTAGAGTCCCTTTATAATGAGAGTTGAGACGTTGATCCTATCAATAATTGAAATGTGTAATGATTTGATATCACTGACAATGGAGAAACAAATCTCCTATCAGAACTGAAATCAATGTACTATACAGGGTGTTTCAGAAATACTTTGACAAACCTTGGGGACATGTTCCTAACACCAAAAGAAGAAAAAAATGTTCCTATAAGCATATGTTCGAAAATTCTTAGTTTTTAGTTATTAATGAAAGAACATAATGAAACATCTGTTGCTTATTGTCAGTTTGGTAGTACGGTACGTGTTGCAACTTTAATCACTTCAGAAACTCATAACAATGAAAGTTTACGTTCAACACATTTCGAGGTACACTCCAACAACTTAAGTTTGTAACCGATATAATCGAATGATGTTTCGATACAAGTCTACTTATGCATCCATTGTATCTTAGATGGCTATGTGTTGCCAAGGAGTCCATGATCCGACGATTGCATGCGTGTGTGGAAGCAAGAGGAGAACAGTTTGAACATTTGTTATGAGCTTCTGAATTGATTAACGTTGCAACACTTGCTACCAAGTTGAAAATATCTAACAGATGTTTCATTATGTTCTTTCATTAATAACTAAAAAAAAACTAAGGATTTTCGGACATGTTTATAGGAACTTTTTTCTTGTTTTGGTTTGAGTAACATGCCCCCAAGGTTTGTCAAAGTACTTCTGAAACACTTTGTATACTTTGTATATTGTATATGTCCACCGCTGTGGAGTAATGGATAGCACGTCTGTCCGTGAAACGAGTGGGCTCGGGTTCAAATCCTGGTTGGGGAAGTTATCTAGTTGAGGTTTTCCCTCAACCAATCGAAGCAGAATTGATGGGTCATTCGTTGTTGGTGGTAGTGCTACGCACCGTGGACTCTCCACCGGGTTCTTGGTGACTCGTGAGACCGGAATTAAGGGACTACGGTGAGGTTTAAGCGGAATGATAAACGGATCATATAGCTGTAGGGAAGTTCGGATTCGGCGCGCTGAGGAATATTCGCGCGGGGGGCTTAGGCATGCACACCATTGCATCCCGGGTAATATAATGGGCCCACCAGAGCGGCCTGCTTACGAGGACAGTCCCAGACTATACTCTCCCTTACAGGGGGAATAATAGATATTATATTGTATACAGATATTAAACACATTTCATATATACATTTTTAGACAGACGACTTTTCGATTCTGATTTTAGTATCGGAAAGTCATTGATTTCTGCATTCATAAAGTAGCTTGCTTGAAAGTAAATTTCCATGCCTTTTTAGGGTACCTTGTGAACCACTTTATGTCCGTGGGCTTGCTACTGCTTCCATATCGCCTGTGTCATTATTTTCTAATCTCATTCAGGATTGTCATCCAATTGCTATAAAATCTCGTAAAGATTCACGAGAAGACAACAAATTCATAGAATCTGTAATCTCCAAACTTTTGAGCGAAAGCATAATTGAAAAGTGTACGTTGTCGTGGAGGACACAAGTTCTTGTTACTTCGAGTAGATGAAAGGGAGGCAGATTGGCTCAAATTATGTGTTTCATTTTTTTTCTGGTATTTGCATAGCATTTTATGAAATTCTGAAATGGTCGTTCTACATGGTTCTTTGGCTATCTGGAGAGACATTAGAATTTAGATTTCACCAAGATTTGAATTTGAAAATTTGTATTACTTTGAAACGTGAAGATTGAGTCAACCTATTCCCCCCTGGAGACAGGTTGACATATGGTAGGCCTATGAGTTAACTTGGCTGCATGTGAAATAAGAGCAAACTGCATATACGATTAGATTTTCTTTTAATTTAGAATTTATTTCTTTACACAGACAAACGATTCAGTATGGTGAACACACAAATATGCATATAATCATGGCGTTAACACTCAGAAAACAAGGTAGAAAAATTAATTTTGAACTTGTAAACGACTATATATATGTACTAGTGGCTTGTGCAGCAAATGCTGCTGCAAACTAAGTTCGTTATACGTTCAAATAAAAATTTTACAGATTTATTTTCAATGAAGAATACTTGTCTTTTTGATAGTTATTTGCTTCCATAATAATGAAAGATACTCTCTCTGAATGGATTTTTTCAAGCCAAATACTTTTTCTTGAACCTATCCAACTTCAGTTTTTGAGTTTCAACGCGAAAACGCAAGTATCAATGTCAGGACGATAGCAGTAGCTATTTCAAATTATTGTGGATTGTAGGCAAAAGTTAAAAAAATGTCAGGTTTGCTAAGCTTTCGAACAATAGCATTTTCGTATAGCTGCTGCATGTACGAGGGGGATCCAGGAAATAACGACCGTTTTGTTGTAATAATTAAAAAAATATATTTATTTGAAAAAACAAAGTCTGTAACATAACTGAAGCTTCCTTTACTTCTCTACATAATCACCACCTACATTTAAACATTTGTCGTATCTGTTCACTAGCTTTAGAATGCCCGTGTTATACTCCTCTGCCGCCAGTTCATTAGGCCAGGTGTTCACTGTCTTCTTCAACTCTTCATCACTTCCAAAATGCGTACCACCCAGAAAGTCTTTCAGCTTAGTGAAAAGGTGAAAATCGCTAGGAGCAAGGTCTGGACTATAGGGCGGATGATCAAAGATTTCCCAACCGAATTGATCCAGCAATTCTGGAGTTGAAGCAGCAGTGTGCGGGCGGGCGTTGTCATGAAGAAGCACAACTCCTCTCGAAAGCATTCCTCGCCTCTTGTTTTGGATGGCTCGCCGTAGTTTTCGTAAAGTTCCACAATAACGATTTGCATTGATCGTAGTGCCTTTTGGCATGAAATCCAGCAAAATAACACCTTTGCGATCCCAAAAGACAGTAGCCATGACTTTTTGTGTTGAGAGAGTCTGTTTGAATTTTCTCGGTTTCTTGGGTGATGAGGGATGATGCCACTGACGTGATGGCGCTTTGTCTCTGGGGTGTTGTGAGACACCCAGGTCTCATCACCAGTCACAATTTGATCAAGAAAGGCGTCTCCATCTGTGTGATATCGCATCAAGAATGTCAATGCTGAGGCCATTCTCTGAGTTTTGTGTTGGTCACTCAGTTGCCGTGGAACCCATCGTGCACAGATTTTGTGGTAGCCAAGATGTTGCGACACAATTTCACCAAGCAAAGAACGAGAAATGTCAGGAAAGGCAATATGAAATTCGTCGAGTGATGTGCGCCTGTCTTGCAAGATTCTGTCGTTCACTTTAGTCTTCAGGTCTTCTGTGATGAGTGATGGGCGTCCGGGTCGAGTTTCATCGTGGACATTTGTTCGCCCATTGTTGAACATTTCGCACATTTTCTCACATTTCTTTCATTCATTACAGTATCACCATACACTTCTTTCAATTGCCGGTAAATTTCTGCAGGTTTCAAATGTCGGGCATTCAAAAATCGAATCACACTCCTCACCTCACAGTCGGCGGGATTATCAATCACGTCGTTCATTTTTAAGTAACACAAAATGCACAATGGCGACTTGTTGCAACCAGTACTCACAACATTATGAGAACACATGTTAAGGAAGCCAGTTGACCTTCAAACAAGGAAGGGGAGTCAGCTGCGCGGCGGGTATGCGCGAACGGACGTTATTTCCTGGATCCCCCTCGTAGAACTTGAAATGTAGAGCGTAAAATCATTTTATCCTACTAAGATATCTTGCTGAAATGATCTGGAGACTACAAAATTTTCTAGGCCTCTTATTTTATCAGTAAGTAATACCTTTTTATCTTTCCTTAGGAACTGTAATTTTTGCGCTCTCTCGAGCCAATACTGAAGGCAATGATACATATCAATATCTACACTACACCGCCATTACTTACTTACTTACTTACTTACTTACTGGCTTTTAAGGAATCCGGAGGTTCATTGACGCCTTCACAGAAGCCCGCCATTGGTCCCTATCCTGAGCTACACCGCCATTAACTATATGAAAAAGACCCAACCCCACTGATTTAATAAGTATAAAAATATTTGATTTTTAATAACAATATTACTATCTTACTTAAGTTTTGTAGTTATATATAGCAGTCACTCAGTAAATTATAGAAATGAAGATCTAAATTAAGATATTCTCTACATTTACTTACAGTACATAACCTCAAAACGTTTCACTTTCATGTCATCAATATAGCATCAATATTATGTACAATTAATGAAGAATAGATGCATCATGATATTAACTATAATAATATTTAATTTCTAATGGTAATAATGTCATCAAACCACCTCAAGTTTCGTAGATTTGAATATCCAATACACAGCTGTACTCAGAAAATTATACACTGCAGAATCAGTTTTTAATAACAAATTGAATTGAGCTCTAAATATGTCGGTAATCCTGCAGGTCATGGCCTTCGTGTAATAGCCTGTACTAATAGCCTATTGTTTATAGTAGTGTGTGTTTTGTTCTGAAATTCAATCAAGTCGGCCGTGATTCAATAAAATTAGTTCTCAAAACGACAACAGATGGATTTTGGAAAATAGGAAAATTATGTAGGAAAATTGACATTTCACTGAAAACTACTACTTTTCCGAAAAACTTTGGATGCCAGGCATGAAAATGAGGGGTCACTCATTAAAATCCGTTGAGCCGTTTTCCCGTAATTTCCATTACCAGTTCAAATTATATATATATATATATATATATATATATATATATATATATATATATATATATGTATATATATTATTGTCTTGTTAAAAATATTTGAGAAGGAATTTATGCGAACAAACTTCTGTTTCCATCCGTAAAATTTTATGTGCCATAATTTACTCTCCAGGTACTGTATCCTCCCTTCACCAGGTGCACATTCTGAGTAAGATTAACACAATACAGGCAATATGTCTGTCTTCTTCGTTACTTTCTGTCTCTCTGTATGACAAATATCTCAATTCCATTGAAGAATATGTTGAAAAATAGCTCAACAATTGCTGTATCTGTAAAAATTAATAAGTCCACACCTGTGGAGTAACGGTCAGCGCGTCTGGCCGCGAAACCAGGTGGCCCGGGTTCGAATCCCGGTCGGGACAAGTTACCTGGTTGAGGTTTTTTCCGGGGTTTTCCCTCAACCCAATACGAGCAAATGCTGGGTAACTTTCGGTGCTGGACCCCGGATTCATTTCACCGGCATTATCACCTTCATTTCATTCAGACGCTAAATAACCTAGATGTTGATACAGCGTCGTAAAATAACCCAATTAAATAAAAAAATAAAAATTAATATTTATATGAAATTGTGTTTCCTTTCTGTAAACTGCCCCAGGGAAACTCATTTTTACAGCCTCCGTAATTGCGCTCGAGTGGCTAATATTTTTATTTTTATTTATTTTTTTGTATTTTATTGGGTTATTTTACGACGCTGTATCAACATCTAGGTTATTTAGCGTCTGAATGATATGAAGGTGATAATGCCAGTGAAATGACTCCGGGGTCCAGCACCGAAAGTTACCCAGCATTTGCTCGTATTGAGTTGAGGGGAAAACCCCCGAAAAAACCTCAAGCAGGTAACTTTCCCCGACCGGGATTCGAACCCGGGCCACCTAGTTTCGCAGTCAGAAGCGGTGACCGTCAATATTTTTATAAACACATGTTTTGACATTATTAACATGGTGGAAGAAAAAAATTAACATTTTTTTATCTGCCGCTATGAGAATATCTGCTTGTCAGCTGGCTTTGAACCAGGGAACCTCGGAGCTAGTGCTAAGCATGCTAATCAATAACCACGTACCATGACATATTATAAAGAGGATGCAATATAGACTATACTGTATTCAGGTCTAAATAAGGAACGTTCTCTCGAATTAAGAAGGCGGTACAAAACACAACGTTTATGCATAACAATACTGGTCTCTCTAAACCATACACAGAAGCTGCAGTGTGTAAAATATTTTATGATAACTGTCATAGATAAAATTCTGTAACGATGAGAAGGAGTCAGGCATTTGGGAGCAATCACTTCCGGAAAGAACATTTTTGCGCGGTTTACACCCAGCCTCCTCTCTAGTATGAGTTACTTCATGCAAACCTCCCACAATTCAGGGGCTCAACGTAAACTGGAAGGTGGAGCCCGGCACTATTTATGGAATCTCAATATTTCTGCAGAGTTCCCCAGGGTTTTATGTAGCGTGAAAAGTGAAGCCGGTATATTACCCACCGTGCTCAGATTATGGGCCTCACAATACACATGCGTCAGCTTCGCACCAGATAGAGCGGAATTAGTACACGAGCTTCCTTAAACAATATGTTGGTGATATGAGACGTCGTGCGCCAGCGGAGGTGCTCTGGGCTCACAAGTCATTTGTCCTACATGCCCGGCTAAAAGTCTCATTCACGATACAGGTTGCTTCAGAATCGGGAAAACAATTCCAAATAGACTGGTACGAAAGTATCTTGACGTTTATTGATACAAGAATCGGAATGCGTAGGTCGTCTAATCAGGAGTGAATTTAATGACCTGCACTTTCGTCTATGTAGTTTCATTGTAGATGTCAGGGCTGTGAATGTGGCGAAGTGACGTATAAGGTTTTTCAAAAGTGTTAAAGATCTATAAATACTGCAATACTAAAGATAGAAGAAAATCACTGCGTTGGGATGATGATGATGATGATGATGATGATGATGATGATAATAATAATAATAAATCTGTAGCCGAAATTTTTCTGGTAATTTTCGATTTTCCAAAAATAATTGGTCCTGACATATATAATTAACCACCCTGAAACCGAAAATCGCTTTTTTGAAATTTTTGTTTGTATGTCTGTCTGTATGTTTTTTACCTTTTTACGCGATAATGGCTGAACGGATTTCGATGAAAATTGGAATATAAATTAAGTTCGTTGTAACTTAGATTTTAGGCTATATGGCATTCAAAATACATTATTTAAAAGGGAGGTTATAAGGGGGCCTGAATTAAATAAATCGAAATATCTCGCTTATTATTGATTTTTGTGAAAAATGTTGCATAACAAATGTTTCTTCAAAAATAATTTGCGATAAGTTTTATTCCTTGAAAAATTTTGATAGGACAGATATTTAATGAGATAAATGAGTTTTAAAATTAAAATAACTGCCATCTAAGGCCGTGTAATGAATTAAAAAACTTAATGACTTCGTCTATAAGGGGCCTTGGACAGCAACAATCGAAAGCTATGAAAGATAGCCTAAATAGAATGTTTCTGTGTTTGTATGAAGTAATATCGGAAGCTAAATTAACCGATTTGTATAATTAATTATTATTTCACCACTGGAAAGTGTAGTTTCTCTAGATGGACATAATGCTATAATGTTATTACCAGGGAAAGGATTTATATGTAAATACATATTTACTTATAAAGCTAATATAATTTATATTTTGCATTATCTTTATGTTTCACAATGTGTAGGGTTGAAAAATCCTACTTTTATTTTCCATATTTTTCCATATTTTAGAGTTTAGTACATATTTTCGTTAATTTCCATATATTTTCCATATTTCATATAAAACAGTCCATATTATATTAGGTTTAACAATAAAACAAAACAAAATTCCATTAACTTTTAAAAATACATTTCAACAATAGAGATTTAAACACATGTTCAGTAATCCCTTTAACATCAGAGTTATTTGAAAATTAGCAGTCCTATCAACAATGGGAAAGTAAGTTACAAAACTGTATTAATTTAATTTAAAATTTTTAACAGACTTCAGTTGTGCAGCTCAACAGTTAAATGCCAGTCAGAGTACACATAGGTTCAGTTTTGTAAATCATACTATAAAGACGGTAAATATGCCAAAAGTACGTCATTCAGTCAATTTAAAATCAAAACTAACAAGTTACATTTCAGAATTTAAAGAAGATGGTTTATCAACTGACAATAAAATATTATTTTGTAATTTGTGTCAGTGTGCAGTATCATCTACACAAAAGTTCCTGGTGCAACAACACATTACAACTAGTAAACATCAGGCCAACAAACAACTAAATTCCAAGCAGAGACAATTGTTTTTAACACAACCAACAACATCGAATGTAAGATCTGAGTTTAACATCGACCTGTGCCGTTCTCTCATCTCTGCTGATATTCCTCTCTACAAACTAAAGAATAAGGTCTTCAGGGAATTCCTTGAAAAATATACTCAACATACAATCCCGGATGAGTCAACACTTAGGAAGACGTATGCTCCATCCATCTACGATGAGACAATACAGAAGATAAGAGATGAAATTAAAGATAGTTCAATTTGGGTTTCCATTGATGAGACTCCCGACAAAGAAGGTAGACTTGTTGGTAATGTAGTTATCGGTTTGTTAAGTGAACAATATTCTGAACGAATTCTTTTACATTGTGATGTTCTAGAAAAGTGCAATAACAAAACTATAGTTAAACTGTTCAACGAAGCTATGGGTATCCTGTGGCCAAAGGGTATTATGTACGATAATGTGTTATTCTTTATTAGCGATGCTGTCCCTTATATGGTCAAAGCTGGACAAGCATTATCTGTTGTATATCCTAAATTGACTCATTTTACTTGTGTGGCGCATGCATTTCATCGTGTGGCAGAAGTGGTCAGAGACAATTTCCCTAAAGTAGATTTGTTGATTTCATCAGTGAAAAAAGTATTTCTCAAAGCTCCCAGTAGAGTTAACGTGTTGAAAGAAATGTACCCTGAAATTCCATTGCCACCAAAGCCAATTTTAACTAGATGGGGTACATGGCTAGAAGCAGTTGAATATTATGCCGAACATATAGACTCTATTAACAATGTTCTCCTTGCATTGGACTCTGAAGATGCAGTCTCAATTGATACTGCGAAAACAGTTACCTGTGACATAAGTGTGAAGAATGACTTAGCTCACATTCAGCATACATTTTCATGCATCATAAAAACGCTCAAAAGTCTCCAAAATAGGCACCTTTCACTATCTGAAAGTTTTGAAATTATAAATAGTACTGTGGAACAACTGAATCGTGGTAGAGGTAAAGTTGCAGATGCAGTAAGAGCTAAGGTGGACACTGAACTTTCAAAAAACCCTGGATATGAAGAACTACAAAAGGTTGTTGCTGTGATGAGTGGTGAATCAACAGTGAAGATTAACTTGGACTTATCCCCAGCAGACATTGTGAAATTGAATTATGTACCAGTTACTTCTTGTGACGTCGAACGCTCTTTTAGTCAGTATAAATCTATCCTCAGAGACAATAGAAGAAGATTCACTTTTCAGCACTTGAAAGAAATGTTTGTAACCTATTGTTATGGTAACAGACAATAAAAATTGTGTTTTGTTGAAACTACATTGGAAGATAAGGTACGTCCATTATATTTTTTGTTTAGTTTGATTAAAATGTACCAATATTTAACGTACATAGTCATTTTTTTATAATTTTAAGTCCATATTTAATTCCATATTTTGGTAAAAATCCATATTTAATTCCATATTTTGGTAAAAATAACTACATATATATTTACATATTTCATATATTTTTAGTCCATATAAATCCGTTCCCTGGTTATTACAGTAACTTCTGATATGATATAATATAATATAATATAATATAATATAATATAATATAATATATAAGTATATTATGCAACGAGCCTATAATGATAGTAATAATTTTCATACGAGCTTCTTAATTACCATTATAGGCGAGTTTCATACGACTTTTTATGCTCGACCATATTTCTAACTTGAAATTATTCATATGTATACATTTTATTTGTATCTGACAAGATCGGAAGTGACCTTGTTCTAGGTCGTGAATTGTGATATATGCGCAGACGCGAAAGTATTGATTTTTTCTGAGGAACAATAATGTCATTGACCTTGTGTAATCCCGTTAAACTTGGTATAACCTTGATTATCGAATTCGACATTGAAAAGCGAGATGACAAATTGAATTTATTTGAATATTATTTACAATTAACGCTAATTATTATAGTAACAGAACATAACCTTCTGCGACAGTATTGGAGTTCCAGCCTCCGTGACTTTTCGCTAATTCTCTTTCGATTGCATATCCGAGAATAATCGATATTTGCGGTTTTATAACGGTATAAAGCTGACTTGTTATTGGCTGATCACCTGTAAGCTGAGTTGTCATTGGCTGAAAACACCTGTACTTTAATGAGTAGGTATACTTCAATGACATGCATTAAAGGACTGCTACCAGGTGTATAATTACTACATTTCGGCATGGTGGAGCATAAAGATTTATAAATACTGTAATACTTGAGATAGAAGAAAATCACTGCGTTGGGATGATTGTGATGATGATAATAATAATAATAATAATAATAATAATAATAATAATAATAATATACATCAATCCAAGACTGTCAAAATGCCATACAACGATTACAAGCAAAACATGATATCGTGGTACTACAGTGGGTCCCCGGGCACTGAGCAGGCCGATGCCTTGGCAAAAAAAAGGTGCTAAAATTTTACAAACACTTCCTAAACCAACATCCTTCCAGACAATAAAATTATACATCAAAGAAGTTGCTCACAACATCCACTCCCATGAAATTGCAGAAAGAGCATATGGCAAACACTGGAGAAGGGGCCTTCCATCAATACCTAACCGGACCAAGATGATTGGCAGTCGCGCATTTCCGCCTTGCAACTGGTCATGACTGCTTGGCGCAGCATCTCCACCGTTTCGGTATTTATCAACATCCAACCTGTACCCTTTGTGACTTTCAAGAAGCGATGTATAGGGATCATCTCCAACGCTGCCCAGCTCTAAAATCATTCACTGAATGTGCCAGATACTGGGAAGGGAGACGCCTCATGCCTCCGTTTAGTTCTTAGTTTTTAGTTCTTTAAGGATTTTGTTTCGTTCCTTCATTAGATTTAATTTTAAGTTGTATTAAGTTGATTGTTTTAATCTTGAGATTGCGTATAGGTAAAAGATAAGTTATCTATGTACCTGTCATTCGCATAAATACATAATAATAATTAATAATAATAATAATAATAATAATAATAATAATAATAATAATAATAATATAGTTAATCCAGCAGAGTTAAGACCAGGATGCTTTCTCTTCCGTCCAGACAGACTGTGAGTGAATACAGAATTCTTATCTATTACAGTAGAACTCCGCTAATCCAAAATTTCGCGAGCTTCGGTGGGCGCTGGGGCGCGGCATAGAGGGAGGGGAAGAAAACCGACTGCGCTGAAGTAAGGAAACGTCTGGAGGCCGAATGTTCGTGAGACAGAACAATCGGGAACAAGTGATTCAATAAATAAAAGAGCGAGCAGCCTTCGGGGCAGTCAGTGAATCAGCTTCGAGCGAGCAAGGGAGCCAGCCTTCGAGACCGGGGTTCGACGTGAGGAAGACCGCAACTGTGGCAGCGACCAGGTGAGGATCTGAGTTCGACGTGCAGTGAACTTGAGTAGGTCCGTAACTGTGGCAGCGTCCAGGCGAGTGCGGCGTAACCGGAAGTCTTGGGTTTGAAATGCAGTGAACTATATGAGTGAGCTAAAAGGACTAGCCAAGGCGAACGAACTGTGAACTGAGAACTGACAGTTTTGTTTGTATATAGTGTTATGTGAACAATAGTTGAGATTAGGAGTACATTGTTGTTCTTCTCAATAATCGACGTGAATTGTCATTGTCGTTCTGTAGAGTGCAATAACGACTGCTGTGTTGAGTGAAATACCCATTGTTGACGGGTGTGTGATTAAAGTTAGAAATAAAAAGCCATTGTTGCTGAAATAAAAGTTACAACAGTTACAAGCTGTTTATACATCCATCGCCTACGCATGGTTTATTAGTAATGTTTTCTGTTCTAAATCTGCATAAGTCTCATATAAAAACTATACACGGTTTATTAGTAACACCGTTGTTGTTTTATTTATTTACTTATTATTTATATTTACTTTATTAACTCTGTAAAATAATTTGTATGCTAAATTTATCATATAGCCTGTACTAGAATCAACCTCATTACCTCATTATCTCTCCTACAGTCTTACTCTAACACTGGTTCAGTCGCTTCTCACCATGCACTTCCTGGGAAGCTGTCTGAAAAGTAGGTCATTATTAAAGTAAAATATTATCAAATTCAAGGATGGTATTCTACCGTATATTAAAGTCCCACGTCGTAGCGTCCTGGTCTAAGGCATCATGCCCGAACTCGTGTTACGGAATGAGCACTGGTTAGAGTCCTCATTGAAAAGGAAGTATCGTATGGTCCTCCTTGTTATATCTGGCTTTCAACTTCATAGATTCAGTATAGACGCTTAAAATGTTTGTTTTTCATTAAGGAAAATTCTGAATTAATTGTGAAGTATATGAACTGCTAGAGAAACATATGAAGGGATGAGAATGAGATAGCCTAAAGCCACACTTTTGACAAGAATAGACTATGTCTTACACATCTGTGAAATGAATATCAGTGGCGACTCGTGATATTTTTTGTATGCAGGATATAAGATTGACGACTGATGAAAAGACAGAAACTAATAATAATAATAATAATAATAATAATAATAATAATAATAATAATAATGTTAGTAATAATATAATAAATAATAATAATAATAATAATAATGTTAGTAATAATATAATAAATAATAATAATAATAATACTAATAATAATAATAATAATAGAGCATGCAAAATCAATACAAGTAGGCCTGTGTTAGTCTTTGACTCACCATTCTGGAAAAGGAAATTTATTAGTATTGAAGTTCGATTCTCCTCCCCTTTTCAGTTGCGAATATGGATCCTAAGCCATTGTACTGCCCGATATTTACCAAGGTTCCGTCGTACGTTTGCGCAATTAATTTCTTGCTACAGTTAAATTCTTCTAAATGATCAAGTAAAACTTCAGATATTCTTTCGCCTGTCCTGTCATATGAAAGTCCTGTTAATTCTTGTATTTATTATAGCTTATATTATTTATTTTTATGTAATTTTGTTTTTTATATTATATCATTTTAAATTATTTCGTTTATTCTATTCTTTTAAAATGACCAATGAACTGCATTTAAGGAGGTTATAAGGGTAAGTGTTCGCGTAGGCTTCCGCGGCTGGTGTAAATGGTGTGTGGATAAGCTTCAGGGCTTCTACCGCGTTGTCTTGGTGTTACTGGCTGACATTTCGACCGCTGTGTTGTGGCCATCTTCAGAGTAGTTGTTGGATAAGGAAATAGTCGAAAAATTCGAAAAATCGAGAGAGAATTGGGAGGACAAATTTAAAAGGTACGCAAAATGCGTCCTTGCAAGGGGTTGTGGGCTGTACAAAACTAAGTATGTGAGCTCCAAGCCTGTTGGCCACTAGTCTCACTCCGGGTTACGCTGCTTCACTGAAGGAGCTCTAGAAAATTTTGAAGGGGAAGCCGAAATTGGACGTAACCTCTTAGGTACCACATACGCGAGGGGGATTGAGATTTGATCAAGTGATCACGGAACGGGGCGAGGAGGAGATGGCTGGTGTTTGCCGTTAGGATGCGAGACGCCGTCATCTGTTGTTCGATGACAAAGCATGTGAAGGCCGTCGGAAGAAGCGCCGTGAAATCTAAATCTGCAATTTGAGAGGTCCCTGTCCTTTCAAATTGCGACTAATTGAGTGACCTCGTATATTTAATAGACAATTTATAGGTTCTGAACTAGGGCATACGTCGTTTATAATAAAGGGGAATATATATGGGGAAGGGCATATAGGTCCGTGGCCCATTTCTTATGGGGCTCATCCCGACATTTGTCTTACGCCTTAGGAAAACCACGGAATACCTTAGGCAGGATGAGTTGTCTCATATATAAGAGACTAGCCAATTTGGCTATTATGTAGGAGGAGAAAGGAAATAGTCTGCCAGCTATTATATATATAGTAGTCTCGATGGGGGGAGTACTTGCTGTGACAGGTCGTAGGTTCTCCTTCTGGCATCTGATTGGTCCTACGTTGTCCAATCCGGTTGAGGTCTGTATGAAGCGGAGTATTCATATTAAATACTGGCCCTCATAAGGTCCGAAAGAGTCAGACTCCAACCGGATTGGACCACGTAGGACCAAGCAGATGCCAGAAGGAGAACCTACGACCTACACTTAGGACCGAGAAACCATATAACAAGAATGCCCAACGACAGGATACCTTTTAGAACATGGTGTTACAGACCTACACGAAGAAGACGAGTGGGAAGACCAAAGAGACGTTGGAGATACCAGTTTGACGGATAAAATTCTGGAGGCGGAACAGGCCATCGGCCTAAACCTTGAAGTTATTGATTGTGGAAGCGTACTAGGTTAGATCAACATAGAATAGAAATGAACCGCTTTCGCAGGCGGATCAGTGAGGCGGTCCACGAAACGGTCGTGGATGCTTGGAAATCCAAGGTTAAAACGATGGACAGCAGAAACATGTCAGATGTCTGGCGTGTATCTCGAGCTCTGTCCAATCCGTCTCAATCTATTCACCCATTAGTAGTCGGTCCAGATGTCACGGCCTTTACTCCTGAGGAGAAGGCTACCGCACTGGCAGACGTTCTAGAGACCACTTTTCAACCCGTGGAACAAAATTTAAACTTGCCCCATATCAGAGCTGTTGAGGAATCGGTTCGAGACCTCCTTAGCAGGGAGCCGGAAAATGGGATACGACCTACGAACACCCACGAGGTCGCCCATTTCATTCGTCGCCTCGGCCCTCATAAGGCCGCAGGAGCCGACGGTATCCAAGGAATTATATTGCAGCATCTCCCAAGGTCAGCTATGAAGCGCATAGCAGAGATAATTAATAACATCTTGGCTTCCGGTCACTATCCCATTCCCTGGAAAGAAGCTCACGTAGTTCTCTTTCCAAAGCCCGGAAAGGATAAGACGAATCCAAGCAACTATAGGCCTATTAGTCTCCTCAGTTGTCTCAGCAAACTGGCGGAGCGGGTCATACATAGACGCCTCACTGAAGTAGTGTTGCCCCAAATCAGGAACGAGCAGTTCGGTTTCCACCCTGGTCGTTCCACTACACTCCAGGCACTCCGCATGACGGAGGACATTACCTGGGCTATGAGCACGAAGCGTGTAGTAGCTGCAGCTTACCTGGACATCGAGCGAGCATTCGACAAGGTTTGGCATGAGGGACTCCTCGTTAAGTTACTGGGCATGGGAGTCCCAGATGGAATGATACGCCTCATTTCTAACTACCTCCGAGGCCGTACATTCAAAACCCTTGTAGGCACTAGTTTCTCCACCCCCCGTGAAATTCACGCAGGAGTCCCACAGGGTTCCATTATCGGGCCCATACTTTTCAATATATTCATTAATGACCTCCCGTTTCGCTATATCCACGGCAGAAGTAGTCATCTGTATATCTATGCAGACGACACTGCCCTCTTGGCGGTGGGCAAAACCTATAGATTAGCGTCCCGTAGATTACAGTCGATCTTAGATCACCTCCAGCCGTGGTTCCACGACTGGAGAATCAAGGTCAATGTAGAGAAATGTCAGGCCATACTCTTTTCACTAAGAGCGAGGCTCGAAGACATACCACCACCACCCACACTTTTCGGACGAGAAATGCCGTGGATGAACCAAATTAAATATTTAGGGATCATTATGGACTCTCATCTCAACTTCCGAGATCACATCCAATCCCTTCTTCGTAAGGCCAACGGGCTGATAGTTAGACACTATCCCATTCTGGCGGCCTTAACTCCTGACAACCTGAGGGTAGGACTTACCATGTATAAGGCCCTCATTCGCTCTGTCATTACCTATGCCGCACCCGCATGGGGGTTTGCGGCAGTGTCCCATCTCCGTAAACTCCAAGTTGTCCAAAACCAGGTGATTCGACTCATTACCCATCTCCCCCGAGTCGCCTCGAGAAGAAAGTTCCATGATGAACTAGAGTTGCCAACCATAGACGAGTTCATTGCTCGACTGGCTAGGAACCTGTATGCGGAAGCTCGTGCTAACCCCAACCCGCTCATATCTGGCCTCGGCCAGTATGATCCTAGGTTACGGCGTAGACACCAGACAGGTCCATTAGCTATACTATTGAGACAGGAGGACAGGGAGGCTGGCGTTACTCCCAGGTTTTGGTAGCCACGACTCAACTCCATGAGACTCCTTGGATAGTGCAACCGCTGTAAAATGACTTTGTCTTAACTGGGCTAAACAAAATCCCTCCCTAACATTATCTATTTTTGTTGATCGATGGAACTATAATAGAGGCAATTGGCTAGTATATATCCATCGATTCATAGAGTCATTCAACCTAAGAGCCAACTGGCTAGTCTCTGATATTGAGACAACTCATCCTGCCTAAGGTTTTTCCGTGGTTTTCCTAAGGCGCTAAGACAAATGTCGGGATGAGCCCTAAAAGAAATGGGCCACGGACCTGCACTCATATCCCCATTAATCTTCCTAATTACTTAAATTAATTAACTAATTACATCTCTCCCCCCTCTTCGTAATTGAGCCATCAATAGCCAAATGGCTTGTCTCAAAATTGAGACGATTCAACAAGGCTCATGATAACAATCACCTCCTACATAATAGCCAAATTGGCTAGTCTCCTATACATGAGACAACTCATCTCGCCTAAGGTATTCCGTGGTTTTCCTCAGGCGTAAGGCAAATGTCGGGATGAGCCCTATAAGAAATGGGCCACGGACCTATATGCCCTTCCCCATATATATTCCACCTTTATTATAAACGATGTATGCCCTAGTTCAGATAATATTAATAGTCTATTAAATACACGAGGTCACTCAATAAGTCGCAAATTGAAAGGACAGGGTCCTCTCAAATTGCAGATTAGATTTCACGGCGCTTCTTCCGACGGCCTTCACATGCTTTGTCATTGAACAACAGATGACGGCGTCTTGCCATCCTAACAGCAAACACCAACCAACTCCTCCTCGCCCCGTTCCGTGTTCAATTGATCAATCTCAGCCCCCCTCGCGTATGTGGTACCTAAGAGGTTACGTCCAATTTCGGCTTCCCCTTCAAAATTTTCTAGAGCTCCTTCAGGGGAGCAGCGTAACCCGGAGTGAGACTAGTGGCCAACAGGCTTGGAGCTCACATATTTAGTTTTGTACAGCCCCCAACCCTTTGCAAGGACGCGTTTTGCGTACCTTTTAAATTTTCCTCCCAATTCTCCTTCGATTTTTCGATTTTGTTCGATTTTTTCCTTTCTAGAGTTCCTTCAGTGCAGCAGCGTAACCCGGAGTGAGACTAGTGGCCAACAGGCTTGGAGCTCACATATTTAGTTTTGTACAGCCCCCAACCCCTTGCAAGGCCGCGTTTTGCGTACCTTTTAAAATTTTTCCTCCCAATTCTCTTTCGATTTTTCGATTTCCTTATCCAACAACTGCTCTGAAGACGGTCACAACACAGCGGTCGAAACGTCAGCCAATAACACCAATACAACGCGGTAGAAGCCCTGAAGCTTATCCACACACCAGGTTATAAGGGTACTTGAAAATTCTTATTGTAGTCTCTGACAGGGTCTCCACCACCCAGAAAGAAGGGTCGAAGTATTAGGATGCATGGACATATCCTCAAACACGGTAACTCAAGCTGTACCCCACCCTCCGCACCCTCCCCTGTCCAGTAACTTCACAGCTAGAAAATACAGTTTGCTGTAAGATATTTGGATGATTCCTCGGAAATTATTTCTGCGCCGTGCAGTGGCGACAACTCACAACAGAGAGAGGAAGCTTAAAGGAAATTATTGCGTCGGGACGCATTGAAAATCAAAATCTGTAATAAAAATGTTTCTATCCTCAGAGGCACGAAATTAAACTGTAGGATCCTCCTCATATCCTTCAAAGAAGAATCGCTACTGATGAATATACTGTACATAACATTGCACTCCCAGTAAAATAGAGTCTTAACTCGAAAATTGTGATTTGTGAAGATATATTTCCTTGTAAAATATTACTGTAAAAATAGTTTAATAAATAAGTACGAAATCTTTGATAATTTACAATTTTATTATTAGAATTTCATACCTCCAACTAGTAAAACAGCGTTGAAAATAATTTACGAAGGTAATATGTTATTTTCGACTTAGACAGTATTTTACTGGCTGTACGGCATCATTATTAAAAAAAATGAAGGAAAGACAAGGTGTAACACAATAGCTGTTATTCACCTCTTTTTCATATTGTGTGTTACAGTAGATGCACAGAATGCTTTGTTGTCTTTTGATTAAACGTACAAGATAAAAGTGAGTTTTTATATCTTCTCATTAGGGAACAGAGGAAGTTGTTATCTTTCCTACATCACAGCGACACAGGTGCGACAGAAAATTAAATTTGATCCCTTTTTTTATGTAATGCTTTTTTCTTTCAAGTTCCCAACTTTTACGTAATATAGAAGTTTATAAATATTTCACACGTTGTTCGGCATTATTACTATTATTATTATTATTATTATTATTATTATTATTATTATTATTATTATTATCATTATCATCATCATCATCATTATTATTATCATTATTATTATTATTATTATTATTATTATTATTATTATTATTATCATCATCATCATTATTATTATTATCATTATTATTATTATTATTATTATTATTATTATTATTATTATTCTGCAAGTTGAACAACGTTGTCACATCTTCTTACGGCCAATTAATTTAGCTTCATCCTCTAGTTGTTTCTATCCTTCCTATTTACCTGTTAATCATTTCTCTCGCATCATTCCGCCAATTCCTTGTAAACAAGTAAGTTTGAATCAGCTTCATTTCTGTCTTCCTGATGGATACCATTCCATAATTTATTTAGGTAACCTGCTCTCTTCCTTCTACTGATATGTCCATACCATTCCAGTTCTCTTCTTTGGTTCAATCTATCATCCAGTATGGTATAATCAGATGGGAGAAATAACAACATTTACAGTTTTTTCCGCTGATATTGTTTCTAAAGCGGATAATTAAAATTTACTTAAACAATTCAATTTATTTTCCAACAAATTTCATGTTTTCCAAATTAAAAAAAAATATATATATACATTATTAAAATAATATCATAAAAATGTATAAAGTATAAAGAACAACATGTTTATTGTCATCACCATCATCATCATCATAATCATCATCATCATCATCAATAACTTCAAGGTTTAGGCAGATGGCCTGTTCCGCCTCCAGAATTTTATCCGTCAAACTGGTCTCTCCAACGTCTCTTTGGTCTTCCCACTCGTCTTCTTCGTGTAGGTCTGTAACACCATGTTCTAAAAGGTATCCTGTCGTTGGGCATTCTTGTTATGTGGTCGTACCAATTATTTCTATATTTTTCAATTGTAGTTGTTATACATTCTATATTCAGTTCTTGACGTATATCTTCATTTCTCTTATGGTCCTGTAGTCTAAATCCTGCTAGTGGCCTTAAGAGTTTCACCTCGGCGGCCTCAATTCTTCTCTGTTGGGCTCTAGTCAGAATCCAAGTTTCTGAACCATACAACAATGTTGGTATTGCCAGTGTCTTGTAAAATTTGAGCACAGTCTGTCTGTCGACTTTATTTATTAGTGTACGTTTAATTGTTCCAATAAGTCTTAAGAATTTATTGAACTTGTTTTCTACGTCGTTTGAGGAAATGTAAGAGAGATCACATCCAAGGTAATTAATAGTAATATGGATTACAAGAGCGGTATGTTGAAGTTTTCATGTTCGAGGAAAAATTTGAAAAAGCGAAACGTAGTTGAGCTTTTTTAATTTCCGACAATTGAAAGAAAACATACCGCTCGTGTATCGTACATTATTTTGTGCGAAGATCGCTTATTACATACCTGAAAGAGGAATTTCTAATTAGTTGCAATGAAATCTCCATCTTGGTTTCTGTTCAATGACGGCAAATTTGCAAAACAAAAATATCTATCTTCAACATCGTTGCTTTAAAATATTTTCTGTGTTTACTATACTCCAGCAGGCCGTGATATACATCTGTCTTTTTTCCCCCCAGTCTATAAATGCGAACTTAAAACAAACGGCTTCCTTAATGTTACATGCATCACGAATGCAATAACTTTAGTGGAGTTGTAGAGTTTACTTAATTTTTGCAAATATTTAAAAACAATAATGAACAGTGCAATTTAGGTGAAATTGCAGTGGTAAGTTTCCAATTTATAATTATTACTATATTGAACGTCTCTAAAAATAACATGTTAAAAGCCTAAAGCAGTAAAATCAATATGTCACTTAAGCGATAAGAAGAGGGAAATTGTTATGTGTGTTCGGTTGGGAATACTGAATGTGGAATTTTAGACTTACCGCGGATTGGTTTTGTGCGGAAACCAAGCAAATACGCACGATCTCGCACAAAAGAATTTACATGTTTATTGTACCATAAAAATTTGACTTGTTCTTTAGCTGAATCTCAATGTTACACAGTACTAGACTAAATCATAGAGTTACGGCTGAAGGTTATATAATAATAATAATAATAATAATAATAATAATAATAATAATAATAATAATAATAATAATAATAATAATTATCATCATCATCATCATCATCTATTTATTTTACTGGCAGAGTTGTTAAGACCATAGGGCCTTCTCTTACACTCTACCAGGTGACAAATGTATACGAGTGAAAATTTAACAAAAAGTTAAAGAACAGGACACTAACATATTACAAAAAATAATATCATAACAAAATCGACACTAAAAATATGAAAATAGTACCATAATAGAAAAAAAGGAGGTAAAATACAGATCTAAAGATTGGAATAAAATAAAAGCAACTCAGTTTGTACAGATAGTTAACAGAGAAAAACGTAAGGAAGGGTATAACAATTAATGGAATGTAATAAGATTTTAAAAATACGAAATTTAAATAGTGTCAACAATAAAAAGGGTACGATAATAAATTCATCTGACCATAAAAAGGAGGAAAAATAAACATATATTTTTACAAAACTACCGCAGAGAAAACGGCTTATAAGTGAAAAGAATTTGAATTTAAAAAAGTGCAACCTTAGTTTCTTTTTGAAGCAACTCCATTTTGATAATACATCCTCACCTAGATAATTTTGATTTTAATAAATTTAAGGACAAATTGAAGCAAACTCTTTAGTATTCATGTCCATTTCTTTTCTATTTAATTTCAGTATACTAAATTAAATTCTGTTCTTGACTTGATTCTCCGGTTCAAATTTTTTACAGTATTTTTCTCTGAAGGTTTCTGCAAGTTGAAATAAGCCATTTTGAATCTTCACTTTTCTTTCAATAGTGATTATGGTGCATTCTAATTAATTTTTAAACAGTAATAAGTCTATTGGATTGTTTTTTGTAATTATCTGCATTGCTATAATGGATGTAGATTTTATTTCCACTGTAATCAATCTCACTCCCGTATTTTCAACCTTCTGGAGTTTGTCCAGAACTGTTGAGAAACTGTAACTAGATTTTCATCCATAAAATAACTCTTTTTATGTAAGCTCTATATGTTGAATTTAGCACAGATCTTTGAATAGCCTGCCTATCCCATTTAATTCTTGCAAGTCTTTCCAGAATAATGCTACATCTTTCAGTAGTTTTTATTCTTAGATTTAATCCTTTCTCGAAACAATAGCTATTATTATTATTATTATTATTATTATGATTATTATTATTATTATTATTATTAATATTATTATTATTATTAATAATATTATTATTAATATTATTATTATTATTAATAATATTATTATTATTATTAATATTATTATTATAATTATAATAATAATAATTATTATTATTATTATTATTATTACTACTACTACTACTACTACTACTACTACTACTACTACTACTACTACTACTACTACTTACTACTGTCATTATCATTACCATCTAAATGGACGAAGATTATAATCGTTCCAGATTCTGTGCTGTTTTATTTTATTTTCCCAACACGATTACACTGATTCTCGATCGTTTCACCTCAAGCTTCTATTTTTACAAATAAGCGAATTGACTGTAAACCACTTGGCCGTTACAAATGCTGCATGATGTGCGAAATGTGAGGAGAGTTTTATACTGTACGTTAAATAAAAAAGGTATTTGTGAACTAGAATGGTGGCAGACAGAATGGAAGAGCTTCAGGAAAACCTTTCTCAACTAACACCATTGTCCACAAGATATTGCAGACGAACTTCTCAGCATTTCAACCTGGGATTATTGACTTCGAAACCCGACACACTAGCTGTTAAGCTAAAATATATTGCGAGATATTTCAAACAAAGTCAGTTAAGATACCCCATGACCGAAATTGCAAACCAATAATTTGAAACAACCACAAATTTAAGACGTATTTGATTTAAAACCGTTGTCGTAGAATTAATAAAAAAAAATGAGTCCGGTTTCTCGTTAGTGGTAACACGAAAGGAAGCAGCAGCTTTTCAAAGACGTTATCAGTAGAACTATGTAACATGGAAATTCAGTATGTATGATAAATTTTCGTTGTATTTTGCTTGCAGCTCTTTGATAGGGATGGGACTTTTTACTTAGCCCAAATCTACGACAGGGGCTTCCCAAATTTACTTTCGCCCATGTGAAAGACATGGTAAACATTTTCTTTCTTTTAAAATTCATAGACCGTAAGACGAAT
The DNA here is from genome assembly GCF_040183065.1 of Periplaneta americana. Lineage (NCBI taxonomy): Eukaryota > Metazoa > Arthropoda > Insecta > Blattodea > Blattidae > Periplaneta > Periplaneta americana. Next base: position 45,268,592 of record NC_091124.1, read on the forward strand.
GTCAGCTAATCTATGGCGAAACCTCGGCCTCATTGCCAAAATAAACACCATCTCGTTATTACCAGTTCTATGACTGTAAATAACTTGCTAGTTGATAAAGCGTCGATAAATAAACAATTAAATAAAATATTAAAATCAAACGTACTCGGCCAGGTTTGAACTCTCGAACCTCTGATTCAATTTGATTCTTGATTTATATAAATGATTTGTTATTAACAGATTTACGCAAATATAATGGGGTTATATATTCATATGCGGATGATACCGTAATTATTTTTGGTGAACAATCTTGGGAAGGCACTTATATTAATGCGAATAATGGATTACAGGTAATTAAAGAGTGGTTTGATTCAAACGCTCTTTCCTTAAACACATCCAAAACAACTGTTGTTCCATTTTCACTAAGGTCCAGTGGTCTTCAATCTCCTCAATCTTCCTTTAGGCTCAAAATTCATCATTCAGATTGTTCTTCTCAAAATTGTGATTGTCCCATATCAACCGAATCCTCAGAAGTTAAGTATTTAGGCATTACGATCGACCAACACTTACAACGGGACAAATATATTACATATTTATGCAATAGATTACGTAAAACAATTTATATCTTTGTTATACTTCGGTCATATTTACCAGTTAATATTTTACGTCTCATTTATTTAGCTTTATTTCAATCCATTCTCCAGTATGGAATTTTAGGGTGGGGAAATGCTTGTAATTCTAATCTCACTCCACTAATACTTATTCAGAAAAGAATCATTAAAATATGCCTTAATAAACCAATTGATTATTCATCTGACCTTTTGTTTACTGATTTTAATGTTTTGAAAATTAAACAGATTTATTATATAGCCTTATTAATCTTCATACATAAAAACCGTAATAAATTAAAATTGTATCATCATAAATATGGAACTAAAAGATCCGATTTTATACGACTAGAGGAACCAAAGTGTTTCACAAGCACAGCTCTGAGCCATGGCACCTACTTTGGTACAAGGTTATACAATAAAATAATTCATAAATATCCAGATTTGCAAAATTTTAGTATCAGGAATTTAAAAAATAGCGTTAGGAATTTAATTTTTAAAGAATATATATTGATGTAATATGTATATGTATTTGTATGACTTAAATTGTTAAAATTGAAATTGTATTTTTAAATTTAATTTAGTCTTGTAATTTTTTTTTCTTGACCCAGTTTGTGTCAAAAAATTATCTTTGTGTTTAGATATCTCCCTGAGCACGAGTTTTTTACTCCTTCAGGGAAGAACTAAGATTGTATTTCTGTCAATGTTATTTTATTAACAATAAACAACAACAACAACAACTGCCAGAATAAGCATTAGATTTTCTGTGTGGTGCAATTAGTTTATTACCACAGTTAAAACCCTGCAGTTTGAAGCGGGCGCTAAATAAACAATTAATATGAAGTACGCTATAGCATTTTTTTCGTAATTACCTTAATGTTGGAAATGTAGCCGTGAACTTCGGTGCAGCTTTAGTGACCTTCCAGCGAGGTCGACAGGCTCGGATTGTTTCAAAGCTACATTAAATTCCCGGCTGCAGTTACGCGCTGTCGTCAGGCTGAGATTCATAAATCAACATCTTTTAATGACCCCACAGGAAGGAGTCCGAGAGGAGGAAATTATGATGCTACTGGCCTGATCATGGCTCTTCCACTAATGCGACGAGCTGAAGCCTGTCTTCACGGGGTAGATGAGTCTTCCAGCGTGTAATGTTGTTTGTGACCAAATGACCAAATGATGGGTACGTTCATAGATCGTTCAAGAACGCGTGTCAGCCAACGGCGTACTTCAGTCGCATAATGAGGAATAACCCAACCTGTGTTAACTTCAGTCGTATTTGGAAGAACATTAGTGCGTCAATCTTATCCACGAGAATAAAATCTAATTGGTTTTCGATGGTACATGACATCATACCTACTCGATTTCGGCTGATTTAAATTTATCTTTCTCAAGATGACAAGTGTCTTCACTGTGGACAAACTGAAACACTTGTAGGCCTACATAAACTTAGCGAATGCACCAGAGTCCAACCAATATGGTGTCAACTGTCACAATATCTGCAACCGATAGCGATCACAAGATACACTTGGTTTAAACCAGAAATTCTTATCCTGCCGGATTTCATTTTAGCCCATCGCTCTCGGCATTTCTCTGTTGATGCTTGCACATACGGTGAGTTTTGTATTGTGTTCTTCAGAGGATATGTCCATAGACACATATAAAAACTACATGCAAACAGAAAAATAAAAACTTTTGAACAGAGGCAAAACCTAGACCTATATAAATTATAAACAATTTACAAAATGTATATAATAACTTTTGTATCCATTTTGTGTATCTCCTTTCTGTATACTTATAAAGTAAACTTGTAATATAAAAGAAGAAAGAAGAAACAGAAACAGAAGAAGATTCTTGTCTGTAATAATAAAGAAGGCCATGTGCAAAGAAGGGCACGAAGAGGGCCATGCTGAAACACTCATTATGTTCAGCACGTTTATATTATCATTTCAGCCAAAATGGAATAACAATTATAATTTTCTTTAATATTATATAGAATACAGTGCCCTCATTAAAAAAAAAAAAGTAACGTACCAAATGCGCGCCATAAGTGCTATCTAGCGTCAAATTTTAATATTATTTAAAATGTTTTTGATTCCCCAGATGAATTTCTTTATTTATACTTGCAGAGTTAAGGCCATAGGACCTTCTCTTACACTCTACCAGGCCACAAAGTATTCAAGCAGTTAAAATGTAACAAAAAAGTTACAGAACAGAATACTAACATATTACAAAGAGAAATAATAATAGCATAATAAAATCGACACTAAACAACATGAAAATAATACCATAATAGAAGAAAAAGAAAGTAAAATACATTGGAATATAGCAAAAGCAACTCATTTAGCACAAATGGTTAATATGGAAAACGTAAGGAAGAATATAACAAAATAGAATATAATAAAATAATAAAAAAGAAAAAAAATAAAGAAAATTAAATAAAATTCACAATAAAAAGCTATGATAATAAATTCGTCAGCTGATAAAGGGAACAAAAAGGGGAAAGGAAGGAAAAGAAATATATAGCCTATATTTTTACATAACTATCGCAGAGAAAAGGGCTTATAACTGAAAGGAATCTGAGTTGAAAAAGTGCAATTTTAATTTATTTTTTAAACTAGACAATGTCCGACAGTCTCTGACATGTTGTGGTAGAGTGTTCCAGAGATGAACTGCAGAGATGGTGAAAGATGAAGAGTAGAAGAATGTTCTGTGTTTAGGAATGGAGAGTGTGATATGGTGTTGTGAGCGAGTATCTATTTCGTGATATGGGACAAATGTTGAAAACGAGAAGCTAAGTAGCTAGGGTTAGAGTTTTGAAGAATATTGAAGAGTAAAGTGAGAGAGTGAATAGTTCTTCGCTCTTTGAGACGGACCCAGGACAGCATATTTAGTGAAGGTGTGATACGGTCAGAGCTACGGACGTTGCAAATAAATCGAACACATGCATTATGAACACGCTGTAGTCTGTCAATTTCATGTTAAGGTCAGTATAGAGTATGTCACAGTAATCAAAATGAGGCATCAAGAGCGACTGCACTAAATTCTTCTTGAGAAGCAACGGAAGGAAATTTCGAATTCTTTTTAGTGCGTGAATTTTCATAAAAATTATTTTACATATGTGTGTGATTTGAGTATTCCAACTTAAGTTATTGTCCATATAAATTCCTAGATTTTTTACTCTATCACTGTAAGGGATAGCGTGTTCAAAAAAAAAAAAAGTAGGTTAAGGCGCTTGCTTGTCGATACGGAGTAGCGCTCGGGCGCGGGTTCGATTCCCACTCTGGTAAATTTGGATGTCTGAATATTTTTGTATGGAAGACAAATATTGAAGGAATAATAATGAATTTATTAAAATATAAAAATGTTCACGAATATATTTTACCCAAAAGTAACTACAATAACAGGAAGAATAAGATTCATCTGTGTATTATACAGTGTGTCCACAGAAACATTCTGTGATTATAAACTGCTATAATTTTGTAACTATGCATATTACGAAATTCATACCGGTGCCTTTAGAAAGAACGGCTCAAAGAATTTCCGGGGATGTGTAATTATAATTGTTGACGGAAAACAATAGGCAGCATCATAAGAAAAAAAAAACGCTGTTTCCGCTCTTTCGCTTGTCATTGTAGTATTGTTGGATAGAATAAATTTGTGTTAAATGATGTGAATGTTTACATTTCAACTCAGTGTGAATTCTGCAGAATTTAAAGAGTTATGGCGAACCCACAGGAATGTACTAGTTACTTTTGTGAAATGATTAACGGCTATATCTTACTTACTTGCTTACTTACAAATGGCTTCTAAGGTTCATTGCCGCCCTCACATAAGCCCGTCATCGGTCCCTTTCCTGTGCAAGATATCTAATATCTATCTAATTAATGCCACATTAAAATAAACCGTAATGAATCATAGTCACTTCTTAGGAGACGGTTGAGGTCTATTTCGAGCTGAAAATAATAGTAATAATAATTCATTCATTTAGTGTTCTGCCCAAGGGCAGGTTTTTCACTGCAAATCCAGCTTTCTCCATTCTTTTCTATTTTCTGCCTTCCTCTTCGTGTAATAATAATGATGATGATGATGAAGATGATAATAATAATAATAATAATCATAATCATAATAATTAGACAGTGGATGCGGGATGACTTATCGTTGAATGTAAGTGCACATTTACTATATGTTATATTTTTTTCATTCAGACCATTGGTTTTAAACGTAAACAGACGACATCAACATGCTACTGTATCTCGTACAGTCAGAAGGAAAAGAAAAATAACTTACTGTAGTACATGCCTTGCAACCTTCAGTCGTCGTCATCATTGATGCAATTACCAGCGTTGCAGTAAACGACGATATATTCTCGTAAGTTGTCGAAGCTGAATCGTCTTCGCCTATCGCTTAAACAGTTTTTATATCGAGAGAATTTCTGAAGAAAACCTCTAAAATGGGGATCACTCAATTTCTTTAGAGGAATATTTGTACTGAGCATCATGTTGCACGTGTCGTTAGACCCGCACAACTAGATGATGATGATGATGATGATGATGATGATGATGATGATGATGATGATGATGATGATGTAGATGTTTTCTCAGATTTCATTTCAACGCATTTTCTGTGCGATGTACTGTTGCAGTGTTTCTCTATAGCCTGAATTGTTCTGGTTTTTATTTCAATTTTACATACATTACACACGATATTGTTTTCGTTAATACATAAAATGTTACTCTCATACTTCTTAATTGCATTTCATATCTCTAAGCGAATTTAAAGTTTTGACTTCGACATTATGAATGGATCAGCACTACACTATTCAACTCGTACTAAATACTTGAGCAGGATAACACAACTGCACACATTGCGTTGCAATGTGGACCGGGGTTTCTTCGTTATGTACCCTGCTGTACTCGGCAGATACACAAAAGACGGACGGCGCGGCACGTGCCATATATTCCGATACGAAACAACTTAACTTTTCCTTAAGTCATCCCACATCAACTGTCTAATAATAATAATAATAATAATAATAATAATAATAATAATAATAATAATAATAATAATATAATAATACTACGGTAATAATAATAATGACAGTAATAATATAATAACAATGACAATGATTAATAATAATAATAATAATAATAGAGAGCAATAATATACTGTTATTACAAGTACCGGTACTACCACTATCAGAGAAGAAACATTTATTACCGAATGTATTCATATATGCTGTATATTACAATCACAATTTTCTAGAAAATTCAATGTAATATGAATTTTACATTTTAATACGGGCACAAATTACATGTATATATTAGTCTACTTCATCTTCAAACAAGTTCTGTCCTATATTTTGTAACAGAAATACACACCAGACTTCCGTAAAATAAAAACACCGCGAGGTTAATTTTGTGAGCAAACATTTCAATGCTGAACTTTTTTGTGTCTACATTTATTACGAAATATGTGACGTGCGAGATAATTATTGATATTTATACGTGGACGTAAAAACCGCAGCATTAATTTGTATAGAAGTGCGAACGTGTAACCGCAGGTACACAAACACACAAATATATTGCGTGCACCGACCACTTCTGTTCTTTATGGCACAATACATGTTGACTTTTCGTGTGTAAAAAGTCATGAGTATAGTGTATTAATGTTGAACATAATTACTAAAAATCTTCTGTAGAGCAATATTAACTTTTTAGTTATTAACTCGTATACGTTTTAAATTGTACGTTTTTACAAATTAAAATAATTACATTTTTATAAAGCACTAATGAGTTTTTTTACATTTCTGATAACGGTTATACCTGGAAACAAAATACTTCATGTTTTGAAAGGGTTATTTCGTGTTTCAATAATGATAATAATAATAATAATAATTTTATTTATTTGTTTGTTTGTTTATTTACTAATATTGATTTGTTTATTAATATTTAATGTGTTGTATAACAGCCAGGGTTCATTAAAATTCAGCACAATACAATTTAACAAAACATTAACAATGCTATAAATTACAATAAAAGGACATTGGAATAATTATTAAAATAATGACAAATATAATGATAATTGAAAATGAAAGAATGGACTCATATAAATAAATATAATACGAATGATATAAAAGATGACGAGAATAATATCGTCGCCTGAATGCAAGAACTAGGTAACTCGAAATTTGCGTTTTTTAGTTACCTCTTTTATAGCATAGCAAAAATCGCACAAAATATAATCCAGGATCTAGGTAACTGACACCAGCGACATCTATTTTCCAATATAACAAACAGGTAGAAGAAAACGAGACATATTCCTTAGTGCAATAAATAAGTAAATAGGCGATATCACAAAATATGAAAAATCAAGTTACCTAGTTCTTGCATTCAGGCGACGATATTATAATACATATCTAAACAAAAGACATAAATTAATAACTGACATAAAACTCCAAAAAGTATATACTACACATTAAATGGATCCAAGTTCAATCCATGCAAATTAGCATATTTTATACATCTGCAGACCGGAGAGAGAGATTTAGAATTCCTATTATATAACATTTTATGAAATCTTAAACCCTTAACCGGAATATGAAGACTGATATTGCTTATGAAGGATTCACAATCAATATCACCTTTAATGACTTTACAAAAAATAAATAATCAAAATTTGACATCTAATAGTAATAATGATGATGATGGTAATAATAATAATAATAATAATAATAATAATAATAATAATAATGTATATTGCCAGAAAAATACAATACACAGAAACTTGATATCATATTTTTAGTTTCCATTTTAAGAACATTCATTCATTCATTCATTCATTCATTCATTCATTCATTCATTCATTCATTCATTCATTCATTCATTCATCATTCATTCATTCATTCAAAGTTTTGCGCCCAAGAGCAGGTTTTGGAAACCCAACGTTCTCAAATTCTCCCTTTTTTCTACATTCTTCTTAGTCTCTGCACACTTATATATTTTAATGTTTTCTTTCATCTGATAATTTTCTCTGCCCCGAACTTTTTTACCCTCCACCATTCCTTTCAGTGCATCCTTCAGTGGGCAGTTTTTCTTAGCCAGTGACCCAGCCAATTCCATTTTCTCTTCCTGATCTATTTCAGCATTATTCTTTCTTCACTCACTCTTTCCAGCACTTTATTTCTTTTTGTCTGTCCATTTCATGTCTCCATTCTTCTCCATATAAACAATCCAGTCGTTTCTCTTCACTCCGCCTATCGTAATGCCCATGTTTCCGCCCCAAACAATGTCATACTCCACACAAAGAACTTTACTAGTCTCTTCCTTGGTTCTTTTTCCAGAGATTCAAAAAAAGATGCTCCTCTTTCTATTGAAAGTTTCCTTTGTCATTGCTCGCTTCCTTTTAGCTTCTTGGCAGCAGTTCATGTAACTATTTATAGTACATCTCAAGTAGGGTAACTTAGTCGGAATAGGGTAAAAAATTACTAAAATCAAGATGATGCTTAACAACTTAGTATTTATTAAACATAAAATATACCAAAGTTTAGATTAGTCTTCAAGCAACAAATCACATTAGTGTTAAATTCAATAATAACAAAAACCTATGAACGATATATCTTAATTTCACTCTACTGCACGACCCTATTCATCCTACCAAGTTAGGCTAAATCGGGTCAACTACTAGGGGGAATGGGGTCACTCTTAGAATGCTCTTTTGGATCACCAAAAACAATAAATAAGTTCCAAAATTTAATAATTTAATCTGCATTTGCTTTAAATGAACTTCTTCTTTCTCTTGGCCCCAACACAATGTTCGTGGTACCATTCTTTTCCGCCTCCCATGCATTGAATCCAGTCTCCAAGTTTCTCTGAGCGAGGATCACTATATTTCACGGAACAGAATCTACAGGTCCTTTTCTTGTCCCTGATTGAACGTTGTTTGACCACCTTTATTTTTTAACGGCCTATCTTCACCGCTTTGCAGACGGCGCTGTAGGCATAAATGTGGAACTCCATACAGATCGGCTGTATGGCGTTGACTCCTCCCCTCTCGAAATGCCTTAATGGCTTTCTGCATTTGGTCTTCAGTCCATGCACGAGACGTATTGTTTATATTACTAGACATTTGAGACAAATATATGAATAAATGGACTTAAAATCCATGTACAGACATTGACCCCATTTACCCATAATTGTGTGACCCTATTAACCTGAAATGTAGTGGCATTAGAAACCATAGGTTGGTACTACTGACGTAACCTTTACAGCACCCTCAATGCCATAACCTATGCTATAAGAAATGCACTTGATTCTATGAACAATTCAGGGAAATTCTGAACTACGTTCATTGCACAATAACGGAAACCTTAAAAACGATAATTTAAAATACAAACTACAAATAGCTCTTGCCTTCCATTATTCACAGCTTTAACACAAACATTAACCACAAGCTTTGGCGCCAAACTCATAGATGAATTTCGACTGATTGACGATAGATGACACTACATGATAGAAAACATTTATGCTTGCCGTGGGAAAGAAATATCTGAAACTGACCCGATTCCGACTAAGTTACCCTACTTAAAGCTGTTCACTTGTTCTACTGCTTCAATGGTATGGGATGAAGATAAATGCAAGCAGGACGAAAATCATGGAGATAGAAAGAAAAATAAAGTAAACACGCAAATTTGAACTGAACGATACAGAATATTAAATATACAGACAGAAACTGTACTCAACACAGAATTAAAATTTAATTCACATAAACTTCTTGATGTAATATACAACACAAATGAGGCATGCACACTACCTCCCACCCCATATAAGCCCATCGCTTAGACAAGAGAGATCGGCAAGAAACAAGATTGTAACACAGTCTAGTATATAGTCAAGAAGTTCAATACGTAGTAAATATGCATCCATAGATAGTTGCTAACCACTAGGATAGCTACTATCGCCTCATTACAGACAATGCGAAATAGTACCTGCAAAGTCTATTGTTTCTAGTACCCTCATAAACTCAAGCTTCGTGACTGTATATAATAATAATAATAATAATAATAATAATAATAATAATAATAATTTATTTAATCTGGCAGAGCTAAGGCCAGTAAGCCTTCTCTTCCTCCCAGCCAGACTCTAATTCTAATTGAATACAACTGCTTACATAGTTATTACATTAATATCTAGACCATAAAACAACATGAAAGTAAATAATAAAAGTTGGATAAGTAATGTTAGTGTGACAATAATAAACATTGGTAAGAAATAGTTATAATAATAATAATAATAATAATAATAATAATAATAATAATGAGGTAATTTAGATATTTATCTGTGATATATATATAACCATTAAACATTGAGAAGCCTGAAACAGCTATTATTGTTAACAAGAATTGTTAGAAAAATATTTCGTTAGCCTATTCTTAAATTGGTTTGATGTCTGACAGTCCCTGACATTACTCGGTAGGGAATTCCAAAGTCGAGGAACAGCCACAGTGAAAGAAGATGAATATGAGGATATTCGATGGGAGGGAATGGATAATATTCAGGAGTGTTGTGATCGTGTGTCTAGGTTATGATGGGTGGATAAATTTTGAAAACGAGACGCAAGATAGACAGGAGAAATACAATATGTGAAAGAGAAAGGAAAGACAGTGGATTTTCCTACGATCTTCTAGAGGGAGCCAGGATAACATTTCGAGGGATGGTGTTACGTGATCAGCCCGGCGAATATTGCAGACGAAACGGACGCACATATTATGAACACGTTGTAGTCTCTGCGCCGAAGTAACACTTAGGTCAGTAAGCAGAATATCATACTACTAGACTGTGATTGTAACATCAATAGACTGCTGACGACGCAAAATAAATCACTAAAACGGTTGTACTCCAAATTCAAGGTGTATAAATAAAGTGAAATAACCATGCCGATTGAAAGGGACGATAGGGTAAATTTAAAGAATAGAAAACTTATATTACCTTTCGTGGTTAAATGCACAGTTAATTAGAAAATTAAGTTGAAGGTTTCAGCAGTCTGGCAACCAGCAGTCCGGCAACATCGCCGCTAACATAATTGTCTTTCTTCCCGTAATGAAGATGTAGGTCAACGAACTAGGTCTGTCTTTATACGCGAGCCTTCCTCTCTCACTACAACGTTGCAATTTGCTCGCAACTCTCAATGACTTGAAATTGAAGGGTTCAGAGCCATAGTGGGCCAAGCGCCATTTATTAAAACCGGAGAAATGAATGGTTAAAGTTAAGTGAATACCATAGCTTAATGAAGATTGACATATCATTTAGTTTTAATGTGTATACTTTATATTACTTGCTATATGTTTCCATTGAATTATAGTAATAACTTCATCTTAACCCTTTATTACTACACGAAAACCGTCCAAGCTATGAATAAATGATTCTTTGTTAGATTTTCTATGGATGTGAAACGATCCTACTCGCAATAGTTATCGAATAAGGTGGTGTTAAACATTTGGAGAAAAACTTTTTTTTCCGAGAAAACTATGAACTTTCCACTAATACGGTATTACACTTTTTTGTTACGTACAACATGAGCTTATCGCTCTGAAAATCTTCTAGGTTATTTCACTTCCACCTTGTGTAACTCTTTTAATATTTTAAGTTTACTATATTTCATGTAAAAATTAAGCAAAAGTAGATTTAATAGAGAAAATTCCGAAAAACTAATTGGATGGCGAGCATCCACTAGTGCTTTTTAGTAGGTTATTTTACGACGTTTTACCAACATCTTAGGTTATTTAGCATCTGAATGAGATTTATTTATTTATCTATTTATGTCCATAACAGGGCAAAGCCCCAATTGCAATAGACAGTACAGATAAAAAAAAATATGGTGATAATATGGTGATAATGCCAGTGAAATGAGTTCGGGGTCCAGCATCGAAAGTTACCCAGCATTTGCTCATATTGGGTTGAGGGAAAACCCCGGAAAAAACCTCAACCAGGTAACTTGCCCAACCGGGAATCGAACCCGGGCCACTTGGTTTCGCGGTCAGACGCTCTAACCGTTACTTCACAGGTGTGGACTCTACTAGTGTTCGTTCTAGAGAATATTCTGAATGGATTTTTGGTAGAGTACGCTACTTCCCTGATAATACTAATCTAATTTAGACTAAACCTAAGGACAACACAAAATCCCAGAAATACATGCCAAGGAGCCGTTCCTAACAATTGCGAAATCCATTAGCGTAGTCAGAGAAATCGAATCCGAGACCTCCTGGTTAGTAGCCAGCATTGCTAACTACTAGCCAAAAAGCACGGGCTAGTAGAGATAAAATTATTTTTATGAACTTATGTAATTTGTTACTTGTTTAATTTGTTCGAAAAGAAATAAATACCGTAAAATTTTAATTAAAAAACATGGAGTTAACGTAGTAATAATAATTATTCTAAATATAAACTTTAACTTTATTATCTAAATAATTATTTTCCTAGAAGTTACGAAGGTGCTGAAGTAAACTCTTATGCCGCAGGGATACATTTGCTCATAATGTTCACGAAGTTTGTGTTATTAATTTTTGTATTTTCATGCGAGATTTTTTATAAAAGTAACTTAAATGTTAACATGTAAGCCACAGACGTCCTATAAACTACTGCTGCTTCGTCTTAATTAAGAAAAACTTGTACTGCAGTATTTCAGAGGAGGATGTAAACAACTACGGGTACTTGACAGTTATAAATGTTTCGTCTTTGCAGTGAGCTCCTCTTTAAAATTGGAAAGCTTCTGATGTCAGAACTCCTGCCCTCTTTGATGGGAAAACCTCTTATTCCGCTACGTTTCCGAACGACCGACGTCCGGCAGACATACCAGTTGTATTGTTTTCGACGATAGGACTTGGAACAAAACTTCAGAAGTCTTCAAAGACTGGAATATTTCTCTCATTTCTCCGTAACATAGATAATTTATATTATGATTTACTCAATAAATGTGAATAATGTGGAATTATGTCAAACTTTTCAAGAACGACTTTCAAATGTTATATATCTGAACATCGTTATTAAGACGAAAGAGTGATGGAACGGAGAAAAATTCTCTCCAGCACCGGGATTTGAACCCGGGTTTTCAGCTCTACGTGCTGATGCTTTATCCACTAAGCCACACCGGATTCCCATCCCTATGTCGGATCGAATCGTCTCAGTTTAAGTTCCACCTCTTGGGTTCCCTCTGGTGGTCGCCCTCTGCACTACGTCATAGATGTCTATGAATGTAGGACAAATGTCCACATATGTGTGGAGGTGCACTCGTTATGAGTGACTGATTGGCCGGGATCCGACGGAATAAGCACCGTCTTAAATTGCAAATGATTTACGTATATAATATATTATTCTAATGTACCAAAGTAAATAATATGATGTTTCCTTGCAGATAGAGCTGAAAACCCGGATTCAAATCCCGGTGCCGGAGAGAATTTTTCTCCGTTCCATTACTCTTTCATCGCATGATGACGGAGAAAATCTGTGCTTTAGTTTAATCCTTTGAATGTGCAGAAATTTTATCCAAAAAATGTAACATTGTAAAATTTCTTTGCAGAACCAAAAGTCACATTTGCTCGAATCAAATTTTTGCACATTTAAAGGACAAAACTAAAGTTCTAGCAATCATTATCACAATACACTGCTCTCTTAAATTGACTGAGCATATGCTATTGGGAATTTAAACATTGGCTTTCCGAACTACGCTATGAAATATTTCATGTAAAACAACTTTAATCTCGAAAAAGAAGAAAAACAAAGTTAATTGTATTAAACTTCTTTGTTTGAAATATCTCAAAGAACTAATAAATTTAATTGCTTACGGTTCATCCTGTGTATGTATGTATGTATGTATGTATGTATGTATGTATGTATGTATGTATGTATGTATGTATGTATGTATGTATGTATGTGTTTATACGTATACGTACAGTATACGAATATTTGTTTGTATTTTGCCTATGTATGAATTTGTTGTAAGTTCGAATATATGTATGTAGATTTATTATTATTATTATTATTATTATTATTATTATTATTATTACTATCATTATTATTATTGTTGTTATTGTTCTTATTATTATGTATTAATTAACAGAAAAGATTGTATTAGAGACCTCGGTGTATTATTTGACAATAAATTATATTTTCACAATCACATTGATTATATTTATAACCATGCAATAAAGAATGTTAGGAATAATTCGGTCAATTACTTATTCTTTTTCAACACCTGACTCTCTTTTAATACTATACTATACATTAGTGAAATCGAAACTCGAATATGCATCTGTAGCTTGGAACTCTATTACTAGTTCTGATTCGGCAAAACTGGAAAATATTCAAAGGAAATTTAATTCATTATGTTCTTACAGATTCCTGCCTAACAACTCTGAGTATAACTATGATAAAAAATGCGAGCACTTTAAATGTCGAAGCCTGTATGCCAGACGTCATGACCTCGATTACTTATTCTTATGTAAGATCCTTAAAGGTGAGATTAATTGTCAATCTTTCTTAAACAGTATCAGCCTTCGTATTCCTATGAAGGACATGAGACATCACAAACTCTTCTATATTAGAAATTCTAAATCTTCCTCACCGGTCTCCAGATGTATTAAACATGCTAACTTACATGTATGCGATTTCGATCCATTCAATGTATAGAAGTATTAGGACATGACAATGTCTTTGCTAATATTAATTGCATTATCTTTCTGCACATATTGGTAATACTGTTGTATGAATCAACTCCTTTCCATAATATATGATAGCATTATTATTGTGTGAAAAGCTGAAAATTTCTAGTTATACTATAGACGCCTTTCACAGAGGCATGCAGCTACAGAATTTCGTATGTGAATCTGTTGGTGATTGCGAACACTATGAAGATTGAGACAAAGAAAACACGCAAATAAATTGTGAAATGCGTGTGAACTTCCTCTCTGGAAAGCAATTACCGTAACCATGGTAATAATACTGAGACTGATAACTTGGTAATTGCAATTCCTTTCTGAGGACACAAACTTGCGGAACTGTAATTGAAGTAGGGCTCATCCCGTGAGAAGAGGATTGTCTCCAACCGCCAGCCGAACTGATTTACTTCAGATTACCTTGCATCTCTCCGCTGCCATCACTTACTTCACCGAGATACAATGCAGAACTCAGTTGGAATGCCTCCCTGCTTGTTAATTTTATACAAGTTGTCCCAAAATCATTGTTTCGACTTTAATATGATTTATTTCAAGAAGTAAGCTGTTGGATCGCAGTCATTTTCAATAGGCAGATAGTATCTCCTAGTTTATTAAGCGTACTGAAACGATGAGCGCATACGGTGACTGTTGTTGGAAAACATTATTAGAAAACGACGCTATCGAAAACTCAGAGAGCTTTTTGTGTATCCGCTGAATTTTGCAGCTCATAGTTCTTTTGTAACTACAGGAAGGGGAAGGCAAGTTCAGCAAGACGGTGCAGCACCTCACTTCCACTATCATGTGCGTGAGTTCCTCAACGTTGGATTGGTCGTTGCACTGCCAAAGACTAAAACTTGAAGTGGTGTCCTCCGTACTTACCTGACCTAGCTCCCTGTGATTATTTTTGTGGCATTGTGTAATGGAAGCTTTTAAATTTATTCCTTAGCAAATTACCTGTAGGAGTTACGACGTCATATCACACCTACGGTGCGGGCGATAGTTGGTGACACTCTGTGCAGTGTGTTGGAGGAAATGGGATATCGTCCTGATGGGTACCGTGTGACCAGTGGTTTATATATTTACGGTCTTACTAATAAAAACTCTATATACAGACGTTTAACTGTCTTATACTTATACAATGAGTAGCTCGTTTATAAGTCGTGTGTAAATTCCTTTCTAATAATTACTACATACGTCGTGTATAACAGTATAACTGTTACACAGCTACGTCATAGTTTCGTCATTACTTCATTACGAAAGGTAATAGAATATCTGAGGTTTTCTATAGAATCCGGTAGAGCGCTCTAGTGTGCCGTGTTAAGAATCGATAGTACAACTGGCTCTGATCGATTACCATACTATATTTTGGTCAAAGAGTACAAGCTACAGCAATAATATTCTACTTATTCTGTGCTCTTTGGTGTGTTGTTCTGTGGTTACAAGGCATCCATCCTCATAAAATGACAGTCGATACGAACAGGTGTTAGAGGGGCGGCCATTTTTTCTCTATATACAACGCTTAAACAAGAGGTTTCGTATATATATAACTACCGCAAAGTAATTCCCATTGTATAGTTACAGATTGTTTATACATCCATCGCTTATGCATGGTTTATTAATAACGTTTTCTGTCTCAACGCTGCATAAGTCTTGTATAAAAACTATACACGGTTTATTAGTAAGACCGATAGAACTTGTAAGGTATCAAGTAAAACTTGCAGATATCTGGCTAATTGAAACTTATTTCGTCTCTGTAGCATAATAGTTACAGAGGTACATTTCCCGCCTGAGATCTGCAGGCATGAGTGGATAGAAGCAGTACTGTAGTATATCCTCGCGCATGCGCACCCTGTTTTATAGACGAAGCTAACGGCCGCTATGCTTTCAGATTCCAGGCGACTAGTGTAAAGTACTGTGAATTCGCAGCGTGAGACAGTGTGTAAGAGTTATGCTTTCACTACGTCGTACTATTTTTTTTATCAATAAAGTGGTACGGAAAAAGGTTTTTCAACCAATCATGACTACTTATTCTAAAACTTTTTATCACCTCCCTAGTATTTTTTTGTTTCTCAACATTGTACTTTCAATAATTATATCTTTTAAAACTAGTCATGTTTATTTCATCCTCTTTAATTAAAACTTTTGTATTATTTATCTTGTTTACATTATTTAGGTTATATTATAGCTTCTTCTGTATGAGATATGGATAGTCACGTATCAGAGATTGTTTAATATACGTGGCTGAGACAAAAAGTAATCTTAGTAAACAAATAAAAATTCAGATTCACATAGTAGATCGTAGTACTACATATCTATATGTATATATGTGTATGTATGTGTGTGTGTGTATATATATATATATATATATATATATATATATATATATATATAGTCTATGTATATAACATCTGTATAACAGGAACACTTGCATTGAACGTAGTGGGGACTGTTGAAAAGTAATGAAGTGTTTGTAGTCTTACTGTACATATTCAATTAATAAAACAATTATTAAGGTTACTGTTTGACTCTCCCTCGTATATTCATAATTGAAGTGGAATGCAACTGTTTTAATAACAATGAAACTGAAACAACAAAGTTTTCTTGACTAATAATCGTTCATTGAGTTCAATGAAGAGTGTATAATGAGCACAATGGTAACAAGAGAACAACAGATTATAACACACTACTGCCAGCTAGCGGAATATTTATAATGATGAGATGGTACAATAATGCATTTTCAAGACAGTTTAGTAAGTCAATTAATATTTTATTGTATCAGAGTACTTTATTTCTTCTAATCTTTATACTTTCTTCTAATCTTGTAATAGTCAATTAAATCTCATTCGAGTTTTGATTTTCTCCAGATAACAACATAGCATGTAGACCCACTTGCATACTTCCTTCCTTAAATAACTCAGTCTTTTCACTCATTGCAATATGATATACAACATTCCCAAACAATAATAAAAACACAATAGCTGAAAATACACTAAGCATGATTGAGTAACCTCTTCAATTTTCTCGAACAATTATTAAAAAACCACAATAACTTGCACTACATTGCGCACGAATGATGAATCTAATCAGTAGTTCACAACAGACTGATGTGAACTGCACGCATGCAACGCCCTTGAACTTTAGCGCGTACGACGGAAGATTCTGTAAATTGATAGTTTCTTTGGTTTAGAATCTGCATTTGACAACCATATAACGCTGTAGGTACAGCTAATGTAAGTGAAAGCTAAATATATAGGTCTATTATATAATATAATATAATATTATATTATATTATATTATATTATATTATATTTAATTCAAATTTCCCTGATTTATGAGCACACGATTCAAGATACTTAAATACATTCAATTCTGTTATTTCATGATCTTCTATAAATTAATATACCTTCAATTTATTTATTGAATGTCAATATTTCTGTTTTATTGAAGTTTATTATGAAACCATGTTTTCATGTAAGTGTGAAGACGTTGACTGTAATGGATTTTGTTTATTTTAATTGCAGGTGAAAAGGTTTCGCTAATTACCTCCTCTCCTCAATGCAAGTAGAAGTGGAGCAGAGGATTAGAACTTCTTGAGCAACTATGAACTGAACTGGAATGCACTTCCTTCAAGCATCACTTCAACTCCCAGGTAAGCAGGCGGCTGAATTAAGTTTGTCTTGTACCATTAGCGAAGTCTTGCAGTAAACAGGAGGGATTCTCAATATTATTGACGCTCCATACTTGAGTCAACTCCCGCTTGCTATTAGCCAAAATTTTACGTTCCTTAGTTACGTATTACTAATGTTCGTAACCGTATCATATTGTATTTAACATAGATGTATTAATTAATTTATAATGATGTAGAGTACAGCATAATGTATCTGGGAAACATGTACTATATTTCTATATTTTGAAGTAGATTCCGTGTTTTCTAATTAGGAAAAAGATACGTGAGCCATTTTGAGTATCTCTCTATTGTAAATAATGTATTTTAATTATTTTTTTCTGAAGCATCCGAAACGGATCTGACGTCATAATACACACGCTTCGATATAGACGAATACCCATCTAGTGGGCCGTGGTTTGCTTTCTGTTTGCATTATTGGCTGCAACGCAAATATTTATCAATGGTTCATTCATTATCATGATTAACATTATCATCATCTTAATCATGTAGATTGTGCCTAGTGATCTGTTACATTCTCGATCTATCTCTTTATCGGCCGACTAATTAATCGCCTGTCTCTTGGATGTTGGGGTCGTTTAAAAATCCTCTGACCGTCCATTCTGTTGATGTGGTTTATCCGATTAGTTCCAGCGCTTAAGACAAGTTTCATGTTTACTTCTTTCATTATTGCGCCATTTATTTTGTCCCATTCTTCTTCTTCTTCTTCTTCATCATCATTATCTTCTTCTTCTTCTTCTTCTTCTTCTTCTTCTTCCGGTCAAGTGTACATGTTGACTTTGCAGTCCGCAACATATGTCTTCCGTAACGGATTTTCGTTAATTTGTCAAATAATAAAAATACTAATGAAGGTACCAGTATCGATACTGTGTTGCGAAGAATACTAGTTATTAATACTAGTATTGACATCATAGTGTATTCCCAGACTACCAAGAAAGGTTATATAATTGATCCTACCATAAGGATAGAAACGGGGAGTAGCCAGCCGGAGGGTGTCAATCTTGAAAAGATCAACATTTATCTGCCAACAGTTGATTACTTCAAAGCAAAATACCAGCTTGAAAACATTGAGGTGATTGCTCTTCTTATTGGAGCTCGTGATGTGATTCCCAAGTTCTTTGGAAGCTTCAGGAAGACTTTTGAACTACCACGTACACTTACTGCTGACATCATAACTTCAGTTTTGAAACGCTCTTGCCAAATTCTGAATCATCATATTCACTCTGTTTAATTTTTTTTCTTCACTTCATAATTCATATACGTTTATTTTAAAATTTCTGTCGACAAAATTTATGTAAACATTTAATATTGTGTTCGACCTGGTTGGCGAGTTGGTATAGCGCTGGCCTTCTATGCCCAAGGTTGCGGGTTCGATCCCGGGCCAGGTCGATGGCATTTAAGTGTGCTTAAATGCGACAGGCTCATGTCAGTAGATTTACTGGCATGTAAAAGAACTCCTGCGGGACAAAATTCCGGCACATCCGGCGACGCTGATATAACCTCTGCAGTTGCGAGCGTCGTTAAATAAAACATAACATTTTTTTTAAATATTGTAAAATTCATGTAGGAGAGTATACTGAGTCCTTCTGGGTTACCTCCAATGGAAGGCAGTTAAAAAAATAGAATCACAAGTAGGCCTATATGCAATATATGCATCATAATTCAATTAACATATCTATTGCACCTATGGTTTTTTCGTACACCGAAAATATCATTATTAAAGCAGTAATATTTTGCCTCTAGACAATGTTTTGGTGTCCAAACTTCGATCCCTAATTAAACGTTAATGAGTTTTACGTTTTCACATTCATTTGTTAACATTTTACAGTTCCCACATACGAAATTCAAATCGTGTATACGTTATACTTATTGTTTATTTGAATGGAAAATTATTTAACTTCGCATTCTCACAGACCTTCCTTTTATTTTAAGCGACACACACTAATCTAAAATTTTGTAACACCGTTGATTCAGTTTCTTATCGCGATACTGCACCGCAATGCAGAAGGCATCAATCATTCCGACTGGTAAAGTTCGAAGCGCGGTTCGGGCCTACAAAAGTAATGAACACGTGTTTTTTCTTTTCTCTTGCGTCCTGTCTTCTTTCTCACTGGAGGTTCTTCTCACGTGGATTTTATCAGCAACATTTTTTTACGGGTTTATATGCCAAAGCACAAGTTACAATCGCTATTCTGTCAGGTTTTGTATTAGAAAGGAGAACATGTGTGCCTGTCAGCCAACAAATAAAAACTTAGGAAATCATTAACTCTCCAGAAAAAGTAGGAATCCTAGATGAGTTCAACGATAGTCCTAATAAAATAAAAATAACATAGCTCGGCATCTGAGACTTGTATATTACACACCTGATCATATATAATAGATTGATCCGCCTAATTAACTTTGAAGACTAAATTTTATCCATAAAATTTTTCTATGCTGCCATCTAGCAACTACAAAACAAGTCACGTTATAACCAGGCTTCGAGACTTCGGACCCAATAGAGCAGTTCAGTGGGAAATCAGCATAACGGCGTACTGAGTATAGTGGTAAAGCGTACAGTGGGTGGGGGTACTGTAGAATGAATGCCAACAAATACGCAAAGGAAAACGCTCTGGATTTGAAGGTTCTGACGAATAATTTGGTTTTCATACAAACTGTGTCTGAAAATATTACACGGTTAGAGAAGTCAGAGCAAGAGATGCCGGAAGCCCTCAAATTAATTTAGAAAATGATGCAGAGAATTAATGAGACATCAAGTACACCGGTTACTCAACGTGTAAAACAGAAGTGGAAATCAATTTTATGTAAAAATAACTGATATGAAACATTGTGTAACATAAACAACAAATTAGTGGACATAGAGTCACAAGAGAATAAAGGACTGTCTCTTAGAGACTGCAATGATGTTAGGTTTTTTCCTTTTGCTCCTATCACGTCATGCGACGTAGAACGCAACTTTCTACAGTAGAAACTTTGGCAGATAACCGAAAAAGATTTACGTTTGAGACATTGAAAATAATCTTGTAGTACATTGCAATTCGGTACTGTAACCGCACTTCCTGAAGACGACCAATAGGATAAATAAAAAAATGAAAATTGCTACATGCTTATTTCCACCATTAATATTGTGTATAATTAAACACAAATGCTTATAAAAGACAGGAGAATAAATGCTTTTCATATTCTTTTGACATTATCATTGTATAATGTATATTTACTTTCAGAATGTACATATGTGTGTTTCCCCATACTACCGTACTCTACTCTAAACAGCAACGTTGTTACCTCAACACATCTCTAGCTACCTGCAGCGAGTCAACAACCTATAGTGCATGCACACTAAACTTATTGTATCGGATCCAAAGTCTCGAAGCCTGGTTATAACCATTATGGAATTGCCTGGAGTAATAGTTTGAAGGAGTACTTCCATCTAGCGGTACTTACCAGAAAATTCATTTTCGACAGTGAAGGCTCTGGTGGTTGTTCTCTTTTCATGTTCCTATTTCATAACATGTGAATGTCCAATCTGATATATACAGTATGTGATAAGTGATTCTATAATTATAACAATAATAAATATTCAAAATAAAATAAGGAAAAATGAATCAAGGGCTGGATCTAATCGTCAGACTGCAAAACGTTTGCAGACGGAACGTTTAGCTGATCTAGAAGAATGTATTGTAACATTGTCCAGTCAACATCGCAACATCGTGTAAAAAACAATTCCTTCGACAGAAAGCAGTGAAGTTTGTTAAACTATGATTTTGTTGCTCTCATTATGCGTGAAGCGATGTAGAAGCACACAAAGATTTCTCACCTGAAGACATTAATGATGACAGTTGTTCAGTTATAATGCTTATAGCCGATTGATAATTTTTATTGGTTTATTTTACGACGCTGTATCAACATCTAGGTTATTTAGCGTCTGAATTATATAAAGGTGATAATGCCGGTGAAATGAGTCCGGGGTCCAGCACCGAAAGTTACCCAGCATTTGCACGTATTGGGTTGAGGGAAAACTCCGGAAAAAACCTCAACCAGGTAACTTGCCCCGACCGGGATTCGAACCCGGGCCACCTGGTTTCGCGGCCAGACGCGCTAACCGTTACTCCACAGGTGTGAACAAATGGAAACTAAATTGGCTATTTTTTAAGGCAGTGACAAATAGTTTGAACTTGCTTCAGAACTCAAAGACAACGAATTGAAAATTTTTAAGCTTTGGCTTGTACTTGTACGTTTCGTCATTTAAACGTTATTCCAGCCATTCCTCTTAAAAACGTATAAAAGAAGTTTCACAATAACTAAAACAGTTGATTCTTTCTAGTAATTTCGCATTAAGGCATGTCTTACTAGGAATTGGGATTTTGGAATTAAATACAATTATTATAGTTTCAATCGAAAATATTAATTTTGCGCTGTCTTATTATTATGGAGAAACAATTGCAAACCATATTCTTAATTTGTCAATAAAATCTGAGCATCATGACAGAAAATTGTATCTAACATGAAATTATGATTAATGTTTTACTGTGATGAGTTAATGATCTCCAGTCTTTAATGAGAGGATACATAATACATTTTACAAAAGTAGAGGAAGAAGACCAATTCCCTTTGGAACACCGCTACTAATTGGCTTCAATTCCGATGGTTAATTTTTTACCCGTACTGAAATTACCCGATTTTAATAACACTGTATGTCATATGTCCGAATCTAAATGCGACGGTTCATTAAGCATTCAGGAAGGCACATTACCGCATGTAGAGTACATGTTTCATTTTTCTTTTACGGAGGAATAGCCTCAAGGCTTTCTCCTCACTCTTTTGGTAGGGATGATTGTTTAGGGCCTACTTTGTACGACTGCTGAATAAATCTTGGAATATCTACTCATGGAGTAGTCTAACTATAGAATAAATACAGTACCGTGTTGTATGATCATGGTTGGGTAACTCGTGCTCACAAAATGCTAAAAACCTTGAAAGAGAGAAAGACAGACGGAACCAGCCTCAGCAGTGAAGGAGTGAAGTTGTTTGTAGTTTCGCTACAAAAGCAGTTCACTGCCACGGTGCGCTCTGGCTGCTCATGCAGGTAGTCGTGATATTTACTCCATGATTTTAATTTCAGAATGACGCATGGTACAATAATTACAGTAATTTTAGACAGATTCTACCTAAACACACATAAAAAAAATTATATTATTTCCTAGCTTTGTAAATTAGTTTAGTACTGGAAACATAAACTGAATACAACCTTTTCAAGATACAACAAATGTAGCTGCAACACTATTTGTTAATACTTTTTATCATATATCTTATTTGAAACATACAACGCGAGAATTTACAAGTCTTTATACATTAAAGAGTATTCCTTTGTTCTCAGAAAGGTAATAGTCTGTATTCGCAAACAATCACAAATTCAAGGAAGTATTTTTTACATGTCACGGCAAATGAAATAAACTTACTTCTGAGCTCTTTCTTTACTTTGAGAGCTTTTACACTTCTTTCTTGTATTAAACTCTGCCTGAAGCACATACAGTATATATGGAAGCAAAGAATATATTTAGAAATTCTGACTTAGGGAGCATTACGAACAGTTCGATTCCTGATTTCGCTGGAATCTGAGTAGCGTGCGGTTTGTAGATTTATCAATTCAAGCTATAAACTTTCAGGATCTTCTATCGACTGTAAGCCAATATTTTCCAAATGTGTTTTTTAATGATAACAAACTGCAATCAACACCAGAAAAAAGTTTCATTGAAAATTATTTATTAATATGCATGCTTACTTACTTACTTCCTGGCTTTTAAAGAACCCGGAGGTTCATTGCCGCCCTCACATAAGCCTGCCATTGGTCCCTATCCTGAGCAAGATTAATCCAGTCTCTACCATCATATCCCACCTCCCTGAAAAATCCATTTTAATATTATCTTCCCATCCACATCTCGGCCTCCCCAAAGGTATTTTCCCCTCTGGCCTCCCAACTAACACTCTATATGCTTTTCTGGATTCCCCCATACGTGCTACATGCCCTGCCCATCTCAAACGTCTGGATTTAATGTTCCTAATTATGTCAGGTGAAGGATATAATGCGTGCAGCTCTGCATTGTATAACTTTCTCCATTCTCCTGTAACGCTATCTCTTTTAGCCCCAAATATTTTTTTAAGAACCATATTCTCAAAAACCCTCAATCTCTGTTCCTCTCTCAAAGTGAGAGTCCAAGTTTTACAGCAATACAGAACAACCGGTAACATAACTGTTTTATAAATTCTAACTTTCAGATTTTTTGACAGCAGACTAGATGACAAAAGCTTCTCAACCGAATAATAACAGGCATTTCCCATATTTATTCTGCGTTTAATTTCCTCCCGAGTGTCATTTATATTTGTTACTGTTGCTCCAAGATATTTGAATTTTCCACCTTTTTGAAGTATACGTCTCCAACTTTTACAGTTCCATTTCGTACAATATTCTGATCACGAGACATAATCATATACTTAGTCTTTTCGGGATTTACTTCCAACCCTATCTCTTTACTTGCTTCAAGTAGAATTTCGCGTTTTCCCTAATCGGTTGTGGATTTTCTCCTAATATATTCACGTCATCTGCATAGACAAGAAGCTGATGTAACCCGTTCAATCCCAAACCCTCTGTGTTATTCTGAACTTTCCTAATGGCATATTCTAGAGAGAAGTTAAAAAGTAAAGGTGATGGTGCATCTCCCTGCTTTAGCCCGCAGTGAATTGGAAAAACATCAGATAGAAACTGGCCTATACGGACTCTGCTGTATGTTTCACTAAGACACATTTTAATTAATCGAACTAGTTTCTTGGGAATACCAAATTCAATAAGAATATTATATAAAACTTCTTTCTTAACCGAGTCATACGCCCTTTTGAAATCTATGAATAACTGATGTACTGTACCTTTATACTCCCATTTTTCTCCAATATCTGTCGAATGCAAAAAATCTGATTAATAGTCGATCTATTACGCCTGAAACCAACTGATGATCCCCAATAATTTCATCTACATATGGAGTTAATATGCATGCAAGGAGTTTTTTGCATTTCCCCAAAAATGACAGAGTGGATAATGAGAGTTTTGAAACTCACCTACTCAAATCAAGGTTAGTACCATTTACACCATAATAATGAAATTTGTTTGTAATCGTGTCATGAGTACTTCAAATATTCGCAACAGAAATAGTAAACATTATACTCATAGATGAAAATATAAGACTCATAGATTAATTGATTTGTAGACACAAAACATACACAATTGAATCCGGTAATTCAGTAGTTATCGAAATTACATTTCCCGTATCAGTGATAATCAAGTCGTATATTTTCATGAAAATCTCGCAATTGATTTTCTGCAGCATCACAAAACTTTCCCTCTATACTTATCACAATGAAAAAGTAAAAATAAAAGCCATTGTAAATCAATATCATCAGTAGTCTTATTTGGAGGCTTGGCATCATGCCCACCTCACATAGAGACACAGAAAAACACTCACGTTAGACTTCTTACTAAGATCAGGGTTGATCAAGGGCAGCAAAGGCGAAGAGCGATAGCATAAAATCATGCTTTCCGTCTGTCTCGACGAGTTGCTGCTAAGCTCTATTCCTTACTTTAAGCGTTAAAAGTGGTCTGTCAGTGCATATACCTAATATTCCCTTTACATTACTGTAACACAGTAGCAAATTCATATAGAAACATACAGAGAATCACATGAAGCGCTTGTTTTTATTGTTTGGGCATGCGCTGGATTAGCAATGATTTTAAGCTGTTTCCAATGGTGATCGATAAATATTTATAATGCACTTGGGTTTTATCCACTGAAATTTCTATTCGAACAATCAATGCATCACGTGAATAAACAAGCCGATGTATATAAAACATGAACATTTACTGTACTCGAAATATCTTCCGTTTAATTTGTTGTGTATTGTATCTACTGCAGAAGACGCTGAGTATTGGTAATTTGGTAGAAATTATTATAAAATTAGGAAATATAAGATGCTTTCAAATGATGTAACAGTCGAAATAATTCTAGAGTACTACAGTCAACTATATACTTGAATGAATTTTCAAGCCAGACTCGAGTTATATTTCACAGAGTTCTTACTTGAATGAAGTTTTTGTAGCAGTATTTCTAGTTGATTGCTCTAATAGATGTGTTGGGTTAACGCCGAGAAACTTCTCGAATGGCAATTACAATAGTACATTATGCAACGAGCCTATAATGATAGTAATTTTCATACGAGCTTCTTAATTACCATTATAGGCGAGTTTCATACGACTTTTTATGCTCGACCATATTTCTAACTTGAAATTACCGGTATTCAGATGTATACATTTTATTTGTAACTGACAAGATCGGAAGTGACCTTGTTCTAGGTCGTGAATTGTGAGATGTGCGCAGACGCGAAAGTATTGATTTTTCCCGAGGAACAATAATGTCGTTGACCTTGACGTAGTCCCGTTAAACTTGATAATATTATAATATTATAACCTTGATTATTGAATTCGACATTGAAAATCGAGATGACAAATTGAATTTATTTGAATAATATTTACAATTGACGCTAATTATTATAGTAACAGAACATAACCTTCTGCGACAGTATTGGATTTCCAGCCTCCGTGACTTTTCGCTAATTCTCTTTCGATTGCATATCCGAGAATAATCGATAATTGCGGTTTTATAACGGTAGAAAGCTGACCTGTCATTGGCTGAACAGTTGTAACCTGAGTCGTCATTGGCTGAAAGACCTGACCTTTAATGAGTAGGTGTACTTTAATAACATGCATTAAAGGTCTGCTACCAGGTGTATAATTACTACATTTCGGCATGGTCGAGCATAAAGAATATAAAAGTACTAGTCTCTCGCCGTAGTCCCGTGATCTAAGGTATCATGTCTGATATCGCGTTATAGATTGAGCGTTGGTTCGAGTCTTCATGAGGAAGTAATAATTTTCGGCGAATGTATGGGATCATCCAATTTCGTGATGAATTTGGGGAGCAAGCGAGGTAGCGAAATCCGGTTTCATAAACCAGATTTAACGACTGAAGGGGATCATAGTGCTGATCAAACGATATCTCTTTACTGGTTGGATGATGATTCATCTCTGTTGAGGCATTTGAACGGCTGGTCAGCCTTGGGTTTTCATGGGCTGTTGAATCACAGATTACTTTTCTGAAGTACTGTTGCCAAATATTTTCAATAGACTTACATTATGCCAAATGCACTACAATCTGATTTCTGGAGTATGGCTAAAAAAGGATGAAGGTACCGTATTTACTCGGCTATAAGACTCCTTTTTTCTCTATTTTTACTTCTAAAATGGGGGGAGACTCTTATTGAGTGCGAAGTTAATAAATGCTAGGGAGGCTGTTTAATTTTTATGCCACATAATAATAATAATAATAATAATAATAATAATAATAATAATAATAATGATAATAATAATAATGCTTCATTTATTCTGGCAGAGTTAAGGCCGTAAGGGTTTCTCTTCCGCTCAACCAAATATTTATAATTAAAACAAAGTTATTACAAAATTTTGTAGTTTCACTTTCAAAATGTAAACGGAGTTCTATAAACTATGGGGTCCTATAGCCGAGTAAATACAAAACTCTGTGTATGAAGTTGAAAGAAATCATTGTCACGTTAGCAAAGTGCTTAATACACTCTGAACATTTGTGTTAGATGGACTCAAATGTGTTTTAATATAACAGTGCTTCGGTCAATGAGGTGACTGAAGATTATGGTGTTAGGAAGAACAGTACTAATGCTTGCGGCAGGTTTTCACGGAGGACTCCTATTTTATCTGTCGATACTTCACTAATTCACTCTTGTAGACCAAGCTTCTGTGGTTCAATGGACAACCTCTACGATAGTTAATCCAATGAGCTTTGTTACGATATTCTAGGAAGGGAAACATTTCAGATCTCTCTTAAGAATTTAGGTACCCGCTGTTCGAAACAAATATTCAGCCATTTCATTGTCACTGATGTTACATTTTTATTATTTTCAAACTCTATACATTGAAAATGAAATAACGTTTGTCAAGTTTTATTATTAGGATGAATATAGAAGATCAGTATCATTTTACAAAAAAAATTGTTTGAATAAAGTTTATTATTATTATTGCAGAAAATAAAGAAAAGGTTCCGTCACGGATGTTACAAGATTTTTGAACTCACTTTACACCTTATTAATAAAAAGTGTAAAACACAAGTCCCTGCCTCAAGCAAAAAGACATTCATTCTCATAGTTCTCATGTGAAAGCTACGCAAATCTCTTGGCATGCAATTAGTTGACAAAAACATAATCGCTAAGTATTTTATAGCTGTTTCTTCCATGTCACGGATGTTACAGATGAGTTAATGTCCTATACTTTTCCAATTTCAAAACAACTGTATCATTTTTTATTTCAGAAACAGTAGAGATTTCTATTTTTGTAAATTACCTATATGTATAATCTGTGTAGGCCTAACCAGAATCTTAAATTTTAATTAAGGAAAAAATAGATATGTTTGGTGAACAACATAAAATTGTATGTCATTTTCAAGTCTTTCTATCAAAATGGAACTGTCCCCGAACACGAGCTTTGCTCTTTCGGGGTATTTTCATGTAGTTTTTTTTATGAATATGTTATTATTAAATAAATCTAAATCTAATTTATAAGTCAAAATATTCATTTGAACTGTAAGATTGCTAATTTGCTATTAACTCAATCTACTTAAAATAAATGGCAGAAAGAACTCTGGAACTCTGGAATTAACAGTGCTTGCTCTCAAAATATGTTTTCAACAATAGCTCCTTGAAAAATATGAATTAACAGCTGATGTCTCTATGAGTAAGTGCTACAAACTTTTGGGAAACAAAAAGTACCCATTACCTAGCCAGAACACTTAGATTAAATGCCGATAATACTTGTAAAATATTTTCCTTTTGAAAATAAAACATTAGAATATTTAAATTTAGAGCCTTATCTATGTCTTATACTAACAAGAAACAAATATTTCTGAAAAACACTTATTCATTGGAATTCCCAGTTTGCCCGGAATGGCAGTATTGTAACAATAATAATGCTTCCTGTAGTATGACCATTCGTTGAACTGCAGTGTAATATGATTTCTGGAGAATTGGTCCAAGACAAAAGAAGTGCAGTGCACATAGAAATTCCTAAAGTTAAAATGCAGATCACGTGCTGTGTTTGTTTAGTACGAACATTGGTTCAACTTTGCTGCAACTCGGATACAGGGATTTAGGTTTTCCAGGGCTTCAGTCTATTTTATCGATACGTTAATGCTAATAAGGCAAAGTGGGTATACGAAGGCGAAGAAAAAATCTGTCCTGAATACGTAAACATTTCATTATGTGGAGCACATTGGAGGTACAGCACACAGTCGGTTCTAAATAGTCTCTAGAGTTTAAAGGAGACGTAAGAGGAATAATTATATTGAAGAGAACGATAGGGTATCGGGATTTAAAAACCTGCGATATATACAGGGATATCATTTTATTTTTACTAACATTTCTAATATTAACATGGCTATACCTTTGGATTAACGGTTGAGAACCGGAAACACGTTTTCCATCCCCTTCCACGACTGGAGTTCGATGAGACTGGCGTGAAATACAAAAAAATCACTCTACTAGGTATAGCAGAGAAGAAAAGTAGTTCATCCAATTACGTAAACTAGGAAATATCGTGATTTTGAGTTTGATAGTTTTCATTAGGTTTTTGTTTAATCAAAATACACAGTACTGTACTAACAATTGTCTCCACTCACGAACTGAGCTATCCATTCGGACGTATTCCTTATGCAGTGTATATTATACTGCCTACAGCACATTAGCGTACAATATAGAGAATGAATTTAAATTGAAAAATAATCATAATATGGATATTTAAACACATTTTTTAAAATGGTGGCCGTTCATTTCGATACAGGCTTCATTCTAATGTGCATATCATCGCACTATAGACTATTGTACCTAATTCCATTTACCAGTTTCGTCCTTCGTACTAGTAACCATGTTCAAATAATTCTGTACCTACTCTATAAAAGAGTACCTTACGTACTGAAAATTCAATATTCACTTCTGCCCAATCCGAAAAGATAAAATTACTCAGACATGCTATCTACTGTCCGTCCAAATGGTTTTGTCGCTGAGTCGTAGAAAGGAGGGAAATCACGTGACAGTTAATTACTTAACGAGGACCTTTTATTTAAGTTATTTTAAACAGTTGTATAATATTACGTAGAAGTCCAATTCCCCAACAGAAATTAATGTTTTCAGAAAAGAGCTATGACAGCCCAGACACTAGCCTTTACAGAGGGGCGAACAGAAGCGGGTGGGGGAAACCGGGATGCGACGTAGGTAAACGGACGACAGTACCTGTGCGAAAATATGATTCAATATTGAAAGCTCTTTCGTCACTGGAAAACGCGAACATATTTCTGGAACGTACTACACTCACTAACTCAGCACTGTTCAGGCGTCGTTGACTGCATACGCGGCCTTGGTTCTGTGTGGTGGACGGTTGTAAGTTTGCTAGTAGAGGGGGTGGGAGTGAAGTACATTAAAAATCTCGGGTACAATAGAAATTGAAGTAAAAATAAAATGATGTCCCTGTATAAGGGAAACATAAAACTAGTTCGATTAATTAAAATGTGTCTCAGTGAAACATACAGCAGAGTCCGTATAGGTCAGTTTCTATCTGATGCTTTTTCAATTCACTGCGGGCTAAAGCAGGGAGATGCACTATCACCTTTACTTTTTAACTTCGCTTTAGAATATGCCATTAGGAAAGTTCAGGATAACAGGCAGGGTTTAGAATTGAACGGGTTACATCAGCTTCTTGTCTATGCGGATGACGTGAATATGTTAGGAGAAAATCCACAAACGATTAGGGAAAACATGGAAATTTTACTTGAAGCAAGTAAAGCGATCGGTTTGGAAGTAAATCCCGAAAAGACTAAGTATATAATTATGTCTCGTGACCAGAATATTGTACGAAATGGAAATATAAAAATTGGAGATTTATCCTTCGAAGGGGTGGAAAAATTCAAATATCTTGGAGCAACAGTAACAAATATAAATGACACTGGGGATGAAATTAAACACAGAATAAATATGGGAAATGCGTGTTATTATTCGGTTGAGAAGCTTTTATAATCTAGTCTGCTGTCAAAAAATCTGAAAGTTAGAATTTATAAAACAGTTATATTACCGGTTGTTCTGTATGGTTGTGAAACTTGGACTCTCACTCTGAGAGAGGAACATAGGTTCAGGGTGTTTGAGAATAAGGCGCTTAGGAAAATATTTGGGGCTAAGAGGGATGAGTTACAGGAGAATGGAGAAAGTTACACAACGCAGAACTGCACGCATTGTATTCTTCACCTGACATAATTAGGAACATTAAATCCAGACGTTTGAGATGGGCAGGGCATGTAGCACGTATGGGCGAATCCAGGATTGCACATAGAGTGTTAGTCGGGAGACCGGAGGGAAAAAGACCTTTAGGGAGGCCGAGGCGTAGATGGGATGATAATATTAAAATGGATTTGAGGGAGGTGGGATATGATGATAGGGACTGGATTAATCTTGCACAGGATAGGGACCGATGGCGGGCTTATGTGAGGGCGGCAATGAACCTTCGGGTTCCTTAAAAGCCATTTGTAAGTAAGTAAGTATAAGGGAAACATAGATAATGTTATATTTGATTCTGCTTAAAATTGACAGGATATTTATGACAGCCATGGAGTATCTATGCATAGTGTTCGTAGAGATGTGCATCCTAAAAGCTACATTGATATCAAAAGTAATTACCAGAGCTAGAAAGTTGGTATCAAAACTGTACCTTTCATTTGAAAATATCGCTGCCCGGTTACTGTCACTGTTTTTGTTCTTCATGGAAATACGGTCCCATTATGAAATGTGTCGTAAAACCACACCAGACAGTAACCTTGATATCATGTAATCCTTGCTGTGTAATTGTGTTCGGATTATCTTCTGCCCATATCCTGCAATTATGAGTATTAACACCTCCTTTCAATTGAAGCGTTCAGAACCATAGTGAGCCAAGCGCCATTTGCTAAAACCGTAGAAAACAAGGATTAAAATGAAGTTATTACCATAATTCAATGGAAACATATAGCAAGTAATATAAAGTATACACATTAAAACTAAATGATGTGTCAATCTTCATTAAACTATGGTATTCACTTAAATTTAACCCTTGCTTTCTCCGTTTTTAATAAATGGCCCTTGGTCCACTATGGTTCTAAACCCATCAATTCGAAATGTGTCTCATCTGTCAATTTCTCAATCCATGTAATGTTCGATATCTTCACACTGTATAAACTATGCATATTGTCTATTACATTCGTAATAGCACTGAAGGAGGTCAATTCGAACTCGTAAAAGTAAAACCATTGTAAAAATTATCAAAATTACTCTCCTACAACTGCCGTCTGTATTCTGAACAACAATATTATTGTTTATACAAGCGTGGCACAGTTACAATAGCAACGAAACACGCATCGATTAAAAAAACCCAAACCTTCTAAACAGTAATGGTACATATATGAAACCAAACTGCTGATATGTACAGAAGATATAGCTGTTTCATAATGGGAACTTACTTTTGAATAACCCTATACATAGGGTGACCAGATTCACATCGATAAAAAAGACGACACAAAGCTTCAAAGAGGAGGACATTGTTCGAAAAAAGAAGACAGAAAATATGTAATCTATTTCGATTTAGGCTTAGGCCTATGTTATACTTTAAATTACGTCAGTGTACAGTACAGGTTTAGGCTTATATCATACTTAAAAGTATGTAAATATTAAAAAAAATAATTAAGATAAAACTTAATAATAATGATTTTACAGTTAGCTGCACATGAAAGTCAAGGGAATTACAAATATTAAACAGGACATGCAATATCTATCTATATTTAACCTGAGGCCTATATTGTATTTAAAATTATGTCAATATCTGTTTTATTATAGCAAACTTAATATAAAATTATTTTACAGGAAAGTCCAGGATAACAGAGAGGGTTTGGAATTGAACGGGTTACATCAGCTGCTTGTCTATGTGGATGACGCGAATATGTTAGGAGAAAATCTAAAAAAAGGTTAGGGAAAATACGGGAATTTTACTTGAAGCAAATAAAGAGGTAGGTTTCGAAGTAAATCCCGAAAAGAAAAAGTATATGATTATGTCTCGTGACCAGAATATTGTACGAAATGGAAATCTAAAAATTGTAAATTTATCTTTTGAAGAGGTGGAAAAATCCAAATACCAGGGAGCAACAGTAACAAATATAAATGATATACGGGAAGAAATTAAACACAAAATAAATATGGGAAATGGGTGTTATTATTCGGTTGAGAAGCTTTTATCATCTAGTTTGCTGTAAAAAATCTGAAAGTTAGAATTTATAAAACAATTGTATTACCGGTTGTTCTTTATGGTTGTGAAACTTGGACTCTCACTTTGAGAGAGGAACATAGGTTAAAAGTGTTTGAGAATAAGCTGCTTAGGAAAATATTTTAGACTCAAGAGGGATGAAGTTACAGGAGAATGGAGAAAGTTACACAACACAGAAATGCAGCATTGTTTTCTTCACCTGACATAATTAGGAACATTAAATCCAGACGTTTGAGATGGGCAGGGCATGTAGCACGTATGGGCGAATCCAGAAATGCATATAAAGTGTTAGTTGGGAGACCGGGGGGGGAAGACCTTTGGGGATTTCGAGACGTAGATGGGAGGATAATATTAAAATGGGTTTGAGGAAGGTGGGATATGATGGTAGAGACTGGATTAATCTTGCTCAGGATAGGGACCGATGGCGGGCTTATGTGAGGGCGGTAATGATCCTCCGGGTTCCTTAAAAGCTATTAAGTAAGTATGTAAGTATAACATTATTTTACAGTTAGCTACATATGAAAGTCAAGGGACTATACGCCTTAATTAATATCAAAAGGAGGAGCAAAGAGAGTTATGATCGTTGGCAAAGAGTATATTCTGTCGATCCTCCTGCCACCTACTGGCAAATTATTTTAAATAGGCGTCATATCAGATAGTTTCAAGATCTCTGGCATACAAGTTTCGAAAAAGAGGACATTTCTTGATATTTTTTTAAATCCACCCGGACCCCGGACAAAAGCCTAAAAAGGAGGACATGTCAGGATAAAAGAGGACGTCTGGTCATCCCACCTATACATAACTCGTATGTGGAGGAAGGCGAAAAATAGGAAAGATTGGATAATACTCGGTTTGCAGTGAAAGAACTGCCCTTGGGCAGAAAACTATGGATGAATGAATGCCTCTATAATTTTCATAGTCTTTGCGATAATAAAGATAATAATTTTGTCCCATATAACCTATTTAGCGTCTGAATGAGATGAAGGTGACAATGGCGGTGAAATGAGTTCCGGGGTCCTGCACCGATAGCTACCCAGCATTTGCTCATATTGAGTTGAGGGTAAACCCCGGAAAAACCTCAACCAGGTAACTTGCCCCGACCGGGATTCGAACCCGGGCCACCTGCTTTCGCGGCTAGACGCCCTAACCGTTACTCCACAGGTGTGGACTCGCATGGGTTTGACTCGATTTCTTCGGATGTAACTGATATAGTAAAAATAAACTGAAATGAAATGCATTTATAGATTGGGCTGTTCATGAAACACATTGCTGACACCAGTAGCTGTTGTATGAAGTCTCTAAATAGGAGTAAGGCTGAACGAGTCATGGTCGTCGACATCCCCCTCTGGCTCGAGTACGCTGCCGCCTGCGTTAACTGGGTAGAGTTGAATGTGACATGTGTAAGGTAATTGGTGCCACTTTTCACACTGCCAGCGGAGGGCGTCTCGAACCCTGCAGCCTTGATAAGTGGCCTATTAATTGGTGGTCCTTGCACCACTGTAATACTGACACAGACCTTGACCGTGTTGGCTCCCCTGAACTATATAGCGTTTCCTTTCCGTTTCAATGAGTGAGTCAGAGCACACCGCATATGTGCTCCTATACTGTATGAATCTGTGAACATTATACCATCATGCTGCAGCGTTGATCAAATATTTGAACAGCTCGCCGTCGACCAAAATTTGAAATACAAACATTCGGTGTCAGTTTCATGGACAACAGCAAATACTGCCACACTTAAATAAACAAGAGAAATCATTGATATACAGAAACACGATAAAGTGGTCTTCTTCAGTGGCGTCTTTGGGAAAACTGCAGCCTACTTGGGTTTTATATCTGGGCGAGTAATAGGAATTGAGTTAGTCACCTTTTGACTTGATGAGGATTTCTTTCACTTGCTCGTTCAATTGTCTTTTCAAACAACTAGTTTCACCAATCATGCTCAAGAGAAATTAACCAATCGATGGCCCAGTACCAGACTGTTCCAAGTCCATTTTACTATTTTTTTCAGGAAATCTATTTTAAGCTCCTGATATTCAAAGCTTCATGAAACAATTTGAAATAGCTTCATAGCAACCTTATGGAGAGGAATATTTACAATTTTGTTCGATTCATATATGCAGAAAGAACTGGAACATAATGAAATAAAGATTTCTTTCTTATAAAAAGTTGGACTTAGAACAGTCTGGTTCTCATCCATCGAAATACAATTTATTTCTTTAAAAACCTTATTGTCGTTCCATCGGCTTTCTTAACCCTGGACTGCATAACCTTTTTTGACATCTTTGGTTGTATAGCAGGAGTTACTACTCATCCCACATATTCTTTTGGGCCTATTGTGTACAGTGGCTTTTATTTTGTATTGTATTCTTTATGGATATGTTATGCAAGAATTTTTGGATTACGAAAAAATAAATTTGAAGTTGAAAAGACAAATTAACTTAATAAAATTACAAAATTGCAGAATTTTTGAACTTAATAACTGTAATGGAAACGTTGCTGCTTGAAAATTGCTGATAACTGATAAAATTATAAAATTATGTATTTTTTTAAACATAGAGATTGCTGTTAAGGAGTTAGGTACAGCTTACAGCAGTACAATTTTTGGAAATATTCAACATTTTTCCTCCATTTCTGTATCTTCTACAATAATGAAAATTTGTATGTATAAAACACTCTCCTTCTACTATATGAAAAAAAATATTTTTACGATTAAAAAAAAACTTATATATATATATTTTCAAAATTAAAAATGTTGGCAGTTCACTGTGCAGAGATGAAGCGTTTCCCTCATAACTCATAAACTTGTTAACGTTTTCATGTTCTTTCTCTGTTATTTAATTGCTGAAACTCATGTTTAGAATATCATGCTCTTTCAACTACATTCCTTAATAAATATTTTTTTTATTTTATGTAATAGAAAATACTGATATTTGACCATTTTTTAAAATGAATTTATTTTATATCAGACAATCTATCAAGGGTAGAGAAGTGATCTTGCGTCATATTGTAGATATGACATGCATAAATATGCACAAAAATTTCATCACAGAATATTGGATAGTTTTTGAGTTATGTGGAAAATGTATCATCACTGTACAGTGAACTGAATTTAGTCAACAAAAAATGTAAATAATTTTCTAAATCGTAAAAATATTTTTTATAGCAGGACAGTGTTCAAACATACTAATTTTCATTATTGTACAAGATACAGTAATGGAGGAAAAAATGTTGAATATTTCCAAATTTTACTGCTGTAAATGTACCTAACCCCTTAACACAATTATTTTTCACACATGAGTTTTAAAAATTTATAACAAATAGTTGGGATATATAATAATATATTACTGTTTGCTTACAAATTGAATTGGTCGTATCACTCTTAAATATCTCGAAATGCATTTAAAACTATGTAACTTAGATATATGTCAACCTAGTAATAAAATATATTTTTCCTGTATTTATCATTATTACAAGAGAAATTCGGTAAGTAAAACCGTTCGAATATAACCGACGATCAGGAGTTCCAAATACACTTGTGTAGGAGTAGTATGTGTTAGTTATGTGTCATTTTGTTAACGCATGCAAAATTTATCTGTCGTTATTAATTATTGTTTAAAGATAATCGAGACTGCCCCCAGCAACGAAAATCGTTCTCTGATTGGAGAGACTATCAAAGGTGAGAAACATGTCCCGTTCTCGCTTATTCCTCTTCCACACCCCCGGTCTGCACAGCACACTTGTAAGCTGCTTCGACGTTCCAAGTGGGACTTACTTGACCACTCACCATACAGTCGAGACTCTCAGCGATTAATACGCCCTTTCGCACCTTAAACAGGTTCTATGACCTTGCAGCAGTGGTGTCAAGGACACATATACGTAGCTATAGCACGAATTACGCTACGGTAGCATGCCACCAGACTCTCAGCGCCTCTGTTGAAAAGTTATTGTACTGCGTGCATTAGTGCTCTGGTGGAGTCGAAATGTCCCTGTCCAGGGACTAGAGACTTGGGTACCTTAGCAAATAAAAATTGCGAACCTGAGTGGGAAGAATTATTTATATATCAAAATTCTGGCACTTTAGTGAAATGTTTGTTACATCTATAATTCCTACAGGTCTTGAAGTATACTCGAAACACTATACCAATAAACATACAGTAGTACAAACTATGGAAATATCGTGGGAAACGAGAGGACTGTTCTATTATGAAAATTGGACGGAGTTACGCAATAATAGACCAACCGACAATTAAAAAAAAATGAGATATTTGCACAAATCTGTTGATGGCAGGCTAATTTAACTCGGAAAAAAAATCAAGAATGCGATATCTGAATTTTGCTGCTATTTATAAGGGAAAATTCGTTTATTGCAGAAAATTCATTTATTTATTTTGCTTTGAAATATTAATTCATCTGCTGGTCTCTTATTAAAAATCGGTTTTCCTTTTTTGGTATTATTTGTTCTATTTTTATAGTATTAATGTTATAATACTTCTTGCATGAAATGTTAAAAAAAAAAAAAGATTTATTTCAATGGCCAATATCTCGAAACAAATTTTTGGCGCTTGGATCACTATTGCTAATCACCGTCCTATTGTAGCTCGAATGTTCCAAGTAACAGTTAAATGCTTTCTTATTTATATTTGAATATTTCACATCGATTCAACTTTTACATATGGAACTACAACATTAAATGCCTACTTTTAGAATACTAATAATACATCTATATTATAAAACTAGCAAATCCTATAAATAATTTATATTTGTAGCCTAATATCTGTTTAAAATTGCCAGATTGTCAATTCTTATTACCAGTGTTCCCATCGGAATCCAGATAACAACACTCCAACTTGTATGCGGCAAACTGAAGAAGTTCCAAGAAGATACACAGATACGCTTTACCTCAGTGGTCGGCATAGATTGCTTCACATAAAATGTAGCCCCCAATACATAGTAAAGGAGAAGGTGGTAGTAGAAGGAAGGTACCCAAACTGCTTAACATTGAATAAAAAAGTGATGGCTAAGGAGAGAGAGATCATATCTTACCTCTCCTCCCTATCTGTATATTAAAAATTCCAACTCCTATGCGACAAGCTGAGGAACTTCAAAGAAGATACACAGATACACTTTACCTCAGTGGTCTGCATAGATTGCTTCATATAAAATGCAGCCCGCAATACACAGCAAAGGGGAAAGTAGGAGGAGAAGGAAGATACCCAACTGCTTAACATTGAATAAACAAATGATGGCTAAGGGGAGAGAGAGTATGTCTTACCCCTGCCCCCCCACCTTGTGCCACCCATGCAACTTCATACCATCTAGAGGGATACCTTTATTTTTGCTCTTGGTGACTGTCGACTTGTAGTACTTTATGTATTTCTTATTTATAGGACTAAGATGTTTTCGGATTTCATGCAGCTGTTGTTCTGTAAGTCAGTATTGTTCCTGAGTTCAGTTGCACAACGCATCTACCACCCTTCCATTTCAGATTGCTGGCCAAGTCACAGCGTTCTTGATCCTTTTTCTGTTTCTGATTTCCTTAGTTTGTGACCTATATCTGTATGATTTACTAGTATTCAGAATTTTTCTTCCCTCTTTTAGTTTTGCAGAATCTTTCTATGGCTAATTTTTTTCTCTCAGTTAGGGCAATGTTCATTCATGTCCTAGGGCGTACCACACGAAAGCGGGAATACGTAATGAAACCGCCCACAACTTGCCTGCCAGCTTTCAAATTACATATGATGGATGTGTTAATATACGGAATAGGTTCCATAATTATGACTATGCAGCTGAAATACGTTCATTTCTTTCCGACTATTGTTTTTGAAGGATAACATTTACCTGTGCTATTTAGATGCATGTAATATGTAGTCATATCCTTATTTATTGGTCGTGAAAAATTGCATAGCTGCGTTTTTGGAAATAAATTTTATTTACCTATGAGTTATTTCTATCCTATTCCGTATCACATTGGTGAATTTTTTGAAGGATCATGTAAAGCGATTCAGGAAGCATTACGTCTATAATTTTAAATTTTACATACTTTTCCCAGCTTCTGTAAAACATAGAATAATGCATTTCTTATCATGGATAACCTACTACTCTAAATTTTAAGAAAAGTTTCCTATATCGTTGCCTTCCAGACGAAGAGATGTAACTCCAAGAAATCAATTTCAGAGAATTACTGTACATTTATACTAGTATTAGTATTATAATATAACACGAAATACTATTATAAAATCATCATACATTTCTTTACACAGTAACGAAATACTGAATGACAAATTATGTAAATAGGCTATTCTAATGAAATAAGAAAGGGAAGAATTATTTTGAAATCAAATTAAATATTTTTAGAACTTTTTGAAAACACAATTACTGCACTATTTTACAGCTTAATATCACATTTTATTTTTGATTATGTTTTTCCGTTCACCTCAATAGACTACTATAACTTGGGAAAGAACCTCGAGGTATTAGCATGAAATATTCTGTTTACAATCTTTCTGTGATATATTCTAAATCTTGGGTTGGGGGAAATATCACAATATAGTCCACATGTTTTTGTTAGATTAATTATGTGCATCACCATTAGTAACACTATTTCAAAGCTTCACATTGTCCTAAATGCTGCTTAAATTATGATTTCATTGATCTTCATATAGGCTAACTAAGTACACTCCATAAGAAAATAAGATTTTAGTTTGTGTTGATAGTGACTTTACGACAGTAGGACGTATCCTGTTACAAGCGTTTATTTTGAATCGGAAACCCTCTTGAAATCCTGGATAGAACGTCATGTGTCTGGAATCGATCCATTGACTCCACATATCCCACTGCCGCAATACGTAGCTTGATACGGATTCTATTAAGTTGAAGTAAATAAATTATTTGAAATGAGAAAAAACAAGTAGACCTCGTAAGAACTCTGATGTTGTAATGTTTCCAGTGGGATGTAATAAATAATTCTATTAGCTCCGATTCATATAACTGAAAAACTTTCACTCAGCAAAGCCATTACTACAGCTGTAGTTACGCAACTTACACATTATTCTTTCACGGTTATTCTCTTAACGATGAAATAAAGACATTTTGTCTGTTTTATATAATATTAGTTGTGAATTCGGCATTGAAATTGTTGTCGGTAAAAAAAATACAACAGTAATCTAAATAAATTTAGATATTAATAAGTGCTCTATCTGTCTGTTGGTATCCATACATGGCTAGAAACTTCAGAAAAATATGATTATGAAAGTTACATTTGCACAATTACAAACTTTACTACAGTCGTAAATAATTCTTGTTTTCCAAAAGAAAAAAAAAACACTTTTGCGAATGATTTCAATTAGACACAATAGCTTCAAATTTCGAATTACTACCTGCATTTATTTCTCGAGATAAATTCGAATTATCGCCAACAATTTATGTTTTAAAGTCAAATTATTGTCACCAAATACCTATGTCACTATATGTAAATGTAAATAAATACAGGTAGTAGAAATATAGTTTATGACACTCAGGAAATCTAAAACATCCATATCTGTGTAATGAACATATTACGCTACCGTCATAATTTATAACATGTATTGTACATTATTGATGCATAAACTGTCAATGAAGTTAATAAATATGTTATATAACAAATATATGACTAGTTGCAGGAAATGGGACTTAAAGTCGGATTTTTCACTTTTTTTTTTTGTGATTACAAAAAGAGGATGAAGTGGTGAGCATTAAAAAAAATAATGGTTCTAGGCGCCATTGTTTTTAATATATTACTTATTGAATGTTGATATTACATTATGTACTTTTAGAGAAAAATACAATTAAAGTTTGCACTTGTTTTCTTAGTAACTATGAGAAAGATTTAGGTATTTAAAAGAAACAATGTGTTAATCTACGTCCTAGTTTAGTATGTAAAAAAAAAAAAACCCCTACAGGTAAAGCAAGATGTCAAAACATAGAAATGCAGTTTTTACACGGAAAATTCGTTATTTTTTTCTTATTATTAAATTTACTCTTCTTGACATGCAATAGAATTGAATCTAGCTACATTGTAATATCCGTATAATTAATACAAATTATAGTAGCTATAACGTATAATAATTATTTAAAATATTCTATGTTAAACTTAAAGAAAATTTGAGTCTTTTATCTAAGTGTAGTTTCCATTACTTGACTGAGATTACGTTCCCTATTTGCATAAAAGTTCAAATAGTTTAATTAGTATATCCTTCAAATATGCTAGCGTTACATTGTACTGTTATAACACCTACTAGCCTATAGTTACGAATAACATAGAAATGGTCTTAAACATCAATTTCTATTCAATTTACTGGTAATAGGAATGCAGGTTATGTTAATTAGAAGCGTAGGGACTAATATTTGTGTAATTAGTGGATTTTAGGATTTAAATTATTATGTCTATGAAATGTTAATACTTTAACATTGATGCGGATTTATTTTATTGTGATGGCAGTGATGAAAGTTAATAATATTTATAGAATTATGAGCGTTTATTAATGCGCAATGTGTGCTATTACATTTATAATTAACTTGTAACTCAGATTTATAATTAATGAGAATAACAACTGGAAATACAAGCTGAAATTTTAATTTCGAAGTAGTTTACAGGAGGTAGATGAAGATGAAGTTGATAAATATGAAACCTAAAACTTTAATTTCTATGCAATTTACAGATATTTAAATTATCATAATAAATTACAACATATGTAAATATTAATTAAAAGAGAACCTGTAACATTAATATTTCATATCACTAATTGGATCAACAATTTTAATATGTGTATGGGTAATATTAATTAGAGGCATAACATATAATATGTATTGAAAATAAAATAATATGTATACTGTATATACCTATATTAACAGTAAATAAAATATTGTATGACACTTCACCCTCAATATAATTTCCGATATTTGACAGATTACGTTCATATTTATCTAATCACGCATCGTTTACATATTTCTGTATCTGTATAATTCAAGTATAATAGTTTTAATGTTATAACTAGAGATGAACAACGATCGAGAAAGCAAGACTAACAGCGCCCGCAAAGCCGAAAACCCGCACGACAATGTTGTATACGTCGCGTAGTTGACGTAAAGACTGCTTGTGAGTGTTTCGAGACGCCGAGAATGATTACTCCCGAAGTCCCGAACGTCAAGCAGCCTTGAATCGCCACAGTTGTTTATACCTGACTGAACTTTTATGTAGTTTGACAGCTATTATATACTGTATGCATAAACAGTCAAGTAGCCTATTTGAAACATCATCTCTATCTTTCAGTGTATAATAATCCGTTCTTCAATCTTTATTTAATTACTAGGCCCTTATTTGAAGGCTAGGAATTTTCTTTTCATACGTTTGAGATCAAGTGTGCAGTCTCAAGTAAAAAGGTATTAACGTTATGTTTTATGTTTCTTAGAAATGCAAATTTATTTGAGAATTGTTTCTTTTTTCTATTTATATAACCATAGGTATTATCACATAATAGAACCAGAACATTTTGATAACTAAGTTACGGTACTCTTCTGTTTTGTCTTTTTGTCTCATTTAAACATTTATAATATTATATATTTCAATGATGTATGCTATTCAAAGTTACGAAATCTTTCCACGCCGACCAAATGCTATTTCGAGAATGATGAGCGAGACTCGAAAGACAAATGCAACGAACACAGCGAGCGAGAGCGGCAGTTAGTTTTGTTCATGTTTAGTTACAACACTTTTTGTACCTACAATTAGCAACATAAATACTTTTAAACATTAATTATGTTTCCATTTATAGATGTCAAGAGATATATCACCCAAGAGATCTGAAATTTTAAAGATATAATTTTTATAGCACATATTTCAAGTAACTTTTTATCTGTCAATAAAATTGTAACGCTGTAACATCGATTTGGATTAGATAGATAGT
Source organism: Periplaneta americana (assembly GCF_040183065.1). Taxonomy (NCBI): domain Eukaryota; kingdom Metazoa; phylum Arthropoda; class Insecta; order Blattodea; family Blattidae; genus Periplaneta; species Periplaneta americana. Next base: position 45,311,973 of record NC_091124.1, read on the forward strand.
AGAAAGTCATAACACTTTTGCAGTCATGAATGTTTATTTATATAGTTGTAATTTAGAATGCGTATTTATAACTAATCTAAGTAACAACTGGAAACAAAATCTCAAACTTTAACCTTGACCTTGTTTTTAGGTGATGACGTGTATAAAACCTGAAACTTCAATTACTATGAAATTGATAGACGTTTCAGTTATATATAATTATAACGCATTTACACAGTAAAGAAAAGAATCTATAACGTTTAATTTTCCTTCACTTCACGTACGATAGGATAAAGTATGTATGTATATCACTAATTTGATCTACAAATTTATCTCTGTGTAGTAATTAATACTAATTTGAGGTATTGTAAATAACATTATCACTAACCACAAATAGATTGTCAAATATAAATTTGCATTCAAAATACAGATAATGGAGATGTAGCTTTAATCACTTAAAAGATCTGAGACTTTAATTTTGTACAATTAGTGGATTTTAAGAGTATAATTTGTGACACGTATTTCCGATAATAGACACATTACCTGTCAAAATGTTAATATAGATTAATTAGATGGGAGTGATTAGAAGTTCATAATAGAATCATGGACTTTAATTTGCATTTAACATGTAACTGTTACAGCTATAATTAGGCCTATTTGTAATTATAACTCATGCAAATAACAACTGAAAACAGAACATGCAACCTTAATTTTGAACTAGTTTGCAAATTGTAGAAGGTAAAGTCTAACACCTACAAAACCTAGCACTTTACCTTTTTATGGAATCATTGATGTTTCAGTTATAATAATCAATCTTAGTCCGTTAAATTTACTACAAAAACGAATAATTAAAATTTGTTCGAAGAAACGTTTTGATTATCCAACTAAATTAATTTATTCTGAATTTAATGTATTTAATATTGAACTAATTTATAAATATACCCTGTTAAAATTTTATCATAAAAATAGTAATAAGTTTATATTGCAGGCACATAATCATGACACAAGACGAAATATTAATTCTACATTAGTAGAACCTAAATGTTTCACATTTGCTGGTCTAAAGCATTAATTTTGGTCCTCTGTTGTGTAATTCTTTAGCTAAATTACATTCAAAACAATTAACATGTAAACCACTAACATATAACAAGAAAATTAGAAACGTGTTAATGTCTTGAATTTGATTAAATAAATTTATAGCCTATGTGTATGAATTAATCAGCCTAGGCCTATATTATATTTGTATTCTATAATTTCTGAATATAAATTTTTCATAAATTGTCCTACTTGATTCACGTACGTTATTATTCTTCTTCTCTAAGTTAATATTATATTATGTAATTACATTGTAGCCATAAGTTTACTTTTAGTTCCTATTTTATTTTATTTATATAATCCTCTTATATTAATAACATATCTGAACTATGACCGAACACGAACGTTGTTCATTCGGATAAATAAAAATAAAATAACAAATCTTGTAAATAAAGAAAAATATATTTATAACGCATGTGAATACTAACAAGGAGAGAACCTATAACATTTAATTTTGGTTCAGTTCAGATATGATATAATATATTAAATGTATTCTCCTGTATCACTAATTGAACCTAAAATTTCAATATCTATGTAAATAATATAAATTAGAGGTTCTGTATACCATGTAATACGTATTTAAAATAGATAGAACTGTAAATAAAATTACATTTAAACCTCAAATATACATTTCACTTACGTTAAAAAAATCTAGGTATAAAATTACTAGAGGAATGAAACATAATGCACATTTAAGCCCAAGACTTTACAAAGAAATTATACAAAAATTATCTCACCTTGTTAATACTAATATTAATAAAATTATTTTAAGAAGGAAATAGAATTAATCTTTCGGATCAATCCAACAGAAATTTGCTTCTGATGTCGTTTTAAGTCTTATAATATTAGAGTGCAAGAAATTTTTTCTTATTTTTTGACACTACACGTCTGTTATACAGATTTTTTTTCTTTCTTCTGTGCTTTCGACCGCGAATTCTATTCACTCAGAAGGTAGGCTAATATTACTTCGTCTTTTTGGTTTTATTATTAAGTTATATTGGTTATAGGTTATAAACTTTATTTAAGTTATTTAGTTATCTATGTTTAAGTTTAAGTTCTTGTATAATTTTGCCATGTTCTATAACAATGCATTTTGTATAACAATATATTTGTATTTGGACTACTTAACTAAGATTATATTCATAATATGTATAAAATCTTTCAAGTTTCAATCTCTATATAATCTGAACACGCACATGTTAATTTACATTTAATAACACGTATTGCAGTATAATAGACGCATAAACTGAGATTAAAAGTTGACAAGACGTCAATAAAGATTATAGATGCTATTTAGTTATCTATGTTCAAGTTTAAGTTCTGTATAATTGTGTCGTGTTCTAACAATGTATTTTGTATAACAATATATTTGTATTTGGACTATTTAACTAAGATTATATTCATAATATGTATAAAATCTTTCAAGTTTTAATTTCTATATAGTCCGTACACGCACATGTTAATTTTCATTTAATAACACGTATTGCAGTATAATAGACGTATAAACTGAGATTAAAAGTTGACAATTAAGACTTTAATAAAGATTATAGATGCTATTTAGTTATCAATGTTTAAGGGGATGCGCTACTGAAAAATGACAGTTTTTGAAGAAATGTCATGTTTTTTTATTGTACTCTTCATATGCTAAATTCCAGTGCTCCATTACCACAAACTGTGTTTCAGCTATAATATGCACTATAAAAAGCATAGAAAACTCTTGTTTTAGATTCCAAAAAACGGTTTCCAAAATAAACGTGTTATTTTCAAATTTTATTTTTAAAAGAGTTATTTCTTGACTTAGATCATTGAAATTTTTCCGATTAATTCATAATCATGATCACAATATGCTGTTAAAATGTCAATACATTATCTCTTAAAATGCAGAAATTAGAAAATTCAGTAGCGCATCCCCTTAAGTTTAAGTTCTTGTATAATTGTGTCGTGTTCTATAACAATATATTTTGTATAACAATACATTAAATTTTTATTTGGAATTTTTAACTATGTATAAAATATTCCAAGCTTCAATTTCTATATAATCCGTACACGCACATGTTAATTTCCATTTAATAACTCTACTGCAATACAATAGACGTATAAACTAGGATTAAAAATTGACAATTAAGATGTCAATACAGATTATATATGCTATAGACAAAGTTGTGTAGCTGTAAGTATAGAACATAAGCTGTCACTCCTATAAAGTTTATAGGGTGAAATTGTATTTATTAACAGATATTGGAAATAACTGGAATATGAAAAAGTAACGACACTTACCGACTCCCGCAAGCAGGACCAGCGTGATAGGAAGGTAGAGTTTGGAGTAGGAGATCATGGCTGTATAAGTTGGTGCGGACGTCTTATTCCATACCGGGCGCCCTACGACCCCACACGCACGCCACAACTGCCTGGTGCTGGCACTACTATGACACGAGTCTTGTGGATGCTGCTCGACACCGACCTGTAGTAAAGTTGTGTGCGCCTGCGTCTGGAGCGCGGGGGGCAGGCAGACGGCCACTTCATAAAGGATAGGGGCTCGTTTGCTAAATTCGAAAAAAAGAAAAATAGCCTTGCTTTATGAGGCAATCGCATGCAGGTGGGGATGCCATAAAATTTGGCCTGCATGTCCTGTATGCTGGGAAGTTTTATATATTCTTGGTGAAAATTTTCAACAAAAGGAGATCAAATTACGAGATGGTCATCCACGTGTATATTATGTTTTCCGCTAAGGGGTTGTTGGACAATAACTTCATTTAGGTCAAAATTACATAAATTCTTGCTTAACATATTATTTACTGCTTAATATTTGTTACTTATAATGAAACTAACGTCTGTCCATTCTTATTATTACTATTAATTTCTTAAATGGAATACAAAACCTCTTACTTACTTACAAATGGCTTTTAAGGAACCCGAATGTTCATTGCCGCCCTCACATAAGCCCGCCATCGGTCCCTATCCTGTGCAAGATTAATCCAGTCTCTATCATCATACCCCACCTCCCTCAAATCCATTAATATTATCCTCCCATCTACGTTTTGGCCTCCCTAAATGTCTTTTTCCCTCCGGTCTCCCAACTAACACTCTATATGCATTTCTGGATTCGCCCATACGTGCTACATGCCCTGCCCATCTCAAACGTCTGGATTTTAAGTTCCTAATTATGTCAGGTGAAGAATACAATGCGTGCAGTTCTGTGGTGTGTAACTTTCTCCATTCTCCTGTAACTTCATCCCTCTTAGCCACAAATATTTTCCTAAGCACCTTATTCTCAAACACCCGTAGTCTCTGTTCCTCTCTTAAAGTGAGAGTCCAAGTTTCACAACCATACAGAACAACCGATAATATAACTGTTTTATAAATTCTAACTTTCAGATTTTTGGACAGCAGACTGGATGATAAGAGCTTCTCAACCGAATAATAACAGGCATTTCCCATATTTATTCTGCGTTTAATTTTCTCCCGAGTGTCATTTATATTTGTTACTGTTGCTCCAAGGTATTTGAATTTTTTCCACCTCTTCGAAGGATAAATCTCCAATTTTTATATTTCCATTTCGTACAATATTCTGGTCACGAGACATAATCATTAACCTCTAATGGTAAAATCCCATTACATTAATATTATTCTCATATCAATATATTTTAGATCATGGGTGTTCAAACGCCTTTAGAACCAGGAGATATTGCACGTCAAGCATGCTCTGCTAAGATCAATAACGTTCCATATAATACACAATATCTGCGTTCGTTTCGTTTGTAACATTAGAAAATTCGATCATGTAACACCGTCACTAAAATTCTAGTCTTGGAGTCCACTTAAAGAAAGAAGATTCTTCAACTCTCTCTTATTACTATTTAAAATCATCCACACCTCCACACCCTCTTACCTAGCATCTCGTTTTGTTTACCTTTCACTACCTCGAACCCGGAACTTGTACCTTCTCTCTATTCCTCTGCACAGAACATCCTTCTACTCATCATCTTTCAGCATATCTATTCCACGCCTCTGGAACTCTCTCCCTGACCATGTCAGATACTGTCGGACAATATCGAAATTAAAGTTTAACTTAAAAAATCACATTCTAGTTCATGGAATTGCTTGTTGAACACCTGTCAGGTTGCGCAACGTCGGCTTAACCCATGACATATAGTAAATATTGCAACTATGCTATTGTAAAATTGGCAATTAATATGTAATGTATTTATTATTATTATTATTATTATTATTATTATTATCATCATCATCATCATCATCATCAGTTATCACTTATCACTGTCATCATTGCTATCTCTGTTTTTCTTTCTTTTTTTCCTTGTATTAGCTCGATGAGAGCTCTATAGTGTTCTTTTGACCCTGTTGACCCTCTATAGGGCTTTAATTTAATTTGTATTATTTTCATCTGCGTCTGTATTTCTTTTTTGTATTTATATGTGCTATCTGGTAGGATGGAAGAGAAGGCCTTATGGCCTTAATCCTGTCAGATTAAATAAATAAATAAAATTAAAATTAAAATATAAAATAGGAAAAACGATCTTACAGATTATGCGCTGCGGGTTGCTTACGCCAGGGGTTACCTCGTACGAGTTACAATTGGACAACTATGATCTACATGAACGTTAAGAATGTTGTATAGACCAGTGATGTCAAGGGCGGCCACTGGTGGCAGCTGTCATAGGTTTGCCACAACCTCGCGCCCAGGGCCACTCGTGCCCTGAGCTGATAGCCTAATGCTTTGGCAGGTGGAGACGTAAGAAAGGTTCAAGAAATGGCTGCATCTGAATTCTGAATCCATACACATGATCTGCGCTAAATCCTCTACTTTGCGTAGATTTTTAAATATAGAATAGCAAAATCTGTTTTTATGTAGGGTTGTATCAAATCATATACAATGTTTAGTATACAAACAGTACTTCTTTATAAAAAGTGCAATATAAAACGACATTACGAGTTGATATACCAGGCGTACTATAAAGGATTTGATGGAGAAGAACGAGTTGCTCTAGTAAAATGCCTAAAAGTGGATATATATGATGTAAATAGTTCATTCACGCTGTGAGATATTACAATAATTATTTGTCTATTAAGTTAAATGTTACCAACCGTAGTTACACAGTTTCAAAGCTCATGGAATTTGCTAATAGTACATGTAGGCCTATTTACAGTTGTACATTCCTAAGTGGGAACTACAATTCTGCTTCATAGAATCATAGTTAATATGTAAAAAAGGAGTAGCAGTAATATGATATGAGTAATATTAATGACCGGGACCTGCATTGCCATGATCCAAAGAAATATAAGATTGATAATTGAATTGATACTAAAGTTTGAAGGATAAGGAAATGATGATTATTGTTATTATTATTATTATTATTATTATTATTATTATTATTATTATTATTATTATTATTATTATTATTATACTTGTAGAGTATCTTACAATAATATTCTCCAATTATCAGCTTCTAATCACTGTCGTATTATTGAAGATAATCAATATATGGTAATTTGGAAATTTGGAATTTTCCCTGGTCTTACATTCGCGCATTGCAATGATCGTTCACAGAACATTGAATAACGCCGCCTATCTGGTACGATTGAAATGTCGTTTGCATTACGTCATCTGCCCCGAATCTGGTACCGTGCTCTGTGTAGATTTATGGTGACATTGAGTTTGACATGACTGGTATAGACAATAATAGAAAACACTTTGAACACCCATGTTATATTATAAAAAAGGCGTTATTGAACATGGCATTTTGATTCACAAAGATGTATTTATGTTTCAGTTTAATAAAGCGTTTTATTTGTCTACTGTTTCACGTAAAAGAACGGTATCCATTTTAAATTTCAATATGTATATATTGCGAACACTTTGGAATTTCTTACCGAGTAATGTCAGGGACTGTCAGACATCAAACCAATTAAGTACAAACTATATATATATATATATATATATATATATATATACTGTACACACATATATATCACAGAATAAATATTTAAATTCTCATTATTATTATTATTATTATTATTATTATTATTATTATTATTATTATTATTATTATTATTTAGGATATGATTGGTGTAATTAAGTATATAAATAACAATTAAATTATTTTTATTGATACTGACTGTATATTATGATTTATGCTCGACCATGCCGAAATGTACTAATTATACACCTGGTAGCAGTCCTTTAACGCATGTCATTAAAGTGCACCTACTCATTAAAGTACAGGTCTTCAGCCAATGATAACTCAGCTTACATGTGTTCAGCCAATGACAAGTCAGCTTTGTACCGTTATAAAACCGCAAGTATCGATTATTCTCGTATATGCAATCGAAAGAGAATTAGCGCAAAGTCACGGAGGCTGGAAATCCAATACTGTCGCAGAAGGTTATGTTCTGTTACTATAATAATTAGCGTTAATTGTAAATAATATTCAAATAAATTCAATTTGTCATCTCGTTTTTCAATGTCGAATTCAATAATCAAGGTTATAATATTATCAGTTTAACGGGACTACGTCAAGGTCAATGACATTATTGTTCCTCGGAAAAAATCAATACTTTCGTGTCTGCGCACATCTCACAATTCACGACCTAGAACAAGGTCACTTCCGATCTTGTCAGATACAAATAAAATGTGTACATCTGAATACCGGTAATTTCAAGTTAGAAATATGGTCCAGCATAAAAAGTCGTATGAAACTCGCCTATAATGGTAATTAAGAAGCTCGTATGAAAATTATGAAACTCGCTTGCGCTCGTTTCATAAATATCCATACTCGATTCTTAATTACTATCATTATAGGCTCGTTGCATAATGTACTATTCTCATATTGAAGCGCAGCATATATTTTGTAGAGATGTCTTGTTGCAGTAACAGGACGCCATCTTTCTATTGCTGATTTATGTCGAGGATACGAGAGATCGTTATCACATTGGTAGAATGATTGGCTTGTGTAGTTGTATTACGTGTGTGAGGAGAAAGTCCAGTCTTCTTCACGCATTTTGTGGAACTTTTCCAGGTTAACTTCCATAGACGATAATATAAAATTCAGATCGTTTGCACTGTTTCTAGTCTTAGTTTTCATTTCACCAGCCAGCTGCCTATATTTTATTTATTTTTCTATCCCATTTTGTTCGAAAGTTAATTGTGGTTTTACAATTATACCTATTAAGTAAAAGGTAATACTGTTTCGTTTATTTACAAAATTTTGCTTCCGGACAATATTGTGTGGTGTATTTTTTTACCCCTAATAGTATTTCTATTCCACTGAATTTTGTATGAAAATATGGAACACTGAAGTTGGTGGAATCTCAGTAACTTTTTCACACGTCGATCCACGATCGAATATGCTATAAGTTTCACAATTTGTTCATCTGTTGATGTTTTCGGCCTTCTTTGTGTAAGTATGCTGATACGACCATCACGAAAATGGGTAGCCCAATAAGAAATTGCACCATGGTCCACTGAAAGCTCACCGCAAACTCTATTGTAAGTACTGTGGATTTGTGTGGCATTTCTTTTTGCCATGTGAAGATTCGATCTTTGTTCTTCAAACTTCATAGTATCCAGGATACGTGCAGGCTCCATTTCTAGCTCTCATAATCTAAATATAGAGTATGGTATGGACAAAACGAATACACGTACTTCTTCCTCACGCATTCAACTGCAACGGACATCATTTCCTTTGGTATTGCGTCATCAAATTCACAGTTATACCAACTTCTGCAAAGAAATGAACCAGGTACTACTTGACTAATCTCTTCTTGCGAAATGTTCGAAACCTGTTGTCTTATCTATTCTTCCGCTTTCTCGCTGCAAAATAGTCCTACTTTTCGCCATTCTCAAACAATTAGAAAATAAGACAATATCTTGCAGTACGTTACACACGAATGAGTAATTGCTTCAGTAGTTCACGCATGCAACACGCGACACACGCCCTTGAACTTCGACCGATACGACAGGCGCACTAGGAGGCAACTGCCCTATCATCATCATCATCATCATCATCATCATCATCATCATCATCATCATCATCATCATCATCGTCATCGTCATCAATTTCCTGTATCTCCCACTGGAGCAAAGGGCCTCAACATTTTGTTTTTCTGTGGCTATTACACTTTTACTACGTCACACTACTTTCGACCAATAAAACGGTACGAAAGGACGTCTTTCAACCAATCATGGCTGCTTATAGCACAATTTTATCGCGTCCCTAGCATTTGTTTAATTTTATCGCGTCCCTAGCATTTGTTTATTTTTATCACTACCCCAGCATTTGTTTCTTTGCTTGCCAACATTTCAAACTGCACTGGTCTGGACGTCAAAAAACAGAAAATTACAAACCACTCCAGTCGATGCACAGCACTTTCAAATATGACTCGCATTGGCATTCAAGAACAAGAATTAATAAAGATCACTGGTTATATATTGTAACTTTTTTTTACTGAACAACAATGTAATTTTATTATCTCAACAATAACTCTTCACTCTCTACAATTTAATTTCACTTCCGTCAACAATAGGATTTACTCCACACAGTAACACAGCGTTCGTTATTGCACTCCACAAACGACAATGACAATTTACTTGGACTATTACGAACAACAATGAACTGTTAATCTTAACTAATATTCACAAAGCACTATTTACAACACAGAACTGTCAGTTCTCAGTTCACAGCTCGTTTGTCTTGGCTAGTTCTTCTAGCTCAGTCACTCGCGTTCACAGAATCTCGAACCCCAGACCTTCAGAGACGATCCGCTGAACTTCGAACTCAGGTCCCCCAACTGCGGTCCACTGCACTCGAACTCCGGGCTTCAGGCTCCACAGTTACGGACACAACTCAAGTCGCGCTCTGGTCTCGAAGCTGGCTTCACTGCTACACAAGACTGGCTTACTGACTGACTGACTGACGTTCACTTGCGTCTTCTCTTTTATAACCAAACTATAGTTCTGGAGAGTTCGCCAAAGATTCCACTCTCGAATAATCTGGATTTCCACTTCGACGGACTTATGGACGATTCGGGAGGGTCCGCCCCCCCCCTTCACTCCACACGTAGCAGTTTGCTTCCTTCCATTCTCGGCAAGCACCAGATACGCGCGCAACCTCCCCTCGCGCGTCGCAGTAGTACACCGCTCCTCTACCCTCTCAGCAACCAGACGCTCCCCTCGCCGCCACACCTAAGCGACCAACGGACACGCGTTCGAACCCCGGTGTAGCTGTCACAATATGAAGAGCACCATTCGGAAATCCTGAATAAGTTGAGGGATACACCATGTACATCAACGAGTTCACTTCTTTTACGCACACGTCCAATATAACATCAACTGAACCACCAACCACTAAAACATTCAAATTTGAAAATTGTACGTTCAATAATTGTTTCTTTTAAAATTTTTCATGTTTATTTTTTATTTCATCATCGTTAATTAAAACGTTCCTTGTTTATTTCATCATCCCTAATTAAAACTTTTCTAACACTTGTTTATATTATTTAGGTTATGTTTGTTATAGCTTCTGCTATATGATATTATGGATAGTCACGTATCAGAGATTGTTTAATACTAAGATTTATTGAAAATCATCTGTCAAGTGACGTTGATTACTGGGATCCGGATGATTGAAGTGGAATGCAAATGTTTTAATAAAAATGAAACTGAATCAACAAAGCCTTCTTGACTAGTAACAGTCCACAGAATTCAATGATGATTCCATAGTTGGCACAACTGATACCGGTAACAAGAAAACATAATCATAAAACACTACTGCCATCTAGCGTAATGTTGAGATGGTACAATAATACATTTGAAGACAGTTGTATTTTCGTAAGCCAATTTAAATTTTATTGTATTGGAGTACTTTGTTACTTCTAATCTTTATATACTTTCTTCTAATCGTGTAATAGTCAGTTAAATCCCACTTGAGTTTTGATTTTCTCTAGATAAATCAAAACCTCTAGTGAGATTACTGTTGATAATATTGTTGCTATTATTATAATAATTGTTGATAATATAATTATGATAATAGAGTAACTTCTTAATATAATTATTTAACTTTCGCCACCGTCTTATGTTCTGAGCCAAACACAATTTCAAACAAAGAGTAATGGGAAAGAACACAAGAGGAGCAAATCAATATAAAGATAAAACAAAGGAAATGGGGATGGATTGGTCATAGTCGTCGGAAATAAAATTCAATTGAGAAAAACGCTTTAAGATGAAATCCCCAAGGCAGTAGAAAGAGATGAAGACCAAAGGTTACCTGGAGAAGAACGGTGGAAGAGGAAGTACGGAAGGCAACTCTCCCGTGGCGTCGTACGGAGGACTGTGTATCAGACAAAAATATGTTCTCCTTTGCAGTAGCCAGCATTAATCCATATTTTTCAACGCATCTGAATGGAGTGTGATGGTAAAGGGCCACGTACTAATATATTTTCTTTATAACAGCTAAACTTTAGAAACTTTTATAATGTATCTTTGTGTTATTTAAAAACACTCCGTTCTTTCAGGAAACGTTTTCTTGACTTTTTTAGCTGGTTATTTAACGACGCTGTATCAACTACTGCGTCATTTTGCGTCGATGGGATTGGTGATAGCGTAATGCAGGCTCCGTCAGGTCGATTCAAGATCGCGAGAGGGCGTACAGGCCTGCTTAGGGCTTCCACTGCGGGCAGTACAGTTGTACACTGCAGTCTATCAGTGGTGGAACCTATCGAGGTCGCTTGGGGGCACCGATGCACTGCATTTTGCACCTGGAATATTTATGTGCTAAAAACATGAACCTTAGCAATGTAATGGATGTTGTTGTGCGAACAATTAATTTCATAAGGTCTAAAGGACTTAATCACAGGGAGTTCAGGGCACTACTTGATGATATTAACAGTGAGTATGGGGATTTACTCTACCATACCGAGGTAAGGTGGTTAAGTCGAGCAAACGTTCTGGAACGTTTTCTCCCACTTAGGAATGAAATTACTTTATTTATGGATGTACATGGGAAACCTGTTAGAAGCCTTGGACATGAAAGAATATATAAGAATAATGCAACAATTATGCGAAGACTTCGAACGTAGAAATCAGGAAATTAGAGAACTTGAACAACAATTTAAGATATTTGCAACACCTTTTTCAGTGAATGTCCTGGATATTCCTACTGAACTACAATTAGAAATACTTGATTTACAAAGCGATATTGAGCTAAAGGATAAGTATCAAAACAGAAAAAAATATTAACCATTTCTGTACTTGTTTTCCACGATAAAGATTTACGAAACTGCACAATCTCACTGCAAGAACGTTGTGCATATTCGACATAACCTACGTATGCGAAACACTGTTTTCTTTAATGAAGTTTACGAAGTCACGTCACAGAAGCCAATTAGTGATGAACATTTGAAAGCATGTTTGCGATTGCGTGGTACTAAAACAATAGCTCCACGAATTGAAAAGCTGCCTACTAACAGAAAACTGCAAAAATTGCCGCGGATCTCTGATGTACAAGAAAAAGTTCTATTATTAGAGATTTGAATAACAACGTTTGTACTGTTGTTTTATTTTGTTAATTGAAATTTATAGCAATGAGAAGAAAACAAACAGTGAACAGTTTTATTTCGTAGTATGTTAATCTGTATAAAAGTGTCTATTTTGTTTTGTTTTGTTGTTGTGCAAACATGCAAAAATTTATTTCGTGTATAGTTAGTTAACTGTACCAAATTGTATAGAGTACTGTTTTCAATATAGTGCAATTAACAGTGAAAGTGTGCCTCAATTAAAAGCTGAAATTAATTTATATTCTTATCACAAATTCGGTTAACATACAAGTTCTTAGCCCCGCCACTGTGGAAGCAGCTACCCTTGCCCGCAGCAGTACGTCAGGGCTTGAGGGTTTGTAGGTACGCACGAGAGTGCAGTCACTTGACGCTCCCTGGCGTAATGGTACGAGTATTGGCGAGATGAGGCCGAGGATTCGCTATAGATGACCATACATTCGCCTTACGGTTGGGAAAATCTCTGAAAAGATCCAACCAGGTAATCAGCCCAAGGGGGAATCGAACCCGCGCCCGAGCCTAACTCTGGATCGGAAGGTAAGCGCCTCAGCCGACTGAGCTACGCTGTCGGTTCGTTTTCTTGATTAATTAAACTAGGTATTACTCTTTTTAAGTTAAGCCACAATGTAGGTAATATTAATTTAATGTTGGAAAGAGTCCTTCGAAGAAGAAGTCACATTTACCTTTTGAGATGCAGCATCCGAAAGGAGAACTTATCCTTGTTGCCTCTCTGAGGCATCAACAACCTAAGGGAATTCTTGACGAATCTCTCAACGCTAGAGCAGTTTGTTTTGTCTAAAACTTTTCGAGCGATTAAATATGGAGTCCCAGGGTTAGTCCTTAGTTAATTTACTGAGCAGGAAGTTTGCAACATGCCAACAGCAAGCGACTGTTCTTTCACCTACCTCGCTGTAAATTGAACTATCACTCATATTTGTCTTGAATATCACGTAGCAATGATTGGATACTTTAACCGCATTATGTTTCCTCAGGACTAATTATTTCAACATATTGTATAGTTAGAATATTTTTCAAGAAGACCAGGGAAGATAGTCTTACTACCATTATTCCAAGTTATACTTGCAGCAACCATTGCCACACAAATGTCACGCAAAAATGATGTCTTCGGAAGTTGACCCATTTTGTGTCGTAAATATTTGTCTTGGTGTTGTAGAATGCAGTCGTTTTCTTACCAAAATATTATAATTATTAGTGAAGAGGCTGCGTCATGGAACATTTTTTTTAGACGCAGTTTGTTTACCACACGGTTGACAAAAAGTAACATAACCCTCTATAGTGTTTTCTTTATTTCCGTAGTGTTGCATCCGATATCAACACTGCCTTCCGCATTTTTATTTTTAGGCTACTGCAGACACATCGACAACAGTCTGATGACTAATACTTGTCGGTGGGCTTATTTCATATTTGGATCAGTATCTCCAACTCTTTACCAACAAATGTAACTGATTAACATTTCTGTATCATAGGAAACTTTATTATACAGCATACTCCTGAACGTTTTTTTAATAAAGTTTATTTCATAAAAGTATTATAAATAATTTGTAGCACGTATGGGCGAATCCAGAAATGCAAATAGAGTGTTAATTGAGAGACCGGAGGGAAAAATACCTTTGGGAAGGCCGAGACGTAGATGGGAGATGATATAAAAATGGATTTGAGGGAGGTGGGATATGATGTTAGAGACTGGAATGATCTTGCTCAGGATAGGGACCGATGGCGGGCTTACGTGAGGGCGGCAATGAACCTCCGGGTTTTTAAAAGTCATTTGTATCTAAGTGTTATAAATAATTTTATAGATTTAATTAGACATATGAGCAACCGGCGTAGGTCAGTTGGATAAGGCGCTTGCCTGCCGATTCGAAGTTTTTTTTTTGTTTTAGTAGGTTATTTTACGACGCTTTATCAACAGCTTTGGTCATTCAGCGTCTGAATGAGATTAAGGTGTTAATGCCGGTGAAATGAGTCCGGGGTCCAACACCGTAAGTTACCCAGCATTTACTCATATTGAGTTGAGGGAAAACCCCGGAAAAAAACCTCAACCAGGTAACTTGTCCCGACCGGGAATCGAACCCGGGCCCACCTGGTTTTGCCGCTAGACGTGCTGTTACTCCACAGGCGTGGATCCGATTTGGCGTTCTGCTCGGACGCAGGTTCGATTCTCACTTGGGCTGATTACCTGGTTGGTTTTTTCCGATGGTTTTCCCAACCATAAGGCGAATGTTAGGTAATCTATGCCAAATCCTCGGCTTCATCTCGCAAAATACCATCTCACTGCATCCAATTCCCAGTAGTTGATACAGCGTCGTTAAATAGCCAGACTAAAGAAATCTATGATCATGTCGCGTGTGTTGGAATTGCTTATATTGTCGTGTGTTATACATGGCTTGAGTTCATGTAACTGATTAGATTTTATTTTAATGCTTATGATATTGGTGATTAAGGCGGTGATAAATCACGGTATATGTAAATTTCTTATCCGGGATTTACCTTTGAGACTTGGAGATAACATGAAAAATCCCAGTCAGATTTTCCAGGCACGGAGTTTCATGTAGGACCTCTCGAATGCGAGATTCAAACTTTACTGTCTGAATCACCTCGCTTGGTTCTTTTTATAAACTGTTATTCTGTAAAAATTACCTTGAATTTATGATTCCAGTGTATGCCTACCTAACAAAGAGAAATGCTTCATTACATAAATTTATCTATGGTAATGTCAGAAGAGATCTGAGATTTATTTGGGAAATCTGAGACCTCGAGTGACATTTATTAGAACTACTTCGTGAATAAAATAAAAATGTAAATAATATACCCCAAAATTCGCTCACTAATGGTTAATAATTGTACATTTATGAATACTTAACCTATTGTGAAGTCGAAATAGATGAATAACGATTACTGCAATAAAGAAATTGAATATTATTCAGTAATGCCAATTGAGAAAAACGAAATACAGGTTTAAAAATTGTAATTACATAGCCTATACTGCGCTTTTCTCTTGTTATTATAATAGAGATAAGTTTTCATTATCTACTGAAATCATAATTTAATTTAAACATTGTATAGTATAATTATAAATAATCTGATTAATACATTAGGGGAGAATCGGGTAGTATCGGACATCGGGTAATATCGGACAGTGAGTTTCTTTTATCTACTACACGATGATAGTACCTGATTGACATGGTTACGTTCTGTGATGTCGCATAGAGAAACGTAACCATGTCATTCAGGTACTACCATATGGTGGTAGATGAAAGAAACGCACTGTCCGATATTACCCGATGTCCGATACTACCCGACTCTCCCCTAATTAAATGAACAACTGTTATGAAGTAGTGTCATTTTCTTTAGATACAATGGACATAGAATTAGAAGATGGAGATGTAGATGTGGAAATAGGATTTCGCACTTTATTTAGTACAATGGATTATTCTCATCGATTTACGTGCAAACAATTGGCGACAGTGACTAAAGAAAAGAACGACCATGCGATAAATTGATAGTGATAAATCGAGCTGCAGAAGTTATCGCGATGTATGACTGTGATTGGTTGGAATTCAAAATTTTATTACATTTCATTGGCCGAAAATGAAATGACGTCATATAAACGAAATAGTCACTATGAATAATAAAGCGACCAAGAATTAAAATAATATGATAGGCGAAAGCTAATTAACTTTGTTGTTAATATTATTAAACATGGCGATTTATATAGCAAGAGAACGAAATGAAATACCCATGGTTATCGGGTAACATCTTATTGGGTCCTCTTTTTATCATCTTTGCCGATCATCATCATTAGACTATTTTAATTCGTTCTGTTTCTGTAAGATCCGCCATGATGTGTTTGCTCCATTTTGTATAATATCAATATTACCACTGGGCATCAGCCCATTCATAATGCAATAACTAATTCATTCATTAATAACACCGGGCTTTTATTTCAAAACTCCCAGCCTTTTCTACTTACAGTATTTCAATTAAATTTAACATAAAAAACACGTCGATTTAGATATTGAGGTGGAAGTTTAAAGCCAGTGCTAATTGCACTTTACGTTTTACTTCCTCACCCTCCGCTACCCTCCATGCGGAATTTCAAATAGAATCCGTATATTATATTTAAATTTGAAAGGGTATTGAATTGTTTATAAATCTCATTTATTCTTTCACATCTTTTCTATTATATTACCACGTAGCAACCTGGATTGCTGCTATTGTTGATTAGACTAAAGAGATACAACTACAAAGACTATTGTTGATTATAGGTTATTTCAGATAGTAACATAGACCAGAGGTTCCCAACCGGTGTGTCGCGCAGCTCCGTGGAGTGTATCGCGAAATTTTGGAATTGAAAAATAAATTTTATGTCATCCAGAATGTCTCTTTACAATACACTTTTTTATTTCCAACGAAGTCTTTGATATAGCACATTTTATTTTGAGATAGACTTTACCAATGAAACGTGAAAAATTGCAACAGTGTTCAGTTCAGTTTTTCATTTTTTCAACCATAAGGCCATGTATAGAGAAACTCTGTGCAACCCATCAAGCGCAGACTTCACATTAATTTAAATACGAGAGTTTTCAAAAACGATAATAAAAATCTTTTATCAGACAGCCAGCATTGATAGGTTGAGATCTTTTACACATACCTTTGTTTTTCTTCTTATGCCACTCAAGCTTGTTCTTTTGGAATTTTCGATTGCATATTAACATCAACCTATCTACAACACTGGATGTCCGACATTACATAGAAGTTGCTATCAGTGCCGGCCCGGATGGCTCAAGCGGTAGGGGCACGGCATGTCTCTATCGCTTGGTCCGAAGGGTTGCGGGTTCGAGTCCCGCCTCGGGCATGGGTGTTGTGTTTGTATTAGTGTAAGTAAAACAAAGGAAATAAGTGAAAACGAAAACAGAAAACAAAGATAACTTTGGTAAACTACCTCTGACCGGTCTAACTTAAAAATGTCGGTCCATGCTTTGTGTCCCATTTATGTATTAAAAAAAAGTGCTGTTTTTCTGGTAGAACGCGCTGGAAAGGCGTTCCTGCACCTTTTTGTTATATTTTTCATCATGGATCCGAAATATGTGTGAATAACTATGTTTTTAATATAATTTTTATTTGAAATCCGCTTGTATCTTGAAAGTTTTAGTTGGACGAAAAGGAGGTTAAAAACGACAAAATTCCCGTGCAGTGAACATTAATCATCTCCCCATCCGCTATAAAATATTCTACACAGAGTTCTACCGGCTTTGTCTCCAGAAGAAAAGTATTGGTTATATTATTATTATTATTATTATTATTATTATTATTATTATTATTATTATTATTATTATTATTATTATTCAAATAAAATAAGTGTCGCGATATCATGGGCGTTCAATGAAGTATATCGTCAGTCAAAAAAAAAGTTTGGGAACCGCTGACATAGATTAATATTAAGGAATATTATAGGTGTGTTTTATAAACCCATTCTTAAAAGTTTTAAATCACGATAGAGGATAAGAAAAGCCGAAGTTTCGATTTGCATTAGGTATGGTTTTCATACTATGGCAATGATAGGTAGATTGTAAAGGAATTCATAAATAGTCTGTATTATCTCTGATTGAGGTTCTGGCTGATATGTACAGGTATGGAATTAAAAGAATGAGCCAAGTCTTGGTAGAAGTTCTCCCATATGCAGGCAACAAGTTTTGCAAGACTGTCCACAAGTGACACACATTTAAGCGCTCTTGTTTACTGCACATGCGTAATACTTTGTATTTGTAACTTAGTAAAATTGGATGGCCCAAATTTTGTTTCTGTGTCTATTCATTGGAAATATATTGTTTGAAGAAAAGTTGGAAAAATTCAAATATCTCGTAGTAACAGTAACGAATATAGATGACACTCGGGAGGAAATTAAACGCAGAACAAATATGGGAAATGCCTGTTATTATTCGGTTGAGAAGCTTTTATCCTCCAGTCTCCTCTCAAAAAACAATGTTAGAACTTATAAAACAGTTATATTACCGATTGTTCTGTATGGTTGTGAAACTTGGACTCTCACTTTGAGAGAGGAACAGAGACTAAGGATGTTTGAAAATAAGATTCTTAGGAAAATTCGATATTTGTAGCTAAGAGGGATGAAGTTACAGGAGAATGGAGAAAGTTACACAACGCAGAACTGCACGCATTGTATTCTTCACCTGACACAATTAGGGACATTGAATCCAGACGTTTGAGTGGGCAGGGCATGTAGCACGTATGGGTGAATCCAGAAATGCATATAGAGTGTTAGCTGGGAGGTCAGAGAGAAGAGGACCTTTGGGGAGGCCGAGACGTAGGTGGGATGATAATATTAAAATAGACTTCAGGGAGGTGGTATATGATGATAAGAGACTTGATTAATCTTGCTCAGGTTAGGAATCGATGGCGGGCTTATGTGAGGGCGGAAATGAACCTCCGGGTCTCTAAAAGCTATTCGTAAGTAAGCACAGTAGGCCTACATCTCACTTGACGATATGCGTGAGTGGAAGAACAAATTATTTGCGTATATCTGAAGTCTGATTTGTGTAATATATAGCTAATTGGCGACATATGCAATGGAGGGGGACAGAATCTGGCCACACTAACCCATTATCTCCTGGCCTAGTTGCCTCATAAGTGGTGCCATGTTGGTTATCACTTGTGAGGTTCAGACCTGTCTTCGGACAGTTGACTAAACAATTTTATTATATTACCACACTCTAGTATATACTGTCACGAAGTTCAATACGTAGTCAATATGCATCCATAGATAGTGGCTAACCACTATGATCGCTACTATCGCCTCATTACAGACAATGCGAAATAGTACCGGCGCAGTCTATTGTTCCTAGCACCATCACAACTCAAGCTTCGTGACTGTATATACTAGACTGTGATATTACTGTCTACCATACAATAGACCATATTTTGAACATTTAATTTAGTAAACAAACTGTCTTTTCATCCTACAAACAACTGACAATAACAATAATCCAGTTGCCAGGCGACGATAGGAAAAAAAAACGTCGTGAAACAAATGAATGAGATTTTGCACTAATTTCTTATTGACATGAAAACTTATTTGTTTTCAGGATTACGACGTAGGTCTATACACTTTATCATGATGATTTATTCATTTTATACTCGATAATTTCCATAATAATAACGTTATAATAATTAAATCCAGTATACATAATGGTGTGAGTTACTGTCTAAACCTACATCAGATTTCATTTTAGCTAAATTCTCCTCTAGAATGGCTTTTAGTCATAAATTTAATTTTACTTCGTTTTTATGGGGAGCATTAGAAAGCTCTTCTAATAATTACGTTATTGTGGCACTTGCGCCTGTAATTTTGAATCTCCTTTAAAAACATGACGTTTAAAAATGACGTTACTCTTGCACGTTCTATAACGGTTATTGATTGCTTTGAGTTTCAGGTTCATTGATAAATTAAACGCCCTTTTCACTAAACTACCCTGAAATGCGTACAACCATTAATAACAAGTGGAACGAGTGACAGAGATGACTCGATGACTCTATACAAATGATTCTGTGACGTATTTACAACGCTAAACACACAAAAAAATGTCTGCACTCTTTTCACAAACACCTGCCACACACTGGAAATTAGAACTATGCATTTTGATTGAATACATAATGCTGTACGTTCTGTAGGTCTAGAATTAATTAGTCAACTGAAACTGTAATGACTCAATTCCAAAACTGTTATCTTCATATATTCTGTACCATATGAAAATAATATATAATATGAGTAAAACACAACACAACATACAGTCAACTTTGGATATAGTGCGGACCAGCATATTTCGTTCACTATATCTGAGGTTCACTAAAACCGAAGTACATGTTTTTATACTACTGACGTTGCTATACATACAGTATTAATGCCCGTTTGGGACAGACCACTTTCAATGTCAGTACTAATGTTCTCTTTATCTTCCAACTTAAACACTTTACGCTTTGACATCCTGATGTTCACAGTTCGAAACTTGAATCTAATCTAGCCGTGTCGGTAGTAGGCACCTCTTCCCACTAGAGGTATGCTACTGTGTACTCGGCCTTGAAATTTCCCCGGGTTCACTTTTACAAAGATCGGGAGGAAGGGTTGTTGACGATAATACTGCAATTCTTCTTGTATTTACCCTTTGGTCATCACTATACTCCCTTTTACAAAAGGAAACACTTTCTGTCCCTATTCTTCTAATAACCTGTTTTCAAGGAATCAGAACTAATCCTTCCTTTATCCCTCACTGCGTACACTATTCTCTTTAACGTTTCAAACTGTCCAGGAAGCTGAATGAATCCTTTGCCTTTCAATGCACTTAAGGAGTAAAAAGTTTGAGATTTTATTCTGAACATATTCTTGGAACGATGAAAGAGTAATGGAACGGAGAAAAACTCTCTCCGGCGCCGGGATTTGAACCCGGGTTTTCAGTTCTACGTGCTGATGCTTTATCCACTAAGCCACACCGGATACAACCCCGGCGTCGGATAGAATCGTCTCAGATTAAGCTCCAACTCTTGGGTTCCCTCTAGTGGCCGCCCTCTGCACTACGTCATAGATGTCTATGAACGTAGGACCGAAGTCCACACATGTGCTGAGGTGCACTCGTTATGAGTGACTAGTCGGCCGGGGTCCGACGGAATATGCGTCGTCTTAAATCACGAAGTGATTTACGCATATCATATCCATTTTAATATTTCCTCCCATCTACGTTTCGGCCTCCCCAAAGGTCTTTTTCCCTCCTGCCTCCCAAATAACACTCTACGTGCATTTCTGGATTCATCCATAAGTGCTACATGCCCTGCCCATCTCAAACGTCTGGATTTAATGTTCCTAATTATATCAAGTAAAGAATACAATGCATTCAGATCTGCGTTGTGTAACTTTCTCCATTCACCTGTAACTACATCCCTCTTAGTCCGAAAAATTTTCCTAAGAACCTTATTCTCAAACACCCTTAATCTGTGTTCCTCTCTGAAAGTGAGAGTCAAGTTTCACAACCTACAGAACAACAGGTAATATAGTATAGTTTTATAAATTCCAACTTTCACATGCATTTCCCATATTTATTCTGCGTTTAATTTCCTCCAGAGTGTCATTTATATTGTTACTGTTGCTTCAAGATATTTGAATTTTTCCACCTCTTCGAAAGATAAATCTCCAATTTTTATATTTCCATTTCGTAGAATATTTTGGTAACGAAACATAATCATATACTTTGTCATTTTGGGGTTTACTTCCAAACCTGTCCTTTTACTTGCTTCAAGTAAAATTTTCGTGTTTTCCCTAATCGTTTGTGGATTTTCTGCTAACATATTCACGTCATCCGCCTAGATAAGAGGCTGATGTAACCCGTTCAATTCCAAACTCTGTCTGTTATCCTGAACTTTCCTAACTACATATTCTAGAACAAAGTTAAAAAGTAAACGTAATAGTGCATCTCCCTGCTTTAGCCCACAGTGAATTGGAAAAGCATCAGAAAGAAGCTGTCCTATACGGACTCCGCTGTAAGTTTCATTGAGACAAATTTAATTAATCGAACTAGTTTCTTGGGATTACCAAATTCAATAAGAATGATATATATATATATATATAAAACTTGTCTCTTAACCGAGTCATATGCCTTTTTGAAATCTGTGAATAACTAATGTACTGTACCCTTATACTCCCATTTTTTTCTCCAATATCTGTCGAATACAAAAAATCTGATCAATAGTCGATCTATTACGCCTAAAACCACACTGATGATCGCCAAAAAATTCATATTATTATTATTATTATTATTATTATTATTATTATTATTATTATTATTATACTTTCAACAGCTGTTCTGTTGCAATTTTTCATGTCATCTGGATTAGTAGGAAAAGAAAGAATAAGAATCCGGTCTTTCATATACCTGCAGTGAAGAAAAGACACAGGGTGTTAATTATGGGCTCCTTGCTGAAGTATGTAAGTCGTTTTCATTCGTAGTACGACCAATCCAAATTCGTGGATGGTTTCTACCGATGGCATCTCTTAACTTCCCAGTTCTAATGGGATATTGTCCATCCTAAAATAAATTAATAACCATTGTCAAAAAATTTACTTTGTATTAATTGTTTAATTAATTAATTATTATTTATCTCCTTATTTATCTATTTATATATGTACTTATTTCTTATGAGATTTTTCGTATTTGTACATGTGCGTTTCTCAATTTCATTTTCAGCACGATTCAGATTCTGAACAATATTTCTAATCAGTGTTATATGTGTTGCGAGTTCTCCACCATATGTTTCTAAGTGTTCAACAGTAGCTGGCGAAAACATAAAATTCGACCAAATAAATTTATATTATATTTAATGGCTACATCGTTAAATAGTTGTTTGGAAATTTTGATTACTATGGCAACGACAGGCCTTAAATCAAATTGATAAATCATTTATTTGCTGATTGGAAATTATCACAGTAATATTATTGTAGACATTCAACGACGTTCCCCATTTGGTAATGATTGGAAATAGAGGAATTGATGCTTCTGCACACGTATTTTTTACATCAGAAACTTTTTAACATTAGCCATTACTATATCAACGTCAGGAACTTTCGCTCTCATCTCTACTGCAAGTTTGTGACAAGTATGTGCAAGATATGTCACCTGTACCATGTTCAGAGAATTCTGCTGAAGAAACTTTTCCGATCACTTCATGTAGAGTACAGCATCTCTAACAAACAATAAGACATTTTGATACAGTAAATATGATGATCAAGGTAAATTCATAGCACTACAGTAGAGCATCAATTATCCGAACACCAATCAACCGAAACATCGGTTAACCGAAATCGTTCCAGTCGGCAAATTCAGATTTTCGCGCGCGCCATGCAGAAGCTTCGCTAGCGCTGTTTACGAGATTTAGCGGCAAAAAAAGTCTAAGCTCTGAAGAAAAAAAATTAGACTTCTTTTCTAAACTGTAGGCTTACTTTAATGACCATTTTGAACTTGTCGAACTAGGCTAGTCAGTTCTCTGTGTTATTTGTAAGACGTGTGATACAAAATATATACTGTATGTACAGTTTTGTGTTTAATATCAGTGTTTCTTTGTTTCATACTGCTCCTATGACACCGGTACAATTTGTTTTAGTAAATGATCGGTTATCCGAACATCCCCCGTCCCCAATTGTTTCGGATAATCGATGCTCTACTGCAGCCGTGGCGAAAATGTCATCGTGCACCGAGCCACTATGTAACCTGCAAGGTGCATAGCACCTATGGAGGGAGGCGGACACCCCAAGGGGAAGTGAAGCAACTGTCTGACTTATTAACGGATTTTCATTTTCCTTACGTCAAGCACTTAAATATAATTTTATACAGTCCTAAACTAATGTTTAGGACGTATAACGAAGAAAGAAATGAAGAATGAAACATAGGACACATTATCACAACCTAAAATTAACTGTCTTCAAATGTCTCTACGACGGAGTTTCAAATGTCACTTACTGCCAGTCGTAGTTGATCACGAAGGTATTTGTCTGTCAGTCGTGATCTAAATTTGGTTTTTACTATTTTCATTGTTGAAAATAATTTTTCACAAACGTAATTTGTAGCGAACATGGCTTCAAAAGAGAAAACAAAAGAACGAAGCTTCGGATATATATTTTTTGACAAAGATTTAAAAAGTTCAACTAGTGGCTTGTGCAGCAAATGCTGCTGCAAATTAAGTTCGTTAGACGTTCAAATAAAAATTTTTCAGATTTATTTTCAATGAAGAATACTTGTCTTTTTGATAGTTACTTGCTTCCATAATAATGAAACATACTCCCTCTGAATGAATTTTTTTAGGCCACATACTTTCTCTTGAACCTATCCAACTTCAGTTTTTGAGTTTCAACGCGAAAACGCAAGTATCAATGTCAGGACGATAGCAGTAGCTATTTCAGGTCATTGTGGATTGCAGGCAAAAGTTAAAAAAAAAATGGCAGGTTTGCTAAGCTTTCGAACAATAGCATTTTCGTATAACTGCTGCATGTAGAACTTGAAATGTAGAGCGTAAAATCATTTTATCCTACTAAGAGATCTTGCTGAAATGATCTGGAGACTACAAAATTTTCTAGGCCTCTTATTTTATTAGTAAGTAATACCTTTTTATCTTTCCTTAAGAACTGTAATTTTTGCGCTCTCTCTAGCCAATACTGAAGACAATGATACATATCAATATCTAGACTACACCGCCATTAAGTATATGAAAAAGACCCAACCCCACTGGTTTAGTAAGTATAAAAATATTTGATTTTTAATAACAATATTATTATCTTACTTAAGTTTTGTAGTTATTTATAGCAGCCACTCAGTAAATTATAGAAATGAACATCTAAATTAAGATATTCTCTACATTTACTTACATAACCTCAAAACGTTTCTCTTTCATGTCATCAATATAGCATCAATATTATGTATAATTAATGAAGAATAGACGCATCATGATATTAACTATAATAATATTTAATTTCTAATGGTAATAATGTCATCAAACCACCTCAAGTTTCGTAGATTTGAATATCCAATACACAGCTGTACTCAGAAAATTATACACTGCAGAATCAGTTTTTAATAACAAATTGAACTGAGCTCTAAATTTGTCTGCAATCCTGCAGGTCATAGCCTTCGTGTAATAGCCTATTGTTTATTGTAGTGTGTGTTTGTTCTGAAATTCAATCAAGTCGGCCGTGATTTGATAAAATTAGTTCTCAAAACTGACAACAGGTGGATTTTGGAAAATAGGAAAATGATGTAGGAAAATTGACATTTCCCTGAAAACTACTACTTTTCCGAAAAACTTTGGATGCCAGGCATGAAAATGAGGGGTCACACATTAAAATCCGTTCAGCCGTTTTCCCGTAATTTCCATTACCAGTTCAAATTATATATATATATATATATATATATATATATATATATAGATAGATAGATAGATAGATAGATAGATAGATAGATAGATAGATAGATAGATAGATAGATAGATAGATATCTGTCAAGTCCTTATATCTAGCTTTCATTTAACATCACATTGTAAATCTGTGAGTTTAAATTGAAGATGTAACTGTATTATTCGTACATCTGCTGAAAAAGGATCGACGTACAGAGATAGTAATAATAGTAATAATAATAATAATAATAATAATAATAATAATAATAATAATAATAATAATAATGACAACAACACTTGACTTTTTAATGTTTCATCAGTAACATGTAGGGTAATGCCGTTTTATATTATACAACCGTTTCCTCGTAATACTTGTGAACAAATCGTACATTTAATATTCTCATTCATATTGACAGCAAAAAAATGCGTCATCCCATCCTACTTGAAACTTTCGTTTTTGTAGATGTACATGTATTCGAGAGAGACATTGCGACGATACGCCACTCGCAGGTGAGAGACAAATACAAATGGAACGGAGTTTGACTCCAGTGAGTGAGAGGGTGGGGGTTGTGGGGGTAGAAATGCACAGCTCTCATTGCGAGCCACAATGTGCTCGTGAGTCGCATTTTCGCCACGGCTGCCCTACTTTATTATGGTAGAATAGCTTCGGTGGTTAGAACGTAGGGTTTATCCTCAACTACTACATAAACTAACTTAGCAATATGACATCCGACTGTCCTCAATTCACTCCAATTTTTTTTTTATCTCTTAATATTTGTGTACTTCTCCGTCGAGCCTGAAGTTCATTGCTTTAAAGTTACTTTCAGTGTAATTCCTACATTTTGTAGGTTGTAGCAACTCGCATTTGCAGAACTCTCCTACTTGGATTTCCTACCAGACATTCATTCTTATACTGTACGAGTACTTCCCCTTCAGTGTTTGACTACATTTCGTTTACTAGAGAGACATTTCAGCTGATGTTCCAAGGTATCGTATGCAGTGTTGACGTCTGGAAAATAGAATCATCTCTCTGCATATATGCTGAGAAACATCCAGTTCCGTGCATTGTAGAAGTCTGGCTTTTGTTTTCCCTACATGTATAACACAATTTTGTTTCAGACATTGAGACAAAGGGTACAGGTGAAAGTAAAGTTAACCTCTAGTAAGGTGTATGCTGGAAAGGGACTCCTCAATATATCTGTACTAGGGCGCAGTCTTACCGTAAAACAAACTCCACTTTGATTCCTGACTTTCGCTGGAATTACACTTCCTTTTCTTATGGGCCTCTAGCATTCCTTTCAACTTAAAAAGTTAATTTCGTTACAACTTATATTTCACTTCCCTTACCCATTTCTTTTAATTTCATAGAAAATATTACTATGAGCTTAATTATTCATAAACGTTGAATATAACCAGTTAAACATTTATATTATTTTAATGTACCGAAGTACATATGATATTTCCAAGCAGATATTCTGCGTCATCATACGATGAAAGAGTAATGAAACGGAGAAAAATTCTCTCCGGCGCCGGGATTTAAACCCGGGTTTTCAGCTCCGGTGTGGCTTAGTGGATAAAGCGTCAGCACGTAGAGCTGAAAACCCGGGTTCAAATTCCGGCGCCGGAGAGAATTTTTCTCCGTTCCATTATTCTTTCATCGTATGATGACGCAGAATATCTGCATGCAAATATCATATGTACTTCGGTACATTAAAATAATATATATGATATGCGTAAATCACTTCGTGATTTAAGACGGCGCTTATTCCGTCGGATACCGGCCAACTAGTCACTCATTACGAGTGCACCTCAGCACATGTGTGGACTTCGGTCCTAGGTTCATAGATATCTATGACGTAGAGCAGAGGGCGGCCACGAGAGGGAACCTAAGAGTTGGAACTTAAAACTGAGACGATTCTTCCGACGCCGGGGTGGAATCCGGTGTGGCTTAGTGGATAAAGCGTCAGCACGTAGAGCTGAAAACCCGGGTTCAAATCCCGGCGCCGGAGAGAATTTTTCTCCGTTCCATTACTCTTTCATCGTATTCTTTCATCAGTTAAACATTGTTTCTTCGCTAGTTTTCACCCTCATTGGTTAAGTTGGGGGACGCCTACGGCGAGATCCTAATCCTCTCCCTTGAATAAGTGTATTTGGAATGATCACTATTATTTTTGTTGTGCTTCAATTGTGTTCTCTTAACCCACTGCTCCAAGAGATTCATAACACACTAGATCATAGAGTTCAAATACTATATCTGCCTTCGTTTATAAGAAAAATTATACAATAAAAGTGTAAACTACAAAATCTATCAATCTTATACAGTCGGTAAAGGAGAGTCCATTAAACAAAAAGTGAAATTTTTACCATAACTATTTGTCCAAAAACGAAATCAGTTTCTTAAGATCCTATGTGTCCACTGCTATGGAGTAACGATTAACATGTCTGACCGAGGAACGAACGGGCCCGGGTTCAAATCCTGGTTGAGGTTTTTCCCGAGGTTTTCCCCTTCAACCACTTGAAGCAGAAGTGTTGGGTAACCTTCGACGTTAGATCTTCAACTTATAAGTATAGTCTTTACTAGTCTTCAACTTCATTTGTCAGCCACCTCCTGCTGATCCGGAGTTGCGTTCGGGTGTGGGTTTGATTCCCGCTTAAGCTGATTACCTGGTTGGAATTGTCCGAGGTTTTCCCCAGCCGTAAGGCAAATGTCAGGTAATCTATGGCGAATCCTGAGTGTCATGTTGCCAAATACCATCTCGCTATTACGAGATCCTTGTTAAGTTAATTTTACTTATCTCGATTTCATTTTACGTAGTACTACTAATCTCATTACTAATCATTGGTTTATTACAGTAAAACCAGGTTCATTATTACATATATATTTCTTAAATTAATTCACTGTTCCCTAATTTTACTCATTCACGTCTTTCAGTTCTTTATCTCGCTTGTTTTCTTTATTGTTATCCTAGTTCGTCACCTCCTCCATACTTTCATTCCATCTATCTCTCTTTGTTTACTATTTATCAAGAGGTTTAGGACCCGGGACATTTTAGCAACCAACGTACGCACAACTTGACTGTAGAGTTCCTTGAACATAATAGACAGACATATTGTGAATGTAAACAACAATGTGTTGCGTTATATTCTACTGTTAATAGCACAATCTATTGCCGGTGCAAAATGATGTAGGATACATACCTCACAAGTTTTCATGTCTCTCGGCGACGTTGAAGGCGTCAGCGTTACAATGAACAATCATGTACAGTAAGATCCGAAAGAGGGGGGGGCTCTTTGTTTATTTGTTGATGTGCATCCATTTTGAACATGTCATAGCAAATGTGTGACAATGGTTGATACTTCACGTTCCAGCTTGTTTAGTGATCCAGAACATCAGTATGGGACCATCATTGTCGCGGCACAAAATGTTGCGGCGCCATGTCCTGTGTGAAATTTTCTGCAGAAAAGCTCGAAACATCGTTACTGGACAATTTAAGATTTGAAGCAAGCTGTTAGGGAGACATCCAGGGAAATTACACCGTCTTTGCTACGGAAAATTTCATACAGGACATGGCGCGCATCATTTTGAGCCGCGACAATGATGATGCCCATACTGATGTTCTGGATCACTAAACAAGCTGGAACGTAAAGTATCAACTATTGTCACACATCTGCTATGACATGTTAAAAATGGATGCACATCAACATACAAACAAAGGGGGGGGGCAAGACTTTCGGACCTGACTGTACATACTTGCAACTAGTTCGAAAAAAACTGTTCACTATGTATTGAAAATGCACTGTAATGGCCTGTAGTTTCGTAGGGGGGGACGGAAGAATACTGTACCTCTGATCACGAACCGGATTGTGCACTAACGCACAGGTAAACAAAACTCTCCGCGCGACCTCACTCCACCTGTACTCCGTTGCACTGCAACTTCACTTCATTCTAAAGTTGTCTCGGATCCTAAGCCTGATTATCACCAGTAATTGTTTCACCATAAAAAAATTAGATGTCGTACTTCCATATTATGTTGACTGACCGCTAATTTTCATTTGTTGTTTGCTCTACAATCACTCCTCTTCCTTGTACTATATACTGTGATTTGCTATCCTAACTCGTCTTCCTCCCCATACGTCTACCTCCTTTACTCATTCACATCGACTCACTATAGTAATATGCGTTACAAGAGCGGTATGTTGACGTTTTCATGTTCGAGGAAAAGATTGAAAAAGCGAAACGTAGTTGAGCTTTTTTAATTTCCGAGAACATGAAAACAAACATACCGCTCGTGTATCGTACATTATTTTGTGCGAAGATCGTTTATTACATACCTGAAAGAGGAATTTCTAATTAGTTGCAATGAAATCTCCATCTTGGTTTCTGTTCAATGACGGCAACTTTGGACAACAAATTTATCTATCTTCAACATTGTTCCTATAAAATGTTTTCTGTGTTTACTATACTCCAGCAGGCCGTGATATACGTCTGTCTTTTTTCCCCCCAGTCTATGATGAGTCTGGAATCTTGTTGATTTTTTCACGGCTTCCTTAATGTTACTTGCATTACAAATGCAGTAACTTTTGTGGTGTTGTAGAGTTTACTTAATTTTTGCAAATATTTAAAAACAATAATTAACAGTGCAATTTAGGTGAAATTGCAGTGGTAAGTTTCCAATTTATAATTATTACTATATTGAACGTCTTTAAAAATAATATGTTAAAAGCCTAAAGCAGTAAAATGAATATGACGCTTAAGCGGTAAGAATATGGAAATTGTTATGTGTGTTACGTTGGGAATACTGAATGTGGTATTTCACACTTACCGCGTATTGGTTGTGTGCGGAAAGCAAGCAAATACGCACGATCTCGCACAAAACATTTTACATAACTCCTCGGATCTTTTTTTCATTTCACGAATAAAATCCTTAAAATCTATAACAAACCCTGGATTTGAATCTTCTACATTCTCTCTCCCTCCTATATTTTCATTTTTTTCTTCTATAAATCTAATCCCTTTTCACTAGTCGGATCACTTTCACTTTCACTCCTAGCCCTTACTATATTTTCACGTGTGCTACTTGATCTTAAGTTATAGCTTTTCGGATCATCCTCTTTTCTCTTAAACCATATGTTGCTGCGTAGTTGGGGTAGGTCGACGATTCCACTTGATTCTTCCGTTAACCGTTGTTTACATGCTGATCTCTGCGTTATTCTCGACCATGCGTTCAGTTGCTGACAATGCGCCGAGGTTCGCATTTTATTCGCCCTGGTGTCCTCTGTCGTTTAGCGTATTCCGAATCTCAACGCAGAGCAATCTGATGGTATCAGTGTTCCGAATTTGAACGATGACGTCACTAATGCTTCACCGGTGCCATCAGCTTGCAGAGATGATGGCAGTATCCATCAGTGAATCTGATTTGTTCTTGTATAGGCTAGAATTAGCAGATGAATGACATCGTGCACTGTTGTGTCATGGCGGTGTGTTCTGCTGTATTGTTTGTAATGAGCACAACGTAAAAAAATATGTTAATGGCTTATGAGCGAACATGTGAACGGACCTGTTATTACTACTGGTTCAAAAAATAAATTGTTCATGCAGTCTTTTCTTTGAGCGAGATGACAGTATGGAAATTTTGCAAAATATTGCTAGCTTAGCACAATACCAACTTGTACAGCCGCCATGATAACCATTGAACCTTCCAGCAGTTTTGTTCCTATTCCGCTGCAGCATGACGTCATTGAAGTCCACCGGTCCGGTGAGATTCGGAATACGCTTGTTTTAAATGTATATGCATATTAGGAGTATACGGACTTTTCACCCAATCTGTAGAGCAGTGATGTCAAATGATGCCCATAGGAGCAAGCGCGCGCTTTAGAGCCCAGGACAGCCTGAGCGCTTTACAGCGGAAGGGAAAGAGACAGACTAAAGAGGTAGTATATGCCGCTTGGTCGAGCTATATACAGGGATGGCCAGCACTGATTCAGTGGATAAAGGGAAGAGAACTTATTAAAACTGAATCCATGTTCATTTTTAGATTCTTCTGAGAAGTGTAAGTGCATTATAAGTTTTAATTTTAATGTTCATTTTTCACAAGTTTTCTTTTTTATTCAAAAGGAATATTTTCTCAACTTTTTTACAGAAAAGTGAAAATTTCTGATATGTTTGTTTAGTAGCCTTACAGGTACTGAAACAATGTTTTCATAAATCTAATATATCGTAAATACGTATTACTGAAGATAGAGTATTAAAATGTTTGAAAATATTGACATGGAAAATGTTTGTGAGGAAATGAATTAACAAAGAAAATCTGTTACATCACGAACAAAAGATACGTACCCATGTGTTGGTAAAAAGTCAGCTCTATAGCTTCAGCAGATTTCGAGATAATTTAATATTCTGATAACAGAAAGTTGCGCACCAATATCACCTAAAAGCGTAATGCGATAAGAGTTTTATTATGTAATATTAGTTACAGTTAAAACATATACCTGGAAAAATTTGCTTTGTACTATTATACTGTTTTGATTACTTTTATAAGGTTAAAGATACCATCAATATCAATTTCCACTTATCATGTCATATTTGATGTCTTTCTTTGGGTTAACACTTTCTTTATGAATGATGTGTTTAATTCACTTATTAGAGTATAGTTGTAGTTATTATGGAATTTGTGTGAATATTCCTTCTTTATTCTTTATTATGTTATTAACGTTTAAAACACAACTGCAATATTAGGCTAAGGAATAGGTGTTAGTACTTTTGTTTTACAGACAATATAAAAATAACAAACAGAAAGAAGCCATATAAAAATAACTACATAAAATTTCACGTTCCGTTTGAAGTTTGTCCACCACTGTTTCCTTAATCCAACAGGCTGCTTATTCCTCCTAGCATACCTAGCGCTTAATGCCCGCGCACGACGTCAAGGTCAGAAAAATGCGCTTGCTTTGACATCACTGCTGTAGAGAATTAATAAGGGACATATAAGGTAAAGTACCCAAATAAGAGACACTTTTTTTAACTGCTTATAAGTGAGGATGGGAGTAGACATTTTTAATCTTAATGGGTGCAATACACACAGCATTTTGTCTATTTTTAGAATTGACAATACAAATTTTAGTCAGTTTTTATTGTTATATTAAATTATAAAAAGAAATAAAACTGGGAAATAATGATGTTTTGGAAAGAGGTTCCAAATAAGAGATACGTGTATTATTTAACTTTATTTTTTAACATGGACAAAAAGTATTATCATTGGGTGAAAATTGAAGCAATATATAACATTGTTAAATCATGTGGATACTTTAATAAATCCAGGAACGTTTGAAAATTGAAGGGGTTAGTGTAACAGTGGTCTAACTCCTCTCAACAGCAATTTTGTTGTTTATTGATTTTTATTTGAAATATGTAGAGACTATTTCACGAATTACGCACTTATGTTTTGATGTTTAAGTAAAGTAAATATTGTCAGACTAGCCAATTTTAATTGATTTTAGCTATTGATATTATTGTCATCTCAATGAATAATTAATTGTAGTCATTAATAATGATAACTTAATCATTTAAATTACTAATTTTGTAATGAATAATTGAGGACAATGGATAATTAAAAATTGACCTAATTCGTAATTAATTTAAATTAATAGTTCAATTAATCTTTCATTGGTTCTTACGTAGTTTATGGCAGACAAATTGACACGACTAGAAGCATTAACGCCTTTCGTAAACTCTCAAAAGTGAGCATCATAATAAAACCAAATAAGGGTTCTAAATAAGAGATACTATCTCTTAATAGGACCCCTAGGTATCTCTTATTAGGGAACGGAATAAATAAAAATGAAATAGCTACCCAAGGTCATAAATTGTTATCTTTCTTATTAGCAATCTACCTTATTATATGCAACATTTTCCCAGCAATTTTATAAACTTAATAATAAATTTGTTGTACCTTACATTAACTGCTGTTCACTTCCTCAACAGAAACCATCAAAAAGTTCAAACTGTGAAAAATTACTTTTCTTGCTCTCAGCTGCGTTGCTTACTTTCAACTGAGGTTAGACAAAGAACACGATGTCTTAGACATTGATTTACCATAGTTGTCGAGAGATGGCAAATTATACCGGAGAAATTAACAATGTATCTCTTATTAGGAACCTGTCTCTTATTTGGGTACTTTACCTTATCCATGCCCGAGGCGGGATTGGAACCCACGAACCTTCAGACCGCGCCGCCTAAGCGCGCCTTAGACCGCGAAGTCACCCTGATCAGTCATGATTTGCTACTAATTTTTTTAACGACACATAAAACTTAAGATATAAAAAAATTTAAATATTTCGTTGAATTATGCATAAAGTGAAGCATACTGAAACATTCCATGTTATTGCGCTGGAATGTAACACCTGTAAGAAATGAGCGATGTCCTTTAAAGCACGCCCAGGGCAGGGCCGAGCCCCTTGTTGACTTGATGTAGAACGCTTGAGGATGGAGAGGCTTTTTGTTGGTGGCACATCCGTAATGCAACACATTTATCACATTGCCAGGAGCAAGACGGGAGAGACTTGCAAAGAAAATGCATTATTCATGTTTACAAGCATGCTGTATAAGCCAGTAACGAGACAGAAAAACCAATACAGAAATCGAATCAATCTGTAATTATCGACGCCTCTTATTATATTTATTAATTCGCCATAAACTCATCTTCATTGTACAGTAGTGGCAAAAAAAACCGGACCGATCCTTGTAGCTGATTTCAGCGCCTTGTTCACTCCAGAGCACGATAGACTGGTAACTAAGACTTTCGTGGTTCCAATCCTGCCTAGGAAGGAAACTTCTTTTTGTTCCTTATTCAAATTTACTTCCAATACTTTTCGATTGCTGCTAAATTCATATTCTGGGAATAATAAGTTAATTAAATAGTAAAATATTGCTGCAATTGAAAAGTATTGGGAATAAATTTGAATAAGGAACAAAAAAAAGGTCATTTCCAGGCAGGATTCGAACCACGAAAGTCTTAGTTACCAGTCTATCGTGCTCTGGAGTGAACAAGGCTCTGAAATCAGCTACAAGGGTCGGTCCGTTTTTTTTGCCACTACTGTACATCATACTGCTTAAAGCTCTTCTTCGTATTTATATTTACATCAACAAGGAATATACAACAAACAGTCTCCTGAGGAGAAGAAGAGAAAAAAGTTACCTTATTTACACGTATAATTCCCCCCCTCGTATAATTTCGCCGCCCAGATTTTTCATATTATAATTGAAAAAATATATATATTATATTTTCTCGGACAATTTCCCCCTCTGATACTATGTGCATTATCTAGGCCTACAATTTTTCTGTTATAGCTTTGGACACCCTTACGGAGATTTCGAGTACAGCACAACGGAATTCGTGGAAGATCCAAGGTCGAATCCATCCCCTTCTACAAAGACCTGACGTATCTGCAGTCTCCGTCACCCGCTCATCTGTTGAGTTTTAGTCAGTCAGTCAGTCAGTCAGTCAGTCAGTCAGTCAGTCAGTCAGAATACGGTTAGGTATCATTATGCGTAGGTTACTGTGTTATTCTGTCACAGTGTCAGTATCGTTAAACTCAACTATGGGGAGAAAGTTGGCAGGGATGAGTCCGAAATCGGCCACAAGACCCCGGAAATATAACACAGACACAGCATACAGGATGAAAAAATCGCAAAACTTTAATAACTCGCTTAATTAATTATCAAAATTGTCACTGATTATAGTTACTTAGTTCTAAAATTATTTAAGCTTATTCCATAAGATTTTCAAGAGTACTCTATTTTTTATGTTATTTATAACCAGTAAACCCCTGATATTTTTATAGTCATCTCATAATTTCTCCCCTCCCCATCGAATTTTCACTCCTAAATCTTGAAAAAAAAAAAAAAAAAAAAAAGGCGGTGAAATTTATTTAATTTAGTAATGTTTAGTTACTATTGCACTAAATTACTAAATTTAGTTCTCTTATTCCCAATTCATTCAGCTATAACAATTCACGCATTCATGAATTTAGATTAATATCTCTTTACGGTTTCATTATATTATATTATATTTTATTTTATTTTAAGATATTGACATGACAGGCCAACCAAATTACAATGTTCACTTATAACTAAAATATTAGTTATATATAGCTTACATGGGTTATTCAATAATAAGTGGCAACAATGTTAGTATGTGGCGTTATCAGCGGTAAATGATGTAAGCTGATAACAATGAGAAAGGAGAGCATTTGATGTCTAAGAGCTTGACAATAATCTCATTTATAAGATATTTGTAGTGAGTTTTTGTCGACTGTTATTTGTAGTGCTGTAAAATGTGTAGCAAATACGAACAAAGAATATGCTCCATTAAAATTCTGATTGCAAGAGGCAAGAATGCTCGACAATATCATACAGCATTATTGGAAGCTTATGGTAGAGAGACTTCACCATATCGTACTGTGACTAGGTGGGCACATGCATTTCGCAACAGGAGGAAAGATATTCGTCAAAATCGTGGAGCTGGCAGACCTCAATCAGCAAGTGATGATGTACATGTGAATTCTGTAAGAGCACTGTTGGAAGAACACCGCTGTTGGACTTGTATTGAACTGGCAAGGTAAGTTGGAATTGCTCCTGGTACGATTCTTCACATACTTAAAAAGAAGTTCAAGATGAGGAAAATCTGCGCTCGGTGGGTTCCACACAATCTTAAAGAGGAAAACATGTGACAGAGAATGGAAACAGCGAGATTGCACTTAATGATATGGACGTGAAGGAGAGCGTTTCCTTCGACGTATTATAACTTTAAATGAAACCTGAGTTCGATGCTACCAACCAAAATTAAAGAGACAATCAAATGAGTGGCGGCATAATGATTCCTCATGGCCAGAAAAGTATCAGCAAGAACAAGATCCACTTAAAGTCATGTTCATTGTTGGTTGTGATTTTGACTGTGTCCTTGTCACTCATACAGTTCCTGCGGGAAATCCTGTGAATAGTGCATATTGCAGTTACTTTCTGGGACACCATGTACGACAAGCTGTGCACCGTAAACGTCCAAATCCTCTAATTTTTCATTCTATTGTGCTACATGATGGTGCACGCTCTCACATAGCTGCCTCTGTGGTTAATTCACTTCTCAGATGGAACTGGGAAATTCTGGAGCAACATCCATATTCCCCATATATGAGTCCAAGTGTTTTTGTTCTTTCGGGAAAATAAAATTACCACTTAGAGGATTTCGCTTTAGAACAAAACAGTCAATTACAGCAGCAATAGAGCCGTCTGTTCGAAGATTAGTACAACAAGACGCTGTGGATGACATCCGTCGTCTCCCTGAGGTGTGGAGGCGAGTTCTTCATGTTGGAGGAAATTAATTCGGTGTACTGCAACAATGTGATTGTTCCAAAAATGTTTTCTTTGCTGTTAATTCAAATGTTGCCACTAAATATTGAATGACCCATGTATATACATATATAGGCCCTACGCATTTACAAAGTTAAGATGATAAAGACAATCTAGTGATATAAATATAAGAAACGAAAATATATTGGAACAACAAAGTAAAAATCAAGTAAATATAAATCTGAAAGCAATGTTGATATTAATGTACAGTAGCATGCAAATTAATCCGAACAACGTAATTACTTATGCAAAAACACTCAAACGGGATATAAAAAAAAGGATCTAAGACATACCTCAGTAATCTATGTGGCCTCCCTTGTTCCTAATAACAGCTCTGAGACGATTTGGCATGGATTCCACTAATTTCCCACAAATATTCTTCATTTCTTCATCGCGAAACCATACACTAATGAGGGCAGAAATCATCTTTTCCTTTGTAGAACAATCCATTTTTTGCATTCTTCGTTTGCAAATTGACCACAAGTTTTCAATGGGGTTGATGTCGGGTGAGTTGCCTGGCCAGGGGAGTACCTGAATATTCTTCTTGTTGAAGAATTCTGTAGTTTCTCGAGACGTATGACATGGTGCCAGGTCTTGTTGGAACACGCCTCTGCCATCCGGAAATTATTTTTGCAGCTGGGGTACGATTCTGGTTTCCAATAAGTGAATATATTTGTCAGAATTCATTATTCCCTTGACAGGTATTAATGCTCCAGGCCCTTCATGTGTAAAACAACCCCAAAACATTACTTTAGGGGGGTATTTGGGTGCTTGTTGGAGATGAGCTGCTGTTACTTTTTCGGATCCTTTCCGTACGTAAGAAACACGGTGGCCGTGGACCTCGAAATGAGACTCATCGGAAAAAAGTACATTCTTCCAGTCATTCACTGTCCAGTGTTGATGTAATTTTGCCCACATTAAGCGTTTTTTTGCACATAACAGGGGTTAGCAGTTGCTTCTTAATAGGCTTACGAGCCCTTCGTCCAGCTTCCAAAAGCTTACGCCGCACTGTTGTGACGTGAATATTCGCTCCAGTGGTAGCCATTAACTTGCGGGTTAAGTCGACAGCAGTAAGTCTAGGATTTAATTTACTTTTTCTGACAATTAAACGATCATCTGCAGGTGAAGTCTTCCTTTTCCGGCCACAGTTTCCTTTTTTGGGGGTGTGATGGATCCAGTCTCCCTGTATCGTTTTATGATCGAATTAACAGTAGCCAAACCGATGTGACATTCTGCAGCAATTTGCCTCTGTGTCATAGAAGAATGCTCTGCTAATGTTATAATTTTAGACCGTTTTCGTGGAGTTGTATCCATTTGTGAAGACGACAGAATGTACACAGGATTGCAGTATTAAGTCTTCAACACAACTGAAATGCTTATAAGTACAAAACGACAGGCAAAATGTCACATATTATAAAAAAAATAATAACGACAGACCTTCAACAATGGAATTACACGTACTACAGATGTCAATTAAAGCGGTATGAGCAGCTGTGAGGCCAACAATGACAGAAAATGTAAAAATATGTCGTGTTCGGATTTATTTGCACTCTGCTTAATAGTAATATTAATACAATAATAATCTTAATGCAAAGCAACATAATGTAATACAAACTATATCATTTTCAGAAATTTATTATAAGTGTATTTGAATTATTTTGGGCTCGTGTATATATATATATATATATATATATATATATATTATTTAGACTAAGTTTTGTGAAATAAAAAAATAGAGGACTTACGGATAGTGAAATAATTACAAGTGTTTTGAAAGAGCTGACGGCAATTGCAAGATGTTTCAACGCCCCATGCGGTCAGCGACTTGAAGTTAAAGTATCTTTCACCGTGTATCTTGCAGCAAGTGAGGGGAGGACGGCAGCAAACAAATGTACTGAGCTTCGGTGCAATACTTCGCGGACTTAACTGTTATTTATTTAGTTTGTGGCATTTAATGTCAGAAAATGTAAATTAATAACCCGAATGAACAAAATAGCTCGTGTCCGGGCGCAGTTCAACAATGAATGCAGAATTATCAACTTACAATACAATACTAAGTATGGCGTAATAATTTTAATGTAAGCAAGAAATACGTACAGCAATAACAAGAAATAACGTGAAAATCAGACAATTATGTTAAAATTAGTAAAAACACTTAGGATTGAAGTTTCAGTTACAGTTAATGAAAAAATTATACTGATGTAACTTTGTGAACAAGATGTAATTAACATTACAGTTTGTTGTTTTACTATCACTAATTCTGGGCATTAATAATGAAATAAAGAATAATAAACTCTGTAAAGCACATTCCACTCACATGTTACAGGTACTGTTCAAAATGTCCACTATCAGCGTGCGTGCAGCGTTCACATCTTCTAGTCCAATTATGACGAACTCTGGCCAGTAGTTCTTCACTGTTCCGAATTTCTTCCGCGGCCTGGATCATATCTACGTACTAACGATTTGTGAACTCTGGCATCTCGTAGTTTTGAAATAAACCAAACTGTATCGCCGTACGTCCAACTGCACACTAATGCAATGTAAACATCACAACAGCTGATCAGTTGCGAGTACTAGGCAAACTGTCTGCCGTCCGGACAGCGATGCCAGATTTTTAGACCTTCTGTACGTGACTCGAAAATCAATGTTTCCAATGTTTCTTCAATCGATTAATTCGAAATCTATGAATTTTTTAATTACAATACTGCTGCAACGTGAACATAATAAACATTCTCTTCGTTGTTATACAAGAAATTAAACCGTGTTTTAAACAGTATTCGTAAAATTCGCTATCGAAATGTCGGAATAAAAGTATTATTTCTTCAAAAACTTCGCAAAAACGAGTAAAATGTATTATACTTTTTTGTTCTTCCACTCTGTATATTTACAAAGTTAAGGTGGCAAAGACATCTAGTGATATAAATATAAGAAACAAAAATATAATGATATAGAAACAACAAAGTCAAAATCAAGTAAATATAAATCTGAAAGCAATGTTAATATTAATGAAATAGTAATATTAATACAATAATAACTTTAATACCACAATAATCTTAATACAAAACAACAGACTGGAATACAAGCTGTATCATTTTCAGAAATTTATTATAAGTATATTTGAATTATTTTGGACTCATATATTTCATAAGCTAAGCAATATATTCTAAGTGCGAACAACTCTATAAATATGACAACAATAGTAAGAATTTGTCTTTGCTACTGAGATAAAAAGTATATTTTTTGTAAGAAGCATTGTGTGGGACATAATAGTTCAGATAGTAGAGGCAACAGTAGCAATAGTATTACGCTTTGAACACAGAATTTTTATTTTCGCAACTCAATTGGACGAGAAAAGTTATACAGATATTTCTTAGAAGCCTCTAAGAAAGAGTTCCTCCTTTCTCTACATTAAGTGTTAAGCACACACCTCTCAGTTTATTTTTTCCCGGAGGAAGCCACTGTAATGGTATTATGGACCTCTAAAAGCATTACCTCCTCCAAATTTTAGTTCTCATGCCCCGGATCCAATTGCCAGCTTTACAGTGATGAGGCCATCTACGATGACGACATACCTTTTGTTTATTAACTTTCTTAGACTCAAAAACAGACACTTTATAGTAAATTATTTCACACATAAGCAAAAGAGAAGCAAATATATAACCATACATAAGAATGGAAAAAGCAAATGTCATATGTGCCAAACTGAAAACGAAGTACTCGGATTCTTCTTCACTCAAGTCGGCATCAGGAATATGTATGTATCTGTACGATTGTTCCATTTTTTTGATAAAATGGCCCATAATTCCAGACTCTAGAATTCGTCTTATTACTCTGTTGAATGAGTCTAAGTATGGACTTCCTTTGGGGAGCAGAATTGTGTAGGGATTTGTGTAATGTCGGTCAGTCAGGAAACATATTTTAGTTTCTCTCCTTGGATACTTCACCATGGTATAATACTCTATCCAGAATTCGAACATAACAGTCGAGTAGTTTCTGTTGGCGGTACTGAAAATTTCTGTAAAACATTCTTCCAAAGTATAACATCGTAGGAATTGAATATTTGGGATGCCATTCGTAAGCTTTTGAAAGTGTTGGCTGGTATAATCAAACAGTCCTAATTTTAAATTAGCATCGATGTACTCTTCGGTATTAGTAACCGCTTTCTCTAAACCAGGATCAACGAGTAAACTGGTGAAGTATAATTGGAACAAATTTCCCATCGCATATGAGTACCACACGCTTAGTATGAACAGTGTTCGAAGTATTATCGTGCGAGGCATGTCTGTTACGGACACTCCCAGGTGAACGGCCCACATGTTATATAAACAGCTGCTGACAGTCATATAGGCTGATGATTCTCTTGAAAGAGTTGTCCTTGTTTTCTTAGCCAAAAAGAACGTAATAAAGGTGAGGAATAGCAATATCAACAACATAGCCGTCCAAGAGTAAGCGTCAAATATTTCCACAACTTTTGCTAGTCTGGAATTAGAACCTGGACAAGGAACAAATAATCTCTCAATAGAGTTTATGACAGGTATAGTGTAGTCAACCCACGTTTGAGTTGCTGTGGTAATGGTTGCTAGCCCTGTTCCCAAATCTGTTT
This sequence comes from Periplaneta americana, assembly GCF_040183065.1. Taxonomy (NCBI): domain Eukaryota; kingdom Metazoa; phylum Arthropoda; class Insecta; order Blattodea; family Blattidae; genus Periplaneta; species Periplaneta americana. Next base: position 45,353,582 of record NC_091124.1, read on the forward strand.
CTGAGCTCACCAATCTGAAGATCATGTCCATTTGCTGAACGTATAAGTCTTCTTCTGGATTTATGTAGACGTAAGATATATTCAAATCAAGTGTTTTACACACTAATTGTAGAAGATCATATTCTGCGCCTTTTACATCGTACTTTATCTCGCCGTATTTGTCTGTATAGTTACGAAGTAACCAACTCATTGGACTATATATAACAGAGGAAACTCTGATTTTTCTACCACCAAATGAGAGAGGAATTCTTTCAAAACTCATACCACGAATAGATTCGCCTTCTTTTGTGGCTGACCACTGATTCAGTGGCACAAGACTTTCAACAGATGGAGCCTCAATAGACTGGAATGGAAACCAAGTGTAAGCATTAAAGATCTGGCAAGTATTTTCTTGTATCTTCTCGTATTCATTGTTGTCTCCATATTTTAATGGCATTATAGCAGTAACATCAAATATTTTTAAAGAGTTGAACAGGCTTTCAAAAATCTGTACAAGTAATTCTCTTGGAGAAGCGTATGTGTTCGCAGGTATCACCAAAAGAAACCTCCCTCTCTGATTTGAGTAAGATGATTGTATCATCGTTGTTACTTGATCTTGAATTGATTCAATGATGTCTGTTTCTTCATCATGCGTCCAAGCAAAAATAATATGATATATCGGAATGTCGACACCATATTTAATTATGTACTCCATTTCTGCGTTTGAAAATTCGTTAGAAAGAATAAACACCTTCGAGTTCCAGCGCATCTCTTCATGAATAAACTTAAACACGATATCAACCATGGAAATATAGTCATTGTCGAAATGCAACGAGGACAGTTTACCTATGGGCGGCTTTGAAACAGTGTCTGGTAGCGAGATCACTAGTGGTCCAGGCGGGAAATATTGCGCTGCAAAGTTCTTGACACACACAGCCATTTGATGTTGGTCCCCAGTGAGAAGAGCAGCCTCATGTTGAGAATACATAGCTTGTATGACGAAGACTACAGTCAATAGCTGTGTGAGGATACGGATTATGTTACCTGAAATTAAAGCATTAGACAGTTTTAATTTTTATTAACTTACAGTACTTTATTGCGATGAAACATTAAGCTTTCTATGACTCGGTTAAGAGAGAAGTTTTATTTGATATTCTTATTGAATTTAGTATTCCCAAGAAACTACTTCGATTAATTAAAATGTGTCTCGGTGAAACGTATAGCAGAGTCCGTATAGGTCAGTTCCTGTCAGATGCGTTTCCAATTCACTGCGGGCTAAAGCAAGGAGATGCACTATCACCTTTACTTTTTAACTTTGCTCTAGAGTATGTCATTAGGAAAGTTCAGAATAACAGAGAGGGTTTGGAATTGAACGGGTTACATCAGCTGCTTGTCTATGCGGATGACGTGAATATGTTAGGAGAAAATTTACAAACAATTAGGGAAAACACGGAAATTTTACTTGAAGCAAGTAAAGCGATAGGTTTGGAAGTAAATCCCGAAAAGACAAAGTATATGATTATGTCTCGTTACGAGAATATTGTACGAAACGGAATTATAAAAATTGGAAATTTATCTTTTGAAGAGGTGGAAAAATTCAAATACCTGGGAGCAACAGTAACAAACATAAATGGTACTCGGGAGGAAATTAAACACAGAATAAATATGGGAAATGCCTGTTATTCGGTTGAGAAGCTTTTATCATCCAGTCTGCTGTCAAAAATCTGAAAGTTAGAATTTATAAAACAGTTATATTACCGGTTGTTCTTTATTGTTGTGAAACTTGGACTCTCACTTTGAGAGAGAACCTAGGTTAAGGGTGTTTGAGAATAAGGTGCTTAGGAAAATATTTGGGGCTAAGAGGGATGAAGTTGCAGGAAATTGGAGAAAGTTACACAACATAGAACTGCACGCATTGCATTCTTCACCTGACATAATTAGGAACATTAAATCAAGACGTTTGAGATGGGCAGGACATGTAGCACGTATGGACGAATCCAGAAATACCTATATAGTGTTAGTTGGGAGGCCGGAGGGAAGAAGACCTTTAGGGAGGCCGAGACGTGGATGGGAATGCAATAGTAAAATGGATTTGAGGGAGGTGGTTTATGATGATAGAGACTGGATTAATCTTGCTCAGGATAGGAGCCAATGGCGGGCTTATGTGAGGACGGCAATGAACCTCCGTGTTCCTTAAAACCCAATAAGTAAGTATCCTTGAAACTAAAGTATAAACGTACTTTTAACAACTTCAAATTCGTGTAACTCTGAGAATATTGGGACTACGATCCATGTTTATATGACTTCTTTTGCTCAAAATGTCTTCAGGAATATGCTTCGTAAGTAGGGGTAACACCTCATGCATCACCCTGTGTAGTGTATTTTATGTAATGTATGTATGCATCGGTATGTGTATATGCATGTATTTATGTATACATGGATGTACGTCATGTACTATAATGTACGTTAGTCTACTTTTTTTGTATATTATACGTAGGCCTGTTTAAGTTCCATATCAACTATAAGTACTTACCCATTACTTCGGTTGATAAATGTCGGGGAAACTAGAATGATTGAATCCTAGTACAGAACACGTCTCCGAATCAGTGACAAAATAACTTCTTCCCTATTGCTTGAAATTCACACCAGAAAAGCGTCCTGGTATAATAAGGGATGACAGCAAACAGCAGCGCTCTATACAAGTCTGGAAGTTTAGAAGAAAAGCTGACAAAGGAAATTATGACAGAAGCCTTGAATACATTGTGTTCACTTTCAAGTGGGATGTGTTTTTTGTACCTATGAGGCCATGAGAATGGAGCGAGTTTAATCCTCGAAGCATATGTAATTTATTTAACAAACAAAACACAAGATTTTACTATGTTAGAATGACTCAGTTAGTCTTAGCAGATAAATTACTGACGGCATCAACGAAAACAAGTGCCCGACACTCCCATTTTAAAATGAACACACGATATAACCCTGCAGTAACAATCTAGTAGAATAGTTCACATGACGCCATAAATTCGTACGGTAACTATGTATATTAATAACAAATGATGATGATGATTGTAATGATCTTCGAATTACACTTTAATTGTAGGGGCGATTAGTTCCGCGTGTTCCACTGCTGAAGTAGCTAGCGGTCATTGTGATTTTTGATAAAATTGTCGGTATCATAATTGATGTTATACAGGGACATCATTTTATTTTTACTTGCATTTTTATTGTACCTGCATTTCTGAATGTACTTCACCCCCACCCCTTCACTAATGTCCTTGCTCCCGTCAGACACACAAACTTACGGCCGCTGTTGCATTCAAAGTCTTCAAGCAGTGAAGTAAACACTGCAGTGTATAGTGTGTTTCAGAAATATGGTTGCGTTTTCTATAGAAGAAAGAACCTATATTATTAATATCGCACTAAAAAATTATATTCAAGAAACGATAAATTCAATTTCAGAGAATATGCTTCAAAATGTTTTTAATAATATGCGTAAAGAATTGAAGCCTGCATTGTAATGAACGGCAACCATTTTCAGCAACTTGTTTAAAAATTCAGATTAGCTTATTTTGAATTGAGGTGGCTAGAAGCAAAGGAATGCTAGTGACATTTGTAATAACATGAGTTAAGTGCATCCAGTGTAAGGTAAAGTATCTAAAATTTTAGTGGCAAAGGGATATTTTAATTTCATCACACATTAAAATTTAAATACAAATTTCACCAATTTTACGAAAGTTTAAATATTTAAACCCCATTTTCTCAAAAGTAACTTAAGTGCACTTACAGCCTTTTACTTATGACCCCCTCAATTTAAATGCACTCTCTATATTGATGTTAACATCAATAATTAATATGCTAAATAAAGTAGACATTACATAATGAACATAGCCGACTGAAAAGTTGAGTTTTTGAAAAAAAAAATGTTACTACTCTACGGTATTTTGATAAATTCCATAAAAGTGATGATCAAACTAAAAATCGTAATATCGTATTTCCCTACAACATAAATGGACACACTACTTTTCTCTCCTCCTATACTTAGTAAAATGATTTGTTTACATATTGAACTAGCAACATCAAACTCCTGTAATGGAAGGGGGCAACAGTGTTCCCGAGTATAGCCAGGTTAATGTTAGAAATGTTGGTAAAAATAAAGTGATGTCCCTGTATAATCACATACATAATGTATTTTAATAAGAATCATGATGGAATTCACCTTGCATACAACAATATTATTGGTAGTCATTGAATATTAGTTAGAAAGTCATACTTATGTTACTATAGAACACAAATAAATAATGAATATAGCCTCTTACCCCCAGGAATTATCCTGTAGCTAACAAGCAAACATTCTGATGGGGCAGATAAAAAAGTTAATTTTTTTCCTTCCACCATCTTAATACAGTAATGTCGAAAGAAGTGCTTATACAAATTTTGGCCACTCGACCGCAATTATGAGGCTGTCCAGAAAGTGATTTTCCCTGGTGCTGTTTACAGAAAATAAAAGCACAATTGCATGGAAAGGTTCATTGAAACAGATACAGCAATTGTTGCACTATTTGTTAACAAATTCCCACTGGTATTTAGACATTTTGTCATACAATGAGATCAACAATTTTTGTATCCTTGTGTCGTAGAAGTCAGTCGCCTGGGATTGGAATCAGCATTTGACAGCCGTCTGCACCTCTCTGTCGATTCCATGATATGACAAATGTCTCAATTCCGATGGGGGATATGTTGAAAAATATCTCCGCAATTGCTGTTTCTGTTTATAAAATTTTGCCAATGAAATTGTGTTTTCTTTCTGTTAACGGTCCCTGGCGAACTTATTCCTTTACGGCCGTCGTAATTGCAATTGAGTGGCCAAATTTTGTATAAACACTTCTTTTGACACTATTAACATGGTGAAAGAAAAAAACCAATAACTTTCTAATCTGTCCCCATCAGAATGTTTGCTTGTAAGTGGGACTTTGGGCCCTTTTCCAAGTTTTAAAAATACAATTAGACAAGGAACCTTCCAGTTAGTAGATAGTTGTTCTACCAAGTAGAAATTATTCGTCTGCTCCATCTTAATAATTATGATTCCGAAATATGCAAATAACTGCAACTATATTGTCAATGGACTGTGAATACTTACGTCTCTTCAAGGAAAAATTTGAATATGTTATGACATGAGTGGCTTCTGAATGATTCTTTGCTTTAGGTTATGATGGACTTTGTAATGTATAATATGATTGTCGGTTGTCATAGCAACGCGTAAACATTTCCCTACTCAGTTGCTTTGCGTGTCTCGAAGTGACAACAAATATTATTTTGCAACACGTCTTTGTTCATTTCATACAGATATTATTGAATTATATTATACATTGTCTTGTAATATCGAATATACGCATAAACGAACAATTACGTGTACTGTACGGTGAGCGGTAAGAAGGGCATAAGTCTCAATTTCCTAGTTTTGAGTACAGCACAACAAAGTTTGAAATGAGGACGAATATCATTATGATGGGTTGGAAATCTGACGCTCCAAATTATTATCGAAGAAGATAGACATAGGTCTATTCTGAAATGAAATGAATTTCGGGAGGGGATACTTTGAGCTAGCACTGCAACCTTATACGATCTATTGCGCGAACACTCAACCTATAATCTTTTCGCTGTAAGAAAAATCCTAATGTAAACAATATCACGTGACTGAAGTGAGGCTTCATTGGCCGCTGTTTGGCGCCATAGATTCTCAGTACGTGATCCCGCCCACTGTTGTACATTCTGTTTCATGTTAAACATTTCCCGTTACTCGTCAAGTAGGCCTAACCTCACTACTATGCATTAGTTTCTTAGGAAACTTTTGCTTTATAATTACTGTAATTAAATTATTTTAAACTTACATTTGTAAGGTCAATCGCTGCCAGACAAAGGATTGTTCCTTCCAGGATGCAGAAGCCATACTACAGTACCACGTGCATAAGTGAACAACTACGAGCTCAAGTGACGCCAGCTTGTTACAAGAACAGACTACCTCGGTAGTACTCTTGGTATTCATCCGCGTTAGTAGTAAATAACAAAATATAAAAGTAGCTTTTCTTTTACATAGCGTTTTACATATAAATGAAGTTATATGTTTCATCGTATTTAACAACTAGAATGCAATTTTTGATTTTCAAATAATACAAGATTATGGTTTCCAAATGCGGAACTATATTTTCCTGCGTCGTGTGAATGTTTCGTCTGGGAGCCAATCACGGCTATGACAGCCACGTGCTTGTGTTTACATTAGGATATTTCTTACAGCGAAAACAATATAGGCTCCTTCCCAAACTCACAGCGGCTGACTACACTACTTTAGATAAATATGAATACAAAGTGATTAATTTGACACGCGTTTTCACTACAAACTAAATACAAGGATATACGCAGAATTACTTACTCGCCACTTTCTTTCTTTCCAAACTATCGATAAGAATGTATACAAAATGGTTCACTTGTTGCTTCCTTTCATTCCAAACTATCGATAAGAATATATACAAAATGGTTCACTCGTTACTTCCTTTCACTCAAAACTATCGATAGGAATGCATACAAAATGATTCACTTGTTACTTCCCTTCATTCCAAACTATCGATAAGAATGCATACAAAATGATTCACTTGTTACTTCCTTTCATTCCAAACTATCGATAAGAATGCATACAAAATGATTCACTTGTTACTTCCTTTCATTCCAAACTATCGTTAAGAATGCATACAAAATGATTCACTTGTTACTTCCTTTCATTCCAAACTATCGATAAGAATGCATACAAAATGATTCACTTGTTACTTCCTTTCATTCAAAACTATCGATAAGAATGCATACAAAATGATTCACTTGTTACTTACTTTCATTCCAAACTATCGATAAGAATGTATACAAAATGATTCACTTGTTACTTCCTGTCATTCCAAACTATCGATAAGAATATATACAAAGTGATTCACTTGTTACTTCCTTTCATTCCAAACTATCGATAAGAATGCATACAAAATTATTCACTTGTTACTTCCTTTCATTCCAAACTATCGATAAGAATGCATACAAAATGATTCACTTGTTACTTCCTTTCATTCCAAACTATCGATAAGAATGCATACAAAATGATTCACTTGTTACTTCCTTTCTTTCCAAACTATCGATAAGAATGCATACAAAATGATTCACTTGTTACTTCCTTTCATTCCAAACTATCGATAAGATTGTATACAAAATGGTTCACTCGTTACTTCCTTTCACTCAAAACTATCGATAGGAATTTATACAAAATGATTCACTTGCTACTTCTTTCATTCCAAACTATCGAAGAGAATGTATACAAAATGTTCACTTGCTACTTCCTTTCATTCCAAACTATCGATAAGAATGTATACAAAATGATTCACTTGCCACTTGTGCTTTCATTGAAAAGTATCGATAAGAATGCATACAGAATGATTCATTTGCCACTTGATTTTATTCAAAACTGTCAATAAGGATGTATACAAAATGATTTATTTGCTACTTCTTTCATTCCAAACGTCCACACCTGTGGAGTAACGGTTAGCGTGTCTGGCCGCGAAACCAGGTGGCCCGGGTTCGATTCCTGGTCGGGGCAAGTTACCTGGTTGAGGTTTTTCCGGGGATTTTCCTCAACCCAATTTGAGCAAATGCTGGGTAACTTTCGGTGTTGGACCCCGGACTCATTTCAGCGACATTATCACCTTCACCTCATTCAGACGCTAAATAACCTTAGAATTTTATAAAGCGTTGTAAAATAACCTACTAAAAAAATTCATTCCAAACTATCGAAAAGAGTGAATACAGATTGAATCATTTGCTAATTGATTTATTCCAAACTATCAATAACAATGTATGCAATATGATTCATTTGCTACTTCTTTCATTCCAAGCTATCGAAGGGAATGAATACAGAATGATTGATTTGCGAATTTTTTTATTCCAAACTGTCGATGATTCACTTGTTACTTATTTTATTTCAGACTATCGATAAGGATGCATACACTATTGTCTTCATATGATGTGGTTTTAGTGACACCAGATGAGGCGACGGAGAGATTCCTATGGTGTTTGTTTCAATCTTTCCCATATTTCATCCAGTTTCTCCTCCGTAGACTTAGTACAGTGGTCTTTTGCTGCTTTTATTCAATACTGACTTCGTTGCTCTAAATTGTTTAACTGGGTTACGTATGGTGTTGCTATATGGAAGAAATGATGACATTAGGAAAATTTCTTGCCAGTCACCTTTTTACCTTTCTGCAAATACTCTTTTTCAGTTAAGTCTGTACATGAAAATCCTTTGTTCTAATGTAAATTTTTGTGGTGCCATGTGAGCAAGATAATCTAAAAGCTTCACCAACACAATCAGAAGAATAACACGCAATGTAACGTCAACACAACCACTTCTAAATCTAAACACTTCACTAGAACATTCAGAAGAATAACACGCGATCTCACGTCAACACAACCACTCCTACAGAGGTAAAGGAATGAATGCCGAGTATGTGAGAGATCTTTTGCCGCATGTAGCAAGACCTTCGTGCCGGTAGCGCGACGCCCAGTCGACCTACAGTATGTAAGCGAACTCCCTGCAAGCGACACCGAGCGGTCGTGCCTCTTTCTACTTAAAATCATGGCAGACAGCATCCAGGCTCTGCTGCCTGTTAGGGGAGCACTAGTGCATATGGGGCTTTAAATTCCGTTTGCGTTTCGTGCATTTAATATTGTAGATAAATATAAGTTGAACTTTAATAATTTCGGGTATCGTTTTGTGAAAACAAATTTGTATACGTTAGTACTAGCAGACAGGCTTATGCTATACATGAAAATGCCAAAATAAAAATCTCAGTTATACCGAAACATTTTTGCTTGTAGACAAAACAAAATTCGGAGACCTAATAAGAGTTAGGAAGAATGGCACAATCGTTTACGAAATAACAATTCAAACATTTCAGCGATTCTAGCAAGAGAAACTTACATCGAGCACTTTGAGCGACTTACCTGTAAGAGAGTTCGAATTTGCCAGACTAGAGAAATGGAAAAGAACACTGAAAATTCTGAGAGAATAAAGAGGTTAGGTACAGCTTATAGCAGTAAATTGTTTGGAAATATTCAACATTGTTTTTCTCCATTACTTTATCTCGTACAATAATGAAAATTGGTATGTGTAAAACACTGTCCTTCTGCTATATGAAAAAAATTCTTACCATAAAAAAATATTTCTATTTTTTTTTTTTCAAAATTTAAAATGGTGGCAGTTCACTGTATAGTGATGAAACGTTTCCCTCATAACTCATAAACTTGTTAACTTTTTCATGTTCTTGTCTTTTAATTTATTGCTGAAACTCATGTTTACAATATCATGCTCTTTCACCTACATTCCTTAATAAATAATATTTTTTTTATTTTGTATTAGAAGATAATATTGATATTTGACCATTTTTAAATGAATTTATTTTTTATGAGACAATCTATCGAAGGTAGAGAAGTTATCTTGCATTATATTGTAGATATGACAAGCATGAGTACACACAAAAAATTCATCACAGAATGTTGGATAGTTTTTTAGTTATGTGGGAAACGCTTCATCACTGCAGAGTGAACTGAATTTTGAAAAAAAAAAATGTAAATAATTTTTTTAATCGTAAAAATATTATTTTCATATAGCAGAAGCACAGTGTTTTACATATACTAACTTTCGTTATTGTACAAGATACAGTAATGGAGGAAAAAATGTTGAATATTTGCAAAATTATACTTCTGTAAGCTGTACCTGACCCCTTAACGAACAACGAGAGCGTACTACTTGAACTAGAGAGCGCAGTCGAGAGTTAATACGCAGTAATAGTACTGTATATGTTAGCAATACATTACGAACTAAATATCGATTATGCTCATTTTAATGGTATTAAGATAGGTGAAATGGATACAGTTTATGTAATAAACGCAATAAAAAAATAGATTAATGAGCCAAACGAATTGTTTCGTTATTGGAAAAGCTGTTCTTCATGAGAGTCAAGAATTCCTACAACCATTTAAAAACTTACTTATAAGTAGTAGTACATCCGTTATCAAACACGTTTTATAGTACATTACGCAACGAGCCTATAATGATAGTAATTAAGAAAGCGAGTATGGATGTTAATGAAACGAGCGCAAGGGAGTTTCATAATTTTCATACGAGCTTCTTAATTACCATTATAGGCGAGTTTCATACGACTTTTTATGCTCGACCATATTTCTAACTTGAAATTACCGATATTCAGATGTATACATTCTCTTTCGATTGCATATCCGAGAATAATCGATACTTGCGGTTTTATAACAGTACAAAGCTGACTTCTCATTGGGTGAACACATGTAAGCTGAGTTATCATTGGCTGAAGACCTGTACTTTAATGAGTAGGTGTACTTTAATGACATGCATTAAAGGACTGCTACCAGGTGTATAATTAGTACATTTCGGCATGGTCGAGCATAAAATAATATAAAATATAAAACAATACAACACCTTATTTCAAATGATATCGTTTTGTGGAAAAAAAATACGGCAAGACTTCTTCCAGCTGAGAATAACAACTCTCACTTCTGACAAATTTATTCTGTTTTAGACTTTGACCAATTAACTCTTAAGTCTAATATATTACCAACTTTAAAAGTACGAATAGAATTAGTTAAACAGAAATATTGCATGACAATAACTAATAAGTTACATTCATCCTTTTAAATACAACTTTGAAAAATAACCCAGGAGCAAAGGACTTGCAACTTACAATAATAAAATTATTCACGAAGTAATAACAAAGCTGTATTTGCAAATATAATAGATTTAAGTAAATTATTAAACGAGTACAGCTAAGCGCACGAGTATGATTAGTAAACAAAATAAAAGGCAAGGTCTTCAAAGGAAATCGCTTGTAAGGACGAAAATAGTGATTAACAAAATTTAAATTGTAATACGATGAAAGAGTAATGGAACGGAGAAAAATTCTCTCCGGCACCGGGATTTGAACCCGGGTTTTCAGCTCTACGTGCTGATGCTTTATCCACTAAGTCGTCGACCTGGTTGGCGAGTTGGTATAGCGCTGGCCTTCTATGCCCGAGGTTGCGGGTTCGATGGCATTTAAGTGTGCTTAAATGTGACAGACTCATGTCAGTAGATTTACTGGCATGTAAAAGAACTCCTGCGGGACAAAATTCCGGCACATCCGGCGACGCTGATATAACCTCTGCAGTTGCGAGCGTCGTTAAATAAAACATAACATTTAACATCCACTAAGCCACACCGGATATCCATCTCGGTGTCGGACAGAATCGTCTCAGTTTAAGTTAAAACTCTTGGGTTCCCTCTAGGGACCGACCTCTGCACTACGTCATAGATGTCTATGAACGTAGGACTGAAGTCCACACATGTGCTGAGATGCACTCGTTATGAGTGGCTAGTTGGCCGGGATCCGACGGAATAAGCGCTGTCTTAAATCACGAAGTGATTTACGCATATCATATATATTATTTTAATGTACCGAAGTACAATCCCGGTGCCGGAGAGAATTTTTATCCTTTCCATTACGCTTTCATCGTATGATAACGCAGAATATCTGCATGGAAATATCATATGTACTTCGGTACATTAAAATAATATATATTTAAATTGTAAGGTCAGTAATAAATATATAACTATGATACAGACATACAACAAACATTTCTAATGATTTGTGCAACTATAAACATAACGTTTAGAGATAAAACTAAAAAGAAAACTAAAATGTAATTGTATGAAGTGATGTATGCTGTATGGAAGTGAAAACTAGGTCACAAATACGAAAGATATTAAACTGCAGAAAAAAATTCTTACGATAATTTAAAGGCTATACGATGACAGGATACAAAATAAAGAGAAATAAGAAATTATCTACAAGTAGACTTATAGACAGAACTTGTATGATCTTGTATTACGCTTGAATGATGACAGAATACTAAAACAAGGACTACAATATAGACCAAGAGTTCACAGAGATAAAGCAACTGCAAGAAATACCATGGACAAACTTGTGAAGCCGGAACAAGCCATAGTCTATGTGCCTATACATTAAATGCAGACGGTGGTGGTGGTGGTGGTGGTGGTGGTGGTGGTGGTGGTCTTCAGCTCTAGAATGAGGTAGTTATGTCGGTACCAAACTCCGACAGCGTTTTATTTTCAGAAAAGACCGGGTACTTAATTGGAAAGGAGGCTGAGTGGAAATTATAGCCGTGATGGACGTTTTGACAACGAGAATGAACTCATCGTCATTCGGAATTGAATACAGTATCGTCCAGTCCTTAGTGAGTTCTACCAACTGAACTGTCCAGCCGCCCCACCACTGTTATGATTCCAAAATATATAAATAACTATAACTATTCTGGCGATTAATTTGAAAACTTACGTCTATTGAAGAAACAATTTGAATTTGATATACCTTGAGTGACTATTGATGCGCTTCTATGCATCTCATTTGATTGTTTTAATGAATAACGTGACTTGTAGTTGTCATGGCAACGAGTAAACATTTCGGGATTTAATTGCTGTCAGTATGTCACGAAATCACGAAAATTATTTCTGAAATCGCCCTTGTTTACTTCACGCAGATGTTACTGAATTATTTATGCGCTGTTCTCCTATTATGACATTTTACACGAACGAGAGGTACGGAGTAAATATCATGAATATTGGAAATAAAGTAATAACTATGGACCTGAAATATTACTGAAGTTTTCAAGTGAATGACGCAAGTATCTTATAAGCAAAGTACTTCACTGATGGCTCACGCGACTCTTCTTTCGTAAAGTGAGGCAGAACAAAATATGGGCCACTTTAACAAGTACACTAATATTTATAATTTACATTATTAACACAAAGTGGACGTACATCACATTTTTTTACGTCATTAAGATGGGTATGGTTGATTGATTCATTGTTTGATTGATTTTTTATTGATTGATGTGTACGTGTACACCTGGAAAGCACTATATTTCTCTATGCGCATTCTGAAGAAATCTAATCGAAAGTCAAAAGAATTAGCGTACAAAACCCATGTTCGCCCAATTATGGAAAATGGAGCAGTAGATTGGGATCCGTACAGACAAAATCAAATCAATTCGATAGAAAAGGTTCAACGCAAGGCAGGAAAATATGTCAAAATGGGAAAGGGACATGGTGAAGAGATACTAAAGACTTAGGGTGGGAATTTTTCAAATCAAGGCGACGAAAAACCAGACCGACCGCATTGTTTAAGGTATAAATGGGACACAAAGCAAGGAACGATATCATTGCTAGATTAGCAACACCATCATACTTAGGAAGGGCTGATCATATTAGGAAGTTTAAATGTAAAAAACAAAGAACGGACGTGGCAAAATTTTCCTTTGTTAACCGCACAATAGTACACTGGAATAGCTTACCTGGGGCAATCTTTCAGGGTGGTCCTCTCAAAATCAATACATTTAAGGAACGGTTAAGAAGATTAGACAGAAAATGTAATTGTAGGTGCAGTATAATTATCTAATTTGTGTCATGTTATTAATCAAGTTGATATGTAATTAATTAAGGTGATATGTAATTAAGTTGATATGTAATTAATTAGGATGATATGTAATTACTTAAGTTGGTAATAGTTGGTTTACTTTTGCTTATTGTAGACGTTATTAAAGCATAGTTTTTATTTATAGTCCTAGGTTTATAGGATGTATTCATTTATATTTAGAAGTAAATTTACGTTTATTTTATTTTTTAATGCTGTAATTATTGTAAATTTTATTAATATAATTATTGTAATGTTATGCCACCGGGTGTATATCCATTTGTTGTGTTAATAAATACATACATACATATACCTGATAGTTTAATGATCAATGACATCGGTATGAAGACTTTCATACTACAGCAGAATTCTGCCCATGTCCTAGCAGATACTTTGCGGAAATAATTAAAGGTCACTTCGTTGAAGGCATCTTCCACAGCTGCTCGTTGTGTTATAGCGGTGATTTCTTGACGAACCCCCAGAGAGCATTATGAGGTGTTGTGAGGTCGGGACTTCGTAGGGGTCAGGCAAAAGGAGCTTGAACATCTGGGGATCCTCTTCCAATCCACCGGTTGGGAAAAGTCGTATTCAGGTATCGGCGCACTTGCAATCTAAGTGTGCTGGTGCTCCGTCTTGTTGCAGGACCATAGTGTCTTCGATATCAGCTTGTTTGCCATTGAGCCACCAACCTGTCACTAAGCATGTTCTGGTAGACTGGCCAATTAACGGAATCTTGGAAGAATAAAGGGCCGAAAATCTGTGTGACACTCAGTCCAGTCCACACCATGACGTGGGTGGATTTCTCTCTACTTCTTTATAAAATAATTGTTTTACCCCAAAAGACGATGTTTCGTGAATGCATGCTCCGGTGGATAGCACATTCGTCTGTGAAGAGAACATTATCACGGGAAAGTTGCATACGGAACGTCTTAAGAATCGTCCCATATGCTGCTTCACGTGCTTCCATATCAACATCACATAATTCATTGACTTGGAATTGATGGAAATACTTGAGCTTTAAATAAACTTTAATGTGTTTCATCCTTGTCGAACGAGGAACGCCAACTTCTACAGATCTCCTCCGAGTAGATTTCAGGGGATACCTTTCCACTTATGCCTTAACAGCGTGACATGTTTCCCTTCTCGTTGGCGACCTTCCTCTTCTGGAACAGTCTTTCACACTTCAAGTTGCGAATGCATATTTTTTCCTCCTCAACGTTATTGTTTCCTTGGCTGTTCAATGCCAAAGCGGTTACGAAATGACGTCTTTCATGAAGCCAAACCGCTATCGCTAAATTTTGTTCGATGGTAAACGGACTCTGGTCAGCCATGTTTGTTTATAACTGCACGGTTACCATGGTAGAATAGTCTAGTAAATACAGTTACGAAGCTTGAGTTGTGAGGGTGCTAGGAACAACAGACTGTGCAGGTGCCAGGTACTATTTCGCATTGTCTGTAATGAGTCGATATTAGCGATCCTAGTGGTTAGCAACTATCTATGGATGCATATTTACTATGTATCGAGCTTCGTGACTATATATACTGTATATTAGACTGTGGTGGTGGTATGACACTAACGTAAACATGGGGTACCAACATTCGTATTCAACATTCACAAAGTAAGAGAAATAAGAATACATGAGATGTACGCCCACTTTGTGACCTCCCAGTAGACCTACACTAGATGTCGCTATTCTTACGCTATAATAACTAATGTAGGCACACATTGATAAAACATTAACAGCGTATATTAAGCTTATTTCTTTGTCCCTACAAATTGATTTTTCTCCCTCTCCTCCGGGTTTCCTCGTTTTGGTGGTTGTTCAAAGGAAAAGTGACTTGTATCCACAGTGTTCTGTATCGCAATGCAAGGTATTTTATTTCATAATACTTAGGCCTATATATTGTCGGACCATCGGATCTGTGCCCCTTCAGCGCTGTCGTCGTTCTTGGAAAAGTTAACGCCTGTACTCACTCCATTCCACCCGCTTTCCTCCCATCACGTTAAACAGCAAGCCACGAACCTTGGCGAATAGGGATGTTGCCAAACTTCCGTCAAACGGTGTCATAAATAACTGGTCCTCCATGCTACAATATTATTTCTTTCAATCAAAATACATCTTGTATTTCTACATTTTTTAAACCTAAATCCCATGTCCCGAATCACTTTCCGTAGTTTTTCTCTCCAACCTTGGAAATTATTACTTTTCAGTAATTTATTCAATGTTGAAACTTCTTTCTGAACGGCATAAGATTCTTGTGTATCTCTTCTTAAAGTACATCCGTTCATATCATCTACAATAATTAAAAGTTCCCTTGATCTGTTCTTCTCTGGTGATTCTAGGTTTTCATCTCCTGCACAGACTCCCTCTCTCCTGATTTTCTTTATTAGGAGTTCTGACCTGTTCATATAAATTACATAAAATGTTGTATTATTAGTATTAGTTAAGTAAATAATTTTAATACATAATCAATTGAAATAAAATAAGCCTCACATGTCATATCAGTTGCCTCATTTATAGGAAACAGATATTGACCTGTTTGCTTCTCTTCATCATAAAATGCTATTACGTACTTAATAATATTTATTTCGCCACTCCGTGCTACAATATTCATGTTGAGTTGACAACACTGGACTGCAAGTGCAAATATTGTAAACTGTCCCGCAAGAAGGGAAAAATTGTGAGTAGTGGGGGACAGAAAGGGAGAGAGATACAAAAGAGGCAGATAGGAATGCAGGGAGAGAAATAAATTACCGAGGCTGAGAAGGAATTAGAGTTCAGTTCGCATATCTTACGGGGGCACAGATCCGATGGTCCGACTATACCTATTTTGTAAATTGTGTACAGTACAATATTTTAAATAAGGTTTAATGAATGTAAGCCTTCATTCTTCATAATAGTGCTATAATAGTGAAATTGGTGTATTTTATCGTACATAGTGTAAAGGGATGTCAGACATTGACTATTTTCAAAACCTGATTGTCAAAAAGATTGCTTTTCGTCTCTAGAATATGGTATTTCTTCAAAATAAATCTCACTTCGGTAGAATATTTATTTTTGGTAACTTGTCAATTTTCCTTCATTATTTTAATCATTCCTTCGATCCCAATTCCCGTATTTAACACTAAATTGTACCTGTAATTGTTTAACTCGTAGAATTACAAATAACTAAACATACCTGTATTTTGCTCTTACAGTGCGTTCGTAGCTCGGCCGGACCGTTCCGTTCTCACTATCACCAATTCCATCTACACTAGATAACGATGATTTGATAAAGCATCTATAAAAATAACGGATTATGAATACGAAATGGTTTATAAATGACGGGAATTCAATGTTCAAACATATATTCTACTTTTTATTTTTTAGTTCGGTTATTTAACGACGCGGAACTGTCCGGCCTAGCTACGAACGCACTGTATTATTATCATTGATTTTCTATTATTATTATTATTATTATTATTATTATTATTATTATTATTATTATTATTATTATTGCCCACTAAGTATTGGTTTCCATAATTCTTCTGAACGTGCATGAATATTGATATTTTTAGATCTTCTTCCTAGGAGGATAAAATTATTAGGTTTTATCTCGGTTGTAATCTTCTTAATCTTTAGATGAGGGTAACTATTTATTAGTTTTTCGTTTAATAATAATATTGTAGAAAAACTGATTCAATATTATGTGACAACGAACTGTTAAAGTCCAGTAATTGCCATGCCTTAAATCATAGCCAGTAAGAGAAAGACAAGATAAATAAAGGTTCATTCACAATGAAAATTAAACATAACGTAAACATTAACATAAGCACATAAACATATGCCACAAACTTAAGTAGCCAAGGACCATTCACAATGAAAATTAAACATAACGTAAACATAACACGTGTGTGGAAAGAAACATTCCGAATCAACAAAACTACAGAATCTATTACATAAAAATGGAGAATTGCACAATGACTGACGATGTAGCTATTCAATTTATGTTTCTAATAACTACAATGGCATCAGTATATGGCTTTCAATACTTGAAATCAAAGAAACGGAGATGTAAAATAATCAACTTTTCGTCATATGATTCCATGTTGCGCGCCTAGCTATCATCACGGCCAATAGATCAAAATATTGCCTGTAGGCAAAGCCCATGAGATGTTAAACAAAAAGTGAAAACACGCTTTCCGCTTGTGTACTGTTTCCAAATTGCATAAACATAAGCATGAAAGTTTGAAGTTTGCAAACTTTCATGTTAACGTCTTATGATTAAGATTAAGATTATGCTTATGTAATTCATTGTGAATGCTTTCATTATATAACATGGACACAAGGTTTTATGCTTACGTTATGTTTATGTTTAATTTTCATTGTGAATGGGCCTTAAATGTAAAGAAGTTAGCTACCTAATGGGGTTTCAAATATCTCATGCTGTAAAGTCTTTTAATAGAATACTGTAGAATTTCTCAAAATTGGAATGATTGAAATAGCTTAAATAACTTGTCCATAAGAAGTTTTTAACTTTGAAAAACTACGAATTTCTCGACCAAGTATCGAGAGAAGAATTTAGAAAATTCCTGATTATATTCAAGAGGAAGGTTAAAAAAAGAAGCAAGAAAAATCGTAGGTTATATTATTCACTGTCTCTTGATGACAGCAGTGACATTACTGATACAGGAAAGCTTGAGATTTTTATCCACGGGATTGATCAAGATGTTAGTACAGGAACCACCATTGATTGTAGTTTTCATGCCAAGTACCTTTCCTCTCTCCTTACTTCATGTCCCATGTAATCACTGTAGTTCGAGTTTTGGTCACCGCTGGTATAGGGATTAGTGTCATGAATTTCAAGCTCTATGTTCGATTCAAGTCTGCCGAGCGTGACAAGGACCGAAGTCTGCTTTGAAGAGGCGGATCTGTCACAGCTCGCTCGGACTTGCACCTTGTATGATCTGTGCCCTTGAAGTTCGCTGGCTTCTCCTACCCTCCCCTCCCATATCATCATACTTTTAGCTGAGTAAGTATTTTAGAGGAATTCTCGTGAAATTGTATTTAGATGCGAAGACACGTAGTTTTTATTACAAAAAATATTATTAAACATCGGCAGAAATAAACGTACATATAGGTACAACACATTATGTTTTAAAAATACATGCCAGTTGTTACTATACCAAAAATAGCTATAATTACATTCTTAACACAATATTGAAAAATCACATTTGCTCGGACACACTATACGGATGATATAAGTCTTAGCGACGTGAATTACAAGCACTATGTTTGATTCACGTTAGTCGAGTATGAGGAAATTTGACATTCCTCGAAGTTCACTCTGCAAAAGAAGGCCTGTCGTGTTTCCTCCACTTTGTTATAAAAGTATTCTCTCTCCTGCACTCCCAACCCTTCATGTTTTCGCATAGATCTTGCTATTAATTTTACGTGTTAAATACGACTTAAGAGGAAGTTTGTAATGTCTTGGTTGTCTTTCTTATGTTCTAATATTGCAGGACACTATTTCAAACCGTTTAAGGTTTTGAGCACATATTCTGCGATCCTTTCTGTAGTGCTCGGGAAAAGTGGCAAAAGTCAAAAATGTTAATTTTTACAGGAGAAGGAAAAAAACTGTCTTCACACTAGTTGTTGTCGAATTGATTTTCTTCTGTATTAATTATTGTAATGGGAGAAATACTTATGTCTCTTTTCCCAAGCGAACAGATGTTCCGTAAGTTGTCAATAAATTAATAAAAAAATGTTTGTGAAAACTGACTTATGCCACTTTTCCCAAGCACTGCATAGTTTTTCGTATGGAATAAGACGAATTTTGGAAAGTCTTGGTTGTCTCTCACATGTTTATTTGAACATTGCATAGCACCGGTCGGTACTTTGAACATATACTTTTTTAAAACATTTTATTTTATTTATTTCTACGTATTTTTTGTGAATATTTATTCATATTAATAACAAGAAAAGTTACCAATACTCATTACTATACGTAAGTTCGCAAGATATGTGCCTGATATCTTATGCAGTTAAAGCATAAATGTAAAGGGAGAAGAGGAACTAAGGAGAAAGTCACCGAAAATATGTAAGGAAAGGGGAAGATCGAACAAATGTAAATGAAGCTTCACTTCTACAGAGACTCGGCAAACCAGAGAATAGGGATTATAAAGAATGGACACTTCGCGTCGGGACCTTTGATGTAGCCGGACTGATTTCAATGACCTTCAAGCTAGCTAAAGCGTAAGATTCTGCTTTCTCCCTAGAGTTGGCGCTGACATCACACCAGCTAGCAGTCGACACAGCGGAAAGTACTCAAAATAAATAAATAATAAATCCTTCATTAACTGTAATGTCTAGACTCTAGAGTTCCTTTATAATGTGAGTTGAGACGTTGACCCCAACAACAATTAAAAATATGTAATGGTTTGATAGCGCTGAAAATGGAAAAACAAAACTCTTATGAGAAGTAAAACCATGTACCTATATTATATTATTATACAAATATTAAACGAATTCGATTCTTAATTTTATAATGTATTATATTATTTCATAATATAATGTATTATATCGGAAATATAAAATATTATTATTACAACTAGTTTGTCACTGAGAAATAAGTAAAAGCTGTTAACTTGAATTTATTTGAAGCAAAGCGTTACTGGATTATGCAATAAGGTAGGCGATGTTTGGATCCTGTCTCTCAACCAACGAGTTAGTCTCAACCTTCGAACATAAAATACTTCAATGATCGAAGGTCTCAACTCTATTCTCAATTATTATCTTAGCGTATGCTCGACTACACTACCTCTAGCGCTTGAAAGTGGAACTAACCGGTGGCGCACAGAGAAACAAAACACAGGAAAATTTGCACAGTGTCCATTCTTTATAATCCCTATTCGCTGGGCAAACGTAAACCGAACATAAGGCCTCTTACCGGTTTTCAATGGACTCGGCCTTTTCTAGTTTACGTGCTTCACTTCCACGTACTGTTGGGATGCCTATGGAGTACGGCGAATTTTCTAGTGTCTTGATATCCCTTCACATGTCCGAACATTGCACGACATTAATAGGATACAAGGGGAATGCCACAGAGAGAAAGCCGAAACATAAGTTTGAATTGTCTAACCCGGAAGAACAGGAAATGCTGACAAAGGCGGAATAAAGGAGAAAATGAGAACATGAAATCTGCAATAAAAACAATGGCAATTGGAATTAGGGTTACGGTGATAGTGTGAGGTCTTCTAAACAAGGAAATAATACATTAAATTTATGAAATGTATCCCATATTGAGATTTACAAGAATAACAATCCTTACTCAAACACTGAACACAGATCTCTGGTTACTTCGCCAAACCTTCTCTATAACCAGATGGCACTGCGTCGCGTGAGAAAATAAATTTTCGTGCAATTCTCAATTATATCTTATCTTAAAAAATCTCAATATACACAGGTGTAGAGTATTACGTAAAATTAGTTGTGTTTGCACAGAAATGTTCTGTTAAATAAGCGGCACACACGTAGTATTGAGGATAATGAATAATTAAGTATTTTCCTCTGGTGTAACACGAAGGCCACGCAAGAAAGTGTCTTTTTTTCACGTGGATCGGCAATAACTATCATATGTTAACCTGTTACTGAAACTAAATTGTTGAATTTTGAGAAGTATAAATTTGGTTTCATGACAAGTATGATTCACATTCAATATCTACGAGTAGGCCTATATTTAACAGGGAATTAAGCAAATTAATTGAAAACCATTTTTTTTAAATAAGTAATAAACCCTCCCTAGCTACCTATTAGAAACACAAATTGGTTATGAAAACGAAATGAGTTCAAATTATTTCTAATTTTTTCATGAAAAAATGTGAGCAGTATTTCTCCTCTTCACACATCTTTGTCTCTGAGAATAATAATAATAATAATAATAATAATAATAATAATAATAATAATAATAATAATAATAGACCACCTCTTTGGTGTAGGGGTCAGCATGCTGGTCTCTTACGCAGGGGGCCCGTGTTCGATTTCCGGTTGGGTTGAATTTCCCGATTGAGGTTTTTCAGGGTTTCCTCAACCGGAATACAAATGCCAGCAAATTCGGGCCACAACTTCCCTGAAAATCACCGGCCTCATTCATCACCGAAATCATATTCATAACTAATCAGTAATATACATATATATATATGTATATATATATATAATATATATATATTACTGATTATACAGTCGCCATCTAGTTCACAACAATAGAACCAGTCTCAACAATAGTACACAGGCCTTCGGATTTCAACCAAAGATTAACTCGCGATATGACCAAAGATGTTAAAGCGAGTATAAATAACAGCGAAAAAAAAATAAATGAATAATAATAATAATAATAGTAATAATAATAATAGTAATAATAATAATAATAATAATAATAATAATAATAATAATAATAGAAATTTGCTCAATGGGAATTTAAACATCCGAATATTTTACATTAAATAAAATTATAATTGAATCGATGATATGATAAAGGATAACATTCCATTAACAAAGTTTTCCAGAAAACATTCTACTTTGTTTCTGAAAGGTTTTAGAAAAAAATTTAGTATTAGTAATTTATATTATTATGAGAGGCAAATAATGTGCATTTAGTGAAATTGCTTATTTTTAACAATTAACACCAGAATTCTACTTTAAGTGTTGTGGAATATATTCCTTTTTAACCTCACTGAAATGAACAGAACTTTTCTCTTTAAAAAATTGAGACAAATGTATTATCACTTACAATAAGCACGTTGGAAATAACATTTCATAATATTTTGGTGGTGAAAGCAATATATTAGGCCTTTATGCTGTAATATCCAATAACATCTTCAAAAATGCTAGAAACTCTAAGGAGTCAGCATAAATTAGTCCTCTTCCTCAGTGTCTCCACTGACGTACTGCTGGAATGGGTTTCCTTGCGATGGGATACTAGTGGGTCAATTCAAAGCATCATCATAGTCACCATTCTTGCTTTATGCCTCCTAATACCTCTTCATCGCCTGTTACTGGCATCCTGCCGTTTGAAGCTGTGAAATTTGAGGCAGATTTACAGGTCTCTGGGAATGAGCCGCATACCTTCACGCCAGGAAATACAGAGAAACTGTCCGCTAGGTGTGTTATCCGCACTGAATAGGTCGCTCAATTGTTTTCTAGAGCCCTGCAGATTCGAGAGATGCCATTTCCAGTGAAGCATTGCTTCTGTTCGCCGGAATACGACCCAGGAGCAACTTCGGTTATTCAGATCGCTCTATGGAACACGATATCAAGCCATTGCACAATGAAATCGGCTGGATTTCTTCAATAACGCGCTCTGAAGCCCCGAGAAAGCTTAAACATCCTCCAATTTCATCTTTTCATAATATCCCGTCCCAGTGAAGTCAACTCTACAGTACAGAAATTTATCGCAGTTTCTCCGTTAGTGAATAATAATAATGATGATAATTTTATTTATTTATTTATTTACTTAATTTAATGTGCTGTACAACAGCCAGAGGCCAATTACAGTTCAGCACAGACAATATAACAAAAGCATTAGCAATAATTTACAATAAAAGTACAAAGAAATAATTACATTAATGGGAATTAATTAAAATGATAATTACAAATGAAAGAATGGAATCATAAATGAAGAATGGAATCATATAAAATAGTATTACAAAGATATACAAGATTATAATACAACGACAATAATGACACTTAATGGACGGGATAAAATGGATGACTAAACTGCATAGTATAATGAGATAAAAGTAATTGTATTTGAAAATGAAAGGATGGAATCAAGTAAATTAATAAATAACAAAATGATATAAAAGTTAGCGAGAATAATATTAAAATACATATTTAAACAAAAGATATAAATGAAAACTGATATAAAACTTCAAAATATATACTACACATTAAATGGATTAAATGGATCCAAGCTTGATCCATGCAAATTCGCATATTTTATACATCTGCAGACCGGAGAGAGAGAGATTTAGAATTTCAATTGTAAAACATTTTATGATATCTTAAACCCTTAGCAGGAATACGAAGACTGATATTGCTTAGGAAAGATTCACAATCAATATCACCCTTAAGAACTTTACAAAAAATAAGTAATCAAGATCTTGACGTCTGGCAAATAAACTACAGCAATTAAAATATTTTTGCAGTTAATCTCATATTTATAATCATCAGAATTAGGTAAAAATCTATAAGAACAAAGAGAAATAAATTTTCTTTGAATATTCTCAAGCTTAGCCGAGTCAGTGGAAGTAATAGAGTTCCATACTACAGATGCATACTCAAGCTTTGATCTGACCAATGTATAGTATAAAATTAACAAACACATAGGAGTAGAAAAAGAATAAGTTATAGATCTAATTAGACCAAGCATTCTTAATGAATGAGTATAAATATATTGCACATGATCATGGAAATATAATTTAGAATCAAGTAAGACACCAAGATCTCTAATAGTATCTTTCCTAGTAATTATGTCATTATTAAGGGTATAATTAAATTTTTGGGAAGTTGTTTTACGTGTGAAAGAAATTGCAAAAGTTTTGGATTGATTAATTTTCATTCCGTTTTCAACAGTCCAATAATAATAGTAATAATGATAATGATAATAATAATAATAATAATAATAATAATAATAATAATAATAATAATAATAATAATAATGAACAGCTACAGTAACCTACAAAAATATGTACCTTAAATCGTTTTACCACAAATTTGGAGCAATCTAAATTACTAATTTTTACTTCGCTTAGGAGTGGAGCGAAGAGAAAGAAGGGAATATTAGGGAAATAATGAGCGATGTAAGGGTTATAGAATAGAGAAAATAGAAATAGACAAAAATTAGGAGAAAATAGAAAAGAATGATTGAAAGTAGATAGATTTGAGAATAGAGAATAAAAAGTAATGCAAATTATTAAACAAAAACATATACAAAATTTGAAAGTAAAGCGAGAAATGAAAGGGTGATGGTCTAGGTATGAGAGAGAATAGAAGAGAATAGATAGGGAAGGATATATTGCAATTCAGATAAAATACGTACTATATTCTTCTCAGGGAAAGTCTAAAAATTTAATTCTGTCACGGATTTCGGGATTTTGGATCACTGTGCGATGGACTGAACAGCGAGATGGAAGACAGCTAATGGGATTAGGGTAGTTTTATTAAAGTATATTGCAAAAAAAAAATATGTGTAATGATTGTTAATGGTGGCACTGTTTACGTGAAAATGTGAGGTCCACCATTACATGTAAGAAATACTGTTACGAAATTTATATCATATCACATACAGAGTGGAAGTGAAATAGCCTCACAGATTTCCAGAGCCAATAGCTCATGTTGTATGTATAAAAAACTGTAATATCATAGTGGTAGGAAGTTCATAGTTTTTTTTCTCCAGAAAAAAAGTTTTTCCCAAATGTTTAACAATCTCTTATTGTAACTATTGCGGGTAGGATTGTGATTTTTATCCATATCGATTCGCGTAAATTTAATTAAAAAAACCCGTAAATTCAAGCCATTGCGCGAAGCGAGTGAGTGGCAACGTCTTGGCAGATAGCAGCTTACGTACGGAGACTCATAGAGTTCGTTGACCTCTTACATCTGTGTATCACAAGTAGTGTATGAGTAGGATGTTGCCGGACTGCTCAAACTTCAAACTTAATTTTCTAATTAACCGTTCATTTAATGGAATTATTGTTTGTGTTTTACCGTTTGAATAGTTTATCTTATGCTAAGAGAATTACTGTTCACTAAAATAGCTTGATTTATTCGACAAATATAAATACAGATTAACATTTTCGACAAGTTATTTTGTCATCTTCAGATCAATTAAATGTAGCAATAAATATGAACATATTACAGGAATAAAATTGCAAACAATCTTAAAAATTAAATACAGGGTGTATCTAAATTGGTGTCAAATATTTCGGGGACGTGTTCTTAACATCAAAACAATTAAAAAGTTAATAAGAACATGGGTCTGAAAACCATTCGTTAGGGAGTTATTAAAGGATTTGTCCCTTCATTGACCGCTGATTGTTTAATGGTTTTTTGTTTGTTTGTATTTTGTAGAGCAAAGAAATCAGAAGAAAATGTATTCTGTGAGTGAACAGAACGAAATGATTTGCATCATTTAATTGATGATGTGCTTCTGGACGTCATCCAACGAATGTGTTTTAACACGATGCTGCTCCAGCTCATTTCAGTCTGATAGTTCGTAATTTTTTTAATGATCGATTTCCCCAAAGATGTATTGGTCGAAGGGGATTCATTGCATGGCCTGTTCGATCGCCTGATTTGAATCCAATGGATTTCTTCGTCTGGGGACATTAAAGTTCCTGGTTTATGCGACTCCTGTAGTTAATGTTGATATTCTGAGAGCGTATCCAAATGTATTTCACGAAATACGAAACACTCCAGGAATTTTTAACAGAGCACGCCAAATCATGTAACGCAGGTTTAGGGGACACATCGAATCAGGAGGAAGCCACTCCGAGCAATTTTTGTAACATTAAATTTTGTCTTGTAACTCTGAAATAAATTATTTTGAGGCCAATGTTCATATGAACTTTTGTAGTGTTTTGGTGTTAGGAACATGTCTCCGAAATATTTGACACCAATTTAGATACACCTTACATGTAAATATGGTTAAAATGATTGTTGATAGGTAACAGGTTGTTTGGTATGTAACAGTGAAGAAATAAATTAGCTTCAATGAATAGACGGTTGTGACATGTAATTTAAGATATTTAACTGTTTGCTGATTTTGTTAACATTGTTTTATTTGTTCTTGCAACGAAAATTGTTAACGAAGTCTTCCACGAGGAAGGTCACTGCGGATTGTGTGTATCAATCGGGCCATTTGTAACTGCAAGTATTCAAATGAAAAAGAATTACTAATACTGTTAAATATTACCAATAATTAATAAATTTAATGTTTGAAATGTTTATAGGTGTACATACGAAACTTACGTGAAATGCTGGAAACTTCGGAGATATGTTTTTCAGTGGTGAAGCCTGACTGATAAACATAAGCACGCTTACAAAGCGTATGTAAAGATATTACGTCATAAGGGATGGGGCTGAGAGAAATGGTGGAGATTGAAGGTATTGATTATGGGGGGTTGTTAACGCTGGTGAATTTAAATAAATATACAGGGGGTTATGTACGTTTGGTACGTTTGGAATTTGCTCATTAAGAAATGATGTTCCTGAATAAATTCTTTTGCAATGTAATATTCGTCAGTAGTTTCTATTTTAGAACAATTATTTAAAATTTTACTACGGATAAGGTAACATTAATGTTAATAAGCTCGTGCTCTGTTTCAATAAGATGGAGTGCAAATTTCGATTTACTACGATTGTACTTAAAGTCGGATATATGTTCGTTGTATCGGGTTCGAAAGTTCCTTCGGGTTTGTCCTATGTACTTCATTGGGGAATTTTTATAGTTTACTTTGTATATTGGAAAATTTAGGTTAGTTATTAAGGGCCGTATTCATAGACATTTTTAGCGCGGGCTTTCGGTGGATTATCAGCGTTTTTCGTATTCATAAACCAGTGTTAGCGATAGGATATGATTTGAATTCTGTACAAGTAACCAGTGGATAGTCGGGGCTAGCTTAGTACGCTCGTAGCGCGTGCTGCGAACTGTCTATGAATAGCACCCTAAGTGAGTTGTTAATCAAATTATTTAGTTCATAAAATATGCCAATTTGCATGGGAACATTTTTAGAGCCTTTTAAAATATAGTTTTGTTTATTAGTAATTTACTGTCCTTGTTCTCAATTTTATTTATGTATGTTTTTCTTGATTTAAGATATTATTTTATTTATTCTTGCACCTTTCTATCTTCTGTTTGTGTATAATTAGTTCATTGTTTGTTTTTGGACTATTTTAATGTTCTAATTTCTTAAAAACTTATTAATTTTATTTGAGATTCTACCATAATTAGTCATGCTAAATCAGGTTTTATCATTTTTTGGGTTATGTCAGGAATTAAGTTGAAGTTTTTCTTATTTGGGATCGTTTTCCTATTTGTGAAAATATTTTCAACTGCTGATTTGGTGTAACCATTTTCTGACGCTACCTTTTAATTACAAAACCTAATATGGGTTTTCTATTCATTTACGTGTACTCTACCCAAATGCTGGGTAACTTTCTGTGCTGGACCCCGGACTCATTTCATCGGTATTATCACCTTCATATCATTCAGACGCTAAATAACCTAGATGTTGATACAGCGTCGTAAAATAACCCAAGAAAATAAAATGTACCCTACCGCCCCTTTCAATCTACAAGGTTATTTCACTTCCATCCTGTACATAGCCTATAAATAGTAAAATTAATATAGCATGACCTTCAAAATATGATATTATTCAAATACAGTTTATTGCTTTCTTTCGATATACAAATTAAAGCTAATTTAAGAACAGTGTTTTCAAGCTTTTAAAACTAGGCGATCTAGTTACGTAACCTTCATATGAGAAGCGACGAGAAATACACACTTTTAAAGAATAAAGTGCACGTTAAATGATTTTCTTATTAAGTACTTGTTTACCTTTTTTAAGACATACACATGCGTGCTTTACAGAGAGGAAAAAAAGAGAGGGAGGCAGACAATCAGCTTAACTGGGCAACATCGCATTGGCTACGCGTGGCCTTCAGACCCATATACTTGTATCGCTTGCTCTAATGCAGCCCTGAGGGCGAAGGAGAAGTACATGGGAACGGAGAAATTACCACCCATGTCCTCCTTTCCTTACACCGACTTATAAATAAACGCACAGCAAAGCTCTCTTTTATCTCCATTAGTTGTAGATTTCAGGAAGCCAGCGAGAGCTGAAAGTTCGTAAAAAGCTACGATAATAGTATCATAATGAAATAACGCTTGATATGTAATAATTAGACTTCGTTGAATTGCCACACGCAGCATGCAATCAGGTTGCCGATGTACGGTAGTATAGAGGAGGTGAGCGACCGCCTGGTCTCATAGTATAAGCAGTTCATGTTAAGAGTTGTTACCGGTCCAAATAGATAGAGCAGCTGCAGCTAATGTATACCTATGTAAGCACTTGTTTTTGCATTAATGTGGTTGAAATAGTTAAAGCTTAACATTTGTTCAATGCAGACAAGAATTCAATCAAACATACTACAATGAGAGTGTTGCTGTTCCAAATAATTGCCCTTGGGATACACTTACCCCCGCGGCCAGTCTTGATCCGTTGGGGAACGTGGTTGGATGCTGTTAATTATTATGCAGAACATTACGGCAAAATAATGGAGTAATTGATGCATTGGATATCACAGACAGTTCCGCTGTTGCAGCTGTAAAATCATTGCCTTCTGAACAGCTATTGGAAGATATTTTGTCCATTGATTCTAATTTTAAAATCGTGTCCAAAAGCATCATCCTGTTAGAATCGTCTAAACTACAACTCTCAGAAGCCCTTAATATAGTGGATAAAGTACCACAAACCGAGTCGACCTGGTTGGCAAGTTGGTATGGCGCTGGCCTTCTATGCCCAAGGTTGCGGGTTCGATCCCGGGCCAGGTCGATGGCATTTAAGTGTGCTTAAATGTGACAGGCTCGTGTCAGTAGATTTACTGTCATGTAAAAGTACTCCTGCGGGACAAAATTCCGGCACATCCGGCGACGCTGATATAACCTCCGCAGTTGCGAGCGTCGTTAAATAAAACATAACATTTTAACCACAAACCGTTATCCAAAATAACAATTCACTAATTTCAGAAAAAGTGAAATGTAAGTTGAGAAACATTATTGCTAAAAATTCTGCGTATTCACAACTTCTGAAGTTGGTGACTAAAAAGTAGTGACTTTCCGTTCTTCAAATATGTACGTATTACATCGTGTGATGTTGAACGTACATTTTCCCAAAATAAAAACTGTTTAAGTGACCATCGGAGGAGGTTAATTTGCAGTCGCTCAAAATGTATGTAACTTTTGACTGCAATGCACATATTCAAGGATGATGTGAGTATCTTATATTAAATTTTAAGAGTTAATATATCTCACTATAAAATAATTGTGTATTTACATGTTTACACATTTCCTACATCAATGATCATTCATTATATTTATTGAATGCAGAATACAGGTTTTATTGTAACCGCAGTATACTGCTCAGTGTTTACATTAGAGGCATACTTCATCCTTTGCACGTCTCCTTCTCATACAGTCTATACCGCATGCGCAGTAAAACTTGCGATTCTCGTGGCAATTCCACGAAGTCTAGTAATAATTATTTCCATATCAGCTTGGTACTTTGCATCAACAATAACTAGAGTTCGAAGTTTGGGCACATTTACTCTGAAGTTAAGTACACACAGAATAATACAGTGTTTACAAACCAGCTGGCACACATGTTAGTCGTATGGAGCAATATAGGCCAAACAAGGAAAAAAAATACATGTTCACCTGAAGGACAGACTTAAATATTACGTTGGTTGGAATACATCGCACTGTCGTCTCTAGGTTGTAGAAACGTAATATTATTCTAAGGGCTATAAACAGTTATACAGGCAATACTATTTAGAAGGATACTTTGTAGTACGTAATTGAGGCTATCAAGTGCAAAACTCGCCTTATCCAAAATTAAAAAAAAAAAGAGTTACATTTGTGATGTTGTATTTCTTGCAGCTCTCTATCTACTGATATAGTCGGTTTGTGCAAATCTTGTCTAATTCCTCTTCCATAGAGCTCAGAAAACTACTATCAAATGCAAAACTGTCCATATCCATAACGGTTTTTCCTGTTATCTGACAAATCACTTTACCTGGATAAGGCGAGTTTTGCATTTGATAGCCTCAATTATTAGAATATCAGAACACATACAATTTATAACTGTAGGCCAGCCGTGTCGAAAATATGACTCGCGAGCACATTGTGGCTCGCAATGATAGCTATGCATTTCTCTTTCCCAACCCCCACCCACTCACACACTGGAGTCAGACTCCATTCCATTTGTATTTGTCTCTGATCTGCGAGTAGCTTATCATGGCAATGTCTCTCTCGAAACCAGTACCTCTACAGAAACGAAAGTTTCAAGTAGGATGAGAGGACGCATTTTTTTGCTGCCAATATGATGAAAATATTGAATGTATGATTTGTTAAAATGTATTGCGAGGAAAACGGTTGTATAACATAAAACGGCATTATACTACATGTTACTGATGAAACATTAAAAGGTTAAGTGTTAATAATAATAATAATAATAATAATAATAATAATAATAATAATAATAATAATAATAATAATAATAATTATTATTATTATTATTATTATTATCTCTGTACGTCGATCTTTTTTCAGCAGATGTACGAATAATGCGGTTAGATCTTCAATTAGAGTTCACAGATTTACAATGTAGGCCTAATGTTAAATGAAAGCTAGATATAAAGACTTGACAAATGTTGAACTTTTCAAATCTTTGCCAAAAAATAAATATCCGAAGATTCGTTCTTTCACT
Organism: Periplaneta americana; assembly: GCF_040183065.1. Lineage (NCBI taxonomy): Eukaryota > Metazoa > Arthropoda > Insecta > Blattodea > Blattidae > Periplaneta > Periplaneta americana. Next base: position 45,384,674 of record NC_091124.1, read on the forward strand.
TACTCTGTTGAAGCCATGTTCGCTACAACTTACGTTTGTGAAAATTATTTTTAACAATGAAAATAGTAAAAACCAAATTTAGATCACGACTGACAGACAAATATCTTCGTGATCAACTACGACTGGCAGTATGTGACATAATTCCTGATTTTGAAACTCTGTCGCAGAGACATTCTGAAGATAATAAATTTTAGGTTGTGATAAGGTGTCCTATGTTTTCTTGTTCATTTCTTTCTTCGTTACACGTACTACACATTAGTTTGTAACATTGTACACTGTATAAAATTATATTTAAGTGCTTGACATAAGGAAAATGAAAATCCGTTAGTAAGTCAGACAGTTGCTTCACTTCCCCTTCGGGTGTCCGCCTCCCTCCATAGGTGATATGCACGTTGCAGGTTACACAGTGGCTCGGCGCACGATCACATTTTCGCCACGGCTGCTGTAGGCAGAGGCGACATAAACACAGTAATTATAAAACATAGGTCACAGAAGTAGACTTGTCTAAAACTACAGTAATTAGATGACTATGAAAGAAACAACATCTAGATTAAACATTTAGAAAACAGTATTTTCTATTTAATATAAAGCTAACCCGCGTATGAGTAAAACTTGTTACCAAGAAACAAAGATAATATTATATTTAAAATGAAAATAAGTGATGTATATGAAAGCTTTGTTGGTTAACTTGACAACAAAACAGGGTACACTAAGAATCAAATGAAGTACCGGTACCACAAATTCACAAGACACTTATTTAAAATATACAGTATGTTAAATATAATATTATATTAAAACTAATTTAAATTACATAGGCTATTCTAAATATCTCCTATTTCTAATTTGGATTTATACAGCATAAGTTTTAAATGTAGATACCTGTACTTCATGTCATTATACATTTTAGTCTATAATTAAGGCTGTGTTTTTTTCAGCATTTGTAACTCATTTTACCATTTCAAATAAAATTATTTATTTCCACTGTCAGCTTTTTTGTGGAAGGAATTTAATAATGTATATGTAAACATTTGTTCTAATTGAATTTCATTCTCGATATCGCAATGACTTCACGTAGTCCCAAATGTCCCAGCTTCAGTACTAGTACGTACGAAACCTTCAACCAGACCGGAAAAAGTAAACAAGCCCTAACCTGTTCCCCCACCTCTGTCCAACATTCCGCTATCAGTCAACTTGTATCTCCCTCATGGGGACTTGAACTTCGAAGTCTAGTTGTAACACACGCGTAGCTTGAAACAACTTTCCTTTATTTTATTAATTTCTGGGATAGGTCACTCTCTTTGAAAAGCCCAGGGGACTAACAAGTCGAGAAGAGAAGTACGTTTTCCCCATTTTCTTCTGTTTTTATTACCAGCAATTCTAGTTACATCAATGTTGCGTTTATAGTTGCATGGCGTTAGTCTATCTATAATAATTCCAATTATTGTACATATTTAAAAGAAGAAAACCGTGACTATAATAGTAATATGGGTTACAAGAGCGGTATGTTGAAGTTTCAATGTTCGAGGAAAAGTTTGAAAAGCGAAACGTAGTTGAGCTTTTTTAATTTCCGAGAATATGAAAACAAACATACCGCTCGTGTATCGTACATTATTTTATGCGAAGATCGTTTATTACATACCTGAAAGAGGAATTTCTAATTAGTTGCAATGAAATCTCCATCTTGGTTTCTGTTCAATGACGGCAATTTTGGAAAACAAAAATATCTCTCTTCAACATTGTTGCTATAAAATGTTTTCTGTGTTTACTATACTCCAGCAGGCCGTGATATACGTCTGTCTTCCCCCCCCCCCCAGTCCATAATTGCGAACTTAAAACAAACGGTATGGTTTTGTAATGATTTATTTTTCATTTTAATATTTTAACAATATTATTTATATAAAATATTGCAGTAATAACATCGGCATCTGGAATCTTGTTGATTTTTTCACGGCTTCCTTAATGTTACTTGCATCACGAATGCAGTAACTTTAGTGGAGTTGTAGAGTTTACTTAATTTTTGCAAATATTAAAAAACAATAATTAACAGTCCAATTTAGGTGAAATTGCAGTGGTAAGTTTCCAATTTATACTTATTACTATATTGAACGTCTCTAAAAATAATATGTTAAAAGCCTAACGCAGTAAAATCAATATGTCACTTAAGCGGTAAGAAGAGAGAAATTGTTGTGTGTGTTAGGTTGGGAATACTGAATGTGGAATTTTGACTTTCCGCGTATTGGTTTTGTGCGGAAACCAAGCAAATACGCACGATCTCGCTCAAAATAAGTTTTCTTTTCAACTCGCATGATTTTATCCCATTTTAATAAGAACTAATCAAAAGAAATAAATTAATCTCAAGCTACAGTTGGCAACTCGGAAGCGCTGACATTCTAAATACATCTTCAAATCCTATTTAAATACTATAGTACTTAATGCTACTCAAACTCACATGCAAATGGACAAGCAAATTTTTTGCTTGTTAACAATTTTGTCTGCTGGTTCATAAATTCTTGATGAAAATCTGAGAAGCCAAACTCGATGAAAATCTGCCAAGTTTGAACGAATATCACAAAATCCAACAACAATTATAGGCGCTAAATTTAGAATCAACTCCCCTAATAAGTACGGTTAACTTTGAAGTGTTGCTAACATCAGTAGTTTCATACAGTGCAAACAAAACGTGCAAAGAACATTTTATTGACTTTATGTGTATGTAACATATAAGTTATTTAATTGACTTTCAATATCAAACCTCTTTTCTTTTATTCTACTGTCGAGAAATGCTTAACATTTTTAAGCAGATGAGATTCTCAGGACTTTTTCATCGGCTGTTGCAATGAAGCAGATTTTAACAAAATTACCTCTGAAATTAGGGCTTCATATTTGTTAGAATTTGCTGCGAATTTCGATAACTAGCTCTTATAATGTTTTCATTATGTATACGTGAGAAGCTTATCATCACTTCGTTATTTGTGTATTTTCTGAAGAAAGTCATGACCATGCTACTGTAGAATAACCATAACGACAGCCCAAAATGTCCTCTTACATTTAAATTTGTTACACGTTCAGTTATAAATTTGTAAGTAACATATCCGAATCTATGGTGTCCTTCCAAAACAAACAACGCAAACTTACTAGGCACTTGGTCAGTAATTGAAACTCGTTTAGACATGGTTTCTTGTAAATAGTTTCCTTAATCTATCACAAAATATTTCAATATCCGGTAATTTCGTCACTATACAATTTTGTTATTCTAGGTTTAATTTGTAATTCTACGATAAATTATCTAGCTTCCATTAGACTGGTAATATTTTCGTACTTTGATTTTTATAGTAATTGTAATTGTGAATTTAATACCAATGACGACCTTATCTCTACCAGGTTAAGTAAATAAATACTACTACTAAAATACTACTACAAATTATTTTAGTTCACAAGCTTTGTGGAAATTGTAGCGCGATCGACTAGGAGCTTGACATACAATGCTTGACTTGGAATGGAATGGAAAAGAATGGAATTTCGGGAGAGGGGGCACTATGAACCAGTACTGCAACCTTTCACAATCTATTGCGTTAGCCCTCAAAGTAGGCATATTCCCAAACTCACAGCTATGAAATGCTATGGAATGACGACCAAATGGAGAATTGTTTGGCGGAATGTTGTAGATGCTTAATATGGGAATACGAAATAACCTCGAGAAAAATCCGAACTGCGATCTTGTCCGCCACAATTATCACTACAGATTTTTTAAAATGAAAAATGCCATGCCTGATCGGGACACGAACCCGGACCGCCTGCGTGACAGGCTGATGGTATAGCCACCGCAGTGTATTAGCTAAGGGGTATTCGGCAATAACTAAATTGAGGTATTAGGCCCAGGTCTGGTATAACGTGTCTAAATCAAAGATTCAATTTTCCAAAATTTATCTGATGAAGGATATGAAAAGTTGACTCTGGAACAAAGCTCATTCTGCACCAGTAGCATGATACTAAGGCTGAGATCAAATTGGAAAAGGTCCATGTCTCATCGCGATCCGTTGCAACATTTTCAACTAACACAAGGATATGTGACAAAGTTCTCCAAACGAATGTTTTGAAGTATGTTCCTGTTTTGTTCAATGATGGAAGCGAATATCTCTCCTCACTATCATTACGGTATACTTATTTCCTTATTCTTAGTTAAGATAATATCTTTAAATTTTAAAACTGCAGTATTCCTTGCTAGAAACAATTATGTTTATGTGGTGTCGACCGTAAGCTCACTTTTCATACTCGGAATACATTTTGTGTAATATTTTACTCAGTAATAAGTTTCGATAAATGACTTATTACGCTTTCATTGTGCCTTTAGTGGTATTATTTGATGTGCTCATAGCAGCATCATTAACAGCAGCAATAATCGTAGATTATTTAACGATGCTTTCAAATTCAGAGCATTTCAACATCGAAATACAAGATGGGCGAAAACTGGCAGATAAATTTTCCGTGAAGCTGTATCTCAAAGAATTGGTTCTTTCGCTGCCATAAATGTACAGCAGGGACATCTCAACTTTACTTCCCTCCCAGAGGAAGCCATGCTTTTTTCTTAAATACTTTTAAAATCCATTGCCCTCAGTCAAGTTTAAGTTCTCGAACCACGGATCGAATGTGAAAACTGATAAAGTATATTTGAAACAAGTTACCCATCGAATAAGCCTAGTAACGCCGAGGATACCGCCGAGGATACCGCCGAGGATACCGCCAATGACGACAGCGTATGGTTTTGTTAACTTTCTTGGACATAATTCTAGACAATTTATAATAAACTATTTCACCCACAAACAAGGCAGCAGCAAATATATATCCATATATAAGAACGGAGAAAGCAAATTTCATATGAGACAAGGTAAAAACAAAATAATCAGATTCTTCCTCGCTGAAATCGGTATCAGGAATACGTATATATCTGTACGAATCTTTCGCTCTTTTGATGAAATGTTCCATAATCCCAGATTCAAAGACTCGTCGTATTACCCTATTGAAGGAGTCTAAATATGGACTTCCTTTCGGGAGCAAAATTATATACGGATTTGTAAAATGTCGATCAGTCAAGAAACACAATTTAGTTTCCCTCCTTGGATATTTCACCATGGCGTAATACTCAATCCAGTATTCAAGGGTAACAGTCGAGTAGTTTCTGGTACTGAAAATTTCCTTTACACATTCTTCCAAACCATAACATTTTCTGAATTGTAAATTTGGGATATCATATGTAAGGCTTAGGAAGTGGCTATATAAACCTCTATCTAATGCAAAATTAAAGTGAGCATCAATGTACTCTTCTGTATTAGTCACCGCTTTCTCTAAACCGGGATCCACCAGAAAACTGATAAAGTATATTTGAAACAAGTTACCCATCGAATAAGCGTACCACACGCATAATATGAACAGTGTTCTAAGTACTGTCGTGCGAGGCATGTCTGTTACGGACACACCCAGGTGTACGGCCCACAAGTTGTATAAACAACTCCAGATAGTCATATAGGCTGACGATTCTCTTGAAGCAATAATTGTCCTCTTGTTCTTAGCTAATAAGAACATAATGAGTGTGAAGGATATAATTGTCACCAACATTGCCGCCCAAGAATAAGCGTCAAATATTTCACCAATTTTGTCAAGTCTTGAAACTGAACTTGGACAGGGAACAAATAATCTCTCAACAAAACTTATGATAGGTATTGTGTAGTCAAACACCAATTCAATTACTATGGTAATGGGCAAAAGTCCTATTCCCATCTCTGTTTCTGAAGTTATCATTTCCATGAACAATTTCTCTTTCTGCTTGTAATAGTGGTACCGGTATTCTAGATTTGGGCGGGAGTAAAAAATACTCAAATCAAGTTTTTCAGACACCAATTTTAGCAAATCAAATTCAGGTCCTCCTATATTATAATTTGTCTCGCCATTTGTATCTGTATAGTTACTTATCAACCAACTCACTGGTTGGTATATAACAGCGGAAACTCTAATTTTCCTACCACCAAATGAGAGAGGAATTTTATTAGGATACAAGACACGATGTCCATTAAATTCTCCCCCGTTAGTGGATAACCACTGATTCAGTAGTACGACATTTTCTATAGAAGTAGCTTCAACAGACTGGTATGGAAACCAAGTGTAAATATTAAAGATCGGAAAGCTTTTGTCTTGTATCTTCTTGCATTGATTATTGTTTTCACAATCTGATGGAATTATAGCAACAACATCAATTACGTTTATTTTATTGAACAGAGTTTCAAAAATTTGTATTACTAATTCTTTTGGATGGGTAGATACGAATGCTGGCAACACCAAAAGAAACTTTCCTCTCTGATACGAGTAAGATGCTTGTACCATGGCCATTACTTGATATTCAATTATCTCGATCAAGTTTGTTTCTTCATCATGAGGCCAAGCAAAAATAATATGATACTGGGGAATTTCGTCTCTGTACTTCAGTATGTATTCAAACTCTATACTTGGAACGTCATCCGAAGAAATATACACTTTTAAATTCCAGTGCATCTCTTCAGTTAAAAGTTTAAATACAAAACCAGTCATGGATATGTAGTCAGTATCAAATTCACTTGGAGTCAGTTTATGTGTGGGAAGCTCGGAATCTATCTCTGGCAGCGAGATCACTAGTCTCCCAGGTGAGAAATTCTGGACCGCAATTCTCTTGACACACAACGCCATTTGATACAGGTACTCAGCGAGGCCATTCCGGTGATCAGAATTTGCTGCCTGAATGAAGAAGATTGAAGTCACAATCCATATGGGAATACAGCCCATGTCTGAAAATTAAAACATCAGAGCATTTTATTATTTTACTAGTGTTAAGCATTGCGCATTTAATGACATTCTAAGCCATTAGGGAAAGAAAATCTAGTATGAGAATAGCTGCCCTTAAGGTAGACCTACTGTACATCACACATCGACTCTTAGGATAAAAATCCACAAATTTTGCTTAATGTCTTTCAAACTTCGGTGACATGATTTTTGGGAGTAAACTAAACAATTTATGTAACTCAAACTTGAAAATCGAATTTGGGAACCCAAAGATTTTTTTAGTTGATAAAATTTTGGACCGACCTATTTCCATTAGAAATTGCCCAGGGGTAAAACTTCATTTCGCCAAAATGATCCCCTATATTTGAAGATGTTACAAATTAAATATTATTTATTAATCTTGAACCATTGAAAAGATATGCCACATTACTCTATATAAGCACTTTAGGAAAAAATGTATATATTTTTATATTTTTCGGATGAAATAATTATTATAATCGATGGAAAATAATAATTTTAGTTTACAACATAACTACATGTTTAACTTTAATTTGGTACCTCAATAAAGTCTATTGTCCAATTGGAAATCTACTTTTTGTCCGTCGGAAGGATAATAAATATCGAAAAATATGAAATAGGAGAAAAGAGACACTGAAGATATAGAAAGTGTAGTGTACTTATATTATACTGTAAATGCCTAAATAATTATGAAGGTATTGAGATAATGAATACAATTTATATATTTTTGAAAATAGAAAAAACGACTTTCCAGATGAGGCAAAAATTTTATTTACCAAAATGTTGAAGAAATCTGATATTTCTAGAGTCGATGTATAATTTAAAGGGTTACCAATAGTTACATATTAGTCCATTATGAAAGACAATAATCAAACTACAATAAGAATAATTAAGATTTATAAATGAAAGATTAAATGAGTAATAACTACACTCGTAGGCCTATATGAAATGGCAGCTATCATCATTAAACATATACTTTCCTTCAATTTAAATTGGGTTGTACAATTATTATGCAAAATAAGTAACGAATCACATATAATTTGACAACCAATGTCTTGTAGCACACTAAGTTTCAATCCAAATCTTTTAAACACATTCATTGTAAATTTTGTGATTGCACCTCGAGCAACAAAAGAAACCCAAGACTTCCCAGTTATCAATACTATATTTCTTTCTTCAAGTAATCGCAACATGGTCCATAATGTTGCATCTTTTATTTTATCAACTTGTAGAATTTGATGTTAGCCTTTTCAAAACATATTGTGGGATCCTCGTTAGATGACCACAATGTCTGCTCTTTTAAATGATCCAGTGGTAGAAGTGCTGGCCACTGCTGAAGCAATTGGTAAAGTAACTCCTCACTCTGTGGTGCTTGTTATTCCGGAGAAGGTCTTCTTGACGGCAAAAACCAAGCACATGAGGGAGGGTTTGTGTATCATTGCTTACTCTGCAATGGGTTACTTGGCTTCTACCAGGAATATTTCGTACTGCAGCTACGTTGCAAATTATTTTATCGCATTGGTTTACTGAGAGGTAGAGAGTCCTTTCTTACACTTAACAATATTGTACAGTTACTATTATTGTGGAAAGAAGTGCTAACTAAAGGACTAAATAAGTAGTAATCTTGACCATAATTTAAGTGAATGTGGGTATGTATGCAATGTATGTATGTATGTATGTATGTATGTATGTATGTATGTATGTATGTATGTATGTATGTATGTATGTATGTATGTATGTATGTATGTATGTATGTATGTATGTATGTATGTATATTATACAGGGTGATTTACGAGAAGTTACCGCCACTTACGGAGCATATTTCTGTAGATAATCTCAGCAAAAACTGTCATGTAAACATGTGTCCTATTCTCAATATTTCCGGAGCTACACTAATTTTAATTTGTTAAAAATTACCTTTAAGGTCCATTCACAATGAAAATTAAACATAACCGTAACATAAACACAGAAGTTTGCGCCCAGGCTACCAAATGGGATCATTCACAATGATTCACATAAGCATTGACATAAACATTACCGTAAGACGTTAACATGGAAGTTTGCAAACTCCAAACTTTCATGCTTATGCTTACGTGATTTGCAAACAGAACACAATCGTGGAGCGCTGAAGTATACGGACAGAATACGAGGAAATGGCGTCGTTGTTATGTTTCCATGGTTATCAAGTATGTTTGCTGTTATGTTTATGTTCCCATCGTGAATGATGGTATGACTTCTTGATTCTACTGTAACGTTAAGTTAACGCTTACGTTATGTTTAATTTTCATTGTGAATGAGCCTTTATTCTTTAGTTTTAAGGGTAAAAGAATGTTACTAGAGAATGAACAATGCAATATACTTTGCATACTTTCACTCGGTAATGAGTTTTGGAATAATATTCTGGGGAAATTCCACAGATAGTAACAGTATATTCCTATTACAAAAAAGAGTAATTAGAATAATAGTAGGTCCCAAATCTAGGGAATCTTGTAGGACTATTTAAAAAAAACTACAAATAATGCCCATGGCTTCTCAGTATATCTTTTCATTAATAATCTTCCTCTTATGTAATCGTGAAAACTTTGTAACTAATTCAACAGTTCATAGCATAAATACACGTCAAAAAATGACTTTCATACTCTATCGGCAAGTCTATCATGCTATCAAAAAGGAGTGCGTTATATGGCAGTAAAATTTTTAATAGCCTCCCTATCGATATAAATAATGAAACTCAAAACATAAGATTATTTAGGGCCAAATTCAAAGAAGTACCTAATTTCTTACGCTTTCTATTCTGTAGGTGAATTCATGTCATTCAATAACGCTTCATGAAATTGATACTAAAACTTTGTGTTGTGCTACTAGACTATATTGTAAATGTCGTATGTATATATTTGATCTAGACTGTGACTATAAATTAAGACTTAATAATAGTATTAAGTTTTTTGACTTGTTCCACATTCTAGCTGTGAAGCAATGTATGAATACCATGGAATGTTAATAAATACAATACAATACAAAACTATTTAGAAGTACTGTATACTTTCTTCAATTGGCTAGTATTCTGAGGCTAAAAATGGATTGTTTATATCTTAGTTACTTTGCACAGATTTTTTTTTCAATTTGAAACTAAAAATTACATTATTCTTACACACTTATCACAACAATTGTTTAAGACCACACCATATCTAGCAACTTGATTTGTTACTGTTCAATTTTGCACCCTAATGTACATTCTTAAAGAATTTAGAAGAATGACGTCATTTGTAAGAATTGTTCTGAAAAATCGTATGAAAAATGTAATTTTCTAGTTAAAGATTGGAAAAAAAAAACCTCAGTACGAAGCAACTATGGAAATAACAACACATTTTTATCTTGAGAATATTAGCCAATTAAAGAAATTATACTTCTAAATAGTTAATTCTCTTCAAATTAGAGTAATGTATGTATTTATGTATACATGGTTGTACGAATAATGCAAGTTACTCTGCTTTTCTTTTATGTATCTTACGCAGGCCTACTTAAGTTCCATATCAACTATAAGTACTTACCCATTACTTCGGTTGATAAATGTCGGGGAAACTAGAATGATTGGATCATAGTACAGAACACGTCTCCGAATCAGTGACAAAATAACTGCTTCCCTGTTGCTTGAAATTCACACCAGAAAAGCGTCCTGGTATAATAAGGGATGACAGCAAACAGCAGCGCTCTGTACAAATCTGGAAGTTTAGAAGAAAAGCTGAGAAAGAAAATTATGACAGAAGCCTTGCATACCTTGTGTTCACTTTCAAGTGGGATCTATTTTTGTATCTATTTGACCGTGAGTATGGAGCGAGTTTAATCCTTGAAGCATATGTAACTTATTTAACAAACAAAACACAAGAATGATTCAGTTAGGCTCAACGAAAAACAAGTGCCGGACACTCCCATTTTAAAATGAACACACGATATAACCCTACAGTAACAATCTAGTAGAACAGTTCAGATAGCGCCATAAATTTGTAACTATGTGTATTAATAACACATTATGATGATGATGTTGATGATGATGATTTTAATGATCTTCGAATTACACTTTCATTGTAGGGGCGTTTACTTCTGCGAATGCCGCTGCTGAAGTAGCTAGCAGTTTGTGATTTTTGATAAAATTGTGGGTATCGTAATTGATGTTATATACTTACATACATAATGTATTTTATGCTCGACCATGCCGAAATGTAGTAATTATACACCTGGTAGCAGACTTTTAATGCATGTCATTAAAGTGCACCTACTCATTAAAGGTCAGGTCTTTCAGCCAATGACGACTCAGGTTACAACTGTTCAGCCAATGACAGGTCTGCTTTCTACCGTTATAAAATCGCAAGTATCGATTATTCTCGGATATGCAATCGAAAGAGAATTAGCGAAAAGTCACGGAGGCTGGAAATCCAATACTGTCGCAGAAGGTTATGTTCTGTTACTATAATAATTAGCGTTAATTGTAAATAATATTTAAATAAATTCAATTTGTCATCTCGTTTTTCAATGTCTAATTTAATTTCAGTGTTATCTCTGTAGGTTCTTATGGCCTAGCAAGGTCAATATGGACATCTGTTCCTCGGAAAAAATCAATACTTTCGCGTCTGTGCACATCTCACAACATACGGGACATTGGTCAAGGTCAGATACAAAGAAAATTAATAATATCAAGTTAGAAATATGGTCGAGCATAAAAAGTCGTATGAAACTCGCCTATAATGGTAATTAAGAAGCTCGTATGAAAATTATGAAACTCGCTTGCGCTCGTTTCATAAATATCCATACTCGCTTCTTAATTACCTTCATTATAGGCTCGTTGCATAATGTACTATTAATCAGAATCATGATATAGAATTCACCTCGCATACAACAATATTCTTGTAGTTATTGAATATTAGTTAGCAAGTCATACTTATTTTATTATAGAATAGAAATAAGTAATGAGTTTAAACTCTTATCCTCAGGGATTATCCTGAAGCTAACAAGCAAACATTCCGATGGGGCAGATGAAAAAGTTAAATTTTTTCCTTCCACCATCTTAACACAGTAATGTCGAAAGAAGTGCTTATACAAATTTTGGGGACTCGACCGCAATTACGACGCTCTCCAGAAAGTGATTTACCCTGGGGCTGTTTACAGAAAAAAGTACAATTACATGGAAAGGTTTATTGAAACAGATACAGCAATTGTTGCGCTATTTGTCAACATATTTTCACTGGAATTGAGACATTTTGTCATTCAATGAGATCAACAACTTTTGTATCCTTGTGTCATAGAAGTCAGCCGCCTGAGATTGGAACCAGCGTTTGACAGCCGTCTGCACCTCTCTGTCGATTCCATGATATGACAATTGTCTCAATTCCGGTGGGGAATATGTTGAAAAATATCTGCACAATTGCTGTGTCCGTTAATACAAATTGTGCCAATGAAATTGTGTTTTCTTTCTGTTAACGGTCCCTGGCGAACTTATTCTTTTACGGCCGTCGTAATTGCGATTGAATGGCCAAATTTTGTATAAACACTTCTTTTGACACTATTAACATGGTAAAAGAAAAAACAATAACTTTTAAATCTGTCTCCATCAGAATGTTTGCTTGTAAGTGGAACTTTGGGCCCTTTTGCAAGTTTTAACAATACAATTAGACAAGGAACCTTCTACCAAGCAGAAATTATTCGCCTGCGCCTCTTGATAATTACGATTCCGAAATATGCAAATAACTGCAACTATATTGATAATGGTCTGTGAATACTTACGTCTCTTCAAGGAAAAATTTGAATATGCTCTGACATGAGTGGCTTCTGAATGATTCTTTGCTTAGGTTATGATTGGCTTTATAATGAATAATATGATTGTCAGTTGTCATAGCAACGAGTAAACATTTCCCTACATAATTGCTTTGCGTGTCTCGAAGTGACAACACATATTATTTTGCAAGACGTCTTTGTTCATTTGATACAGATATTATTGAATTATATTATATATTGTCTTGTAATAAGGAATGTACGCATAAACGAACAATTACGTGTACTGTACGGTAAGAAAGGCATAAGTCTCAAATTGCTAGTTTTGAGTACAGCACAACAAAGATTGATATGAGGACGAATATCATTATGATGGGTTGGAAATCTGACGCTCCACATTATTATCGAAGAAGACAGACATAGGTATATTCTGAAATGAAATTAATTTCGGGAGGGGGTACTATGAGCCAGCACTGCAACCTTATACGATCTATTGCGCTAACCCTCAACATAGGCTCATTCCCAAACTCACACCGCCTCACTACACTACTTTAGATAAATATGAATACAGAGTGATTAATTTGCCACACGTTTTGACTACAAACTAAATATAAGGATGTGCGCAGAATTACTTACTCGCCACTATCTTTCTTTCCAAACTATGGATTAGAATGTATACAAAATGATTCACTTGCTACTTTCATTCGAAACTATCGATAAGAATGTATACAAAATGATTCACTTGCTAATTCCTTTCATTCCAAATTATCGATAAGAATGTATACAAAATGATTCACTTGCCACTTCTTTCCATTCCAACTGTCGATAAGAATGTATACAAAATGATTCACTTGCTAATTCCTTTCATTCCAAATTATCGATAAGAATGTATACAAAATGATTCACTTGCCACTTCTTTCCATTCCAACTGTCGATAAGAATGTATACAAAATAATTCACTTGCTACTTCCTTTCATTCCAAATTATCGATAGGAATGTATACAGAATGATTCACTTGCTACTTCCTTTCATTTCAAACTACCGATAAGAATGTATAAAAAAATGATTCACTTGCTACTTCCTTTCATTTCTAACTACCGATAAGAATGTATACAAAATGATTCACTTGCTTCTTCTTTTCATTCCAAACTATCGATAAGAATGTAAACAAAATGATTCACGTGCCATTTCCTTTCATTCCAAACTACCGATAGCAATGTATACAAAATGATTCACTTGCTACTTATTTCATTCCAAACTATCGATAAGAATGTAAACATAATGATTCACTTGCCATTTCCTTTCATTCCAAACTATCGACAAGAATGTATACAAAATGATTCACTTGCTACTTTTTGCTTTCCAAACTATCGAAGAGAATGAATACAGAATGATTCACTTGCTACTTCCTTTCGTTCCAAACTATCGATGACAATGTATACAAAACGATTCACTTGCTACTTCCTTTCATTCCAAACTATCGATAAGAATGTATACAAAATCATTCACTTGCCACTTGTGCTTTCATTCAAAACTATCGATAAGAATGCATACAGATTGATTCATTTGCCACTTGCTTTTATTCCAAACTATCGATAAGAATGTATACAATATGATTCATTTGCTACTTCTTTCATTCCAAACTATCGAAGAGAATGAATACAGAATGATTCATTTGCGACTTTTTTTTATTCTAGACTGTCGATGACGATGTATAAAAATTATTCACTTGCCACTTTATTTCATTCCAAACTATCTAAAAGAATCAATACAGAATTATTCATTTGTTGCTTATTTCATTCCAGACTATCGATAAGGATGCATACACTAGTATCTTTATATGCTGTAATTTATAGTGACACCAGATGCTTGCGCGAGGCGACGGAGAGATTCCAATGGAGTTTGTTTCAATCTTTCCCATATTTCATCCAGTTTTTCCTCCGTAGACTTAGTACACGCAGTGGTCTTTTGCTACTTTTTTTCAATACTGACCTCGTTTCTCTAACTTGATTAACGAGATTGCGTATGGTGTTGCTTTATGAAACGGTAACATTAGGATATATTCTGCCAGTCTCCTTTTTACCTTTCTACAATTACTCTTTTTCAGATAAGTCTGTACATGAAAATCCTTTGCTCCAATGCAAATATCTGTTGTATCATGTGAGCAAAAATCTAAAAACTTCACTAACACAATCAGAAGAATAACACGTAATCTAACGTCAACAAATCACTTCTAAATCTAAACACTTCACTACGACAATCTAACGTCAGCACAACCACTCCTACAGAGATAAAGAAATGACTGCCGAGTATGTAGGAGATCGTTTGCCGCGTGTAGCTAGGCCTTCGTCCGGTCGACCTACAGTATCGGCCTGTTAGGGGAGCACTAGTGCATGTGGGGCTTTAAATTCTATTTGCGTTTCGTGTATTTAATAGATAAGTATAAGTTCAAATTTAATAATTTCGGGTATTGTTTTCCGAAAAAAGTTTATATACGTTAGTGTTAGGCCGACAGGCTTGTGCTATACATGAAAATGCCAAATAAAAGTCTCAGTTATACCGAAACACTTTTGCTTGTAGACAAACAAAATTCGTAGACTTAATAAGAGTGAGGACGAGTGGAGAATCGTTTACGAAACAACAATTCAAACATTTCAGCGATTCTAGCAAGAGAAACTAGCATCGAACGCTTTGAGCAACTTGCCTGTATGAGAGTTCGAATTTGCCAGGCAAGAGAAACGGAAAAGAACACTGAACATTCTCAGAGAATTAAGAGGTTAGGTACAGCTTACAGCAGTAAAATTTTTGGAAATATTCAACATTTTTTTCCTCCATTACTGCATCTCGTACAATAATGAAAATTGGTATGTGTAAAACACTGTCGTTCTGCTATATGACAGAAATTATTCTTACCATTAAAAAAAATTATTTCGATTTTTTTTTCAAAATTCAAAATGGTGGCACTTCACTGTATAGTGAGGAAGCGTTTCCCTCATAACTCATAAACTCGTTAATTTTTTATGTTCTCTCACTTTTATTTTATTGCTGAAGCTCATGTTCACAACATCGTGCTCTTTCAACTATATTCCTTAATAAATAATATATATATATTTTTTTTGTATTTAGTGTTAGACGATAATACTGATATTTGACCATTTTTAAATGAATTTATTTTTTATCAGACAATCTATCAAAGTAGAGAAGTGATTTTGCATCATATCGTAGATATGACATGCATTAATTCACACAAAAAATTTCATCACAGAATTTTGGATAGTTTTTAGTTATGTTGGAAAAGCTTCATCACTCCACAGTGAACTGAATTTTGAAAAATAAAAATGTAAATAATTTTTTTAATACGTAAAAATATTATTTTCATCCTATAGCAGAAGGACAATGTTTTATTCACACTGATTTTCAATATTGTACAAGATAAAGTAGTGGAGGAAAGGAATGTTGAATATTTCCAACAACGACATTAGAACTGGAGAACGTAGTCGAGAGTTAATACGCAGTAATAGTACTGTTTATGTTAGGAATTAAATATCGATTATGCTCATTTTAATGGTATTGAGAGAGGTGAAATGTATGGAATTTATGTAATAAATGCAAAGCAAAAAGTAGCATAATGAGCCAAACGAATTATTTCGTTGTAGGAAAAGCTGTTCTTCGTGAGAGTCAAGAACTTCCACAACCAATTAAAAACTTGCTTGTAAGTAGTAGTATATCCGTTATCAACACACGTTTTAAATAATATAAAATATAAAACAATACAACACCTAATCCCAAGTGATATCGTTTTGTGCAAAAAAAAAAATACGCAAAAACTTCTTCCAGCTGAGAATAACAACTCTCACTTCTGACAAATATATTCTGTTTTAGACTCTCACCAATTATCTCTTAAGTCTAATATATTACCAACTTTAAAAGTACGAGTAGGATTAGTTAAACAACTTGAGAAAGTATTGCATGGTAATAACTAATAAGTTACATTCATAGCTTGAATACAACTTTGAAAAATAATTCAGCAGCAAACTTATAATAAACTAATTATTCACAAAGTAATAACAAAGCTGTATTTAAAAATATAACAGATTTAAGTAAATTATTAAACAAGTACAGCGAAGCGCACGGGTATGATTAGTAAACAAAATAAAAGTCAAGGTCTTCAAAGGAATTCTCCTTTAAGGTCGAAAATAGTGATTGACAAAATTTAAGTTGTAAGTTCAGTAATTACAGTAATATATAACTGTGATACATACATACAACAAATATTTCTATTGATTTGTGCAACTATAGACATAAGTTTTAGAGATAAAACTAAAATATAATTGTATTAAGTGATGGCTGCTCTATGGAAGTGAAAACTAGGTCACAAATACGCAAGCTATTAAACTGCAGAAAAAAAATTCTTACAAAAATTTAAAGGCTATACAATGACAGGACCCAAAATAAAGAGAAATAAGAAATTATCTACAAGCAGATTGCTTGCAGGACAAAATAACTTATAGACAGAACTCGTATGATCTTGTATTAAGCTTGGATGATGGTAGAATACTAAAACCAGGACTACAATATAGATCAAGAGGACACAGAGATCAAGCAAGTGCAAGGAAGACAATGGACAGACTTGTGATGCCGGAACAAGCCATAGTCTATATGCCTATACATGAAGTGTAGACGGTGGTGGTGGTGGTGGTGGTGGTGGTGGTGGTGGTGGTGGTGGTGGTGGTGGTGGTGACTGGAGGCTGAGTGGAAATTATAGCCTTGGTGGTAGTTTTGACAATGAGAATGAATCCGTCGTCATCCGGAATTGATTACAGTATCGTCCAGTCCTTAGTGAGTTCTACCAACTGAACTCTCCAGCCGCCCCACCATTGTTACGACTCCAAAATATATAAATAACTATAACTGTTCTGGCGATTAATTTGAATACTTACGTCTATTGAAGAAACAATTTGAATTTGATATACCTCGAGTGACTATTGATGCGCTTCTATGCATCTCATTTGATTGTTTTAATGAATAACGTGACTGGTAGTTGTCATGGCAACGAGTAAACATTTCGGGACTTAATTGCTTTCAGTATGTCACGAAATCACGAAAATTATTTCTGAAATTGCCCTTGTTTACTTCACGTAGATGTTACTGAATTATTTATGCGCTGTTCTCGTATAACGATATTTTACACGAACGAGATGTACGGAGTAAATAATATCATGAATATTGGAAATAAAGTAATAACTAGGCACCTTACTTTGTCCCAGATGACTGTGAGATTAATATTACTGAAGTTTTGAAGTGGATGACGCAAGTATCTTGTAAGCAAAGTACTTCACTGATGGCTCACGCGTCTCTTCTTTGGTAAAGTGTGGCAGAACAAAATATGGGCCACTTTAACAAGTACACTAATATATATATATATATATATATATATGTATATATATATATATATAATTTACATTATTAACACAAAGTGGGCGTACATCACATTTTTTACGTCACTACGTATGGTTGGTTGGTTGATTGATTGTTTGTTTGATTGATTTTTGATTGATTGATGTGTACGTGTACACCTGGAAAGCACTATATTTCTCTATGCGTATTCTGAAGAAATCTAACCGAAAGTCAAAAGATTTAGCGTACAAAACCCTTGTTCGCCCAATTATGGAAAATGGAGCAGTAGATTGGGATCCGTACAGACAAAACCAAATCGATTCGATAGATATGGTTCAACGCAAGGCAGCAGAATATGTCAAAATGGGGAAGGGACATGCTGAAGAGATAGTAAAAGACTTAGGGTAGGAATTTCTCAAATCAAGGCGACGAAAAACCAGACTGACCGCATTGTTTAAGGCACAAATGGGACACAAAGCATGGACCGACATCAGTGCTAGATCAGTGACACCATTACACTTAGGCAGGGCTGATCATATTAGGAAGTTTAAATGCAGAAAACAAAGAACGGACGTGGCAAAATTTTCCTTTGTTAACCGCACAATACTAGACTGGAACAGCTTACCTGCGGCAATCTTTCAGGGTGTTCCTCTCAAAATCAATACATTTAAGAAAAGGTTGAGAAGATTAGACTGATAATGTAGTTGTAGGTGCAGTGTAATTATCTCAGTTGTGTCATATAATTAATTAAATTGATATGTAATTAATTATCGCTGTACGTTCAACTGCACACTAATGCAATGTAAACATCACAACAGCTGATCAGTTGGGAGTACTAGGCCAACTGTCTGCCGTCCGGACAGCGATGCCAGATTTTTAGACCTTCTGTACGTGACTCGACAATCAATGTTTCCAATGTTTCTTCAATCGATTAATTCGAAATCTGAGAATTTTACGATTAAAATACTGCATGAACATAACAAACGTTCTCTTCGTTGTTATACAAGAAATTAAACCGTATTTTAAACAGTATTCGTAAAATTCGCGATCGAAATGTCGGGATAAAACTATTAGTTCTTCATAAACCTCGCAAAAACGAGCAAAATGGTATTATACTTTTTTGTTCGGTATATTTCAAGGAATCACATCCTACAATTATGTAGGCCTACTACCTTACCTTCCACCCTGTACATACATATACCTGATAGTTTAAAGATCCAAGACATTGGTATGAAGACTTTCATACTACAGCTGAATTATGCGCCATGTCTTGGCAGATGTTTTGCGGAGATACTCAAGGGTAACTTCGTAGAAGGCATATTCCACAGCTGGTCGTTGTGTTATAACAGTGATTTCTTGGTGAACCCCAGAGAGCATTATCAGGTGTTGCGAGGTCGAGACTTCGTAGAGGCCTGGAAAAAGGAGCTTGTTCATCTGGAGATCCTCTTCCAATCCACCGGTTGGGAAAGGTTGTATTCAGGTATAGGCGCACTCGCAATTGAAGTGTGCTGACGCTTCGTCTTGTTGCAGGGCGACAGTGTCTTCGATAACAGCTTGTTGCAATTGTACCACCAACCTGTCACTGAGCATGTTCTGGTAGGTTGGCCCATTAACGGAATCTTGGAAGAATAAAGGGCTGAAAATCTGTGTTGCACTCAGTCCAGCCCACACCATGACGTGGGTGGATTTCTCTCCACTTCTTTATAAAATAATGGATTTTCTTTACCCCAAAAGACGATGTTTCATGAATGCATGCTCCGGTGGATAGCACATTCGTCTGTAAAGAGAACATTATCACGGGAAAGTTGCGTACAGAAAGTTTTAAGAAACGTCCCATATGCCGCTTTACGTGCTTACGTATCAGCATCACTTAATTCATTGACTTGGAATGGATGGAAATACTTGAGCTTTATATCAACTTTCATGTGTTTCATCCTTGTCGAATGAGGAACGCCAACCTCTACAGATCTCCTCCGAGTAGATTTCAAGGGATACCTTTTCACTTATGCCTCAACAGCGTGACATGTTTCCCTTCTCGTTGTCGACATTCCTCTTCTGGAACAGTCTTTCACACTTCAAGTTGCGAATGCATGTCTTTTCCACCTCAATATTGTTGTTTCCTTGCCGGTTAAATGCCAAAACGGTCACGAAATGACGTCTTTCATGAAGCCAAACCGCTGTCGCTAAATTTTGTCCGATGGTAAACGGACTCTGGTCAGCCTTGTTTGTTTATAACTGCACGGTTACTATGGTAGCATAGTCTAGTATATACAGTCACGAAGATTGAGTTCTGAGGGTGCTAGGAACAATAGACTGTGCAGGTACTATTTCGCATTGTCCGCAATGAGTCGAAATTAGTGATCCTAGTGGTTAGCAACTATTTGTGGATGCATATTTACTATGTAACTAGCTTCGTGACTGTATATATTAGACTGTGATGGTAGTATGACACTAATATAAACATGGGGGTACCAATATTCATATTCAACATTCTCAAAGTAAGAGAAATACGAATACATGAGGTGTACGCTCACTTTGTGACCTCCAGTAGACCTACACTAGATGTCGCTATTCTTACGCTATAATAACGAATGTAGGCACACATTGATAAAACATTAACGGTGTATATTAAGCTTATTTCTTTGTCCCTACAAATTGATTTTTCTCGCCTTTCCTCCGGGTTTCCTCATTTTGGTGGTTGTTCAAAGGAAAAGTGACTTGTGTCCACAGTGTTCTGTATTGCAATGCAAGGTATTTTATTTCATAATACTTTGGCCTATATATTGTCGGACCATCGGATCTGTGCCCCTTCAGCGCTGTCGTCGTTCTTGGAAAAGTTAACGCCTGTACTCACTCCATTCCACCCGCTTTCCTCCCATCACGTTAAACAGCAGGCCACGAACCTTGGCGAATAGGGATGTTGCCAAACTTCCGTCAAACGGTGTCATAAATAACTGGTCCTCCATGCTACAATATTATTTCTTTCAATCAAAATACATCTTGTATTTCAACATTTTTTAAACCTAAATCCCATGTCTCGAATCACTTTCCGTAATTTTTCTCTCCAACCTTGGAAATTATTACTTTTCAGTGATTTATTCAATGTTGAAACTTCTTTCTGAACGGCATAAAATTCTTGTATCTTTCTTCTTAAAATACATCCGTTCATATCATCTACAATAATTAAAAGTTCCCTTGGTCTGTTCTTCTCTGGTGATTCTAGGTATTCATCTCCTGCACAGACTCCCTCTCTCCTGATTTTCTTTATTAGGAGTTCTGCGCTGTCTATATAAATTACATAAAATGTTGTATTATTAGTATTAGTTAAGTAAATGATTTTAATAGATAATCAATTGAAATAAAATAAGCCTCACATGTCATATCAGTTGCCTCATTTATAGGAAACAGATATTGACCTGTTTGCTTCTCTTCATCATAAAATGCTATTACGTACTTAATAATATTTCTTTCACCACTCCGTGCTACAATATTCATGTTGAGTTGACAACACTGGACTGCAAGTGCAAATATTGTAAACTGTCCCGCAAGAAGGGAAAAATTGTGAGTAGTGGGGGACAGAAAGGGAGAGAGATACAAAAGAGGCAGATAGGAATGCAGGGAGAGAAATAAATTACCGAGGCTGAGAAGGAATTAGAGTTCAGTTCGCATATCTTACGGGGGCACAGATCCGATGGTTCGACTATACCTAATTTGTAAATTGTGTACAGTACAATATTTTAAATAAGCTTTAATGAATGTAAGTCTTCAATCTTCATAATAGTGCTATAATAGTGAAATTGGTGTATTTTATCGTACATAGTGTAAAGGGATGTCAGACATTGACTACTTTCAAAACCTGATTGTCAAAAATATTACTTTTCGTCTCTAGAATATGGTATTTCTTCAAAATAAATACTACTTCTGTAGAATATTTATTTTTAGTAACTTGTCAATTTTCCTTCATTATTTTAATCATTCCTGCGATCCCAATTCTCTTATTTAACACTAAATTGTACCTGTAATTGTTTAACTCGTAGAATTACAAATAACTAAACGTACCTGTATTCTTCTCTTACAGTGCGTTCGTAGCTCGGCCGGGCCGTTCCGTTCTCACCATCACCAATTCCATCGACACTAGATAACGATGATTTGATAAAGCATCTATAAAAAAACGGATTATGAATACGAAATGGTTTAGAAATGACGGGAATTCAATGTTCATACAAATCTTCTAGTTTTTTGTTTTTTAGTTGGGTTATTTAACGACGCAGAACTGTCCGGACTAGCTACGAACGTACTGTATTATTATCATTGATTTTATATTATTATTATTATTATTATTACTATTATTATTATTATTATTATTATCATTACTGACCACTAAGTATGGATTTCTGTAATTCTTCTTTACATGCATGAATATTGATATTTTTAGATCTTCTTCCTAGCAGGATAAAATTATTAATTTTTATCTCAGTTGTAATCTTCTTAATCTTTAGATGAGGGTAACTATTTATCAGTTATTCGTTTAATAATAATATTGTAGAAAAACTGATTCAATATTATGTGTCAACGAACTGTTAAACTCCAGTAATTAACGTGCCTTAAATCATAGCCAGGAAGAGAAAGACGAGAAAAATAATTGTAATGAAGTCAGCTACCTAATGGGGTTTCAAATATATCATGCTGTAAAGTCTTTTAATAGAATACTGTAGAATTTCTCAAAATTGGAATGATTGAAATAGCTTAAATAACTTGTCCATAAGAAGTTTTTAACTTTGAAAAACTGCGAATTTCTCGACCAAGTATCGAGAGAAGAATTCAGAAAATTCCTGATTATATTTAAGAGGAAGGTAAAAAAAAGAAGCAAGAGAAATCGTAGGTTATATTATTCACTGGCTCTTGATGACTGCAGTGACATTACTGATACAGCAAAGCTTGAGATTTTTATCCGCGGGATTGATTAAGATGTTAGTACAGGAACCACCATTGATTGTAGTTTTCATGCCAAGTACCTTTCCTCTCTCCTTACTTCATGTCGCATGTAATCACTGCAGTTCGAGTTTTGGTCACCGCTGGTATAGGGATTAGTGTCATACATTTCAAGCTTTATTTTCGGTTCAAGTCTGCCGAGCGTGGCAAGAACCGAAGTCTGCTTTGAAGAGGCGGATCTGTCACAGCTCGCTCGGACTTGCACCTTGTATGATCTGTGCCCTTGAAGTTCGCTGGCTTCTCCTACCCTCCCCTCCCATATCATCATGCTTTTAGCTGAGTAAGTATTTTAGAATAATTCTTGTGAAATGGTATTTAGATGCAAAGACAGGTAGTTTTTATTACAAAAAATATGATTAAACATCGACAGAAATAAACATACAAATAGGTACGACACATTATGTTTTAAAAATACATGCCAGTTGTTACTATACAAAAAAATAGCTATAATTACATTCTTAACACAATATTGAGAAATCACAGTTGCTCGGACATACTATACGGATGATATAAGCACAGTCTACTATATACAGTCGCGAAGCTTGAGGTGATTTTTTGCAAATCTCGTGATAAAGCGCTCTAAGCGGTTAGCAACTAGAAACAATAGACTGTCCACGGTCGACTTTGGACTGTGTCGTATTTCCATGGAGTGCTAGCTCGTTGCGTATTTCACATTGATGCTTGTGAAATGTTCGTTATTGATTGTAATGAAAATGTTAATGGCTAAAATACAATAATTGGAATAATAATATTTTACTAGAGACGTAGAAAAATTAAGTTTGTTTTAATGAAATTTATTGATCACGTTTTATTTTCAATTCTGGTGGGATTATTATTGCTTAGGCCTACTTTTTTTTCAAAAGATATGTTTTTAATTATAGCTGTTAATTTTGTTGTTATTTTTATTTGTTACTTTACTAGAGACGTAGAAAAAGTCTGTTACAATAAAATTTATTGATCACGTTTCATTTCCAATTATGGTGTGATTATTATTGCTTAACCTCATCCCACTTTGCTAACTACGTAAGCCTACACTAAAAGTACCGGTACACGTAAGTTACTCCATTAATTCATATTTCCATTATTATTGTTGTAAAGGGAAATGCAAATTAATTGTTATTGGTTTCATAGTTAATTATCGCTATGATCTTGAATGAGTGAAGCGATTACAGTAAATTTCAGTTCGTTTTGCACAAACCAAAATAATATTAATTCGAGTTTATGGTTGAATTTAATATACTTCATTAAAATAATAAATTAACTTTATGTATTTAATATTTCAATAATGGAAGGAAGGTGTTAATATTTCTAAAAGAACACAACGAAAGTGTAACATATTTTGTCGTCTACTAGGAGAGCGATCTGCGATGATGAGGCGGTAGTAGCGATCCTAGTGGTGGGCAACTACCCATGTTTGCATTTTTAGTGCATATTGAGCTTCGCGACTGTATATAGTAGACTGTGATATAAGTCTTAGCGACGTGGATTACAAGCACTATGTTTGATTCACTTTAGTCGAGTATGAGGAAATTTGACATTCCTCGAAGTTCACTCTGCAAAAGAAGGCCTGTCGTGTTTCCTCCACTTTGTTATAAAAGTATTCTCTCTCCTGCACTCCCAACCCTTCATGTTTTAGCATAGATCTTGCTATTAATTTTACGTGTTAAATACGACGTAAGATGAAGTTTGTAATGTCTTGGTTGCCTTTCTTATGTTCTAACATTGCAGGACACTATTTTAAACTGTTTAAGACTTTGAGCACATATTCTGCGATCCGTTCTGTAGTGATCGGGAAAAGTGGCAAAAGTCAAAAATGTTAATTTTTACAGGAGAAGGAAAAAAACTGTCTTCACACTGGTTGTTGTCGAATTGATTTTCTTTTGTATTAATTATTGTAATGGGAGAAATACTTATGTCTCTTTTCCCAAGGGAACAGGTGTTCCGTAAGTTGTCAATAAATTAATAA
The DNA here is from genome assembly GCF_040183065.1 of Periplaneta americana. Classification (NCBI taxonomy): domain Eukaryota; kingdom Metazoa; phylum Arthropoda; class Insecta; order Blattodea; family Blattidae; genus Periplaneta; species Periplaneta americana. The sequence goes on from NC_091124.1 coordinate 45,409,620, forward strand.
AAAAATGTTTGTGAAAACTGACTTATGCCACTTTTCCCAACCACTGCATAGTTTTCGTATGGAATAAGACGAATTTTGGAATGTCTTGGTTGCCTCTCACATGTTTATTTGAACATTGCACAGTACTAGTCGCTACTTTGAACATATACTTTTTTAACACACTTTATTATATTTATTTCTACGTATTTTTATGAATATTTATTCATATTAATAACAAGAAAAGTTACCAATACTCATTACTATACATAAGTTCGCAAGATATGTGCCTCATATCTTATGCAGTTAAAGCTTAAAGGCAAAGGATGAAGAGGAACTAAGGAGAAAGTCACCGAACATATGTAAGGAAAGGGGAAGATCGAACAAACGCAAATGAAGCTTCACTTCTACAGAGACTCGGCAAACATAAACCGAACATAAGGCCTCTTACCAGTTTTCAATGGACTCGGACTTTTTTAGTTTACGTGCTTCACTTCCACGTACTGTGGGGATGCCTATGGAGTACGGCGAATTTTCTAGTGTCTTGATATCCCTTCACATGTTCGAACATTGCACGACACTAATAGGATACAAGGGGAATGCCACAGAGAGAAAGCCGAAACATAAGTTTGAATTGTCTAACCCGGAAGAACAGGAAATGCTGACAAAGGCGGAATAAAGGAGAAAATGAGAACATGAAATCTGCAATAAAAACAATGACAATTGGAATTACGGCTACGCTGATAGTGCGAGGTCTTCTAAACAAGGAAATAATACATTAAATTTATGAAATGTATCCCATATTGAGATTTACAAGAATAACAATCCTTACTCAAACACTGAACACAGATCTCTGGTTACTTCGCCAAGCCTTCTCTATAACCAGATGGCACTGCGTCACGTGAGAAAATAAATTTTCGTGCAGTTCTCAATTAAATCATATCTTGACAAATCTCAATGTACACAGGTGTAGAGTATTACGTAAAATTAGTTGTGTTTGCACAGAAATGTTCTGTGAAATAAGCGGCACACACGTAATATTGAGGATAATGAATAATTAAGTGTTTTCCTCTGGTGTAACACGAAGGCCACGCAAGAAAGTGTATTTTTTTTTCACGTGGATCGGCATTAACTATCCTACGTTAACCTGTTACTGAAACTAAATTGTTGAATTTTGGGAGGTATAAATTTGGTTTCTTGACAAGTATGATTCACATTCAATATCTACGTGTAGGCCTATATTTAACTGGGAATTAAGCAAATTAATTGAAAAACATTTTTGTGAAATAAGTAATAAACCCTCCCCAGCTACCTATTAAAACCTAATTGGTATGAAAATGAAATGAGTTCAAATTATTTCTAATTTTTCATGAAAAAATGTGAGCAGTATTTCTCCTCTTCACACATCTTTTTCTCTGAGAATAATAATAATAATAATAATAATAATAATAATAATAATAATAATAATAATAATAATAATAGTAGTAATAGTAATTTGCTCTATGGGAATTTAAAAATCATAACTGAATCGATGAGATGAAAAAAGATAACAATTCCATTGAACAAAGTTTTCCAGGGAACATTAAAAATATTCTACTTTATTTCTAAAAGGTTACAGAAAAAAATTTAGGATTAATAGTTTATAGTATTATGAGAGGTAAATAATGTGCATTTAGTGAAATTGTTTATGTTTAACAATTAACAACAGAATTCTACTTTAAAAGTTGTGGAATATATTCCTTTTTAACTTTACTGAAATAAACAAAACTCTTCTCTTTAAAAAATTGAGACAAATGTATTATCACTTACAATAAGCGCTTTGGAAATAACATTTCATAATATTTTAGTGGTGAAAGCAATATATTAGGCCTTTATGCTGTAATATCCAATAACATCTTCAAAAATGCTAGAAACTCTAAGGAGTCAGCATAAATTAGTCCTCTTCCTCAGTGTCTCCACTGACGTACTGCTGGAATGGGTTTCCTTGCGATGGAATAGTAGTGGGCCAATTCAAAGTCTCATCATAGTCATCATTTTTGCTTTATGCCTCCTAATATCTCTCCATCGCCCGACACTGGCATCCTGGCGTTTGAAGCTGTGAAATTTGAGGCAGAATTACAGGTCTCTGGGAATGAGCCGCACACCTTCACGCCAGGAAGTACAGAGAAACTGTCCGCTAGGTGTGTTATCCGCACTGAATAGGTCGCTCAATTGTTTTCTAGAGCCCTGCAGATTCGAGAGACCCCATTTCCAGTGAAGCATTGCTTCTGTTCGCCGGAATACGACCCAGGAGCAACTTCTGTTATTCAGATCGCTCTATGGAACACGATATCAAGCCATTGCACAATGAAATCGGCTGGATTTCTTCAATAACGCGCTCTGAAGCCCCGAGAAAGCTTAAAAATCCTCCGATTTCATCTTTTCGTAATATCCAGTCCCAGTGAAGTCTACTCTACAGTACAGAAGTTTATCGCAGTTTCTCCGTTAGTGAATAATAATGATAATGATGATAATGATAATAATAATAGTAATAATAATTATTTTGGAGCAACAGTAACACATATAAATGATACTCAGGAGGAAATTAAACGCAGAATAAATATGGGAAATGCGTGTCATTATTCGGTTGAGAAGCTTTTATCATCTAGTCTTCTGTCAAAAAATCTGAAAGTTAGAATTTATAAAACAGTTATATTACCGGTTGTTCTGTATGGTTGTGAAACTTGGACTCTCACTCTGAGAGAGGAACATAGGTTAAGGGTGTTTGAGAATAAGGTGCTTAGGAAAATATTTGGGGCTAAGCGGGATGAAGTTACAGGAGAATGGAAAAAGTTACACAACGCAGAAGTGGACGCATTGTATTCTTCACCTGACATAATTAGGAACATTAAATCCAGACGTTTGAGATGGTCAGGACATGTAGCACGTATGGGCGAATCCAGAAATGCATATAAAATGTTAGTTTGGAGACCGGAGGGAAAAAGACCTTTGGGGGGCCGAGACGTAGATGGGAGGATAATATTAAAATGGATTTGAGGGAGGTGGGATATGATGATAGAGACTGAATTAATCTTGCACAGGATAGGGACCGATGGCGGGCTTATGTGAGGGCGGTAGTGAACCTGCGGGTTCCTTAAAAGCCATTTGTAAGTAAGTAATAATAATAATGATGATGATAATGGTAATGACAATAATAATAATAATAATAATAATAATGAACAGCTACAGTAACCTACAAAAATATATATAGTTACACTTAAAAGGAATGAGACGACTCTTGGTCGTCGGAAGTTAAAGTTCTACAGCGCGGTTCACTCGATATCGGCGTAACGATACGTAACAAGAAAAATACAGTAAGAATTGTTACGAGGACCACAACAAGGACAAGGACCAAAATAAGAATCACGAAGAAGACAGCAATTTAAGGCCACGATTTCACAACCTAGCTCGGGTCACAAACTATTATTGCTTCTCTGTACCGAATGGCAAATGCCTGCTATGGGATCTACATTCTAGAGTGGTGTTGTCACTGTCTTGTCTCGGTATTCATTCATTCATTCATTCATTCATTTATTTTATTCCATAGATCTTACATGAGCAATGAAGTTTTAAGATGTGGAACATGTCAACATTTTACAATATTACAATTACAGTTTTTACAAATTTTTATAGTTTTACAATTTAGTAATTTTCTACAATTTTTACAATTTTGTACAATTTTTTTACATTTTGGCGAGATGTAGTGAGATGAGATGAGGTCCGAGGATTCGCCAAAATATTACCCGGCATTTGCCTTTTCGGTGGGGGAAACCTCGGTAGCTTATATAGTAGCGTGTCGGTTCCACTGCTTAACCGAAACGTCTCGTGTTCGATCCGAGGTAAAACTTTTTTTTATTGAGGTGTAATTAATTTCTTCAGAGTCCCTAGGCTGTCTAATTTGTCGAAAAATATGATCAATTAATGCCCAATTTCTGGGTCTTATAAGTTTGCTGAACCTCATCACAAAAATAAATCTTACTTGGAAGTTAAGAGTATTCTTCCTGAAACAAAAATCATAAGAAACAAAAAGAGACCTGTCAACTTAAAATCTTGTCCACATGCCATCTGCTTCTATTACAGCTCTAAGTCGGTCCGGCATGGATGTCACGAGATTGTGGAATAAATTCTAATCCCCTGCGAGATCTTCCCAGGTTTCAACAACTTGATCCCACAATTCGTCTCGATTTCGAGGGCGTCGGTGGGCATAGGTGGCTATCCTTCTCTTTTTCAATTCCGCCCATAAATTTTCGATGACATTCAAATCAGGTGACTTCGGAAGCCAATTAATGATTTCGATCTCGGGTCTCCTTTGAAACCATCTTTGAATGCTTGGGGCATAGTGCACGAGATGGTTATCCTGTTGGAACAGCAATGTTCCTTCGGGAAAACGTTCTAGGGGTGGAAGGAAGGAATATATTTTCCAGAATATGCTCGTAAGTTCCCGCATTAAACCGGCCATCGATGCGTTCTATAACGCCAGGTCCATCGTAAGATATCCACCCCAACACGATATCACAGTCTACTACATACAGTCACGAAGCTTGAGTTTTGAGGGTGCTGGAAAAAATAGACTCTGACGGTACTATTTTGCATTGCCTGTAATGAGGCGATATTAGCGATCCTAGTGGTGAGTAACTATCTAATGTTTGCATATTTACTACGTATTGATCTTCGCGACTGTATATACTAGACTGTGACGATATGCTAAAGCGTCCCGATCTTTCACGTCGGTGCACATAGCGCTGATCATGTCGGAGACCATCCTCACGATAGACACGGACAGGACTTTCGTAATCACTCGAGATGGTTGTTTCGTCGGAGAAAATTACATTTCTCCAATCGAAATCCACTCGATTGGTAGCGAAGGCAAGACGGTCGACAGCTTGTGCTTACCCCAATATTTCCATTTGCGCAGCCTCCGGCTCCTAATACCGCGGTTTCTCAACCTGCTGATCACAGTCTGTGAAGAACCGGGAAAGTTAGATGCTGCTCTTATTTCGTTAGCAGTCAGAAAGGGGTCCTGTCGAACTGTCTCGAATAAAAGAGCATCCTCTTCCAATGAAGAAATCCGCGGACGCCCAGGAATAGGGCGATTTTCGACCTCCCCAAAATTTTGGTAACGATGAACCCATCTCGCGGCTGTACTTCCAGGAACACCGACCAAACGGCCAGCAGATCTAGCCCCATATCCAGCCTCAACTAGAGCTATAACTCGCTGTCTCATGTCACGTCGGTTCGCCATTACGATGAGAAATGAGAGATGACGATAATACTTTAGTGTAGACAATGACTATTTAACGTGATATAGAATTATTGAAATAAGGGTCATCTTGCACAGTGAGAGTTAATAAAGCAACTCTAACTTAAATATTTAAATAACAGGATATAACAGGATATCCAATTGTTGCGAAGCTAATCAAATTAAATCTAATTACATTAAGTAAACAAACCCAAAATTATGACACCACATTGCTACAGCTAAATTGTAGGTTATTAACATAAGCATTGAATAGGTCCGTGCTTATGCGTTGGACGACAAAATCAAACATCGAAAAGTTCGAATCTTGCCGAGGAATGTAACTTCTTGCTTTTTATAATGTAAATTAGACTTCTAACTACAATCATTCATATTTCTTAATATTTATTAATATTTATAGCCAACATTGAATTTGTAAAGAAAAGACTTTAAAAATCTCATATGGAATTTGTGATCTGTAGTGACATAAACATAGATTATCTCTCGGAACTTTTCCGTAAAAGTAAATTAAATTCACTCCTTGAAACTGTAAACTTTAGACTTAGACTCATTTTTCCCACCAGCATACAAGCTGAAGCAGCACAGCCATTGATAAAAGTTTTGTACACTGAATTAGACTGAATTCCTATTCGACAGCACCTATAATCAATGGCTTGTATGAACATGATAAACAAATCCTGTTTCCTGAACAATTTAAACATATGAATTTAAAAACTAAAAAAGGGTCGTAAATGTTGTATCTAGTGATTATTTACATTTATGTCTACAAAATGAATCTTGGAAAAACGTATATGTAACTACTGATATTAAGAGTAAATGTATTGTATTTTTCCCTTCATTTCAGAATCACTTCAGTGGATGTTCTTCACTCAATATTGTGAAAAAATTCAAAAGTAAAAACATGTAGATAATGTAGGGACTTAAAAATCTCATGTATTAAAAATAAGAATCTATATGTAATGAGAAGTACAGTGTAATTTATCAAAATTTATGAAAGAGGGAAATAGAACACATTTGAATAGAAAAGCACAAAATCCAGATAAAACAATTAAAGCTATTCGGAATATTATTAAAGTTAAACTTGTAGATATCCTAAGAAAGAAAATATTTTTTCATTAAAATTAGTGATTATAAAGTAGAGGATCCCAAATCTATTGCAAATTCTTTTAACGTCTTACAGTATATAGTACTTACTTACTTACAAATGGCTTTTAAGGAACCCGAAGGTTCATTGCCGCCCTCACATAAGCCCGCCAGCGGTCCCTATCCTGTGCAAGATTAATCCAGTCTCTATCATCATACCCCACCTCCCTCAAATCCATTTTAATATTATCCTCCCATCTACGTCTCTGCCTCCCTAAAGGTCTTTTTCCCTCCGGTCTCCCAACTAACACTCTATATGCATTTCTGGATTCGCCCATACGTGCTACATGCCCTGCCCATCTGAAACGTCTCGATTTTATGTTCCTAATTATGTCAGGTGAAGAATACAATGCGTGCAGTTCTGTGTTGTGTAACTTTCTCCATTCTCCTGTAACTTCATCCCGCTTAGCCCCAAATATTTTCCTTAGCACCTTATTCTCAAACACCCTGAACCTATGTTCCTCTCTCAGAGTGAGAGTCCAAGTTTCACAACCATACAGAAGAACCGGTAATATAACTGTTTTATAAATTCTAACTTTCAGATTTTTGGACAGCAGACTGGATGATAAGAGCTTCTCAACCGAATAATAACACGCATTTCCCATATTTATTCTGCGTTTAATTTCCTCCCGAGTGTCATTTATATTTGTTACTGTTGCTCCAAGATATTTGAATTTTTCCACCTCTTCGAAGGATAAATCTCCAATTTTTATATTTCCATTTCGTACAATATTCTGGTCACGAGACATAATAATATACTTTGTCTTTTCGGGATTTACTTCCAAACCGATCACTCTACTTGCTTCAAGTAAAATTTCCGTGTTTTCCCTAATCGTTTGTGTATTTTCTCCTAACATATTCACGTCATCCGCTTAGAGAAGAAGCTGATGTAACCAGTTCAATTCCAAACCCTGCCTGTTATCCTGAACTTTCCTAATGGCATATTCTAGAGCGAAGTTAAAAAGTAAAGGTGATAGTGCATCTCCCTGCTTTAGCCCGCAGTGAATTGGAAAAGCATCAGATAGAAACTGACCTATACGGACTCTGCTGTATGTTTCACTGAGACACATTTTAATTAATCGAACTAGTTTCTTGGGAATACCAAATTCAATAAGAATATCATATAATACTTCCCTCTCAACCGAGTCATAAGCCTTTTTGAAATCTATGAATAACTGATGTACTGTACCCTTATACTCCCATTTTTTCTCCATTATCTGTCGAATACAAAAAATCTGATCAATAGTGGATCTATTACACCGAAAACCGCACTGATGATCCCCAATAATTTCATCTACGTACGGAGTTAATCTTCTCAAAAGAATATTGGACAAAATTTTGTACGACGTCAACAAAAGTGATATTCGAAAGTTACCACAGTTGGTTTTGTCCCCCTTTTTAAAAATAGGTACAATTATGGACTCCTTCCATTGTTCTGGTACAATTTCCTTTTCCCAAATAGCAAGTACAAGTTTATAAATTTCGCTATATAATGCACTCCCACCCTCTTGTATTAATTCTGCTGGAATTTGATCGATACCTGGAGACTTGTACTTTTTCAGATTTTCTATCGCAATTTCGACTTCTGAAAGCGTGGGTTCAGGTATAAATGGCTCAGCAGTTTGTATTTCAATTTCGTCCCGATCATTTCTATTTGGCCTATGTACATTTAGTAGTTGCGCAAAATAGTTTTTCCATCTGTTTAGGATTGATGGAGAGTCTGCAAGCAAGTCACCATTCTCATCCTTGATCACGTTTACCCTTGGCTGATATCCGTTCTTAAATTCCTTTATACCCTTATATAAATCTCGAATGTTTTTATTCTTACTATTTGTTTCTACCTCATTCAGTTTTTCCTTCAAGTAACCTCTCTTTTTAATCCTAAGTGTACGACTTGCTTCCCGTCTTTCATTGAAATAATTATCTGTCTTCTCCTCAACTGGATCCTGTAAGAATTTCAATTTTGCCTGTTTCCTTCTTTCTACTACCATGCAACAATCTTCATCAAACCACGGTTTCTTTTTCTTAGTTTCATAATAACCTATGCTCTGTTCAGCTGCAATTTTGATATTGTCTCGGATATTTTCCCACATGCTATTAACATCTAACTCTTTGTCAACTTCGTCGGAACTTGCTAATACGGCAAACCTATTTGAAATTTCGACCTGATAATGTTGCTTAGTTTCCTCGTCCTTTAATTTCAAAATATTGAATTTAGTAATATTAACTTGTTGCTCTACTCGCTTGGCTACTGATAATCTTTCTCTTAATTCTCCAATCACCAAATAATGGTCAGAATTACAGTCTGCACCCCTGAAAGTTCGAATATCTACTATACTAGTATGTCTCCGTTTATCTATCAAGATGTGATCTATTTGGTTGTGTGTCAAACAGTATATAGTACAGAAATATTATTGACAACTTAAACATTCAAGATTTTGCAAAAGATATTGCAATTAGTTACTTAACACATGCATTTAATAATTAGTATTTATATATATATATATATATATATATATATATATATATATAATTAATCAATAACTGCAACAGTGCTTATTCATTCAATCATAACATGAATGAAATTGAATGCACATTGAATTAAACACTATTGAAAACACGTAGATAAAATAGTTAAAATCAACTGAAGGGGTAGAATGAAATAATCCAAAGCCACACTTTTAACAAAAATTATTTTGTGCGAGTGCGTTTATTACACATATGGGAAAGCTACTAATAAAATATTGTAATAATTACTCAACAAATGACATAGCCTAAGGACTCTAAACCTTTGTAAACGTTTGTTTGTGTGGCTTAGGAATATTTTTTTTAAATTTAATTTCAATTGTTAGTTTTTAATATATATATATATATATATATATATATATATATGCATTTACGTTTTGTGTGTGTGTGTGTGTGTGTGTGTGTATAAATGCATTCACTAGATTAACGTTTATAATATTATAACTTGTAATTTTGTAATTTCTGTGATCATTAACACTTAATCTGAGGACTTTGTAAAACTCTATTTCAACGTTATTTAGAAAAAAATAGTTGACATAGACTAAGAATCGAACTCGCTCTCTTCTACACAACACGCAGAGATCTTAGCGTCTGAGCTATTGCAATGACACGAAAGCTTTACTTTCTGTGCGTAGTGTCGATCTAGTCATGAAGGTCCATTGTCGATTTAACTACACGATTTACGTATATATTTATCTTTTATTTCCGTAATATTATCATATTTTTTGCAGTTTTTGAAGTGAATTCCGGAACGATGCTAATAAGAAACCAAATAGCTTGAATCTAAGTAACTCAATATTCGTTATCTTGTGTATCAGTGCTCTGGTCTCTGATCATGCGCAGTGTTTTACATCTGAGACTTAGGAATATTCAATTGTCTCATTCCTTTTCAAGGAAACTGTACCTTAAATCGTTTTATCACAAATTTGGAGCAAGCTAAATTACTAATTTTTACTTCGTTTAGGAGTGGAGCGAAGAGAAAGAGAGAAGTACGTAAATAAATAGAGGTTAGAATATTAGGGAAATAAGTGATGTAAGGGTTATAGAATAGACAAAATAGGAATAGACAAAAATTTAGGAGAAAATAGAAAAGAATGATTGAAAGTAGATAGATTTGAGAATAGAGAATAACAAGTAATGCAAATTATTAAAGAAAAACATACACAAAATTTGAAAGGAAAGCGAGAAATGAAAGGCAGACAGTCTAGGTATGAGAGAGAATAGAAGAGAATAGATAGGGAAGGATATATTGCAATTCAGTTGAAATACGTACTATATTCTTCTCAGGGAAAGTCTAAAAATTTAATTCTGTTACGGATTTCGGGATTTTGGATCACTGTGCGTTAGACTGAACAGCAAGATGGAAGACAACTAATGGGATTAGGGTAGTTTTATTAAAATATATTACAAAACAAAATATTTGTAATGATTGTTAATGGTGGCACTGTATATGTGAAAATGTGAAGTCCATCATTACATGTAAGAAATACTGCAGAAAATTTATATCATATCATATAGAAGGTAGAAGTGAAATTTAATAATAATAATAATAATAATAATAATAATAATAATAATAATAATAATAATAATAATAATAATAATAATAAAATAATAATAATAATAATAATAATAATAATTATTATTATTATTATTATTAATAATAATGAACAGCTACACTGACTCACAAAAATATGTACATTAAATCGTTTTACCACAAATTTGGAGCAAGCTTAATTACTAATTTTTACTCCGTTTAGGAGTGGCGCGAAGAGAAGAACGTACGTAATTAAATAGAGGTTAGAATATTAGGGAAACAATAAGTGATTTAAAGATTATACAGAGTGAATCAAAAGTCTGGAACCATAACTTGGGAGGACACTTATAAACATGCCAATGTAGGTATAAATTTTATCAAAAACTGGCTTGATGCAAATTTGCTATCTCTAAATATAACTAAAACTACTTTGGTGCCATTTTCTTTAACAGTCTCTGGATTGAACAAATTGAAATCACTTTCTCATTTAAAATTAATAATCCACAACTCATTTTGTAAACTCTCTACAACCTGTAAATGCCCTTGCCTGAAAGAATCTGTAGATGTGAAATACCTGGGAATTATTGTTGATCAGCACTTGAAATGGGATAGACAAATCACCTTTTTATGTAACAGAATACGTAAAACAATTTACAAATTTGTAAACCTTCGCCATTACTTGCCTACTCACGTATTACGTTTGGTTTATTTGGCTCTAGTTGAATCTGTTATCCAATATGGTATAATTGGATGGGGAGGCATTACAAAAACTGCTCTTTTTCCTCTAATTATGTTGCAAAAACGTATAATCAAAATTTGTTTGAAAAGGCGACTGGATTATCCAACAAATTTGATCCATTCTGAATTGAATGTTTTTAGAATTGACCAAATTTATGAATACTCTTTAATGAAATTCTATCATAAAAATAGAACGAAATTTGTAGCTCAGCCACATGCTCATAATACGAGACGAAATGAAATTCTTAAATTAGTTGAACCTAAATATTTCACATCTGCTGCTTTACTACACAGTACAAATTATGGTCCACGGCTATATAATTCGATAATAAAATTTCATCCAGAATTGACTACTTTAAGCAATGAAATTTTCAGATCCAGAATTAAAAAATTTATATGACAGACTTCCCTGTATATATATTATGTACCATGTATTGTAAAACAAGTTTATTTCTATCCTAAGTGTATTTTTCTATTTTATCTTGGTTACTATGTCAACATGACCTGCACTAATTATACTACTAATAATAATTTAATATTAATCCATCAATCTAAACATCGTCTCTTTTTTCACTCAGTTATTATTAGTATTATTATTTACTAATTTTATTACAATCTTTATGTGAGCTTTTTTCTTAAGTATTTTGTCTACAAAGTATGTGTATCTATGTAACGGAACTGTCCCCGAACACGAGCTTTGCTCTTTCGGGGTATTTTAATGTAACGTTTTTATGTATATGTTATTATTAAATAAATAAATAAATAAATGTAACTTGCAAAATTTAATGCAGGTTATTTCTGAGGAAAGTAGGATGAATTAGCAAACTCTGGTTGCGGACAGTAATAATCTAGAATCTAGATGCGCAGGAAGAACATGAGAGTGAGAGAAAAAAAAAACAGAATCTGTAACATGAATGAGACTGTGTTAACATTTTAATATTGTTTGTGGTTTTATTTGTATATTTTGATGTGCGCTATGGTAATTTGTGATTTTCTGTCTTATATATTTCAAATTAAAAAAAAATAGAAATGTTAATCTTAATAATAAACTTCCATTTTCTCGTAAAAAAAAAAAAAAAAAAAAAAAAAAAAAAAAAAAAAAAAATATAAATATCTTCCTAATGCTTGATTTTCATTTACTATAGGTGTTACCAGTATTTGTAAGACGAAATGCTCTACCAATGACACATTCGATTCTAGCACTCGGCTATCTCAAAAGCCGCCATTTTGGATGCAACTTTGAAATCTTATATCAAAGGGTGTCATTTAGGTACTCAAAATCATGAGAGATTTTCTGAAAAATATTTGGTGCAATCCGTTTTGAGATATCTTTAATCGTTTTCAAGTTATTTAAAGATAACTGTCATAATGACACAACACTATTTACTGCATCTACAGATATTTTGTAACATGGTTTGGAGGCTTTGGAAAAGCTATTTTTTTTTTGCAAATCTGGTAATTAACTTTTCCTACTTTACTGTTTGGTTAACCTGTGACAGTTCCAATGCATTGCAGTAATTGTTTGAAGCTATCCTATAACAAATTTCTTGATTTTCGTGATGGCATTATCGAAAGAGAGAAGAATTGATATCATTCTTCATTCAGGTGGGTTAAGCCACAGAAATGTTGTAGCAGATGGACGAACAGTTCCCTGGACATTGGATTGGTCGACGTTGACCAGTAAAATGGCCGGCCAGGTCTCCAGATTTAACGCCCTTGATTTTTTCTTTTGGGGTTAAATAAAGAGCTTGGTAGGATGAAGAGAAAATTGGGAATGTGGAACCATGTCATTGAAGCCTGTGCTAGAGTCACCCGAAAATGCTACAAAATGTTCTCTCCACATTCTCAATTTTCCCTGTGTACCCAGGTTTCGAGTAGCCAAATCCACTCTTCCCTGGACAAGCCCCTTCCTTGCGTCGCCAGCCGGCGTTCGGAAAATGCTATGGAATGACGACCAAATGGAGAATTGTTTGGCGGAATGTTGTAGATGCCTAGTATGGAAAAACGGAAGAACCCAGAGAAAAATCCCAACTGCGATCTTGTCCGCCACAATTATCACTACAGATTTTTTAAAATGAAAAATGCCATGCCTGATCGGGACTCGAACCCGGACCGCCTGCGTGACAAGCTAATGGTATAGCCACCGCAGGGGATGAGCTAAGGGGTATTAGGTAGTAACTCAATTGAGTTATTAGGGCCTAGGTCTGGTATAACGTGTCTAAATCAGAGGTTCATTTTTCCAAAATTTATCTGATAAAGAATATGAAAAATTGAATTTGAAACGAAACACATTCTGCACCAGTGGCATGATGCTAAAGCTCAGATCAAATTGGAAAAGATCAATGTCTCATCGCGATACGTTACAAAATTTTCAACTAACACAAGAAAATGTGGCAAAGTTCTCCAAACGAATGTTTTAAAGTATGTTCCTCTTTTGTTCAATGATGGAAGCGAATTTCTCTTCCCCACTATCATAGCGGTATACTTGTTTCATTATTGTTACTTAAAATAGTATCTTTAAATTTTAAAACTGCAATATTCCTTGCCAGAAACAATTATGTTCATAAGGTGTCGAACGTAAGCTCACTTTTCATACTCGGAATTCATTTTGTGTAATATTTTACTCATAACAAGTTTCGATAAATGACTCATCACGGTTTCTTTGTGCCTTTAGTGGTATTAGTTGATTTGCTCATAGCAGCATCATTAACAACAGCAATAATTGTAGCTTATTTAACGATGCTTTCAACTTCAGAGCATTTTCAACATCGAAATTCAACATGGGCGACAATTGGCAGATAAATTTTCCTTGGAGCTGTATCTCAAAGACATTCTTTCGCTACCATATACGTACAGCATGGACATATCAACTTTACTTCCCTCCCAGAGGAGACCATGCTAATTTTCTTATCGCTCTTTAAAATCCATTTCCCTCAGCCAAGTTTCAGTTCTCGAACCACGGATCCAATGTGAAAACTGATAAAGCATATTTGTGGAGTGTCGTTTCAAATCGTATTAAATGCAGAAAAACAAATTTTACAGGAAACGTGAAAAACTTTTAGGGCTAAGATAATGGAAAAATTTTAAATATCTCAATGTCGCCTTTTAGGCATTGTGAAATTACACCAAATGTAGTAAACACTGACACTGATTGTTTAATCTAATGCGAGTTATTGTCAATTGAAGTTTACACTTAATACGTTTTTCACCGACACATTGTATTTAATACGTTTTGAAACGATTTTGTCACATAATACGATTTGCATCTATAAACCATGTTGAATTGTGCCCTTTCATTAGACAGTTTTTCTGTGGTTTTTACAGCAGCATACTAGATAGGATGATACATCAATAGTTTTTATTGTTTTTTGCTGGAAAATAATGATAAAGAACGGCGAGTTTCGTATCTGCAACCCTTCGGACCGTGCTGCCTAAAGAGACATACTTTAGATCTTGCGGCCATTCGGGAAGAACTCTAACTCACATTGAATATAAATTTTAAATAATCATGGCATCTACAGGGTGGGTACAAAGTCCCGTTGTTCCCTTAAATATCTTAAATACCTCAAATATGCACACTATTGATGTAATTCCGGTCATAATTCAAACCTACAAACAAAATAACCACTGTTCACTAACTGTGTATACCTAAGTGTCTAAAGAATCAGTATGTTTCCCATTATTCTCATGACACACACTAATAGGGAGTAATGGGACTTTGTGCCCACCCTGTATACTTTATTCTTGAATCCTTGTATATCAATATTTTATTATGCTCTATAACAAAATTATTGAATATGGTGTGAACACTTGTATTAATTACTACAATATCTAAGTAAGTTTTAATAACAAAATTAATAAATGTGTGAACACTTGTATTACAATATTTGTGTAAGTTTTATAACAAAATTATGAAAAATGTGTCGTAAAGATTTGTATTAAAATACAGTATTACAATATTTAAGTAAGCTTTGTAACAAATTTATGAAATGTGGCGTGAACACTGAAAAAATCTATTAATCATTGCTTTAGATTACACACATAATTTCATTAACATTTTAAATTTTACCCATACCTGGTTCTGCATGCATACAATTACATTCTTCATTCCCATTGTTTTCATTTTTAGTAATACGATTTGTATTAATAACAAAATCATACAATTTCAGTGAATCAACCTCTTTCCAATTGTCTCCGAATCTACTACTGGGTAGGTTTCGCAGATCAGATTTTTTGGCATCACTGATTGATCTCAAGGTAGTGACATTCGGAGGTACTTTGACATGATCCATAAACATACCACATTTCATCAGAGGAGCACATGATTTAGATGGATCGTGGCATCGGTATGTGGGTTCCATTTTGAAAGTGATACACACTTTCCCATTCTTCCCTCATTTCTTTAGCATTATTCGTTTCATTTCTTTTATGCCACTGAGCTTATGAAATTGATTAGCCAAGAGCTTGAAGTCCCTGACATGCCAATCTGTGCCTAAAGATTTTACTGTCCCTATTGTTTCACATATCGCCTTATACTCTTCAGGATTAAGAATTTCATTCTTCCTACGCAGAACTTTTCTACTACCCTAAAGGCTCTGTCAGCTGGTAGAAAAGAATGGCCTCTTACCGGAAAAACTATCAGAATTTCAGAAACCTGAGGAGATGCTTTTCTTTGAAGCCATAGACCAAGAGCATGTCGTCGCTTTAGAACCAATACCGCGTAACTGACATTTTTGGTCAAAACTGTTTTTTTGCACAGATGGTACCTCCACTGTCATCTGCATTCATTGACAAGCACGGGAATTTGATTGCATGAATGGCCTGCGTGCGAAGGAGGGGGGTACAATACCGCGTATCTGAAGTCACGAGAAGTCTGTAGGAAATACCGCGTATCTGACAACAGATATTATGTCTACTCCCTGCGCGCCATCAGTACGGAAGCTGGTTCTCGTTACTGCCTTGTAAAATTGTATCAACAGTGTGTAATATTCTGAGAAGATTAAAGAAGTGTTCAGTTTCAATTATTTAAAAGGTAAATATAATAGAATTATTTCACTAATGTCAATTGAATGTTAGTTGAGCTGAATTGCCGCAGAATCTCAAAGTTCATTCACTGAAATATAGTACATTTAATATTTTATTATTATATAGGCCTACAGATACAAGAAAATAAATGGACAATGAATCAGACGACAGTCAGTTTAGCGAGAACGAAATCCTATCTGTGCTATGTTCTGCATTCAAGACGGGAGAAACTTCTGTGAACATTAACGAAGGTATGGCATAAGAAGTATCACAGTTATTAAACGTTTATTTTTCTTCAGTTACGGAATCATAACAGCAAACTTAATTTAAGTACTTGATATAAATAATCATGAATGGGCCGCTAAAATAATTTGCGCTACATTCAGTGGCGCTTAGCTTGGTTCCTTCCATTTCCTCCGGTAGGAGGAAGATCTAAATTGATGATAATATTTACTATACATATTTTTAAGTCATTTATATCACATTTATAAACACTAGTACTCTCATCTTATTCGTAGGTGTACTGCCTAATAATTCAAATGCAAAAGAAAACCGTCCTTCTGGAAATGGGCTGCTGCAGATCAGGGATTATCCGTCCAGTGTTACCGGTAATGTTATGATCGTATTATGCAGTCTGGTATGATTTAAAGCAACGCTATTAAAATAATACAGCTAGAAATAGGATAGTACAGAAACTGAAGACAATATCCTGTCAATGGAGGATCTACACCAAATTTCGGATGCCTCTTCAGATGTAGACGACCCCGAAGAATTTGTGAGTGCTACTTATTCTACATCTTTACATTCGTCAGAAAAAGGTAAAGAGAAGAATCTACAAGCGTTTCATGGAAATTTGACAGAAAAGAAAAAGAAGTTCAAAGCCACAAAAGGGTAAGTGGAAGATAATGAAAAATAGAAAACTTAGAATGGAAGAGGAAGCTTATCTTAGCTACAAGAGATCGAAAGATGGCAAAGTAACACATGATACGGAAAGAGATGCAAGGAGGAATTTGGGGCCAGAGTGTAGTTATAAAATGTGCCAAAATTCGAAAGTAAGGGCCTGTAATTTAATTTCTAATGACAGAAGACATCTTTCAGGCATTCTGGAAATCTATGACTTGGGAACAGAGGACCGTTTACGTATCAAATCTACGAAAAGACCTGACAGTACAAATTCTGAATCGAGAAGAAAGAGAACATTTGTCTACAACCTAAACGTTGATGAGAAAAAAATTCAGGTTTGCAAAAAGATGTTTCTGTGTACATTGCGAATTAAAGAATGAACTGTGCAATATTGGTTAGCTAATAGTACTGATGGCGTCCCTTCAGTAAAAAAAAGTCATGTTCTCGTGCAAAAGCACAGAAAAAAAAGAGCATTCGTAGCCTGCCTAAATTACCGTCACATTATTGTACATAGAACCGATTGTGCCATAGTTTTTATGATAGTATTCGACAATAGGGTTACTCAAGGATTACTTTTTGTGATTTCAGCATAGGCCTATAATTATTTCTTTATTGTGTTTAACTAATATTGTGCCTGAAAAATTATCATAATTATTAAATTTTTATATGATTTTCTTTTCATTATTCGCAAGTCAGTCAAGTCCATTGTCAATAATAATAATAATAATAATAATAATAATAATAATAATAATAATAATAATAATAATAATATTATTATTATTACTATTATTAATTATTTTATTATAAAATTATATTTGTCAGCAACGTTTTAGTAACAATTCTACTTATCTATTCAAATACGTAATGTGAAAATAAAGTACCTGGTATCAGATTGTCATTATTATTATTATTATTATTATTATTATTATTATTATTATTATTATTATTATCATTATTATTATTATTATTATTATTATTATTATTATTATTATTATTATTATTATAACAATAAACATTGAACTGTGTCTTCTTTTTCCTTTCCCATAGTTTCAGCATTTGATTGACTAAGAATGCAACAATCATTGTCTGGAACGTAATCTAGTGCTGATTCAAGCTACAGCCTACCGACCTTGACCTCAAGTCAGATGGTAGGACAACAATTCAGATAACACATTGACATATACAAGAGCACGAATAATATTTCCAGAAGGCAGTTTTCACGCAAAGAAATCGCTTGTCAGCATGTGTCCTGAAGCTGCTAAAGTTGCCTCACAATACCGCGTAACTAACAAAATGTAGTCAACGGCAGAGTTCCAATACCGCGTAAGTGACATGGCCAAATGTCTACGGCCATGATCATCCATTTTCACTTAGTTAAAAAGTAATTATGCTATTTCATAGCCATATACCACTTTTCAAGACTATTGCGTTATTTTTATGGTTTTTATTCGGTTTTTTCCTTCTCCTGTAAAATTTACATTTTGTCAGTTACGCGGTATTGGTTCTTAAGCGACGATGTACAACATGCATGTCCTTATTTTGTCCACCACATTCATCGGCGAACAGCCTAATGCATTTGGTGGAACTGTCGAAATTAAATTCACTGACAAATGTAGTGACACAAGATGCCACTTCAAAGCGCCCCGCCCAGCCTGTGCTTCATTCCATGTAAAGAAATTCGGCTTCTGTAAAGCTTTATCAGTTATACAGAGAGCATAGAAAGCTAATTGTCTTGAATAATATGCTTCACCTATGCTGAGTTTCGGGAGCGGTTGCATTTGCTGTAAGTCGAAACAAAATGACTGCGTCTCATTTGGTTCTGTTGTCATAATTTTATGGAACTTTTGGCACGAAGTCTATGTGCGCCTAAATCGGCCAGGGGCCTAGTCTTTTTCACTGTATCATCGCAGTTTCTTATTTGGAACAGTATGCGTGCGCAATAACTGCATTCATCATTGGCTGGTGTACCAAGTCCTATATTGAATTCTGTTCGAAAGATGTTTTGAAAAAAACATCGTTTTACTCTTAAGTCTGGTATTAGACTTTCATTGTACATTTTGAAGAGCTTTGCAGTATTTAAGTCGGAAGCCAAATAAAGTCTCTGACTTTTACTTCTGTTGTAATGTGATTCCCTTTCTCTTAATTTAGAGATAAATTGCACTACTGCCCTTTTCTTAGCTACATAATGTGCTCTCTTTCGGCCATCACCTCTCCTCTCTCTGATTTCCTTAACATTCTTAATAGATTTTGCTATTGCACATAGCCTGATAATCACAATGATATAAAACAGCGGGAAACTCAATAATGGCGGGAAGATAAGAACACGCTGGCAAACGCTGTCCATTTAAGATTTTAACTAATGGAACTTGTACATAATACGATTTGATCCGACACATAATTTTCATCATAGAAAAAAGGCTGGAAAGAATACGAATTGCTCCGATATGAGATCACGGACTTAAAGAATACCGGTTAAGTTCTCGAACCACGGATCGAATGTGAAAACTGATAAAGTATATTTGAAACAATTTACCCATCGATTAAGCCTAGTAACGCCGAGGATACCGCCGATGACGACAGCGTATGGTTTTGTTAACTTTCTTGGACATAATTCTAGACAATTTATAATAAACTATTTCACCCACAAACAAGGCGGCAGCAAATATATATCCATATATAAGAACGGAGAAAGCAAATTTCATATGAGACAAGGTAAATACAAAATAATCAGCTTCTTCCTCGCTGAAATCGGCATCAGGAATACGTATATATCTGTACGAATCTTTCGTTCTTTTGATGAAATGTTCCATAATCCCAGATTCAAGAACTCGTCGTATTACCCTATTGAAAGAGTCTAAATATGGACTTCCTCTCAGGAGCAAAATTGTATACGGATTTGTAAATTGTCGATCAGTCAAGAAACACAGTTTAGTTTTCCTCCTTGGATACTTCACCATGGCGTAATAATCAATCCAGTGTTCAAGAGTAACAGTCGAGTAGTTTCTGGTACTGAAAATTTCCATTACACATTCTTCCAAACTATAACATCGTATGAATTGTAAATTTGGGATATCATATGTAAGGCTTCTGAAGTGGATAGCTAAACCGTCTTGTAATCCAATCTTTAAGTGAGCATCAATGTACTCTTTTGTATTAGTCACCGCTTTCTCTAAACCGGGATCCACCAGAAAACTGATAAAGTATATTTGAAACAAGTTACCCATCGAATAAGCGTACCACACGCATAATAAGAAAAGTGTTCTAAGTACTATCGTGCGAGGCATGTCTGTTACGGAAACACCCAGGTGTATGGCCCACAAGTTGTATAAACAACTCCAGATACTCATATAGGCTGACGATTCTCTTGAAGCAATTGTCCTCTTGTTCTTAGCTAATAAGAACATAATGAGTGTGAAGGATATAAATATCACCAGCATTGCCATCCAAGAATAAGCGTCAAATATTTCACCAATTTTGTCAAGTCTTGAAAGGGAAATTGGACAGGGAACAAATAATCTCTCAACAAAACTTACGATAGGTATTGTGTAGTCAAACGCCAATTCAGTTAGTATGATAAGGGGCAAAAGTCCTATTCCGATCTCTGTTTGTGAATTTATCATTTGCATGACCATATTCTCTTTCTGAAAGTACATGTTGTTTTCTGGATTTGTGTAGGAGTAATAAAGATCCAAATCAAGTTTTTCAGACACCAATTTCAGCAAATCAAATTCAGGTCCTCCTATATTATAATTCGTCTCGCCATCTTTACCTGTATAGTTACTTATCAACCAACCCAATGGTTTATATATAATAGGAGAAACTCTAATTTTCCTACCACCAAATGAGAGAGGAATTTTATTAGGATACAGGACACGATCTCCATTAAATTCTCCCCCGTTAGTGGATAACCACTGATTGAGTAGTACGACATTTTGAATAGAAGGAGCTTCAATAGACTGGAATGGAAACCAAGTGTAAATATTAAAGATCGGAAAGCTTTTGTCTTGTGTCTTCTTGCATTGATTATTGTTTTCACAATCTGATGGAATTAAAGCAACAACATCAATTACGTATAATTTATTGAACAGAGTTTCAAAAATTTGTATTACTAATTCTTTTGGTTGGGTAGATACGAATGCTGGCAACACCAAAAGAAACTTTCCTCTCTGATAAGAGTAAGATGCTTGTATCATGGCCATTACTTGATATTCAATTATCTCGGTCAAGTTTGTTTCTTCATCATGAGGCCAAGCAAAAATAATATGATACTGGGGAATTTCGTCTCTGTACTTCAGTATGTATTCAGACTCCATGTTTGGAGCGTCATCAGAAGGAATAAACACTTTTAAATGCCAGTACATCTCCTCAGTTAAAAGTTTAAATACAAAATCAGTCATAGCAATGTAGTCAGTATAAAATCCACTTGGAGTCAGTTTATGTGTGGGAAGCTCGGAATCTATCTCTGGCAGCGAGATCACTAGTCTTCCAGGTGGGAAATTCTGGACCGCAATGCTCTTCACACACAACGCCATTTGATACAGGTACTCAGGGAGGCCATTCCGGTGATCAGAATATGCTGCTTGGATGAAGAAGATTGAAGTCACAATCCATGTGGATACACAGGCCATGTTGTCTGAAAATTAAAACATCAGAGCATATTATTATTTTACTAGTGTTAAGCATTGCGCATTTAATGACATTCTAAGCCATTAGAGAGAGAAAATCTAATATAAGGATAGTTGCCCTTAAGGTACTGTACATTACACATCGACTCTTAGAATAAAAATACACAGTTTTTCCTTAATGTCTTTCAAACTTCGGTGACATGATTTTTGGGAGTAAACTAAGCAATTTATGTCATTCAAACTTGAAAATCGAATTTGGGGCCCAAAGATTTTTAAGTAATAAAATTTTGGACGACATAATGTCATTAGAAATTTACCCAAAATAATCCCCTATATATGAAGAATATCACAAATTAAATATTATTGATTTATCTTGAACAATTCAAAATATATTCTACATTATATAAGAACTTTAGAAAAAAATTACATATTTGTGTATTCTTCGGATAAAATAATTATAATCGATTTAAAATAATAATTTTAGTTTACAACATAGCCATATGTTTAAGCTTTAATTTGGTAACTCGTTGAAGTCTTTTGTTCAATTGGAAATCTACTTTTTGTCCGCCGGAAGGATAACAAATGTCGGAAAATGTGAAATGGGACAAAAGAGACACTGAAGGTTTAGAAAGTATAGTGTACTTATATTATAAAGTATTGAGATAGTGGGTACAAATTATACATTTTTGAAAACTAGAAAACTTCCAGATGAGGCATAAATATTATTTACCAAAATTTTGAAGAAATCTGATATTTTTATAGTCGATGTAAAACTTAAAGTGTTATCAAATATTACAGGCTATTATTTAGTCCATTATGAATGATAATCATCACAATACGTTAACTATAATTAACTTTTGTAAATAAGACATTAAATAAGTGATACGTAGATTTAACGTAATTTTATTATACTCGTAGGCCTATATGCATGTGGTAGCTATCATTATATAAACATATACTTTATTTTCAATTTAAATTGGGTTGTAGAAATGATTATACAAAATAAGCAACGAATCACATATATTTTGACAACCAATGTCTTGTAGCACACTAAGTTTGAGTCCAAATCTTTTAAACACATTCACTGTAAATTTTGTGATTGCACCTTCAGCAACAAGAGAGACCCAAGACTTCCTAGTTATCAATACTATATTTATTCTTCATATAATCGCAACATGGTCCATAATGTTGCATCTTTTCTTTATCAACCTATAGAATTTGATCTGTAGACTTTTTAAAACACACTGTGGGATCCTCGTTCGATGACTATAATGTCTGCTCTTTTAGATGATCCAGTGTTAGAAGTGCTGGCCACCTCTTCGTAGAAATTGATTTAAGATTTTTTTCTATTTATATAACCATAGGGAATATCTGATAATAGACCCAGAACATTTTGATAACTCTGATATTATTTTGTTTTGTCTTTTTGTATCAATTAAACATCTCTAATGTTATTTCAATGATGTGTGTTATTCAAAGTCACGAAATCTTTCCACGTCGACCAAATGCTATTTCGAGAATGATGAGCGAGACTCGAAGCGCACGAGAATGACGAGCCGAGACTCGAAAGACAAATGCAGAGAACACAGCGAGCGGGAGTGGCAGTTAGTTTTTTTCATCTCTACACTGTAGGCCTATTATGTGTATTTATTTATAAGTTATGAATATTGAAGGAAAAGATCAACTAGTTTTAAATATATATCCAAATTACTGGTCTCGTTCTGCAGAATGTTTAAGACAACTTTCTAGCTTATTGCACCTGACAATTCGCAAAATTTCTAACCCATTAGAAATGCAATCTACAGTGATCTGTTTTTCTTTCAAATGCCGTACACGCACATTGAAGCAATATACCTACTGTATTGTTGTTTACAGCACCACTCGACTAACTGTGATATTGTTCACCGTGTTATGCATATTATTTTATTTATTTATTTATTTATTTATTTATTTATTATTTTGCTAATAATTGTAACATAAAATACAATATATACAGAAAAACTTTAGCTCGCCCCTGAAAGAGTAGAACTCGTGCTCAGGGGCGGATTCCTGAATTGAAATTAATAATTATACAATACAATTTTCTTGTGTATACTGTGCAATTATAGTATATAAATTTAAATTTACAATTTTCAATTTTTATAAAATCCATAAATAACTTTTTAAATTTAATACTAGAATAGAAAGTGTGGTAACTCGGCAAGGGTGTAATGGAACTTTTAAACCCCCTAGTGTCGCCACGGCAACTGAGCGAAACATTGGCATGGCGATCGTTCTAAGATTGCAGTTTTCCTCTTAATACTATGAAAAGAACAGGTAGAACTCGTTCTGCTATAGAATTAAGAAGATATTTCTTGTGGTGTTCTGGTAATTTTTATTGTGCCGTTTATGTGAGCGAGTAGTAATAAGCCTAATTGTTTTCCTCTAGATGTAAATCCAATTATACTGTATAATCTGTATCCATCCATAGACTAGACTATTTTTCAGAAGTGGTGTAGACCAGTTCCACGAACACAGAAAACTGTATGCTCGTTCTTATATCTGTGAAATCCATTTTTCTGCGGTTTTGATTGTGATTTTTTAAATTATGATTTATTTAACGACGCTCGCAACTGCAGAGGTTATATCAGCTTCGCCGGTGTGTCGGAATTTTGTCCCACAGGAGTTGTTTTTACATGCTAGTAAATCTACTGACATGAGCCTGTCGCATTTAAACACACTTAAATGCCATCGATCTCGGCCGGGATCGAACCCGCAACCTCGAGCATAGAAAGCCAGCGCTATACCAACTGCGCTACCGAGGGCGACTTTTGATTGTAAGAGCCGATAAATTTATTATTGCCAGTAAAGAGGTAGGACTTCCACGCAAGAACTGGCGACCAAAACCGTATGCTATAACACATATTTTCCCAAACTTGCCTCGATATCTTAAAAAGAAAAGAAGAGAAAATATAGCCCTACAACGAAGACATCAATCCTTTCTCATAACAATGTACCCTTACCAAATACCATCTGGCTATGACCAATTCCATTGACGCTAAATAACCCAGCAGTTGATACAGCATCGTTAAATATCCGAGTAAAAAATAATTGGATGTGACACGCGAAAATCAGAAGAACACCTTAGCTAATCATGCATTTATGTGCCCTTACTCCACACCTGAATGCCCAAAATTATGTCTAGTTACATTGACCGTAATTCCTTCCAGTGAATGAACTCCAGAACAGCATTTCAGCTGTTTAGTGTGAGTTTTTAAAAATCGGTACATTTTTTAGAGTCATAAACTATAATGGGTTTGAGGAAAGTGAAAATGCAATAGAATTCAAAGGTAAATGAACGACCTTGCAGATACGCTGAACTCAAATATTTTAATTCTTGTGGGATAGCAGATTTAAATATATTCTGACAGAAAAAATTAACTAGGATCCTCTAGAGCGACATTTTGAAATTAGAAAATGATTACCTTGTGATGATTACCATAGACTTTCTACATCTGAACATTTTTCAATCTATGTGCCGGTTAGAAAATGTACTGCATTAAAGTGCTAATTGTGAACTCCTAATTGAATCGAAACACCTAGCTTCTACTTCATTAAATATGCATGTTTAATTATTAATTGTTTTATTTTTAATAATAGCACTTTAGTCGTAATTAACGTAAAAGTTATTTCGGCAACAAAAGTAGGCCTACAGTATAATTCTACTTCGCATCTAGGCTAGAACTTAATCTGGTTTATAATTTTATTACATTTGTTTATTACGTTTCCACATCATAAGAAATTTCTAATCGAGCATATGAGAAAGTAATAGATCTCATGGAAAAGTCGTTAATTTAATATTCTCCAATAAGTAGCATACAACTACTTAATACAGTGCTACCAAATTGTTTTAATTTTACAAAACACAAAATTACCTAGGTATTTCAAAAGATCAAAAATTACATTAGCATAGCTATAATATCGAAGCTTAATTTATGAGTCTAAGTTGCACGTAATATTTTTTGTTCCCCTGAATTACGTATAAATCAGATACAACTGCAACTAATGACTAAATAGTAGATAAAAACTATTGGTGAAAATAAAGTGTCTTCTTTATTATATTACATTCTTTCTTGTGTATAAAAACTATAATTTCATGTCAATGCGTACTTTATAATGCCATAAAAAATGTTAAGTTTTGCTATGCTGTACTTTTTCTTGCGTATTTCTGGCTGAAGCCGGCACAATGTTCCATTTTTAGGTTAATTATTATATTTACTATTCAGGGTTGTGTTATATAACTCACAATTTGTTGATGTAGTAATATTACATTTTTAAAGAAGTAAAATATTGTAACTAAGTACTCTACAATACATTCTTATCTAATGGGTTATTTTTAAAAACATTTTGCATTCACTTGAATAGCGATCCTGAAACGGCACGGAAAACAGGGCTAGCGCCACTCGGCGACGAAACACTGAACTAGAGGAAGTAACATCACTTTCTCTTCTATCCCCTCTGCTAGAACTATTAGAATTGACAATAATTGTATTTTTAGGTCTTATTATGGGTACTGATTTTTACAAAGTGGCTACGAGTGCCCGGATTGCAGAATTTGGTATAAAGAAAATGAGGTTACTTATCTCGTATGTTATATATGCGATTAAACGAAATCAAGATCGTTCTTATTAACATTGACAGCTGTTGTAATAAATGGTAAACACTGAGATCAACAAGCGATGTTAGTTCAGACACCGCACAGTGGGGTATGTGCATAAAAAAGTTGGCCAAAATTATTATTGTGTTCCAGCCACATTTAATTGGGATAATGTATTAAATTAGGATGTAATAAGGGGATTATGGTGCTTGTAGAGAAATTCAAAACGTATTTTATGCTAATTATTGATTTATCTAAATTCTTTATTTATTACTTAAGTCGCAGAAACTTCGAGGTTATATTACGACTAATGTGATTCCCTATACAAACAGATCATAATTACAAAAGGCGTAACCCAATGTAATAATGTCGGGTGACCTCGGTGGCCAATAAATGACTCCACTGCGATCGATCCAAAGTCCAGTATACGTTCCATTGATACTATTACAGTCCACACCTGTGGAGTAACGGTCAGCGCGTCTGGCTGCGAAACCAGGTGGCCCGGGTTCGAATCCCGGTCGGGGCAAGTTACCTGGTTGAGGTTTTTCCGGGGTTTTCCCTCAATCCAATACGAGCAAATGCTGGGTAACTTTCGGTGCTGGACCCTGGACTCATTTCACCGGCATTATCACCTTCATCTCATTCAGACGCTAAATAACCTAGATGTTGATACAGCGTCGTAAAATACCCCCCCCCCAAAAAAAAAGATACTACTACAACCTAATGTCGTTTTGGTTGGGTTCGCATATGAGTGCTGATGAACGACTGAGACTGACGCCCGTGATTTTCAAACAGCTGTATATCAGATTATATTAAGAATTATTGTTCTTAGAAAATTTTTTGTTCAGAATCACCAGTATTATCATCCCTCACACCATATACTTTTGCTCCTGACTCACTCTATATAATTAACATGCTAATATTATTTGCAAATAAATTAACATTCATTATGTAATGTATGTAAAAATGCAAGTATTTAAGATATTGATATAAAAATACGTAGGTGGTTTTCATGTCATGAATATATATTTTAAACTTATTTCTGTAGCTAAGAATTTAGCTCACTTTCATTTTATCAGATACTTTATTAATGAGATTATTCTCATGATTTCTCATCAGAAGGCTCTTCAGCTTCACTTGCAGTTACTTCTTCATTTTGATTAGCAGAAATCATGAAGCATTTCTGTGGCTTACTTTAAAATGGTTTCGTTCTCTTCCTCGGGGTTAGTATCATGCTTGTGAGCAGAGGATCCGAGCTGAGCAGCAACCTGTTAATTATTATATCTAGGTTACGTGATTTTGTAGAAAACCTCCTGGCACAATATTCTGGTGGTAGGAACGGAAGTGGTTATTCCTTGCTTTAGCTGCTACTTCCTCTGACAGTTGCCCAATTCTTAAAAGAGCATTTTCAATTATATTTGGGCCGCGAATTAAAATCTTATGCATTGTGGGGGTCATTGGATATGACGACTAGGCCTACAGCTAAACATAATATAGTTTTGTTGTATCTATGACGTAAGCAGCGAATTTCTAAATATCAACTTTATACCCACTTCATACAACTTGTAAAATTACAGTTAATATGTGTTATACAGGGTGTTTCAAAAATACGGGCATAATTTCAGGTATGTATTTCCCACATGTAGACAATCAAAATAGTTCATTACAACAAGTGTCCGGAAATGCTTCATTTCCGAGTTATGGCCTTCACAACATTGAAATTCACCAGAACGTTTTTCTTTCCGCAGGTCGTTGTCATTACAGAAGATGTTCAAAATGTCCACCTCCTGCTTGAATACAGACCTCACATCGATGTCTCATTGACCTGCGAACACGGTCCCAAACTCCAGGAGTATTGCGTATGTCCTCAGAACATGCCACAATTCGATTCCGAAGGGATTCCAAATCAAGCACCGGAGACGAATAAACCAATGATTTTAAATGGCCCCACAAGTAGAAATCGAGAGGGTTCAGATCAGGTGAGCGTGGAGGCTAAGCAATTGGGCCACCTCTACCTATCCATCGTCGATCAGGAAACTTTCGATCCAAGTACCGGCGAGCCGTACGACTGAAGTATGCAGGAGCGCCATCATGCAAGAAGTGAAAGTGTTGACGATTGATCAGTGGAGTGTCTTCTAAAACATGAGGTATGGTGTTTTCCAGGAAGTTAGTGTACGCCTGCCCCGTAAGTCTGTTTACAAGTACATGGGGTCCAACTAATCGATCACCAATGATACCGGCGCACATGTTGAGGGAGAACCGCACCTGATGATGAGATGGAACAGTTGCGCGTGGGTTTTCATACGCCCATACATGCTGATTGTGGAAATTTGTTATGCCATCTCGTGTGAACTGTGCTTCATCTGTAAATAATACTAAGGCAGGAAAGTTCGGATTTACACCACACTGCTGCAAGAACCACTGACAGAACCTAACTCGTGCAGGGTAATCTGCTGGTGACAGGGCCTGTACACGTTACAAATGACAAGGATACAATATTGATACTCTTTCAACAGTCTCCAGACAGTCGTATGAGGAACATTGACTTGCAACGCTACCCTTCCTTCGTGTGCTGATAGGAGTCATGTTCACAGCCTCCAGAATCTCCTCCTGTACTTCTGGAGTTGTAGATCTTGGTCGTCCCCTTCCCAAACCAGGAGAGTTAAATTTTCCATACTCGCACAGACGGTAATGGAGACGTACAAATGTCTTCCGATCTGGACATTGTCGCTGTGGGTACCTCTCCTGGTACAAACGACGAGCCAGCTCAGCATTGCCGTCCGCCTTACCGTACATGAAGTGTATCTCTGCCAGCTCTTGATTTGAATACATGTCGCACAGTCTAACGCCTACACAACACTGAATGTAACCTTCGCCTCGGAATGAACTGTCAAAGTGCCCTCTTAATGTCTCCTTTGACGGCAACGGAAAGAAAGACATTCCGGTGAATTTCAATGTTGTGAAGGCCATAACTCGGAAATAAAGCATATCCAGACACATGTTGTAATGAACTATTTTGATTGTCTTCATGTGGGAAATACATACCTGAAATTATGCCCCGTATTTTTGAAACACTCTGTATAATAATAGAATAGATAATGAAGGAATAATAAGGCACATAAACAGCAGGTGACAAAGTAAATTACCTGCTTCCACAAATATAGGGAGAACTTGTGGAGATGACAACTGCCCTCTTTTTTCTTGTGAAATGCTGGAGTACGCCTTCCTGTATTTTGCGGCTGACTTAGGAGATTTAGTAATTTCCTTAACTTTTAGTGCGTGGGGTTTTCCAGAGGCTCGCATTAATATCTGGGTGGCAAAAATTAATTCCTCCGTGTCTACTATTTCTCTAAGTCCTTGTGTTTTCCTTCTTTTACTTCGTTCGGTAGAGTCGCTGAAAGATTTTTGTGGCCGTGCCGATGGCGTTGTAGCCGTTGGTAGGCATAACTCCAAGGTCCCTTGAAGTCAGGTTTCATTCTTTTTTCTGAATAAATAATCTTTCCTGTGAGCATTCAACCATTTCCTTTTTTAACTCTGCTTTCATATATGAAAATGTACGTTTAAAAGCGTTAACTTGTTCCTCTGAACAATTCTCTTGCATTAATACAATTTTTTTTTTTCAGATATTCCAATTTTTCCTTGATATCACAGTCTTTTTCAACTTGCGTGATATCATATAACTGTTTCCTTAACAAAATTTTGATTGTAGATGGCCCTAGTAAAAGAAAAAATAAATATTTATTTGTAGCAGATTAAAAAATTGAAAATTAGTGTTCATAACAAAAATGTATAAAAATATAAAATTCGCACGATATTGCAGCCAATTTCTTTTCTATTACATACCCAGAGATCTAGTCTTTGTAATAACACAAAAATAAACATCGGGACGCAACCTGAAGTGCACTAAATCATTAAACGAAAACTTACGTTCGCAAAAAAAAAAAAAAAAAAAGAAAAGAAAAATACTGAATTATAGATGGTTTTCTAACCGCAATAACTTCTTAAAGATGTTTTATATAAGCATAAAAATTGCTCATAAGTGCAGTACATACCTTGCTGAGAAGGATCCCTCTTGTAACAGGACATAGGCTACTGTGTCTTTAAAACGCAGAAAAGCAATAATGAACTTGTGAACTTGCGCAGAGAGCCAAGACGATACATGTATAGTGTCACAAACGTTCAACTTTGGGCTTACCTGACGGCCACATGATCAAGTAGATGAAACACAAATTTTTATTTTACTGCTCCCCCTCTATTTACTTCTTTCAGGCAGCAAGAGTTTCAGGAATAGGACATCATTTATAATATCGACTTTTGGCCAACTTTTTGACGCAAATACCCCACTGTGCACCGGTTCATGTGAAACGTTAATTACAGTATTGATATTCTGAGTGGTTTTTGTCGTGTTTATTGTGTGCCTGTATGTTTTTCGTTGCGATCACAATCATTGCCTTCAAATATCATGAATATTAAGTCTCACGCGTATTCCATATAAATACCACGACTGGTTTTGAAAAGGAATGGCGTAGGTTTCAAACATTGTCTTTCATTTGGTTATTTAACGACGCTGTATCAACTACTAGGTTATTTAGCGTATAAGGGATTGGTGATAGCGAGATGGTACGAGTATTTGGCGAGATGAGGTCAAGGGTTCTCCATAGATTACCTGACATTCGCTTTACGATTGGGGAAAACCTCGGAAATGTCCCAACCAGGTAATCAGCACAAGCGGGAATCAAACCCGAGCGCAACTCTGGATCGGCAAGCAAGCGTCTTAGCTGACTGAGATACGCCGGTGGTCAAAAACATTTTTTTTTTCATAATTTATAATTGTAACAAGGGAAAGGATTTTGTTGTAACTGCAAAATTAATCTATTAGATACGCCACAGTAAGAGGGTAGATGTTCACAGGACTTCTTCTGGAGGTATCGCCCTGAATTCAAGTCTCGTGGTCGCGTCTGGAATGGGGTCGCACCCCGTTCGGACTCATTGCCTTCTCCGAGGACTATTCTCAATTTTAAGCGAATATCGGGTAACCCAATGGCAAGTCAAACTCGTATTGCCAAATTAGCTTATTATCGCTAATTTCACCGATGATTGATAAATTCTGAGTTATAGCGTCTTGAAATAAACGTACGTACGGCCGTGATTCACAGCGTTGTCACAGTGTATCTCGTTTTAAAATTCCTTTGCAGAACGAAAACTTAGATTCTTTGAATCACATCCTCGGATCCTGCCGGCATGGAACTCTCGTCCGGAAAACTATACGAGAACTTATTGCTAGAAGCCTTCCTTCTACGAGGTTCACCAACAGTCTACTGCCTTTGAAAAGATGGAAGTTCTCGGCAAGTTATCATTGTCACTGATAGAGGAAATGGCAGAGCAATTATCGATCCCACTTTGCGTTTTGAAACTGTAGTTGAACAACTTGCAGCAGTACATGAAGAAAAGAAGACCATCTATGAGCGTACGAATCAATACTTGAGCGATTATTATCGTATAAAAGGACAGATTGAAGTCTTTGGGCTGTTGTTCGGAACCAGGGGGAACAATTTCACAATACTGAGTGGAATCTCTTTAAAATTTTTGAAAATTATTGCAATAGACGTAATGAAATATTCTGTTCGGATTTTACGTAATCACTTGTATATCTAAGTTGCTTTATTGTATCCGAATTATTAATAATTATTGAATAAACGTACCTTCCCAAGGGCAGCTTCCTTCTGAAAAAAATAATGATAATATAAATTTTCAATCTTATAATAATAATAATAATAATAATAATAATAATAATAATAATAATAATTATTATTATTATTATTATTATTATTATTATTTATTTAACCTGGCAGAGTTAAGGCCATACGGCCTTCTCGAACACTCAACCAGGAGTAAAACTGCGTTACAAAAAACACTACAAATTTACAAAGTAACACTACAATTTTACACACAAAACTGAATAAGTTAATAATAATAAAATGTAAACAACAAGTAAGTAGAAATCAGACATAATATATAACATGCAGAAAGAAAGGAATAATCATAATAAAATTTGAACAGCAGGTCAAAATAAATTAGACATACAAAGTATAAAAAATAAGACAATTGAGGAAAAGGGGCCCATGGGTCTATAGGCCCTTTTTCAGAAGAATGTTTAATTCGATTCTCCGCGTTAAAATCTACTTGCTTACGAAGTTTCCTTTCAATATCTTGTAAACAGAGGGCAGGGTAGCTAATTGAATGAACCCATGCACACTTGCGTAGTTGTGGAATGCAGCGAACATTAGCACAGTCAGCTTGAGGCAGGTACTGCAAGCATTATAATTGTGTTGTGATCTGTGTGCGATCTGAATTGTTTCAAAATGAAAAGAAATGAACATAAACGAAACAAGAGGAGAGAGGACATGAAAATGAGCTCAAAACGAGAAGACCGAAAAATGAATAAACAACATGATATTACGTATCTAACTTCGAAAGGTGCTATTGTTGAAGGCAAGTTCTTACACTTCCCGTGTGGCGACCGGGAAAGAGAATAGTTCCACTGTGAGCTCATACAGATCGTAAAAGGCGATCAAATGAGCACCCAGAGCCTGGGGGTATAGCTGGGTCATCCTGTCTTTGGGGGACATAAATACAGAGATCTGGTCCTCCAGGTTGGGGGTTGGTTCGTGGGGCTGACACACCCACAACTGTAAAAAACTACTTGTTGAGAAGCCTCAATTGAAGCCTCGGAATTGGTTGAAACATCGGCAGCGAATTAAGCGACGGAACATGGTCTTTGAGTTTGGTACATGGAATGTTAGGACATTATACAAAACAGGAGCCGTACAGTCAGTTTTATCACAAATTAAAAGATACGAATTACCTGTAACTGCTATTCAGGAGGTTAGATGGCATGGTAATGGTATCCAAGATATAAAAGGATACACCATTTTGCATAGCGGGAAGAAAGAAGGAGTACATGAACATGGTGTGGCATTTATTGTTAATCCAAGATTTAAAAACAGCATAATATGATACCAAGCTATCAACGAAAGAATTTGTGTTTTGAGATTGAGAATGAAGTTTTACAACATGACAATAATAAATGTATATGCGCCAACGGAGGAGAAAGATCCTATTGAGAAGGATGAATTCTATAATCGATTGGAAAGAGTATTGGATATGATACCATCCAATGATGTTAAAGTAATCTTAGGCGACTTCAATGCCCAGACAGGAAAAGAGGAAGAGTTCAGAAACATCACAGGCAGGAATAGCTTACATGACATATCTAATGACAATGGAAGGAGATTGATTGATATAGCGGAAAGCAGAAATATGATCATAAGTTCAACTCAATTTGAGCATAAAGATATCCATAAACAAACATGGAGATCACCAGATGGAGAGACCACCGCACAAATAGACCATTTATTAATAGACAGGAGAAGAGCCTCTGGAGTTCAAGATGTGAGATAATTGAGAGGAGCTGACGCAGACTCGGATCATTACCTTGTTAAGGCGAAATATTTATGCAGGATAGACAGTACATTTAGTCATAAAGCAGAAAGACCTCGTAAAATAAAAGTCGAGGCACTTAAAGAAGAAGAAGTAAGAAATAAATATCTACAAGCTCTAAGTAGAGAATGTGTAAATCGGAAAGAGAGATTTGAGCAAGGAATAGAGATCTGCTGGGAGGAACTAAAGGAAACCTGCAGAATAGCAAGTGAAGAAGCAGTAGGATATAATGAAAGGACTATGAAAAACGATTGGTTTGACAGTGACTGTCAAAAAGCACTAGAGGAAAGGAACAAAGCAAGGAAAATTTATTTAGACCGTCCAACAAGGAACAAGTACAATGAATATCAAAAGAAACGGCAGGAAGCAAACTATATATGCAGACGTAAAAAGAGAGAATTGTGGAATAAACGCATTATAGAAATAGAAAACAATTTCAAAGAGAATAACCTCAAAAGTGTTTATAGAGAAGTGAAATATAACAGAAAAGGATATGTACCGAGAACAAATTTACTTAGAAATGGAGAGGAAATTGTCAGCACACCATAAGGAGTTCTACAAAAATGGAAAGAACATTTCCAACAATTACTGAACACAGAGGTAAATGAAGAATCAAATGAAGTTAATCTTTTAGAGGAAGAGGAAGAAGAATTAGAGCCACCAAATGAGTTGGATGTAGCCCTTGCAATTGACTCGCTGAAAAATGGTAAAGCTCCGAGTATTGATAAAATACCAGCAGAGATAATCAAAGCAGGAGGGAAAGATATGGTAGAGACAATATACAAACTGGTAAAACAGATATGGCAAGAAGAACAAATGCCTAGTGAATGGAAAGTTGGAATAATCTGCCCAATTTATAAAAAAGGAGACAAACTAGAGTGCCAAAATTATAGAGGCATAACTCTCCTATGTACAATGTACAAAATATTCACTTACATTCTCCGTAAAAGATTGGAAAAATACTACGAGAATATCATAGGCGAGTACCAAGCCGGCTTCCGTGCAGGAAGGTCGACCAGAGATCAAATTTACACTGTTAAAGGCATGACAGAAAAGTTCTGGGAGTATAATCTCAACTTATGCCATTTGTTTGTAGATTTCAGAAGAGCTTATGACAGCATTAATAGACAAGGATTATACAAAATTATGATTCATCAAGGGATACGTCCAAAGATAATCAGACTCGTCAAGATGGCCATGGCAGAAACCAAGGCTCAAGTGAAGATATATGGTGGTTCAATAGAACAATTTAATATTGTTAATGGGCTGAAACAAGGGGATGCTCTAGCACCAATGCTCTTCAATCTAGCTTTACATTGGGTGATAACACAGACAGGTATAGATCCTAACAGCACTTTAGTTTACAAAAGCGTTCAAATAGTAGGATACGCAGATGACTTGGATGTTATGGGACGGTCATTGACAGCAATAGAAGAAGTGTATAAAGACCTGGAACAAGGAGCCGAGTCCACACCTGTGGAGTAACGGTTAGCACGTCTAGCCGCGAAACCAGGTGGCCCGGGTTCGATTCCCGGTCGGGGCAAGTTACCTGGTTGAGGTTTTTTCCGGGGTTTTCCCTCAACCCAATATGAGCAAATGCTGGGTAACTTTCGGTGTTGGACCCCGGACTCATTTCACCGGCATTATCACCTTCATCTCATTCAGACGCTAAATAACCTAAGCTGTTGATAAAGCGTCGTAAAATAACCTACTGAAATAAAACAAGGAGCCGCTAAAATAGGGTTGCAGATTAATGCAAGTAAAACCAAACGGATGACACAAATAAGAAATAAACAGAATATATACAACCCTCCTAATCTGACGATAAACATGTTTGAAGAAACTGAGAAGTTTAAATATCTTGGGACAGTAATGACAAGTAACAATAACGAATTAATTGAAGTACAGAGTCGAATCACTGCAGCCAATAAGGCCTATTTTGCATTAAGCGCAATATTGAAATCTAACTGTGTGCACAAGGAAACAAAACTTAAAATATACAAAACAATTATTAGAAGTATTCTCTGTTATGCAAGCGAAACTTGGACATTATCTAAGGAGACAGAAGCTAAACTAGGTATATTTGAACGCAAAATACTCAGAAGAATTTTTGGATCGGTGCAAGGAAATATGCAGTGGAGAATACGTTATAATAACGAGCTATATAAATTATATAGAAGTTTCGATATTGTTACTTTCATCAAATTAAGGAGGCTTGAATGGGCTGGACATGTGTATCGGATGGAAGGGAACAGAATACCAAAGAAGATCTTAGAAGGGAAAATACATGGTAAAAGACCAATTGGAAGACCCAAAAATAGATGGATAGATGCGGTAACGATCGATTCTCAGGACTATCTCGGAACAACTGCCTGGAGGAGATTAGCACAGGACAGGGACAGTTGGAGGAAGAAAATTGAGGAGGCTAAGGCTCGACTTTGGGCTGTGATGCCATCGTAGTAGTAGTAAGTTCTTACACCCATTACCTCTGCTGCCAGGAGGAATGTTTCTCCAAGTTCATTGCTGATGAACGGAAAGATCTCTTCGAAATATTTTACAGGGGCCAAACAAAGTTACTGCAGGATGCTACATGGCAGGCTTGTTATCAAAGAAATCTACTAGTCGTAAATGTAACTTAAAATCCAAAAGTAAGTCGTGAAAATACATGGACATATTTTCTGCGTCGAAGTGGTGTTCAGCAAGAGATGTGTCGTCAAATGATTTTGGGAATCTTCTAAATTTCTGCGAAAAGCCAGAGTAATACAAGCGAAACTATTAAAAGGTGAAACATTTGAGGAAAAAAGGGCTTTTCATGAAAGCAGTCCATATAAAATGAACAACAATATAATAGGATTTACTGCAGTCACACCTACAATCTGTTCCACATAGTAAGATCCACTATTGTCCACTAGCCCAAACCTAAATATCAAGATTCATTTTGGGTTATTCTGTGATTATTACAAAGAAAAGACAGGTGGAAAACTGAATGTGAAGTACAAAACATGTATCAAATATTTCAAAAGTTGGCTTGGCAACATCATCGAAGATAGCAAAGTTGGATTGGGAGAAAACATCAATGAAGATGATTCTCAAAGTGAGTGAGAGTCCATCCAGAATGTGCACTAAAGTGTAAACTGCACTTTAAGAATCCATTCTAGATTAATATTAAATAACCTGTAATCTGTATTCTGTACCCAATAGATATTCTTGATTCTTACGTATTCGGTACAATTTATGACGTAACTGTGAGATATATGTAAGAAATATAATTTTACTGAAATGATTATGAAATTGTAAACCTCTGTAATGTGTACCGTTCAATGCTGATCTTAAATTTTTGCTAAAATACAACCAAATTGAAAGTATTTTGATAAAATAAACTTGTTCTCTGGAAAAGGGGCTATAAAATGCTTCAATAAAATATATTCTCTTATTAACACTATTAAAGTCGGAATGCATTATTTAACAAAAACTTGTAGACAAATATTATTGTAACAGTATGAAAATTGTTTTCTAGATAAAAGTGCTTCCGAATCGCAATGACATACAAATAAATATTTCAATCACTGTTTTCTCGAAACGTGAATTTTGCTTATGGGCCCTTTTTCCGGCTACCGCCTCAATTATTAATATATCTTATATATGTGTATATATAGGCTATACACACATACACTGTTCTCATAAATTGACTGAGCACATTGGGAATTAAATCAGTGGCTTTCCCAAAATACGCTATGAAATGTTTCATATAATTTTCTTTTCTCGAAAATGAAGCAAAAACGAGTAAAATTCTATTAAACTCTTTTGTTTGAAATACCTCAAAGAATAACTCTTTGAAATTAATGATATTACTTCTGGTTCATCCTGTGTATATACACAGAGTGCCTCTGGTGTAGCTCGGTCGGTTAAGGCGCTTGCCTGCCGATCCGAAGTTGCGCTCGGGCGCGGGTTCGATTCTCGCTTGGGTTGATTACCTGGTTGGGTTTTTACCGAGGTTTCCCCAACCGTAAGGCAAATGTCAGGTAATCTATGGCGAATCCTCGACCTCATCTCGTCAAATATCATCTGCTACCACCAATCTCATCGACGCTAAATAACCTAGTAGTTGATACAGTGCCGTTAAAAATCAAGTACAGAAATATATACAGGATATTTCAGAGGTTTTACCCTCACGGAGCTTATTTCCGAAGACATTTTAAACAAAAAATGTCATATAAACATTTGTCCTAATCTCAATATTTTCTCAGAGTTACACTAATTTGAAGTTGTTTTTAAAATACCTTTATTCTTTAGTTTTAAGGGTAAAAGAATATTACAGATAAAGAATGGACTATTCAGGAGTATCACTTCTTTAATCAGCTAGTATTCTGAAGCTAAAAATGTGTTGTGAATTTCATAGTTGCTTCTACATATTTTTTCTTGATTTTTAACTATAAAATTACATTTTTCTTCCACATTTATCACAACAATTGTTACAAATCACACCACTCTTGTAAATTCTTTAAGGCTGTACTTTAGGACGTATAATTAAACTGTAAAGTCACGATGACATTTTTGCCGATCCTTGCTTTAGAACAAAATAACTTACAGATAAAAGTTGCATGATCTTGTACTAAGAATTGATGATAGAATACTGAAAGAAGCAACTGCAAAGTAGACCAAGACATGAGATCAAGACCAAGGAAAAGATGCATATACTTGTGAAGCCGGAAGAAGCCATTGCTTATCCATAAAGTGTAGATTGTGGTGGTGGTGATCATGCAGTATCTTCAAGTACGTAGTTCTACCAACTGAACTAACCTGTCTCCCCATTAAGATTATGATTCTGAAATAAACAAATAACTACAACTATATCCACGAAAAAAAATTGTGAATACTTACGTCTGTTGAAGAAACAATTTGAATTTGATGTATCACGAGTGACTCGTCAAACGATTCTGTGCTTCACATTTTACTGTTGTAATGACTAACGTGACTAGTAGTTGTAGGGCAAAGGAATAAACATTTCGGGAATTAACTACTTTCCGTACGTCACGAAATCACAAAAAAAAAAAATATATATATATATATATATACATATATATATGAAATATCCATGTTTACTGTCACGCAGGTGTTGCTGAATTATTTATGCGTTGTCCTATAATGAGGTTTTTCACGAACCATTAATTCGGAGTAAATATCATGAATATTGGAAATAAAATAATTACATAAAAACATGTTATAATAATTATGCCTATTCATTAACTGTATATCCATTGAGATGAAATGGAGTGAAATAGGTTAGAAATAGTTTCCTCTATGAAAGTAATATTATATAACACTAATGCAAAGTAACTCAGAAAATTTCACCAACGTGCTCCAGATTTCAAGAGTTTGAAAGTTTAGTCATAGGCTAGGCTAACATACAGTAATCATAAATTGCAAGAAAGGATTGACTAATTCCAATCCCATAAATTTTATATAACGGTGATGTCGCTTTGTATGTTGGAGGTCTTAGACGCGGGTAAAGGGGGTTAAGTCAAATTGTAAGATAGACGATCTCACATCGGGCATTTTGCACTTTGGGCGCCCGAGCACTTCGTGGGCGGGCGCTGGAAACCTGTTGTAAACTTAAACAGTGTTGCGCATTCAAATGTAATGTAACCAAGAAGTAACATTGCTGGAGGTTTATTTATTTAGTTACCGGCACTTTTTCCTTTATTTTTTATTTTTATGCCTTCATTTATTTCCTTATTTTTTAATTTCTTCCTTTCTTCCTTTATTTCTTTCTTTCTTTTTTAATTCTTCATTTCTTTCATTTATATTTTTATTTGGGTCTTTACTTCTTTATTTATTTATTTACTAGACGTACCCCTTGCGCTCCGCTGCACCAGTTAGAAATAAATATAAAGTAATTACATAATTAAAATAGGACAATTGATCCAGGGAACATTCGTGTTTGATAGAAGGATAAATCGTTTAATATGTTACTTAATTTAAATTGTATTTAAAATATTAAAATGCGATCATTTTGGTCCAGAGACCACTCATTTGGTGCAATGGCAATTCCTTTAACATGTTTCTTAATTGTTATTACCAATTATTTTTGGAAAAGCGAAAATTAACAGAAAAAATTTGGCTACAGATTTATTATTATGTTTATATTATATTATATTATATTATGAAAAAGTGTGTTGATAACGGATGTACTCGAATTAGAAAGTTTTTAATTTGTTGTGGGAGCTCTTGAATCTCAGGAGGAACAACTTTTACAACAGCGCAACATAATCTGCTTGGCTCATTACCCAATTTTTTTGCATTGCATTTGTTACATATGTATTTTATGTATTTTAACACGATTCAATTGAGCATAGTTAAAATTTGAATTATAAAATAATGGATTGCTAAGCTAACGTACTATTATTGCATACTAAATCAATACACTCTCGTTGTTCGTTAATTCTCTGAGATAAAAATGAATATGTTCATAAACATATTATAAGAAATACAGGAAATGAATATACAGAATAACCTATCAAGTTTTCTGTGCATAAAAAGCTATTTTAATCTTACCTGTCCTCAATTCACTCACAGGTTACTGTAATAACATTATAGCATTATGTCCATCCAGAGAAACTACACTTTCCAATGATGAAATAATAATTAATTATACAAATCGGTTAATTTAGCTTCTGATATTACTTCATAAAACACAGAAACATTGTCTGTAGGCTATGTTTCATAACTTTCGATAGTTGTGTCCAAGGCCCCTTATAGACGAAGTCATTTGTTTTTTATTTCAATACACCGCCTTAGATGGCAGTTATTTTAATTTTAAAACTCATTTATCTCATTAAATATCAGTCCTATCAAACTTTTTCAGAGACCAAACTTATCAGAAATAATTTTTAAAGAAACTTTTGTTATGTAATATATTTCTCAAAAATCATTAATAAGCGAGATATTTCGATTTATTTAATTCAGGTCCCCTTATAACCCCCTTTCAAATAACGTATTTTGAATTCCATATAGCCTATAATCTAAGTTACAACGAACTTAATTTATATTCCAATTTTCATCGAAATCGGTTCAGCCATTATCGCGTGAAAAGGTAACAAACAAACAGACAGACAGACAGACAGACAGACATACAAACAAAAATTTCAAAAAAGCGATTTTCGGTTTCAGGGTGGTTAATTATATATGTTAGGACCAATTATTTTTGGAAAATCGAAAATTACCAGAAAAATGTCGGCTACAGATTTATTATTAGTATAGATTTCGTTCTTTCTTTCTGTATATACTTATTATTTAGTCTGGTATAGATAAGGCCATCAGGCTTTTTTTTCACTTCTTTCAGGGGATTACACTGCAATATCAAGAATACAAATGAAATTAAAATTAAAATTAATATTAAAGTTACAGTTACAATAAAATCGAAGTACTAAAACATTACGTACTGAATTACTTACAAATGTATTTTAAGAATCGCGGAGGTTCATTGCCGCCCTCACATAAGCCCACCATCGGCCCCACCCTAAGTAAGATTAATCCAGTCTCTACCATCATATCCCATCACCCTCAAATCAATTTTAATCTTATCCTCCCATCTACGTCTCGGCATCCCCAAAGCTCTTTTCACCTCCGGTCTCCCAACTAACACTCTATATCAGCAGTCATCACCACAGAGCACTCAGGGGCTAGCGTCTCTTACCCGCGGAGAATACACTGCACTTTGGTGCAATCGTAGCTGCTAGCTCCCTACCTCTTCCTGCTGCACGACGGGGCACACGGGACGGCCCGCTTACCCTTTACCCATTTCAGCGAGTGCTGACGACCACTGCTCTATATGCATTTCTGAATTCGCCCATACGTGCTACATGCACTGCTCATCTCAAACGTATTGATTTAATGTTCCTCATTATGTCAGGTGAAGAAAAAATGCATGCAGTTCTGCTTTGTGTAACTTTTTCCATTCTCCTGTAACTTTATCCCCCTTAGCTCCAAATATTTTCCAACCATACAGAACAACCGGTAATATAACCGTTTTATATATTTAAACTTTCAGTTTTTTGAGAGTAGAATGGATGACAAAAGCTTCTCAACCGATTAATAATAGGTATTTCCCATATTTATTCTGCGTTTAATTTTCTCCCGAGTGGCATTTATATTTGTTACTGTTACTCCAAGATATTTGAAGTTTTCCACTTTTTGAAAGGATAAATCTCCAAATGTTATATTTCCATTTCGTGTAATATTCTGGTCACGATACATAGTAATATACTTCGTCTTTTCGAGACGTATTTCCAAACCTATCTCTTTACTTCAAGTATAATTGCAAAATAGGTTTGCATATTCCGATATTTTATCTTGCAGCTATCTTTACATTAGGAGTTGGTAGAATTTGCTGGTCTTGATAAAATTATAGTTATTTTCGTTTTTACATGGATTTTCATTTTTCTAATGTGGTTATGTGCCGGTACGATAGTGGGGGGGGGTCCCAAACAATGTATCGCCCAAAAGTGGGTTGCACCTTCAAAAAGTGTGGGAACCACTGCTCTAAAATGATTGCTCGAATGGGATTAATTCCAGAGAGGAAAAAAGCAAGCAAATCCACCCCCCCCGCCACAAGCAGGATCACCTGAAATGATAGTACAAATTAATCCCATCCGAGCTTTACCAGTCTTATTAAATACACAGAAGATACCTTTCTTGGAAATAATGAAACCATCTTTACTTTTTACTAGTCCTTAAAAAAGGAATTTGTTGTCCAAATTGTTTTTCATACTGTTTAATACCTTTGTCAATAATGACATTCTATTCAAGCTCACAGAGACTGGAAAAATTATGTTTTAGGTGATGTTTATGAAAAAAAATACATTGAACATGCTGTTAACAAAAGAATCTCTATTGAACTCACGTTGCTTAGCGATTGAGAAAGAATTGAAATCTATGGTTCCGTTTAAATATAGATTTATTTACACTAATACAAACAGGCATCCGATATGAATTCGGGAACTACTTTCCGGATTACAGGAAATTCACAGCACATGATATTGGATTATCGATTTGTTTGAAAGAGAAAATAAAAAAAAATATATATATATATTACGAAGTTTTACCTGGAATTATTTGCACAGCTTCATATATTACAGACTCGAATGCGGCGAAAGATGTAGCCTACACAACGAAGTCTTTTACAATGCTACAATGCTTTGTGTGCTGCACTCACAGTTCCCGGAATGGCAGCTAATGCGTATTTCCGCAATATGAAAGCGATGCATGTGAACAAATATCAGATTTGAATTATGTTACAGTTCTGGGATACATTACTTTACGGCAGCAATATATTACCATGATATTACTACTCCTATTTGCAACGTACGAAAGGAGAAACGTTAGTTGAAGATCTAAGCGTCTGTTTCGAAAACTGTAGAGACTAGTTCACTTTTAAAAGTGCAGTGATGCCAACTATATGAATTTATCGGTTTATCTAGAGAATTTTAGCTGTGTTTTGAAGTCAAAGATACAGGGTAATTCACGAGGATTTACCGTCCTTTACGGAGCTTATTTCGGACGACATTTTGAGCAAGAAATGTCATATAAACATTGTTCCTATTCTCAATATTTTGTAAAATACGTTTTTTTTTTTTTTTTAGTTTGAAGGTAAAAGAATAATACAAACAGAGAATGAATTATCAGAAGTATAATTTCCTTAATTGGCAAGTATTATGAAGCTAAAAATGTGCTGTATACTACTTTGTTGCTTCGTACGGATATCTTTTTCTATTTTTAACTACAAAATTACATTATTCTTACGCACTTATCACAACAATTATTACAAATCACCCCATTTCCACCGACTTAAATACTTGCAGTTCAATTTTTAATCCTATTTACAGTCTTGGAGAGCTTACAACACATTTTAAAAAATGTCGCCGTCCGCTTGAGTACACTTGGCCGCACACTTGCGAACGGCACTCGTCGCTTTACGTATCTATGTACTACGCCAGGGAGCGTCAAGTGACTACACTCTCGTGCGTACGTACAAACCCTCGAGCCCTGACGTACGGCTGCGGGCAAGGGTAGCTGCTTCCACAGTGGCGGAGCTAACAACTTGTATATGAACCAAATTTGTGATAAAAACGTAAATTAATTTCAGCTTTTAACTGAAGCACACTTTCACTGTTAATTGCATTCTACTGAAAACAGTACTCTATACAATTTGGTACAGTTAACCAACTACATCTATATCTATATTAATAATAAATCTGTAGCCGAAATTTTTCTGGTAATTTTCGATTTTCCAAAAATAATTGGTCCTAACATATATAATTAATCACCCTGAAACCGAAAATCGCTTTTTTGAAATTTTTGTTTGTATGTCTGCCTGTCTGTCTGTATGTTTGTTACCTTTTCATGCGATAATGGATGAAC
The DNA here is from genome assembly GCF_040183065.1 of Periplaneta americana. NCBI lineage: Eukaryota > Metazoa > Arthropoda > Insecta > Blattodea > Blattidae > Periplaneta > Periplaneta americana. The sequence continues at coordinate 45,453,941 of NC_091124.1, forward strand.
GGATTTCGATGAAAATTGGAATATAAATTAAGTTCGTTGTAACTTAGGTTTTAGGCTATATGGCATTCAAAATACATTATTTAAAAGGAGGGTTATAAGGGGGCCTGAATTAAATAAATCGAAATATCTGCTTATTATTAATTTTTGTGAAAAATGTTACATAACAAAGGTTTCTTTAAAAATAATTTGCGATATGTTTTATTCCTTGAAAAAGTTTGATAGGACTGATATTTAATGAGATAAATGAGTTTTAAAATTAAAATAACTGCCATCTAAGGCCGTATAATGAAATAAAAAACAAATGACTTCGTCTATAAGGGGCCTTGGACACAACAATCGAAAGCTATGAAAGATAGCCTACAGAGAATGTTTCTGTGTTTGTATGAAGTAATATCGGAAGCTAAATTAACCGATTTGTATAATTAATTATTATTTCACCATTGGAAAGTGTAGTTTCTCTAGATGGACATAATGCTATAATGTTATTACAGTAACTTCTAATATAATATAATATAATATAATATAATATAATATAATATAATATAATATAATATAATATAATATAATATAATATAATATAATATAATATAATATAATATAAGTTATTTGAAGCATTCAGATCCATAGTGGGTCAAACGCCATTTACTGAATACGTAGAAAACAAGGGTTAAAATTAAGTCCTTACCATAATTCAATGGAAATCTATAACAAGTAAAATAATGTATAAACATTAAATCTAAATGATGTCAATGTTCATTAAAGTATGGATACATGTAATAAAAATTAAGAAACATGTTGAAGGCATTGTCATTGCACCAATGAGTGGTCTCTGGACCAAAATGTTCGCATTTCAATTATTTGGATGCAATTTAAATTAAGTAACATATTAAACGATTTATCCTTCTATCAAACACGAATGTTCCCTAGATCAAATGTCCTATTTTAATTATGTAATTACTTTATATTTATTTCTAACGGGTGCAGCGGAGCGCACGGGTACGGCTAGTACGAAATAAATTTTTGCATGTTTGCACAACAATTAAACAAAACAAAATATAAGCTACACTTTTATACAGATTAACATACTACGAAATAAAACTCTTCACTGTTTGTCTTCTTCTCATTGCTATACAATTCAATTAACAAAATAAAACAACAGCACAAACGTTGTTATTCAAATATCTAGTAATAGTAGGCCTACTTTTTCTTATACATCAGAGATCTGCGATGATTTTTGCAGTTTTCTGTTAGTAAGCATCTTTTCAATTCGTGGAGCTATTGTTTTAGTATCACCCAATCGCAAACATGCTTTGAAGTGTTCATCATTTATTTGGCTTCTGTGACGTGACTTTGTAAACTTCATTAAATAAAACAGTGTTTCGCATACGTAGGTTGTCCCGAACATGCACAACGTTCTTGCAGCGAGATTGTGCAGTTTAGGAAACCTTTCTCGTGGGAAACAAGTATAGAAATGGTTAATACTTTTTCTGTTTCGATACCTATCCTTTAGCTCAATATCGCTTTATAAATCAAGTATTTCTAATTGTAGTTCAGCAGGAATATCCAGGACACTCACTGAAAAAGGTGTTGCAAATATCTTAAATTGTTGTTCAAGTTCTCTAATTTCCTGATATCTACGTTCGAAGTCTTCGCACAATTGTTGCATTATTCTTATATATTCTTCCATACCCAAGGCTTCTAACAGGTTTCCCATGTACATCCATTAATAAGGCAATTTCATTCCTAAGTGGGAGAAAACGTTCCAGAACATTTGCTCGACTTAACCACCTTACCTCGGTATGGTAGAGTAAATCCCCATACTCACTGTTAATATCGTCAAGCAGTGCCCTGAACTCCCTGTGATTAAGTCCTTTAGACCTTATGAAATTAATTGTTCGCACAACAACATCCATTACATTGCTAAGGTTTATGTTTTTAGCACATAATTTTCCTGGTGCAAAATGCAGTGCACCGGTGCCCCCAAGCGACCTCGATAGGTCTCACCACTGATAGACTGCAGTGTACAACTGTATTGCCCGCAGTGGAAGCCGTAAGCAGGCCTGTACGCCCTCTCGCGAACTTGAGTCGACCTGGCGGAGCATGTACTACGCGACCAAGGCGGGAACCGTTTTGTTTGGTGGCGCTGTGATTCGCTTCACAATGCAGGCCGTGTTGTAAAGTCCGCATCAGATGCAAAATGAAGCACATGCTGAACTGCGCTCTTGTTTCATTATTATTATTAACACGCTTTATATGTTCGTATATATAGTTAACTTGTAATTCTCTTTAAATATAAGTAAACCATACTTAGAATATTACAAGTATATAGTTTTATTTTATCATATGCTTACACACATAGGAATCTATTCAGAAAACACACCACAACATCGGTGTTCGTAAAGAAGGGAACATGAATCGAAAGTAACGTAAACTAAAGTAGGTACTGTATTTTATACGGTATTTCATTTGATATACATTTCTTACCTTAGCATTTTAAAGTGGCCGTACTCTGTACATCATATATGAGGAAAGCACCCGGTATAAAACCATCACCACCACCAGCATGGGCTGCTATAAGTCGTTGACCTGCACTGCTATTTGTATAAACTACTGACACATTTATGTATTGCCAACATTTGTGGACAGTGTAATGGGTATGGAACCATGTTTCGTCCAGGTAAAAAACAGGCTACTATATCAGAAGGTTCTATTAGATATTTTCCTTTATCTTTACATTTTTTGAATGCAAACCCCATGGAGAGTATGAGTTTTCGTAAAATTCCCTTGCATCCTTTAAAACCTGTCTCTCTCTTAAAAAATTTATGCAACTTTCCTAATGTTGGAAGGTCTTTGTAAAGACCATAATATTTAGGAACTTCTCATCTTATGATAAATTTGTCCATATCGTCTAATTCAACCTATTTGCAGGAGATCGTCTAACTTTGTTTGGTGTCGCTATTTATACACCCTTGTCCGCATATGCTTCACCTTCCTTTCTAATCTTACTAATTGTCTCCTTATTTAACTTCACAATAGCTGCAGCATGCTCTGTTGTCTTCGATAGAGGTAGGAATAAACCCGTTGTCTTTTCTTCATCACAAAACTTTATGGCATTATAAATAACGCTCCGCGCTTGGCTACGAAACACACGTCTTCCTACATGCGGCATTGAGACCAGATTGAAATGCTAGGCATTGGAAGTGACGACACTCCAGCAGTAAACATACGCAGCGAGCACGGAGTTCCTCATTCTGCCACGACGGGTCCCGCCTTGGTCGCGTAGTAACTGCATACGCGCCTTCGCGCTGACTGCTGACTGCACGCTGACCAAGATCACTCGCTCACATAATGTTTTATTTTTTCGAAACCTTTAACGTCGTCGCTGTGAATAATTACTATGCATAGAATCTTGATTTCTGTCAATATCAATAGAGAATGTAATAAATATATTTTTTTCTTTTGTCGTATTTCGATAGAATGGACGGTTTTCGTGTAAATTAAATTAAAATATTACAAATTTGTTGCTTGACTAACAAGACTAAACGTGGCAACACTGATCAGCTGTTCTCGCTCGACTTTTTTTCGATATGAATAGGGGATAATTGGTAGTCAAGGTCGTCTTGTCCCAGTATTACGTGATTTTCTTATCTTAAGTGAAGTTTGTACTTAGCGTATTGCAACAGGCGTCCCGTTGTACGCGTGTACAGGAGAAAGATTTAATATTAAATATTGTAGACAGTGGACTCAGTGATTTTGAAAGTGTTAGTTGAAAATAGCAAACGTACGTGTAAAAATATTCCAAATAGTAAACACATTGTTTGTGAAAGTGCCAATTAAAATATTGTAATTATAAAGTCAGTGTTCATGGAAGTGCTAGTTAAAATATCGTAAATAGTAATCTCAGTGTTTGTCAAAGTGCTGGTGTTAGTAATACGTGAGCAGTGCGAAAAAGGACCAAAGAACAAAATGCTGACACTAGTAAAGTTTAACAGGATTAATAACCGTGCCACGGTAGTAACTATAACACGCCTGGATTAGCTATTTGTGTTCTCAAGAAGAAGAAATGTATATGATTCTTTTAACACACTGTGAAGCACTTAAAAAAATATGTCTGAATACTGGGAAGCAAGAGAGAAAATAACTCGATCGTTAAATCAAAAACATTAGATACCTACCTACTTTTGAGACGACATATTACAACAGTCTTTGCTCTGAGATATTCCCCGTGTATGAGAATAGACATATACTTAAATATACATACGGTATATATACATACATTTCTTTTCGTGTAGGAAATTGAACCGAGTCCAGTGTATTTGTAGCTTGAAATTCCAACGTTTGAGCTGGAGCAGAAGTAATAGTCCTTGGCATACAAAATAAAAGATAGTCGTTTTTTGTGTTACTCCATTACCTTCATATCATCTATCATTTATTTAAGGAAACAAAATGGCCTGTCATTTGTTTGCGAGTTTTACTTCGAAAACGATGCTTTTCACACATCTATCTCTCGGTACCCATAAGGGAAAATGTTTCTAAGAATAGAATAAGCATCAATGAAGAAGGCAAGGGAGAAAAAAATCTAGAAAAAGAGAGAGAACGCATGCGATTTCTTGAGATACGAAAGTTGATTCTTCGAAAGTTGTGTACGAAATATATTCTTCTAATCGGATTTCATGCCTTATCTTCGTGTTCTCCAAAGAATATATAAGCAAGATACAATTGAATTTTTAAAAATATATATTATCTATTTCAAAAGAAGTTTTCTAAGTTATGCACTCCACTTTCTCTACTATAGTTAGTTTCAGGACGACGTCTGGTTTTAAAAGAGTGTGAGAGTGCGTTTACTGTAGAGTGAGAATGTTATTTCCTTTGAGGTACGAAGCGTTAACTGCTTAAAGTTATGTTAGTAACGACAGCGATCGAGTTATAAAATCGCAATTGAAACAAAGTCGAGTTCAACCTCTCTGCTTTAAACATGCGCGAGATCAAAGGTGGCTGCTTAATAGGGAAGTTATTCATTCACGCAAACAGAATATTGTTGACGTGGCACTGAAGTACAGAGAGAAACTGTAATTATGTAGCAAACATGATGTCAAATTCTTTGTTTTCTACCAACACAAAAATTCTCTTAGTGCATTGAAGAGAAGTGCCTCTATCGTTACGTACAAAGGAACCGTAAATAAATCCTTTTCGAAATGGACTAATAATAGCGAATGGATTGTGGTAAAGATGTTAATGCTAATCGCAGTCACATAATATTTCACCTTTGTGTTCAATTGAGAGTACAATTGAAGACCTCGGTGCGAAAACCGGTCAAGTCTAGAAATGAAAATTTTACAGGAGATAAAAATCATTCCATAAAAATTGAATGTGCATCAATTTCAAACTGATTTTTTTACACGACAATTTAGGAAATTATTGGGTTTTTATGTGGCTACCAATATTCTTGTTAGTTCTCTATTGTCCATAGAATTTTTTTTTTTAATGGTCGACTTGAATGTTTTTTGTCCCGAAAATACAACAGATTTCTTTGTCATGTTTGAACTTAATTTATTTCTTGTTTGAATACAAATCTACGAAACTTACTTTAGTATAAGGTGAGTTTCCATTAAGCTGGAAACAATTTTTATGAAACTTCTTACGTTAATTTAAAGGAAATATTTTTTTCAGGGGGAAGAAAAAATTAATTAAAAATCAATAGGTCTATCCTGATCCTCGATGATGTCATTTATGTTCCTTATATTCACCAACATTTTCTACAGAATTACTTCATATTATTATGTAGGCCCATTTATTTTTAATTAATTTTTTCTTCCTTCTGAAAAATTATTTTCTGTAAAGTCACATAGGAGGTTTCATAAAATCAACGACGTCTTTTTTTTCCACAATGTCTGGCCTTGAATTTACAGAAACTTGGGAAGATATGTAGCAAATCTGGTACAAAAGTTTATAGAAATTAGGTTCATGTGGACATTTTTAATAATATTTTATAATTATTATTTATTTTTACGTAAATAAATTTATAAAAACTTGGGAATATGTGAACCAAGTTTGATAACATAGTATAATTAATTGTCTTTCATATAATTGCATTTATTAAAGCCTACAAACTAGTGATGGAGGAAATAATTTAAATACCGATATATTGATATTGCAATATATTGGAAACATAATTTGGATAATTGATATATATTGCAGAAAGTATATCGATATATCGAACGATTATCGATATATCGCTATTGCGTAAGCAAATTGCATTTTCTGGTGTATATTTACTGTATTACAATGAAATTACTTAATTTTTAATTTTCCTTTTTACCATTGAAATTTATCATAACAGTCAAAAGCATAAAAGTAAAACTGTAACAATAAACAATACATTTTCAACACCATTATGATGTAGGTCCTAACCTAAATAGAAATTTTGGTGGAGGTAAGGTGAGCTTAAATGATATAGTGGGAAAGAGTTAAGTGAACTCTACATGATTGAGTATTTGATATTGTAACACGATTCAATTATTTTAATTTTATATAGAATTCAATCTAGGACACAGATATAATGCTCTTTTCTACCTAACAACGTAACCATTTTTAAATGTAAGTAAACAGAACTTGTAATTCTCTTTAAATATAAGTAAACCATACTTAGAATGTTACAAGTTTTAACAAACTTCACAGTTGATTTGATACAGTTCTTCTATAGTAAGTTCCCATTGGAAGTTATTGTTACACTCCAACATTCCAAACAACAATGGTGATGATGATAGGGACAGAATTTTTATGCACTAAAAAAATATAATAAGAAAACAGAATGTCAATACTAGGTTGTGCATAGAAATCATAGACGTAAACAAATGTCACATCAGTATTAAATCCTTGTTTCTCTTTCCATTTCAGAATATAGAAATATAAGTTTTGATAGCCGTTTTGAGGTCAGACAGTTCCCTTTCAGGGCGGGAGTTTCTCCTGCCTTGGAGAACATTAATAATAATATTATAACAGTAGTAGAATTATCGGAGTTGTTTAGTTGATAACGATAATAATTCCATAAAAAACCGATGAATTTAAGAGAAAACCGATTTATTTTACGATATATCGAATCAAAATTTCGATACCGATATATCGAAACGAAAATATCGGTATTTCGTAAAAACCGATATATCGTTCCCATCTCTACTACTAACTATTTTAAGAAAACGCATAACATGCCTATAAATCGAACCTAGTTCTTGTTCATGTTAAGCCTACTTATCTTTGTTACACTTTAAGTTTAATTAATAATAGTCTATATAATGTTACTCAAGTTTTCTATCATTAACATTTCTCGGAAGTCAGATGCAGTTCTCTGTGTCAAGAGACAGTTGAATGCCACTCTTCATCGGATGTCAGATGTTGTAAGCAGTGTTAATCGATTAGCTGGAAGGAATGGAGCCTTATCCAGGAAACTGTACACCATCTATCTCTCTCGTCATCTCCAACTCCACCTTTTTGAATATAATTTATGGCGAGAAAGTTCGCCTGGCTTTCAATTGCACATTGTAAGAAGGAGCCTCTTGTAGGGATCTCATTTAGGAAGACTTCATATCGCGAGGAAACGCGAAATTAATGTGATGTGTCGACATAAAACTTGAACAGATAATGGAAAGAGTTAAACGACTGCTGCGACCTATATACACAGTAACAATAGAGGCTTGCTTAAGATGCTAGATTATTCAAACAATTGAAAAACTACGGGCGCAGTTCAGAATCAAATGAAATATAGTATAATATGGAAGTTCATTACAAATATAAAATTTGTAGTTCAGTTATCTTTGCAGTTCTATGCGACTGAAATTCTACCCCTACATAACAGAACGTTCATTTGGATATTATAATAATTATTTAATCATTTTGCTTCTTTGAGCAAAAGATTTTGGTCTTGAGATAACAACAGAATAACTTATTTCAAAAGAAGTACTGGAACAGCTTCAGTAGGAAATAAAGTTGCTGTAAATATAAAATGTTTGGACCAATGTCATATATTGATAAACGTGGGTTTAATATACCGGGTGTTTCAAAATGAATAACGAGGTTTTCAGGCTTTTAGTATTTATTACATTTAACCTGCAATTATAAATAATACACTAAATGAAAGAGCAACTCAAACAGTTTAGCTACTAGTGCTCAATGTGAGCACCATTCGTCACATCGAGTCGATAAGCGAGTTCTTCCCAAACCTTGATCAGAGTGTCTGGAGTAATTGTTGCAACAACTGCTTCAATCCTCTGTCTTAAGTCTGGTAGGTCAGCTGGTAGCGGAGGTACATACACACGATCCTTTATGAATCCCCAAAGGTAAAAAATCGCATGGCGTAAGATCTGGTGACTGTGGAGGCCATGCGAAACAAACTCTGCCATTCAGCCCCTTTCGGTCAATCTAGCGGTCGGGTACGACGTCGTTTAACCAATCGCTTACTTCCACATGCGTCTCCTTAAAATTCTCCACACAGATGTCACTGGAATTGCTAATTCACGACTAGCCTTCCGAACAGATTACTTAGGGCTACCCATGAAAGACTCTCTCACTCGTTCAACGCGCGTTCTAACGGCAGACAGAGCAAATAGTGCATGCCCGTACAAAACTGTTTGAGTTGCTCTTTCATTTCATGTATTATTTATATTTGTACGTTAAATGTAATAAATATTACAAAGCCTTAAAACCTCGATATTCATTTTGAAACACGGTGTATCATACAAAGTAGAGCTCATGTATTTTGTCAAGACACTCATGATGTGCAGTATGGGAACAACGTTTTTTTGGAGGGGGTAGGAGTAGAAGGGAAGGTCGGGCTTGTGTCTACCGAGTTCAAGGCTAAGGCTAACCCATTCCCCTATAATTCGTAAGTAGACTCATCCGATCTCGTGAGCAGCTCTGTAGGAAGAGTGGGGGAGTGTCTTGACAAAATGCATGAGCTGTAGTAATTAAGAAGCGAATATACTTATGAGACGAGCGTAAGCGAGTTTCATAATTTTCATACCAGCGTCTTAATTATCTTTATGCTCGACCATGCCGAAATGTAGTAATTATACACCTGGTAGTAGACCTTTAATGCATGTCATTAAAGTACACCTACTCATTAAAGGTCAGGTCTTTCAGCCAATGACGACTCAGGTTAAAACTGTTCAGCCAATGACAGGTCAGCTTTCTACCGTTATAAAACCGCAAGTATCGATTATTCTCGGATATGCAATCGAAAGAGAATTAGCGAAAAGTCACGCAGGCTGGAAATCCAATACTGTCGCAGAAGGTTATGTTCTGTTACTATAATAATTAGCGTTAATTGTAAATAATATTCAAATAAATTCAATTTGCCATCTCGTTTTTCAATGTTTAATTGTATTTCAATGTTATCTCTGTAGGTTCTTATGGCCTATCAAGGTCACTGTGGACATCTGTTCCTCGGAAAAAATCAATACTTTCGCGTCTGCGCACATCTCACAACATACGGGACATTGCTCCAGGTCAGATACAATAAAATTAATAATATCAAGTTAGAAATATGGTCGAGCATAAAAAGTCGTATGAAACTCGCCTATAATGGTAATTAAGAAGCTCGTATGAAAATTATGAAACTCGCTTGCGCTCGTTTCATAAATATCCATACTCACTTCTTAATTACCTTCGTTATAGGCTCGTTGCATAATGTACTATTATAGGCTCGTTGCATAATTAAAACTATTTATCCGAAAGTCACGACGAACCATGTTTGGGTAGCGATTCATAGGTTAAGATCCTCCACTACATTCGAACTTAGAGGCAATATAAGGAGAAATTGCCAACATTGCGAAAATAAAAATTTTCTCCCAGTGCCTTCACGAGAAAAGACACGAGTTTTGAATGTTATAAATCAATAATTAATATCGAGAATTCGACGATGAAAAAACATTTTTAGTAGGTTACTTTACGACGCTTTATCAACATTTTAGATTATTTAGCGTCTGAATGAGATGAAGGTAATAATGCAGGTGGAATAAGTCCGGGGTCCAGCACCGATAGTTACCCAGCATTTGCTCACATTAGGTTAAGGGAAAACCACGGAAAAATCCTCAATCAGGTAACTTGCCCCTACCGGGAATCGAACCCGGGCCACTTGGTTTCGCGGCCAGACGCGCTAACCGTTCCTACACAAGTGTGGAGATGAAAAGACATGAATAGGTAAAAAATTATATATATTTCGCAGAAAATGAAATACCTAGAGAATGAAATGAGTGCTCAAAATGAGTACCATAAGTTGAAGACACTATGTAACGGATTGTGATTTGTATTGTCATGTTATACTGTCCTGCGAGAGTGTTTTGGTATGATGGGTCCACATTTGGCAACGATGTGTTTGTATTGATGGGGCTGAGCAGAGAGACATCTTCAACCACCTGAGAGTACACCCCTACGCTCTCAATGTTATGCTAAATGTATGTGACAGGGAATAGGTTTCAACTGTTTGCCCTCCAAATTGACCCCATTAGCGAAATCAATAGCGCCCTGGGAAGTTGAGTCTGTATAGGTATCTCATTAACACACAAGATGTAGACAATATTGTGTAATATTCTACATGACGATATCCCTCTCTTTCATTCCACATAATAAAATCTGGAGAAACCGTCCTAATAAGGTAACACCATAGGCAATAATGTGTATGTATATATTTATTCCACACTGCACATGGGTATATACCCAGTGGCAGTGGTAACTAATTACACTCAATAATGACAATAATAAACACAACTAATAAAAAACAATAATTAATAATAGTAATAATAATAATATAATAATAATAACAATGAGCATCCTAAATTAAAATGAAGCATGGTCACTTAAAATAACATTTAAAGTAAATCTAATTTGTATCTTAACCCTAAGCTCGAACTAAGACCCACGAGTCTGACAGGTTCATACCTGCACAAGTACCTTTCGGCACTACACTTATTTCACTGTCAACTCACTCACTGCACTGATTCTACCTGATTTCACCAACACTTCTAACAATTTCACTGTTCAAATACTTTGCACAGCCACTTCACTGACACCAACACACTTCACTTACACAATAGACTTCACTGACACTACACACTTCACTGGCACACACACTTCCTCACTGATAGAACACTTCAAATAACAATATATCAATTACACCCTTTAAGTAGTGTGTATAATATACCACCGTCTATTAATAAAGTCCTTAAGTGTATTTTTAAATACATTTTTGGTCATTGGTAAAGCCTTTAGTAAGTCTGCAGGTAAAGCATTCCAGTCCTTGATAGTACGATTGAGAAAATAAAACTTTCCAGTGTCCGTCCTCTGTCTTCTTTCCCTCAATTTATATGAGTAGTCGTTCCTAGAAGAGTAATTTGGCGGCTGCAACCTATTTTTTATTTCACTCCAGGCAGGCTCACCTCTGTATGTTTTGAACATTGCGCATAATCGAATTCGCGTTCTCCGGTCTGTGAGTGCGTCCCATTTTAATGGTGAATTATTACGACAACATTTGAGAGCCCGTTTTTGAATCTTTTCCAGTGTCTTAATATGTTCTAATCTGTAAGGATCCCAACATGCAGTACCATATTCCATTACTGGACGAACTAGTGATTTATATGCAATCTCTTTGGATTTATCAGAGCCTTTTCTTAGTACCCTCATCATAAAGTGTAACGCCATCCATGCCTTTCCCGCTGTGTCAATAACGTGTTCCCCCCAGCCGAGATTGTACCTGCTTGCTGATCTGTACTGACTTTGGTTGTAAGTTCGATCCCCTCTTGGGCTGATTAGCTAATTGGGTTTTTCTGAGGCTTTTCCAACTGTCAAATAATTACAGGGCGAATTATAAGCCTCATCTTGCCAAATACCATATTACTAACAATTCGGGCCCACCCGAGAGGCCTGTGTGCGAGGACAGTCCCAGTCCGTCCCTCCCCGAACAGGGGATTAATAGAACAGAACTACCACCAGTTCCATGGACGCGATATAACCTGGTACTTGATACAGCGTTGTTAAATCCGTGCGTGACTCCAATAGCCAATGAAGAGTCAAGACAGACCACCCGGCTGCTGGCCTCACGTCTACATTCCTCAGCGGAGATAAACGATCACCCAACCAGGACTAAGATATCGTGTCTTCAGTACGATTATTCCACTAGGTGTTAATTCTAGTTTTGAAACCGAATTTAACTATCTATCGTAGTTAATTTTTAAAGGGAAAAATTCGCTCCGGCGCCGGGGATCGAACACGGGTCCGTGGTTCTACATACCAAGCGCTCTGACCACTGAGCTACGCCGAATTCAATCCACAGCACCGGATCGAACTTTCCCCCTAGTGTTTCCCTTTTATTGGCCTGACTCCAAGTTAGGCATATACATTGACGTTATTCTATTGGACCATTAATAACATCTTTAGTAAATCCGTCTAGCTAGCAGTGTATGACTCTGTACAGATTGCTGTGCACTACACTGCGGAATCCCGGCCATTAGTTACTCAGCTGAGTGCGCTCCTTATAATGGCAGTTGACTTGAAATACAGGGACATCATTTTATTTTTACTTCAATTTTTATTGTACCTGAGTTTTTGAATGTACTTCACTCCCACCCCTTCTACTAAGGAAGTTCCAACTCCACACAGAACCAAGACCGCAGATAGTAAGCAGTACTGAGTTACTGAGTATAGTACGTTCCAGAAATATGTTCGCGTTTTCCAGTGATGAAAGAGCTTTCAATATTGAATCATATTTTCGCACAGGTACTGTCCGTTTGCCTACGTCGCATCCCGATTTCCCCCACCTGCTTCTGCTCGCCCCTCTGTAATAGCTGGGCTGTCTTAGCTCTTTTCTGAAAACATTACTTTCTCTTAGGAATTGGACGTTTACGTAATAATATACAGGTGTTTAATTTAACTTAAATACAAGGCCCTCGTTAAGTAATTAACTGTCACGTGAGTTCCTCCCTTTCTACAATCCTGCGGCATAACCACTTGGACGGACAGTAGATAGCATGTCTGAGTAATTTTATATTTTCGGGTCGGGCAGAAGTGAAGATTGAATTCACAGTACGTAGAGTAGGTACAGAATTATTTCAACATGAGTTACTAGTACGAAGGACGAAACTGGCAATTGGAATTAGATGCAATAGTCTGTAGTGCGATAATATGCACAAAAGAACTGAAGCCTGTATCGAAATGAACGGCCACCATTTTCAAAATTGTGTTTAAATATTCATATTATGATTATTTTTCAATTTAACTTCTTTCTCTATATTGTACGCTAATGTGCTGTAGACAGTATAATATACACTGCATAATGAATACGTTCGCATGCATAACTCACTTCGTGAGTAAAAACACTTATTCTTAACACAGTACTGTACTTTGATTAAAGAAAAACCTAATGAAAATTATCAAACTCAAAATCGCAATATTTCCTAGTTTACGTAAATGGATGAACTACTTTTCTTCCATCCTATACCTAGTAGAGTAATTTGTGTTTTACGCCAGTATCATCGAACTCCAGTCTTGGAGGGGGATGAAGCGGTGTTTCCGGTTCTCTAAAGGTATAAACAGGTTAATATTAAAAATGTTAGTAAAAATAAAATGATGTCCCTGTATAAACGTCAACGTATATGCCTAACTTGGAGTCAGTCCAATAAAACGGAAACACTGTAGGGGAAAGTTCGATCCGGTGCTGTGGATTGAATTCGGCGTAGCTCAGTGGTCAGAGCGCTTGGTACGTAGAACCAAGTACCCGGTTCGATCCCCGGAACTGGAGCGAATTTTTCTTTTCAAATATTAATTGTCATTATAACAGATATTATTCTGTTGGACCAATTAATAACATCTTTAGTAAATTTATCTATCGTAGATTCTCAAATTCATCACAAGGCACCAGTCCCATACAGTGGCCGACATTTAATGAGAAAATTTCTTTCCCCATGAAGTCTCGAACCAGCGCATATTCCGTAACGCGAGACGGCACGTATCGTTAAATAACAGACGAGAAAAAAATTATCACTTAATCTTGGTTACTAACGTTGGATAAATTAAATACTAAACTCCGTACGGTATTAAAACAAGTTTACCTTGGCATTAAAATGGTGTGGAAGAAATCCGATTTTGAAGAGATCACAATAATAAAATTGACCTTTCTGAGTTGTAGTGCCCACACAGTCTAGTATATACAGTCACGAAGCTTAAGTTGTGAGGGTGCTAGGAACAATACATTGTGCCAGTACTATTTCGCGTTGTCTGTAATGAGGCGATATTAGCGATCCTAGTAGTTAGCAGCTATCTATGGATGCATATTTACTACGTATTAAGCTTCGTGACTGTATATACTAGACTGTGGTGCCCAGGGATAATCTGTACAGCTGTTATCTCTGTATTTTGTTTTCCAATGATTTATTTTAGACTTTAATATTTTACGTTTCTTAAGTCAAAACGTCAAAGCTACAAACATCAGAACCGAACTAAATAGAACTATCAGTATTTCATTTCTGAATAATTTACACTGAGTTAGTTACTTTAACGTAAATATTGATAAATTCAGTATTCATTGTTATTATTTCATTACGAATTTGAAGAGTTGGTAGGCGTGATCTGGATTTTACTTTGTTTTAAATATTGTTAAAAAAAGGGGCGTTGATCAAGATGCTTCCTCAATTTCAATTTATATGCGAGGGATGAATAAGAGGCTTGTACAAAGCTGTAGCCTAAATATACAAAGATAAGGGTAACAAGGAAAAGTGATTGATGGGATTATAGCTTATGGAAATGTGGTTCAGGCGAAATCACAGCATTGCTGAAGTCAAGAATACGGCAGATATGGAACTCCTATCAGGTGAGGCATGGCCCATTATACGACACGTCCTGCAGTGTTGCTAACCAAGGAACAAAAAATCTCCCTTATTATAATAAAAATTAATTTTAATTTTTATTTTATTACTTATTATTTAAATTTAAATATACAGAATGCAGAATATAATTACAACAGTAGAAATAGAAATAAAATAGTACAATCAATATAAAAAAGAATATACGGTAATATTAACAAAGTTTAAGGACCGAACGAGCAGCGCTCGTGTTCGGTCGAAGTTCAGATATATTATTAATAGGCCTTTAAGAGAATATACAAAATAAAATAAAGTAGAAACTAAAATTTAAATTACAGCTACAGTAAAATTATATAATATAATACTTATATAAGAGGAATATAGAAAATAAAATAAAGTAAAATAAAATAGGAACTAAAATTAAAATTACGGCTGAAGTGAAATTATATAATATAATATTAACATAGAGAAGAATAATATCGTACGTGAATAAAGTAGGACAAAATGCCCCTAAAATTCAGAGAAGCCCCCAAAATTTTTCAATTTATGCTTAGAAAAACGCAACATAAAAATTAGCAAATGTGATTAAACATAATGCAATTGAATAGAAAAAATATTCACACATCATGCACAATGACGTACAATAGAATAGAATACTCATAGCACAATCCTGTATGTCCTTGCATTAGTGGGCGATTTCTTGAGAATTTGATTTTTAAGTGTTTGCGTTTGCATTAGGTGCACACTGTGTTCAAATATGACAGTAAAGGAAAAATCGACACCAAATTATACTGGGCTCCGGACGTAAACAAACCGAATGATAGTAGTAATGACACACCCCTCTTGGACTGAAAAGAGTGATTATCCGTTCCCCCCTTCTTGCAATGAAACGAAGCGTCGCAGCCCATGTGTTCCTTAACAAAATATACTTCCACGAAGGTTATCTATCTGCTCCCTAATTTTGTCGGTCTAATTTGCTGACATCCTGTATTTTACACAATAAATAGTATAAAAATTGAATTATTAGTTTAATATTGTGATTTATAGCTAGATATCACGGATCACTTTCCTCTTTTCTATAATAAATACAGTAATAGGAATTAATTTGATTGATATAAAAATTTAATTTCTGGAATTTCATTTTTGTTTTGGTTTTCCGATAAGCTCCCTATAATGTAACAAGTTTCGATTTGACCATCTATGCTTATCTTGTGTTGCAATTGTGAATTTTACATTTATTGATTTTTCACATTAATGTTTTCGGTACGTTGGTGTATCATCTTCAGATGTGTATACATGACACTGGTTAAGAACCAAGCCAATAGGCATATGTATTGTGGATTTAAGTGATCTGTGTTTGTGTGCTTAATGTACATTATCCATGATGTATTACAGTGATTACATAATAACCTTACAACACTTAATATGCTATTAGATAGTAACAAACTTTTAAATATAAAACTAATTTGTTTAAAATCAGTGTATAAAACAAATATTTAAAACCAATATTGGTCGTTGCTACTGCGTCGTGTCCTTGATTACATGATATTGTTGGATGTTATGATGTTTAATAGGGCAACGAGTTTTTGAATTCACTCTGTTTGTTTCACTTTTTATAGTACGTCCGCTCAAATGAGAGCTACTTGGAACGTGCGATTGGACACACTTACCGCATGGAGCAAGTAAGCACGCGACTCTGAACAGGTTCCATGTAAACAACGCTGCGTTGCCATCTCTCCCTTCTGAAGACTGAAGTGAATCTTCGTGTGCGTCTTGTAAATACAGAACTAAAACACGAACACCCCCTATTCAGAGTCCGTTGAGTCACAATTTAAATCAATTACACAAGATTCCAAGCCAGCTTCTAAGGAGTGATAATCACTTTCTTCTATCTTTATATGTTTGATATACCCGCACTTTACACAATTCATTTAATATTATCATCCATAACATTTACTATTAATTCACGTACTACTTCAACAGATTTATTTCCCAATATATTTTCTGACCGGAAATTTCTCTTCAGTTCCGACCAAACGAATTCTATGGCTTTGAGACAACAATGGTGGGGGGGGGCAGTCGTAGTACAACATGGCCGTATTTTGATGATAGTGCGTCAATTACATATATCTTTTTCCTATGATGGCTACGTTTTATTTCCTGTAACAGTTGTAACTTTGTTGTTGGGTCTGGCGTGGGCAAAGGAATGTTATTTTTACGTATAAATGTTTTAATGACATGTACTGTTGATCTAGAGGTAGGTAGGGGATTCACAATACGGGAATAGTATGGGACATTATCCATAATGATGATGATACATTGAGAAGTTTATTTAACGTTGGAGCTGTTTTATTTTGACTATTACACTCTTACTACGTCATACTATTTTTGACCAATAAAACGGTACGAAAGGACGTATTTCAACCAATCATGGCTGCTTATCGCACAATTTTATCGCGTCCCTAGCATTTGTTTAATTTTATCGCGTCCCTAGCATTTGTTTCTTTGTTTGCCAACATTTGAAACTGCGCTGGTCTGGACGTCAAAAAAAAAATTATATATAAAATTACAAACCACTCCAGTCGATGCACAGCAGTTTCAAATATGACTCGCATTGGCATTCAAGAACAAGAATTAATAAAAATCACTGATCATGCCTATGCATCTTCTGAAATCCGATTTACAAATAAATGAAGAGCACCATTCGGAAATCCTGAATAAGTTGAATACACCATGTAGGCCTAAATCAACGAGTTCCACTTCTATTACGCACACGTCCAATATAACATCAATTGAACCACCAACCACATTCAAATTTGAAAATTGTACATTCAATAATTATTCTTTTTAAAATTATTCATGTTTATTTTTTATGTCATCGTCGTTAATTAAAACTTTTCTAACACTTGTGTACAGTATATTAGTTAGGTTATGTTATAGCTTCTGCTATGTTATATTATGGATAGTCACGTATCAGAGATTGTTTAATATTAAGATTTATTGAAAATCATCTGTCAAGTGACGTTGATTACTGGAATTCGGATAATTGAAGTGGAATGTTGCATTTTAATAAAAATGAAACTGAATCAACAAAGCCTTCTTGACTAGTAACATTGCCATCGTGTATAATAGATCGAGAACTTCTCGACGAGAAGGCATTGCTCACTACTGCCATCTGGCATGCATCTAGCGTAATATTTGTAATGCTGAGATGGTACAATAATACATTTGAAGACAGTTGTATTTTCGTAAGTCAATTAATATTTCATTGTATTGGAGTACTTCGTTACTTTTAATCTTTATATACTTTCTTCTAATCGTGTAATAGTCAATTAAATTCCACTCGAGTTTTGATTTTCTCTAGATAAATCAAAATGTCTAGTGAGATTACTGTTGATAAAACTCATACACAGTTCGTCGCAGTATGTCCGTTACGAAATCATCGATTTTACGAAAATTTTCTTTCATATTTCCATCGACGTTTTCTTTTGTTGATTTACCTTCTCCAGAGATAATTCTCTTTATTGTTGCGCGAGACACTCCTGTAGCAGCACTGGTACTTTTCAGTGATGTCCGGAACTTACCCGCATCGTCTTTGTAGCCTATAAATATTAATAATAATTAACACTGTTCTTGTACAATCTTACCACGTTCTAATGGCGATTGTGTTGGTTTACGTCTACGACTATTGTTATTATCCATTTCCCAAGGACGTCACATTATAATAATACAATCACAATGTATGGAACACAAGAGCCACAATATACTACACTTACGGTCTTCTGCCTTGTTCTGAGCTAACTGTATTATACTTGCGTGCTCGTCTGAAACCGAATACTATATGTACTTGTTCTCGGAGCACCGACTTAGATCTGTCAACAGCGCTGGCATACCAACAACCAGCCGCGTGCTTCCAGACTGAAACACCTGACGCCTCCCGCTCAAGGTAGGTGCAAGTGGCTCTCATTTGAGCGGACGTACTATAGTTTCACTGTATATTGATTTAATCTATTGAGCTAATTCACGTGCATAATTCTTAACATCAGTGTACTTCATACAACGATCCATCACATGTAGTTCCAATATTAGCGTGTGCAAAATGCGAACATGAAGTGACAAGACGTATCAGATAAGGTTTTATAGATTAAATCAATATACAGTGAAACTAAAAAGTGAAACAAACATAGTGAAATTCAAAAACTCGTTGCCCTATTAAACATCACAACATCCAAAAATATCATGTAATCAAGGACACGACGCAGTAGCAACGACCAATGTGTTTTTAAATGTTGGTTTTAAATATTTGTTTTAAACACTGATTTTAAACAAATTAGTTTTATATTTAAAAGTTTGTTACTATCTAATAGCATATTAAGTGTTGTAAGGTTGTTATGTAATCACTGTAATACATCATGGATGATAATAATAATAATAATAATAATAATAATAATAATAATAATAATAATAATAATTTATTTTAGCTGGTAGAGTTAAGGCCGTAAGACCTTCTCTTCCACTCAACCAGCAAAAAGTGTATATACATATGCATGAACTTACAAAGAATTCAACAATTTGATTTAGATGAGAGTTACACGTATACAAGAGTTATTTACGAATTAAACAACAAAATACCATGAACTATTAATTAAACACTGAAATAAACTGTGTAGCAGAATTAAACTAAAATACATAGAATGTTAATATATTTCAAATGATAAGCCTATTAGATAATAGAAAGAGATTATTATGAGACAATTTTGAAAATACAGCACAATCAGGATGATGTCTAAAGAAAAAAGTAACAGTGTAGTCAGTGATAGTTTAAATCAGCATGATTGGAGTGAAATGCTGATAAGGTTATCTTTTAAGCTGTTCTTAAAGGTGTTTGTTGTCTTGCAGCCCCTAATACTTTGTGACAAGGAATTCCATTGACGCGAGGTGGATATTGTAAAAGATGAGGAATAACAAGATGTTCTATGAAGAGGTATATTTAGCGTGCCACAGATAAGTGATCTGGTATTTACGTCGTGGTTAGAGTATAGATAAGAGAAACGAGGCGAAAGGTAATTTGGTGTTGAGGTGTGCAGAATTCGAAAGAGTAAAGACAAAGAGTTTAAGCACACAAACACAGATCACTTACATCCACAATACATATACTTATTGGCTTGGTTCTTAACCAGTATCATGTATACACATCTGAAGATGGTACACCAACGTACCGGAAACGTTAATGTGAAAAATCAATAAATGTAAAATTCACAATTGCAACATAAGATAAGCATAGATGGTCAAATCGAAACTTATTACATTAATTTCTGGAGTATTTGTACGGTCAACGCTAAATTCCGGATTGTAATGAATCGTTTAGTAATTGCGACGGTTGTTCGCTAATGACGGTGCACAGTTCGTCTTCGCAGACTGTACCTCATTATAGTACAGCAGGCAGTGGTTCTCGCTGCAGGTCTTGTTAAGTTATACACGCTGTACTGGCAATTGAAGAGCGTTTAAGAGGCAGGTAAACAAGGCGTGAGCCAGGAGCTCTGTGTAATGGGAGGGCGCAATTTGAATACGGGACACCACGTTGTTCCTAAACTGCATGTTCCTTGAAATTCTCCATTAATTATCAGTCTTTAAACGTTGCTTAAGTTTAGGCAAGAGAACGTGGGGCATTTTATGATGTCTAGAGACATGGTATTGATTAGAGCTAGTCCGTGTTTTTTTGTTCTGTGGATAGCGTATTATTAGTTTTCTCTCCAAGAACAGGTCCTTCACTGAAAACCCAGCATTCTCCAATCTTCCTTACTTTTCGCCTTTCTCCTAATCTCCGCATATGCTCCATATATTTTAATGTTGCCTATCACCTGTTATTTTCCTCTGCTCCCAACTTTTCCAGCGCATAAATTCATAGACAGGTTGTTCTTAACCTCTGCTCCTGCCAGTTTCTTTTTCTCATCCTGATCATTCTGAACATTATTCTTCCTTCACCTTCTCCTTCTAAACGTTGGATGGTTAATCATCCCTTTCATAGTATTAGTGAATACTTTGAGTCCTCAGTTAATAACTGATGCTTTTAATATAATCTTGCTCACATTTATTTATTTATTTATTTATTTATTTATTTATTTATTCATTCAGTCATTTATTTATTTATTCATTCATTCGTTCGTTCATTCATTCATTCATTCATTCATTCATTCATTCATTCATTCATTCATTCATTCATTCATTCATTCACTCACTCACTCACTCACTCACTCACTCACTCACTCACTCATTTACTTATTTATTTATTTATTTATTCTGGTGTAGTTAAGGCCATCAGGCCTTCTCTTCCACACCGCCAGAAATGCAAATACAATAATAGAAATAAAAAGAAAAATCACACTATAAACAAAGTAAAGCCACACAAAAATACACGCAGGTTGTAGTCACACTTATGACTACGTCCATAGTATTTGTAATAATACTTATGACTTTAATACAATCTAATCTAATATAGCACTCATTTATTATTTTGTCTGTCCATTTCACACGCTCCTTTCTTCTCCATATCCACATTTCAAATGCTTCCAATCGTTTCTCTTCACTTCGTCGTATGTCCATATTTCTGTCCATACTACACTTCATAAAAAGCGCTTCACTAGTCTCTTCCTTAGTTCTTATTCCAGAAGTACGCAGAAGATGCTCGTTTTTGTATTAAAAGCTTCATTTTCCATTGCTATCCTCCTTTTAACTTCCTGGCAGCAGTTCATGTTACTGCTTATAGTACACCTCAAATATTTGAAGCTGTCCACTTGCTCTACTACCTCATTTAATATTAGCAGGTTTATTTTTTTTTTCTTCCGATCACCATGGTCTTCGTCTTGCTTGCATTTATCTTCATCCAACATCTTATGTTTTCTTCTGCCCCGAACTCTTCTTCCATGCACCATTCCTTCCAGTGTATCCTTGTTAGACAGTTTCTTCTTAGCTACTGACCCAGTCAGTTTCGTTTTCTCTTCATGATCATTTTGAGCATTATTCTTTCTTCACCCACTCCATCTAGCATGCATTTCTTAATTTGTCTGTCCATTTCACACGCTCCATTCTTCTCCATATCCACATTTCAAATGCTTCTAGTCGTTCCTGTTCACTTCTTCGTAATGCCCCTATATCTGTCCAATGCCACATTCCACACAAAGCACTTCACTAATTTCTTTCTTATTCTTTTTCCAGATATCAGCGAAAGCTGCTCCTTTTTCTATTAAAATCTCTTTTTCCCCATTAATATCCTTCTTTTGACTTCTGGCAGCAACTTATGTTATTATTTGTAATACATTATAAGCACAGTATTTGAACTGTCCACTTGATCTACTGCCTCGTTTCAATTCGCAAGTTTACTTTCTATGTTTTTCTTCCGATAACCATGGTCTGAGATTCCCATCCAAGCGATTCGTCGTTCGATTCCCGGCGTGGGCAACGGAAGAGATTTATCTTCGTCCACGGGATTGAGAGTTTGCCACTTGTCATGTGCTGTCCTGTGTTGTCTCAGCGGTGGTCCTGTGCCGTGTTGACTCCACGAAAAAAAAAGGTTCGTAATGGCAACACCATAACGAGTGTAAGAATGCAGGGCAAGGAGAATTATATTTCTTTAACATCTTCTCTGCACTTGAGTTAGTGAATAATTCTACTTACTTATTTATGGCTTTTAAGGAACCCAGAGGTTCATTGCCGACCTCACATAAGCCCGCCATCGGTCCCTATTCTGTGAAAGATTAATCCAGTCTCTATAATCATATCCCACCTCCCTCAAATCCATTTTAATATTATCCTTCCATCTACGTCTCGGCCTCCCCGAAGGTTTTTTCCCCCCTGCGGCCTCCCAACTAACACTCCTTATGCATTTCTTTATTCGTCCATATGTGCTACATGCCCTGCCTATCTCAAATACCTGGATTTAATGTTCCTAATTATGTCGGACACCGCCAACAATCAATGAACAATTAACGAGTGAAATTCTTGATCCATCTTGTATCAGTGATTTATAATTAAATCGTACTTCACCATATAAATAGTTACCAAATATTTCAAAAGCAATTTATCAAAAGTCAATTTGGTTTTGTAGGTCTATGCTTGACTTTTCATGTCTTCTTTTTGCTATCTTGAACCAATTATTGTTTCATTCTCATATTGGAAAGAGCATTGAGCGTAAAGGTGATAATTTCGCCCTAATTCGAATATTTAGAAAGTCTGCTAAACATTTATTTTGAGGCCCAATACTTGCACGTCGATAATGATGTTAATGAAGTTTCACGTCCATCGCTATGGAGTAACGATTATCACGTCTGACTGTGAAACTAATGGGCCCGGGTACAAATTCTGTTTGGGAAATTTACCTCAGTGAGGTTTTCTGCGGAGTTTTTCCTCAAATTATTAATAGCTAAAGCTGGGTAACTTTCGGCTTTGGACCCTGAACTCATCTCGCTGCATTACAACCTACATCTAACTCAGACGCTAGATAATAATAGCAGTTGATAAAGCGTCGTAAAATAACCAATTAAAATAAGTTTCACTTCTGCCACGAATAAATACTTCACCATAATTTTTTTTATCTCTTCTGTATTCTGTTGGATTCTTTGTAAGTTCATGCATATGTATATACACTTTTTGCTGGTTGAGTGGAAGAGAAGGCCTTACGGCCTTAACTCTGCCAGCTAAAATAAATCATTATTATTATTATCATTATTATTATTATTATTATTCATTTCGTATAAATATAACTTATGAAAGCAAACTTACTTTCATTTGCTGCTTTAGTTTTATTAATAAATTAATATAGCTTATTTTATTTCATAAGTCTCTAGAAATTTATATAACGAGGACAATTAGAATCGTTGAAAATTCTATTTTACTTGGATTGAATAATATTATAAAATCAAGTGTGTGGGAGAGAAGAAAGCCACATTTCTACTTTATAATTCAGTTGTTGGTAATATCCAGTGAAAGATAATAAGACTTGACTGATCTTTATGGGAAAATTTCGAAGTTCTATCCAACAAAAACGACGAAAATGCTTGCTGTAAGAGATGAGTCAATTACTTAGTTCAGGTCACATCAGACGTAAGCCACCATTACATGAATGACACGTTTTGACAGGCTACGACTTGGAAAGAATATAGTACTCAGACTACAAACTCAAAGCTCAGTGATTTTTGGTATAGGCTTTATGCGAAATTTACTCATTTTCTTATAGCAGTATCCCAATTTAATAATAGAAAGAATCATGCAAACTGTTAAAACATTTTAATCTTGTTATCTATTACACAGATTGTTCCGCAATAGTGTCCATATTTTAACTACGAGTTCTTGGAAATATTTTGAGTAAAAAATGTCCAAAGCACAATAGGTCCAAACTGCAACGGCTGGCCAATAAGAACATAATTTCTAAACTAACAATTTCAGCAATTGTGATTTATTACAAATTTGTTTTGAAGGAATAACACATTCTAAACTGTTACATTTGATAGTAACAATAATAATAATAATAATAATAATAATAATAATAATAATAATAATAATAATAATAATAATAATTTATTCCAGGAACAAAATTAAGTTATACATATAGAGTGATTTATTTTTATATCAATATATATAGGGTGTTTCCGAGCTGGTGTTACAAACTTTCAGGGATGATGGGGAAGGGCACATGTATCAATTTGAGATAAGGAACCCTGGTCCGGAAATGACTGAGTCGAAAGATATAAGCAAAAATAGTTGTGTGGAAATGGAATTGTAATTTGGCACCATATGCCCTCCTTCCCTTAACCTTTGGAACAGTCGTGGAAAGATGGTATGGGCCGGATGTCTCCTACGTGGGTACTTGCCCAATACAATCTGTGAGCTTGTCTACTTTTCCCATTGGCTCATCCGTATTCGAAAATCAGGTCTGCATAGTCCGCTCTCGTGTACTCCTCCATTTCACTAGGACTGATCGACTGGACACTGCAACTTGTGCACAAAAACTGCTGTCTACAGACGTGCATATCAGGACCGACCATGTCCGTTACACATTACGCCATCTGCATTGCTTTAGTGTAGTTTCCTGTCCCCATCCCTCAGACAGCGCACTGAATAGAATACTGTAAGTAGACAACGTAAACAATGTCAGATGAATACAGTATGTGTAAGATGTACATATAAATAGACATAAATAAGGTGTACAGAGAAATAAAATTATTTCATTTTCACACAACTATTTTTGCTTGCAACTTTCGACTCAGTCATTCCCGGACCAGGGTTCCTTATCTCAAATTGATACATGTGCCCTTCCCCATCATCCCTGAAAGTTTGTAACACTAGCCCGGAAACACACTGTGTATATGGCTGGTTAGGTAAGTATTGGTTATGATTGGTTTGGACAGGTTAGGACAGAATGAGACATAATTGATTAGGATAGGATGTTGGATTGGGGTATGTCGGGATAAAATATGGTGGAGTAGGGTGGGATAGGATGTGTTGGGATGCTGTAGGAGAGGGTACGATAGGACAAACGATAAAGTATATGTAATGAAATTTGGTAATGCAAAGTTGAGTGGAAATACGATAAAAGAAGACATGAAATAAACTACTGTAAAATGGGATACGGTACCCAAATTAGGATAGGGTATAAAGGGACAGGATTACAACATACACGACCAGCGCTCTCGGCGGAAGTGTCATAGAAGTGACAGCTGAGTGAAATATTTACAGTACCTCAGGGAGTCGCTCCCTTGACGTGTAGCGAACTGACATCAGCCCCGGCGAGGTTAAGCTGAATAAACTGAATTTGTTGCTCCCCAAGCCATTTGCGTGATGGAAGTGATTGTGTGGAATCTATGCCACACAGCTGGATGAAGCTCCTCTTGTTGGCGATGCGATCAAAACATGACAAATTAAAGCACAGCCGACTGAGGTATGAATTAAAGATGTTCACGTTTTATTCTTATAATAATAGTGCTTCACCTTAAAAGACATTTTGCTGCCTAATTGTAGCTTTTACCGTTTAATAACGCAAAAAGTGAAAAACAATACCCTCGTTTCTATTATACCGGGATATCATTTTATTTTTACAAACATTTCTAATATTAACCTGACAGTACCTTTGGATTAACTATTGAGAACCGGAAACACTATTTGTTACCACCTTCTGCGATCGGAGTTTGATGATACTAGCGTAAAATACAAACAAATCACTTTACTCTATAAGAGGGAAGAAAATTAGTTAATCCATTTACGTAAACTAGGAAATATCTGTTCAAAACCGGCATCAAGCACTTCTTTCTATCCCTCATCACAGATTTGATCAATCAACAAGTATAATAAATTTATCTTTAAACTGAATTAGCACTATATTAGGATTATTAAACGTCTTTATACTCATCCTCCTACACTGTAGAAATACCTCGCCTCTGGAATTCGTTACCTAATGACGTCAGGGACTGCCGGACTTTATCACAATTCAAAATTAAATTGGAAAATTTTGTCTTATTTAATGGTTTTTAGGTATTGCAAGAAGTGTTGATTTGTGTTTTTTTTTTTACTCTAGATTAAAATTGCAAGTTTCTTGTTTATGTTGTTTAATTAATTAGGATACAATTAATTACGATACTTGATCACTCATTTAAAGTTTGTGTGACTGCAACCTGTGTATATTTTATGTGGCTTGATTTGTTTATAGTATGACTTTTTTTCCTTTTATTTCTATTATTGCATTTGCATTTCTGGTGGTGTGGAAGAGAAGGCCTGATGGCCTTAACTACACCAGAATAAATAAATAAATAAATAAATAAATAAATAAATAAATAAATATCACAATTTTGAGCATTTATTATGCAGTGTATATTATACTGTCTACAGCACATTAGCGTACAATACAGAGAGTGCATTTAAATTGAAAAATAATTTTAATGTAGCCTACTGAAGATATTTAAACCAATAGTTGAAAATTATGCCCGTTCATTTCAATACAGACATCAGTTTTTTTGTATATCATCGCACTCTATTGTAGTCTACTTCATTCCAATTTCCAGTTTGGTCCTTCGTACTTAAAAACAGTAAATCATTTTGAAATAATTCTGTACTTACTCTATAACAGAGTTCCTACGTGCTATAAGTTCAATCTTCACTTCTGCCCGATCGGCACGATAAATTTACTCAGACATGCTACTACTGTCCGCTCAAGTGGTTATGTCGCAGGGTCGTAGAAAGGGGGAAATTACGTGACAGTTACTTACTTAACGAGGCCCTTTCATTTAAGTTATTTTAAACAGTTGTATAATATTATCTAGACGTCCAATTCCTAACACCAAATGTTTTCAGAAAAGAGCTAAGATACCTCAGTCACTAGACTTTACAGAGGGGCGAGCAGAAGCGGGGGCAAACCGGATGCGATGTAACCAAAAGGATGCACAATACCTGTGCGAAATATGATTCATGAATGCTCTTTCTTCACTGGAAAATTGCGATCATATTTCTGGAACGAACTATATTCACTCAATCAGTACTGTTTGCTATGACAGTAAGACGACTTTGACTGCATATGCGGTCATAGTTCTGTGTGAAGGACGGGTGGAATTTCATTAGTAGAAAGGGTGGCAGTGAATTACATTAAAAAACTCAGGTACAATAAAAATTGAAGTAAAAATAAAATGATGTCCGTGTAGGCTATTTAAAGCCATTATTTTTCTCGAAGTATTTCAGAGCAACTCCAAAGTATGAGAAAGAATTTGAGATTATAATAAAAGAGGAAAAAGTTAATTATGATGGTGAAATAAGTCCGAGGTTCAGCGCTAAAGCTATCCAGAAATTCTGCTTCAGTTGGTTCAGGGAAAACCTTGGAAACACGTCAACCAGGTAATTTGTCCGAACCAAGATTTGAACCATGGCCCACTTGTTTCACGGTCAGACATTTAGCAATAAAGATGTCAAACCAGCACCACATAAAAACTCAACTGCGTACGGAACCGGACTCTACATAATTCCGAAAGAGTCACTGTCCACTTTGAATCGTAAGTGAAAATGCTGAAGAAACTTCGTTATCGACTGCCAGGCCCGACATCAGTCAATTTCAGTATTGCGGCAGAAAGTTCTTTCCCACCCACCGTACAGTCCTGATCTAATATGTTCGAATTATCTCTTTGAGAAACTAAAAAACTCCATTCAGGATACGAGAACGATGATTCGGTTGTTATGGCTGTGGAGAAGTTTCTGACATGAGTGGGTGGTAACTTTTACCGAGTAGGCATACAAGATCTTGTTCAGACATGGAATGTGGATGCTTTAAGAGATTGAGATTGTGTAAAAAGTAGCAGTTTATTTCTAAAATATGTACATGTGCATTATATATACAGGGTATATCACGAGGTTTTCCCCCGGTTTATTGAGATTATTCCTGGTGTTACTTGGAACAAAAAATGTAAATACAGTAATGGGGTGACATTCATAATTAAGGAGTTACGGCAATTTGAAAAAAGGAGAAAAAACATTTTATTTGATATCACTGACAAAAATGGAAATTATAGTTGGAGTACAAACAAGTGTTTCATTTTGTACCAGTCTCTTGATTGTAGAGTGGATTTAAAGCAAATTTTCGAAATTTCCTCCCTGCATCTGAAGGCAAAGTTCGCACGTGTGAACCGCGCTTGTAGCATTTCGTAACTTCACATGTTCGTTCTTATTGTCGCTGCGGCATGGAGAATGCGTTGAAGAAACTCTTCTCGTGTTTGCATCCTAATCCGGTATACTATATCTTTCATCCATCCTCAGATGCAGTAATCTAGGGTGTTAAATCTGGAGATCTGGCAGGCAAACAGTTGGCATCATCATGTGGTTATAAATGCTGCACTTTTTGCACATGTAAAAGATACAGTCAGTTTTTCATGAAGAATTCTCTATACTAGGAATGTGAAACGTTAAATCCTTCCCCCACACATCGTTAGTCCTGCGCTAACATGTCTAGCGCTACATACACAATGGCGTGTTTCGAAAATCTGTTTTAACTCCTTAATTATGATTGTCACCACATTACTGTATTTACATTTTTTGTTCCAAATAACACCAGGAATCGTTTCCATAAACCGGGGGAAAACCTCGTGATACAACCTGTAAAAAAAATTTGTGAATTAAAAATTGACTATAAAAAATGTGGAGCAGAAGTCTTTTGGAGCGACTCTCGTATAACAAAATATTTTGCCGTTATTTTGAATCATATTGATTCTGTTTTATAATTTTTATATTTGTTTATTTTACGTCTATGTAAATATAATTTTCCTTTTTCATTGTTCGCTATAGCCCTATAGTTCTATTAAGCGAACGATCTGTATACATTCGTAGTTAAACCTGCAGTCTTTATCGTTAGTAGGGATATTATTCCAGCAACCTTGTAAGTGAGCTCCAGAATATGGCAAACTTCGTATCTTCAGACCGCAAATCGCCCAAGTATGAAGTACTGGTATAGTTGGCTTCTCCAACTTTCCTCTCACACATTTTGATACTCACGAGAATCCCGCTGTGGCAGGCACTTCCCTGGGTTTGAAGTACACAAAACCAACCCTACGACTTTGTCCGCTTCCTTCGGGAGACCGCTGTAAGCGCGGTGCAATTGTTGCCGCAGATTAATACAGAGGAACCTTTGGGTTAACTTTTCCTCGCAACCTTGTTAGTAGTCATATTACACAGGGGGTTTCTCTTTATAAACTACTGGCATGACAGTATTAAGATTTGTTTTGACGGACTGTTTCTGGTCCACCGTTGTGTAATCTAGAGTCTTGCGTTTGATTAGACCTACATAAAGCTTCCAAACAACTCGCAACAGTGTAGGTTTATGTGAAGTATAGCTTGACGGCATCCAACGCTACTTAATTCAGGTCTCTTCCAGTGAACATACGAAAACAAAACAAAGCTAGGCGGTTGGAAATGAATGCTACAATAGAAGAATTTGGTAGAAAGCACTTCATTAGGAAAGAATAAATTGTATTTTATCGGAAAGAAGAAATTATTTTTAATTTGAAACACTTAAAATTTTAAAATCATTGATCGTAATTTATAGAGATTCGTAAAGCATGCACTCATACTTTGTTTTATTTTAAGTTTGTGCTGAAATTTACAGTATATCTTTTTTAATTTGTTGATCCAAACTTTAATTACATCTAAAATATCTTATTGTAAAAATCTACGAACACTGACAGGAGTTACCTTGCGGGACCACATTAGGAGCGAAGACATAAGAAATCAGTGGGAAGTTGAGGAGATTTATTTATTTATTTATTTATTTATTTATTTATTTATTTATTTATTTATTTATTTATTTATTTATTATTTTGATAATAATTTTAACATAAAATATAATATATACAGAAAAACTTTAGCTCGCCCCTGAAAGAAAGGACCGCAGACGTCCAACATTATCAACGTAAATAGAGAAACCACCCTCTTAGGGTGCCTGAAAATCGTTTACCCAAGCAACTTTTGTATTACAGTCCGCGTCACCGTTTTTGGCGTGTGAAATAAGTAACAGGAACGTTAACTGCGAGTGTTTTACATTTGCCGCAGTCAGTCTGACAACTGTGTTTGGCATATAGCTGATGTGACGTGTATAGGAAGTGGTACCATTCTGACCTGCACTATCAACATGCTCACAAGCAGGGCACTACATATCTAGGATACACGCCAAAAAGCTGGCGCCAGCTATACTATCCACGAGGACGAAGTAGGCAGACCTCACCGACGTTGGACGGACCAATTCCATTTGTAGTTCACAGACGGGAAACAACTCAAAACTGTGTATCGGCAGAAGAAGAAGAAGAAGAAGACGAAGAAGAAGAAGTAAAAATCAGGCGTAGAAAAAAATACCGTGCGTCAGGTAGCCATGGCGACTAAAAGTTGTATGTGACGCCTGAATTGTTTATTGAGTTGAACATTTTTTGACTTCGATTTCTTTTATGTCATTACATAATGTTAACAAAGGCGGTTGTAGGAAGAAATTAGAGTGTGCTTTTTTAATTAATATCGTTAAATTTTTTACGCATCTCAAAATATTGCCCTACATAGCTTTAGAGCGTCTCTGAGAACGTGTGTTTGCATTACATAGATATTTAATATTGTTTAATATATTTCAGTAAATGTATCTTCATCTTAGCTCGAATGATTTCCTCCTGGACGAAATGTGGTGGCTCGTAATTTTTTTTTTTTTCGTCTATTCCTATTAAAAATTTTCTCTTATTCCATATAAGGTGCTTTCTAATACATGCTTCGTTATTGTTGTTATTAAATTCAAGTACTATTCATGTTGTTTACCGACTTACATAGGTACACGGATAAACATAGACACTGTGCATGAGGAAAGACTGTTTGGTTCACTGCAGCGTGAACTGTTGACTCGCAACGAAGCCAGTGTTATCGATGTACACCTAACTTGTATTCAAAGTAACCATACGCAGAACTCTAGTCATTTCTGACCGTGAAACGAATGGGCCATAGTTCAAATCCTGGTTCGGACAAATTACCTGGTTGACGTGTTTCCAAAGTTTTCCCTCAATCAACTGAAGTAGAATTGCTGGGTAACTTTAGCGCTGGACCTCGGACTTATTTCACCACCATAATTACACTCTCTCTTCTTTCATTACAATCTCTGCTTCTTTCCCATATTTTGGGGTTGCTCTGGAAGACTTTGAGAAAAATAATGCCTTTAAATATAATAGGAACGAGGGTATTGTGTTTCAGTTTTCAAGTCAAAGCTTATTCATTTCCGTATTAAAATATACTACAAAAGAAACGTTCTGCATCGTATTACATTTCCTTTGTCTGGCAGTATGTACGCAATCGTTTTTGTGCGATACTCTTTTACAGTTCCCTATCGAGTTTACCTCTGGCGCTGTTACAGTATTGATAAGTTTCCTATTAGCGCTCCACTTGATCGTTCTCTTGCTATAGGCTCTAAGCCAATAACATTCTCATTTTATGTTCAAAATAAAATTTCATATCTTGTTAGAAATTGTGTACAATATACGCTGTTACATTTTTATATGAAGCAGGGTCATTTTAAAGACGAATACTACCTATTACCATTACCATCATCACAGTCGACGTCATTGTTATCATTATAGTCATCATCATCATAGTTATATATAATAAAAGTAATATAATACAGTTATATGAACACTTTTTAATGATTGAATAAAATTAATAAAATCGGTTAAAAACCATACATGTTTCGGAGGAATGCTCCTCCATCTTCAGTGGTAGTACAACGATGCTGGTACAGTTGTTCGACCGCGTAACGTAGCTTAAGGAAGACTCATCATTATCATCATCAGCAGCAGCAGCAGCAGGCCCTCCACAGCGGTGGACTAACGGTCGGTCTTAATTCAAACATATTTATTTGGAGAGAAGCCATTAGCTGATTAATGCACGTTTTCGTCCTTTTTACCATCATAAGTCAAATAATGCTTTGAAAAGAAAGCAAATGTAAACGTACCTAATTTCTACTTTGATTCCCTGCGGTATTGGTGTTAAGGTTATATCAGTCTTTCCCACATTAAGATAATTATGAAGCTGCATAATTCATATTTGATTAATGGATCGCATGTCAGTATGCAGTCAGCTTCATGAGAGTCGTGGGTCAAGTGTAACGAGGTTGGTTACGAAAATAATCTGAATTATGTGATTTTTTCCTACATGCACTCCACTCGTGCACCTCTTTCTATTTAGGACCAAGTAATTCATTTTCAGATACGTTTCCCTTTTGGCTCATTGTGTCGCCACTCCAACGTAGACACTGTAAGAAAACTAGATAAAAAAATCTAACTTCTTAACCTTGTTGCCAACATGACGCGAAGGCTTTCTGAATAAAAGAAAAGAAAAACTCCGCTGAAAATCGATTGCAAGATACCTAGATATATAGTCACTTTGGCTACTTTTAAATTACTGTATACGTTTAGCGACAAGTGCATTAAGTAAGCTTACGTTGTAATTCTCTTTTTAATTAAATAAACGTCTCCCTGTCATGTAGAGTAGTTTTTGTCATTTACATTCTCATTTATTATACAGGGATATCATTTTATTTTTACTTCAATTTTTATTGTACCTGAGTTTTTGAATGTACTTCACTCCCACCCCTTCAACTGTCCTCCACGCAGAATCAAGGCCGCATATGGTAAACAGCACTGAGTTAGTGAGTATAGTACGTTCCAGAAATATGTTCGCGTTTTCCAGTGACGAAAGAGCTTTCAATATTGAATCATATTTTCGCACAGGTATTGTCCGTTTGCTTGCGTCGCATCCCGATTTCCCCCACCTGCTTCTGCTCACCCCTGTGTAAAAGCTGGGCTGTCTTAGCTCTTTTCTGAAAACATTATTTTCTGTTAGGAATTGGGCGTTTACGTAATATTATACAACTGTTTAAAATAACTTAACTAAAAGGGCCTCGTTAAGTAATGAACTGTCACGTGATTTCCCCCCTTTCTACGATCCTGCGGCATAACCACTTGGACGGACAGTAGATAGCATGTCTGAGTAATTTTATCTGTGCGGGTCGGATAGAAGTGAAGATTGAATTTACAGTACGTAAGGTAATCTTTTATAGAGTAGGTACAGAATTATTTCAACATGAGTTACTAGTACGAAGGACGAAACTGGTAATTGGAATTAGATGCAATAGTCTGTAGTGCGATAATATGCATAAAAGAACTGAAGCCTGTATCGAAATGAACGGCCACCATTTTCAAAAATGTGTTTAATATCCATATTATGATTATTTTTCAATTTAACTTCATTCTCTATATTGTATGCTAATGTGCTGTAGACAGTATAATATACACTGCGTAATGAATACGTTCGCATGGATAACTCAGTTCATGAGTAAAAACACTTATTCTTAATACAGTATTGCATTTTGATTAGCCTAAACAAAAAACTAATGAAAATTATCGCACTCAAAATCGCGATATTTCCTAGTTTACGTACTGTAAATGGATGAACTACTTTTATTCCCTCCTATACCTAGTAAAGTGATTTGTGTTTTACGCCAGTATCATCGAACTACAGTTGTGGAAGAGGGTACCAAACGGTGTTTCCAGTTCTCTAAAGGTATAGCCAGGTTAATATTAAAAATGTTAGTAAAAATAAAATAATGTCCCTGTATAATCAGTTACTTTCAAATCCGAAATGCCATTTATTTACACAATTAATACCATATTCATTAACATCACATAGCCTTGAACAACTAAAAATAAATAATAATAGAAGTATAACAATACATGATTGTAACCTACCTACTTGCTCAAGTAACGCTTTGAGTATATCCTCACAAGTTAAATATTTAGGCATTATTATTGACCAACATTTAAAATGGGACAAGCATATCTCCTTCCTGTGTAACAGATTGCGTGAAACAATCCACAAATTTTCCATTCTACGCTCTTAATTACCCGTTTATGTTCTGCGTACTGTGTATTTATCTCTGTTTCAATCAGTAATTCAGTATGGTATTTTAGGTTGGGGAGGAATGGTAAAATCGACTCTCCATCCTTTAAATATGCTCCAAAAAAGAATTACCAAAATTTCTCTATATAGACCTTTTGATTACCCAACAAAAAATTAATTTTTCAGGAATTTTGTGTATCAAATCGAGAACAAATTTATAAACAAACATTGCTGATTTAGTTCCATAAAAACCACAATAAATTTAAATTTGATCCTCACGAATACCATAACAGACAAAACTACAGTTTCTTTCTAAATACTCCGAAATGCCACACAACTGCTGGATTAAAACACAGCAGAAGTTTTGTACCCAGAATATATAATGCATTAATTAGAGCTTACCCTGAGCTAAGTACACTTAACACATAGATTTAAGAAACAAATCAGATTAATTATTTAATTGTTTAAGCTAATTGAGTTAAAATTGATACTCTAATATTTATGTACTCTTGTATTTTCTATTTGTATATAGACCCTATTAGTACATGCTGTATTATTTTACCGTTTATTAATGTTACTGTGCTCAATGAACTCTCTTAATTTTGTGATATATTTTGTACAACTGATCTTAACTGCGCCCGAGCAAGAGATTCTGCTCTTTCGGGCTGCAGTGCCTAATGTAGCTCAAGTGTAAAGTATTAAATAATAGTACATTATGCAACGAGCCTGTAATGATAGTAATTAAGACGCAAGTATGGATATTTATGAAACGAGCGCAAGCGAGTTTCATAATATTCATACGAGCGTCTTAATTACCATTATAGGCAAGTTTCATACGACTTTTTATGTTCGACCATATTTATAACTTGAAATTATTCAGATGTATTCATTTTATTTGTATCTGACAAGATCGGAAGTGACCTTGTTCTAGGTCATGAATTGTGAGATGTGCGCAGACGCGAAAGTATTGATTTTTTCCGGGGAACAATAATGTCATTGACCTTGATGTAAACCCGTTAAACTTGATATAACCTTGATTATTGAATTCGACATTGAAAAACGAGATGACAAATTGAATTTATTTGAATATTATTTACAATTAACGCAAACTATTATAATAACAGAACATAACCTTCTGCGACAGTATTGGATTTCCAGCCTCCGTGACTTTTCGCTAATTCTCTTTCGATTGCATATCCGAGAATAATCGATACTTGTGGTTTTATAACGGTACAAGCTGACTTGTCATTGGCTGAACACCTGTACTTTAATGAGTAGGTGTACTTTAATGGCATGCATTAAAGGACTGCTACCAGGTGTATAATTACTACATTTCGGCATGGTCGAGCATAAATAAATAAATAATAAATAAATTGTAAAAAAAAAATTCTCAAAATAAATTTAGATGATCAATATCCGAAATAGATCATGTAATGAAGTTACATATCCGGAAAATGATACTGGCAACCCAACTGCGGTGAGTAAGAGACTGAATGCTGTTATTCAGATCAGGGTTCGTGTGTATTCGTAGCTAAGCCGGCGATGCGCTGTTGCCAAACTACGCAGACTTTCAACCGATTTTGTAATGAACCGTGCATTTAGTTACAAAACGCGTAACAGGTTTTTTTTTTCAAATTACTTTAATGTATTCTATTTTTCCTTCGATATGCAGAGTTTTTTTTTTTATTTTAGTAGGTTATTTTACGACTCTTTATCAACATCTTAGATTATTTAGCGTCTGAATGAGATGAATGTGATAATGCCTGTGAAATGAACCCGGGCTCCAGCACCTAAGTTACCCAGCATTTGCTGTATTTGGGTTGAGGAAACCCCGGAAAAAACCTCAACCAGGTAACTTGCCCCGACTGGGAATTGAACCCGGGCCACCTGGTTTCGCGGTCAGACGCTCTGCAGAGTTCTAACACTTCCAATATATACATATGTAAAATTAAAGATATTATAAACGACATTACGATATATGGTTCATATTCGAAAACTAAGAGCAAGGCTGAAGTTAGAAAAGACTGGAGAATGCTGGATTTGCAATGAAAGACCTGCCCTTGGGGAGAAAAATTTTAATGAATATTAGAGATCGTATTATCCGAGACTTTTTTTGTCATTTCTGGGATGTACTTCTCCCGTAATTGTAGTGAAATTCATTTTTATAAAAGTTAAATGAACAAAACCTTTTAGCTTCATATACATACAGTACACTTTATAAAAACCATTCAGATGAAATTTCTAATACTTACCTGTAAAAATAGTATCAAATTTGCATAATTTTTTACAACCGCAAAGCCTTTACATAATAAAATATACAATTAATTAAATATCTACATAATTCTTTTACTGGCATGTTTTAAAGACCTACCTCTTCATAGAACATCTTGTTATTCATAATCTTTTATAGTATCCACCTCGCGTCAATGGAATTCCTTGTCACAAAGTATTAGGGGCTGCAAGACAATAAACACCTTTAAAAACAGCTTAAAAGATAACCTTATTAGCATATCACTCCAATCTTACTGATTTAAACTATCACTGACTACATTGTTACTTCATTCTTTAGACATCATCCTGATAGTGATGTATTTTCAAAATTCTCTCATCATAATCTCTTTCTATTATCTAATATTATTTGAAATATATTAACATTCTATGTATTTTAGCTTAATTCTGCTAAACAGTTTATTTCAGTGTCTAATTAATAGTTCATAGTATTTTGTTGTTTAATTCGTATATAACTCTTGTATACATGTAACTCTCATCTAAATCAAATTGTTGAATTCTTTTTAAGTTCATGCATATGTATATACACTTTTTGCTGGTTGAGTGGAAGAGAAGGCCTTACAGCCTTAACTCTGCCAGCTAAAATAAATCATTATTATTATTATTATTATTATTATTATTATTATTATTATTATTATTATTATTATTATTAACACCTAGTGTAGGATCTTTTACCTATTCCTTCAGGAAATATTTTCTTCTTAATCAAAATTTTTAGAAAATTAAATATTGAAGGTAACGATTAAGAAAAAAAATATTTCTTCAAGGAATAGGTACGCAATAGATCCTTGACTATTTTGTTGATGTAGGTCTTTAGAACATTCCAGTAAAGGTATTATACAGATATTTAATTAATTTTATATTTTATCATGTAAATTCTTTAAGGTTATAAAAAAGTATGCAAATTTGATATTGTTTTGCAGATAATTATTAGCTATTTTAATATTCTGATTAATGTGATACATGTATATTAAGCATGAAAAAGTTTTGTTCATTTAGCTTTTATAGTAGCTGAGATATTAAAAAAATTAATTTCACTAAATTTTTGCAGGCCAATGATGAACCTACCCCTTAATCATCATTGGCTTCAGACTTTATTATTTCTCCAGAATTAATTAAATTCAATTTAATTTTGTGTGTATTTTGTGCAACTCTATATACTGTAATTTTGAATAAATCTTTCCAGCTGTATTGAAGCCTGACTAGATACTGCATCGTAGTTTTGGCGTTCCATATGTAAATATGTTAACATCTAAAATTGATTAAACGTAGCCCAACAGCGATGTAATATTGAATCATAACATTGTGAATGTATGTGGAACTTCGTATGTCAAGTTTGCTAGTAGTGGAAAACTAATTTCGGGAAAGCAACAACTGTATGTTTAAATTTGCAGGTTTCAACGTCATCATCAACCTATACAATTAAGCTATTTCCAAGAAATTTATGGTACATCAAAGTTTTCAAGTGTTATCTGTGATTGTGGCTTCAGTATCGGGTATTTATCCATTTGCAGTGTGAATAAATACATACATACATCAATACA
Organism: Periplaneta americana; assembly: GCF_040183065.1. Lineage (NCBI taxonomy): Eukaryota > Metazoa > Arthropoda > Insecta > Blattodea > Blattidae > Periplaneta > Periplaneta americana. Next base: position 45,492,060 of record NC_091124.1, read on the forward strand.
TGAAGTTCTAGCTAACCCGGTTTCGATTTCTCACAGAGACATGAATATTTTATCTCCTTCCACAAATATTGCTTCACTTAATTTGTTTATGTGTTTGTATACCGCAGTTATGATGACTAATCAACTTATAGAATGAATTTGCGATATTGGCCAATAACGTTTCAAAACCGCCTTAAAATCAACCAATCACAGCGGTTTTTCTTGATAAGACACTTCGTACAATACTTGTGTCGATAATAGAAAGTCAAGAAATGCCAAAAAAATTCAAATTTGAAAATTTCGTTTTCAATAAACGTAACTTCAAATAAATATCTGTAAGAACTTTCGTGTTTTTCTTCTGTTAATGAAACTTTTCAACTTCTCTTACTTTTGAGGTTAAGTATTGCTGTTTCGTATTTCCGCTCTGAGTAGTCGGCAATAGTATTTAGTAAGCCATGATAGGTAGCAGTTTGTTTTTTTTTTTTTAACTTAATTAGAAGAAGACATAATAATGTCTTATTGCTGTGTTGTGTAATAATTAGGCCTGTTATAATTTAGCTATGTAAGTAATTCGATTTTGCAAGTTATTAATTTTATTTGTTGAATAATTTTATTAAATTGCACTCGTGGTTTCATCGTATTAGCATTATTTCACTCGCTCTCCGGACATGTGAAATTATCTGTAGTAATGTCACAAGAGGTCTGAGATTTTCCGATAAATCCACGAGCGAAGCAAGTGGATTTATTTGGGAAATCTCAGACCTCGAGTGACATTTATTAGGACTATATCGTGAATAAAATAAAAATGTAAATAATATATCCCCAAAATTCGATCACAAAATGTCAATAATTGTATATGTATGAATATTTAACCTATTCTGACATTGCGAAGTCGAAATAGATGAATAACGATTACTGCAATAAAGAAATTGAATGTTATTCAGTAATGCCAATTAAAAAAAGCGAAATCAGGTTTAAAAAATATTAATTACATGTACTGCACTTTTCTCTTGTTATTAAAATAGACATACGTTTTCATTAACTGCTGAAATCATAATTAAATTTAAACATTTTATAGTATATACTACAAATAACCTGATTAATACATTAAATTGTTATGAAGGAGTGTCATTTTCTTTAGATGTAGATCTGGAAGTAGGATTTCGCGCTTCATTTAGTACAATGGATACATGCTCATCGATTTACGTGGAAACAGTTGGCGACGCTGACTAAACAAAAGAACGACCATGCGATAAATTGATAGTGATAAATCGAGCTGCAGAAATTATCGTGATGTATGACTGTGATTGGTTGGAATTCAAAATTTCATTACACTTCATTGGCCGAAAATAGAATGACGTCATATAAACTAAATAGCCTAGTCACTAAGATATAACAGCACTCGTGCAATTACTACAGAAAATCTTTTTTGGATTTAATTATTTTCTTGATTTTTTTTAAATCCAGATCAAGGTGCAGTTTATGTTTTGGTAGAGCTTGATTAGATTGATATTTATTATTCGATTGTTGGTTGAAATTATGGTATGATGTTGGATTTAATTGTAATTCTTTGAAGGTTGTAAATATGATTTTAGCTCTAAATACATCGCCTGTCACTCTCATTGTTCATTAATTGAGATAAATCGTGTTTTTGTTGTCCCTAGCTGTGGCCTAACATCACACTGATCGTTCCGCTATTATTTTGATTGGCTTCAGTCTGGAGTCGGAAAGAAGAGGAAAAAAATAAATGAACAAAATAAATAAATGGCATTAAAGTCATATTCATAATCCATCAACTTCCCTAATATGTTTCCTTACAAATTTTTATGCTCGACCATGCCGAAATGTAATAATTATACACCTGGTAGCAGTCATTTAATGCATGCCATTAAAGTACACCTATGCATTAAAGTTCAGGTGTTCAGCCAATGACAAGTCAGCTTTGTACCGTTATAAAACCGCAAGTATCGATTATTCTTGGATATGCAATCGAAAGATAATTAGCGAAAAGTCACGGAGGCTAGAGATCCAATACTGTCGCAGAAGGTTATGTTCTGTTAGTATAATAATTAGCGTTATTCAAATAAATTCAAATTGGCATCTCGTTTTTCAATTCTAAATCAATTTCCAGGTTATATCAGACTAATGTTCATCTTATTCTCTGCCAAGGTCAATGACATTAGGCCTCGGAAAAAATCAATACTTTCGCGTCTGTGCACATCTCACAATTCAGGTCAGTTCGCACATAACCATAAGAAGACCTAATTTTGAATAATTTCAAGTTAGAAATATGGTCGACCATAAAAAGTCGCTTCCGCTCGTTTCATAAACAAACATACTTGCGTTTTAATTACTACCATTATAGGCTCGTTGCATAATGTACTATTAATTATCTTCCTTCAGAATCACAATTATTAATTAATAATAAAAATCGCTTTTAATAATTATTTTACAATTCTCTATCAATTGCTATGGTTATCTAGCATCTGCGTGATGAAGATTATTATGCCTGCGAAATGAGTCAAGGAAATTGCTTGTATCACGCCAGACACTTTGCAGAGAGTAATTGCTAGTGTACAAAGAATATTACAACAATGTATTGAGCTAATGGTGGACATCTTATGGATGTAATTTAAAAAGAATATAAGGTAATAATCTGTAAATTCAAGACTATGACGTGCGTAACAGTGTCCATGGTTTGTAGTTTCTTTAAACAGTAAATCAGTTATGGTATTTTGTAAATGGTAAATGTTAATTGCCGGATCCCGTGTTAATTGAGCGAGACGGATCGTGTGGAAAACCACGAAGCTCAAAGTTCTGTTTCCCTGGTACAACTGTACGTGTGACATCAGAGTAAGCTTTTGTTATCAGAAAGTTTCAATTTTTATTCTCTTTTACCACAGTCTAGTATATACAGTCACGAAGCTCAATACGTAGTAAATATGCATCCATAGATAGTTGCTCACCACTAGCATCGCTACTATCGCCCTATTACCGACAATGCGAAATAGTACCGGCACAGTCTACTGCGTGTTCAGTTCAAAGTGTGTCATGACTCGCTGTATGCCGTCATGTGGCTAGTCGATGAGCCTAGAGAATTCAATCTTCCTACACTTCCGCAGAGGCGTATTACCTATGTGCCAGAGAAGTTGCCTAGCAAGTACGGGGTTCATTCTGAAGAGTACTTACCGGTACGAACCGTAACGCCTGTAGTGGCAGGAATGTGAACTGTTTGGAAACACGTACTGAGGTGAGTTTTTTTTCTTACTGTCGGGATATGGGGAGAGGGTTAAGACGATTACTTACGTATTTGTTGATATTAACTTCGACGGTCAACATGGACACGAAGCATTTGATTTGTGTTGTGGAATGTTGCCGTACGCAACCGATGATAACAAATACCCTGCGTACGACGTGCTCGCGCAGCGCAAAACACAGTTCGAAAGAGGTTATGATAGCACACAGACCGTACAGACCGCCATCTGTTGCTACGACGTTCAAGTTATACCGTGCACGTTCTCAAGTTCATATTAAACACTTTGATTAATAGGCAACTTCTCAGACATAAAAGCTGAAACTCGCTTCAAATCGCTGACTCACAACAGTGACGTCATGACACACTTTGAAATGAACACCCAGTATTGTTCCTAGCACCCTCAAAACTCGAGCTTCGTGACTATAAACTAGACTGTGCTTTTACCTCGACTATCCCCGTTTCACGTAGAAAGGAAAGGTTTATATACGCTGAAATCTGTCGATTGAAGGTGGTTATTTTTTCAAGCGAATGACCTGAGAGAAGAAAGAAAAAACAAAATAACAACACGCTTTCCTATATGATAGTCGCATTTTAAAAGCTTGCAATGAAGTCCGCTTTTATAAATAAACAGAACACTAGTTTACGAAACATATCGGTGTCTGTCACAGTTTACGCAACACAGTGATAGCTGCTGTGATACAGAGAACGTCAATCATCGTGGTGCGCAGGTTACAGTGGCATGGCTGTTTGAATTAATCCGGTTCACAGCATTTTACGACCTCTGCTCTGGTCTGCTCAAGTTTTTATCAGCTCCGCACGCTTCACTTACATAATCGCCACGTGTTGTTTCCAGTAAAGTGTTCTAGGAAACCTGGCTGTTAACTCCAGTGCGCATTATGCTTGTGGCTTCAAAGTACGCTATTGGTTTATCGTGTATTGAATAACAATATGTTGGTATATAAATGGATATAGACCGCTGAACTTGTGAGCAAATCCAGCTTGTAAGCCACAGAATTGTTACCGGTGAATTCCATTTCAAAGACCAGATGGTACAGAGTACAGTAAACCCTCGTTAATACGAACTCGGTTAAGACGAACACCTGCTTAATACGAACAATGTTCCCTACCCCGGTTCAAATTGAGTGATTGTAATTGATTTTTATTCGGTTAATACGAACTTCGAACAAATTTTCGATCCTCAGATTTTTGTCCACTTCTTTAATACGAACAAAAGACAACTTGCTTCCAATGTCCTTCAAGATATCGATTAGAACACGCAAAATATGTATTGCTAGATTTCTCACGGGAATCAGAGTAATAGCACAGTCTATATTGTCACGAAACTTGAGATGTGAGGGTACTAGGAACAATAGACTGTGCAGGTACTATTTCGCATATCTGTGATGAGACGATAGTAGCGATCCTAGTGGTTAGCAATTACCTACGGATGCATATTTACTATGTATTGAGCTTCGTGACTGTATATAATAGACCAGTGATGTCAAAGCAAGCGCATTTTTCTGACCTTGACGTCGTGCGCAGGCATCAGCGCTAGATGTGGAATGGGGAAGGGTTATGTACGAGGCGCATCCAGAAAGTAAGTTTCCCTATTAAAAAAGAAAAGAACACATTCTTTCAGAAAAACATTTATTGGCAACAGGTTCAGCAATGTTTCAGCTATTTTTCAACATAGCCACCATCAGAATTGAGACACTTGTCGTATGGTGGGATCAACTTTTGTATCCCTCTGTCGTAGAACTCTGCCGCCTCTGAATGGAACCAGCGTGTGACAGACGTCTTCAGCTCTTCGTCGTTGCCAAAACGCTCACCGGAGGACAGGAATTTCTTGAGGTGCAAGAAAACGTGAAAATCGCTGGGAGCAAGATCAGGACTGTAGGGTGGATGATGAAACAACTCCCAGCCCAATTCCGTCAAAACAGCTGCTGTGTGCCGAGCCGTATGTGGACGAGCATTATCATGGAGGAGCACAACACCTGCAGTAAGCATTCCACTTCGCAATTTTCGCAGTGTTTCACAGTAACGGTCAGCGTTCACTGTTTCACCTCTTGGAAGGAAGTCAATGAGCAGAATGCCCTTCCTGTCCCAGAACACCGTGCACATCACTTTCCGTACCGACAGCGTCTGTTTGAATTTCGTCCTGACCGGACATCCACTATGCCGCCAATGCATTGACTGCTGCTTGGTTTCCGGGGTGAAGTGCGAAATCCAAGTCTCATCGCCCGTGACGATCCTGTCGAGGAACTCGTCGCTGCTCCTAAACGTTGCATTTTGTGTTCGGGTGTCAGGTTCTTCGGCACCCACCTGGCACACACTTTTTTGAACAGCAGGTGCTTAGTGACAATCCCATGCAACAAGGATCAAGATATCTGCGGAAAATGGCTGCTCAGCTCCGTAATCGTGAAGCGGCGGTTCTCCATGATGCACTGCCGCACCAGCTCAACACGATCATCATTGATGAGGGACGGTCGCCCACTGCGCTCTTCATCATGGAAACTTTGACGACCTTCGGAAAACTGCCTACACCAGCGACGCACTATCTGCTTACTCATGATGTTCGGCCCATAGACCTGACAGAGCTGCCGATGAATTTCAATTGGCGCAATGCTTTGTGCATTAAAGAACTTTATCACCGACCGAACCTCGCAGGCGGCGGGAGAAGGAATAAGAGCTTCCATTTCGGACCACTGCTGCCACGCTACTGGCATCAGGCGGGACCTGTCCGGCTGGCATATGATTGATACGTCATAGATCTGTTACGCATGTGCAATTGACAAAGCTAATTAAGTTTACTTTCAAGGGGGAAAAAATCGGGATACTTACTTTCTTGATGCGCCTCGTATATGAATAAGCAGCCTGTTGGGTTTAAAAACAATGGTTTACAAACTTCAAACGGAACGTGAAATTGTATGTCGTTATTTCTAAATGGCTTCTTTCTGTTTGATATTATGTATATTGTCTGAAAAAAGTAATAACACCAATTTCTTAATATTGCAGTTGTGTTTTAAACGTTAATAACATATTAAAGAGTTAAGAAGAAATATTCACATACATTCCATAGTAGTACAACTATACTGTACTAAGTGAATGAAACACATCATTCATAAAGAAAGTTATATCTCAAAAAAAGAGATTGAGTATGACATGATAAGCTGAAATTTATGTTAATGATATCTTTAGCCTTATAAAATTAATCAATAAAGTAATTGAAAAAATGATATAGTGCAAAGCAAAGTTACCTAGGTATATGTTTTAAATGTAACTAATATTACATAACAAAACTCTTATCGCAGTATGCTTTTAAGGTGATATTGGTGCGCAACTTCCTATCATTAGAATATTAAATTATTTTCTCGAAATCTTCTGAAGCTATAGAGCTGATATTTTACAACACATGAGCACATATCTTTTGTTTATGATGTAACAGTAGTTGCTTTGTTTTATTCCTTTCCTTATAAACTTTTCCATGCGAATATTTTCAAAAATTTCAATATACTATCTTCAGTAATACGTATTTTCGATACTTATATTAGATTTACGAAAACATCGCTTCAGTAGCTGTAAGGCTACGAAATAAATAGGCCTATATCTGAAAATTTCACTTTTCTATAAAAAGACAGTTGAGAAAATATTCCTTTTGAGTAAAAAACAAACTTGTGAAAAATTAGCATTAAAATTAAAACTTACATTCTTATAATGCACTTATAATTCTCAGACAAACCTAAAAATTAACATGCGTACAGTTTTAATAAGTTCTCTTCCCTTTATCTATTGATTCAGTGCTGGCCATCCCTGTATATAGCTGGACCAAGCGGTATATAATACCTATTTCGTCTGTCTCTTTCCATTCCGCTGTAAACCGCTCAGGCTCTCATGAGCTCTAAAACACGCCTTTGGGCCTATGGGCATCAATTGACATAACTGTACTAGACTGTGGTAGTAGAGTTTAGTCTTCTGTGTGTCTCGAGAGATGTCACTGAGTGCTACAGTGATTTAACTGTTAGTTTCTAACGTCCAGTGTTCGAGTTAACACCTCAATACTAGCAACAACATGAATGGAAGAAGGATAAAATCTATAGCTATCAAAACTAAAGTTACTATTTTGAAATAAGTGTCTCACGGTACTATGACAAAAACTCAAATTGCAAACAAACGGTGAGCATCATCAGTGGCACTCAAGATGTCGACCGAAGTAGTGGGCGAAACGTTTAGTTTTATTACCGACAGACCACGGCCCCCTAACCCGGAAAATACCAATTGTAATCACGACGGCCGTGAAAGCCTACATTCTAAGATCAAATTGCAAACTATTTTCGAATTGCAAAATCTACTCCTTCGACCATAATAAAATAAACAAAGATAAAATCGACGTTGCTGCAGCTTCCGGTTCTTCGTCAGGAAAAATTAAGCGAATTCGTGCAACAAAATATGAACAAGTGGAATCTGAGGTTCTGTAATGTTTTAAAAATATGAGGGCTATATAAGGGAGTTATAAGTGATTTAAATTAAATTAACTGTGGTAATAAAAGTGATAACTTTTATAAACTTAATAACCCCTATATCTGAAAGAGGAACTTGGATCGACCAAGGAAAAGATGGAAAGAGATGAGATATGGAGACTTCTCTAAACCGTATGTATTGATGATACATTCTTCTAATACAGTGCATGTACAGGCCTAAATCATAAGAATGGCCAAATGGACAGAGGGAGTTTTGGGATCACACTCTACAATTTCATATATTTGCATTTTCCATAAATGCGAAACTTTTGGGATGTAACGTCCATATTCAAACTTACTTACTTACTTAATTACTTACTTGTGGCTTGTAAGGAACCAGGAGGTTCATTTCATTGCCGCCCTCACATAACCCCACCATCGGTCCCTATCCTCTGTAAGATTAATCCAGTCTCTACAATCATTCCCACATCCCTCAAATCCGTTTTAATATTATCCTCCCATCTACGTCTCGGGTCGACCTGGTTGGCGAGTTGGTATAGCGCTGGCCTTCTATGCCCAAGGTTGCGGGTTCGATCCCAGGCCAGGTCGATGGCATTTAAGTGTGCTTAAATGCGACAGGCTCATGTCAGTAGATTTACTGGCATGTAAAAGAACTCCTGCGGGACAAAATTCCGGCACATCCGGCGACGCTGATATAACCTCTGCAGTTGCGAGCGTCGTTACATAAAACATAACATTTTAACAATTTTTTTCTACGTCTCGGCCTCCCAAAAGATGCTTTTCCCTCCGGCCTCCCAACTAACACTCTATACGCATTTCTGGATCCGCCCATGCGTGCTACATGCCATGCCCAGCTCAAACGTCTGGATTTAATGTTCCTAATTATATCAGGTGAAGAATACAATGCTGCAGTTCTACGTTGTGTAATTTTTTCATTCTCCTGTAACTTCATCCCACTTAGCCCCAAGTATTTTCTTAAGCACGTAGGCCTATTCTCAAACACCCTTAACCTATGTTTCTCTCTCAAAGAGAGCGTCGAAGTTTCACAGCCATACAGAACAACCGGTAATATAACTTATAAATTTTAACTTTCAATTTTTTTTAGAGCAGATTGGATGACAAAAGCTTCTCAACCTAATAATAACAGACATTTTAATAATAATAATAATAATAATAATAATAATAATAATAATAATAATATTATTATTATTATTAATAATAATAGTGCATTGTGAGTAAAGATGGAGGGAATTAATTGTGGGGAACTTTTGTCACGGATATTTTCGAATGAAAGAAGAGACAGATATGGCATAAATACAATCCGCTTTTCGTTTTCTGTTTGTTATATTGCCATTCGCATCGTGTAGGTACGGTATTTTGAACTTTTTACATTCCAAACGGTTGCAATTTTTTTAATTTTTGAAAAGTAAATCCGAACAATAATTCCTACACGTTTTACTCAATATCTGTTCATATACTCTTTTATGTCAGCATAAACATTTGCTGACAGGTCTAGAAATCGTGATGTATGGGTATGTATGTACGCATTCCAGCGTGTCAACGGTTGCATGTTCGATGTTTCATGCAAGACCTGGCGTTTTTATATAGGTCACATCCATTACACTCTGTCTCAATAGAGCAGCTTTACTTTCAGATCAAATAAATCAATCCTCTTCTGTATGCCATGTTTTGAATATCAGTTCACTGAACTTTTCGACGTTTTAGCTTTATGAGTCGTTGATCTCAACTGATGAAATATTAATGAGTGCGTTGCTGCTTCTCCCTGCACTGATGATGACGAAAGGTTCACTAACAATAGTTAAAAAAGCATTATATTCCATATAAGCTATTGCTATCATCTTTTAATATATTCTTTTCTGGATTTTCTCAGCTAATGCATTAGCTTTTTAGTGTTTCACTTTTGAGTGTGTTTTTTTTTCTGTAGATTGTAATGTGTAATACAGTGAAGCAGGGGCGGCTTTCGGAGGGGGGCTGCGGAGCTGCAGCACCCCCAGACATTTGTGGCTCTTGTCTCGTTTTATGTTGTGAAATACATTTATTATACAATCTAATGTGTAATACAGTGAAGCAGGGGCGGCTTTCGGAGGGGGGCTCGAATTTTTAAAAAATTTCGCTCTCATTGACATGCACGCAATCGTTCGTGAAGTCACTTCCACCCCTGGTGCTGCCAGAGCCAAACGAGAGACAAGGACGGATTGGTGAAGCCACTTCCTCCCCTGGAGCTGCCAGTCTCGTCTCGGATGCTTTGCGCGTAGTTTTACCCCTCCCCCTGCTGCCCCTCGCCCTGAATCCAGAGTTTCCAGGCGCTGCAAAATTTGCAGCAGTTTGTCAGTAGCGAGCAGTTTTAAATACATTTTCTTCAATGTTGTGAGTATAATAAGTGCAACAATGTTTAATTCTGTACAATATTTACAGTCTATTCAGTTCAGTACCTTAACAATTGAGGAGAAATGTGAAATTAAGTACCCATCAGTTGAATCTCATAATGGAAAGAGCCGCTAAACAAAATAACCTACAAAGCCCGCATATTTTTTTGCTGATTTATCCAGTATCCCTGCTTTCTTCTCTCGATCTCCACACAGTCTGTATTAGGTTAATGTGTTTCAAAGACAATTCCATCAGCTGGGGCAACAAGATGGAGTTTTAAAATAAGAACAGTAAATGTTGTTCATGAGAAGAAGGAGCCATCAACAACATCACAATAAATGAGGCAAGCGCGTACTCTTGAAGATCCGGGATTCAATTTCCGTCTCAGTTTTTTTCATTTATTGATGTATCATGTAGATATATTATACAACCAACTACAACATCACCAGTTAGATATTTCTAAGGTTCAAATCTGCATATAAAAAATTAAGTTATGGTTTATTTCACGACACTCGCAACTGCAGGGGTTATATCAGCGTCGCCCGTGTGCCAGAATTTTGTCCCGCAGGATTCTTTTAAATGCCAGTAAATCTACTGACATGAGTCCGTCTCATTTAAACACACTTAAATGCCATCGACCTGGGCCGGAATCGAACTCGCACCGACTGTGCTACCGAGGCCGTCTCCGCATATCAAGCTTTGTTAATGCCATACAGACAATACGGAACAGTGCACAGTTGAGCAGCGAGATCTATGAAAATGAAAACTCTAAACAGCATCGTACGATCGAAGGGATTCAGACAAGGGTTGCGGCAGCCAAGGAAGTGTGTGACCTCATTATCACACAAGCTAACACCCGATTCCAGTTCATAGATCATCTGATATTATCTTCTCTTCTGTGTCAAGAAAAATTTGAATGGTATAAAAGCTCATTTCCTGAAAATTACCTGAAGGTATGTGTGAAGCTTTTTCCAATGTTCGATAAAGACAAACTAAAAACGGAACTAACTGTGTTGTATCAGAAACAAGAATTCAGAAATATCAGTGACGCAGTTAAATTCTTGCAGTTTCTTCTATCTGAGAACTTGCAAGCCTCATTTTCAGAAGTTGTGGCACTACTACGCATAGCTATCACCATACCAATGACAGCTTCCGAACCAGAACGTTGCTTTTAGTGTTTGAAGAGAGTAAATTCCTATCTCAGAAATACGATGAGAGAAGAGAGACTGACCGCATTAGCTATGTTTTCCATTGTAAAGACTATGTTAAACGACATATCGGATTTTAATATGACGATGATTCTAAAGTTTGCAACCTACAAGACAAGGCGCATGGAACTAATCTTTAAATAATGTAAGTTGCATTGTTTTTTTTTGTATGCAGCCCCCCTGAATTCAATACCCACGAGCCGCCACTGCATTGAAGGTAACTACAACGCGACTAATTTGTCTCGTCAGAGGGTTTTTACGTAAGCACAGTAGGTACACTAGTGGCGCGTGCAGGTATAGGCCGGGGGAAATGTAAATCGACACACGGAATAATCACTGAATATTGGTTGTACGTTGATATAACTATTGCAATGACATATTTTGTGTACTTTTCTATAAACCCTTTTTTAAGTGAGGACTGTTCAACGTTTTAAATGGAATATTGCAACTTATCATTTGACACATCCTGGCAAAAGTCATATTTCATATTTGAGGCGGAATTTGAACTTGAACCCTTATTTTCTTCTAACATACGAGTAACATTTGTCATGTGTTTCTGTGTATTACAGTGATGTTCTATCGATTGTTTTGTTATCTTTTTTAATGCACACATACGTAACCGACATTTAATTGTTTCACCAGTATCACTACTAAAAATATGGACACCATATTCTTGTATTAAAGAATACACCCTATGTTTTTTAAAATCTGTCTTCGGCATTATGATCACTTCACCGAACACAAATGAATAATATGTTTACGTATCTCAATGTTCTCTGTTCACGTACGGACGAGGACTGACTGAGAACGCAGAGTGGCAGTTGTTTTCGGTGTTCGCGTGGTGCTCTCTGCGGACGGTACCGTGTTGTAGCTACTTGGGATGCATGCACACTTCATGCCATAGTCTATGCGTACAGTATTTGTGAACCGTAAACATGACTTTTATTTCACTTTTTTCCGCTGTCTTCACATGTATAGAAGACTTTGTCTTTGGCAGCCTCCGAATGGAGAAGCAGAAATAAAATTTATGTAATGTGTTTTTAGGGACCTTGGAGACTGTGAATTATCTAACTTAGAGAAGTACAGGGACATCATTTTATTTTTACTAACATTTTTAATATTAACCTGGCTATACCTTTCAATTAACGATTGAAACAGGAAACACCGTTTCCACGACGGAGTTCGATGATACTGGCGTAAAATACAAATCACTTTACTAGGTATAGGAGGGAAGAAAAGTAGTTCATCCATTTATGTAAACTAGGAAATATCGCAATTTTGAGTTTGATAATTTTAATTAGGTTTTTGTTTAATCAAAATACAGTACTGTATTAACACTTAGTGTTTTACACACGAATTGAGCTATCCATTCGGAAGTATTAATTATGCAGTGTATATTGTACTGTTACAGCACATTAGCGTACTATATAGAGAATGAATTTAAATTGAAAAATAATTATAATATGGATATTTAAACACGTTTTAGAAAATGGTGGCCGTTCATTTCGATACAGGCTTCAGTTCTTTTGTCCATATTATCTCACTATAGACTGTACCTAATTCCAATTACCAGTTTCGTCCTTCGTACGAGTAACTCATGTTGAAATAATTCTGTACCTACTCTATAAAAGAGTACCTTACGTACTGTAAATTCAATCTTCACTTCTGCCCGATCCGAAAAGATAAAATCACTCAGAAATGCTATCTACTGTCCGTTCAAGTGGTTTTGTCGCAGGGTTGTAGAAAGGGGGGGGGAAATCACGTGACAGTTAATTACTTAAGGAGGCCCTTTTATTTAAGTTATTTTAAACACTTGAATAATATTACGTAGACGTCCAATTCCTAACAGAAATTAATGTTTTCAGAAAAGAGCTAAGATAGCCCAGCTACTAGACTGTACAAAGGGGCGAACAGAAGCAGGTGGGGGAAACCGGGATGCGACATAGGGAAACGGACGACAGTACCCGTACGAAAATATGATTCAATATTGAAAGCTCTTTCGTCACTGGAAAACGCGAACATATTTCTGAAACGTACTATACTCAGTAGCTCAGTACTGCTTACGCGCCCTCGGCTCTGTGTCGTGAACGGTTGGAAGTTTACTAGTAGAAGGGGTGGGAGTGAAGTACATTCCAAAACTCAGGTACAATAAAAATTGAAGTAAAAATAAAATGATGTCCCTGTAGAAGATGAAATAATTAACCCTTTATGACCTGAATTTGTTATTGTGGGTGAAAAAAAAAATATTTTCATCTATCTTGTATTTTGACCTAAGAAAAGAGGAGTATTGGATATTTTCTGAAAAGAAACATTGAGATTAAGTTTTCTGAAACGATTCCAATCGGCATCATTGGATGTCGATAAGGGTATGGACCAAGCATTGTACTATACATGGTAGAAGTGAAATAGCCTTGCAGATTTTCAAAGCGAATAGCTCATATTATATGTAACAAAAAATTATAATATCATATTGGTGGAAAGTTCATAGTTTTTTTCTCAAATGTTTGACAGTTCTTATTCAGCAACTATTGCGAGTAGGATCGTGATTTTTGTTCATACTGATAGGAAATTTAATAAAGAATAATTTATCTATCTGGCATATTTCAATAGCATGGACGTTTTTCGTGTAAATTAAATTTTAAAAACCTATAAATTCAAGCCACTGCACGATTCGAAATGGTGGCAACGTCAAGGCAGAGAACAGCTCACGTACTGAGACACACAGAGTTCGTTGACCTCTTACATCTGTATCACGAGTGAAGTGTGTCAGCAGCGATGTTCCCGGACTGCTGAAACTACAAACTTAATTTGCAAATTAACCGTGTATTTAATCGCAAAACGTAACACAGGTTTTCTATTCATTTACGTATACCCTATCGTCTCTTTCAATCTGCAAGGTTATTTCACTTCCACCCTGTGTATTATGTTGCCAGAAAGGGCATAATGTTTAGTGATTCCAAATGGACTCATTCGAGCAGAAAGGGTTAAATTTAGCAAGTTACTTCGAGAAGTTCTATCAACTGTCCAAAAATTGAAGAATTTGATTCCAAACACTATTTTTGTCATTTTTTTTTCTTTCGAAATTTACAGGAAACCCGGAAAACTATTGACTGTATTTGGTATGGTAAAAATTAAACTTGTTTTAATAAATATTACCATTCACAAAAACACACTAACTAGTCTACACCTGTGGAGTAACGGTTAGCGCGTCTAGCCGCGAAACCAGGTGGCCCAGGTTCGAATCACAGTCGGGACAAGTTACCTGGTTGAGATTTTTCCGGGGTTTTCCCTCAACCCAATTTGAGCAAATGCTGAGTAATTTTCGGTGCTGGACCCTGGACTCATTTCACAGGCATTATCACCTTCACCTCATTCAGATGCTAAATAACCTGAGATGTTGATACAGCATCGTAAAATAACTTACTTAAAACTAATATTATAACTAAAGACGTTCGTTTTTGGGTTTAAACCAAAAGCATTGCTTAAGAATAACGTATTTTCTAAAATCACTTGTCGTAATATTCATTATGGGATATTGATTGAAGAATATTTTATTTTCATGTACAATAGACAATTACTCAGTGCTACAAGATCATTATAGCAAAGATTCCTCATCACTAGACCGCGTTGCCCGGGAACCTAATCTTCTAGGTTAAGTATGATTTGGAGTGTTCCGTGGTGAATATGTTGAACTCCGAGGTAAACAAGACACGGACCACCCTACAGACGTAAAGTGTTGAGTATAAGAAATGCCTCGATACAATAAACCATTTCGTATTTCGTACTTACGTACCTAGTTCATACGTTCCTCGACTACATAGCGGTGTCAATGTCGTCGTTTTCACATTAAGGAATTACAATATACAACTATGTACAAATACGGTATTAAAATTTGGAGCGAGTCTTGATGGGAGTCCACCTGTATGTAGTAGACAACACAGAGCTGCAAAATAGCGCTTACAACCGGTTTAGATTAAATCAGTCGGAGCTACAACCGGCTAGGTTGAACATCAGATCGAATATTCGATTGTCGGGCGATTACGTCTGATGTATTACATACTAGACAGAACACTAGGCGCACTTAATCATACATGAAACTGACATTTTCCGAGTACACAACCGGAGTAGCAATTTTTTGGTCGGTGGGAAAAGACACATAAGTGAAAAAAAGTCGATTTTTCTGTTGTACCAAACCACATAAGTCTATTATATGTTATAATTTTTAAATAATAAAATTTCTTGTATTTTAAATTGAAAAGGGTCTTACTTTAACCAACATACGTGAATTTCATTATTATACTTCCTTTCAGTTAAGAGTAAATGAAAAAAGAATGTCTCTCCTGAAAAATTATTTTTTTTGACTTATGTGCCTTTTCACTCCGACCAAAGATTTGAAGGCAATTTACGATGTCTTATTTAAAAAAAGTGTTCACAAGTACTCCTACAGTTCATCCGACACTATAACACATCATACATTTTCTTTATTATTTTGAACTTGGAGTAACTTCATAAGTATCGTTTATATTTTAAACTTTTAGAGTTGCTTATAGGTATGTTAAATAATGGTATAGTTTTACACAGAACAAGACGTGCATAAGCCATGTATATTTTTCTTACCAATAAACGCTATATAGCTGGTGTTTTACTATACTAGTGTTAAACACTATACGTCGTAACTTTAGTATTTTATTACGTCGTAACTCTTTCTCGTCACATATTGACTGAATCTCGTTTGATTTGTATAACCCGATAATCGATATTACATACAGTATATAACAGTGTTGTTTGTAAGGTACTATTTTCAAAATAAAACGCTAATTTATCTTATAAAAATATATAATTTAATTTCTTTTCATATGAGAGAACTATCTAAATCCCGAAAAAGTAAATCCCGAAAAGACAAAGTATATGATTATGTCTCGTGACCAGAATATTGTACGAAATGGAAATATAAAAATTGGAGATTTATCCTTCGAAGGGGTGGAAAAATTCAAATATCTTGGAGCAACAGTAACAAATATAAATGACACTCGGGAGGAAATTAAACGCAGAATAAATATGGGAAATGCGTGTTATTATTCAGTTGAGAAACTTATGTCATCTAGTCTGCTGTCAAAAATTCTGAAAGTTAGAATTTATAAAACAGTTATATTACCGGTTGTTCTGTATGGTTGTGAAACTTGGACTCTCACTTTGAGAGAGGAACATAGGTTAAGGGTGTTTGAGAATAAGGTTCTTAGGAAAATATTTGGGGCTAAGAGGGATGAAGTTACAGGAGAATGGAGAAAGTTACACAACGCAGAACTGCACGCATTGTATTCTTCACCTGACATAATTAGGAACATTAAATCCAGACGTTTGAGATGGGCAGGGCATGTAGCACGTATAGGCGAATCCAGGAATGCATATAGAGTGTTAGTTGGGAGACCGGAGGGAAAAAGACCTTTGGGGAGGCCGAGACGTAGATGGGAGGAAATATTAAAATGGATTTAAGGGAGGTGGGATATGATGATAGGGACTGGATTAATCTTGCACAGGATAGGGACCGCTGACGGGCTTATGTGAGGGCGGCAATGAACCTTCGGGTTCCTTAAAAGCCATTTGTAAGTAAGTATGAGAGGACTATCACACATAGACTTTGAAATGTATTGAAGTCAAAAATTAAAATATAAACTTCTGAATACATTAAACAAAACAAAATAAACAAAATAAGCCCAATATCTATGCAACAATTTTGTTTGTACACTTTCTTTATTTACACTTTTGGAAAACAATAAAATTAATATCTTATAGTATAACATTTCGACTTTATTACTGTTTGGAATCTCCTTCTCATTCATTTACCGAGTTTTTACACTGTTCTTGTTTGATTTTAGCCCATTTTTCTCTCAATACACGTTTAAAAATCCTCTATGGTTGTATACTTCTGCTTTCCCACACTTCTTTTCAAAACTTCCAACAAATGTTCGATGGGGTTTAAGTCTGGTGATTGAGAAGGTGTTCACAGTTGTTGGGATATGTTCCATATGAGCCAGTTCTTATTGATTTGAGCAGTACGTCTATTGTCATTGTCTTGTTGGAACATATACAGGGAGTGTAGAAAGTATTGATACACTTAACAATATTACAGACAGTAGTAATTAATATAATTAGTTATTCACTATATACAGTAACAAAAATATGCACCTATAAATTGTACTCTACAAAGTCAAATAAACGCAGTTTCTTCTGTTTTAATATAAATATTAACATGAAAAAATAATTTATACATTAACAACAAAAATTAATGAACAAAAATATTGTACTTCTTGATTACTCAACTTTTAACACTATATCACTTCGGAGTAGGTATATATCACTTTCTTGTGTTAAATGTTAGGTACCAGGTACTGTACTTAAAATTTAACACGAGAAAGTGATATATACCTATTCCGAAAAAATATATTGATACAGTCCCATATTATGGCTGTTTTTTGTCTTTACATTCGGAGTTCAATACTTGGTTAGGAACCCTTTGAATTTCAAGATGGCTTCCAAATGGTGTGGCATCGACTCCACTAACTTTGAAGTTACTAAAGCAGGGACATGTCTCCATTCTTCTTCCAAAGCATATTTCAGGTCTTGCTTGTTGCAAATTTGCCTTGAACGATTATTATTCTTTTCAGACATTCTCATAAATTCGCAATGGGGTTAATGTCCGGAGACTGTGGGGGCGTTTCCATGTACTTCGTTGTGTTATACAAAGTCCATAATCGCGTATTGAAAGCGGTGTGCTTGGGGTCATTGTCTTGTATAAGTACAACATATTGTCTAATCCCCATTTTCTCTGCAGATGTATGAAGATTGATCTTTAGTATGTTTATATACTGTTGGTGATCCATGACGTCACCGATAAAATGCACGGTCCCTACCCCAGAGGCACTCATGCAGCCCCATATCACCAAAGAACCAACACCATGTTTCACAGTAGGTTGGAGATTTTGCATTTGTAGCTCTGTATTCTTCGTCCTCCAGACTTTTCTTCTTCAATCTGAAGAGAAAATATTGAATTTAAATTTGTCAGTAAAAATGATTTTGTTTCAAAATTCTTGGGAGATGTTGATATGTGTTTTAGCGAAGTGTAGTTTCTTCTTTCTGTTTTTTCGCTTACAACACTTTTTCGTCGGGCTGTTTTCCCATGTAGTTCGTTAGCTCTCAGGTAGTTACGAATACTGCTAGCAGAAATACTAACATTCAAGTCATTCTTGACACTAGCTACTAATTTCGGTGCACAGATTTGAAGATTTTGCTTACTCTTCTCGTTAATGCTCTCTCAGTATATAGGCCTACATCCAGTTTTGTAGGACGTCCCGATCTGTGCCTATTTTCCAACGATTTTCATTCGCAGACTCTATCAGTTATATGCTGAATGGTCGCTCTTGGTCTTCCAATTATTTTACTAATTTCATTTAGCGGTTTACACTCATTATGTAAGCCAATAATTATCCCTCTCTTCCTTTGCGCCCCATTACAACGTTGATTTGCATCCACGAAACAACACACCTGCACAGCAACGTACTCAAGTTCAAACTGAATAAGAACTCTGCCAGAACCACACCCACTCGACTGCACGTACACTTGGTATTGACTGAAATGTAGTACTGTATCGATACTTTTTGTTTGTGTATTTCTGCCATTTCGGATTCTTCTATTCTAAAACAAAATTTCTTTCAAGATTCTTTCGTTCCTATTTCAAGATTCAATGAAATGAAGAGTAATAGATTATACCCGTTTCACGTTTTCACTAAATATCACGTTCATGCTTAATTAATACATTATTTTTTATAACTTGCGTTAGTTGTATCAATACTTTCTACACTCACTGTACACAAGTGGCATAGACTTACCTATTTTTTGTGCACTCTGCCTAACATTTGACCTTAAAATGTTATTGTATAGTAGTAGTGTAGCGATGATATAAGATAGATGGCCTCCAATGATATCTCGGTCTTCCTGACCTAACGGACGTTAATATCGCAAAAAAAAGAACAATGATACCAGTTGACTCAAGTATTGTTTGGAATTGAGCTCTTCGATTACTAAAAAAAAAGTTCATATTTAAATAAGCTGTAACGATTTAACTTCGAAATTCTACGTATTTGCAAAACCAAATATACTCATTCGCAAAAAAATTGAGTAGTTCTTCACGTTTTCGAAATTTTACAGATTGTAGAGTTTACTTGTGAATTTCATTAGCAAAAATTACATTAAGCATTCAATATTGAACATTTTGATGCTATATCATTATATGCAGAAATTAAAAAAATTAACCCAGTTACTATTATTACCTAATATATTAATTACCCTCGTATTATAACATTTATATTATATTACATTATTAATAATAATATATTATGTTTTATATTATTATTATGATTATTACTTTCTTACAAAAGGCTTTTAAGGAACCCGGAGGTTCATTGCCGCCCTCACATAAGCCCACCATTGTTCCCTATCCTGAGCAAGATTAATCCAGTCTCTATCATATCCCACCTCCCTCATATCTATTTTAATATTATCCTCCCATCTACGTCTCGGCCACCCAAAAGATCTTTTTCCTTTCGGCCTACCAACTAACACACTATATGCATTTCTGGATTCCCCCATACGTGCTACATGCCCTGCCCATCTCAAACGTCTGGATTTAATGTTCCTAATTATGTCAGGTGAAGAATACAATGCGTGCAGTTCTGTGTTGTGTAACTTTCTCCGTTCTCCTGTAACTTCATCCGTCTTAGCCCCAAATATTTTCCTAAGCACCTTATTCTCAAACATACTTAACCTATGTTCCTCTCTTAAAGTGAGAGTCCAAGTTTCACAACCATAAAGAACAACCGGTAATATAACTGTTTTATAAATTCTAACTTTCAGATTTTTTTGACAGCAGACTGGATGATAAAAGTTTCTCAACCGAATAATAACAGGCATTTCCCATATTTATTCTGTGTTTAATTTCCTCCCGAGTATCATTTATATTTGTTACTGTTGCTCCCAGATATTTGAATTTTTCCACCTCTTCAGAGGATAAATTTCCAATTTTTATATTTCCATTTTGTACAATATTCTCGTCACGAGACATAATCATATACTTTTTCTTTTCGGGATTCACTTCCAAACCTATCTCTTTGCTTGCTTCAAGTAAAATTCCCGTGTTTTTTCTAATCATTTGTGGATTTTCTCCTAACATATTCACGTCATCCGCATAGACAAGCAGCTGATGTAACCCGTTCAATTCCAAACCTTCTCCGTTATCCTGGACTTCTTAATGGCATACTCTAGAGCAAAGTTAAAAAGTAAAGATGATAGTGCATGACTATTGTTGTTATTATTATTATTATTATTATTATTATTATTATTATTATTATTATTATTATTATTATTATTACTATTACTTTATTATTATACAGGTAATCTGTCAATTACGCACTTTGTGCACTGTGGCTTTTAAGATCTAATGAGCTCCTTCAACAGCTAAGCACCTTCAAGCCTATGTTATTAATTATTATACTGTTAATTAGATCTTGAGAGTACTCACTTAATACATACTATACATTGGCATCGGGTAACGCAGGCTCTTAGCAGTGGTAACATTTCGCATCTATAGACATAACTGCACCTTGCAATTTCATGTGCAGTTAAATGTACACAATATTATACACATAAATAATAAATATCCTATACTGTAGTTTAATCTGAATTAAACATAAACTTTATAGTAAAAGAGAGTTTGTCACTTGTCCACAACTGTCAAATAAATAACAAAATTTAATGCCAATGAGCATCATCTGCCTTTAACCATCTACGAAAGTAATTCATCAGTCATCACCAGGCTTCGAGACTTCGGACCCGATAGAGCAGTCCAGTGGGAAATCAGCATAACGGCGTACTGAATATAGTGGTAAAGCGTACAGTGGGTGGGGGTACTGTAGAATGAATGCCAACAATTACACAAAGGAAAACGCTCTGGATTTGAAGGTTCTGACGAATAATTTCGTTTTCATACAAATTTTGTCTGAAACTATTACACAGTTAGAAAAGACAGAGCAATAGATGCCGGAAGCCCTCTAATTAATTTAGAAAATGATGCAGAGAATTAATGAGACCTAAAGTACACTGGTTACTGAACGCGTAAAACAGAAGTGGAAATCAATTTTATGTAATAATAACGGATATGGAACATTGTGCAACATAAACAGCAAATTAATGGACATAGAGTACCCGAGAATAAAGGACTGTCTCTTAGAGACTGCAATGATGTTAGGTTTTTTCGTTTTGTTCCTATCACGTCATGCGACATATAGCGCAGCTTTCTACAGTACAGACTTTGGCAGATAACCGAAAAAGACTTACGTTTGAGACACTGAGAATGTATCTTGTAGTAGGTACATTGCAATTCGGTACTGTAACTACACTTCCTAAAGACGACCAATAGGATAAATGAAGAAATTAAAATTACTACATGCTTATTTCCATCATTAAGACTGTATAATTAGACACAAATGTTTATAAAAGACAGGAGAATAAATGCTTTTCAGATTGTTTTGACATTATCATTGTGTAATGTATATTTACTTTCAGAATGTACATATGTGTTTCCCCATACTACCGTACTCTACTCTAAATAGCAACGTTGTTACCGCAACACATCTCTATCTACCTGCAGCGAGTCAACAACCTATAGTGCATGAACAGTAAACTTATTTTATCGGGTCCAAAGTCTCGAAGCCTGGTCATCACCGAAGCTTGTATAAATACAGAGTGGAAGATTTTAACAGGATATTCTTTGGTTATAGTACAACAAAATGTTCTAAATGAATACTTTTTCAAAAAAAAAATAAGTAACAGTTTTACTTGAAAAGTAAGGCCTACCCTCCGTATGATTCTGGTTTTCAGTCTTATCATTAGAGAAACTGATGAGGAATGATTTATCCCCTTGCAGTTTTTTTAGCAAAATGGAAAAACAAACAATAATTGTCTAATGCAAAATTTTAATCTCTCCCGCTTCCTTAAAGCAGTATAATTTTTAAACAAATTTCTGGTTGTGTGATTTCCGCAACGAGGTAAGAGACGCCTAGTTTCTAAAAAATCGTTGAGAAACTGCAACAAAAGTTCGCCGATTAGGTAACTTTCTTTAAGGAAAATGTTGACGGTAGCCTACATCCTTCTTGTCTCACTTGAATTACGAAGACTTTCCCCATAAATGAATAACATATGATATTCCTAAACGGTAAATGACATTGTATGTTGTTTATTGAATACCCTGTACTGAAGTGTCATCCGCTCTGCAGTAGTGCTATGGACAGGGAGCTTGAATTCAGCTGACTCGTACTTACGTCTACATATGCAGCATACTGCCTGCTGAACACGTTGTCGCGTCTCTCACGCCAGAATGTTAACAAATTTAAGCATGCATTTTATTTAATTTCACGAAAACATAATAGAACACACAAATATTTATTTAACTAATATTAACTCTTTGCTAGATATACTTGCTGATGTAATGCTTTTCGTAATTTTTCTAATGATATAAGCAGTATAACGCAAATAAAATAAGAAAAGAAATATTTTTTTCTGGAAAACTATCAAGTTTTGGCCCTATGTTGTATGGACATTTTTTGATCCTGTAGACCAGGCATGTTAATTGATGCCCATAGGAGCAAGCGCGCGCTTTAGAGCTCAGGAGAGCCTGAGCGCTTTACAGCGGAAAGAAAAGAGACAGACGAAGGAGGTAGTATATGCCGCTTGATCGAGCTATATTCAGGGATGGCCAACACTGATCCAATAGATATAGGGAAGAGAACTTATTAAAATTGTATCCATGTTAATTTTTAGATTTGCTTGAGAAGTATAAGTGCATTATAAGAATGTAAGTTTTAATTTTAATGCTCATTTTTCACAAGTTTGATTTTTTTTATTCAAAAGAAATATTTTCTCAACTTTTCGTATAGAAAAGTGAAATTTTCAGGTATAAGCCTATTTATTTAGTAGCCTTACAGAATGTTTTCGTAAATCTATATACCGTATATACATATCACTGAAGATAGTGTATTGAAAATTTTGAAAATATTCGCATGGAAATTGTTTGTAAGGAAATGAATTAACAAAGCAATTACTGTTACATCATAAGCAAAAGATACGTACCCATGTGTTGTAAAAATGTCAGCTCTATAGCTTCAGCACATTTCGAGAAAATAATTTAATATTCTGGTGATAGGAAGTTGCTCACAAATATCACCTTAAAAGCATAATGCGATAAGAGTTTTGTTATGTAATATTAGTTACACTTAAAACATATACAGTACCTAGGTAACTTTGCTTTGTACTGTAATATTGTTTTGATTAGTTCATTGATGATTTTTATAAGGCTAAAGATACCATCAGTATCAATTCCAATTTATCATGTCATACTCAATCTCTTTCTTTGGAATATCACTTTCTTTATGAATGATATGTTACATTCACTTAATACAGTATAATTATACTACTATGGAAGTTAAGTGAATATTCCTTCTTAACTCTTTATTATGTTATTAAAATTTAAAACGCAACTGCAATATTAAGAAATCAGTGTTAGTACTTTTGTTTTACAGACAATATAGATAATATTAAACAAAAAGAAGCCATATAAAAATAACGACATAAAATTTCACGTTGCGTTTGAAGTTTGTGCACCACTATTTTCTTAATCCAATTGCTTATTCATATACACAACCCTTCCTCTTTCCATACTTAGCACTTGCTGCCCGCGCACGACGTCAAGGTCAGAAAAATGCGCTTGCTTTGACATGACTGGTCTACTGTGTAAATTGATTTTCGTTTAGAGACCTCGACGTCATAATGTAAGTAGAAGGATAAAATTTATATAGCAAAACAACCTTGCAATTTAATGCTACAATATTGAAGGGCTGTATTTTATTCTTAATATTATCTATAGAAAAGTTTGTCTTCCGGTTGGGACTTTGAGATCCAGTTACATAAAACACCGGAAGACTTCTCTGAAGCAAAATAATACACGTACCAACTAAATAACTTTGTTATAGGAGTGTTATTCACGCACTGATGTCAAGAAGGGTTTCTCGCGATGCTGAAACTTTGCAAGCTTAGGATTTTCTCCTTTCTCTCTCTCTCTCTCTCTCTCTCTCTCCCTCTCTTTTTTTGTCTCTCTTCTTCAGTGTTGCGGTGAAGGAAAGTAGGTGTTTGTTCCGCACAACTTTCAGATGTTTATTGTTCTTTCTTTTTCCCTACTTACCACTGAAAGAAGTGAAATAAAAAGGGGGAAACCAGAATGCTCTTTAAAGCTCAGGAAGAACTAAATGGCCCGGAACGCCAGAAGAACGCCGTTCCACTGAAAACTTGTGAAATTAAAGGAAAGCATTCTTTCTTGTCAATTCTTTTGTGTGAAGTTTAGACTATTTTTAATGTGTTTCAATTCCTTTTTTATTACTTATTTTAGAGTGCTTGATTTGGCATAAATTAACGGTACAGAGAACTTGGACTATGTACAAGTGTATAAATAATTCAGACAAGTTTTAATCTTCAATAGAACACTCTGAGAGAGATGATGTGCCTGTTAGTAGCTTGTGTTCGATTCCCGCTTGAGCTGACCACATTCTTAATTTTTTTCCGGGAGTTTCCCCAACTGTAATGTGAATGTCAGGTAATTAATAGCAAATCCTCGGACTTGTCTCGCCAAATACCATCTAACTATCGCCAATTCTATCGACACTAAATAATCTAGTAATTGACACAACATCGTGAAATAACCAACTAAATGGAAGCAGCTTGGCAGAAATTCTAAATAATTCATTTTATTTTTAACGTGGAGCTTTTATGTGCTTGACAGAATCTGTTCGCACTTTTTGTTAATACGGTGACGTCATTAAGTACAGTAAGACTTTATGTTGTGTTTAACAAACTAGTTTCGAATCCAGCCAGCTATGATAAAACCACAGTCTAGTATATACAGTCACGCAGATTGAGTTGATGAAGGTACTAGGAACAATAGACTGTGCCGGTACTGTTTCTCATTGTATGTAATGAGGCGATAGTAGCGATCCTAGTGGTTAGCAACTATCTATGAATGCATATTCCCTACGTATTGAGTTTCGTGACTCTATACTAGACTGTGATAAAACATAAATTAGAAACAAACGAATGTGACATCAGAATGAATACACTTTTAACATGTATAAACTTAAAGAAATATTCAGATTAATTTTAATTTATTAAATATTTTATGTTCGTAGAGAAAGTACAGGGACATCATTTTATTTTTACTAACATTTCTAATATTAACCTGGCTATACCTTTGGATCAACGATTAAGAACCGGAAACACCGTTTGCTACCTACTTCCACGACTGGAGTTCGATGATACTGGCGTAATATACAAACAAATATCACTTTACTAGGTACAGGAGGGAAGAAAAGTTGTTCATCCATTTACGTAAACTAGGAAATATCGCAATTTTGAGTTTGATGATTTTCATTAGGTTTTGTTTAATCAAAATACAGTACAGTGTTAACAATGAGTGTTTTTACTTACGAACTGAGCTTTCCATGCGGACGTATTCATTATGCAGTATATATTATAATGTCTACAGCACATTAGCGTACACTATAGATAATGAAGTTAAATTGAAACATAATCATAATGTGGATATTTAAACACATTTTTGAAAACGGTGGCCGTTCCTTTCGATACAGGCTTCAGTTCTAATGTGCATATTATCACACTATAGGCTATTGTACGTAATTCCAATTACCAGTTTCGTACTTCTTATCAGTAACTCAAGTTGAAATAATTCTACACCTACTCTATAAAAGAGTACCTTACGTACTGTAAATTCAATATTCATTTCTGCCCGATCTGAAAAGATAAAATTACTCAGACATGCTATCTACTGTTCGTCCAAGTGGTTATTTTGCAGGGTCGTAGAAAGGGAGGAAATCACGTGACAGTTAATTACTTAACGAGGCCCTTTTATTTAAGTTATTTTAAACAATTGTATGGGTATAATATTACGTAGACGTCCAATTCCTAACGGAAATTAATGTTCTCAGAAAAAAGCTAAGACAGCCCAGCCACTAGCATTTACAGAGAGGCCAATAAAAGGAGCAGGTGGGGGAAACCGGGATGCGACGTAGGTAAATGGAAAATGATCCAATATTGAAAGCTCTTTCGTCATTGGAAAACGCGAACATATTTTTGGAACGTACTGTTTACTATGACCGTAAGGCTACTATGACTGTATATGCGGTCTTGGATCTGTGAGGATGGTTGAACTTGATTAGTAGAAGGGGTGGGAGTGAAGTACATTAAGAAACTCAGGTTCAATAAAAATTGAAGTAAAAGTAAAATGATGTCCCTGTATTACAAATATGGAATATGGACTTTTCACGCAATTATAGGGATTCGATAAATCCACCTGTCACTCGTATTTCATCCATTGCATGATTTGTATTATAAATTAAAGAAAAGGCATGGAAAATACATTGTATTATTCATATAGTCTTGTGTGGAGCACGAACATAATCTGTAATAGAGAAAGAACAAGGTATGAAATAGTAATATGCGTTACAAGAGCGGTATGTTGAAGTTTTCATTTTCGAGGAAAAATTTGAAAAAGCGAAACGTAGTTGAGCTTTTTTAATTTCCGAGAATTGAAAGAAAACATACCGCTCGTGTATCGTACATTATTTTGTGCGAAGATCGTTTATTACATACCTGAAAGAGAAATTTATAATTAGTTGCAATGAAATCTCCATTTTGGTTTCTGTTCAATGACGGCAAATTTGCAAAACAAAAATATTTATCTTCAACATTGTTGCTTTAAAAAGTTTTCTGTGTTTACTATACTCCAGCAGGCCGTGATTTACATCTGTCTTTTTTTCACACCGTCTATGATGAGTCTGGAATCTTGTTGATTTTTTCACTGTTTCCTTAATGTTACTTGTATCACGAATGCAGTAACTTTAGTGGAGTTGTAGAGGTTACTTAATTTTTACAAATATTTAAAAACAATAATTAACAGTGCAATTTAGGTGAAATTGCAGTTGTAAGTTTCCAATTTATAATTATTACAATATTGAACGTCTCTAAAAATAATATGTTAAAAGCCTAAAGCAGTAAAATCAATACGTCACTTAAGCGGTAAGAAGAGGGAAATTGTTACGTGTGTTAGGTTGGGAATACTGAATGTGGAAATTTAGATTTTCCGCGGATTGGTTTTGTGCGGAAAGCAAGCAAATACCCACGATCTCGCACAAAGAATCTTTAAACATGGAAACATGAGAGACATATCAAAAGATATTTATACAGGCAAATATGAAATTACTTTGGCAATTTAGGAACGTATTGCAATTGAAGATTTGAGAAATGTATGATATTATTTAAAGAAATATTTTTCTGATAAATAAGAAAATATTCGTTCTCGCCGTTGTGGCAAAGCGTGTTGAGTAGGTTCCCACAACACATTTTCAACGGGACTTACTATGCCATTGTATTGTGCTTGTAGTATTTACGAAGCAGATAATGTTCAGATAATGTCAACTTTACCCGGAATTTGCGGGAACTGTGTCGGCGGGTTTAATGGGTGTGTGGCATAATCCAAGAGATGAGAGATTAGAGTATATTCAAGTAGTGCGATACCCATAATAAATTTCTACAAAGACTCTAGTGGATTGAAACTGATACAAAATTACTTGTATTGATGCTGCGAGAAATTATGAAACATTATATATACGTAGGTACTGGTTAGTTGTTTGCTTGACTTTTAACATGCAATGCTTCTATAATATATTGTAAACTGAGATCGTTATAGAGCAGGATTGGCACGATGTTCCCGCGCGGACACTGTACACACTCATTTTTCTCGCCACAAATATTCTACTTATCTGCGTGTACGTACAGCAAGCAGAGACTGAACTCGGTGCCATAGCGCTCTAATCAGGAGAGAGTGAAGTGGTGGAATATGGCGAATAAATTGTAGGTTTCGTTGTTCTTTCAAGACTATTTTGTTATTATGAATAAAGATAAAGCTCACTAACTTAGCTGTTCAGTTGAGATTTATATAAAACCTTACAGGTCTAATATCAGACGGCACTTCGATCTTGCTCATATGAAGGATTTTGGCAAACTTAAACTTATTAAGAGTTTAAAATAGTGTTGTTAAAAATGGTTTATATAAATAAAAAAAGTTGTTACATGTGATAAAGTAGTGTGAAAGTTTTCAAGAATCTACAAGAATAATTTGTTAATGGGAAGTCAACCCACAATCACTACTAGTTGAAAACGCAGTCCGATCAATTTATCGCATTTCAACACGTAGGCGAGTCATAGAGAACAATACCCTTTTTCAAATGTCAGGTAAAACCAGCAAGGAATTGTATGAATTATTACGTAATGACAAATCTTGTAACTTAGTAATTTCGCAGCTAACATGCAAACATTATGATGGGGTCAGATAAAAAAGTTAATTTTTTCTCTTCCACCATGTTAATAATGTCAAAAGAAGTACTTATACAAATTTTGGCCACTCGACCGCAATTACTTGACCGTCCAGAAAGTGGTTTTCCCTTGGGCCGTTTAAAGAATAAAAAAACACAATTGCATGGAAACATTTATTGAAACAGATAGGCCTAGAGCCATTCTTGCGCTATTTGTCAACATTTCCCCCACTGGAATTGAGACATTTATCATACCAGGGGTCCACGCCTGTGGAGTAACGGTCAGCGCGTTTGGCCGCGAAACCAGGTGGCCCGGGTTCGATTCCCGGTCGGGGCAAGTTACCTGGTTGAGGTTTTTTCCGGGGTTTTCCCTCAACCCAATATGAGCAAATGCTGGGTAATTTTCGGTGTCGGACCCCTGACTCATTTCACCGGCAATATCACCTTCATTTCATTCAGACGCTAAATAACCTCAGATGTTGCTAAAGCGTCGTAAAATAACCTACTAAAATAAAATAAAATCATACCAGGGATCGTCCCGTCCCGTGATCATTTTGATCACATTTCTGTCCCCCTCGCGTATGTGGTACCTAAGAGGTTACGTCCATTTTTGGTTTTCCCTTTCAAAATTTTCTAGAGCTCCTTCAGTGGAGCAGCGTAACCCGGAGTGAGACTAGTGGCCAACAGGCTTGGAGCTCACGTATTTAGTTTCGTACAGCCCCCAACCTCTTGCAAGGACGCGTTTGCGTACCTTTTAAATTTGTCCTCCCAATTCTCCTCTTTCGATTTTCGATTTTCGGATCAATTTTTGTGTCGTAGAAGTCAGCCGCCTGGGATCGGAACTAGCATCTCTCTGTCGATCCCATGATATGACAAATGTCCCAATTTCGATGGGGAATATGTTGAAAAATAGCTCAACTATTGAGCCGTTCAGAGAAGAAGTGATGTAAGTTAAAATTGGGTAATGCGGTTTAAAGTAGCAATTAATATGTCCTTTGTGCTAGCCACTAATAGTTTAAATAAATTGAATGTTAATTGCTACTTTGCGCTGTATTTTACAGAATGTTTACTTTAACCCTCATTACCCATTTTTGACTTGCACCACTTCTGCTCCCAACGGCTCAATTGTTGTCTGTCCCAATAAATTTTTCCTGCGAAATTGTGTTTTCTTTCTGTTAACGGTCTCTGGCGAACTTTTTTCTTTACGGCCCTCGTAATTGTGGTAGAGTCGCCAAAATTTGTATAAGTAGGCCTACTTCTTTTGATATTATTAACATGGTGAAAGAAAGAAATTTAAGTTTTTTATATGTCCCCATCAGTGTTTGCTTGTAAGATGTTGGCAGTCTTTTAATCCACTTATGTTTGCGAAATTTTTTTCTAAAATGAACCTGATTAAAAATATGCGCGTACACGTCTAACAGTCTGTAATCTCGTAGCTGCTTTACGTTTATGTAGTAATAGTATTCTCATTCTACAATTCAAGGAGTAGGCATATATGTCTGTTCCTGCTTCACACTGTTTCTGCCCAACGCTTCCTAGATCAGTATAGTAATAGCATTCATCCTAATAATGATCTATAGACAGAGTCGTCCTGACCAAACAGTATAGGCAAATCTAGAGCTTACAAGTGATTATTTATAATGAGTGCTAAGCCATAGTGACCATATGAATGCTTATATTATATTTGACTTGATTTGAAATGTTTAATGTAATGGCATCCCTCATTAGTTTTGTATAGTCCTAAGCAGAAGAGAAGTCAAGTTCATGTGATGTAAATACGTTCGAAATATTGTGAAAGGAGTGAACTGGATCACATTTACCTCCCCTCCGTTTTGCCCATCCCTGTTACACGGTATCGCTAGAATTGCAAAGATTAATGTAATTTGTGAGGTGGTAGCACTTAAAAAATTCATACAGGATCCAGTCCAGGCGAATAGAAATGGTTATCTATTTCATTGAAAGACGGAAGGCAAGCCGTACACTTAGGAACAAAAAGATAGATTACTTGAAGGAAAAACTAAATGAGGTAGAAACAAATAGTAAGAATAGAAACATTAGAAATTTATATAAGGACATAAAGGAATTTCAAAACGGATATCAGGCAGACAACGGTAAACGCGATCGAGGATGAAAATGGTGACTTGCTTGCATACACTCATTCCATTCTGAACAGATGGAAGAACTGTTTTGGGCAACTACTAAATGTACATAAGCCAAATAGAAATGATCGGGATAATATTCAAATACAAAGTACTGAGCCATTTATACCCGAATGCACACTCTCTGAAGTCTAAATTGTGGGTATCGATCAAATTCCAGACGAAATTAATACAAGAGGCTGGAAACGCATCGTCTAGTGAAATTAATGAACTTGTAGGCTACTTATTATTTGCGAAAAGGAAATTTTACCACAACAATGGAAGAAGTCGTATTTGTTCCTATCTTTAAAAAAAATGTAATAACTTTCGAGGAATATCACTTTTATTGACGTCGTAAAACAATATTGTCCAGTATTATTTTGAGAATATTAACTCCATATATAGATGAAATTATTGGGGTTCATCAATGTAGTTTTAGGCGTAATAGATCGACTATTGATAAGATTTTTTGTATTCGACAGATATTGGAGAGAAAAAACAATATAAGGGAACAGTACATCAGTTATTCAAAGATTTTAAAAATGCATATGACTCGGTTAAGAGATGTTTTATATAACATTCTTATTGAATATGGTATTTCCAAGAAGCTAGCTCGATTAATTAAAACGTGTCTCAATGAAACATAGAGCAGAATCCGTACAGACGCCTTTCCAATTCACTGTGGGCTAAAGCAAGGAGATGCACTATCACCTTCACTTTTTAAATTTGCTCCAAAATATGCGATTAGGAAAGCCCAGGTTAACAGAGAGAGTTTAGAATTCAACGGGTTACATCAGCTGCTTGTTTATGCAGATGACGTGATTGTGTTAGAAGAAAATCCACAAACTCTTAGCGAAAACAGGGGAATTTTACTTGAAGCAAGTAAAGACAAAAGACTAGGTAATTACGTCTCGTGATCAGAACATAGTACGAAATGGATGTATAAACATTAGAAATTTTTCCTTTAAAAAGGTGGTAACATTAAAATGCTTTGGGGCAACAGTAACAGATATAAATGACACTAGAGAGGAAATTAAACTCATGCAACATATAAATATCTGTAATACTCTTCTTCGTGTTGATGACTGCCATCTCCACATTGTTAGGGACCTTCTAAGCGAAAAAGTTTCTGCTCTGTCAAAATTAAATATCACCACTATTGATGCTATCAACTGGTCAAGTCGTAAATTTCGTAAACACTTAAGAAATGAAGTATTCCACACTTGGACAAACCATACCTTCCGTGGTAAAGGGGTTATTGTTTATAGTGATCTCCCCAAGGTTAACTCATGGGTAAGAAATCGAAAGGGCCTATCTTCCTCAGAATGGACCAATGCTTTAAAAATGTCAAGCAATATTTCGGCGGTTCGCGGAGAACTCTAAGCACAACCCGCTGCCGTCATCCAGACTGTAGTGAGCTTGAAACACTTGGACACGTGCTTGTACAATGCCCTAAAGGCGAGCTGCTGACCAATGCTAGACATCATCGTGTACGACATGCTTTGGCGACATCGTTAAAAACTTTAAATTGGGAGATTCATGAGGAAGTAGATTGTGTATCATCAGATGGTTCTTTCAGAGGGGCAGGCATTATTACTATTAACGGACGCTTAAGGGGAGAGGATGGTATTTTTGATGAAAAATGAATAAATTAAAAAAAAATTCTTTAAAATACTCTGTGATATGTGTGGATCACCATTTTTAAACTTCCTGCATTATGAATTTTTAAATCACTCGCCCACTTTTATTGTTGCTCCCAGTAAATTATATTTTCAAAAAAACGTTTTTTCTTTAAATGCCCTTTGATATGTGTGGAATGCATTGCATAACATTTTGTGGGTATTTGTGCCCTTATCGGATGTTGAAACGTCATTTTTAAACTTCCTGTGCTATGGATTTTTAAATCACACGCCTGCTTTTATCGGTTTCCAGTAACTTCACTTTTTTTGCTACATTGCCATACAATATGGATATAATTTCTGAACTATTAAAGATACATGCAAGAAATTTAGAACACACATTCTTTAGACTATTAGGAAACTTTTCTCTGTAACAGAATTTTGTTAATTGATTTCATTTTAAAAATACGTCCGTTTGTTTGCAAGAAAGGAAATCAGAAAATTGTTACTAAATTTTAATTGTTTATTTTACAAACGTAGGGACTAATATCAAAATTCTGTTACAGACAGTTTGTAGAACATGCTTTTGCAAATACATTGCAAAAACTGTTTGAATCTATCTTTAAAAACGGTTTAGATATATCTGTTTTAGTACAATCCTGCATTGCGTATATTTTTTTTTTCAAATTTGGGCCCCCAAATAATTTTTTTTTTTCAAAATATTTTTATTTGGTTGAGTTACCACAGCTATAAGCTCTCTACATACAAAAAATTAATAATGTACACCAAATAGGAAAAAAGTTTTAAAAAATACCATCCTCTCCCCTTAAAACGGGCTCTTGTTCTTGACCCTACTATCCGTTTCGAAAGAAACCTAAATCAGGCCACCGAAGTTCATATTGAGAAGAAGTCTATATATGAACCTTGTCTGCCGTATCTTTCTCAAAAGTACAACGTCCCTCTTAAACAATGGTCCGTCATTGGTTTGCTGTTTGGCAGTAGAGGTTCTATTACAAAATTCACATGGAATTATCTTAAGGAACTTCACGTTCCTTTTGATTATGTAATGTTTACTCTTATAAAAATATTATCAAGGATTCTCTTCGAATATTAATCATCACCTCTATTTCAATTAATCCACTTATATTTGCCTTCAACAATTAACTTTCTTTTTTCTTTAATGTTTCAAATCACATTATATCGTACATGTTTATTGTATTCAGGACCCTTGTGGTCACACAAATTCTTTGAGCTGATGTCTTTAATGAATAAATAAAAATAAATGGGAAATGCCTGTTATTATTCGGTTGAGAAGTTTTGATTTAAATTTCTGGTTTAAATTAAAATTAAGTATATCAATATGGTACTAACTTGTGGAGGAAATACACCTTCATTAAAAAATTGACATAATCACGTTACGTAATTAGCGATATGCGAGAATGTAAGCTTGTTACTTTGGTGGCTGCTGCTGTACAATTAATACATGAAAGAAAGTCGCTTCCTGAAACTAGGAAGCCATGACCGTGAGTAACAGAGAGGAAGCGCGGTTGGGTGACAATGGGGACCTATTACACGTTATTAGGCCCAAGGGAGTGGAAAGAAGGGCTGATTGCAGGTTACCAATTACGTCTATTTCCTCCGCAAAAGTCGTGAATCCATTTATTTTTATACTGTTCCACCGAAATCAATAGTTAAGAAGAGCTGCTTCCTCTGACGTGACAGATAACTCCGAATTTGCAGCAGAATCTTCTCCGTAGATTTAACTGAATCTACAACTTTTAAGATGTCTACCAGTCTTCTTCACTTCATCGATTAGGCAATAAATATCTCTTCTAGCTTCCCCATTTCTGCTTTCCAAGTTCAATTTTTAGACCTTCCTTCTGTAAGTTTATAATATGAAATTTAATTGCTTTCTTATCTTGCATTGCCTGGAAATTCTGTAACCAAATTTCTTTGCAATCATATCGTTTTTTTAAGAAGGGATTTACTTACAGTCCCTCCCTTCATATTCTTATTTTTTGTGTGGCCTAGTCAAAGGCAGCGTTTAATGCAGATATGGACATTCGTATACAATTCCACAGCAAGCATTCAGTAATACGCTCATGTGCTTTGCTTAGAATATTGCCTAATCTCTAGGCGCTCTTGTCTTTCTTGTCTTGCTGAAGTCAATGATCGACAAACATCGATTGCAAAGCTTAAAATACGAAGTAAAATAAGTAATCAAACAATGTTTTATACGTATAAACAAAACATTTGTGAATAATTTCGAGGGAAAATTCTTCCGGGGCCGGGTATCGATCGCGGGATCCTTCGCTTAGCGCACGAATGCTCTATCGACTGAGGTACTCTGTAACTACACCCGACACTGTCCCAATTTTTCCCTTAGGACGGTGTTGGGTGTACTTCCTGGGTAGCTCTGTCGGTAGAGCATTCGTGCTCTAAGCAAAGGGTCCCGGGATCGATACCCGGCCCCGGAACAATTTTTCCCTTGAAATTATTGAATTATACTTCACAGGGAGCTTTACCTGAAAGATCTGTATAAAGCTTTTGTGAGTCAGTTACACTTTGGCTAGTACGAGTGATAATGAAGGATCCTGAAAGTCTCAATAAAATTGAATCCTCTATAGATAGTGATTATTATCGGGAATAGAAATTGGGGCACAGTGTATAATTTGTGGAAAAGTTATTACCACAGTAAGAAAACTGAATTTAGATCGTCATTATAAAACACATCATATTCCTCATTATGAAGATATCGAAGGTGTGGATCGTGAAACCCTTCGTGATCTTCGTAATGAGTCGGCCTGGTTGGCGCAGTTGGTATAGCGCTGGCCTTCTATACCCGAGATTGAGGTTTCAATCCCGGGCTAGGTCGATGGCATATAAGTGTGCTTAAATACGACAGGCTCATATCAGTAGATTTACTGGATGTAAAGAAACTCCTGCGGGACAAAATTCCGACACACCGGCGACGCTGATATAACCTCGGCAGTTGCGAGCGTCGCTAAATAAAACATAACATTTAAACATTTCTTCATAATGATAAATTTTGGATATAGGTGAGTTTTTTAAATTTTCTTGGATACCATGAATATGTTTGTTAGTCATCATTTGGAGACCTTATAAAAACTTTCATATTATTTTAATTTCCTTTTCAAAGAGAATTTCGTTTCTTTATGTGATTTTCAAGTGTGTTATTTTTTGGGGCAGTTGAGATGAATAAAATTAAACAAATGTCTTTTCAGTTTATTCATTCATTCATTCATTCATTCATTCATTAATTCATTCATTCATTCATTCATTCATTCATTTATTCATTTTATTCCATAAATCTTACATGAGCAATAAAGCTTTAAGATGTTGAACAAGTCAGAATTTTACAATATTACAATTACAAATTTTACAAATTTTTATAGTTCTACAATTTAGTAATTTTCTACAATTTTTACAATTTTGTGCAATTTTTTACATTTTGGCGAGATGTAGTGAGATGAGGTGAAGTCCGAGGATTCGCCAAAATATTACCCGGCATTTGCCTTTTGGTTGGGGAAAACCTTGGAAAACCCCAACCAGGTAATCAAATCAAAGAGGGGTAATCTAGGTTGATGCCAAGGACTCGCCATAGACCATCCGGCTTCAGTCCCACGGCTGTGAAAAACCTCGGAAGAAACCGAAGATCAAAGGGGGATCCAATCCAAGCCCGAACGCAGCTCCGGATCAGCAGCTCAGCGAGTCTGCCGACTGAGCTACATCGATGGCTCTACTAAAAGTATACAATACATAGCCAATCAGATTATTAAATTTACAAACGCAAACGATCATTCATCAGTTGAGCTATATGTATAATACAAAACAAGTAAGTTAATTAAATTTAAGGCATAAACAATTCAACCAGTTGTGATATACAGAAATTGATAATACATATCATGCAAACTACTTCAAATTGCAAATACAAACAATTTATCAATAGAGCTATATAGATTACTATTCAATTTGAAGCATATACAATTCATCGGCCAAAACTATACAAATATATACAATACAAAGTAGCATACTTTCATTAAGCTATACAAATTTGTGCAATTAATATCAAGTAGATTAATTCAATTTATAATCATAAAGAATTCATCAGTTGAGCTATACAGACTACTATAAAATTTACAGCAAATACAATTCATCAATTGAGCTATACAGACTACCATTCAATACAGATTAAATTATATTATTGTTGAAACTATCAAAACTACTTATTATATACAGGATTTATTTGACTTTGTTTGACTTAATAGGTTTTGCTAGTAAACTGACGTTTTAATCATATTCACAGTCCTTATAATGAATAAGTACTTATTAATTAAAAAAACTAATATCACAATAACATCCTACCAAGGGCATACACTTATCTCGCAATTAAAGCGATCCCATAAATCCCTTATCTCTTCTTAATTAAATAAAAATAGACTACAGAACCACATAATTTAGGCAGAACCAACCAGGTGGCCCGGGTTCGAATCCCGGTCGGGACAAGTTACCTGGTTGAGGTTTTCTCCGGGGTTTTCCCTCAACCCAATATGAGAAAATGCTGGGTAACTTTCGGTGCTGGACCCCGGACTCATTTCACCGGCATTATCACCTTCATTTCATTCAGACGCTAAATAACCTAGATGTTGATACAGCGTCGTAAAATAACCCAATAAAGTACAACAAAAATAGGCAGAACCTCACTTAAATAAGTAATATTGACATCCTCGCTGGTCACTGTGAAGT
Organism: Periplaneta americana; assembly: GCF_040183065.1. Classification (NCBI taxonomy): domain Eukaryota; kingdom Metazoa; phylum Arthropoda; class Insecta; order Blattodea; family Blattidae; genus Periplaneta; species Periplaneta americana. Next base: position 45,529,379 of record NC_091124.1, read on the forward strand.
GAAAGGATATTCGTACAAGATAGGCAAGACTTTATTCTTTCGTCTACCTATGCGATAAGGTTACCCCCAACTTTATTTTCATTTCGTTGGAAGAAACTCTTAAGGATGTTTACCACTCTTATAAGTCATTACATCTTCCTTCCCTTGTTATGAACTATTCTGTAGTGCTCGGGAAAAGTGGCACAAGTCAAAAATGTTAATTTTACAGGAGAAGGAAGAAAAAACTGTCTTCACACTGGTTTATATCGATTTGATTTCCTTCTGTATGAATTATTGTAATGGCAGAAATACTTATGTCTCTTTTCCCAAGCGAACAAATGTTCCATAAGTTGTGAATAAATTAATAAAAAATGTTTGTGGAAACTGACTTATGCCACTTTTCCCAAGCACTGCAGAATTAATCTTGAATTAATTATTAAGCATTATGAGTATTCGATTGAGAAAGCTGTGAAATAGGCCTACTATAGTCACGTCGCTGTTATTTCCGGTGTGGCTCCGCCTCTTTGCTTACGTCCTAGTAAGAGTAGGTTCTATAAAGAGTAGGTACATATAATCGTTCGCCATTTTAGTTCTTTCATTGCCAGTTGCGGTTAGCAGACCGTTAAACATTATCACGTCGTAGCACCTATGATAATCGCATTGTAAATTTTAGGTTTCATAGATAAATATCTAAGGAAAGCGTAGAAAAAATTCGAAATCAAAATGTTTTTGGGAAGGGAGAAAAAATTACTAACTTCGAAGTATCCTGTTCAAAATAGACATTGACACCTTCAAAAGTTTTTCTATTTTTAACTTTAGATGGGAGTCAAAGCGAGAGAAATGTTTAGAAAGAATTACTTTTGAAAGTGATTGCTATTCGAAATCTGTACCGTACTAGTTTCCCAGTTCCTGGGAGTAACATATGCGCGGACCTCAGTTTGCAGAGTGACAACTTAGGTCTGTTAGAACTGTGGATTCTCATAGAAAGGCCTGTCCTTCGGCGGTCACCCCAGGCCCCGCGCTTTGTGGGACTCGCTGCCGGAAAAAATTCAATCTGTCGACTACGTTCTTGTTATAATTTTTACTCTGAGAAACTTAAAACTAAATAGCTAAGTGAATGTTGATATAGCTTTTGTGCGAGATCGTGCGTATTTGCTTGTTTTCCGCACAGAACCAATACGCGGTAAATGTGAAATACCACGTTCAGTATTCCCAACGTAACACATAGCAATTTCCCTTTTCTTACCGCTTAAGCGCGACATTCATTTTACTGCTTTAGGCTTTTAACATATTATTTTTAGAAACGTTTAACATAGTAATCATTATAAATTGGAAACTTACCACTGCAATTTCACCTAAATTGCAATGCTAATTATTGTTTTTAAATATTTGCAAACATTAAGTAAAGTCTACTACTCCACGAAACTTATTGCATTCCTGATACAAGTAACATTAAGGAAGCTGTGAAAAAATCAACAATATTCCAGATGCCGATGTTATTACTGCAATATGTTATATATATATAATATTGTTAAAATATTAAAATGAAAAATAAATCATTACATAACCTTACCGTTCGTTTTATGTTTGCATTTATAGACTGCGGGAAAAAAAGACAGACGTATATCACGGCCTGCTGGAGTATAGTAAACACAGAAAACATTTTATAGCAACAATGTTGAAGAAAGATATTTTGGTTTTCCGAAGTTGCCGTCATTAAACAGAAACCAACATGGAGATTTCATTGCAACTAATTAGAAATTCGTCTTTCAGGTATGTAATAAACGATCTTCGCACAAAATAATGTACGATACACGAGCGGTATGTTTGTTTTCATGTTCTAGGAAATTAAAAAAGCTCAACTACGTTTCGCTCTTTCAGTCTTTTCCTCGACCATGAAAACGTCAACATACCGCTCTTGTAACGTATATTACTATTGTATACCTAACGGAATCCATTCTTGACTATAACGTTAATGTATGTGGATCAAATGTTGCACTGTTTGTTGAAGGTTTAATTACCGGAGTATCCAACTGCATGGCTCTATGTCGATTGTTATCCTTGATTCTATTATTATTATTATTATTATTATTATTATTTTAAATAAATACATCTAAAAGACCGCGGAATTAAAATTTGTACTGTTGTAAATTCTCGTCTGCTTGCTTCAAACGGCAAGAAAAGAACGAAAATGGCGGACGATTATACCTAGTATCTATAGAGCCTTAGGAAGTCCAGAACGAAATCAATAGCGAATGACAAGACGCACATGTTTAAATGTAGCCGACTTGCAACGTGATTGGCTGCCGGAAATAAGAGCGACGGGACGTAACAGTGCACAATTTTAAAACAATTTTTTGTTGTTACTTCTGGCTATCTGATTTCAACTGAGTGCTTAAATAACCAATAATGGTCGCCATGGGAGATTAATATTCACATCAGTCCAATTTGTATTTCGTGGTCATAAATTTCGACATCGGATAAAGTCGGAATAAGGGACGAGATACTAATAGAGCGTGACATAACAGTTTCCAACTATCTGTAAAATTAACTGTTTTGCTTCCGCAGAGCTCTCTGGATTAGTCTATTTCATAAACATCCGAGTTTTACGAAACGATTAACTATGCGTTGAAATGTTTATTATTTTGCCTCCAGCCACAACATAATACGCGTAATGCATAACATATACAATGAATACATTACAGTAATGCATTCTCGTTGAATTAATATTATTCAATTAATTAATTTAACATATTTGCATTGTAATCACTGAATTTCACGGAAGAGAATTCAACAGATGGGAAAAAATCTGTTGTTGGTGAATAATTTCTTCAGGAAAATGAACATAAATAGGCTCTCCCCCATTATCCATAAATGTTTAATGGGCGCACTGATAAGGTAGAAGCTTGAAATCTTTTTACTTTTAATTTGTTTGGCCTATAAGATTGTCGTTAACCAAGGAATAAGTTGCATGGGAGTTCTGTTAGGGCTGATAAGCATTGTTTTAGGACACTGTACTGAAGTGAACCCTTACAGCGGAAAAGAAAACAAACTGGGGCCAACAAGAAGAACGATTATTATTTTGATTATTATTATTGTTAGGGTAGATGAGTGTAATTGTAAACAGGGGGTAATTGTAAACAAATGCTGTGAGAAATACAAAACTGTCAATATAAAAATTTTAATTCGGGGGAATTATTTAAATTAACATGTTGGCTAACCCACAAAACAGTTTGATGCCAAAAAGGAGTAACTGCTTAGTTCTGAACGAATGTTTTGTAAGAGTCTACAAAAAAAAGTTGAGAAAGGATTTTGCTTCACCTTTATTTTTGGCATTGTAATTAAACGTACAGTGCTATTTTTTACGAATATGTTGTTTTTATGAGTAATGTATAGTAGTTAACATTTATTACAGTGATTTTGAGATCTGCTATAAACTCAGTTCATTAAATTATGACGTGTTTACATTTGCCCCATAGTTTTAATTGCTTGGGGATAATTGTAAATATGTTTTACTATGGTTACATTTCGTACTTTTCAGTAATCAAAATGCCAAGAAATTATATTAGAAAGAGACTCCCACCCAACTACACTGTAGGGGATTTAGAGAGGGTTGTCACAGATGTGAAAAATAGTAACTACAGTTGTCGTGAAGCTCAGGAGAGGTAATGAGTTCCTATATCGTCATATATCATAGGTTAAAGGGACGAAATGTAACAGTGACTAAAATTGGAGTTGGAAGGAGTACAGCTCTTTCTTCTGAAACAGAATCAAAAATTTCAGTGTCTGATAGCCCCTGCGAAAATTAGTGTTTACAATTACCCCCTCTCAAAGGGGTAAATGTAAACAGGTGGGGTAAATGTAAACTAGCAATTAAAATATGAAAAAAAGTCAACCTTATTATTTTAAACCCATTTTCAGGGAAAAGAAAGATCTAAAAATAACACAATGTTTCTTTGTCATGCGTACCGTTACTGAGAGTTGTGTAATGTTGAAATGTATTTGAAATCAGTGAAGTGTTTACAATTACCTGGTCTACCCTATTATTATTATTATTATTATTATTATTATTATTATTATTACTATTATTATTATTATTATTATTATTATTATTACTATTATTATTATTAAATACACTTGAGTGTAATAATGGTCGGAAGATATAAACAATACATTTTCTTTCTTCCCGACCACAAAAACAACCAGTAAGATACGATGAAAGAGTAATGGAACGGAGAAAAATTCCCTCCGGAGCCGGGATTTGAATCCGGGTTTTCAGCTCTACGTGCTGATGCTTTATCCACTAAGCCACACCGGATACAACCCCGGCGTCGAATAGAATCGTCTCAGATTAAGCTCCAACTCTTGGGTTTCCTCTAGTGGCCGCCCTCTGCACTACGTCATAGATGTCTATGAACGTAGGACCGAAGGCCACACATGTGCTGAGGTGCACTCGTTATGAGTGACTAGTTGGCCGGGATCCAACGGAATCCACATGTGTGGACTTCGGTCCTACGTTCATAGACATCTATGACGTGGTGCAGAGGGCGGCCACTAGAGGGAACCCAAGAGTTGGAGCATAATCTGAGACGATTTTATTCGACGCCGGGGTTGTATCCGGTGTGGCTTAGTGGATAAAGCATCAGCACGTAGAACTGAAAACCCGGGTTCAAATCCCGGCGCCGGAGGGAATTTTTCTCCGTTCCATTACTCTTTCATCGTATGATGACGCAGAATATCTGCAGGGAAATATCATATGTACCTCGGTACATTAAAATAATAATCAATAAGATGTTTCGCAGCGAGCTTTGTGTTCATTGTGGGAAGGAGGGAAGTGGGGAAGTCACTGATGGAATTCAACAGCTACTGACTAAATGTTTTCGGATAATGAATAATTAATATTTTATATGTAGTAACAAAAAACAACATAAATTATAAGTTTGCAATTCATATTTGAGATAAACCAATCTATAATTTTAACAAATAAAGTAATCAATTATAAACCAGTCGTATGACTTTTCATAACAAATCTAATACTAAAATACTTTACATTACATACATTTATTGTGTAAACGTTTTCGCCTTTCTAGCATCTTCAAATATTGGGTGATGCGATATCAAGTAAGATTTAAAAATTGTATAAATATACACAGGAACATACAGTATGTGTAATTAAGTTATACAGAATGTCCCATTTATCTTGTGCACCCATTATAACTTTTTTGTTTGGATAGGTATCGGAATTTTTGTTTCTGAGAATTATGTTAGAACGAAGGGCTAACATGAGTGTAGAGATTTGGTGCATATAACTACAGTTTGGTATAAGATACACGTGACGTCATCAGTTTTTCAAATAGCACTATATACTTTAGGCCTAATCATGTTACATTGATTACACACATTAAGACGAGTTCAAAAATGTATCACAATGTTACCTTCCCAATGAATAACAACAACAAAATTCAAAATAAATGCCATCAGAATGTGCCGTTTGTTGTGGTGCCCCATTCATCTTGTGCATTAACTTACACAAAACAAAAGACGACTGACGTCCGTACACGTCGTGTGTTGTGTGTTTGCTGTCTAACATATAAACAAACCACAACAACGGTAGACGCCACAATCCACGTACAGTGGCCTGCACGTTCTCCGGACCTGTCGCCACTCGACTTCTTCCTGTGGAGAACTGTAAAGGACAGTGTGTACCAGAACATTCTGACAACACCAGATGACATGCAGCAACGCATTCCACAGGCATGTGTGTTCATTCAGCCAGCAACATGCCGGGCAGTTATACGGACTTTCGGGGAACTCCTTCGAATGTGCATTAATGTGAATGGGCACCATTTGGAACATCTTCTGTGACTATCAAAGCATAACATTATCACATTGGAAGTACGTTTTTGTTTCGTTTTGTTGTTGTTATTGATTATGAAGGTGACATTGTGATACATTTTTGAACTCGTCTTAATATGTGTAATCAATATAACAGGATTAAATTATGTCGTGCTATTTGCAAAATTTATGACGTCCCGTGTATCTCGAATTATAATGTAGTTACATTCACCAAATCTGCACACTCATGTTAACCCCTCGTTTTAACACAACGCTCAAAAACAAAAATTCCAATACCTATCCAAACAAAAAAAGTTATAATAGCTGCACAAGATAAATGGGACACTCTGTATAATCTAAAATGTGTCGTATTATGTAGTTACAAATTAATCACAAATAAGGTCATGGTGTTCATTGTCGTATTGCATAAAATAGAGATACAAATACACTTAATTATATTTGTATGAATTAATTATAAAAATGATCGCTGTGTACACACTGGATATTAAAATTAGTTATCAATATGAAGAATATTTCATGATTATGTAGTTATTACCATATTGAAGCTAGTCACAACTACGTAATATTATGCTACTACAATGACTTCATAGCATTGTCCAACAGTACTGGACGTGTCCTCCGAATCGTACGACGTAGATGGTACATCAGGAATGATATGTAGTTTTGGGCATTGATAGTGTGGCAAGTAGCTCATAATGGCACTGACGAGCATTTCTGCCACGAATAACTGCAATTTACACATATGATTGCTGTTCAACTTTACTTACATCCATCTTGGAGCCTCTAGCATACTAACGTTTGCGTGTGCTGCCCAGGGTTGCCAGATAAAGGAATCGCAACCGTCGTACCAACTTATGAAAATTGTCGTACTTCAGCATAAAATTGTCGTATATTTCTCAGCTTTCTAATACATATATATATATATATATATAATTCTAGTCCACCGCTGTGTAGTAATGGTTAGTATGTCTGACTGTGAAACTAGCGGGCCGCGATTCAAAGCCTGGTTGAGACAAGTTACCTGATTGAGGTTGTTTTCGGAGTTTTCCCTCAAACCATTTAGAGCAAATGCTGGGTAAATTTCGGCGCTGGAGTCATTTCGCTGGCATTATTACCTTCATGTCATTGACGCCAGATAACCGTCGAAGTTGATAAATAATCATAAAATAACATATATATGTCTACCAGTCAGTTTCAGTTCCAAATTTTAAGAATTTACTACTAATTCTTGTTCACATCCACAATGACATTCAGGATTGAAACAAATCACCACCCAGTTCTTCATCATCAACACTGTTACTGCCGTAAAGCAGCACGATAACGCTTGGTTAGAAACAAATTTGTTATATTTAAAATCAGCAGAAATTTGATCTTTGGTCGGCGCGGCGGCAGATATTTTAATATCAATCAATGCGGTGGCTGAAAATTATATCAAATTAATTCATTTACAGTCAACTCAAACCCGACACCTATATAATGTCGGCGTGTTTAGACTTATTAATGCTACTGCGATACTATTTCATTAATAAAAGACTTCCTTTGTCGAACAAACAAGGAAGTTAATAAAATTAAACCTGTATTACTTTGATATAACCGCGCCATATACGTGAAACCTAGAGCTCAAGATGACAAATTATAACTTGCATGGCAAGCATAGTTACCAGATCGGTTTCAAACCATTTCCTCCCCTTAAAAGCATGTTTCTTTCACAAAATAGTCAAAGACATACTGAATGAAGAAAACTTGTCTAAAAGGGACTAATTAACCATCAATTTTATTTCAATTATAAGCCAACATTATAAGTCTCAAAATAATCCTCGAAGGGGAATACGAAGAGTATAAGGAAAGGAGTCTTTGCGAGTGCAAGTCCGAGTGCAAGTTACGAAAGGGACTGCGGAGAAGAGAAGAAAGAAGTCGAGAATACAACAGACAACGAGAGCGCAGATGATCAAAGGCCAGCAACCGTGGGTGATATTGAAAGGGAACTAAAAAAGATGTGCGAGAAAATAGATGAAACTTTTATAAAAATTCAGCAAGTTATGTGATAGTTAAAGACAAGGAAGTGCAAACTAAGACGTATGAAGTGTAAAAGTGAACTAGAGGAAAGATCTGAGGCATTAGATAAATTGAAAATCAGTGATAAAGTGTACGTTCTCGAATACTGTGAAAAGAATTGTGACAAACCAGAGTTTTGAACTGAAATCGAGCAAAGCCAGGTGAATCAAGGCGCAGTGAAACGGAGGTTCAATGAACGTGAAAATATGCGTACGTCAAGGCAGCACGCTAGGAAGAATGAAAAAATGCAAACGACACAAAACTTCAATATCAATGAAACGAGAGATGTACAATGTCGATATCTGACGCCTACTTCGAGTATGAAACAGCTGACCAGAATAAACCAAGGAGGAAAACAAAACGTGAAGCAGATACAAAATATTGCGGACGAAGGATTAGGGAAACAGCTGGAAGTGTCTGAGGTCAGGAGCATAGACAAGACTAATGGAGGAAATGCAAGAGAAGACAGAAGAAGAACGAGTGAAGGAATGAAGCGACTACCAGACATTAGTGATTGTGAGGACAGAATATATATGGCTTTGGAGAGGTTATTAGCGAAGAAGAAGAGTGCTAAAAAGTGAGTGCAAGAAAGTTAGGGGTGGCAAAAGTGTAAGAAAAGGAACAGAGAAGAAAGTGTTTAGTGTACGAGGATAGGTTAAGAGTGTAATAAGATAGACTATCAAACAATGAATACAAGAGAATTAAAGTGAAAAAAAATCTGAACAAATGTGAAGTGGAATGAGAGAGAAATTGCAAGTGTAATTAAGTGAATTAGATATTTCATATTTTTCAATGTTATAGGTTGGGAGTAGTATCAAGGGTACTACAACTGTAGGAGTGTTATAGAAATAATTATATGGAAAGAGATAATAAAATAGGAAATTTAGGAGTGAAGCGAAAAGAAAGAGATAAATATGTAAATAAACAGAGGATAGGAAAAAAAATAAGTGATGTAAGTGTTGTAAAATAGAGTAAACGGGAAAGTCAGCAAGTAATGTAGGAGAAAATAGCGGGAAAACAATGATTAAGAGTAGGTAGGATTTGAGGGTAGAGAAGAAAATAAATAAATAACGCAAATTATTAAGGAAGGAATATGCAATATCTAATAGGTGAGCGAGAAATGGGAGACAGTCTAGGTAGGAGGGAGAGAATAGAAGAGGATAGAGGGGGAAGGACATATAGCAATTCAGTCATAACAGAACATTAGAAAGTAATCAAGTAGGCCTAATTCTCGGCAAAGAATACATTAATAGAAAAGAGTTATATGTATTAAAGGGATGGTGGATCGAAAAACAGAAATGTGAAGGTCCTCCATAACTGCGAATTGTAAAGTTGATTGACAAATAAATATCATACCATATCATAAGTCTCAAAAATATTTTTTTTCCTTTCAGTGAAATAGTCGTACAAAATTGCGTACGACATAAAGATCTGTCGTAACTCGTACAAATAGTCAAAATAGTCGTATGTGTACGACTATAGTCGTATGTGTACGACTATAGTCGTACATATGGCAACCCAGGTGCTGTCAACTAGCCACCAATGCACACAGATGCAATCTGGCGGTGGCATTCCGTACAGTGTACAACAGATTTTCAAACATATATATTGGACTAACCATATTTTCGATTATTTTGAAGATATAACATAGTTGTCATGTTTTTTTAAATTATGACCCTTGCATGTTTTACGCCGCCTCTAATGGGACTACACTACAGATTTTATCTCCCTGTGCGAGATTTTCATCATCGTATCCAGTGACAAGAACTAGACCAAACAAAACAAGCTCGACCACAGTTTTTTTTATTGTGAGCTAATGTCATTTCATGCTCTGACCTACAGTATATTTAAGTATGTCTGCAGTTCCTGACATAGTTAAGTGTTAACTCAAGGGATTGCTGTGTCTGAATCCATGTACTTCAGCTACGACGAGTGTCGTAATTTAGTTAGAGGCTTTAATCGCCGGCGGGAGAATCTATACTCACACAGAATTACAATCACAAAAGAAACGATAGTACAAATAGCCTATTACTTCGTAATAAAGAGTAGAATGTTAAAACACATAAGACAAAATATTACGCGTAATATCAAGAATATGTTATTATTATTATTATTATTATTATTATTATTATTATTATTATTATTATTATTATTCTGGCCGTGATAGCCCACAAGGAGCCAAGGTCTACCAGCAGCCGACTGCCAGTCTCATGTTCACAAGCTTCTTCAGCAGAGGTTGAAAGATTACTCAAACAGTACAGGGATAACATATGATTAGAACGATAACTACCACAGCCGTTGTAACTAATTCGCGGAAACGAATATCGCTATCTATGTATTGCAGCTTTCAAAATTCATAACTATCTTGATTGGTCACAGGTCACATTTACTGGACGCCACAATTTCTTGAGAAATTTTCTTCGCTTGTGAAGAATAGAACCTACGCTACTCCTTTAACTCTAGTTCAAGGTATGTCGCCTTAGACCGCGGTGCATATCTAAGCCCGAACAGGTTGAAGCACGCGGCGAGTAGATTTTTCATTGTTCCTTTTCGTTTTTCTTTCTTTCTCTCCATTTTCTTTTGTCCACTTCACTTTCTTTCTTTCTTTCTTTCTTTCCTTCTTTATTTATTTATTTCTTTCTTTCCTTCTTTATTTCTTTCTTTCCTTTTTTCTTTCCTTTCCTATATTTCTTTTCTTCTGCTTTTCTTTCTTTCTCTCCGTTTTTATTTTTCTCTTCGTTTTTACTTTCTCTCTATTTTTCTTTATTTCTCTCCGTTTTCCTTCCTTTCTATCCGTTTTTCTCCTTTTTCATTTCTTTATCTCCGTTTTACTTCCTGTCTGTCTGTTTTCCTCTCTTTCTCTCCGTTTTTCTTTTTTTCTGTCCGTTTTTCTTTCTTTCCCTCCATTTTTCTTTCATTCTCTCCAATTTACTTTCTTTTTGTCTGTTTTTCTTCCTTTCTCTCCATTTTCTCTTCCTTCCTTCTGTGATTATTTGTTTCCTTCCATCTTCCTTTTTCCCCACATTTTTTTCCCTTTTTCTTTTCCTTTCTCTATTTTTTTCCTTCTTTCCTCTTTACTTCCTTTTCTTTCTTACATTACTTTTTTTTTCTTTATTTCTCTCCACCTGTCTGTTTCCTATTTTCTTTAATTATCTTTATTTAATTCTTTTCTTTCTTTCTTTCTTTCTTTCTCTCTCTCTCTGGCATAGCTGATTGTTATCGATTAGCGAGTTGACGAGTGCTTTCGGTAGTGTTAGTGTATGTGTGCCTATCCACGACGATAAAGGTGATTCATCGTAAAGTACAATATATTGTAATAATGTGATTATATAATGTAGACAGGAATGTAGCTGACAACAAGAGAAACTAAATTGTTTCGTAATGAGCAAATTAAAAAATTAGAAATCACTTGTCAGCATCGTCACTCACTTTTTCTTACAGCGCATCACGTGGTTTATGCGACATTTGAGTTTGACGTAACTGTACTAGTCACCGAACATATGTTTCTGTTCTTACCAGATTTCACTATGTACAGTACAATAAAGAAATGTTAGAAGTGTATTTGGCTTCCTTTTTCTAGTATCAATGAGTCGAACATTAGTGCTGTTAGAGGTGGTGGCATTGGTTTCCTGTTTTAATATTCCCTTAATACCACACGACATAATCGGACGATGTTGGAGAACTCCGTCGGAATATCAAGGAGGGTGTCACGTGGGCGTAATTTATAAATCTGCACCTCAAATGATTCAAACTAATGGCCATGGAACACACGAGCTGGCGACAGCTGTACCGCGCAATTAGAAGCACGACAGATGCGCACCTGAATTCCGTGACGTCATAAATGGGCCTTGCGAACGTGTGTTTGTGTGTATGTATGTGTACAATAGCGTTCGTTGTAATAATCGTTTTCAACAAAGTCGTGGAGGAAAGGGGATAGTTCGTACTGGGCTTCAACTCTTGCTGTACATGCAATACAAATATCACCATGATCACCATCAACAACATCCGGATATAACTCACGCCAAACAGTTTTTACTTTTTGATCGTGCGGCGTATCTAAGTCAGAAGTATTTACGTCCTGAAAAATTCATTTTATGGTTTTTATAAAATTCACCGTTTTAGTGTACCGAAAAAGAGCATTTAGCATAATCATGTGTTTGACCAGCTAACTACAGAGCTTTTCATAAATACAAAAAAAAAAGCTATTTTGAGATACAAGCAATTTCATTTTCACTTTTCCTTTACTGCAAACCCAGCTTTCTCCAATTTTTCCTGTTTTCTGCCTCCCTCTTCGTTTCCTCATATGATCCATATATCGCTTTTCCTTTCACTGCAAACCCAGCTTTCTCCAATCTTTCCCATTTTCTGCCTCTCTCTTCTTTCCTCATATGATCCATCTATATATATATATATATATATATATATATATATATATATATATATATATATATAATTTGAACTGGTAATGGAAATTACGGGAAAACGGCTGAACGAATTTTACTAAATTGCCCCTCATTTTGAAGCATGGAACCCACAGTTTTTCAGAAAATTGTAGTTTTTAGTGAACTGTTAATTTTCCTACATCATTTTCTTATTTTCCAAAATCCATATGTCGTCAATTTTGAGAAATAATGGCTTTTCAGAATAAAACAAAACACAAAGACACTGTGATAAACAATAGGCTATTACACGAAGGCCATTGTTGAGGATTGTTAACATATTTAAAGTTCAAATTCAATTGGTTATTAAAAACTTCAACACTTATTAAAAATAATTTACAGGTCTGATTCTGCGGTGTGTAATTTTCTGAGTACAGCTCTGTATTGGATATTAAAATCTACAAACCTTGAGGTGGTTTGATAACATTATTACCATTAGCAATGAAATATTATTATAGTTAATGCCATGATGTGACTATTTTTAATTAATTATACATATTAATGCTATATTGATGATATGAAAGTGAAACGTTTTGGGGTTATATAAGTAGATGTAGAGAATATCTTAAATTATATCATCATTTCTATAATGTTCTGAGTGGTGGCTATTATATATATATAACTACAAAACTTACGTAAGATAATATTATTATTATTATTAAAAATCAAATTTTTTTATAGTTATTAATCAAGTGGGGTTGGTCTTTTTCATATACTTAGACTAATGGCGGTGTAGTGTAGATATTTATATGCATCATTCTCTTCAGTATTGGCTCGAGAGAGCGCAAAAATTACAGTTCCTAAGGAAAGACCAAAAGGTATTACTTACTGATAAAATAAGAGGCCTACAACATTTTGTAGTATCGCGATCATTTCAGCAAGGTCTCTCAGCAGGATAAAATGATTTTACCCTCTACATTCTAAACTCTACATGCAGCAGCTATATCAAGATGCTATGTATATTGTTCGAAAGCAAAGCAAACCTGACTTTTTTTTTTAACTTTCACCTACAATCCACAATGACCTGAAATAGCTATTGCTTTACTCCCACATGAAAAACCCACTGATCGTCCTGACATTGTTACTTGCGTTTTCGCGTTGAAACTCAAAAACTGAAGGTGTATAAATTCAAGAAAAAGTATTTGGCATAAAAAACAATTCAGAGGGAGTGTGTTTCATTATTATGGAAGCAAATAACTTTCAAAACGTCTGGTATTCTTCATTGAATATGAATCTGGAAAATTTTTATTTGAAGGTCTAATGAACTTAGTTTGCAGCATTTGCTGCACAAGCCACTAGTATATCTTAATGTCGTCTATCATCTGATTTCTTCTATCCCGAACTCTTCTCCCGTTCATCATTCCTTCAAGCACATCCTTTAGTGGGCAGTTTCTTCTCAGCCAGTGATCCAACCAATTCCTTTATCTCTTCCTGACTAGTTTTAATATCATTCTTTCTTCACCGACTCTTTCCAACACAGCTTCATGTTTTATTCTGTCTGTCCACTTCAGACGTTCCATTCTTCTCCATATCCACATTTCAAATACTTCTCTTCGCTTCTCTTCACTTCGTCGTAATGGCCATGTTTCTGCCCCATACAATACCACATTCCATACAAAGCACTTCACTAGTCTCTTCCTTACTTATTTTTCCAAAGGTCCGCAGAAAATGCTCCTTTTTCTATTAAAAGCTTCATTGGCCATTACTATCCTTCTTTTGACTTCCTGGCTGCAGCTCATGTTACTGCTTATAGTACACCCCAAGTATTTGAAGCTGTCCACTTGCTCTATTGCCTCACATTTTGCTTTAATGTATCATTATTATTATTATTATTATTATTATTATTATTATTATTATTATTATTATTATTATTGTTGTTGTTGTTGGAAATTTGTCTTTTGAAGAGGTGGAGAAGTTCAAATATCTTGGAGCAACAGTAACAAATATAAATGGTACTCGGGAGGAAATTAAACACAGAATAAATATGGCAAATGCCTGTTATTATTCGGTTGAGAAGCTTTTATCATCCAGTCTGCTGTCAAAAAATCTGAAAGTTAGAATTTATAAAACAGTTATATTGCCGGTAGTTCTTTATGGTTGTGAAACTTGGACTCTCACTTCGAGAGAGGAACATAGGTTAAGGGTGTTTGAGAATAAGGTGCTTAGAAAAACATTTGGGGCTAAGAGGGATGAATTTACAGGAGAATGGAGAAAGTTACACAACACAGAACTGCACGCATTGTATTCTTCACCTCACATAATTAGGAACATTAAATCCAGACGTTTGAGATGGGCAGGGCATGTAGCACGTATGTGTGAATTCAGAAATGCATATAGAGTATTAGTTGGGAGGCCGAAGGGAAAAAGACCTTTAGAGAGGCCGAGACGTAGATGGGAAGATAATATTTAAATGGGTTTGAGGGAGTGGGATATGATGATAGAAAATGGATTAATCTTGCTCAGGATAGGGACCGATGGCGGGCTTATGCGAGGACGGCAATGAACCTCCGGGTTCCTTAAAAGCCAGTAAGTAAGTATTATTGGTATTATTTAGTCAACTGTCCGAAGACAGGTCTGGACCTCACAAGTGATACTAACAAAGCACTACTTATGAAGCAACTAGGCAAGGCAATAATGATGTAGAGTGGCCTATTATTATTATTATTATTATTATTATTATTATTATTATTATTATTATTATTATTATTATTAGCCTATTATTATTATTATTACTATTATTATTATATTTATTATTATTATTATTATTATTATTATTATTATTATTATTATTATTATTACTTTATTATATTAAGGTAATAAACCTATAAAATTAAAATGCCTAAGAAATAAAAGTCCAGTTGCAGAGAGGGTATAGTCACCAATATATGACAATGGAAAACCCAGATTGCTGATTCTAAAGTCGTGCCGCCGCCCTGAGCACTAATGTGTAACAACCTCGCGGCATCATTGAAGTAATTGTAACAGATTGGCGAAGTGGATGCTAATTTATACTCGTGTAATGAGCGAGTTCTCACTTTATGGCCTCGACACGGTTTAATGGAGGCTAGGGACCATATCCAAGTCCATTACCTCCAGTGGAGCGTGTAAAATATAGCGTCACTTCCTCGGCGCGGTGTATCACAAAGAATCAGGTGAACTTGTAAGGAAATCACTGACACTCATATATAACACTTAAGAACGACCTGGTAGAAAGAATTTATGGAAGACAGGAGACTTATGGGGGGAAACTTTACGTTTAAGAACTTTTTAAAATCTTGGCAGGCCACGCACTCTTGGGGGTTGGAGTTTGGGGATGAAACTGTAAGAAAATATCTTTCTCGTTTACTCCTTCCTTCGTACAATGATTAATTCCTTTATTCATTTTTGTTCGTCATTTAATTCATAATATGAATATTATATCCATATACTTCATATACTTACGCATTCATTTCTTCTCTGAATGAATCAATTCGTTTATGTATTTATTCGTTCATCCATTCCCTCACTTCTCTTGCATTAGATGTAATGTTAAATGAAGCTTTAACTTGTGGGTAATTTGAGTAGAAATCTTAACACATACAGGGTGTTAAAGAAAATATCCAATATTTTTGGAGGTGATAGTATGCATCAAGACAAGGAAAAAATGTCTAATAAACATGGGTCCTACAACACATACTTTCTGAGATCTGAACACTTGTTCATAGGAGGTGCTCAATGTGACGTCCCTTCATGGCAATGCATTCCTCTGCCCTACAATACAACAGACCACCAGATAATCATACCGTAGTTGACATTCCTGTATTGGAATAGTGATACGTCGCAAGGAATACTGAAAACAATAGTTTGGTTGCGGATATGAGCGGGTTTCAGCAGAGATGGTGTTGTGAATTTTCGTAATCACCATGTTGGGACTGATGAAAATTCCCATGCAGTTGAAAAAATAAGCCATCAGCACCGATTCTCAATCAAGGTAAAGGCAGGCGTTCTTGGTGATAGATTAAGGGCCATACGTGCTACTACAGAGATTAACTGGGGCTCGTTATCAGGACTTTCTTACTAACGTATTGCCTACCTTGCTGGAGTATGTGCCATGTAAGCAAAGACTACAGATGTGGTTCATGTATGTGTGTCTATTTATTCACACTGCAATGAGTATATACCCGGTGACAGTGGTAACTAATTACACTCAATAATGACAATAATGAACTTGTTAATTAAAAATACACTTAATAATAATACGAATAATTAATACAAATTATTAATATTAACAATAATAATAATAATAATAATAATAATAATAATAATAATAATAATAATAATAATAATAATAATAATAATAATAATAATAATAATAATAGGGAATATCCTAAATTAAATGAAGCACTATCACTTAAAATAACATTTAAAATAAATCTAATTTGTATCCTAAATCTAAATTCGAACTAAAACCCACGAGTATGATATATTCATATCTGCACAAGTACCTTTCCACATTACACTCATTTCGCTGTCAACTCACTCACTGCAATTGAACTACGACACATTTCACTGATTCTATCCTGATTTCACTAACACTTCAAAAACATTTCACTGTTCAAATACTTTGCACTGCCACTATAAACTATAAAGCTTCCCTGACAGGAACACGTTTCACTGACACAACACACTTCACTGACACAACACACTTCACTCACACAACATAATTCTTCACTGATACAACACTTCAATAACAAAATATCATTTACATCCTTTACATACTGCGTATAATTATCATCTATTAGTAAAGTCCTTAAGCCTATTTTTAAATACGTTTTTGGTTGTTGGTAAAGCTTCTAGTAAGTCTGCAGGTAAATCATTCCAGTCCCTGATAGTACGATTGAGAAAAGAAAACTTTCCAGTGTCCGTCCTCTGTCCAGTGTCCGTCCAGTGATAGTACACCAGCACATTTTTTCCGCAATGAGTGTGAACACCTGACGCTGACATTAAGAAGATTCAGAACTCCAAATAGATTAAAGTACGGACCATAAAATTGTCGTCATTGGTGGAAGCTTCAAAAAATGGTTTAAAAGACTGCGATGAGTATGTTTTAAATTCGTCTATACGTAAACACATCTCATTCTTTTATTAACAAAAGAGTATATAAACTTATTTCTTTAAGAAAGTTAGAGGACTTTCAAGTCTTCTGTGATTTTGAAATAAACCTTCTTCTTTCATTAACAAAACTGTAGGCCTATTATTACCTTTAAACTTACTTCTCATCAGAGATGACTTTCAAGTCTTCCTTGACTGCGTAGTAAACCCTATTCTTTCATTAACAAAACTGTATTATTAGTTTTTAATAAACTTATTTCTCAGCAAAGATCACTTTCAAGTCTTCCCCGACTTTGAAATAAACCCAGTTATTTCATTGACAAAACTGTATTATCAGTTTTTTTATAAACTTATTTCTCAACAAAGATCACTTTCAAGTCTTCCCTGACTTTGAAATAAACCCTATTCTTTCATTAACAAAATCGCATTATCAGTTTTTAATAAACTTATTTCTCAACAAAGATCACTTTCAAGTCTTCCTTGACCTTGAAATAAACCCTGTTCTTTCATTGATAAAACTGTATTATCAGTTTTTAATAAAATTATTTCTCAACAAAAATCACTTTCAAGTCTTCCTACTTTGAAATAAACCCTATTCTTTCATTGACGAAACTGTATTATAAGTTTTTAATAAACTTATTTCTCAACAAAGATCAGTTTCACGTATTTCTTGACTTTGACATAAACCCTATTCTTTTATTAACAAAACTGTATTATTAGTTTTTAATAAACTTATTTCTCATCAAAGATGACTTCTTCCTTGGCTTTTAAATAAACCTTTTTTTTCATTAACAAAACTGTATTATTAATTTATAATAAACTTACCTCTTATCAAAGATAACTTTCATGTCTTACCTGACTTTGAAATAAATGCTATTCTTTCATTAACAATCTGTATTATTAGTTTTTAATAAATTTATTTCTCAACAACAATGACTTTTAAGTCTTAGGCCTACCTGATTTTAAAATAAACCCTATTTTTTTCATTAACAAAACTGTATTATTAGTTTTAATAAACCTACTTCTCATGAAAGATGACTTCAAGTCTTCGTTAACTTTGAAATAAAACCTATTTTTATTCATTAACAAACTGTTTTTAATAAACGTACCTCTCAACAAAGATGACTTTCATGTCTTCCCTGACTATAAAAAAAACCTATCCTTTCATTAACAAAACAGTATTTTTAGTTTTTAATAAACTTACTTCTCATAAAAGATAATTGTCATGTCTTCCCTGACTTTGAAATAAACCTTATTGTTTCATTAACAAAACTGTATTATTAGTTTTTAATAAACTTACTTCTCATGAAAGATAACTTTCATATCTTCCCTTACTTTGAAATAAACCCTATTCTTTCATTAACAAAACTGTATTATTAGTTTTTAATAAACTTACTTCTCATCAAAAATAACTTTCATGTCTTCCTTGACTTTGCAATAAACCCTATTCTTTCATTAAAAAACTATATTATTAGTTTTCAATAAACTTACTTCTCATCAAAGATAACTTTCATGTCTTCCTTGACTTTGAAATGAACCCAATTCTTTCATTAACAAAACATTATTATTAGTTTTTAATAAATTGATTTCTCAACAAAGATGACTTTCAAGTCTTACCTGTTTTTAAAATAAATCCTGTTCTTTCATTAACAAAACTGTATTATTAGTTTTTAATTCAACAAAGATGACTTTCGAGTCTTCTCTGACGTTGGATAATGCTTGTGTGAAGTAGGGGATTCCCTTTAAAACATTAAAACTTAATTTTTCACAACGGCCGGCATGCGGAATACGTTCATACAACTGATATGAGATGTCTGCATTTTTATAATCCGTATTTCTTGTGCCATATAGCCTAGCTAATGACTGCAAGTGTTATTACAAGCTCATTTTGATGATATCTTCTTTATTTTTAGACATATTTGAGGCTTAATGACGTTAGTTTTTTAATCACGTCCATATAAAATTTAAGTATAGCATAGGGGAACGTTAAGCGACAAATCAAAATGTTTTCATACCATCTGCTAACTGTGACGTTCTCGTCCTGTCATCCTCCCGTCCACACATTTCCTGAACGTAAAGCGTATATTTTGCAGTCTAGTTTATTGCCGAGTGTCACAATGGTGTACACAAACTGGTCAGCTGTCAGTAAAATTATATCCATTGCTTAGCTTACTCAAAATAGTATTAACTGCTATATTCCTATTTCTAATACAAGTGGAATTCCATTGGTGCATTTCAAACCTTGTTCTCCTTTATGAATATTTACAAATTATATAAGAAAATGGATTCTAAATACGGATATAATAGGAATTTTCGTTGTTTAGGACGCAAGAAGATTTTTAGGATTATTTTTAAGGTAAATAAGCGCGTCCTATATGTAAAAAATTACGGTACTTGAACTGATTCATTTAAGGGGTTAGGTACAGCTTACAGCAATGAAATTTTTGGAAATATTCAATATTTTTTTCCTATATGGTATATGTAAAACACTGACTTTTCCTACAAGAAAAAATATTCTTACGATTAAAAAAATTACTTACATTCTTTTTTCAAAAGTAAAAATGGTGGCAGTTTACTGCGCAGTGATAAAGGGTTTCCCTCATAATTCATAAACTTGTTAACTTTTTCATGTTCTTTCTCTTTTATTTTATTGCTGAAACTCATGTTTACAATATCATGCTCTTTCAACTACATTCCTTAATAAATATATATATATATATATATATATATATATATATATATATATATATATATATATATATATATATATATTTTGTATTTTGTGTTAGAAGAAAATACTGATATTTGACCATTTTTAAATGAATTTATTTTTTATCATACAATTTATTAAAGGTAGAGGAGTGGCCTTGTATCATATTGTAGATATGTCAGGTATTAATACACACAAAAAATTTTATTACAGAATGTTGGATAGTTTTTTAGTTATGTGAGAAACGCTTCATCACTGCACAGTGAATTGAATTTTGAAAAAAAAAAAAATGTAAATTTTTTTTAGTCTTAAAAAATATTTTTTCTCATATAGCAGAAGAACAGTGTTTAAACATACCAATTTTCATTATTGTACAAGATATAGTAATTGAGAAAAAAAATTGAATATTCCGAAAATTTTACTGCTGTAAGCTGCACATAACCCCTTAAGGAAACACATAAGATTTTCAAATCTTCCACAATTTTCATCGAAAATTTGTGAAATTTAAACTACACAAATAGGCCTACAGTACTATCATCTGTACAAAACTTGGTGTCATTAGGGCTAATAGTTTTAAAACTATGTTTGTAAATATACTCTTATTTTATATTGATGTTACTAGAAGGCTCCTTGCGTCAATGTTTTCAAAATTTTAGTTCATATTTGCTCAAAAGCTTGAAAAATTATTAGCTTTGGAACTCAATCTAAATAGAGAATCACAATACATTTTTTGATTTCATGAATTTACCATTACAGCATATTTTCATTACAGTGCAGTATGAATATGCCCCGAAGTAACATAATATTAATATTTGTTTTAAATGCTAATTAAATTTTATTTATAAACATTCAATTGACCAAGTTTTAGATCAATCTGACAATAACTGCTGTGCAAGAACCTTTTTTTAATCAAAAAACTGCTTAGAATTTTGAAGTCCAGAAAACAGCATTAAAATAATAACAAATTATTTCTCTCAACTCGCTTACGCACCGTATATTTGGCAACATTTCAATATACGGCAACATGATTTAAAGCAGTCCTAAATATAATTATGATAATAAAAACAACACAAGTGCATTTTCTTAACTTTTCAACATTATTTCGCCATAGTATTTCCTTCATACGTTCTAATCATTTAATTTTGTAATTTGTTATTGTGATTCGTATAAAATGAA
Source organism: Periplaneta americana (assembly GCF_040183065.1). Classification (NCBI taxonomy): domain Eukaryota; kingdom Metazoa; phylum Arthropoda; class Insecta; order Blattodea; family Blattidae; genus Periplaneta; species Periplaneta americana. The sequence goes on from NC_091124.1 coordinate 45,550,685, forward strand.
AGTTCTCGTATTTTTCGCGGTCTTTCAATGTTTCCAAATATAGTTTACCTTATAGTACATCTACTGCCATCTAGGATAAGCGAGGGACACCATTGTTCCAGTATCGATCTGTCGCTCGATGGAGACAGACGCTTGTCGCTTTCCAGATTTCGCCGCGATTTTCAGCGCTCGAGTCGTAAGTCTTACGACCGGACGGGAAATCTAATTTTTATTGAAGAAATTGTTTTAGAGCACAATTTGTTACCTTACAACAAATAGGAGGAAGACAATTTGAATTGTTCTTTCTCCAAGCCTTCTTTTTCCTTTTCTCTGATCTCTATTCCCATTCTCCCACTACCTTTTTACTTCTTTTCGTGAATTGCTTCAACCGCCTCTTTTAGGAGATTACTAGGGCTCGTAAGTTGAGGAAAAATAATTTTATTTCGAGTACCCGAAGGCGAGGCCCAACATAATAGCCTATATGTTCATTTTGGGTCATTGTAGGCCAGAAAATGATGTTTTTTGCCTTTTCGGCGTTTTTCAGGTTGTTGATCCTTTTTAGCCTCTTTTTTTAGGTCTTAATGACTTTTTTTTTGCAACTTCAACTTATTTTGACTACATGTTTACTGCCACTTTTACAATTCACCACGAGATCTCACTTGCTTCAAGTATGCACCAATGACATCCGTTGATGTGGCGAGACGTTTCTCGATGCTTCCCAAAGTGCTGTCAGAAAACCGACGATCCTTTACACCTAAGAACCTGGAGATGACTATTGTGATATATTGCAATGCTCAGGTGAAGTTCCGAAGTGCCATTTTTGTAACCCTAATGTGAATAAGCCAGATATTCTAGTTACACTAATTTCGATTTCTTTCTCCAGCATGTCCATTGCGGGTTCGTTGAATTCATTCTAAGTGGCAAAATTCGTTCATTCTAAATTCTCCAAGTACTTTTTTTTAACAAACACGGAATTCCTTTTTCAATCTAAAAAAAGGTATAAGTTAATATCTGAAAGAAGAACCATTTCATACATGCAGTTTTTTTCGCACTGTATGTTGCATTCCACCGGAATTATTGAAACATTATATTCATTAAATAATAAAATTGTAATTGAAACTGACATTAGACTATTAATTAACTAGCCGTACCCGTGCGCTCCGCTGCACCCGTTAGAAATAAATATAAAGTAATCGCATAATTAAAATAGGACATTTGATGCAGGGAACATTCGTGTTTGATAGAAGGATAAATCGTTTAATATGTTACTTAATTTAAATTGCATCCAAATAATTAAAATGCGATCATTTTGGTCCAGAGACACTCATTTGGTGCAATGACAATTCCTTTAACACGTTTCTTAATTTTCATTACTTGCAACCATAGTTTAATGAAGATTGACATTATTTAGATTTAATGTGTATATTTTATTTTACTTGTTATAGGTTTCCATTGAATTATGGTAATAACTTAATTTTAACCCTTGTTTTCTGCGTATTCAGTAAATGGCGCTTGGCCCACTATGGTTCTGAACCCTTCAAATAACTTAAATTATATTATATTATATTATATTATATTATATTATATTATATTATATTATATTATATTATATTATATTATATTATATTATATTATATTATATTATATTATATTATATTATATTATATTATATTATATTATATTATATTATATCAGAAGTTACTGTAATAACATTATAGCATTATGTCCATCTAGAGAAACTACACTTTCCAATGGTGAAATAATAATTAATTATACAAATCGGTTAATTTAGCTTCCGATATTACTTCATACAAACACAGAAATATTCTCTGTAGGCTATCTTTCATAGCTTTCGATTGTTGCTGTCCAAGGCCCCTTATAGACGAAGTCATTTGTTTTTTAATTCATTACACGGCCTTAGATGGCAGTTATTCTAATTTTAAAACTCATTTATCTCATTAAATAACAGTCCTATCAAAATTTTTCAAGGAATAAAACTTATCGCACATTATTTTTAAAGAAACTTTTGCTATGTAATATTTTTCACAAAAAGCAATAATAAGCGAGATATTTCGATGTATTTAATTCAGGCCACCTTATAACCCCCCTTTTAAATAATGTATTTTGAATGTCATATAGCCTAAAATCTAAGTTACAACGAACTTAATTTATATTCCAATTTTCATCGAAATCCATTCAGCCATTATCGCGTGAAAAGGTAACAAACATACAGACAGACAGACAGACATACAAACAAAAATTAAAAAAAAGCGATATTCGGTTTCAGGGCGGTTAATTATATATGTTAGGACCAATTATTTTTGGAAAATCGAAAATTACCAGAAAAATTTCGGCTACAGATTTATTATTAGTATAGATTTGGGTCACCTTTTTTACGTCCCTTTTTCGAGTCTTTAGGTCCTTTTTAAGATATCTTTAGGTCTTTTTAAAGGCCTTTTTAGGCAATTTATAGGTCTTCAACTTCCGAGCCCTAGAGATTAGAGTACACAAGCACATCATCTGACCTCAAACAAAACAGGTGTAGAGAAATTTACTTTGCTGTGGCCACTAATAATGAGTTGCACATGACGAGACTTGATTGACACAATATTGCATTCTTCATTAACTCCGCTATTACGCTAACGTTCGCGTTCTGAAGAATGTCCTCTTTCATCATCGTTCTTATGCATTACCTAATAATGTATTACAACTGGTATCATTAGTGTTTCTTTTATATTTTTATCCACTTCGATTATGTTATATTGACTTTACATCACTAATAAAATATTGTAAACACATTCATTAAGCAACTAGTTAGGTAAAGATGTTGCTATTACCTACCTGGTTGTGTAATGTGAACCACACATTAAATTAAATAAAATGGAATTGATTTTATTTATTATAAACATTAACCGCAATACGTTCCAAACACATTCTACATATTTCTTGGAACACCAATCTTCAATTTTTTATATTCTATTTCATATTTTACGCGAGATTTCGATGGTACTGAACATTAAATTGCAGACTTTGAAGCATTTTCAATATTCGAGTCCTAGTTTTAACTCATTTTGGAATTGAACGGGTTACATCAGCTTCTTGTCTATGCGGAAGACGTGAATATGTTAGGAGAAAATGCACAAACGATTAGTGAAAACACGGAAATTCTCCTTGAAGCCAGTAAAGTGATAGGTTTGGAAGTAAATCCCGAAAAGACGAAGTATATGATAATGTCCCGTGAACAGAATAGGCCTATCGTACGAAATGGAAACATAAAAATTGGAGATTTATCCTTTGAAGAACTGGAAAAATTCATATATCTTGGAGCAACAGTAACAAATATAAATGACACTCGGGAAGAAATTAAACACAGAATAAATATGGGAAATGCTTGTTATTATTCGGTTGAGAAGCTTTTATCATCCAGTCTGCTGTCAAAAATCTGAAAGTTAGAATTTATAAAACAGTTATATTACAAGTTGTTCTTTACGGTTGTGAAACTTGGACTCTCACTTTAAGAGAGGAACAGAGATTAAGGGTGTTTGAGAATAAGGTTCTTAGGAAAATATTTGGGACTAAGAAGATGAAATTACAGGAGAATGGAGAAAGTTACACAACGCAGAACTGCACGCATTGTATTCTTCATCTGACATAATTAGGAACATTAAATCCAAACGTTTGAGATGGGGAGAGCATGTAGCACGTATGGGCGAATCCAGAAATGCATATAGAGTGATAGTTGGGAGGCCGGAGGGATTAAGATCTTTGGGGAGGCCGAGACGTAGATGGGAGGATAATATTAAAATGGATTTGAGGGAGATGGGATATAATGGTAGGGACTGGGTTAATTTTCCTCAGGATAGGGACCGATGGCGGGCTTACGTGAAGGCGGCAATGAATCTCCGGGTTCTTAAAAGCCATAAGTAAGTAAGTTTTACCTCATTGTAACAATGTTTCTTCTAGTATTGCTGTTCTTCTGTTATAATAAAAAAACCTATCGCGTTCAAAACTAATAAAAAGGCATAAACGAATCGTCTCTCGCAGGGTAAAACTAAATAATAATAATAATAATAATAATAATAATAATAATAATAATAATAATAATAATAATAATACAATCGCCTCTTCACAAAAGACATGTTCAAAACTAACAAAAAATATTTACGATATACTTACCGTAATTTCATATTACAATACTCGACTGATTATTATCAAACTCGGCCTACGGCTTCGTTTCACAACTTTCTAATCTCGTACTGTAATATGAAACATTATGATAGTCACATCGTAAATAACTATTAAGTTACGTAACCGTTACAGTGGCTCAATGGTACGTAGAGACCTGATCTTATAAGCCAGGGAACATGGGATAAAATCCCGCTCTACCCTGAATTTAAAACTTGTGTGGGGCGGGCCCGTGTTCCAGGCAACACAGAGGGATTTCTCCGGGTACTCTGGTTCCCCTTTGACATTACAAAATTTCTCCGTTATCATAATTCATTTCGAGTATAATGTGGACGCACTGCTTGTGGTGTACGCTGGATATTCTCTGACGAACAACGATTCTATCGGTAAATTGGTCTACAGAACTGGCTTCATATGGGTGAAAGACGAAAAGTCAAGTACCTACCATTAGTTAGAAAAAGAGAGAAGAAGTAAACGGAACTTTCAGAGTTATGAGCTTTTCTGCATGCTTCTCATTGTAATCGTTGTCATCATCATCGATCTTCCTCGGTAGTCCAGTGATTACCACGATAGTTGTTGGTCCAATGTTCGTGAGTTTAAGGGGAGAGGATGGTATTTTTAAAAACTTGTTTTCTATTTGGTGTAAAATATTAATTTTTTGTATGTAGAGAACTCATAGCTGTAGCAACTCAACCAAAAATAAATATTTTGAAAAAAATTATTTGGGGGCCCAGATTTGAAAAAAATATACCCAATGCAGGATTGTACTAAAACCGATACATCTGAACCATTTTTAAAGGTAGATTCATCCAGTTTTTTTGCAATGTACTTGCAAAAGCATGCTCTACACACAGTCTGTAACAGATTTTTGATATTAGTCACTACGTTTGTAAAATAAACAATTAAAATTTAATAACACTTTTCTGAATTCCTTTCTTGCAAACAAACGGACGTACTTTTGAAATGAAATCAATTAACAAAATTCTGTTACAGAGAAAAGTTTCCTAATAGTCCAAAGAATGTGTGTTCTAAATTCCATGCAATTTTCTTTAATCGTTCAGAAATCATATCCATTTTTATCTGGCAATGTAGCAAAAAATAAAGTTACCATAAACCGATGAAAGGGGGCGAGTTATTTAAAAATCCATAAAGCAGGAAGTTTAAAAATGGCGTCTCAACATCCGATACGGGCACAAATACCCACGAAATGTTATGCAATGCATTCCACACACATCAAAAAGTATTTTAAAGATTTTTTTTTTAATTAAATTTACCGGAAACAACAATAAAAGGGTGCGAGTGATTTAAAATTCCACAATGCAGGAAGTTTATAAATGGCGTCTCAACATCTGATAAGAGCACAAATACCCAAAAAATATTATGCTATGCATTACACACATATCACAGAGTATTTTAAAGAATTTTTTTTAATTAACTCATTTTTCACCAAAAATACCATCCTTTCCCCTTAAATCAGGCTGAAGATAATAAAATCTTTACAATGGCTGCCTTCCCTTCGCTCACACGACGACGGTCAATGTTTTCCTTCCTATAAATTCATTCTTGGTTTCTAAATTTGTTAAACCATCTTCGTATCGATGCTTAGAAGTTGGATATTTGCGAAACCGTCTTCTGAAAGCCTTTTGTACACTGGTGCATCAATTTGTTATCGCGTGCTCAATCACGTACAGTAAATGCTCTTTTCGTGGGAGACACTGTTACTGAAAGAACAAACAAATCTGGACATTGATGTAAACAAATAGCAGCCATGGAAACGCCTTCGAGATTATTGCTCGTCACTAACACTTTTCTGTCCCAAGAGATAGAATTCTGTAACAAGTGGCGGAGCCTGGCGGTGAACACAGGGAATTTCCAGATATTACTCTTTTTGAGCGTATTCCGAATCTCACCGGTGAGCAATTCGATGGCATCACGGTGTTCGAATCCCACCGATGACGTCATTGATGTTCCACCGGTGTCGCACCTGTGCCATCAGCTTGCAGAGGTGGTGGCAATCTCCATCAGCCGCCATCAGTGAATCTGATTAGTTCTTGTATAGGGCGGGAATTAGCAGACGAATGACATCGTGCACTGTTGTGTCATGGCGGTGTGTTCTGCTTTAGTTCTGTTGTATTGTTTGTAATGAGCACAACTTAAAAACAATATGTTAATGGCTTATGAGCGAACATGTCAACGGACCAGTTTATTACTAAGAAATAAGTTGTTTATGATCTCTTTTATTTGAACGAGATGGCAGTACGGAAATTTCGCAAAATTTTGCTAGCGTAGCACAGATAACCACTTACACAACCGCCATGACAGCCATTGATCTTTCCAGCAGTTTTGTTCCTATTTCGCTGCAGCGTGACGTCATTGTTGTCCACCTGTCCGGTGAGATTCGGAATACGCTGTTTGTTGAATAGTCTGAGTGACAGTTTTACCACATTCTAGTACAGTATATACAGTCACGAAGCTTGAGTTGTGAGGGTACTAGGAACAATAGACTGTGCAGGTACTATTTCGCATTGTCTGTAATAAGGCGATAGTAGCGACCCTAGTGATTAGCAACTATCTATGGCTGCATATTTACTACGTATAGAGCTTCGTGACTGTATAATACTAGAGTCCTAGACTGTGGTTTTACTTTCTGGAGTTGGCGGTTCTTTCTGAGCGTGCTCTGTAATTTCTTTCATAAACGTCAGCGTAGCTCAGGCGAAAACGCGTTAGTCTGCTGATTCCGAGCTGCGCTTGGATGGGGGTTCGATTCCCTCTTGGGTTGATTTAATGGTTGTATCTCTTCCGAGGTTTTTTCCAACCCTAAGGCGAATTTCGGATAATCTGTGACTATTCCTGGATCCAATTTAGCTATGATCAATTTAATCGACGCTAAATAGCTGATACATGGCTGTTAAGTAACCAATTAAAAATTATCTATAGTAATGCCACGAGAGGTCTGAGATCTGCCGATAAATCCACGAGCGAAGTGAGTGACATTTATTAGGACTATTTCGTGAATAAAATGACAATTTAAATAATATATTCCAGAAATTCGATCACATAATGTTAATAATTGTATATTGAATACTTAACCTATTCAGACATTGTGAAGTTGAAATTCTCGTAGATGAATATCGATTATTGCAATAAAAAAATTCGATGTTATTATTCACTAATGCCAATTGCGAAAAGCGAAATACAGGTTTAACAATGTTTATTACATGTACTGCACTTTTCTCTTATTATTATAACAAATACATTTTCATTATCTGCTGAAATCGTAATTTAATTTAACAGTACCAGTGGGGACAGCTACATACCATTGCTTATGTATTCACAGCGAGACAGGTTGCTACACAGTGAAGCCATCTCTGTATAAATAGGCCTAATTAAAACACGAATTTTATTACGCCATACGAAAGGCAGTTTGATCAAAGACATTATTACTATGCAAGGTCTTTGAGTTTGATATGCGATGATGTTACATAAATTTGAACGTCTATTAACCTCTTCCCTTGCTAGGCCTATTTATTTTACCAGTTTTGTGAAAAAAGTGTCATATTTTTTTTTCGTAAAGAGATCATTTAATATTGCAGAATCACTGTACATCACTAATTTTCTTACATACTTAAAAAATCACTATGAAATAGACAATGGGACTCAAACGAGTTAACTCTGGTTAATAAATTTTGACACATGTTAGCAACCCGAGTTAACTCGGGATAATAAGGGAAGTGGTTTGTTTAATTTCAATACAAATGTTATAGGCTACAATTTTATAGGTTATGTTACCTGTGGGAGCAGGACCAATGTCAGCTGTGCCTTGTTTCGACCGTTACTTACAATCAGTGCTACACGAAAGCATTTTTTATAGCTTGACAAACGCATTCTCGCTGTAGTGTGTAACGGAACTAAAGCTGCATCTACACAGTACAATATTCCAATCGCGTATGCGTGCAATCTGGGAAGAATATTGAAAGAATCAAGTTTAAAAGGTACGTTCAATTAAGATGCATAAAGATTTTGTGTCTACATGGTGCGCCGTTTTGAACGTGGTCTTCACTGCGTAAATATATTAATTAATATTAAATATCGATCTTGCATTCATTGCTTTAAAGTTGAAAGAAAAGTTTAACCGTGTAGTTGCATCTTAATGTATTCATGATCATCAATTTAAGGGGAAACAGTTGGCGACAACGACTAAACAAAAGAACGACCATGCGATAAATTGATAGCGATAAATCTAGCTGCAGAAATTATCGCAAAGTATGACTGTGATTGGTTGGAATTCAAAATTTCATTTCACTTCATTGGTCGACAATGGAATGACGTCATATGAACGAAATAGTCATTGTATATTATCTTCGGAAATGTATCAATAAATTACGAGCATAATGTACAGTCTTAGAAGCAATTGATAGCGCGACTCTTGGTGGCGAACAAGTTTAATCATTGAGGAGCGATTCACACCAGTAAATTTGCATGTGTGCTGTCCCCTTTGAGTTCAATTCGGGCGGCTGTAATCCCCTCTTCGTGTCGTCTCTATACCGTTTGTTCCGGTAGAGGACTCAATAGCGTGCTGGCTTGTGACGTCGGGGGCCCGGATTCAATTTCCTGCAAGGTGGGGATGTTAATTTTTAATAACGTCGTTAATTTTTATACATGTTACTTTTTTTTTTAATATAAATATGTTTTATTACAATTATTATTACAATAATTAGAATTATCGCAGTCAGAAAAACCACTAAAATATGTATTAAATGTAATAGAAACAAAGACACATTAAAAACTATTATATACATAAAACAAGAATAAACATTCAGATATTTCATTTAAAGTTGAATATAAATTAAGGAATTTACCCCGTGTATGAGCGAACGCTTGTGATCGGGAGTTCAAAACAGCACTGTAGATAAGCAGAAAGAAGAAGACAAAATAAACAAAGTAATATAAGCAATAAAATAGCACAGATTACAAAAACAGGAGCTTATATGATAAAAGAATAATCAAAATTGAAAACATTTTTTTTACCAATATTCACAAGTATAATAATATAAGACTAATATTTAGCAATTAATTATCTAACTATTTATTAATTTCCTTAATAATTTCTTTAATTTTCAGTTTAAATTTAATTATACTTATGTTAGCTAAAACAGGGTACTGAGAAATTAATTTGTTGTAAAGTTTCAAGCATAGTTGAAGCCATGTTTCATACCAACAGCCGTTGAAATTTTGGATTCTGTAAAATGAAGTAATATGTGTCTTTTCGTATTATAATTATGCCAATATGTGTTGAAATTTTTCTTGTTCTTATGAAAGAAAGTTAATAATGTATATTTATATATCTGCTCCAATTTGAAAAAGTTAAAATCCAAATAAAGAGGTTTAGTAGGGTAATCAGTAGACTTTTTCAGACAAATTTTGATTATTCTCCTTTGTAGTAAATCCAGCGAGTTTCTTATGGATTTAGAAATACTACCCTAACGACAATGCCGTAATGTAATACAGATTACACCAAGGACAAACAAATAAATTTTAAAATATTAATAGGCAGTTAAGAACGAAGTACGTATAACAAATCTATAAATATAATTTTGCCTAATTTATTGCATAAGAATGCAATATGTGTGTCCCGTCTAAGGTGCTGGTCAATTAATATTCCCAGATATTTAACTTTAGTAGAATTGGTTAAACATGGAGAGTCAAAATTTAGAGAAATTTTACAATTAGGATTGTGAATTTTAATATTGTGAATATCCTAGATCTCATCTCGCCAAATACCATCTCGCTATCACCAATCCCATCGACGCTAAATAACTCAGTAGTTGATACAGCGTCCTTAAACAACCAAATAAAAAGATACGAACAAAGATTAAAACGGAATATAGATACTGATGTTATAAATCTGCCTTACATCGTTAGAGAGAACATCAATTGGGAAAACACCCATATTTTATCAAAAATACAACTTCTTACAATAAGGTTTTCGTTGTCAAAAAAACCTTAAATATAAAAATCAAGTTCAATTTTTACAATAACTTTTTAGTTTTTCAGTATCATTCATGTTCAACTGTTTTCCCGGCAAGAACGCAACACTTTAGCCAGAAATGGCGTAGCATTGTTTATTTGGTTAAATGGAAATAAATCCTATATATTACATAGATATCTAGTTTCAGAGCTCACATGATAACGGACGTTTCGTGTTACCAACTGAAAATATAACTTGCAATTAACACAACATTTTACATTATACACAAATGGATTTATTATTGTGAGCCTGTTAATTATAACTGAAGACTATAGCAGCCACGAATCTAATTGAACCAGAAATGAATACAGGTAACGGATTGTTTTGAAACAATTCTGACGGCTTTTCGGCTAAAGCATTGTGCAAACAGTATGGCGGCGAAGAGCAGGAGGAGGAGGAAGAAAGGGAAGAGCTGGGGAAGCAGAAGGAAGAGCGCGTCCTGTAAAATCTATTAAAACAAGCGCATCCTTTCAGTAATGGAAACTCTCACTGATAAGATTCGTGAGTTTACCACGACTGGAAGCAAGGCAGAAAAGTGAAAGAAGGATAATTATATCCATTGAACGTTATTTTAAATTCTGGAAGAATAAAAACAGAGAAAAAATAGGAAGTAAAAAGTTGGATACATAATAATGAAGCAACAGAGGAAGATATTTCATACGGAGTGTTTCAGAATCATTAACACAAACTGGTAGGAGAATTGGGAAGACAAAGACAAACAACTTTCGTCAGACAACGTGGGGTCCTAGTCTTAACGATCACATTTATCTACTCTTTATCCAGAAAATCCCCCCATGTCTTGCTTGATGATGTGCCTCTGGCAGTAAGACGACGCTTATGGCACCAGTGCGATAGTTGTCCAGTACATTGGCGCATTAATTTTTGTCATTTTTATGAATTATACTTCTTCCCAATCGATGGATTGGTCATATTGGACCTGTTCATTAGCCATCAAGATCACCAGATCTTATCTGCTTGGATTTATTTTGTAAGACCATCGGGTAACTTGATTTTCGTCATGGCAGTCAAGGACAATAATGATATCTGTAACAGAATTAAGGCAGCAACACAAGCAATCCGTGATACTCCAGAGTATCATTCGGTAGAGATATACAACTTAACACACAACTTAACAGTTTTGGTACCAACTGCCTGGCTGTGGTAATGAATTGATTGTTCTCTCATATTCAAACAATGAACGACCCTAATCTACACCAATTGTTGAAGGTAGTCTCTATTTACCCGCAAACGAAGTTCACAGTGACGCAATAATTATAGATTAGTCTCACTCCCTGGAGTCTTCTATTCATTCATAATTTTCTGGCCAAGGGCAAGTCTTTCAATGCAAATCAAACATTCTCCAATCTTCATATTTTCCGTCTTCCTCTTAATCTTCGCATGTGATGCATGTATAAGATAAATAAAAAATTACATTTTGTCGTTATCATAAACTTTTTAAGAATAAAGATAGGCTATACTAATATACTATACTATACTATACTAACATCTGTCCATCCTTATTATTATCATTAATTTCTCTAAATAGATTTACAAAACCTCTAATGGCGATTACATTAATATTCTCATTATAGAAATATATTTTAGATTTACAATATTTTTTTCTCCCTGTAACATAACCTAGATGTTGATACAGCGTCGTAAAATAACCCAGAAAAAAATCTCCCTGTAACATAGTTCTAGTAAGCTTATATTAAATTAATTTTCATCATTTTACTAGCCATCTCAAATCTCAAATTAATTATAATTGATTGAATTAAATTAGCTCATAAATTAAGTCACTACTTTACCTTATAGGTTTATCTAAATTTAAATAAATATGTAATCTACTAGTCGTTAAAACTTAAGGGGACACTCAACTTAAAAATTGGAGAAAAAGTGTTATAGAAATGAAAAATTAAATTTTTACACTAATTTACGTGACAGAACTAAATAAAAACGCAGAATTCTTCCCCTATTCATTGAGAAGTCACGGTCAAATGCACAAAGCCAAAAAATAAAAAATGATAATTAAAAGTGATATTTCAATTAATGATTGATTAAAAATTGAAATATTTTTTATTTTGAAAAGTATTGGATCTAATGAGCTGAGATTTTGCATGTTACTTTCCATGTGTATATTAAACTTTTTCTCCAAATTTAAAAAAGATTGGTTAAATAGGAAAAAAGTTCCAAATATAGTTGAGTGTCCCCTTAACTGAAGAATATTGCTGGAGAACCTTTTAAGTGTAGTGTAAATATTCGTAATTTAAATATGTATTGTATTGATTAAGGCTGGTTGAGGGGAAGAGAAGGCCTTATGGCCTTAACTCTGCCAGCGAAAATAAAACATTATTATTATTATTATTATTATTATTATTATTATTATTATTATTATTATTATTATTATTATTATACACAAAACAAGAACACACTTATACTCATAAATATATGGGGTTTATTGGATTCAGTTTAAATGTTGAATGTGTCCGCCATTTTATTCTTCAACAAGCAACAATCTTTCTTTTATGTTGTGAACAGCATTTACTAATAGATCTGTTGGAATATCTTCAATTTGTTGTCGGCCTCGGTAGCGTAGTCGGTATAGTGCTGACCTTCTGTGCTCGATGTTGCGGGTTCGATCCCGGCTCAGGTCGATGGCAATTAAGTGTGTTTAATTGCGACAGGCTCACGTCAATAGATTTACTGATATGTAAAAGAACTCCTGCTGGACAAAATTCCGGCACACCGGCGACTCTGATATAACATTTGCAGTTGCGAGCGTCTTTAAATAAACCATATTTCAAATTTTCTTCAATTTGTTGCGAACTTGCATATTTTAGTTCGTCAGCAGTCGTAGAATTAGTTAAAAAAAAGCTCGGTCTTTTAAATAAATCCACAGCCATAAATCTACTGGATTGAAATCAGGAGAACGCGCTGGCCATGTCTTGGGTAAATTATGTTTTGTTCTGAATTTTCGTATCCTGTTTGTTAAACTTCTCTTAAATTCAGAACAACATTGAACAAGACTAATTCGATCTCCTAAAGTCAAAATCATTTTAAAACACAGTCGTTGATAGTGATTTAGAAATCCAATAAGAAATAAATTTACTTTTAACACATTATAAACAAAACCTGTTACCATGTTAACCAAAGCAAATTAGTGTGTAAATGAACAAATCCCGTTGTTCGATACATACAAATGTGTTACCATTTTGTATATACGTTCATTTTTCAAAATGTTATATCTATTTCAAAATGTAGCTTACTTTTGAATAACTTTATATATTAATGTTGTGTAACATCTGATATCTTCTTCTGCCTCGAACTTTTCTTCCGTTCATCATTCCTTCCAGTGCATCCTTCAGCAAGCAGTTTCTTCTTAGCCAGTGACCCAACCAATTTCTTTCTCTCTTCCTAATCAGTTTCAGCATCATTCCTCCTTCACGCAAGCTTCATTTCTAATTATGTCAGTCCATTTCACAAGCTTCATTCTTCTCCATATCCACATTTCAAATGCTTGTAGTCCTTTCTCTTCATTTAGTCGTAATGCCTATGTCCCTGGCCATTATTTTAATGAATATACTTCCTGTGTAGCTAGACATAGTACAACTGAAAGTGCGACAGAGGAAAATATAAATAATTCAAATCTCGTAGCAGCAATAGATCTAAATTCCACTTTGATACAGATTTTTGTACCTGTTATGCTAGGATTGTTACATAGTAAAATCGTGTGAGATATTACAGCTTAAACAACTGTAGTAATGTGTTTTTTCATTTGTTTTCTTATTTATGAAAACAAACGACACATTGCAACGTTATAGACTTCCTACTACGGTATGCGTTCCAAATAGCCAGATTGGAGCTTGCTGTGGCGTAATTTGAAGTCAGAACAGAATAGTGCTCTTGGCGAATCCTTTTAGGTGTTCCGTGAACCAGGGACGTGACTGTAATGCGATTCTGGACTGAAATAGCGAGGAAATGTTGTTTTCTACATCAACTGTGCTTGTAGCAAGACGGACGATTCCCCCATTCGCTACAAATTGTGTTTCGCTCCATATACATGCGTGTAAATCAATTTACTCCTAAACCATGGGCCTGAAACAATCGTATAAAGAAATTTATAATAGGATTCTGTTTCAATCTGTTTATGTTGTCCTTTGTGTTAGGGAACTTTTAATGGCAAACTCAGTCGAGTATTGCCATACAACGTAGGACATTTCGTTAAAACCTTTTCAATTAATATATAACAGTTACATTGACTAAAATGGCGGAGTCTCAACATATTCTGTCCTTGGAATTACTTAGTTCTATTGGCCTACAATGAGACAATACGCAAGGTCCAGAACACTTACACTACTCCGTCGATATAGGAGAAAAACAATGTCTACCAACTTAGGTGAAACACGCGGACCAAGTCCCCTATAATCTGCAAGCATTATGGTTAGATAGACTACAGCATGAAAACCCAAGAATATTATGGACAGTAAAATATCGATCATACGAGAATGGGCATTTAAGATATCTTAATTCATTATTAAACAAGTGGATCTAATACACGATAATACAAGTTAATTTTATTTCCTAGAATTTATCTGTAAAATACAAAGAAATAAATATTACGAGGCTCGTCCATAAAGTAACTTTCCCACTCGTCCCACAGCTAGCAAACCATATGTTGCGCGAAGCGTGTGTGTACGTGATAGAGTAATGTCCTGGCATTGCGCATGAGCTAGCAGAAATTTCCGAGTGCTCTCAGTAGCTTCGTTGCATTGGTTGAAGATGGACGTTCCTATTCCAGCTCCCGCCGCGTGTGAAGTGCGGTCAGTAATAAAGTTTTTGAATGCACAGGGCATAGCGCCGATTGAAATTGATCATCAACTGTGCCAGGTCTATGGGCAAGCAGATGGTGCGTTGCTGCTGTAGACAATTTTCAGCTGGACGCCAAAATGTACATAACGAGGAGCGCAGTGGGAGGCCAACCATCATCACAGACGATCTTGTGAAGCAACGCACCATCTGAGACATGACTAACAGTTTTGAACCATACGATGGATGGGAAGCAGTCTTTGAATTTTACCTTAAGATCTTACTCTCAAGGACAAGAATTTTATAGTACCTTAAATACACAGCACTGGAGCCTAGATTTATTTATCTTTCGATATAATCTGTGTTATAGTATCTTAAATACATAACACTGGATCCTAGATTTGTCTTTCGATATAATTTGTGTTATAGTACCTTAAATACACAGCACTGGAGCCTAGATTTATTTATCTTCCGATATAATCTGTGTTATAGTATCTTAAATACACAACACTGGGTACTAGATTTGTCTTTCGATATAATTTGTGTTATAGTACCTTAAATACACAACACTTGATCTTAGATTTATTTATCTTTCGACATAATCTATGTTATAGTACCTTAAATACACAACACTGGACCCTAGATTTATTTATCTTTCGATATAATCTGTGTTATACTATCTTAAATACACAACAATGGACCCTAGATTTATTTATCTTTCGATATAATCTGTGTTATAGTATCTTAAATACACAACACTGAATCTTAGATTTGTCTTTCGATATAATTTGTGTTATAGTATCTTAAATACACAACACTGGATCATAGATTTATTTATATTTCGATATAATCTGTGTTATTGTATCTTAAATACACAACACCGGATCCTAGATTTGTCTTTCGATATAATCTGTGTTATAGTACCTTGAATACACAACACTGGATCCTACATTTATTTATCTTTCGATTTAATCTGTGTTACAGTACCTTAAATACACAATACTGGATCCTAGATTTATTTATCTTTCGAAATAATCTGTATTATAGTACCTTAAATGCAAAACACTGAATCCTAGATTTATTTATCTTTCGATATACAGTAATCTGTGTTATAGTATCTTAAATACACAACACTGGATCCTAGATTTATCTTTCGATATAATCTGTGTCATAGTACCTTAAATATACAACACTGGATCTTAGATTTATTTACCTTTCGATATAATTTGTGTTATAGTATCTTAAATACACAACACTGGATCTTAGATTTATTTACCTTTCGATATAATCTGTATTGAATGAATGAATGAATGAATGAATGAATGAATGAATGAATGAATGAATGAATGAATGAATGAATGAATGAATGAATGAATGAATGAATGAAATAGCCTTTGGATTTCCCGTGAAGGGCTATGGCCTCCTAAAAGGGGAGCTCTTTAGAGATCATGCGGTGAGCTAATCCGCATGACGGAATCTGTATTATAGTACCTTAAATGTAAAACACTGAATCCTAGATTTATTTATCTTTCAATATAATCTGTGTTATTGTATCTTAAATACACAACACTGGATCCTAGATTTGTCTTTCGATATAATCTGTGTCATAGTACCTTAAATACACAACACTGGATCCTAGATTTATTTATCTTTCGATTTAATCTGTGTTACAGTACCTTAAATACACAACACTAGATCTTAGATTTATTTATCTTTCGATATAATCTGTATTAGTACCTTAAATGCAAAATACTGAATCCTAGATTTATTTATCTTTCGATATAATCTGTATTATAGTAACTTAAATACACAACAATGGGTCCTAGATTTGTCTTTCGATATGATTTGTGTTATTTTACCTTAAATACACAACATGGATCCCAGATTTATTTATCTTTCGATTTAATCTGTGTTACAGTACCTTAAATACACAACACTAGATCTTAGATTTATTTATCTTTCGATATATTCTGTGTTAAGAATTTATTACTCGTACAATACAACACCCACAGACCATGCTACCAATGGACTAGAGCGAACTGCTATGTTCATGCACGATTCAGTACAGGAAAAGAAATTGGCAACATTAGTTTAACAAATGGCCATTTTTTGCGAGAGACGTTGGACACAAGGGAATTTGCAACACATAGAGGAAAGAGTGGTGATGAAAGCGTAGGAATCCCATTTCAACAGAGGTTCAATTGGGCCATCAAAAAATCAATGGAAGAAAGAGAGGCGAGTGTGAGGCACAATGGATGTCAAGAGGATTAATGAAGAGAGATGTGAGTTTAGGGTGAAGGGTCAACAGAGCCCTTGAAGCATTTTTTGTGTATCTTCAATAAAGCGTAAATGCACGCTCCAGTAAAGTGGCAGAACCCGTGGAAACAAAATCCGACCTCGCCGTCATAAAATGTAACTGTCCATCATTTTAACTGCCCTGCTCTATATTCGGAAAGTATATAAAATAAACTTACAGCGTATAAAATGTATGCTAGCATAATCAAATAAGTATTTCATCATCATCATCATCATCATCATCATCATCATCGCCATCGCAATTAGTCACCTAACGATTTCTCATCAAAGGGACTCACGATTGCTTCCAAAGAAATTTCGTTATACAGGATGAGGCAAAAGTCTCCATACAAACGATGATACAGTTCACACTGCAGCAGATACATTACATGTTCGGTATGTGACATGCTCTCCTGATACTCAAAGAGAACACTTGACAACACATTTTCTGATATCCGTTTACAAGCTTGTGCGATTAATTTTTTCATATGTTCGACATCACGAATCTACTTCCGATACATAAGGGCTTTCAGGTGTCCCAGATTTGCAAATCCATTGGAGTGAAGACAGGTGACCAGTTTGGTCAGAGTGTTTTCGGTAATTTGCGTTTCGTGCGTCTCATTAAAAGTCTGCGCTACATGTTGGGTGGTACCACTCCCTACCAGAAGGTTGATTCCAATCCGATCTTTGTTTGTTAGAGAAATTTCTCTAGTTTGGTTGCGATACCTGAAATACAAAGAGAAAACATACATCACTTTATCATCCTTTTTATTGAGACTTTTATCTCACTCTGTATATGTATGTACGTTTAATCAACAGTCCGATGCCTAGTTGGAATCTCATAAGTAACATCAATAAGATATCACTCATGAAGAAATTAAGCCAGGAGACATTGGGATAGGATGACCAGTTTCTTTTTCCCTTTTCTTTGTAAAAAGGCATTGTGCAGAATGTCCTAAATTGATGTATACACTCTTTGCAATACTATTTCACAGCAAAGAAATGGGATAGAAATACGATTTTTGCGGTTTATGATTCAGAAGACAGTGGAAAGCATAGAAACATGTTCATCTGTTTATAAACAAACATGGCGGTGCAGTTATCTTTTGATGAACGTAAGCGGATACTGAAATGTTACTGGAAAGTGGAGAATGTTGCTGAGGTTCAACGACGTTGGAGGGTTGAATTTGGAACACAACCATCAACAAGGTTAACTATCACAAGAATACGAGATAAGTTTGAAGTCGACGGAACTGTGCAGAATGTGTTGAAAGGGCGGTGCGTAAGAAAGAGAAGTTTCACCGATAACGAATTTGGTGATGCAGTCATGCAGATTTTTGCACAATCCCCAAAGAAGTCAATGAGACAATGTTCTCGTGAGATTGGTATCAGAAAATCCATTGTTCATCGAATTTTGCGAGATTAAAAATGGAAGCCTTACATTCCGAGACTTGTTCACACACTAAATGAGGACAACCCAGAGATGGATAGGACGAAGCGGAAGTGCTGCGGAGTTCCCGCCTCGATCTCCGGATTTAACCCCTCCATACTTCTACCTATGAGGAGTTCTAAAGAACACAGTGTACACCACAAAACCACAAACACTGGAGGAACTGAGGTTCAGATTGAACATGCATGTAAAGATATTCAATTAGCAACAATTCAGTTGGTATGTTGCTCTGTTGTACGTCGTTGTTGGGAGTGTACTGTGGCGGAGTGGGGTCATTTTCAACATGTACGGGCTTAAGGAATACAAAACCGCAAATATCGTATTTGTCTCATCTCGTTGCTGAGAAATAGTGTTATGTGTATACATCAGTTTGGGACGCACTGTATTAAATTCTTAAAAAACCAAGACATTACTACACTAACAAATAAATAAATAAATGAATGAATAAATAAATAAATAAATACAAAAATAAATAAATACATAAATAAATAAATAAATAAATACATAAATAAATAAATATTCTGTGTATAATTGGGTAGCCGAACGGCCGTGCTTTTGTACAAAAACAGTACGCTACACCGTGAACTTAACCTGGCCTATAGTATGGATGATGATATGGGAATTAATGATGGCGAAATGATTCCGAGATCCAACGCCGAAAGTTGCCAGCAATTCTGCTTTAATTGGTTGAGGGAATACCCCGGAGGAGAAAAAACCCAACCAGGTAACTTGTCCCAACCAGGATTTGAACCCAGGCTCGCTCGTTCACGGTCAGACGCTCTAACCGTTACTCTACAGCGGTGGACAAGTATTCTAGTTAGTAGAAAGTGAGTTTCTTTAATATTATTGTCACGCTTATGACATTTTTTCCTCTTGTAAGTTCATTTCATCCTGGAAAAAAAGCTTCGCCAAATTCGTTTCTGTACTGTATTAATCCGGTGGAGCGTGATACAACTGTTTTACAAATTTTTTTTCTGTATGAAACATTGTGTCACAAAACAATAATAAAGAACTCTCTCGCTGTCGGTACTGCTGCAGTGAATGCCGTGTGGAATCAAAAGCTTTCTCTTTCCAGCATAAATTCTGTTTGGTAGTAAACAAAATCCACGCGGTGAATCTCCGCACTGTTTCACTACTGACGGTCTATCGTGATACTCAGGGATTGCTTCACAAAATAGTACGACGTTGAAAATATTGTCCTACAGTTTAAGGTTAAAATAAAGAACATTTACAGTAAAAAAATTGTTTATAGAAACACATTGGAAGTCGAAATGTTACAACTTTTCTGCGATTGTACAGGGACATCATTTTATTTGTACTTCAATTTTTATTGTACCTGAGTTTTTGAATGTTCTTCACTCCCACCCCTTCTACTAATGAAGTTCAACCGTCCTCCACACAGATCCAAGACCGCATATACAGACATAGTAGCCTTACGGACATAGTAAACAGTACGTTCCAAAAATATGTTCGCGTTTTCCAGTGACGAAAGAGCTTTCAATATGAATCATTTTCGCACAGGTACTATCGTCCATTTGCCTACGTCGTATCCCTGTTTTCCCCACCAGCTTTTATTCGCCAGCTAGTGGCTGGGCTGTCTTAGCTCTTTTCCAAAAACATTAATTTCTGTTATGAATTTGACGTCTACGTAATATTATGCAACTGTTTAAAATTACTTAAATAAAAGGGCCTCGTTAAGTAATTAAATGTCACGTGATCCCCCCCCCCTTTCTACGACCCTGCGACATAACCACTTGCACGGACAGTAGATGGTATGTCTGAGTAATTTTATCTTTTCGGATCGGGCAGAAGTGAAGATTGAATTTACAGTACGTAAGGTAATCTTTCATATAGTAGGTACAGAATTATTTCAACGTGAGTTAATAGTACGAAGGACGAAACTGGTAATTGGGATTAGGTACAATAGTCTATAGTGCGATAATATACACATTAGAACTGAAGCCTGTATCGAAATGAACGGCCACCATTTTCAAAAATGTGTTTAAATATCCATATTATGATCATTTTTCAATTTACGCTAATGTGCTGTAGACGGTATAATAATCACTGCATAATGGACACGTCCGAATGAATAGCTCAGTACGTGAGTAAAAACACTCATTGTTAATACTGTACTGTATTTTGATTAAACAAAAACCCAATGAAAATGATCAAACTCAAAATCGCGATATTTCCTAGTTTATGTAAATGGATGAACTAATTTTCTTCCATCCTATACCTAGTAAAGTGATTTGTTTGTATTGTGACAGTCGGGAGTCGATCACGTCCCACAGAGGTCGGGGGCGCACAAGAAGACGCGGTGAAGAAGGTTGCGGCCTCTCGGGTCTGGAGGGGACAGACTTAAGAGGGGGCGCGAGGTGGAGGCGCGGACGTGATGAAGGGTGAGGGGGAAGTAAGCAGCTGGTGACCGAGGGGAGAAATCCAGAGAAGTCTGGATAGGCGTCATCCTCTCGATATCTGAAGATTGTTCGCGAAATCGTAGTTTCTCGTAACTATGGCTTAGTTATAAATACAACACGCGAGTGAACTTGAGCAGTGTTGTTATAGTCAGTGGACAGCAAGCCAGCCAGTCTTGTGTAGCAGTGAAGCCAGCTTCGAGACCGGAGTTCGACTTGAGTGTGTCCGCAGTTGTATGAGCGTCCGAAGTCCTGAGTTCGAGTGCAGTGGACCGCAGTTGGGGGACCTGAGTTCGAAGTTCAGTGGACTGCCTCTGAAGGTCTGGGGTTCGAGATACTGTGGACTCGAGTGACTGAGCTAGAAGAACTAGCCAAGGCAAACGAACTGTGAACTGAGAACTGACAGTTCTGATTTCTAAATATTGCTTTGTGAACATTAGTTAAGATTAACAGTTCATTGCTGTTCTCAATAATCCAAGCAAATTGTCATTGTCGTCTGTGGAGTGCGATAACGAATACTGTGTTGCTGTGTGGAGTGCAAATCCCATTGTTGACAGGAGTAGAATTAAATTGTGGAAAGTGATTATTATTGTCGTAACAATAAAGTTACATTCTTGTTTTGAATAAAAGCTACAGTATATTACGCCAGTATCATCGAACTCCAGTCGTGGAAGGAGGTAGTAAACGGTTTTGATCCAAAGGTAGAGCCAGGTTAATATTAAAAATGTTAGTAAAAATAAAATGATGTCCCTGTATAAACGTTTAACGTCATAATTAAATGATAACTTAATAAATTTATATTATACTATTTATATATAGTATTTCATTACATAATTTAACTATCTTAGACTCTTTCACCACCAAGAAATAATCCTTTCTTTATAGAACACAAAAAGAATATGATTCATTAGCGCGAATCAATTTATATGAAAACAATGACAATATTAAAACACTGCTGTAATATTGAATGTTTCAAATTAGTACTAATTCTGTTATAATTGAGTATATCACGTTTGTAGCTTTTCGCTACCGCTTTCTCTGTTAAAGCTGAAGACCGGTGCAGCTCAACTGCCGATACATGTTCCATTGTGCAGCATGCATATTCAGCTGTTTTGTAATTGCATCAATTGTTCCACCAAATCCCTGTATTCCCATTATGGCGATGAATTTGCTTGATTCAGCACTTTACTGAACAATAGCAATCACACAGTTTTCACGGTTAATGTGCGTTGCATACCTTAGTTATGGCGTCCATTCCACGAACCTGCACTGTTAATAAAGAAGTCTATTTCGCACACAGTAAAATTTCTAGATCCTAAAAGGGAAAAGACATTATTATAGAGCTGAATTTATAGCTATATTAAGCCCCTAGGTACCAACAAGTTTATGATGTTATTAATTTAAATAATTTAGAGATTCAAATTAACAGATTAAACGATTGATGTGAACCTTTTCTTTCATAATTTTTTATATATAGCGTGTCCCAGAACGCTGTCGATTTCTTAACGTTATCCTCTAGAATACTGACATGGTTTATGTGATATGTTGGAAGCATTTTGAATGTGTATCAGCGGTGGTGAAGGCGGAATGTAACGCACAGTATTCGAGCGGCAACGCAACGGGGAGTTTATTTCGCTCTCTCTTCTGTCCCCGTCTGTCTTCGTCTCTCTTTCTCTCTGTATCCTACGGAACAGCGCTATTACTACGTTGCAGCCTAGATCATATATGTAACAGATAACTCCTCGCTACGTTAAAATCGGCAGCACTTTGAAGAGAACAACCACCAGGATCGCCACCCGTCCGCCGTAAACGAACACGAGATGGCAGCGCAGTCGCTAATGCAATTCAAATGGGAATGATGACGTGACTCCTTATGTAACAACTAGATGGCAGCGTAGTAAACCTGACAAAAGTTGTTAACCTCAAAGCCTATAAGCCCGACATATATGTTACATATATGATCTAGGGTTGCAGTTACCTGCTATTGGTTCTTGTCATATGTAGGAGGTTTACATTCCAGTATAAATGAATGTACATGTCTTACTAATTTTTACTGCAGATGGAACCTGTGTGCAGTTTCAAAACGTTGGAGATATTAAATTCCTTCATATATAGAGTACCAAAAAATCTGCTGCTGTAATCTATAGTTTCCAAGTTGTCATGGTTTTTCTCTAAATCTTGAAATATAACATGTCTCTAAAAATATTAACATTTATACATTAACTTACACTTATATATACTAAAATCAAAATTTCTCCACTTGCTCATCATCGTGTTCAACACATACAAAGAACCTTTTCCATGTGGTGCAGAGTTTGGATACACATTTCTTGTGGAATTGCCACAGTAAACATCCGTCATTCTCTCTCTTAGATTGTCAGCATTACGTGACTTGGTTGCATATACCCTGTCTTTCACTATACCCCACAGCCAAAAATCGCAGGGAGTGAGATCCGGCGAATGTGCTGGACATTGAATTGATCCTCCTCTACCAATTCATCTTGGTTGAAATGTTTCGTTAAGATACTGTAAATTTATTCCAACTCAACAATGTAACTTTTATTCAAAGCAACAATAATAATCACTTTCTACAATTTAATTCTACTCCCGTCAACAATGGGATTTGCACTCCACACGACAATGACAATTTACTTGGATTATTGAGAACAACAATGAACTGTTAATTTTAACTAATGTTCACAAAGCACTATTTACAAATCAGAACTGTCGGTTCTCAGTTCACATTTCGTTTGCCTTGGCTAGTTCTTCTAGCTCAGTCACTCGAGTTCACAGTATCTCGAACCCCAGACCTTCAGAGACAATCCGTTGAACTTCGAACTCAGGTCCCCCAACTGCGGTCCACTGCACTCAAACTCAGGACTTCCGGCTCCACAGTTACGGACACAACTCAAGACGAACTTCGGTCTCGAAGCTGGCTTCACTGCTACACAAGACTGGCTGGCTTGCTGTCCACTGGCTATAACAACACTGCTCAAGTTCACTCGCGTGTCGTAATTTATAACCACACCATAGTTACGAGAAAGTACGATTGCTCGAAATTTCCAGAAGATGGTGCCTATCTAGGCTTCTCTGGATTTCTCTCCTCAGTCACCAGCTGCTTTACTCCCCCCCTCTGCCACGGACTAGAGTGCAATCGCTCCTCTTACGTCGCGCCCCTCCAGACCCTAGCGGCTGCAGCTCTCTTCGACGCGTTTTCTCGTGCGCCCCGC
Organism: Periplaneta americana; assembly: GCF_040183065.1. Taxonomy (NCBI): domain Eukaryota; kingdom Metazoa; phylum Arthropoda; class Insecta; order Blattodea; family Blattidae; genus Periplaneta; species Periplaneta americana. The sequence continues at coordinate 45,575,075 of NC_091124.1, forward strand.
CCTCTGCGGGACGCGTGATCGAGCCTCGACTTGGCTGTCACAATACGTTCGGACAGCTCTAGCAAAGTACGGTGGAGAACCATCCAAGATTTTCCATAAGAACCTACAGTTGACCTAGAGAGACCAGATTCTGCACTGTATCGTATTGTTGATTACTTGAACTACGTAACAAAGCCTCTTGTGCAACAACTATGTTTCCAAGTCATCGACCTGTACGTGATCGACCTCCTTTAGCTTTGTAATTGTCATTCTAATTCGACGAACTTGTCACAAATGCGATAAATTTTTAACCTATACTTCGTTCCATAATTTCTGACAGGACAGTAAACATTGCCGACAGCGGAGGAGAGAAGTGTAATTACTATTCAACCAATGGCAGAGGTTTAATTTCATGTGGTTATCTTGAAGTGGCGGTAGAACTCTTCAGAGCGCCCAATTTCAAGATAAGCGTGGAATGAGACTTCTGCCATTGGTTGAATATCATTATGCTATACTTCTCTCCTCCGCTGCCGGCAATGTTTACATCTCCTGTCAGACATTATGGAGTGAAGTATAGATCAAGCCATTTTCAACCGGTGTGCCGTGACACGAATGATCCGCTGGTATCCGCAAGAAAATGAAAATATAGGGAGTAAAGATTGCTGTAGCGAGAATTGGAAAAATAAAATTGAAAAAAGTAAGGAAGTAGAACAAAAAAGTGACAAGTGACTACACAAGAATCAACATTCAGCGAACGCGGTACAAGTCAACATTCAGTAAACACATTTCCCTCCTAAAACCCTCAAAATTTCCCCTTGGTTGGAAATCACTGATTTTTTATATTAGGCCTATATGACTATGCCACGCTGTTTTAAGTTACACATTTAGTGTACCACATATTGAAAAACGCTGATGTAGATTTTAATTGGTGGATCACTTTCGAAGTAAGCTTCTTATTTTTATTTATTTATTTTTTTTTTTTGCGAACCATTGCGGTAACCTAAAACATTTCTTCCCATGTCGCAATCTTTCCTCTTTGCTTCAATCTTGTAGCCAATTTTACAGCAGAGACGAAAAACTAGGCCTACATTGTAACTATGGAAATACAATTATCTATCTTAAAAAAAGGAAATATCTTGCACCCAACGTCCTCCATATAACTACATAAAAATAAATTGAATCACTACCCATATAAGTGTTAACTTTTTAGAGGAACGTTAATTCAAAATCTATCTCGACATATTCGCAGAAATCGAATGTATAATTTTTGTTATTTATTTATTTATTTATTTATTTATTTATTTATTTATTTATTTATTTATTTATTTATTTATTTATTTATTTATTTATTTATTTATTTATTTATTTACCTACGTACGTACCTACCTACATACTTACTTAATTACGTACTTATTAATTTATTCATTCATTCATTTCTTTATTTATTCATTTATTTAATTATTTATTTAGTTATTTATTTATTTATTCATTTCTTTATTTATTTCTTTATTTACTTCTTTCTTTATTTCTTTGTTTATTTCTTTGTTTCTTTATTTATTTCTTTATTTATTTATTAGTTACTTATTTATTTATTTTGTTTCTTTATTTCTTTATTTAGTTCTTTATTTCTTTACTTATTTATTTTTTGTTTGTTTGTTTGTTTCTTTATTTCTTTATTTAGTTCTTTATTTCTTTATTTAGTTCTTTATTTCTTTACTTATTTACTTATTTATTTATTTATTTATTTATTTATTTATTTATTTATTTATTTATTTATTTATTTATTTATTTAGCTAATGTAACATAAAATATAATAGCCTATAAACAGAAAAACTTTAGTTCGCCCCTGAAAGAGTAGAACTCGTGCTCAGGGGCGGAAAAGCACGCTTTTTATACGCTAATGAAATCTCCAATCTCAATTTAGAGCTTTATTGTTCATCCTTTTTATTAAACTGTAAGCCTATCTGGGATTGGTGGAAATCAGGTCAGACGTCAGAGTTGGGAAGTGCACGTGTTGACAATGTGTCCCGGATAATATGTAACAGCATCCAACGTATTACCGCTGATCATCACAGCACGTCTCAGATGATGCTGGGACATAAAGAAAACAATGTCAGAGTCATAAAGAATGGCCTACAAAGAAAATATGATTGAAAAGGGCAAGCAGTGAATCTGAGCAGCATGTGTTCTGCACCATCAAACATGGCAGCAGCCTGAGATTTACAGTTTGTGGAAGAACCTAACAGCAAGTCGCGCAAGTGTCTTTTGTTTCATTCTCTAACCTGTGATATATAGCAACTGGATGGACGAAGTTTAATTCAAGCTGGGGAATACCGATCCCTTCCTTCTACGTTTATAACGCACTTTGGCCTCTTATTCAGAACGTACCATAGTTCACAATCTCAAGCGTAAAGACTTTAAAGCCTTAAACCTTAACGAGTTTCAAGAAATTAATCACAACTTTCTCCTGGTATTTCATTGTTATTCCTGTATCGAATGATGGAGTACACTTCTTTCCACTTTTCAATACCAGTTTTGAACTTTGTATTGATACAAGTAAATAATCCTTCGAGTATGGACGGAATCTTAGGCAAAAAATCTATATTACAATATACTGTATAAATAATTGACTATAAAAACCAACAAATTCATTATAAAAATATAACAGCAATATTACACTCACTTCATGTAGAAAAAACTTCCATTCATTTCTCAAAATTTTAGTCAATCGTTCATGGAGCAGAAATATGAACATTATGCCGAAGTGTAAAGAAGCGACTAAAAGCATTCAAAATGTAGACATGGAGAAGAATGGAGAGTGTGAAATGGACAGGCAAGAATAAGAAATGAAGCTCTGCTAGCAAGAATGGGTGGAGAAAGAGTGATGTTGAAACTGATCAGGAAGAGAAAAAGGAATTAGTTGGGTCATTGATTGACAAGCAAAGTCCTGATGGGGGCAGATAAAAAAGTTAAATTTTTTTCTTCCACCATGTTAATAATGTCAAAAAAGTGCTTATACAAATTTTGGCCACTCGACCACAATTACGAGGCCGTCCAGAAAGTGATTTTCCCTGGGGCCGTTTATAGAAAAAAGCACAATTGCATGGAAATATTTATTGAAACAGATACAACAATTGTTGCGCTATTTGTCAACATATTCCCCACTGGAATTGTGACATTTTGTCATACCATGGGATCAATTTTTGTGTCGTAGAAGTCAGCCGCCTCAGATCGGAACCAGCGTTTGACTGCGTCTGCACCTCTCTCTGTCGATCCCATGATATGAGAAATGTCTCAATTCCGATGGAAAATATGTTGAAAAATAGCTCAACAATTGCTGTGTCCGTTCCAATAAATTTGTCCGATGAAATTGTGTGTTTTTTTTTCTGTTACCAGTCCCTGGCCAACTTATTTTTACGGCCCTCGTAATTGCGGTCGAGTGGCCAAAATTTGTATAAACACTTCTTTTGACATTATTAACATGTGGAAGAAAAAAAATAAATTTTTTATGTGCCCCCATCAGAAAATTTGCTTGTGAGAAGAAACTGCCTGCTGAAAGATGTACTGGAAGGAATGGTGAATGGGAGAAGAGTTCGGGTCAGAAGAAGATATCAGATGATCGACGACATTAAGATATGTGGATCATATGTGGAGACTAAGAGGAAGGCAGAAAATATGAAAGATTGGGGAATGCTGGGTTTGCAGTGAAAGAACTGCCCTTGAGCGGACAAATATGAATGAATGAAATCCTTTTTAGTTAATTTTCCTTATTTTTTTCCTATTATTTTACATTTGCGCTATTCACTCATTTCCTTTGTTCGTGTCTTTCTGTTGCGTTCTACTTTTGTTTTATATTTTTCTTCTTTCCATTCAATTCGTCCTCTTTCGCACACATATTTCTTGATTATTTGTTTCTACAATTTCCTTTATTTAATTGCATTCCCCTGTATATCTTTCTTTCTTTCCTATATTTTAACATAATCAGTTTCATTCTTTCTCCCCCATTTTCTCGGTTATTCGCCTTCTTCTTATCTACTTACTCATTTATCTTTGATTTCCTTTCCTCTCCCCTTTAACTACATCATGTCAATTTTTCCTTCTCTTTTGTTTCGTCCTTCCTTTTACCGTCCTTATTGTTTTCCTTGTTTACTTATGTTCTGTCTTCCTTTCTCATTTTTATTTGTGTTATTTTTTTCCCTAATTATTTACAAATTTCCGTCATTCTTAAATTTATTCTTCATTCCTCCACTTACTTTTTCTTATTCATTTTTCTTTATTCTTTATTTTATTAATTTTCCCTACATCATTTCCTTCTCCCATTTCTCACTTACCTCTTTTTTATTCTCTTCTTTCATTCCTTTTCTTCTTTTACCCTTATTTTCTTTGTTTAATATTTCGTGCTTTTATTTCCTCCTCTTTATTGCTTAATATATTCTTATATATTTCTCTGTTTTATATTCATTCCTTTATTTGACTCTTCGCATCCATTAATTCACTGCTCATATGCTCTACATAACCGATACGGCACGATTCCTAAACGCCTGCCATACAAAACCAGCACGCTGCTCAGGATCGGTGTTGACACCCATTCTTCGTATTCACAAGGACTGAGGGATAATGAAATAATGTTTTTTTTATTTGTTTCCGTTATTCGTACAAAAATGACTTATGAACTTAAGAACTCCTTTGCATTACATGAAACGTCTTTAACCCCTTCAGACCTGAATTTATATGAAACAAAATTGAAAAAAAAACTGGTCACATAATCATATTGGGAATCCAAAATTCTCAAATCAGGTCTTCACAGAAAATAAAAATTTGGGGACAATTTTGACCCTGGGGTCCCAAAATTTTAAATTTTATTTTTAATTCAGGTATAGAAATGTTTCAAAAATAATATTCTCCATTTCTATCACATTGAATTTTTCAAAATATTTAAAAGCATCGAAGACATTCCAAAAAAGAAAAAAAGAAACAATGTACACTGCAATGTACATCAGGCCTGAAGGTGTTAATACGGATCGTTTAAGTGAACTCATATTAGGGAAGAATGTCCGTTACTATTTCTGTAATACTATACTCGCAACTTGCTTCTTAGCGGGATCGCGCCGATGCAGCCCTCAACATATTGCTTCTTAGCGGTAGTGGGCCGATACAACCCGCAACATAAAATAACTCTTAATAATGCAACATGCATAATAATTTCAACTTTTACATATAGACAAGATATAATAAATTCTTCCTATTTTTTAATTTTGAGTAGCCAACCTCCCTTGTATAAGTGGGCTCATGTAGCTTAAGCTTTTACGGGCGACTGTTATCTTATCAACAAATGCATGTTCTTTATGTTCAGTTAACGGTCCGAATACTGATTGGAACCTCATAACTGTCGTCAATAAGGCATCGCTCATGAGACAACTAAGACAGGAGTTAATGGGGTAGGATGGCCAGTTTCTTTTCCCCTTATTACATACATCGCATATAGAGTGAATCGGGAGGAGATGACTATCGGGGGAAGATGCTTATTTTCTTGTAGTTGCACATTCTTTCAAGAGAGAACGCCACGCTCATGTCTTCATGATCACTGAGACAGTTGAATGTCTGTAGAGTGGAAGCTAACTCATTTTGCCACGTGTTCTTGTTGTGAGAAGAAGAAAAGCAAGAAAACAGCTCATTTTTCTGCTATAACATAATTGCAAAGTTATGTTAAAATTTTAATACACCCTTAAATTCGCAATAACTATAAACATTTGTAAAGGATACTGTAGTAAAGGTTCTAAACTTTGTATTGTTAACAACCAACGACCTAGTTCCGCCATCTTAAGTTGCGTCACAACACTAGGCATTTACCCCGATGCTTGGGAAAGATGCTACATTTTTTCGGGGTAAGATAGAAAATTGCTGCAAGAGTTTTATTTTTTGTTTTCTTGCAGGGAATACATAAACATTACGTAAGGTCCCCTGATAGAAGTCAGTGGGTTCAGGACAGTCTTCAACTTACGATGGAACATGTTATAACAGAGGATATTGACTATTTTAGAGTACGCAAGCATACGAGATTCTTTACCGTGCCCTTAAACGCCGCCTAAAAAGAATGATGGCAAAAAAGTACTGGAATGAATTCATTGTGTGCAAGAAGTGATTTGACGAGTCTTGCACACGGCAATAAAATATGTGCAATGACTGTGTTGCTAAGCAATAAACGAGTGAAAAAGTGTCCATGAGTTCAGGTTAAGTCATTTTTGTTATATACATGTATCAAACCAAGTTCCGGTAAAATTCATATGTCAGTAAATATGTTAATTGCATTTGCATCTTACCCGACTATCGGGGAAAGATGCCTACGGTGTAGGTAAGAAGAAAACTTGTATCTGTAAAGAAGGTACTTAATGTTTTCTGTTTTGTACCAAAAATATAGTTTCAAAAATATATATATATATATAAAATATGATATTTTAATATCAAATTCGAAACTAAATGAACAGTATCTTAAACTTTTTATGAAAGAAAAAGTGAGGCATCTTCCCCCGATCCACTCTAATAATCAAAATTTCCTTTTATACACATTTCATTTAGATGCTGCCATCTGTCTGCTAAAACACTAACGAAAGAGAGGTGCTGCCTCTCTAATCAACTTTGGGAACTTCATCTAAATCAAAAGTGTTATACATTATCCAGTTTGTAGGTTGCATATAGACGTTTCGCGTCAATATATTATCGTAATAGAGTTGTTTCAGTGCGCAGTTCATGTCAGCTCTCGTCAAAAATCTTTATGCTAGTGTACGATCGTTAAATGACCCGATGATGATATTTTTTCCTCTTTATTTTGTGTCTCGATATTATGAAAGTGTTAACGTAGGAAATAATTACGTCAGAGGGCGGCAGAGAGAGAATGTAACACAATTTAGTCTACGAATATTGGACGTAGGAAAGCTGTTTCCCACACGTGAAAAGAGAAACGAACTGAAAATTAACGACTTTCATTTAATATTTCCCGTCCTCTTGTGCAAAGGAGGATTATTCGGCTATTTTCCGCTGTCAGTGAGCTTATATGCAGAGTCATTCGAACAAAAGCGTAAAAAGGCACTAAATGTGTGTATATACAGTATACAGCACATGGAAAAACGAATGGGCTATACATTCACGTCCCAAAGCTATCCACTAAGACCATTACGGACGGCTTTATGGAGCTTTTGTATCCATAGCGAAAACAGTAAAAAAGAAGTCCTTGAAGAAAAATGGTTATGACTTGATTAGGACACCTTAAATCAACAGATCTTTGACCGGGTCATTAATCCTATTCAAATTCCGCAATGACTTTAAAATGTTTTAGGATTTTATGATCGTTATTTTTGCATTGTCTGCAATGCTTGACTTTCGTTATATGTTTGTTTTAATTTCAAATGCTTATAAAATGTGTGTTTCATAACAAAATTGATCGCTGGACTACACATATTAAAAGAAATTGTTTGCAATAAGCATTAGGCTATATCATCAACAACAACAACTACTACTTTTTCCTTTATTTATTAGGCTCATAGCCTGTTGGCCTTCACAATAGTCCTTTTTCCAGGTAGGTTATATTTTAATAATTTATAGGGAATTATATTTTCTGGCATTCTCTCTAAATGACTTCCAAGTTTTTTTGTATCTCTTAATTTTTTTTTTACTTAATGAATCTATCTATCTATCTATCTATCTATCTATCTATCTATCTATCTATCTATCTATCTATCTATCTATCTATCTATCTATCTATCTATCTATCTATCTATCTATCTATCTATCTATCTATCTATCTGTCTGTCTGTCTGTCTGTCTGTCTGTCTGTCTGTCTGTCTGTCTGTCTGTCTGTCTGTCTGTCTGTCTGTCTGTCTGTCTGTCTGCCTGCCTGCCTGCCTGCCTGCCTGCCTGCCTGCCTGCCTGCCTGCCTGTCTGTTTATTTAATTATTTATTTATTCTGGTGTAGTTAAGGCCATCAGGCCTTCTCTTCCACACCACCAGAAATACAAATACAATAATATCAATAAAAAGAAAAAAATCACACTGTAAACATAGTAAAACTACACAAAAATATACATAGGTTGCAGTCACACAAACTTTAGATGAGTGATTAAGTATAGTAATTAATTATAACCTAACTAATTAACTAACATAAACAAGAAACTTGCAAATAAACAAGAAACTTGGGTGTTTTGAGTGTTTTAATAAACATATTAATGTACTGCATTTTTATTTTTACCATTAATTTCCATAATATCAAGAAGTGAACTATTTTGTTCCATTTAAACTTCAGAATCTGGTTCAGCCTCTTTTTTTCGGTATTTCTTCACGTTTTCGTCTTTCTTTTTGTCCCTGGTTTCGCTTACGAAGACCGGATCAAGAACTAACAAATTTACATAGATATTATTTTAATGTACCGAAGTACATATGATATTTCCATGCAGATATTCTGCGTCATCATATGATGAAAGAGTAATGGAACGGAGAAAAATTCCCTCCGGCGCCGGGATTTGAACCCGGGTTTTCAGCTCTACGTGCTGATGCTTTATCCACTAAGCCACACCGGATACCCACCCGGCGTCGGACAGAATCGACTCAGATTAAGTTCCAACTCTTGGATTCCCTCTAGTGGCCGCCCTCTGCACTACATCATAGAAGTCTATGATCGTGGGACTGAAGTCCACACATGTGCTGAGGTGCACTCGTTATGAGTGACTAGTTGGCCGGGATCCGACGGAATAAGCGCCGTCTTAAATCACGAAGTGATTTACGCATATCAGCACATGTGTGGACTTGTCCTACGTTCATAGACTTCTTTCTATAGACGACCCCAGAGAAAATCAGTTTCTGGACGGCTTCGCAATTGCGGTCGAGTGGCCAAAATTTGTATAAGTATGCTACTTCTTTTGACAATATTACATGACGGGAGAAAGGAATTTAACTTCCCTATCTGCCCCCATCAGAACGTTTGCTTGTGAGTTGAGAGACGATGGTGCGGCAAAGAGGTCGTTTTGGCACGTCGCGAATATCTTGCAACAATCGGTTTAGAGTAAAACGAAGTCTTTACAGCAAACATCAGTAGAAGACGAGGAGTACGTTCTATCTAGAAGTGAACTACCTAACTACCAGAAGGGATAGAGGTCCGAGTTGTTAGTACTGCAGGTCCCCATTAATGTTATTCATAGTATTTAATTCACCAGAGTTCGTCACTTGTGGCTCCTCAACTTTCCGATGCAGAAGCTGGATGGACTCCATCCAAGACTCTAGTCCAGCAGTGGAAAATTAAAACGAGTGTAGGGAAGATTGTTACAACTCTACCACAACAATAATAATAATAATAATAATAATAATAATAATAATAATAATAATAATAATAATAATAATAATAATAATAATAATAATAATAAATACAAATGGCTTGTCCTCTCCCAAATCCGGTGACGTCGCTTTATTTACCTCATGAATATCTGTGATGAACTTTAGATCCCAGGAGCATATAAAATATTCATGGAAATGCATGCATTTTGTTACATTCTGAAATTAATATTTGATATAAAAAACAAATCGTGTTTATATTCTATTCAAAATTAAATCATATTAATTTGGTTTTAATAATAAAAACTACAGACGTTTGACTCTCGTATACTTATACAATGAATATAATGAATAAAACAAAGAATATAAGTCGTGTGTAAATTCATTACTGATATTCACCACATACCTCGTGTATAAGAGCATAGCTGTTACACAGCTATGTCTAAGTTTCGTCATTAGTTCATTACAAAAGGTAATAGAATAACTGAGGTGCTCTATTACATCCGATAGTGTGCGTTAGTTTGCCACGCCAAGTATGGATAGTACAACCGCAGTCTGCTATATACAGTCACGAAGCTTGAGTTTTGAGGGTGCTAGAAACAATAGACTGTGACGGTACTATTTGCATTACCTGTAATGAGGGATATTAGCGATCCTAGTGGTGAGCAACTATCTAATGTTTGCATATTTACTACGTATTGAGCTTCGCGACTGTATATACTAGACTGTGGTACAACTGCACCTGATAAATTATCACGCTATAGTATTTTAGTCAGAGATTACAGCTACTAGAATATTATTCTAATTATTCTGTGCTCTTTGGTTTGTTCGTCTGTGATTACAAGGCAACCATCATCATGAAATGACAATCGATACGAACAGCTGTTAGAGGGGCGGCCATTTTTTCTCTATATACAACGCTTAAAGAAGATATTTCGAGTAAGTAACTACTGCAAAGCAATTCCAATGTTTACTTACAAGCTGTTTATACGTCCATCGCTTATGCATGGTGTATTAGTAACGGTTTGTCCCAAATCTCTATAATTCTGGCATAAAAACTATACACGGTCTATTAGTAAGACCGATTAACTACATTACCTCTAGTTTTATACTACTAGTTTAAAAATAAATACCATTCTATACATTACTTTATGTACATATTGTTAACAACTTAATAACCCTAAAAGATAAAATTAATAATAATAATAATAATAATAATAATAATAATAATAACACTTAAACAAATTACTTTCAAGAAATCCATATGCTCATTGCCGCCCTCACATAGCGCGCCATCGGTCCCTATCGTGAACAAGATTAATTCAGTTCCTACTATCATATCTCACCTCTCTCAAATATCTTTTTATATTGTCCTCCCATCTACGTCTCCTTCTCCCCAAACGTCTTTTTCATCCAGGTCTTCCAACCAACACACTATGTACATTTCTGGATTCATCCATACACGATACATACTACATTGTCCATCTCAAAATAACAATAATAATAATAATAATAATAATAATAATAATAATAATATCATTATTTTATTTACTTACTTACTTACAAATGGCTTTAAAGGAACCCGAAGGTTCATTGCCGCCCTCACATAAGCCCGCCATCGGTTCCTATCCTGTGCAAGATTAATCCAGTCTCTATCATCACACCTCACCTCCCTCAAATCCATTTTAATATTATCCTCCCATCTACGTCTCGGCCTCCCTAAAGGTCTTTTTCCCTCCGGTCTCCCAACTAACACTCTATATGCATTTCTGGATTCGCCCATACGTGCTACATGCCCTGCCCATCTCAAACGTCTGGATTTTAAATTCCTAATTATGTTAGGTGAAGAATACAATGCGTGAAGTTCTGTGTTGTGTAACTTTCTCCATTCTCCTGTAGCTTCATCCCGCTTAGCCCCAAATATTTTCCTAAGCACCTTATTCTCAAACACCCTTAACCTATGTTCCTCTCTTAGAGTGAGATTCCAAGTTTCACAACCATACAGAAGAACAGGTAATATAACTGTTTCATAAATTCTAACTTTCAGATTTTTGGACAGCAGACTGGATGATAAGAGCTTCTCAACCGAATAATACTTATTGTAGGGATTCGTAACAAGCTGTTTTTTACGGTGATGGGTTGTTAGCCCTTCGCCCAACCCCCAAGCTGGAGGACCACCCCTTATCGGCTGTCCACGACTGCTTATTCAATATATTCGCAGCTACCCTCCATATCTGGAGGCCGTCTCCTCTATCCGCAACCTGAGGACGCGCCATGCCGTGGTGATAGGGACCCACCATACATGGATCATTATTTTATTTGCAAAAGAAAAATCTAGATTTGGAGACTGCAAAAATGAATTATTTCAGGAAACAAATAACATCATATTGTCTTATAAAAACGTCTATTTAAATTCAAAATCAGCCTCCAAAATAGCGAACTAATGATGATTTTTTATCTTAGTCGGTTTAGAAATAAATACTTTAACACCTTTAACGCCATAGTGTACACACTATTTTTATTGGCTTTATGACATGTATATTTAAATTTGCTAGCATCATAGTCATTACTGATAGTAAAATCATAACTCAGGAAATCACAATTATTTGCTTGTTCAAAATTCATCATTGACCATTATTTCGGCTAGTCTACTTCTTCTGTTTTGTATTTAATAAAAAATACAATTTTTTACCACAAGTACAGAAACTCAATGGATTATAAATTCAAGTATTACAAAACGTTTGAATATGCGCAGTGCGGAACAGTGTTTAATCTTTTCAAGTTATTTAAAACCAGAACGAAAGCTTGCAAAATTAATCTCTAAATCCTTGGTACAGACGTTAGCAAATCAGAAGGATTTTATGTGAAATGTTATTCTTTTTTTTAATTTTAACAGCGCCAATGTTTTCTTACAGTACTTTAAAATGAATTCAAAACAAAATATTTTGACCACCTCTGTGGTGTAGGGATCAGCATGCTGTCTCTTACGCAGAGGGCCGGGTTCGATTTTCGGTTGGGTTGAATTTCCTGGTTGATGTTTTTCGGGTTTTCTCTGGATCGTAAGGCAAATTCCAGGAAATTTGAGCCACAACATCCCTGAATATTACCGGCTTCATTCATCACCAAAATCATTGATATTATTTACGTGTGATTAAATTTACTTATTAATAAATTAATAGATTTCCAAAGGTGTACAGTGAATGTTTCAAGTCCTGTCTTTATTTGCTGACAGTGTTACTTAAACGTAAATATAGGTCACGGTGTTTGAATCAGCCTGTAGCGGAAAATCTCCATTGTTTTAACAGCAATAGCGTTGGGTTTGAATCGTATTTTTGGGACGTGCTTGTGTAGATCCCAACTCACCATTAAGAGATTTATACGAATTCAATTTAAAACAGCAGAAATAGCTTGGAAACGAGAAGGAAAAACTTTTTTTTAAGGATGTATAATTCAGCAGTGCATTCTTCCACTGTTCTGTTTCCTAGAACGTGAAGGCGAACGCCTGGTGCGAAGGCATATAAATACGGATTTCAATTCCTTCCTAACAGCGTAAATGTGGGACCGCATCTGATTAAGAGAAAGAAAGAGTTTAGAAGCATTGCAAGGGAAACGGATTATGCGATTGGAAAGGAGATAAACTCGCAGCGTGGGCTGACGTAGGCCTATTCATGTGTATGCTGCTTAGAACTCGCCCTAGGTTTGCGTTTACAAGACTGGATATCCGATTCAAATAGAAGATACTCAAGTTGAAACTTAGAATTATTTCACATCATCATTGTTTTCTTTTATCTTATGTATTTTTTTTTATTCGTCATATTTTTTTTTATCCTTCCTTTAGTTTCCAATCTACGTTTTTCTTATTTCTTAAGTTACAATAATTTCTGTGTCTGTCTTCATTGTTGTCTTTCTTTTATTCCGTTCCTCCTTGCTTCATTTGTAATACTATCCTATCTTGACTGCCATGGTTGCGAACCAATCGATTGTTATTCTATATCGCTACAATCAATTTACGGGATTAGTGAAGGAAAAGGGATAAACAGAGGGAGAAGAGAGAGGAGGAGAAGCGGAGGAGAAAGAGCAAGTGGAAAAGAGAAAATTAAGAAGAAAATAAGAGGATGAGGAGAGATAGAAGAGAAAAATGGTAGGAGAAATAGAGGAAGATCAGGAGAACAAAAGACGAGGATTAGGAGTAAGAAAATGAGGATGAGGTTGATGAGAAGAAAAAGAGCAGTGTGAGGAAGAGGAGCAAGAAAGGAGGGTCAGGAGGACGAATAAGAGAGGAGGATAAGAAGGAATAAGAGAAAAGGGTGAGGAGGAGTAAGAGAGGAGGAGGTGGAGGACTGTGAGAGGAGAGTAAAGAAAGGAGGAACAAGAGGAAAGGTGAGGAGGGGGATCAAGAGAGGAGGAGCAAGAGGAGAGGTTTAGGACGAGAGAGAGGGGTGGATGGGGAGGAGGAGGAGGAGCAAGATGGGAGGATGAGGAGGAGCTAGAAGGGAGGATGAGATGAAGGGACTAGAGAGGACAGTGAGACGGAGGCGCAAGAGAGCAGGGTCAGGAAGGGAAACAAGAGGGAAAAATAAGTATGCAGGAGGATCAAGAGAGGGGCGATGAGAAGGATGAGCAAGAAGGAAGGTTGAGAAGGAGGAGCAAGAGGGAAGTGTGAGGAGTAGGAGCAAGAACGGAGGATGAGGATGAAGAGTAATAGGGAAGGGTGAGAAGTAGGAGAAAGGAGAGTTAGGAGGAGGAGCAAGAGGGGAAGAAAGAAGACGCAAAAAAGGTTGGTGAAGTAGAGGAGCAAGTGGGGAGGGTGAGGTGGAGGAACAAGAGGGGAAGGTGAGAAGGAGGATCAAGAGAGGAGAGTGAGGAGGAGCAAGGTGGGAGGGGGTGAGGAGGAGCAAGAGGGGAGGGGGTGAGGAGGAGCAAGATGGGAGGGGGTCTGGTGGAGAAAGAGGGGAGGATGAGGACCAAGAGATGAGAGTGAGGAGGAGCAAGAGAGGAGGGTGAGGAGGAGCAAGAGGGGAGGGTGAGGAGGAGCAAGAGGGGAGGATGAGGAGAACCAAGAGAGGAGAGTGAGGAGGAGCAAGAGAGAAGCGTAAGGAGGAGAAGCAAGAGAGGAGGGTGAGGAGGAGCAAGAGGGAAGGATGAGGAAAACCAAGAGGGGAGGGTGAGGAGGAACAAGAGGGGATGTGAGCAAGAGAGAAGCGTAAGAGGAGAAGCAAGAAAGGAGGGTGAGGAGGAGCAAGAGGGGAGGATGAGGAAAACCAGAAGGAGAGGGTGAGGAGGAACAAGAGGGGATGGTGAGCAAGAGAGAAACGTAAGAGGAGAAGCAAGAAAGGAGGGTGAGGAGGAGCAAGAGGGGAGGATGAGTAGGACCAAGAGAAGAGGGTGAGGAGGAGCAAGAGGGAAGGATGAGGAAAACCAAGAGGAGAGGATGAGAAGGAACAAGAGGGGATGGTGAGCAAGAGAGAAGCGTAAGAGGGGAAGCAAGAAAGGAGGGTGAGAAGGAGCAAGAGGGGAGGATGAGTAGGACCAAGAGAAGAGGATGAGGAGGAGCAAGAGGGAAGGATGAGGAAAACCAAGAGGAGAGGGTGAGAAGGAACAAGAGGGGAGGATGAGTAGGACCAAGAGAAGAGGGTGAGGAGGAGCAAGAGGGAAGGATGAGGAAAACCAAGAGGAGAGGGTGAGGAGGAACAAGAGGGGATGGTGAGCAAGAGAGAAGCGTAAGAGGAGAAGCAAGAAAGGAGGGTGAGGAGGAGCAAGAGGGGAGGATGAGTAGGACCAAGAGAAGAGGGTGAGGAGGAGCAAGAGGGAAGGATGAGGAAAACCAAGAGGAGAGGGTGAGGAGGAATAAGAGGGGGATGGTGAGCAAGAGAGAAGCGTAAGAGGAGAAGCAAGAAAGGAGGTTGAGGAGGAGCAAGAGGGGAGGATGAGTAGGATCAAGAGAAGAGGGTGAGGAGGAGCAAGAGGGAAGGATGAGGAAAACCAAGAGGAGAGGGTGAGGAGGAACAAGAGGGGATGGTGAGCAAGAGAGAAGCGTAAGAGGAGAAGCAAGAAAGGAGGGTGAGGAGGAGCAAGAGGGAGGATGATTAGGACCAAGAGAAGAGGGTGAGGAGGAGCAAGAGGGAAGGATGAGGAAAACCAAGAGGAGAGGGTGAGGAGGAACAAGAGGGGATGGTGAGCAAGAGAGAAGCGTAAGAGGGGAAGCAAGAAAGGAGGGTGAGAAGGAGCAAGAGGGGAGGATGAGTAGGACCAAGAGAAGAGGGTGAGGAGGAGCAAGAGGGTAGGATGAGGAAAACCAAGAGGCGAGGGTGAGAAGGAGCAAGAGGGGAGGATGAGTAGGACAAAGAGAAGAGGGTGAGGAGGAGCAAGAGGGAAGGATGAGGAAAACCAAGAGGCGAGGGTGAGGAGGAACAAGAGGGGATGGTGAGCAAGAGAGAAGCGTAAGAGGAGAAGCAAGAAAGGAGGGTGAGGAGGAGCAAGAGGGAGGATGAGTAGGACCAAGAGAAGAGGGTGAGGAGGAGCAAGAGGGAAGGATGAGGAAAACGAAGAGGAGAGGGTGAGGAGGAACAAGAGGGGATGGTGAGCAAGAGAGAAGCGTAAGAGGAGAAGCAAGAAAGGAGGGTGAGGAGGAGCAAGAGGGGAGGATGAGTAGGACCAAGAGAAGAGGGTGAGGAGGAGCAAGAGGGAAGGATGAGGAAAACCAAGAGGAGAGGGTGAGGGGGAACAAGAGGGGATGGTGAGCAAGAGAGAAGCGTAAGAGGAGAAGCAAGAAAGGAGGGTGAGGAGGAGCAAGAGGGAGGATGAGTAGGACCAAGAGAAGAGGGTGAGGAGGAGCAAGAGGGAAGGATGATGAAAACCAAGAGGAGAGGGTGAGGAGGAACAAGAGGGGATGGTGAGCAAGAGAGAAGCGTAAGAGGGGAAGCAAGAAAGGAGGGTGAGAAGGAGCAAGAGGGGAGGATGAGTAGGACCAAGAGAAGAGGGTGAGGAGGAGCAAGAGGGAAGGATGAGGAAAACCAAGAGGCGAGGGTGAGAAGGAGCAAGAGGGGAGGATGAGTAGGACCAAGAGAAGAGGGTGAGGAGGAGCAAGAGGGAAGGATGAGGAAAACCAAGAGGCGAGGGTGAGGAGGAACAAGAGGGGAGGATGAGGAGGAGCAGGAGGGAAGGTTGAGAAGGAGCTAGGGAGGAGAAGCAAGACATGAGGGTGAAGAGGATGGGCAAGAGAGGAGTTTGAGAGAGAGGAGGAGCAAGAGAGGAGGCTAAGAGGAAGGAAAAACAATAGAGAGGCCGATTGGCAAGAGGAGCAAGTGATGAATCCGAGGGTTAGGACGAGCGAGAGAGAAGCTGAGGGGATAGGAGGAGTAATAGAGAAGTAGAAGAGTTTGAGGTGGTGGAAGAGGGGTTTGAGAAGGAGAGAGTGAATAAAGTGCAAAGGGGAAAATGGGAGTGAGGTGAGGAGAAGGAAGGAAAGAGAAGGAAAATGAAAGATTAGGAAGTGGAAATGAGAAACCAGTAGGATTATGTGAATGAAGAAAAGAGGAGTGTATTAGTAACAGGAGGAAAAGTAATGGATGGGGGAAAATGTAGGATAGTGGGGAGGAGTAAAGGAGGAAGGAAAGAAGCAGAATGCATCGTGCCCCATACACAAAGAGTGCAATGTCTGAGAGTTATTCTTTCATTTAGTGGCTTTTTAACAATACTATAATATGATCTACGTAGTCACTGATTTAGCTAGAGCGCAGCATCCCTTCAACGTTTAATTTTTACTTTTGAGATCGCAGTATTTTATCCACCAACAAAAACTTGTATACTCTGTTCATTTATCCTGGTACTGGTATATTAACGGAACGAGGAATAAAGCTTAATTATGTTGGTACGCCTGTGAACCATAAAGGCAAGGGTTTCAACTTTGTGTTGTCATGATTGTAGAATATACCTTTCTGAGCCGTTTATCAGTTTTGTCATCCCTGTAGAAGAGCTTTTGATAACGGATCGAACATAGAGGTTTTCCTTTCTTATCTCTAATATAATATTGTAGAAACTTTTAATATTTGTGCCTTGCTGCAGAAACGTAAAATTTATCATCAACGCAGAGTCATTTTATAGTCTTAAATCGTAAAAAAATAAAAGTGGCTTTAAACTGTGCTTTACATTTTTAGGAGATAACTTTCAACGGGATCACGTGCCACAACGTGTCGTTCAGTACATGTTATTTGAATATACATGTACTTGCTTCCACTTTAATCATGATCCGAATCTGTGTTGCAAAAACCTCTTTGTTTGTCAGTGCATTACAGTGACGAATAATCTAAAGTGTATGCCTTCACGTGCAAAAATTTCATCGTCGTTTGCAACTCTAATGCAACTCTCTTTCCCCCTTTAATAATTCTGCGCATAAAATTTTTCTATATTAAAAAGCATTCCCACGAGGCAGAACTTTAAAACCGTGCAAATAACAATAAAAAACCGGAATCACCCTCCACGCTCGAGGATCGTGGATAGCACTTTATGGCAACATATGAATGAGGTACATAAACTGTGATCCCAACGCGGCAGACTCTCACTGTTTCGTTCGGCATATTTCGCATGCATAAAACTTTGCCTCTAGATATTTAGTTAATATCGTAGGTAGGACTTTGACTGTATGAAGTATATATCACTATTTTAAACGCTGTTTAGGGCGGAGTCGTTTCTAGGTCACTTGATTCGAATGAGCATCATGAAAAAAAATCAAAATTATGGTCGACGTATTTAAGAATATTTTTGTTTCATCTCTCTTCAATCGTCGTCAGTGACCGAGTAGTCTCCACTGCTGATTACTAAAGTCCTGAGTTTGGTTGCCTAAAGTCTCCAAGCAACCCGCAACAGTATATGTATCTATATATGAATATAACTTCACGTCATCCAACGCTACTTAATAATAAATTTATTTATGCTCGACCATGCCGAAATGGAGTAATTATACACCTGGTAGCAGACCTTTAATGCATGTAATTAAAGTACACCTACTCATTAAAGGTCAGGTCGTTCAGCCAATGACGACTCAGGTTACAACTGTTCAGCCAATGACAGGTCAGCTTTCTACCGTTACAAAACCGCAAGTATCGATTATTCTCGGATATGCAATCGAAAGAGAATTAGCGAAAAGTCACGGAGGCTGGAAATCCAATACTGTCGCAGAAGGTTACTATAATAATTAGCGTTAATTGTAAATAAGATTCAAATAAATTCAATTTGTCATCTCGTTTTTCAATGTCTAATTTAATTTCAGTGTTATCTCTGTAGGTTCTTATGGCCTAGCAAGGTCAATGTGGACATCTGTTCCTCGGAAAAAAATCAATACTTTCGCGTCTGCACACATCTCACAACATACGGGACATTGCTCAGAAATAAATAATATCAAGTTAGAAATATGGTCGAGCATAAAAAGTCGTATGAAACTCGCCTATAATGGTAATTAAGAAGCTCGTATGAAAATTACGAAACTCGCTTGCGCTCGTTTCATAAATATCTATACTCACTTCTTAATTACCTTCATTATAGGCTCGTTGCATATTGTACTATTAAATGCTCAATCTTATGATTTATCAATTTGACTATTGAATTTTTAAACAAAAATGAAATAGTAGAAATACAACATAATCCAACTGATACTTACCAAAAACAAATAAAAGATACAATGAAATTAATACCAGACATTATTCCAAATTCAGACAAGTTCAAATATGTGAATCAAAATCCCACAATTCCTACTCTCAAAACATTACCAAAAACATATAAAAAAGTTTTAACAATGAGACTCATAGTTAATAACATAAATGCTCCAAATTATAAATTAAGTAAATTTCTAAATAAATGGTTAAAACGAACATTACAATTACAAAATTAATACACAATAAACAATACAAAACAACTAATAGATAATTTAAACAAACTGAACATTAACAGAAATTCAAAACTAATGTCATAAAAAATTAATAAATCATATGATTGAGCATTTAAATAAATTTATTATCTTGAATAGATTTATCTGAAAATCAAAATGAATTGTAAAATACAACGCTACTTAATTCAGATCTACTGTTCAATGAACATACGAAAACAAAACAAAATAGGCGGTCGGAAATAAGTGCTGCAATAGAAGAATTTGGTAGCGAGCATGTCAATAGGCAAGAAAAAAGTGTATTTCATCAGAAAAGACAAATTTTTCATTGAAACGCTTAAAATGTTTGCAGTCATTGATTGTAATATATAAAGACTTCTAAACCACGCTTTCATAATTTGTTTTATTTTAAGTTTGTGCTGATATTTAATATTTTTAATTTGTTAATTCCAAACTTTAATTAGATCAAAAGTATCTACATGAGTTTTACTTATAGTAAAAATAAGGGGTGAACAAATTCCGGGCACCAGTAGCCATGGCGACTAAAAGCCTTTAACACCTGAAATGTTTGAGTTCAAAATTATTTAAGACTTCGATTTTTTATGTCACTACTTGTAATACATAATGTACACAAAAGCGGTTGTAGGAAGATATTCGAATGTGTTATTTAAATTAATATCGTTACATGTATTGCACGTCTCAGTATAGGCCTATTGTCCTACGTAGCTTCAGAGTTTCTCTGAGAGCGTGCGTTTTTGCATTGCATAAATATTTAATATTGTTTACGCTAATATATTTCAGTAATCTCGGCTCGAATGGATTTTTCATTACATGTATGGACAAAGTGTGCAGACTCCTGAAAATTCCTAAATGGGTTGGGTCTATTCATATTGTTCACCGATGTATACATACAGAAATACGAATAAACAGACGTAAACACACAGTCCCGGAGCATGCGAGAAAGAATGGAAATGTTGACTCGCAACTTGCTCTCCGTACTAAGCGAAGCTAATATGTTCGATATACTTCTAAATCGTATTAAAAGTAGCCAAAGGTAGGACTCTACTGATTACTACAATTGAGGGCATCGAATTAAAATCTGGCCGAGAGTTATGGATTTTTAAAGAGCGACATAAGTTCTCAGTACAATTTCCTTTCTAAGAAAAGCTAAATTTGAACCTTCTATTTGATACCTGCTTAACCGGTAAGGAAAAAAAATTATATATGTTACTGAACACCTGGAACTATAGGCAGTATGAGAATCTCTTCTATCTTGCGGACTGTCTCAGTGGATAGACGACTCTGGGGTATGAAAGAGAGATCACACTGAGCCATCCAGGTATTTTATTTATTTATTTATTTATTTATTTATTTATTTATTTATTTATTTATTTATTTATTTATTTATTTACTTACTTACTTATTTATTTATTTATTTATTTATTTATTTATTTATTTATTTATTTATTTATTTATTTATTTATTTATTTATTTTGCTAATAATTATAATATAAAATATAATATATACAGAAAAAACTTTAGCTCGCTCCTGAAAGCGTATAACTCGTGCTCAGGGGTGGATTCCTGAATTGAAATTAATAAGTGTATAATATAATTTGTTTTATGTCTACTATACATTAAAAATATATAAATTTAAATTTACAATTTTTCAACATTTATAAAATCCATACATAACTTTTTAAATTTAATACTAGAACTATTAGAATTGACAAGATTAGGATATTTAAACATAAATTTGTTATATATTCTTGGGCCTAAATTACTACTATGATTAAATACTGTAGCAGTGTTGCATTTTGGTTCAAACAATCTTAAAGAATTCTTACCATATTATAGTTGGGTATCGTCAAGAGCAACAACATGTTGAGTGAAAGTACAATCATTATTATTACTTGAGATTATTTTATTTTTTGTTAATAATATTCTATCTTTCTAAATGAAGTGTGCACGGGAAAAACGATCAAGGTCCATCAAAAATCGAAATTGAGTTAATAATGGTATCTTATAGTGGAAAGGAAGTACTATCATGTGGTCTAGCTAGTAATAAGAAATCATCGTTCTTGACATTCCACTACGTCAATTTCTATTAAATACACATATAACAAAGTATTAAGTGCTTAAACTTTAAAATTCGTTTTTCTCGAAACTTTCTAAAATGGACCTTGATCGTTATTCTCGTGTTCCCTTCGAATATTAATGTGAATTTTTGCTCCACAAATACAAATTCGCCCTCACCGAGATATAAACTCGGGACCGCCCTTGTTGTAAGGCAGTGCTCTGCCAACTGAACTGCCAAGGCAACTGTGCTGGGATTGATACATTACGTAACTTTACTTTAAAACACACAGGTTTTCTCCGCGCTATTTACTTACGAAAGTTAGTCATTGAACAGTACGTCTCCATGTTTAACACACGTATACCTACGTATTTGGTTCCAGACTTCCTCGCTTTCATATTGTTCCGTCTCGGGAGCTTGTGCTTTAAAGAACTAACCTCTCATTAATATAGAGCGCGTTACGCCCCAGTGGCTTCTTTTTGAACTAAAGGCGTGTAATATTGCAGCTAAGGGAAACATAAAATGCGATGTACTAATAAAAGCTTACCTGTGCTTTGTGTAAAGTACACCTCCCTGAATGGGCCCACCAGCTGAGATGCCTTGTAACAACTTATATCATGCAGGTTTCAATAACAAGCAGTTAAACACATTGCAACGTATGAAAGAAGCTTCGAAATATATACAAAATAGTAAAATTGAATATCAGTGTACTTTTCCTTGCAAGCTTAGCTATAATATTTAACCTTCCTATTATGTTCGAAACTTTGTCACACATGTTGTGAATGGGTCAGTTTGACCCAGGATTTGAAAAATGGATATAATAGTAAAATGTCTTCTTTTATTTAAGCCTTGGTTAAAAAAAAAAACATATAATATCCTATTTTCCAATGTG
Source organism: Periplaneta americana (assembly GCF_040183065.1). Classification (NCBI taxonomy): domain Eukaryota; kingdom Metazoa; phylum Arthropoda; class Insecta; order Blattodea; family Blattidae; genus Periplaneta; species Periplaneta americana. The sequence continues at coordinate 45,597,221 of NC_091124.1, forward strand.
TGAACACAAAATAATTACCAATTTATTCTATGCAAATGTTGCAATAGGCCTAAAATGTTTGCATGATCTTGGCAGAGGAACGCTTTGCACCTATTGCATTTTTATAGTAATTTGGTCTTTCTTCGGTCTACATTTCTTTTTGTTGCACTTTCTCCTGAACTCGTTCCTGGAACATTTTCCAAACTTAGTTTTATCTTCTGAGGCAGGCTTCTTGTCATCTTTTTTTTTTCTCGCATTGCTTGTGTTAATTGTAGGCCTAGTCCAATTCCCTCAGGAACAATCTTCATCTGTAGAATTTATTTGGATTGTACTCGCATGAACATATAATACATAAGCATTTATTCCTGCAATATCGAGTACATTATAAAACATACAATCAGACGATCTTTTGGTACTCCTTTTTCAAGAGTAGGTACTGGCACGTTTATCCGTGGTGTCAATTCCTCCTTCGTTTTGTTGTAATGTAATATGATTTCAGGCTTTCTGTGTTCTTCTGAAGATAGACTGCAGTCGTGATACACTGTGGACAGCAAAATCACTGATTTATTCTTCTAAGACACATACGACACCACAGTTACGTCGGACTGAAATCCGAAAATACTTGGACACCCTGGTCTCGTGTAGTTCAGCTGCATATCTTATGGTTTGTTTTTTCTCAGAGTTCTGACTCACGTTAGATTCCTCTTGAGAAGTTCCTCGGCCAAAATATAATAATCTGTGGCGCTACAGCCCACGAAGGGCCAAGACCGACCAGCCGGCTGCTGGCCTCACGGCCACATGCCAAAGCAGAGGTGAACGATCATCCAACCAGAATGGAGGTATCGTGTGGTTAGCATGATGAGCCCCCCAGCCGTTATAGCTGGTTTACGTAGCCGGACTTCGCTACCTATCATAGCTCCCCAAGTGCACCACGATGCTGGGTGGGCACCGGTCCCATACATTGGCCGAAATTTCATGAGAAAATTTCTTCCCTCATGAGGACTCGAACCAGCGCGCATTCCGTAACGCGAGTCCTAGGCAGGATGCCTTAGACCACGACGCCACGGCGTGGGACCGGCCAAAATGTAGCCGGTAAAAAAATTGTTCGTGGTGATGTTTCGATCAGTCTTTACAATGCTACCAACATTTCTGCCTTGGTTTGTTACTAGTGGTCCACTTTCTGGCTTTGCTTTGCACACTTCTGCTGCGCAAACATATTATGCTGTTTTTATATCACAATTTTATACCATACTTCCCTCTGGATTTTGAAAGTGTGTACTGACGGAAGGGACATTTGTCTCGAAATGGCACCAACTGCTCATATACTGTGACATCTTGGTAGGATAAGAACATTTTTGACATGTAGAAAAAAAGATATAATAGCAGCCAATTTATCATGACGTCATCTAACTGGTCGGAATGATTTGTTGTCAAACTTGAGAAATCTGCTAGTAGTATGAAAAAACTGAAGTGATACTGTTGCACAGAAAACAGGTCTACTATACATACAGTCCCATAGTTCTTGAAGTGATTATCCAGCAGATCTGTACAGACCGGCTAATATCAGTGTGAGTGAGTGAGTGAGTGAGTGAGTGAGTGAGTGAGTGAGTGAGTGAGTGAGTGAGTGTGTGTGTAAGAGTGAGTGTGTGAGAGAGTGTGAGCGTGTGTATGAGAGTGAGTGTGTGTGAGATAGTGTGAGTGTGTATCGGAACACAACAACAGTGTCTTCGCGCTACGAGTTGGCGCGGGGAGTAGATAGGCGGGACGGGGGAACTTTACGCTACACTCTGACCTGAAAACTTCGTCCACTTACTTGGCTACACGGGAACGGAGTCAGACATAAAAGATTCCGCATCTTCGATGCTGTCGCTATGACTATCATTATCACATTTTTCAAAATTTCTGGAGTATGATCTGTCCATGATAATCGTCTGTTTATGTTCCAGCCGTGTATATTAATTCGAATCTCTCAACAAAGCCATTAGCCCCACCGCCCCCATCCTGATGAACAACAATGAGTGTTCTGGACACATTTATGGTAGTCAAAACTCCCGTAACATTTTTATCGTGTCAGAACTTGGGAAACGTTAAATTGGTAGGCATATCTATCCGCATTTCGTCCAGATACAAGATCGGTTTTTCCACTTTCCTAAGCTTTCTTATTTGCTGTAGATAACTTCACGTATTCTAATTTACATTGTTTTCCTAAATTTTTTTTTTGCTGCACACTTCTTCCTCCTGAAATCCTTTTTCTTCAGTATTCGTCTTAATGTTGTCTTTCATTTCAAATCAATTTTCTCTTGTAAAAGGGTAGACGTTTGTTGCAGCTTGGTACTATTTTTTTACTTGTTATTTAACGACACTGTAATAACTACTAGCTTCTTCAGTGTCGATTGAATTGATGATGGCGAGATGGTATTTGGCGAAATGAAACCAAGGATTCGCCATAGATTACCTGACATTCGCCTTCCGCTTGGCAAAACCTCGGAAAAAACCCAACCAGGTAGTCAGCGCAAACGGGAATCGAACTCACTCCCGAGCACAACTGCAGATCAGCAGGCAAACGCGCTACCTCCTGAGCTACGCCGGTGGCCCTCTTTCTTTTTCAAATAAAAATTCTCAATTATATCATTTTTGTCAATCTCCCGTCGAAGTCATCTACATTTGCGTTTCGGTAGTCTGGACTTTTACATTTTTTTTCTCCCTCAGGTGTCGACAACGCACTTTCTTCTATGCAGTCTTTCATTTCATTCCTTATACGCTGTATTGTTCTTGTGGATAGATTAGAGTACTTTTCTACCTTTGCTGTAGGTTTCGTAAGACGAATGCAAAGGCACTGTTGTTGTTTTTCTTCATCACAGAATTATTTTGCACTTCTAATAATATTCCTTTCTTCGCTATAGATTGTCAATCCTTGTTTCCTCTTTGTCGACATATTTACAATAAACAAAAAACTGCTATAAACCTAAATAACAGTATACAATAACATAAATTCTATTAACTATATTATTATCAACACTATTAACACGAAAAGCAAAGGATAACTAAAGCAATACAAGATTTGTGGTATACTGAAAACAATTGTCTTGTTGAAACTAATAAAAAACTACAGTAAAAACTCTACTATTATTATCACAAGTCGCAAAGATTCATAGACACGTGCAGTAGATGTTTGTGAAACAGGAATATTGCAGTGAACAGCGCGGTGCGCATGCGCGACTGTTTCCCCTCCGCCCCGTCTAAGTACTTTAGCCGCCTTCTCCTGGCTTGACAACAGTAACTCATAATTAAAATCAAAATCCGTGACTGGGTCTAAATGACCCAAACACAATAAATGTGTCAAAGTGAAAAATATGACGAAGTACTATATTTTTGTGGTTAAAAGTAATAGGAAATATTCCTAATGATGTTTTTTAGGATTACTCAAAGCCCTGTCACATTATCGCTATTTTTGTAGGTTTTGTGTTAATTTTAGTAAATGCAATGGGTCATTTAGACCGATTCACAATATAAAGGTTAAGTATATTTATTTTACTTCAAAAGTTTTGTGTTGTAATGCATAAGGAAATACAAAAGTCTATAGTTTTTAATCTCATAATCTTTCGAAAAAAGTGACAATGGAGTTCCTTGGATTTTGTGACACATCTTCATTCTTGGTATGTAATTAAGTTCGTAAATATTATTTCTTGTTCGTACCACAGCCTGTTACACATTTTAGAAATGTAACCAACCTTTGTGTAAAGTAGGCCTACACCTCCCTGCATGGACCCACCAGCCTGAGACGTATATAATGCAGGCTTCAATAACAAGCAGTTAAACACATTGCAACGTATGAAAGATGCTTCGAAATATTAAAAAAACAGTAAAATTGAATATCAGTGTAATTTTCTTTGCAAGCTTAGCTACAATATTTAAGTATATTTATTTTACTTCAAACGTTTTATGTTGTACTGATAGTTTTAAATATCTTAGTACACATATAACCTCAAAAGAACGTGTCGAAAGGATATAGATAGTAAAATCGCTCTAGGTAAACAGGCCACAAAAATATTACATGGATTATTATGGAGCAAGAACATATCAAAGGTAGTAAAAAAATGATGTTTCAAGGTATAGTAGAAAATAATAATGTTATATGGAGCGGAAAATGTGGCCAATTACAACAGATAGAATCAGAACTGTGGAATTGGATTTTATGAGAAGAAGTTTACAACAAGACAAGACCGAGTAAAAACACAACATATCTGGGACAAAATGGAAATTAATTGTTCAGTAACAAAAAAGTTGGAAAACAAACAACTCCAATGGTACGGACATGTGGAGCGTATGTCAGAAACACGATGGCCCAAACAAATTTTACAGTACTCTCCGAGAGGTAAGAGAAGAAGAGGAAGATCAGCTGTGAAATGGAAATCTCACATAGCTAATGATATGGAAGAACGTGGACTACATATAGGAGACTGGAATAACCGACAATTTTGGAAACAAAAGACTAACTGCTAAAAGGGGAATGTCAAAGAAGAGGAGGAGGAAGAAGAAGAAGAAGAAGAAGAAGAAGATGTAATGTATAAGGAAATACAAAAGTTGATAGTTTTTAACCTCATAATCTTTCGACCTTCGATCTTGAAAAAAAAATATCATGACAAGACACATTCGTTAAGCTCAATTAAATTATCGACAAACTACGTATAAGCACTCGTTGTTTTATAGAAGGAAATTCAGAATATTTTGCAAAATCTCTTTCTGGATGGTGCCTACATCCTAAAAGAGAGGCATTAATGTTTGAAGAATAATATTCCAGGCGTTTATGAACTTTATATGATTTGCTATTTACGTGTTACAGCCCGCTGTTATTTACTGATTATGTAAGTCTTTTAAATCACAAAACGTGTTTAATTGTTCAATATTGAGCTCGTTGTAAGCTACAAAAGAAAGTAGAACTCATAAAATTAAAATAAATCCCCGTTTAAATTCTGAAACTTCAGTCTTAAGGGGAGAGGATGGTATTTTTTAAAACGTTTTTCCTATTTGGTGTAAAATATTAAATTCTTTTGTATGTAGAGAGCTCATAGCTGTGGCAACTCAACCAAATAAAAATATTTTGAAAAAAAAAACAATATTTTGGGCCCAAATTTGAAAAAAAATATATACCCAATGCAGGATTGTACTAAAACCAATATACAGTATCTAAACCGTTTTTAAAGATACAGTAGATTCAAATAGTTTTTAGCAATGTATTTGCAAAAGCATGTTCTACAAACTGTCTGTAACAGAATTTAGATATTAGTCCCTACGTTTGTAAAATAGACAATTAAAATTTAAAAACAATTTTCTGATTTCCTTTTTTGCAAACAAACGGACGTATTTTTAAAATGAAATCAATTAACAAAATTCTGTTACAGAGAAACGTTTCCTAATAGTCTAAAGAATGTGTGTTCTAAATTTCATGCATGTATCTTTAATAGTTCAGAAAGTATATCCATTTTTGTCTGGCAATGTAGCAAAAAAAATTAAGTTACTGGAAAGCGATAAAAGCGAGCGTGTAATTTAAAAATCCATAGCGCAGAAAGTTAAAAAAATGACGTCTCAACATCCCATAAGGGCACAAATACCCACAAAATGTTATGCAATGCATTCCACACATTTCAAAGGGTATTTTAAAGAAAAATTTGTTTTTTAAAATATAATTTACTGGGAGCAACAACAAAAGTGGGCGAGTGATTTAAAAATCCATAACGCAGGAAGTTTAAAAATGGCGACTCAACATCCGATAAGAGCACAAATACCCACAAAATGTTATGCTATGCATTCCACACATATCACAGAGTATTTTAAAGATTTTTTTTTTTAATTTACTCATTTTTCACCAAAAAATACCACCCTCTCCCCTTAAGTTTTTGAACTCTATGAAGTATTTCTGTCTACTGCTATTTCGCATAACGTTTTTGAAACTTTTTTTTTCTCCATTTCTGATTTATATCCAGATGTCAAACATAACAACAGAGTACGGAAAAAGTTTTGACAATGAAGCGAGCGCTGATCGGATGGAAGAGACGTTCCGTGCTACCGAACCAGTATATTGGATTAGTCACATCGGCTAGATTGAATGGAAGTGCAGGATCCGCGTTTCGTGTTTATACCTCTGGTGCCTGGTGAGCTGTATGCTAAATGAAGAGTTACGGGTCCCTCCGGGAATGAAAATGTGGCAACATCGGGCACATCGGCCATAATGTAGGTTTACGCAATTCAGGGATTGGGCTGTCATATGCGAGATCTCTTCAGTGTGGACTGAAATACGAGCAGTGGCATCACATCAATATGATACCCCGTCAAGAGGCTGCAGAGTTCATTACTTACGCCCAACGCATTTTATTTAAAATTTAGACATATAAAATTATTTTGAAATTTTGTGATGCGTTCTTGGGTGGCACGTAAGTTTCATATTCAGTGGAAACTTATAATCGCGTCGATGTTACTTCCGGCGTGACTCCTCTTTGCCTACGTCTTAGGAAGTGAAGGCTCTATAAAATCTAGGTCAGTGATGTCAAAGCAAGCGCATTTTTCTGACCTTGACGTCATGCGCGGGCAGCAAGCGCTAAGTATGGAATGAGGAAGGGTTGTGTATATGAATAAGGAATTGGATTAAGAAAACAGTGGTGCACAAACTTCAAACGGAACGTGAAATTTTATGTCGTTATTTTTATATGGCTTCTTTCTGTTTAATATTATCTATACTGTCTGTAAAACAAAAGTACTAACACTGATTTCTTAATATTGCACTTGTGTTTTAAATCTTAATAACATAATAGAGAGTTAAGAAGGAATATCACATAAATTCCATAGTAGTATAATATTATACTGTATTAAGTGGATGAAACACATCATTCATAAAGGAAGTGATATTTCAAAGAAAGAGATTGATTATGACATGATAAGTTGGAATTTATATTGATGGTATCTTTAGCCTTACAAAAGTAATCAATAAACTAATCAAAACAAAATTACAGTACAAAGCAAAGTTACCTAGGTACTGTATCTGTTTTAAGTGTAACTAATATTACATAACAAAACCCTTATCGCATTATGCTTTTAAGGTGATATTTGTGAGCAACTTCCTATCATCAGAATATTAAATTATTTTCTCGAAATCTGCTGAAGCTATAGAGCTGACATTTTTACAGCACATGGGCACGTATCTTTTGCTTATTATGTAACAGTAGTTGCTTTGTTAATTAATTTCCTTACAAACAATTTCCATGCGAATATTTTCAAAATGTTCAATACACTATCTTCAGTAATACGTATATACGGTATATTAGATTTACGAAAACATTCTGTAAGGCTACTAAATAAATAGGCCTATACCTGAAAATTTCACTTTTCTATACGAAAAGTGGAGAAAATATTTCTTTTGAATAAAAAAATCAAACTTGTGAAAAATGAGCATTAAAATTAAAACTTACATTCTTATAATGCACTTATACTTCTCAGACAAATCTAAAAATTAACATGGATACAGTTTTAATAAGTTCTCTTCCCTTTATCTATTGAATCAGTGCTGGCCATCCCTGAACATAGCTCGACCAAGCGGCATATACCTCTTTCATATGTCTCTTTCCTTTCCGCTCGCTGTAAAGCGCTCAGGCTCTCCTGGGCTCTAAAGTGCGCGCTTGCTCCTGTGGGAATCAATTGACATGCCTGGTCTAGCTAAGTAGTAACGTTCGCCATTTTTGTTATTTCGTTGCCGAGCTACCAGACAGGAATCTATTTGCCACACCGTTAAACATTATCATGTCGTAGCTCCTATGATAATAAATCAAACGCACTGTAATTGAGCAAATAATTGAGCGGTAAATAACGCCCTCGTGTGCTTTCTGCGAACGGCAACGAAAGAGCCAAAATGGCGGGCGATTATATTAAGTATTTATCGATCCTTTGGAAGTGCATAACGTCATCAGCAACGAATCACAAGACCCACACGTTTACCTAGAGCCGATCTGCAATGTGTTTGGTTGCCGGAAATAAGAGCGACGGGATTGTAGTAGAGGTTACGAATTCTATTAGAGGAAGTGCGTTTATACGCTGATATTCTGTGATGTATTAGATGATGGAGCGACATCGTACTGAAACCACACTGAGAATTTCACTTTGTTTTCTAAAAATTTGGTGGAATTCGAAGAAGTACACATATGTGCATCTATTCACGGTTCTTGAGAATTATTGCAAGTGCCATAAAAGAATAAAACAAAGATAGAATATGTAAGGAAGAAATAAGGAAAGAGAAAAAGTGGAAAGGAGATAAGGAAATGAATTAACAAAAAAGAAAAAGAGTAAGAAAAAACGGAAGCAATTTAGAAGTTTAGAAATGAATATTACTGTAAATGGAAGTGATAATATAGCAATGACTGACCATATAAAAATAAGAGAATAACAATATCAATAAGGAATGAGGATAAAGGAAGCGAGGAGTGTTGCATAACGAACTTCATTGCTTTGGTTACATAAATCCAAGACCACTATTCGTTTGAGTATAGTGGTTTAGCAACAATGAGAAAAACAGATCACAATAATATTATAGTATAATCGTGATATTAGATTACACTTCATGGCACCCAGTAAGGGAGTGATTTTAAGGATGTATTCACAGTCAAATGTGGAAGTAACTTGGCAACAGGGAATTGTTTTGAACAGCTACGAGAGGATTGCTAGAAAAAGATGTCTGGAAAGACAGAAAAATGGAGGACACGTATTATAAAGCCTCAACAATTTTATTCTGAAATATCTCCTTAGTTCTGATACTGAGTTGAACCAAAATGTATTTATTTTTATTTGTTTTATTTATTTTAGTTTATGAGTTTATTATTGTATTGTATTGTATTTATTAACATTCCATGGTATTCATACATGCTTACAGCTAGAATATGGAACAAGTCAAAAAACTTAATACTATTATAAAATCTTAATTTATAGTCACAGTCAAGATGAAATATATACAGACGAGATTTACAATATAGTCTACTAGTACAACACATAGTTTTAGTATCAATTTCATGAAGTGTTATTGAATGTCATGAATTCACCTACAGAATAGAAGGCGTGAGAAATTAGGTACTTCTTTAATTTAGCCCTAAATAATTTTATGTTTTGAGTTTCATTTTTCATATCGATAGGGAGGCTATTAAAAATTTTTACTGCCATATAACGCACTCCTTTTTGATAGCACGATAGACTTGCCAATGGAGTATGAAAGTCATTTTTTGACGTGTATTTATGCTATGAACTGTTGAATTAGTTACAAAGTTTTCACGATTACATACGAGGAAGACTATTAATGAAAAGATATACTGACAAGCCATGGGCATTATTTGTAGTTTTTTTAAAATAGTCCTACACGATTCCCTAGATTTGGCACCTACTAATATTCTAATTACTCTTTTTTGTAATAGAAATATATTGTTACTATCTGTAGAATTTCCCCAGAATATTATTCCAAAACTCATTACCGAGTTGAAGTATGCAAAGTATATTGTTTTTAAGGTATTGATATTTACTATCTTTTGCATAGATCTAATAGCAAAACAAGCTGAATTTAGTTTGGGGGCAATTTCTTTAATATGGAGCCTCTACATGGGCCTTACGTAACCACAAATGAACCAAAAATATAGGTATCCTAACCAAAAACGCTATAATTATACATAGATAAAATAAATTATTAATATAAAGATTATTGATCAATAAAGGAATATATAATAAACCTAAGAAATTAAGATTTTTCCAGTTTAACACATTATCGATTTTTAAGCCAAGAAATTTGGTTGTTGTTGTTTCTAATAGGGATCTATTGTTAATTATTGCACTAGAAATTTGCGACGTTGAATTTGGACAGGATTTAAATTGAATTATGTTAGTTTTGTTACAATTTAATACTAATTTATTGACTGAGAACCAGTCACATATTTTGAAGAGAATTTCCTCTGTTGAAGATTGGAATGTGTTGGAGTTATTGGCTGTAATTACTATACTTGTGTCATCTGCAAATAATATGGGATGACCTACATCTTTTATAAGGGGGGCAAGATCATTTATAAACACTAGAAAAAGTAGGGGACCTAATATTGATCCTTGAGGAATTCCATTATTAATAGTTCCCCATGTCGATGTAGATTTCACAGTTGTATTGATTTCAACTTTCTGTTTCCTATCTATGAGATATGAGTGAAACCATTGGTGAAACCATTATTTTGGAACAGATGCATTACAGGAAATTAAAAATATGCAAAGCCACAAAAAAAGGTCAAAGGAAGTAGCGTTTCAATCAATTAAATGATCGATATATATTGCTGTAATTATGTTGCCAACCAATCAATATTATTGTAAATTAGTTTGATCATAATCATGGCGGCAATTTCGAATGCTACAGTTAAATATAAAAAAGAAGTGGATCAAATTCTCTCTCTTGATTTAAAATGTAGGCCTCGAAATGGAAATTATGGAATTATAAATAAGTTGCACACTTTTTAGTTGCTTCATCCATGAATAAAGACATGTAGGCTATGTTTATAGTTTTTATGCGAATGTGGTTTACTTAGGAGTGAACTGTTTTGCGAAACATGTAATCCTGGGATGAGACTGAAGAAATTTAAAAGTAAACGAGATGAACTCCTGTGGAGATGTCATTGGAAATTACAAGATATTGAACGATAGACACAGGAACGCCGTATCGTAGCACCTTGTGTAATCACTCGGATAACGGAGAAAATGAAACGGAAAATCTCAAGTGAGGTCTATGGTAAAATGCTAATTTTACACAAATTTTGTTTTTAATTCTTTGGTCCTGGGAAAATACTAGTAAAAATGTATTTTTCTGAAAGACTAGTATTTTCCCTGGACCAAAAATGCAGTATAAATGGTGTAGAATTAGTATTTTATAATTTATTATTATAAAGATGACTAATATGAACTTAATTTTATTGTTTTGTTAATACCAATGTTGTGTTGTTTGAAAGTTTAATGTTAGTGTCTTTTGAGTTTAGTTTTTGGTTTGTTTCTTTAACTTTATTTTGAATAAAATTTAATATATTGTATAACAAAGGTGACTAATATCAGCTTAATTTCTTTGTTGTTTGTTTTATTAAATTATACATGTTTATAGTACTATGTATTTAGTTTTGTTAAGATGGCATACTTGATATAATAATCGAAAATATACAATATATAATCGATACTATGGAATACTCGGGGTGGGTCCTATAATGCATCTGTTCCATTATTTTTTCTCTTTCTTCCATTGGTTTACTTAATATTCGTAGAAAAATTACCCATGTAATATAAATACTATTCAAATTTTGTTCTTGTCAATAGTATACTTTGTTTTCTAGGTAATCCCTGTTCAGGAAAAGTACGTAATAATAATAATAATAATAATAATAATAATAATAATAAATACAAATTTGTAATACTTTTTTATTTTGAAACCGGGAGAATGTATTAGACTTTTGCCAAACTTAATCTACTATAATGAGAAATTACTGTGTGTGTCCACTTTCAATAACTAATAATTTTGGATTGCTAATGTCGAAGTGATAGGGAAATTTTAAACTGTGAATTATGTAAGTTACTTTGTTTACGTGTGTCTTTTGTTACAAACATAAGACATTAGATTATTGCGATTTCTGAAACAATTTAAACGTATTTAACTATAGTGTAGGTTTTGACAAATTATGAGGTTCAGTACAAACATTTTTATCCTTCGCTTTTTCAACAAGGACCCACAGCTTTTTGTTGTGTAACGTAAAACGCAACTTACAAAGTTACTAGCGACTGTCTGCAATTATTCGTATTTCTGTATCCGCTGTGCATCACACAAATCATTGTTGAATATGTCGCAGTCCTGTTATCAATCGTGTGACAAATTTAAATCGTACAATTCTAAACCATTGAATCAAATCGCAGATAAATGTAGCTGTCCATTACCACCACCAGTGTATTTCTGTGACTGTGAATCACCGTCTGAATCAAGAGTAGACCTAGTAGCTTCTAATAAGCCAGTAGACAGACCTCGACCTACAAGACCAACGTATGTAATATACAATATTTTATTACTGATTGATTAGGCTGATAAAAGTGTTAAATCCGTAACGGTGACATATGCCGTTTTTAGAGTTGCATATCGTATTGTAAAACAGTTTTTCTTCACTTAGGCGTACACAACACAATACTCGCTATTATTCATTGTGTGTTTAACATTTGAAACGTTACGTCAGAGGCAGTCACAAACCACAAAATCATAATCTTACAGGAAAACATTTTAAAATTTTCGAGTGATGCTAAAATCAGAATTGTGTAATTATGTGGTTCTTATATTTTTTTAAGCATTTTACATAAGCAAATATTGTTTTATTATTTTCGCTATTTAATTATTATGAAAGTATATTACAAGCATGTAGGTAATTTTAGAGGCGGCTTATGACTTTGTCTCCAGAAATATTAAATTTATTATCTTTTTAGAGTTTTGTTAGTTTATTTTAATCACATAACATAAGACCGAAGTATTATCGCCGCGGCCTGATGCTTAACATGTCGGCATCATACAATAACGTGCGGTATGCTTTTAAAACATAATTTTTCCGATCGATGGTTGCTCTGTAGGTTTCACTCTAAGCGTCACGTTGTCACGTCTACTTCATCGATAAGAATAAGCACTAGTTTGTTATATTGTTAAATGGCTATTATTATTATTATTATTATTATTATTATTATTATTATTATTATTATTTTTAGTTATTAGTTATTTTACGACGCTTTATCAACATCTTATGTTATTTAGCGTCTGAATGAGATGAAGGTGATAATACCGGTGAAATGAGTCCGGGGTCCAGCACCGGAAGTTACCCAGCATTTACTCATATTAGGTTGAGGGAAAACCCCGGAAAAAACCTCAACCAGGTAACTTGCCCCGACCGGTAATCGAACCCGGGTCACCTGGTTTCGCTGCCAGACGCGCTAGCCGTTACTCCACAGGTGTGGACTATTATTATTATTATTATTATTATTATTATTATTTCATATACGAGTACGTTGACATTTTTAACTCTTAATAATAACTCTTTAATAATAATAATTTTTAATCACATACCTTAATGTTCGTCCTCAGCACAAGACTTTGCGACCTAGGTTTTAGTCCACGTGGATTAGACAAGTAGGTGTCATTTAATAATGGAAGCAGCTTATTGGTTGCAATATTTAAATTGAGGAGGGTAATTGGAGCGGCGACACAAGAAATTGAAAACAACAATACAATTAAATTCCAAAGACCTACCGAATGTTATGCACGAGGCCTCTCATAGACCTGCCGAATGTTAACCATGAGAGCGCGGCGATAATACAAACGTATTGCTAAATGCTTTATCAGTCTTTTTTAATCAACATCAATTTCCAAATCATTCTTGTTGTCACCATGTTGAAAGAAGTGCTGATTTGCTATTGGAATTTATCCATAAGTGACAGTACATCCTGTAGTTTCTTTTATATACTGTATTTCAAGGGCTTCTTCTATTTTCCACGCAAATTCAATGGTATTTAAGGAGTTATATAATGTCTTTTCTACGGATGGGTACTTCAGTATTAACATTATTTTCTTGCATGTACAAACTTAATGAGCGAGCTGAAAATTATTATGATTATTCTCTTCAAACTTGAAGCTGACGGCATCCGAAAAAGAACAGGTTTATTATTGTATACAGTCCTTTTCATTATGTCAAATTGCAAACTTTCCACATCCTTCAAATCTTCTCTTTGCATCATAGTGACAATGAAATTACTTTGACAGACGACTTGATTAACATCAGCTCACTCATTCGGACCATAAATTTCTCTGCTTGTTCATACATATTCTATTCACGGCCGCAGGGTAATCTGGTATTACCCACTTGGGGGCAACAATGGGTAACAGATTTAAATCTTCTGCAGTCTTCTAGTGCCGTATTCATAGACATTTTTAGCGCAGGTTTTCAGTGGATTATCAGCGTTTTTCGTATTCATAAACCATTGTTAGCGATAGGATATGATTTGAATTCTGTACTAGTAACCAGTGGATAGCCGGGGCTAGCTTAGTACGCTCGTAGCGCGTGCTGCGAAATGTCTATGAATACCACCCCTAGTGCTCTCTCTAGAGCTACAATCGTCCATTTTTTGTATCCCTTAAATTACAGTTATCAGTTATTATATGAGATGTTCAGCTTAGAGATCAGCTATCTTCAAATATTTTATTAAACAACATCCCCTGCTCCTCTTCTAGCCTGGATCTCACTCTCGAGAAACACATTTCTACGTGGACCTCTGGAACAGTCATGTATCCCAAAGTTGTATGTTCAAACATTTCTGCAATAAAAAGCTGCACTCATAATTAACTTTGGGGCAGGTAATGTTTGTGTCAGGTCCATTGCAATGACAAGAATTTTATCCTTTTTTTAACAAGTTCAAAAAGAGATTTTATTATGGTTTGACCTCGTTTATCCTGTGCACGATGAAGATTTCTGACTGTTTCTATTGTTCTTATTTCTGTCACGTGTCTTTGTGTTTTTCTAGCATCATTCAACTGTTTCTGAAAATTATCACATTTGCCATATGTATCATGTGAGGTATTTTGAAGCCAATATTAAATATTGCGTAGAAAATTTCTCGAAACTTCTTTCTTTCATTATTTTGCAGTATTAGAAAAATCAATTCAGTAATAATACATTTTGGTGCCCTGTGAAAAAAAAAATTGCATCAGATAGTGTCACGAGACATATGCACTATTGCGAACCAAAATATTTTATAAATGAAATTTATTTGAGAATTGTTTTTTTTTCTATTTATAGGTAATATCATATTTATTTATTTATTTATTTAATTTGACAGGATTAAGGCCATAAGGCCTTCTCTTCCATCCTATCAGACAGCACATATAAATATAAGAAACGATGTACAAACACTGATGAAAATAATAGAAATCAAATCAAAGTCCTATAGAGGGTCAACAGAACACTATAGAGCTCTCATCGAGCTAATACAGGGAAAAGAAAGAAAGAAAAACAGATATAGCAATGTATGGTCTTATAGCCACTCTAACATGAAAAGAAATAATGAATTTTTATTTAGTTCTGTTATTTCATATTTCTCAATACGTAACACTACCTATATCAAAATTAATAAGGGAAACACAATGTTAGACAAGGTTATGCTTGAAATTTAGTCATATTTTTATCCCCTTACCTACTTGTTCATTTTCTGAGTCTGATTGAGTTTCAAATTCAGTGAAAATCATAGAACTTACTGCATAACTTTTTGTAATTGGTTGAGACAAAACCAGAATAAGAATTTTGAGAAAAAGAGACTTCAGCAAGTAACATGAACCATTGCATTCAATTCCAGATATGAAACTTGGTGTTGTGTGCGTCAAGATCCGAGGCAATCCTGGGCGAGGGTTCAGCGTAAACATTTCTCTGAGGCCTCAACAACAAAAAAATACATCTTGGGGACAGACTCGGACAAACTGCCTCGTAAAACTGCTATCCAGGCTCCTCCTTCCGGAGAAAAAAAGCATTTTCCATGTATTATGAATAGATCTCATCTTTGGTGTCATTTCTGATATAAAATTAACGTTTCAAAATAAAGAAGTAGTCGAATTACAAACTAGTGTTTACGAAGTTAGTGAGCTATTGAGAAGAAAGAGACTGCAAAGTAAACATGGACTTCTACTGAATGCTAAGTCTCTTTCTACAAAATGCTCTGAGTGGCTCATAGATGTCGCTAGTGCCGAGAATAAGACCACTTAGTTCGTCGGAGACTATCCAGAGTACTCCACAGGGGGGGGGGGACCCACATTACACTAGCAATCAGCGTATTCCGAATCTCACCGGACCGGTGGACAACAATGACGTCACGCTGCAGCGGAATAGGAACAAAACTGCTGGAAGGATCGATGGCTGTCATGGCGACTGTATAAGTTGTTATCTGTGCTACGCTAGCAAAATTTTGCGAAATTTCCGTACTGCCATCTCGTTCAAAGAAAAGAGAGCATAAACAACTTATTTCTTGAACCGGTAGTAATAACTGGTCCGTTGACATGTTCGCTCATAAGCCATTAACATATTGTTTTTACATTGTGCTCATTACAAACAATACAGCAGAACTAAAGCAGAACACACCGCCATGACACAACAGCGCACGATGTTATTCGTCTGCTAATTCCCGCCCTATACAAGAACCAATCAGATTCACTGATGGCGGCTGATGGAGACTGCCACCACATCTGCAAGCTGATGGCACCGGTGCGACACCGGTGGAGCATCAATGACGTCATCGGTGGAATTCGGAACACCGTGATGCCATCGGATTGCTCACCGGTGAGATTCGAATACGCTCAATGAAAATTGGTGGTGGAGAATTGTTGGGATGTCAAAAAATAACCGGATTATCTGGAGAAATCCCCTGTGTTACCTGACCACGAGCTTGCCCAAGGCAAATTATAAATTCAGGATAAGGCTTGAAGGCTTAATCCCTAGCTTATAAGCCCAGCGCTCTAGTAGTGATACACCGAGTCGTACTGTTGACATTAATATAGTAGACTCTTGCTAATCCGGCATCCCCTGCACAAAGGGATGACAAATTAGTGAGAGTGCCGGATTACTCAGAGAGTGCATAAGAAAATGTTGTTTCATACTTCAATAAATTTCCTGTCATAGGATACAACAACCACTGCACTTCCACTTCTAAACTGAAATTAGAACGTTTCACATTTGGCCGGTGCTGCGTGCCTCACAACCCGTGACGTCACAAGGAGGCTATTCCATATGAAGAGTCCGCGGGAAAAGCGATGAATGTCACATCTCTGTTAAGGATTAGATAATGATCTAATTGAGTCTATAACTGCAAGATGTAGTGCTGTTTCTATAGAAAATAAAGGAAAGGATTACTGTATTCGTGGTGATAATTCTCCTTTTTACCATTTTTCATAAAAACAACATTAAATTTCGCAGTGATCCATTGAATTAGATAATGACATCAACCTTAAGAAAACTGTGATATTCATAGTTTTCCCGCGAACTCTTCATATGAAATCGGACAACGAAATACCATGACGTGTCAGAATTGTCTGAAAATTCGTACAGAGGTTTAGTATGTGGGAACTGGTAAATGTGCAAATTTTTACTTTCTTTAGCTCAGTAGTTTTTCAAATAAAATGTCTTAAATTTAGCGTATTTTGTATTTTATTTTTACTTCGAACGCGTACTACTACGTATGGCTTCGAAATAAAAACTTAAGCTATAGCTAATTTTGTAGTGCACATTTAAGTGCATTAATAAGGTATAACACATATATTTTATTGTTTGTAGAAATTATGGATATATTGTTTTTTGTGATTTATAACTTGTTACCACAAAAAATGTAGGGATATAAATACTGTAATATTAGTTATTGAGACAAAAACCATACAATTTTTTTAAAAAACTATTTTACATGAAAAGCTTTAGAATAAATATTTAAAATCTCGCTATAAAAATACGCGCTCTCTACCTGCAGCGTCATGCGGAGATGTGAGAGCAGCCAGAATATTCTTATCAGCTGGCCTTGAATGATCTTGAAACAGCTGGTCTGTTACAGAATAACTCTTCTCGGGTTCTCAGCCAGGTGAGTTGGAGATTAGCTTCCAAGCTTTCGTCCCTGAAGAAGATGGCAGAGCTAGCCGTCGAAAGCTTGGAAGCTAATCTCCAACTCACCTGGCTGAGAACCCGAGAAGAGTTATTCTATATCAAACGCCGGGAAAGCCTCAAGTCATACAGCTGGTCTGTTCTTACAAAACAAGGAATGAGACGAATACGTGACCCACCAGCCAATCTTCTTTGTGTATTATTACAAAGTGACAGTGGTTATTCAATTCCTATGTTTGAGAGTTTTCCTTTATTGTGTTGCAGCAAATTAAAAAAACTGCTATATTAAGGTACGATAGTGATTACTGATTACGTATTGTCTTAAAAGCAAGAATTATACCAATCGTAATCATCAGTAAACAGTAACAGGTTAATGTAGTGATTATGTAATTATTTTAGTATTCAGAGAAATGCATCTTTCATTTCGAGTTGATTTCGAATGCGCGAACTAATCTCATGACGGAACTTACCGAGCTGCTAGTGTTGGCCAACTAAGCGCACGCTCAGCTTGCTGTGGGATGGAGCCACGCGGCGAAGAAGTCCACGATGAGAATTCTTTTCTTTATTTTATTTTCCACTGTTACCCAAAGAAAATTTTGGATCTGTAAACTGTGTTTTATTCTATATTAAGTCATCCACATTATCGTATTTTTACTTTTTAGCCATTTCGTCAAGAAAAAAAGTAATAAAAATCAATCTACCTAGTCAAGTGAATAAGAATTTTTAAAAAATCCCCCCAAAGTAATTATATTACTCTCTTAGTCTGCTTTAAAAAGAGATGCCGTTGAAAATCCTGTCACTAAATGTCTCTGAGAAATGTTCTTCCAAAGCTAAGAATTTTACGAAAGTACGATAAATTTGACGCTCTATAAAATGAGAATTAAAACTAGTTGTGGATATTTTAACCCACCATTAGACTTGTCCTGTGAAGGCCTTTTAATGACAGAAGCACCTTTCTTTTTTTTTTTTAAACGCGAGGTCAAATTTTCTTAAATATTGTTAGATTTTATATGGAATAGCCCAAGGACGAGTAATCCTACCTCTTCTATGCTACTGCAGTTACTAATTAATATCAATTGTTGTGACATTTAATTAAAGCTCAGATTATTAATACTTCCTCATAATTTTGTTTACTTTAAAGTTAAAGGCTTTCCACCAAAATTTCTGAGCTGTTTGGAGAAGTACACGGTCTTATTAATAAAATGTATTACACAGACGTTTAACTGTCATATTCAGTGAATAAAGAGGTCATTCATAAGTCATGTGCAAATTCCTCACTAATAATTCACTACATATCATGTCGTGTATAACAATGCAAGTGTTATACAGTTACGTCATTATTTAATTACGGAATGTAGCAGAATAACCGAGATTCTTTATTGCGTCCGATAGTATGCGCTAATGTGCGGCGTTAAGTATCGATAGTACAACTGGACCTGATCGATATCACGGTATATTTTGATCAAAAAGTATAGCTACAGCAATATTATCATAATTATTCTGTGCTATTTATTTTGTTATTTTGTGACTACAATGCAGCCATCATAATAAAATGATAATCGATATGAACAGCTGTTTTAGAGAGGCGGCCATTTCTTTTCCTTTGTATACAAAGTTTAAATAGGGGGTTTCGTGCGTATAAGTACAGAGAAACAATTCTCGTGTATAATTGCACATTGCTTATACATACAACGCTTTTGCATGGTTTATTACTAACGTTTTCTGTCCAAACTCTGCATAAGTCTCGTATAAAAACTATACACGGTTTATTAGTAAGACTGAGTGTATAAGAGTGTAGGTAAGTAATACAGTATAACACATGACACCGGGGAAAATTCCTGAGAAAGCCGTTACAGTAGAAGTGGTAGGAAGTACACTAGAAGGAGGCCGGATAATTGAAAGTTCGGATTACTGAGGTTTCGGATTAGCAAAAGTCTAGTGTAATAATTTTCTATTTTCAGTTTCATAATAATTAATATGTCCTCTATCGCGACATGGTTTTCACTTACACGACAATAATTTCCTATTTCATGGAAAGCATACTAGGGATTTGAAGTACCATATGGAACCTTAATAAAGAAGTGTATGTAATATTTGTGGAACTAGAAAAGGCTTTTGACAGAGTGGATTGGAATAAACTGATGGGGGTCCTAAAGAAAATTGGCGTGGATTGGAAAGAGAGAAGACTATTCAGTAATCTTTATATGAAACAACGAGTCAAAGTCAGGATAGGAGAAGAAATGTCAGAAGGAAGTGAAATTGGGAGATGAGTACGTCAAGGATGTCCTTTATCACTTACCCTGTTCAACATCTACTTTGAGGATTTAGTAAAGCACTGTTTTCAGAACCTGGGAGGAGTGATAGTAGGAGGAAGAAGAATAAAGTGCATAAGATTTGCTGATGATATGGCGTTGTTAGCAGAAAAGGAAATGATACTAAAGGATATGCTACTGGAACTAAATGACAGTTGTGAGCAGTATGGAATGAAGGTAAAGGTAAATAAGAGCATGGTCATAGAAAGAAAAATAGAGAAGATAAACTTGCGAATTCTAAATGAAGCAGTAGAGCAAGTAGACAGCATCAAATACTTGGGGTGTACTATAAGCAGTAACATTAGCTGCTGCCAGGAACTCAAAAGGAGGATAGCAATGGCCAAGAAAGCTTTTAATAGAAAAAGGACCCTTTTTTGCGGACCTCTGGAAAAAGAACTAAGGAAGAGACTAGTGAAGTGCTTTGTATGGAGTGTGCCATTATATGGTGCAGAAACATGGACATTACGACGAAGTGTCGAGAAGCGAATAGAAGCATTCGAAATGTGGATATGGAGAAGATTGGAACGTGTGAAGTGGACAGACTGAATAAGAAATATAGATGTGTTGGAAAGAGTGGGTGAAGAAAGAATGATGCTGAAACTGATCAGGAAGAGGAAAAGGAATTGGTTGTGTCACTGGCAGAGAAGAAACTGCTTACTGAAGATGCACTGGAATGGTGAACGGGAAGAGAGTTCGGTGTAGAAGAAGATATCAGATCATAGACGGCATTAAGATGTATGGATCATATGAGGAACCGAAAAAGAAGACAGAAAATAGGAAAGATTGGAGTGAAAAACCTGCCCTTGGGCAGAACACTAAATCGTCGGTTTCTTGGTAAAAGTGACTAAGTCACATTGAAGGCTTCCAAGCATTATGAAAAAGTTGACATAATTTTATATTAAAAACTAATAATATAGCACATTTACCTTCAAAATAACTACTTACTAACATCTAAAGAAGCACAGTTATCTTTGCATGGATCATCAAACCTTTAAATGCCTTTTCCCAACAATTTTGCATTTCGGTCTTGGTCACTTTTACCAAGAAACCGATGAAATGAATGAATAGAGCCTTGTAGCAATTCATTATTCTCGGGTGGATTTGAAATTGCTAACTACAAATAGAATGCCAAGTATTGCAGCTTCTAGGTCACCGAGGACACGTCTTCCTTTTATTAGCAACGTAATTTGCGTTTATTGTGGATTTATTGTCCATGCTGCTACCGTAATATGACTTCGATTCTGATGATAAACGGCAAACGCAATGATTACTCATCCACCTGAAACTCTCGCGGATTTCGTTCGAGAACACTGCTGTAAGTAACACAAAATTCGGCAGCGTTTATAGTCCTCCTACGGCGTAATTTTTGCAGACGAGATAAAGAATTCCCACACTCTCCATAAAGAAAGCCACTGACCTGGTCTGAAATGTCTGAACATACAGTGAGCCCGTCGTCTCTATACCTCGTTACAACGCCCAAGGGAAAGCATCTCGGATCTCATACGCTGCTCTATGTCTATGGAAGGTCGTCTCATCCTGCAATACGCGGCGAATCTAAATGGTTAGAGGAGTACGTACCTTATTTCGACCACGTTCCTGAAGTAACAGCGACTTCATATGGCGGTTGCAACTGCAGAACGTGCGCACAAAGTGTGAACATAAAATGCACTCTGTCCCTGACACCCGTTTTATTGAGGAACTCTTGGTAGTTATTATCTGGAATTTAAATCCAGTGTTTTGGAACCCTTCAGAATCTTGAATTGAATTTCAGGTAAGGGGCACTGCGATCAAGCACTGCAACCTTACTTGATCTTACGCGCTAACCCTAAAGCTAAGCACATTCCCAAATCACACCGGCTGCCTACACTATGATATATATTTATTCATCTATCACATATCTGTAAGACAGACCTGTTACATTTATATATTACCACAGATCTGCCTTACTTCACAATTTTAATCACCTATGCCAAATCTCACAAATAAAATAATAAACAAAAACAAAACAAAAAAACACACACATACACACTACAAGATCAATTTAATACACCACTACTTTTAACTTTCTCTTTCCATTTCATCATCATTATCATTAAAAATTTGCCCAATTTATTTAACTCTGTTATATTAGTAATATTAGCTACATATTTTCCTATACTTACAAATGACTTTTAAGGAACCCTCAGGTTCATTGCCGCCTTTACATAAGCCCGCCATCGGTCCCTATCCTGTGCAAGATTAATCCAGTCTCTATTATCATAGGCTATCTCACTTCCCTCAAATCCATTTTAATATTATCCTCCCATCTACGTCTCGGCCTCCCCAAAAGTCTTTTCCTTCCAGTCTCCAAACTAACACCCTATATGCATTTCTAGGTTCGCTCATAGGCTACGTGCTACATGCCCTGCCCATCTCAAACGTCTGGATTTTAAATTCCTAATTATGTTAGGTGAAGAATACAATGCGTGCAGTTCTGTGTTGTGTAACTTTCTCCATTCTCCTGTAACTTCATCCCTCTTAGCACCAAATATTTTCCTAAGCACCTCATTCTCAAACACCCTTAACCTATGTTCCGCTCTCAAAGTGAGAGTCCAAGTTTCACAACCATACAGAACAACCGGTAATATAACTGTTTTATAAATTCTAACTTTCAGATTTTTTGACAGCAGACTAGATGACAAAAGCTTCTCAACCGAATAATAACAGGCATTTCCCATTTTTATTCTGCGTTTAACTTCCTCCTGAGTGTAATTTATATTTGTTACTGTTTCTCCAAGATATTTGAGTTTTTCCACCTCTTCGAAAGATAAATCTCCAATTTTTATGTTTCCATTTCGTACAATATTCTGGTCACGAGACATATACTTTGTCTTCTCGGGATTTACTTTCAAACTTATCTCTTTACTTGCTTCAAGTAAAATTTCCGTGTTTTCCCTAATCGTTTGTGGATTTTCTCCTAACATATTCACGTCATCTGCATAGACAAGAAGCAGATGTAACCCGTTCAATTCCAAACCCTCTCTGTTATTCTGAACTTTCCTAATGGCATATTCTAGAGCAAAGTTAAAAAGTAAAGGTGATAGTGCATCTCCTTGCTTTAGCCCGTAGTGACTTGGAAAAACATCAGAAAGACACTGGCCTATACGGAATCTGCTGTACGTATCACTGAGACACATTTTAATTAATCGAACTAGATTCTTGGGAATACCAAATTCAATAAGAACTAGTGGCTTGTGCAACAAATGCTGCAAACTAAGTTCATTAGACGTTCAAATAAACATTTTTCAGATTTATTTTCAATGAAGAATACCAGACATTCGGAAAGTTATTTGCTTCCATGACAATGAAAGATACTCTCTCTCGAGCCAATACTGAAGAGAACCACGCATATAAATATCTACACTACACCGCCATTAAATATATGAAAAAGACCCAACACCACTTGATTAATAATTATAAAAAGATTTGATTTTTAATAATATTATTATCTTACGTAAGTTTTATACCTTTCAGTAACATATACTATATAGCCGCCACTCAGTAAAATATAGAAATCAAAATCTAATTTAAGTTGTTCTCTACATCTACTTATATAACCCCAAAACGTTTCACTTTCATATCATCAATATAGCATTAATATGTGTATTTAATTAAAAATAGTCACATCATGGCATTAACTACAATAATATTTCATTTCTAATGGTAATAATGTCATCAAACCACCTCAAGTTTTGTAGTTTTTAATATCCAATACACAGCTGTACCCAGAAAATTACACACCACAGAATCGAACCTGTAAATTATTTTTAGTAAGTTAAGTTGTTAAAACCAATTTAATTTGAGCTCCAAATATGTCAGCATTCTTGCAGGTCATGGCCTTCGTGTAATATTGTTTACTGTAGTATGTGTTTTGCTTTAATCTGAAATGCAACACGGCCAACTTGATGCTCGCTTCGCTTCTCCTTTACAAAAAAGCAAAGGGTATATCAAGTCGGCCGTGAATGCTATTAGCTAGTTCTCAAAAATGACGACAGATGGATTTTGGAAAATAGGAAAATTATGTTTAAAAATTGATATTTCACTGAAGACTACTAATTTTCCGAACAATTTTGAGTTCCAAGCTTCAAAATGAGGGGTCCTTTATTAAAATTCGTCCAGCCGTTTTCTCGTAATTTCCATTACCAGTTAAAATTATATATATAGATATTATATAAAACTTCTCTCTTAACCGAATCATATGCCGTTTTGAAATCTATGAATAACTGATGTACTGTACCCTTATTCTCCCATTTTTTCTCCAATATCTGTCGAATACAAAAAAAATCTGATCAATAGTCGATCTATTACCGCCTAAAACCGCACTGATGATCCCCAATAATTTCATCTACGTACGGAGTTAATCTTCTCAAAAGAATATTGGACAACATTTTGTACGACGTCAACAAAATTGATATTCCTCGAAAGTTACCACAGTTAGTCTTGTCACCCTTCTTAAAATGGGTACAATTATAGACTCCTTCCATTGTTCTTGTACATGTTTTCTTATATCCTACATAACTATTCATATTCAAAAATTTATTATTTTTCCACTTTTTCCTTTTCTTGTCTGTTACTTGACATTCTAATAATATATGGAACGCGTCTTCTCCCATGCCGCAAAGGGGGCAGATATCCTTATCTATGGTACCCCTCCTGTTTTTAAATTTCCATATTCCTAGTCTCCACCAAGCTAAGCCCATCCTCACTTTCTTATTATTTATTCTTACATATTCTTCTTGTTCCCATAACGTTTTAATGTCTTTAGAGTTACTTAATTCGTTGAGACTTTTATATAATTTTTATATAATTTCTGTCTCGTAGTTTCATTACACCTCTCTTTTACGATTTTACAAATTACATTTAAATTCATTAGTCCAATGGCTGACTACACTAAAGTTCCCTCTGTTGCTGCCTATCCAGGTTCCTATTAAGCAAATCCACATATCCCTAGGCCAGCCCCTCCATGCGTCGCCAGCCGGCGTTCAATGAAATCTTTGGAATGATGACGAAATGAAGAGATTTTGACGGATGATGTAGTTGCCTAATATAGGTAAGGGAAACCCCCAAGAAAAACTTCAACTGCGACCTTGTCCACCACAAGTGTAATTATTAGGCAACGAAGTTGAGACACCAAAACATTGTCTAGAGAATAATATCGCTTGCTTGACATAGATGAAAGGTGTCACCAGCGAATAGGGATTAAGTAGAATGGACTCTGAGCAAATTCCCCTGTTTTGTTTCTCTGTACGCCGGCGTTTAGTTCCACTTTCAAACTCTAGAGGTTAGTGTAGGCCTAATCGAGCATACGCTAAGATAATAATTGACTATTAGAGCTGAGACACAGAATCCAAACATCGCCTACCTTATTGCATAATTCAGTAACGCTTTGCTTCAAATAAATTCAAGTTAACAGCTTTTCCTTATTTCTCTGTGATAAACTAACTGTAATAATAATTTTTATATTTTATATGTAATAAATTATATTAAAATACAATACATTATAAAATTATGTATCTAATTCGTTTAATATTTGTATACAATATTTAGCCGTATGGTTTTACTTCTCATAGGAGTTTTGTTTTTCCATTTTCAGCGCTATCAAGTCATTATATATTTTAATTGTTGTTGGGGTCAACGTCGCAACTCTCATTATAGAGTCTAGACATTACAGATAATGACGAATTTATTATTTCATTGATCCAATTTATTTTATTTGAGTACATAAAGTACCTAGATGTGTTAATTGTACGTCTGTTATATTCCGCTGTGTCTACTGCTGGTGTGAGTTCAGCGCCAACTCTAGTGAAAAAGTAGAATCTCACGCTCAAGCTGGTTTGAAGGTCATTGAAATCAGTCCTGTTACATCAAAGGTACCGACGCGAAGTGTCCGTACTTGTAATTCCCTATACGCTGGTGTCACCTTATTAACAGAAAGAGTGATCGGATTTCTCGAATGTTAAGAGCATAAACGTTTGACATTTAAATAGTAAAATATAGCTCTATTTTAATGCGTAATGAAGTTATTCCTTTGGTATTAATTTCTGTACATTTTGTTCATTGCAATCAGAGAAAATGAGGTTCAGAGCTCTCACTTATATATTTTATTTTCTGTGTACTTAAAGTGGCACCGTACTTAGTTATAATAATTAAGTTTAATTGTATAATTTCATTCAAAGCTTGACGCTTTTCCTCCTAGGACTTTCTTTAGTCAGATTCCATTTAACAAGTTTAATCTGTTTGTATTCTCCAGTGAGAACTTCTTGCTTTGGAGGTTCTATCAGCGTCACGATCTAAATTAGTTTTTGTTTGAAATATGAAGCAGCACTCCTTCGGAATTCATTATGGCACGGAGAGCAAGTCGATGGAACAACTTGCTCACAATTCCTCCTACGGTAGAATTAAATGCGATATTAGTCTACTGTAATTATGACATTTGAGGAAGTTTGCTTCTTCTTCGAAATGCTTTAATGAAGATTATTCCCTGCATCACCTTAATATGATAAGAATAATCTTGCCCTTAAGACGACAATGTACACATGCACGTGCACTGTGCAGTTGTACCTCTCTTTATAATAAAAACCCGCGAGTACTATGGGAGATTATTCGAAATCAACCGGTTATTTTAAAATTAATTTAACACGAAGAAAGTTAACCGATCAGGAAGAACCGCTTAACCGGTTTACCGTTATTATATTTTTTTACTAACACAGAGGGTTTGGAGTTGAACGGGTTACATCAGCTTCTTGTCTATGCGGATGACGTGAATATGTTAGGAGAAAATCCACAAATGATTAGGGAAAACGCGGAAATTCTACTTGAAGCAAGTAAAGAGATAGGGTTGGAAGTAAATCCCGAGAAGACTAAGTATATGATTATGTCTCGTGACCAGAATATTGTACGAAATGGAACTATAAAAGTTGGAAATTTATACTTCGAAGAGGTGGAAAAATTCAAATACCTGGGAGCAACAGCAACAAATATAAATGATACTCGGGAGGAAATTAAACGCAGAATAAATATGGGAAATGCCTGTTATTATTCGGTTGAAAAGCTTTTGTCATCTAGTCTGCTGTCAAAAAATCTGAAAGTTAGAATTTATAAAACAATTATATTACTGTTGTTCTGTATGGTTGTGAAACTTGGAGTCTCACTTTGACAGAGGATCAGTGATTGAGGGTTTTTGAGAATAAGGTGCTTAGGAAAATATTTGGGACTAAAAGGGATGAAGTTACAGGAGAATGGAGAAAGTTACACAACGCAGAACTGCACGCATTGTATCCTTCACCTGACATAATTAGGAACATTAATTCCAGACGTTTGAGATAGGCAGGGCATGTAGCATGTATGGGCGAATCCAGAAATGCATCTAGAGTGTTAGTTGGGAGGCCAGAGGGTAAAAGATCTTTTGGGGAGGCCGAATCGTAGATAGGAAGATAATATTAAAATGGATTTGAGGGAGGTGGGATATGATGATAGAGACTGGATTAATCTTGCTCAGGATAGGGACCAATGGCGGGCTTATGTGAGGGCGGCAATGAACCTCCGGGTTCCTTAAAAGCCAGTAAGTAAGTAAGTATTATATTTTTTACATTTTAAAGTCAACAAATTAGTCAGGAAAACAAAATGAGAGGTTATTTGCAATATGAATAAAAGAACAATTTCCACTCAACTGTAAACCAACAAGAAGACAGTTAAAAGACCGTCATAAGATGCAGAAGATCGTTAATGACGTCCACATATAACGCTAAAGGGAAATACCATACAAATCGCTAAATTACATTTTATCCCTGATCGCTTATAACAAATTGATTAGCCTAGTGGACTTCGAAGACAACTTTTATCAGTTTCACTATGCTGCCATCTAGCGACTGCAAAAGAAGTCACGTTGTAATCCTTGTGGAATAGCAAGGAGGAATAGCTTGCAACTGTACTTCTATTTAGCGGTCGTTACCAAAAAATACATATTCGGTAGTGGAGGCTCTGGTGATTTTTCTCTTTTTAAGTTGCTATTTCGTAACATGAGAATTGTCATTCTGGTGTGTGTGTGTGTGTGCGTGCGTGCGTGCGTGCGCGCGCGCGCGCGCGCTATTTTATATTATTTGACTTCTGTAAAGTTGAAATGAATTTCAGCCTTCATAATCACTAGTTCGTCCAGTAATGGAATATGGTGCTGCATGTTGGGATCCTTACAGATTAGAACATATTAAGACACTGGAAAAGATTCAAAAACGGGCTCTCAAGTGTTGTAATAATTCACCATTAAAATGGGACACACTCACGGACCGGAGAACGCGAATTCGATTATGCGCACTGTTCAAAACATACAGAGATGAGCCTGCCTGGAGAGAAATAAAAAATAGGTTGCAACCGCCAAATTACTCTTCAAGGAACGATCACTCATTTAAATTGAGGGAAAGAAGACAGAGGACGGACACTGGAAAGTTTTCTTTTCTCAATCGTACTATCAGGGACTGGAATGCTTTACCTACAGACTTACTAAAGGCTTTACCAATAACCAAAAATGTATTTAAAAATAGGCTTAAGGACTTTACTAATAGACGGTAGTATAATATACACACTATTTAAAGGGTGTCATTGATATCTTGTTATTTGAAGTGTTCTATCAGTGAGGAAGTGTGTTGTGTCAGTGAAGTGGCTGTGCAAAGTATTTTAACAGTGAAATTATTAGAAGTGTTAGTGAAATCAGGTAGAATCAGTGCAGTGAGTGAGTTGACAGCGAAATAAGTGTAGTGCCGAAAGGTACTTGTGCAGGTATGAACTTGTCACACTCGTGGGTCTTAGTTCGAACTTAGGGTTAAGATACAAATTAGATTTAATTTAAATGCTTAATTTAATTTAGGATGCTCCTTATTTTATTACTATTATTATTATTATTATTATTATTATTATTATTAGTAGTAGTAGTAGTAGTAGTGGTAGTGGTAGTAGTAGTAGTAGTAGTAGTAGTAGTAGTAGTAGTAGTAGTAGTATTTTTTATTAGTTGTGTTTATTATTAATTGTCATTACTGAGTGTAATTAGTTACCACTGCCACCGGGTATATACCCATTTGCAGTGTGAATACATACATACATACATACATACATACATACATACATACATACATACATACATACATACATACATACATACATACATACATACATGCATTGTTAACGGAATGTTTAAATTGAACTTACTCAAATACGCGTGCACGATTCAGTGAAATATAATTCCATTTTGAATATTATAAACAAAACATAAGCTAGATAAAAACACTTGTAGATTCCCAGAACACAGAGATTTTCATGATCCTTACTTGACTACATAGTTTTATAAATCTCCAAGAGCATATTTAATTCTGTGAGTGCTCGAGAGATGTTTACTTTGACCTTTTCTAGTACATACGAAATGTGGAACTGGCTACGGTTTAAAGGTTAACTCAGTTTCTGTATCCAGGCACAAA
This sequence comes from Periplaneta americana, assembly GCF_040183065.1. NCBI lineage: Eukaryota > Metazoa > Arthropoda > Insecta > Blattodea > Blattidae > Periplaneta > Periplaneta americana. Next base: position 45,626,708 of record NC_091124.1, read on the forward strand.
GAAAAAAAGATGAATAAGGAACACTGAGGGGCTCTTGAATATGTCTAAGGGAATATATGATTAACAGTTAAAATCTAATATACTTGAATCAGTTGTGAGGGATTCATGAAACAGTATTACGTGGGTCAGTTAGATTTAATCACTAGCAAATATTTACTGAAGTAGACTGTAACTTATAAAAGTTGTAAACTGCATGAGCTAGTAGATTGAAATGTTTGTAAATATTTTAAGGAAAAATAAGAAAAGTTGAATAAGCCATTTTTAAAGATCCAATCGAATAGGATTACTTCAATGAGTCAAGTAGATTAAAGAATAATAAGTAAATTTTCCTTCATGTACCGTGGAATTAATTCATTGAGTAAAGTGGTACTTGTTATTTACAGAGGGTCCAGCGAGTAGTGTTACTTCAATTAATCTAATAGATCCAACAAATTATAAAAATTCCTTTACATGGTATTGCTTCGAGCACTCTAATATATTTAAGAGTTTATACAAATTTCTTAATGTAGATTTTATTATTTTAGTGAGCCAAGTTATCTTCTAGTCATTTGTAAAATTTCCATCCTTGTAGGATTGATTCTGATAATCAACACGTTGTCTTTCGTAAATAATCCTATTACATATGATTACTTTAATAAATCAAGTATCTATGTTTAAAAATTTATAAAGATGTTTCATGTAAGCTTAATTTAATATGTGAAATACTTTCAGTTCTTTAAATATTTTTAAATAGTCGGATTATTCAAATTGTCAAGTATATTTTACTAGGCCTACGAATTTTTAAAGATTAAATAGAGTATGATTACTTCGAACAGTCAGTAACGTTTTACTATTTTTTTTAAGATTCCATCGACTATGATTACTTCGAAGATTTAAGTACAGTACATTTAACCTTTCTAAAGATTCCATAGAGTATGATTAGCCTACTTCTACGAGTCAAGTAGATTTAACAATTCATAAAGATTCCGTAGAGTATGATTACTTCGAAAATTCAAGTAGATTTAATCAAAGATTCCATAGAGTATGATTACTTCTATGAGTCAAGTAGATTTAACAATTTATAAAGATTCCGTTGAGTATGATTACTTCGAAGATTCAAGTAGATTTAACCATTCTTAAAGAACCATGTAGTATGATTATTTCGAAGATTCAAGTAGATTTAACCATTCTTAAAAACTCCATGGAATATGATTACATCGAAAATTTAAGTAGAACAGACTCGGCTAATTTCGTGATATTAAGTTTTTAGTGCAAAAATAAGATTCAAATTTTAAAAATGAGTGTTTTTAATGGAGTACATTGTTAAGTTTCAGGAAGTTACATGTCATTATTTTTACCTCAAACAAATTTATACAATAATTGCAAACAAGCAATACAAATAAAAAAATCTAGCACTCTCGAAGGGTTGGTATAACTTCGTGATAATACAAGGGTATTTTCATGATAGTCCTTAAATTCAAAATATTTAGACATACACAATTAAATTTTATATAGGTCTCAGACTGATTCATACCTACAACCCAAACAATTAAAGTTATTTCTGTACTTCGAAAGATATTGATATGTATCATGAAATCATTTATCACAACTGACTCATTGAATCCAACTTTCACCATGCTTCTCGTCCTCGAAATTTTCTGAGCTAGATCCGCACAAAAATCATTAGGCTTATCATTCGGCTTTTCTTAAAGCAGAGATCTTCTTTGTTTGGCTCCCAAAGATGATGCTGTTTCGTTGTCTACCTATTTTAACTCACTTGAGAGACTGTAAATGTCATTCTAATTGACTATTACTTTGGTCCATTCCTGATCCTCGTCGAACTTGCCAAGAAAAAGTAGAGGTTCCTCTGCGGCAGCTTTCTTTTATTTTAGGCACAGTCAATTGACTCTTTTATATCACTTATAGGCCTATTGTATATTTTATTTTCACATTTAAGCCTGTGTTTACCTGCCATCTGCAACATGTATAATATATCAGAGATGCTATGAATACACAGAGAAATATTTTACGCTTCGTGCATTTGGTATTTTTTCCACCAGAGAGAGCTTTAAGTATGCTTAAATGCTACAGGCTCATGTCAGTAGATTTACTGGCATGTAAAAGAACTCCTGCGGGACAAAATTCCGGCACATCCGGCGACGCTGATATAACCTCTGCAGTTGCGAGCGTCGTTAAATAAAACATAACATAATAACAACATTCACCAGAGACTGCTGCACCATAGAAAACATTTAAAGAGAAAACAAATGGCCTCGTGGATTGAGAAAAACGCTAAGAAACTAACCTATTTACTTAGGGTAAGGTTGCCTATATCGCACCACTTTAGCATTTATAATTTTTATTGAACAATACTTTTTTATTTTCTGCATTCCTTTACAGAGATACGTTCCCAGAACATTTACCTTTGATGTAAAAAAGAATTCTTGAATTTGATTTAATATTTTTTAATTAAAATGACATTTTCGAAACACATGTCAGTGGTGCCATTTAGGCAAATAGTTTCCTAAATAGCACCTGCGGTTTCGTAAATCGCACCTCTTTAACTGCAGGGAACAGGATGAAAGAAAGCTTTTAATATTGAACATATTGAAGAGTATTTGAATGAATAATGTAATAAATGCAAATTACAATTTATTGAAATTAATGAAAGAGAGGAACGCATCTTCAAATGAAATTTAAAAAATAGAGCGTAAATTACGTAACATTTAAACTTTCTGAATACGTTTTTTATTGTTATACATTTGCCATGTGCTTCACCAGGCAGTTCAGACTGTAAACTGCGTCACCTTTTCTCCACGATTATCTCGAAGCCACCTAAGAACTGCTTCATGATATAGCTGTCTGAAATGATTTGAAGATAGAAACATCTAAAGGCTGGGCCTATGAGTATTATGACGAGGAAGCTGAAACAGGAGCATACTATTTTCCCGAGATAATCTAGCTTCTAAATTTTTGGAATGGGTCGTATAGGTGGACATACAGAAGCAGCACTTTTTTCTATGGTAGGTTTGAGTGGGAAATAAAATGTTTGAGCTATTCGACAAATAGTTCACTATTGATGTAACCTGACTCAGAGCACACAAATAACGATCCTGGAGGAGCACCAGCTGATAATGAAGGATGCACTGTTTGACGTTTAAAAATTATCACAGGTGGCACAAAATACCTGGTGCGCTTGTACAACACACACTTGTTGTATTAACGCTCTTTTCATCACTTGATATTGCACCCATCTAATGCATTCCTAGAAAATTTTTGGGGCCTTCTTTTGTACGGTTAGAATTGCTACAGTTGCTCATATCGCAACGGTGCGAATTAGACACCTACAGAATTGAAAAACTACGTCATAAGTTATTATTTCCTTCATTCTAGCCTATAATCACCACATGTTCGAAAATCCTACTAAGTTAAATGTTCTTTAATACCTCTTTAAATGAATAACATCTTAGGATTATGGATTGCTTTGCATACAAATCCGTTATTTAGTTACAAAGTGTTAGCTAAATATACATCCAAATGAGCGATTATATTAGATACACTATCATCACGCTGCTGACACAAAGAAGTGGCAGATATCAAGTGACATGGTGGAAGTTCATATGGTAGAATGTAACAATACCACTAGATGCGACACTACTGTAGTAATTTGTTTTAAACTAGCAATGGTACGATTTAGGAAGCGGTGCGATTTATGCTACTCTATCCTACTTTATTTTATGATTACTTTATAAGTTACGTAGATTTAACCATTTTTAAATACTTCATCTAGTGTAGGCTTCGTTACTTCGAAGATAGAAGTAGATTGAATAATTTTCAAAGATTCCTAAATGAAGTAAATTACTATGATAAAGAAGGCGGAATTTAGAATGTTATTTGGTCCACATAGGCTATCTAGCTAATGACAGGTAAAAGATCATTGGGGAGGTGTGTTAAACAGGTTTACTTAAATTGCCAGCCAAGGAGGCTACTCAAGTTTAGGATTTATGTAGCTGTTGTGTTTTGATTTTGCGCTTTACGGATTTTTCGAAGTTAATTTTATATAGGTCCTTAAACTTTTCTTTACGTACCTGTACTTTTTGACATTTCAAGAGGAATTAATTAACTAATGAATTGAAATAGAGTGTTTACTCGATGCTGTGTAAGAGTACCATTGGAAATACAAAGTACAGTGCACAATAGAAAAATTATAGCCTAAGTATTAAAATATTAATATTCGTATTAGAAGCATCCTTATCGCGTGGATCAACAAGCTCAACAAAATTGTTGAAGAAATGATAACTATCTGTAGTTTTCTTATTATATCAAGATATTTCTTTGAGCTCTGGAAATGATTTCATTTCGTCAATTCACATATCTTAGTAGAACGTAACCTATATATCATATTTTCCAAGATGAATACTAACACGGACATATCTATTCCTAGTAGTAACACAAAAAACGCTCCTCTGAGATTCGCTAGTGTCAACTTTTCGGGTGCATCTCCACCATTAAATTTTGGACCATCATGAAAAACAGTTAAAGATGATCTATGTCCTTTTCTAAAGATAACGTCCCTTTGCCACTGTTCAATGATTCCTGCCTTCTGTAGACGTGTGAGTCCTTCGTTGAACGCGGATGTGTAGGGCGAATTCTTGATCAGGCCCAAAGCGATGTGATATCGGCTCATGCACTCTCTCATGACCCTCAAGTAGCGCCAATCCTCAGGATCCACCTTCTCCGTCTCCAGGAAGTAATTCACCGTACCTTCCAGCTTGTACCCGAACACCGCGTGCTTGCCTGTCTTCAGCAGGACGTTGTGGTTGGGGTCCTTCTGCTGGCGATACCGTTTTATGAACTCGTTATGCCATGGATCCTATAAAAATTGTACAGGATCTATTATACCAAGTGTACCGCTTGAAGATTGTGAGTAGCTAAGTTATATCCCTGATCATAACAGATTGATTAGCCTAATGCACTTTTAGCAATTTCACTATGCTGCCATCTAGCGACTGTAAAAGAAGTCACGTTATAACTAATAACAGCACTTCTTTCGTACTTAAATACAGAGTCCAGATAATTTCGACTGATTAACTCATGAGTGAAAGACGCACAATATCGGCTGTAATGAGATGTTTTTAGTACTGCTAGTTACAGCATTTTAGATTACAAAAGAAATAAAACAATAGTTAACTCAAAATAGTCCCTGTAGCTGAATATTTCCTTGACTATATACAAAATTGGTTAGAGCAAGTCAGTAGAGTGCAACGTTCCAGAATACCGAACAGATGCTGCTGTTCATCCCCAAGGGAAGAAGATCTATTGGTCTACCATTCCGAAGATGGAGGGAGACCGTAACAGGCCACTAACTGTAAGCCTTTTATTTGATAGGCACATTATGATGATAATTTCGTGAGACAATAGCTAGAGACCAAGACAAATAGCAACGAGAAAGCAACGTTCGAGAATGCACTCTCAGTAAACGCCAAATTCCATATTAGCCTTTATTTTCCTTTCAAATAAGACGATCCACTTAACATTGTGCTATAGGTTTAAAATCTAAATGCATATGTATATGTTTGTTATTCTTCTTCTACTTCAAGGTTTAGACCATCGTTTATGTTTCGACTTCAAGGTGACTGAAATTGATCATGCCATCTGGAGAGAGATCGACCTCTAGCTCTATGGCCTTAAAGTTTGATTAAAAGTAATTTTAGCCTATAAGTAATCTGAAAGAGTTTATTACAAGGACTGTTGTTGTTGCAAACCCCATTAAGAAATTTGAGCTACTCCGGCAATTCATGTTGCGATGAAAGAGCAGTGGAACGGAGAAAAATTCTCTCCGGCACCGGGATTTGAACCCGGGTTTTCAGCTCTACGTGCTGATGCTTTATCTACTAAGCCACACCGGATTCCCATCCCGGTGTCGGATCGAATCGTCTCAGTTTAAGTTCCACCTCTTGGGTTCCCTCTAGTGGCCTGCCCTCTGCACTACGTCATAGATATCTATGAACGTAGGACTAATGTCCACATGTGTGCGGAGGTGCACTCGTTATTAGTGACTGAGTGACTGACTGATAACCCCGGAGGTGGAACTTAAACTGAGACGATTCGATCCGACACGGGAATGGGATTCCGGTGTGGCTTAGTAGATAAAGCATCAGCACGTAGAGCTGAAAAACCCGGGTTCAAATCCCGGTGCCGGAGAGAATTTTTCTCGTTCCACTACTCTTTCATCGTACGATGACGCAGAATATCTGCAGTGAAACATCATAATATATGTACTTCGATACATTAAAAAAATGTATATAATTAATGTTGCGCCAATGTGCAGTAGATGCATTCAAGTTAGTTTATTCCAGATCGAACAAATTTAATTCGTATAAACCTAGACCATTCCGTTAGCCTACATATAGTAGGAAATTGCCTTCAGACAACGTTATTTTAAGAAAATTTCACAATATCGGAAAATTTTCGCTTTAGTTCCATGTGTATTCCAACATAACAAACAATATTTTTCTCTCTAACCCACTATACACAGATAAATATCAAATTAATAATATTGTATTAATTACTCACATTTTAGGACGTAACTTATTTGCGTCATTCCACCAATAGTGCGTAATTAAAATTGTATTCTGCGTTCACTGATGTTTTAGCCAGAGGGAAAGGAATAGTGCCGACCCAGAGCCCGTGAAGTATATCGGCACACGACAGTGTAGAAGAAAGCAAGCGCTATTGTAACAGGTTATTCGGAGAATAAAGTAATTACTACTCTTTGCTTATGACCTGAAATTAAGTTTTGTGTTGGGAAAGTTGTATTACGGTCAGTGTTGAAGAAAATAGGTGTGCTATATATGGCAAAATATTCCAACAGAAAGAAGTGTGCCCAAAACACGACAGACTTTTACAGAATCGATTAATTTAGTCGTGACCTAATTGCAAGAACGTGTATGAATATTAAGTGTATCAGACCGCACTGACTACAGAATTCTTAGCACTCTCCACAGTAAAAACAATGGGTACTGAGTACGAGTTCCCATACCACATAACCACATAACTGAAGTACCCGGAGAAAACCTCTATATTGCCTGGATCACTAACTTGCCCAACACAAGTTATAAATTCAGAATAAATCGACCGGAATTTGAACCCCGTCCCCCTGGATTATAGGCTCAACCCACTAGCAGTGAGCCAGCATGGTGATTATAATAATAACAATAATAATAATAATAATAATAATAATAATAATAATAATAATAGCCTAATGTGTCCCTTGAAGGGCAAAGGCCTCCTGCTAGAGGGTAGCTCTGTTTCACTAACGCGGTGAGCTACTCCGCGTTAGGTTGTGTCTAGTGTTTCTTTGTCTGGTTGGAGTTGATTTCGCTGTCACTTTGATTAATTTGATTTCACTAACACTTTTATTATATTGAATGCACTTTCACTGAGTCAACTTGGGATGTTGTTTGTAGCTGGCACTGTCTTCGCTTGTAGTCGACTTCCAATTGTTCTCCATGTTCCCCTGCTTCTTGCTATTCTGGACCATTGCTGGCGTGCTTGTGTTGTGTAGAAGTCTGCCCACCTCTTCCTTGGTCTGCCCCTGTGCCGGTCTCCTGTGCGCGGGTCCCACATGGTGGCTCTGTATGTCCATCTTTCGTCTTTCATCCGCGCGATGTGGCCTCCCCACTTCCACTTCAATTTGTTTGCTCTTTGTGTGACGTTTGTTGTTGATGCCATTTGGGACAGCGAATCATTGGAAATTCTGTCTCTCATAGTTATTCCCAGTATCTTTCGTTCCATTTTCCTTTGGCATATTTCTAGCGCATTCATCTGTCTGTTTGTTGTCGACCATGTTTGGCATCCATAAAGTAGTGTTGGGTAGACGCAGGTTCGTAGTACTTCGAATTTGAGTCTTCTGCTGATTGTCTTATCCAGAAGTATGAATTGGAGGGACCAGAAGGATTTCCAAGCTAAGGATATTCTTCTTCTTATTTCTTTTCCAGTCTTGTCTTTAAAGGAAATTAGTTGGCCTAGGTATGTGTATTCCGTTGCATATGGTAGCGTTGTTCCGTCAATTGAGATGGGGATTTCTTGTCTGTTTGTCATCAGCTGTGTTTTTGTCATGTTCATTGATAGACCTGCGGTTTTGCTTTGTGTACAGAGTTGTTGGAGCATTGACTGTAATTCTTCTGGTGTTTTTGCGAACAGGACTATGTCGTCCGCGAATCTTAGGTCTGTTAGGTGTCTTCCGTTTATGTTTATTCCCTGTTGCTTGTTCCAGTTAATTTTTCTGAATACATTTTCCAAAACGCTTGTAAAGAGTTTGGGAGAGATTGGGTCACCTTGTCGTACTCCACGTTCTAGACGAAATGATTGACCTTCTTTTTCTGTTCTTACCTTAGCAAAGTTTTGTCTATAAATATTGCTCAATAGACGAATGTATTTGCCTTCCACTCCCTGTGTCGACAAGGCCTGCAGAATGCTTCTGTGTTCGATTGAGTCGAAATTACACGAATGTTAATATTTTTAATTACCATGATATTCTAAACACTTCATTGCTTTCAAGATAAATTTTAAACCATTTCTCAAACTATATCGTATCATACGCGTATGTGAATAGAATCTATACTAATAATAAATCTGTAGCCGAAATTTTTCTGGTAATTTTCGATTTTCCAAAAATAATTGGTCCTAACATATATAATTAACCACCCTGAAACCGAAAATCGCATTTTTGAAATTTTTTTTTGTATGTCGGTCTGTATGTTAGTTACCTTTTCACGCGATAATGGCTGAACCGATTTATATGAAAATTGGAATATAAATTAAGTTCGTTGTAACTTAGATTTTAGGCTATATGGTATTCAAAATACTTTATTTAAAAGGGGGGTTATAAGGGGGCCTGAATTAAATAAATCGAAATATCTCGCTTATTATTGATTCTTGTGAAAAATGTTACATAACAAAAGGTTCTTTAAAAATGATTTCCGATAAGTTTTATTCTTTACAAAATTTTGATAGCACTGATATTTAATGAGATAAATGAGTTTTAAAATTAAAATAACGCCATCTAAGAAGGTGCAATTAATTAAGAACAAATGACTTCGTCTATAATAGGCCTTGGACAACAACAATCGAAACAGGGACCTTGGACATCAATAATCGAAAGCTATTAAACATAGCCTACAGAGAATGTTTCTGTGTTTGTATGAAGTAATATCAGAAGGTAAATTAACCGATTTGTATAGCCTAATTAATTATTATTTCACCACTGGAAAGTGTAGTTTCTGTAGATGGACATAATGCTATAATGTTATTACAGTAACGTCTGAGTAAATCGAGGACAGGTAAAATAGCTTCTTATGCACAGAAAATTTGATAGGCTATTTTGTACATTCGTTTTCTGTATTTCTTAAAATAATATTTATGTACACTCATTTTAATCTCAGAGAATTAACGAACAACGAGAGTGTATTGATTTAGTATGCAGTAATAGTACGTTAGCTTAGCAATCCATTATTTTATAATTCAAATTTTAACTATGCTCAATTGAATCGTGTTAAAATACATAAAATATATATATGCAATAAATGCAATGTAAAAAAAAAAAGGGTAATGAGCGAAGCAGATTATCTTGCGCTGTTGTAAAAGTTGTTCCCTGGATCAAACGTCCTATTTTAATTATGTAATTACTTTATATTTATTTCTAACAGGTGCAGCGGAGCGCAAGGGTACGGCTAGTACGTGTATATAAAAGGAATTGTTTGTAGATTATGTTAGAGAAAGTTCGTAACACCGCCTAGGGCGATATTTGCTCGCGGAACCTTGAAGTATTGTATTGTATTACCTTCTTTCATTACTGATATGAAGAGCTTTTGTCCAGACCTTTTGATATCTAATGAGAAATAGCCTGAAGGCCCTTGAGCTAGCGTGGGCAGCAGGGGAGGTGAGTTGTTCCACAGCAGAAATTCTATCTGTTGTTTATTGAGGAAATCTTGGTACTTAGTGATCGTGTGTGGTAAGGCTATATTATACAGCAGACGAGGACGGCACATAGCAAATATTAGTCCACCTTAGGCCTATATCTGCAATGATTTAGCACTAAAACTTCCTGAATAATGAGTATTAGCATTCTGCGAGAATATATTGTACTAATTTAAATTGCAGAGTTTCTAAAGTGATGCCACATTGACTATAATAATAATAATAATAATAATAATAATAATAATAATAATAATAATGATTATAGAAATAATTGAGCCGTTCAGAGCAAAAGTGGTGTAAGTCAAAATTGGGTAATGAGGTTTAAAGTAAAAATTCTGTAAAATACAGCGCAAAGTAGCAATTAATATGTCCTTCTTGCTATCCACTGACTACTAATAGTTTAAATCAAATGGATATTAATTGCTACTTTGCGCTGTATTTTACAGAATGTTTACTTTACACCTCATTACCCATTTTTTACTTATACCACTTCTGCTCTGAACGGCTCAATTATATAATTCTCAAAGTAATTAGCTGGGTCACTGGCTGAGAAGAAACTGCCTACTGCAGGATGCACTGGAAGAAATGGTGAACGGGAGAAAAGTTCGTGGCAGAAGAAGATATCAGATGATAGACGGCATTAAGATATATGGATCATAGGCCTATGCGAATACTAAGAGGAAGGCAGAAAATAGGAAAGACTGGAGAATGCTGCGTTTGCAGTGAAAGACCTGCCTTTGGACAGAACATTATGAAGGAATGAATATCATTCTCCAAGCAGACGTTAGGCAAAGTAGCCCATTATGGTTTTAATCCATCTATTGACTCTATGCCTAATACATTGTCTTCGTCCACGATAGTATCGAAGGATCTCTTTTTCTTTCCCATTCTATTGACTATATAGATTGTTATTTCATCTCCTTTGCTAATACTCCGTGCTTCACTTCAGTATGAAAGGATTAGTCTGGCTTGTGCTTTGTAAATATTTAAGCTTGTATTTGTCTGAACTACGTATTATTTCATTACTGTTATAGTGCCAAAGATTTTGATAAATTTGTTTTTTTCCTTACCCTCTGGGAAATCACTCTCACTTGTAGCGGACGAGAACGTTGTGATTCCCGCCACACGAAACCAATAATAGGCCGGCATATGGAATGGCGGCAGAATAGCATAATATGTTATTCATAAACGTCTTATCCTCACCACATGGAAGCAGTATGAGGTAGTCTAGCGTACGAACAGTCGTTTTATTTTCAAGGGATATGTCCTTGTCATATTCTGTATTTTCTCTATTAAGATGGCCAAAGGAGCGTTGCAGGTAATCTTCAGACTTTGGTAATAATAATAATAATAATAACAACAACAACAACAACAACAATAATAATAATAATAATAATAATAATAATAATAAAACCGAAATTTTATTCCAAGAAACCAGAGTATTATTCTTCTGACAACTATCTTCCAGGAAAAGTGAAACGTCCGATCGATTTGAATAGTATGTGCCTTTAAGTCGATTAAAAACATAATAATCAGCACTTTCTTCGAGAATGAGCTTCTTCATTGTTGGATACACTCTTTTAACATTTTTATAATCCATGATTAACTTTATATGTTTCTTACATATTCATTAAGAAGCATTAGCATTTAATGGGCGAGGTACACAATTGGCCGCAAAAATTTAGTGAAATAGCGTCATTCCCCATAACTATGGTCCTGGAACACAACTATGGTCCACGATACAACCATTCAAAGAACACTGTAGAAGTAACATAGACCGTTCGTAGATAGCTACAGTGATTTGACTTCAAACTACAATACAGAAAAAATACAGATAAACGAGGTTCTACGTTATGGAGTACAAAATTTGAATGGTTGTATCGTGGACCATAATTCTGTTCCAGGACAATAGTTATGGGAAATGACGGTACAAATTTTTATATCTCAGCTATTATAAGAGCTATATGAACAGAACTTTTCATATGATGATGGATGGGTGGAACAGAGAAAAATTCTCTCCGGCACCGTCGCTTATTCCGTCGGATTCCGGCCACTTAGTCACTCATAACGAGTGCACCTCTGCACATGTATGGACATTGTGCCACTGTCATACATCTATGACGCAGTGCATGAGGGTAGGCCACTAGAGGGAATCCAAGAGGTGGAACTTAAACTGAGAGGATTCGATCCGACATCGGGAAGGGAATCCGGTGTGGCTTAGTGGGTAGAGTGTCAGCACTTAGAGCTGAAAACCCGGGTTCAAATCCCGGTGCCGGTGAGAATTTTTCTCTGTTCCACTCTTCCATCATCATATGATGACGCAGAAATTCTGCACTGAAATATCATATGCAATTCGGTACATCGTAATATATGATATGCGAAAAATAATCACTTTGTGATTTAAGATGGCGCTTATTCCGTCGGATCCCGGCCACTTAGTCACTCATAACGAGTGCACCTCTGCACATGTGTGGACATTGTGCCACTGTCATACATCTATGAAGCAGTGCATGAGGGTAGGCCACTAGAGGGAACCCAAGAGGTGGAACTTAAACTGAGAGGATTCAATCCGACATCGGTATGGAAATCCGATGTGGCTTAGTGGATAGAGCGTCAGCACGTAGAGCTGAAAACCCGGGTTCAAATCCCGGTGCCGGAGAGAATTTTTCTTTGTTCCACTCTTCCATCATCCTATGATGACGCAGAAATTCTGCACTGAAATGTCATATGTACTTCGGTACATCGTAATATATAATAATAAAACTTTTCATGCTTAATATACTTAAATTGCACTTGATAAAACACTATTCAGAATATTAAAATAGCCAATAATTACCTGTAAAAATATGATGAAAATTACATAATTTTGGTTCTGCTCTAGAATATGCTATTAGAAGGGTGCAGGATAACAGAGAAGGTCTGCAATTGAGTGGGTTACATCATCTGCTTGTCTATGCGGATGACGTGAATATGTTGGGAGAAAATCCACAAAGGATTAGGGAAAATACGGAAATTTTACATGAAGCAAGTAATGAGATAGGTTTGGAAATAAATTCCGAATACACAAAGTATATGACTATTATTTCATCTATATTATTTCATCTATTTGACCTTTTCTAGTACTGAGACCCATACATTATGACAAAAGTATTTTTTATGTAAAATTCTAGTATTTCTGAAAAAAAAATCTATGTAATGGGAGAAGGAATTAGATTTTTGCAATACACAGCGCATAGTACAATCCTGCCCGAGGTTTTTTGTTTGAGTAGAAATGTGTAATTAATTTCAGCTCTCCATCCAGCCATGCAGGACGTTAATGATCACTCCAAGCATCGCTGTGCACAGCCACTCCCCACCGAAGCAGGGGAGATATATCCATGTGACGTACCTCATAAATTCTGAAGGAAAATTAAGCCGAGTCTTCATCGATCGTAAGCACAGCATGTTTGCGTTTAATCACAGATAATTGAGCAGAGATTCCTATAGGATTTGAATGCTACCATTGAGCATTTCCGATTATATTTCTTATCATTTCAAATACTTAAGATCAAAACTCAAAGAAGCGCGTTTAAGTACAAATGCAGTTTAAGTAAAATATTATCTTGAATTTTCTTTTATTTCAGATTTATAATCCATTGGACATAACAACGAATACGAGCAATTGGATAATAGGAATATCCTGAACTAGCACCAACAGATAGCGCACGTGTACTTTGAGGGATGCGCTTTGCATGTGCATTTGTTTTTCGGTATATAAACATTAAGGATATACGTAGTGTATTAATATATTAAATACTCTTAAAAAATCTAAAAATGGCAAATTTTTGTTATGTTCCTATATCTAAAAAGCAGGGAAAGCTTTTTGTCTCCAATTAGGTCCCGAAATATTCTGAATATATGCTTTAAACCTTAAAAATATAACTAATTAAATTGCGCCTCGAATAAAAGCAACTACTTCAAGTAAGGAATTGTTGACTACAGTTTCATTTTGGAAGAGGAAAAAGAAAAATTAATAAAGACATATGCAACCTCGACAGCAAGCTATGTTAGCTTGGATTATATTATGCAGTACTTGTAGGAGTCTCCGAAGTTTACGCCTGCAGTAAACTCTCGATAAACTGAGATGTTTATTATCCAGGACGATCCGTAGTGAAATCCATTTCGTGAATTATGTTTTTAATGTACTGTACCCTAATTATTAAAACCATGTTTTAACTTAAAATTTTCAAAATCATCCTACATAGTATTCAAAACTGCATGTCCTTAACCTAGAAAACGCACGACTAATCGTGATACTACTGCGATCATATTATATCATCCTATTCAAAATTGCATTTGATCTTTCTGCAGCTACAGAAAAAAATACAAGGAATTCAATCTCGATAGTCCCTTTCCTATATAAAAAAACCACATATCCTATTTTTAGCGTACGGTTCGTAAATACTATGGTTAAAGAGGGCAATATTCACCTTCACATAGTTCCTATTTTTTTATTCGTCACCTCGCTCTCAAAGTTCTCGTTTAGGTTCATGAATATTGAATTTACTCGTATCTATATTCTGCATACTACAGATTTCTCCATCCATCTCTTAAGGGGAATCGCTCAATATTATATAGGTTTACGTTATTATTTATTGTAAATTAAATTAAAATATGAGGTAAGAAAATACTGAATTATATTAAATTATACTAGGTTATACAAAATAATTGTAAATATAATTTTGACACGCACAGAAAACCAACAAGCGGGAAAACGTAATCAACTGTAGCATGTGTCATAACATAGCCCTACAACATGTTGCGCCGCATGGAACGCTCCTGTCATCTAGCGGTAAAACTTCGCATAAGGTATCCCTATACTCACATTAGAGCAATGTCGATAGTCGACTTTACTTGCTGGCCACTAGTCACCGGGCCATACCGAGACGTGTCAAATAAAAGACAATCGAAATGCTGGTAGTAAAATTATATATTCTTAAATAAATCACTCCATTAGTCAAGTGCAAAACTTCATGCAATATAACGACGATGTTTTAAATGCTCCAAAAGAAAATGCATATGTAGTAAGATGTTAAAGTAGGTTATAACAACGAAATAAAGGGGAAAAGGTGTGTTTCACGGAATCTCATTTAAATAACGGAAAGTAGGGGAGAGTCGGGCAGTATCGGACATCGGGTAATATCGGACAGTGAGTTTCTTTCATCTACCACACGATGATAGTACCTGATTGACATGGTTACGTTTCTGTGATATTGCATAGAGAAACGTAACCATGTCATTCAGGTACTATCATATGGTGGTAGATGAAAGAAACGCACTGTCCGATACTACCCGATGTCCAATACTACCCTACTCTCCCCTAAATTTCCGGTCAATGTTCGTCAAAGCATTAAGTACACAATTATGACCGCGTTGCAGTTTCATTTGTGGCCTAGAGAAAATACCTAGCCATCTAGAAAAAAAAATCTTTTAGGAGTCATGAATTATTCACCGCTTTAATTATATTATTGTTTATCAATATTACGAAACAGAAACTGTCATAAAGGCCATGACCGGCTAGAAACATTAATACCGAAGAGATAAACTCTTTTGACCGTGATGAAACAAAAGAAAATGCGAGAGAGATTTTACTTCGAGATAAAATGGACACACAATTTTGATAACCACACTGTTAGTAATTGGAGATCGCTTGTAAGATCTGTCTTAATCTTCTATGTAGAAATTTCGTCCAAACAAATTGGTGATCCAGGAAAAAATCATTGAAATAGATTAGAGTAACAGTGATGCTATCGCTCAGTAATGTTCAGAACGAAGGGAGTAGAGAGACAACTGTACACGAATACCTCACCTTCGTTCATTCACTCCCCACCCCCTACTAACTTATAAGGCTCCAGTGTAATTGGACCCTGTTTACTTGGAATTACCTTATCGGCTCGGAAAATTATAATGAGCTTAAGTAGCTTCACAACTCTTAGTATTCATTAAACACTACCTATTTTATATAATTGGCGGTATATTACCTCGATGCTGAGAATCAAATTTCAAGTTTTGTTACAGATAATTTGCAATAACACCGGCAACTGTTCTGAGAACCACTTGAGAGAGATGAAGTGAAAATATTAGAGTATGCAGAACAAACTGCATGAGTACTTTGGTTTCATAAACGAATTCTGCTACTTAATGAAACGAAACTGTCTTTCATTATCTGAAAACTAACAGCTTTAAAGAATATATATATATATATATAATTCTTTCACTTTGTGGCTATTTCTTCAACGCCTTTATGTACTATGTTTACTTTCTTCCTTTTTGGCTGAAGATTAGTTCACGTAAGATTAGATATTATACAATTCAATATTGCATTCAACATGCTTTGTCCTGATACAAAGCATACGATAAATGTTTCAACAAATCCAGACCTAGAATATTTTATTTGAATAACTTCAAAATAGAAGATACCACTATTTTTGTTAAATAGTATATTTGAAACATTTCACCAAAAATTATAATTTCTTGAAACTGGATTTGTCAAAAGTTTATAATAAGAATTATCCCATATTATTTATGCCATATACCTACCGTGTACTTTCTTAGTATTGGATAGCCTGGATTTTACTTTGACGTTGTTCGAAATGTTATACAGGCACATCATTTTATTTTTACTAACATTTCTAATATTAACCTGGCTATAACTTTGGATCAACGGTTGAGAACCGGAAACACCGTTTGCTATCCCCTTCCACGACTGAAGTTCGATGATACTGGTGTAAAATACAAACAAATCACTTTTCTAGATATAGGAGGTAAACTAGGATATTTCGCGATTTTCAGTTTGATAATTTTCATTTGGTTTTTGTTTAATCAAAATACAGTTGTATTGACAATAAGTATTTTTACTCACGAATTGAACTATCCATTCGGACGTATCCATTATGCAGTGTATATTATACTGTCTACAGCACATTAGCGTCCGATATAGAGATTGAAGTTAAATTGAAAAGTATCATAATATGGATATGGATATGTTGAAATAATTCTGTACCTACTCTATAAAAGAGTACCTTACGTACTGTAAATTCAATCTTCACTTCTGCCCCATCCGAAAAGGTAAAATTTCTCAGAAATGGTATCTACTGTACGTCCAAGTGGTTATGTAGCAGGTCGTAGAAAGGAGGGAAATCACGTGACAGTTAATTACTTAACGAGGCCCTTTTATTTAAGTTATTTTAACCATTGTATAATATTACGTAGACGTCCAATTCCTAATAGAAATTAATGTTTTCAGAAAAGATCTAAGATAGCCCAGCCACTAGCCTTTACAGAGGGGCGAGCAGAAGCAAGTGGGGGAAACCGGGATGCGACGTAGGCAAACGGAAGACAGCTCCTGTGCGAAAATATGATTCAATATTGAAAGCTCTTTCGTCACTGGAAAACGCGAACACATTTCTGGAAAGTACTATATTCACTAACTCAGTACTGTTTGCTATGACCGTAAGGCGACTTTGACTGCATACGCGGCCTTGGTTCTGTGTGGTGGATGGTTGGAAGTTTACTAGTAGACAGAGTGAGAGTGAAGTACGTTCGAAAACTCAGGTACAATAAAAATTGAAGTCAAAATGAAATTATGTCCCTGTACAACACAATATTATATTCAACATGCTTTGACCTGATACAAAGCAAACGATTAATGTTTTGAACAAATTATTTGAATAACTTCAAAATAGAAGATACCACTATTTTTGTTAAATAGTATATTAGAAACATTATACCAAAAAATTAAAATTTCTTGAAACTGGATTTGTCAAAAGTTTATAATAAGAATTATCCTATATAATACAAGACTTATAAACATCGCTAACTTATTCGGATAAACTCCTCATACAACAAAATGTTTAAAACAAAATCTTGTATCCTTATTCGATATAAATAAACTAATAGTATTTGTGCATTTGTTTCGAATAAAAAGAAAAGTCCCGTAACATTTATAGTAGAGCCCGATCGCAATCTCATGGCACCAACATGCGCGAGCTTCTTTCTGAGGCTTTGGAGTGGGGGGGGGGGGGTTCTGTTTGTGCGGGCGACTGCTTACTCATATCCCCCCCCCCCAGCAAAACTATTGGGCGACTCCATGTAAGTAGATGCCAATTCGTCTTTTGCGCAAGTGCCACGAGTTTGCGATCGGGCTGTACTACATTTCAAACGCCTCATAACTTGAGCATTAATATTTTGTTAGAGTTTATGCAACACAATTTATGTTTATTATTCATTAAAAAATAATACTCGCTTCTTACAGTTGTGTCGAAGATGCTATCGACGGACGGGTAGTAGATGTGTCCCCAGTGCAAACCCGCCTCCACTAGATCCTTCACAGAATCTAGAGTGCCAATTTCGCTCGGAACGGTGAGATGGGAAACTAGCCCGCTGGAGTAAGAAGTCGCGGCCAGCAACGAGAACACTGACCACCAGCACACGATGTGGCGCGCATGCTCCAAATCAGCTTGCATTGTTGGGGAGTGCGCAATCACCAGCATCCCGAAAAGCTCCAGCAGGCTTGTTCCAAAGTGCTCGTATTCTGGAACAAGAGGGTAGGCTGTGGAAAGCTGCGGAGAGAAGCGTGCAACGAAAAAGGTACTTTCAAATAAATGTTGAAATTTTCTTCTTTTCGCCCACCACCACTACTATCACTATCACAATTACCACCACTACCATCACTCTTTGTTTTTTCATTGCCTCTAGTAGAACGACGTAATTAATAATTAGTTACTTTTTAATTTTTTTTATTAGGTCATTCATCAACATCTAGGTGATTTAACATCTGAATGAGGTGAAGGTGATAATGCCGATGAAATGAGTCCGAGGTCCAACATCGAAAGTTACCCAGCATTTTCTTATATTGGGTTGAGGGAAAACCCCGGAAAAAACCTCAACCAGGTAACTTGCCCCGACTGGGAATCGAACGCGTGCTACCTGGTTTCCGCGGCCAGATACGCTAACCGTTTCTCCAAAGGTGTGGACAATTATTATTATTTCAATAAAATCGAAATGATACCCGTCCAGATCTTGGATTTAAAATATCTTCATCCTAATCAATTCAAATGAACAAAAAAGAAAATGTAAATTAATTTTAAAAATACATAATGAAATTTAAAAAAATATATATCCTGCGAAAAAATGTGGTAGCTATCAAAACGATAAAAATTTATTGAAAATAAATAATATACATTGAATATTATAAAGATGAATAGAGATGGTGATTGATGATGTTCAATGAAGATTTTAAAATGGTTGATGCAATTGTCTGAAGAGTCTTATCAGGAACCTTTAATTTTCTGAGGATCTCCAATGTAAATTTGGGAATTGTTCCTCGCGCACCGAACGTAAGTCCAATGATATTCAAATCATGAATATTATATTTATGACTGAAATCATCACAGCATGGAAGGTAAATAGCGCGTTTCTCTTCATGTACCTGCTTTGGTTGATCTTCATTAAATTCGAACCTTACAGTGGGGTCAAGAATGAGACCAGTTTTTTATCTCTGTCAATTATTATGATGTCAGCACGCCGTGTAGATCCTTCCGTAGAAAGACATTGAACTTCCTCGTATACTTAGTTAATAGGCCTAATAGTTCATTAGTATAATAATAAAATGCTACATAAAAATTTATACACAGGCTCAATCAAGAGAGTAACATACATTATATTCATTTTCAAACAAATATTGTGTTCGGCATAAAAAAAAAGTAAATATAGGAAAAGATTTTATGGAATAATTTTGTATGTTTACATATTATTTATGTTAATAATTCCATAAATAAACAGCCATTGGTAATAGCTAAATAACATAATCCACCATTGCCACACATAGTGATTTGTATAAGCTACCTCTCCATCCCCACTCCTCAAAAGTAGACTGAAGTATTGCGGGCTGCTTTCAACAGTGATTCGACGCTACCTATTGCTTTGAATACACTTGTGTTACATTATCTAACATTAAAGAAGTAGGCTATAGCTTTTCTCTTGTAAAGTTTTCATTGTGTTAAATACATTAGAATCGAATTGTGCTCTGAAACCTGAAATTTATTTTATACTGAAACATTTCAGTAAAATAAATGTTTGAAATATATATACACACACAGGCAAAAAAGTTCATACTTTCCTTTCTATTAACATGTTTTAGCAAATATTAATTTGTAACAAGAGTGATAAGCGATATAATTGAAAATTTTGAATAAATATTTTTCATAATTGAAGACTTGAAATAAAAAAGGCTCTAAGTGCCATAATAAGGAATTTTGAAAATGTGTGCAAAATGGGATCTATATGCCAAGCCCTATAATGTATAAAAAGCTCGAACTGCCACGAATGAAAATGTAGTACCAAATGCAATCGACAGATAGCATGCGGTTTAACTGCCGCTGCTGTTAACATATGAAAGGCTCTATGTCCCGCGCGCTTCCTCCTCATAGTTAGATTAAGTGACGGATGCGGCAGATATTTGTAAGAGTTTGAGTGGAAAGAAACGACGAATTAAAGGAGAAGGTACTGAGGCTGCAATGAAAAGAAAGCTGAAAAATGGAGGAAATGAATACCGGTACATAAGTTCAAATAATAAACATATTCCTGCAAAACCTCGTCCGGCACAGGATGCTAGTCTCATTACTGATCGCTAACCTACACCATACCTGGACAGACTGTTTGAACCTCAGCTATGAACACAAGGTCGGGCTGTTTGAAAATTTTTATGACCTGGAAGATATTGAAAAGCGAGGGAGTTACTTGATGGGGCTGATGCAAGTATCACATGTTAAAAGAAGACGTTATGGTACCTACGATGACCCTTCATAGAGCAGGAGACAAGCAACTATTCATTACTCTGTTCCAGATGGGCAAGGTGACTTAGTGCAAGTTTGCAGAGGAACATTTTCTGAAATATTTTCGTTAACTTAGAAGGAAATCCAGGTATTAACCGAAAAGAAGAAGAATTTGACTGAAATGATACAGTACCTGACAGAAATGATGACCACAAACAGTTTTCCAGAAGCATTACAGAATAAAATTTTACTTTACGAACAAAAAACCATTTTTGTTTCATTCGTTTGTCCTCTTCACTATCTTTTTGCTGATTCTGAACTATGGAACTTAGAGCCTTTCATTAAATTTCCACTTTCAGTACGTTTTTCATACTATTGCAATATTACGTTTGTAAGTTCATTTGGACACTAGCTCCATACTATGCTTATCTTTCAATTAAAACACATTAATATTGAAATTATGATCAATAATTACCTAGTAAACTTAAAACTCATTTTCCTGAAATTCATAATTATGGCACTTAGAGCCTTTTTTATTTCAAGTCTTCAATTTATAATTGACTTATCGGAAAATGAAAAATGAATTGTAAAATAAATGTTTTTAGTTATTCTATGATATTGTTTTACGTACCGTATAAATAATACAATGCATTATATTTACTATTCGGTTTTGTTGTTAATTGAAGCAACCTGCGCAGACGAACTAGAAGACAGAGTATCAGCGATGTGGCCACAATGGAGAGGACAAGAATTGCCCACAGAAGAATATCGAAGGACAGAAATATGGAGAGCCAGTGAAACTTTCTGGCGGGACGCGGTACCAGGAAGGTGTTGCACAGCTGGTTCCAGGGCACCGTGAAGTCCGCAGTCTGCCGTTGCTCCTGTACGATCCACAGCGCGCAGAAAGCCACGTCGATTCTGCGACTCGCAAGCCAGCCCAGGACACCGCCGGTCCACGTCCCGTTGTCCAACCGACCCCACTTGTTAGCTTCTGGGGGCTCGTGCAGCTGCCATGTGAAGTTGAGTCTTCTGGACAGCTCCAGGAAGGCCAACATCTCGATTCCGTCGAGAGATCCTGCAGTTCAACAACACTTAGTAAGTCAAATTTGCAGATTATTATTATTTCTTTGTTTTCTGGTTGTCTTTAATGTAGAATTCATTACTTGTTTATTAAGTATACAGTGGAACTCCACAAATAGACACAGCAATGGTCCGTGTGCGAGACGACGTAGGAACGCTGTCTTTCTACGGATTACTGCGGACATTGGTAAACATAAGGGCTGTACAATGTTTTTTTATGGCGTGCGGACCGAAACATAAATAATTAACGTATTTCATTTTAAATAATATATTGTAGTATATGTAAAATATATAACAAAACAAATCCGTGATTAATTATAATATATGCGTGATACAATTGAAACATAAAACAAACTTCCAGAGGAAAAACTCTCTAAATATATCTACATACGCGGCTTTCATTTCAAAACTTCCCACTCTAAATAACTACTGTAGTTAATTAAATTGAATTCAAGTTAAACCAAAAAAAACACGTAAATTTAGATATCAAGGGGGAAGTCTTAAACAAGGCTTAATTGCATTTTAGATTTCACCTCCCACCTCCAGCCACTCCCATTTTGAAATTTCAAATGGCACCCCTATATTTTTATACTTAAATATGAAAGAGTATTCAGTTTATACACCACATTCATTTGTTTTCGCATCTTTTCTTTTCTATCGTCGCCTGGTAACCTGCATTTTTGTTATTGTTGATTAGAGCTGAAGAGAATAAAGCTACAAAAACTTATTGAGCATTTCATGTAATAGTTGTGTTTGTGTATTAAATTATTTTAAAATGGTGTATACCCTTCAAGAGAGAACATAAATAATCCCTATTGATTAAATTTAGGAAATACACAAAATAAGCTGTTTTCATCCTACAACCAACTGATAATAACAAAGCTTCTTATAATCACTACAGAATGCCTCGTAATTAGATGAATTTTGTTTTATCCCATGCACTGTTCTGATCGAAATGTCAAATTCTTGAGGGATGGCTCTGATTGATTCATCTTTTTTAAACCGTTCCAATATGTGTAACTTCTGCTTCAACATAAGCACACATTTTTTGTTCCCTGCCTTGCTGCCAACGTGTACGAGTATCTGCACACTACTGCACTGGTTCTACTGGTTAGACCTGTGCAGCACGGGACAGGATGCGTTAACTTACCTTGTATCGTGAAGTATACGAGAGTGATCGTCTATTTCTGGAGTGTCTATTTGTGGAGTGCCATTGTATCTTTTTCAGCTTTTATGTGAAATCTTCTACAGGGACATCCATAGAATAAATATTTAAGAACCTGTGTAACGAGAAATGTAAATGAAATCCGTTACGGAAGACAGGTGTTCCGTGGAACGCAATTGATGGATGTTTCTAGTACAGGGAAGTGTTGAGTACTCATTTCGTTAGAGATTATCTAGAGCAGTGGTCGGCAAAAATGATGTCATATGAAATACAGCACGCAAACACAGCTACGGGGAAGGTGGAAGGCGGGAGGAATAAGAGAAGAAGTCACGATAAAACTTAAGTATTGCGAGATTTCGTACGCAGATACGGACAGTGTAAACCAGCCTTGGCGAGAACGTGACTCGCGAGACATTGTGGCTCGCAGTGATAGCTGCGCATTTCGCTTGCTTCTAACCTCCGCCAACCCCCACCCTCTCACTCACTGGAGTCAAACTCCGTTCCATTTGTAATTGTTTCTGACCTGCGACTGGCATATGTCTCTCTCGAAACCAAGTACGAAAGTTCCAGGTAGGATGGGAGGACGCAGTTTTTTGCTGTCTATATGATGAGAATATTAAATGTATGATTTGTTTACAAATATTACGAGGAAAACGGTTGTATAACATAAAACGGCATTATACTACATGTTACTGATGAAACATTAAAAGGTTAAGTGTTACTGTTGTTATCATCATTATCATATCATCATCATCATCATCATCATCATCATCTCTGTACGTCGACTCTTTTTTTCAGCAGATGTACGAATAATGCTGTTAGCTCTTCAATTTGAACTCACTGATTTACTATGTGATGTCAAATGAAACCTAGATGTAAGGACTTGACAAATGTTGAACTTTGAAATCTTTGCCAAAAAATAAATATCCGAAGCTACGTTCTTTCGCTTTATCTGTTGAAGCCATGTTCGCTACAACTTACGTTTGTGAAAAATTATTTTCAACAATTAAAATAGTAAAAACCAAATTTAGATCACGACTGACAGACAGATACCTTCGTGATCAATTACGACTGGCAGTAAGTGACATAATTCCTGATTTTGAAACTTTGTCGCAGAGACATTTTGAAGACAGTTAATTTTAGGTTGTGATATTGTTCATTTCTTTCTTCGTTACACGTACTAAACTTAGTTTGTAGCCTTGTACTGCATAAAATTATATTTAAGTGCTGGACGTAAGGAAAATGAAAATCCGTTAATAAGTCAGACAGTTGCTTCATTTCTCCTTCGGGTGTCCGCCTCCCTCCATAGGTAATACGCACGTTGCAGGTTATACAGTGGCTCGGCGCACGATTACGTTTTCGCCACCGCTGGTGTAAACACTCAAACTAAGGAAAAGTTCAATTAAGTTTATGTCAATATACATGCAGGGTGAACGGTAAGTAATGCCATTAATTTCAGTGAGTTATTTTTTTATCTATTTTAAACGAAACATTTTAATACAATTTCTCTCGATTTCCTTCTTTTCTGAGACAAAAATTGCTTTATAAGAAACATTTATTTTCATAGTGTGTTTTGGAAAATCCATTGAATTAATTCCCAATATGCTCAGTCAATTTAAGACAACAGTGTATTATGATAATAAATGGTTGAGATATTTCCAGTTTTGTCCTTTAAATTTGATCTCAACAAATGTAACATTTTAAAATTATTTTCAGAACGAAAAGTTACATTTGTTCGGATCAAATTTCTGCACATGTAAAGGACAAAACTAAAATTCTTTCAATCATTGCTTGTCATAATACACTGCTCTTTTAAATTGACTGAGCATATTGGAATTAAATTAATGACTTTCCCAAAACACGTTTTCAGTTGTTTCAAAATAAAAGAATCTTTATCTCGAAAAGGAAGCAAAAACGGGCAAAAATTATATGAATTTTTTTTTATTTGAAATATCTCAAACAATAACCCCTTGAAATTAATGAGTTTACTTACGGGTCACTATATATGTTCATTTCGTTTTTAATTTTGTAAGATTTAACTTCTCTTTCCTGTTATTTTATATAAAATTTAAATATTAAAATTAGGGGCCAAGCGAATTTTAACTGAACAAACGAAATTGTTTTTGATTTACGTATCACTATATATATATATATATATATATATATATATATATATATATATATATATATATATATATGTTCATTTCTTTTTTAATTTTGTAAGATTTAACTTCTCTTTCCTGTTATTTTATATACAATTTAAATATTAAAATTAGGAGCCAAGCGAATTTTAACTGAACAACGAAATGTTCGTCTGTCATAAATGAAATTCTTTTTGATTTACGGATCACTATATATCATTTCGTTTTTAATTTTGTAAGATTTAACTTCTCATTCTTGTTATTTTATATACAATTTAAATATTAAGTTGGATGTGTAAATGACGCATTAAAATTAGGAGCCAAGCGAATTTTAACTGAACAACGATATGTTCGTCTGTCATAAACGAAATTCTTTTTGATTTTACAACTGATTCTGTCTTCTTTACTTGAACACTGCGTTTCTTTAAACAAGTGATGGCTAAGGGGACGGAAGGAGATAATGTTTTACCTGTAGTTTTAAAGGATTGAATGTGTCAGGGAAACTTGATGCAATAAATAAAAAAAAATTATAAAAATTGTCAAAATTTTACTATATTCAGTAGCGCATCGCCTTAATAAATTTTGTGAAATTTAATTTTCCTTTGTTACTGAATTGCTTCTATTCTCATATAAGACATTTATTGCGTTTATAATAGTTGAATCTATATTATTAACTTTTAAGACTTCCCTTAATTTATTAACTGTGACATTACCATATGTCTTCTTAAGCTCTATGAATATTAAATAAAATTTAATACTTACTGTTACTATTCGCATTGAACTCCTCACTGCTGATGTTGTCCTCTGTTCCATACGAGAATGGAGGGCAGTAAAACGTTCCGACGTGGAGAGTTCGCCCCATAAGATCGGGTAGCTTTGTGGTCTTTGGTGGAAAGAGCACAGTAGTGCTTGGTACTTCCTGGAAACGGCGGGACGTCCGGGACATTTCTAAACGAAAAACTTTGTTGAAATTAGTGATTATCACCTCAGCTTCGCCAAACGTATCAGAAAACTGGTGATGGGAAGTCAGACTACCCGTGACCAATATCACCATCCGCTTCTCTGATGTTATGTTAATGTCCACAACCATTGCAAGAATTGCCTCTTCTTCATCCACTACTAAAACATGCCCCTTACAGCCTGTTTGTGGGAGGGATGTTATTGGTGTTTCCGATACTTGGTACACCATTTTTATGATATCCTCTGAAGTTTCTCCCAGTGTAGTTAGCTGAACGCACCAATATTGTGAGAACGTGCCTTGAATCGTTCGTTGTACTACAGAATATAAATTCTCTTCTTTATCTTTCTTCACTTCGAGAAAAGAGTTTGTACCTTGTGAGATTGTCAGCGATAAAATCCAGGTTATATGAAGTAACTGAAACCACAAACCAAGTTCTAATTATCCCGTATTAACAAAAAATATGAATATATGAAGATTAAAAATTATAGTTACATAAATCAACGAATTACGGTCTACTCTTTAAATTAATTTATTTACTACGTGGGTTGGTACGAAAGTGATGCCTCCTCTTTTTGTTTTCTTTCTAACCTGGCAACTAATAAATTTGTTAGTTTATTTACTGACGACCTCAAGATATCTCTAGCCTGGATGAATGTGATAAGATTCGAAAATTATTGACTTTCTCGTCTCAAACGCTAGAGGCGCTAATGTAGAAATTGATCTTGCTGCCACCTGTTTTTGCCCGTGTTAATAATCGCTTCATGCATATAGCAGCATACCAAATGCTGGAAGGAATAACTCCTGCCAAATCACATCTCGCTATCACCAATTTCATCGACGCTAAATAAACCAATTGTTGGTACGGCGTCATTAAACTAAGTTTAAAAAGTTAAAAACACTATTATAAGCTTACTCTTATTGGCTGCATTAAACACTTTCGCCCTAAATATAGTACAATAATACTTATTTGAAAATATATATTATGTACATTGATTAACCACTCAACAGGAACATATCTGAGACTGAAGTAAGTTTCTTAGATTTGTATTCAAACTAGAAATAAATTAAGCTCAAACATGACAAAGAAATGTGTTATGTTTTCGGGACAAAAAATTCAAGTTCAACATTTAAAAAAAATTCTATGGGTGAAAGAAATCGAACAAGAATATTGGTAACCACATTAAAAAAAACACTAATTTCCTAAATGATCGTGTAAAAATCAGTTTGGAATTATGCACGTTCAATTTTTGTGAACAGTATTTTTGAGTCCTATAAAATTTTCATTTCTGGTCTTGACCGGTTTTTGCACCGATAGGCCTACCTTCATATTCTGTAAGGTGACAGTGCACAAAAATGTATATATTGAAGTCATGTCTGGAATTTGGTTGTTACGTGCATGGATTTTATTGTTGCTAGTCTTGTACCATAGTTTCTAGAGGAAGTACAATAAAATTGCAGGTACGTTAAGTTATGTGTTTCCAAGAAGAGGGGTCTCTTACTCTGATGATCGAATGCGGCATCTTTAGAGCAATGTTTTGCAAGGGGTAGATCGGAAGTGGAGGACCAGCTTTCTGTCCACCAATTAATTGAATGGGTCTACGTATTACGTGAACGTAATTATAATACGCAACTGAACCTTCTAGATCTAGAGTGTGGCTGTTTCGTTAAATATATGTTTTAAACATTCTGAACTTTCTAAAATATGGCTGTTACAACGTTATTGGAATGACCTATTCAGTTTTCATTTTATGTAGTTAATACTTACAACTTAGAGATGTGTATTTTTTGGGTAGACTTCGGTGTACGGAAGACTACAGTTGACAGGGAGTAAGTGAAGTTGGTTGTATAAAGGGCATTGTGAAGTATTAATGATTTTCTCTGCCATTTTTCCTTGTGCAAATTAAAAAAACAGTTATCAGTAGTTTGTACGTATTCGGAAAGTCAACTCAAGGAGTTCTGAATAAATGTTGTCGAGAAAACACGTTGTCAACTAAAGTAAAGAATAAAGATCTGAAGAAGACTTACACTGCAGCCTGAGGCTTATTGTGCTTACCACTCTATGCTGGGAATGAATGGGTAGCCGAACGGCCGCGAAAACAAAAGATGCGAGAACAAATGAATGAGATGTATGAACAATTGAATACTCTTTCAAATTTAAGTATCACAGAATAGGGATGCCATTTGAAATTTCAAAGTAGGGGTGGCTGGAGGTGTGAGGTTGAAACCTAATATACAATTAAGACTGGTTTTAAAATTCTCCCTCAATATCTAAATTGACGTGTTTTTGTTTAATTAAATTCAATTTAAATTATGTAGTAGTTATTCAGACTGGAATGTTTTGAAAATACAAAAATATACTTACGTGTATTGAATGACGATTTGCCATTATGTATATTGATGAATCTATTATATCATTTGCAGAAAGACTGAAAAAAGAAAGGAAAACAAAAGAACGCATTTGATAAGTTGTCTTTGTGATCAAATGCAAGTTCAGCAATTATGTTTTTAACTTGTATATTAAACTGTACTTCACAACTTTATTGGATTAATGTTCATTGTTGCTTTCCTTTTATTTGAGTTTCACACGAACTTAGATGTACTGTTGTGTTTAGATAGCTTGGCCGGTTATAACATTCTGCACAGTTAACCAGGCAAGTCCGTTTGACACTAATACGGAAAAAGGAGGAGGGGGGGTAGTCGCTGTGCAGCTTCTGCAAGTACGTAGTATACTAGCTATTGCGAAATCATTAGTACCGTAATGGAACTAATAAAGACATTGCATAGTATTTCAGTTTATTGTGAGTGGAAGAGTGATAAGAAAAGACAACATTGACTTATGTACGAGTGTTTGGATAGCAATGAGTGGAAAAACTGTGATTGCCCATGGAGTGCAAGCACATGACCAATATGTTTCAGTTTACCTGTAACTTACGTCAGCGTACATGCAGTTCTCCTACTTCCACTGAATCTACTGAGAAACTAACCTACTCCACAACACTCCTACTCAAATGTTCGCGCATATCTCCGGCTAAGCTAAACATAACAGTAGTTCACTTACGTTCCAGAAAAAAACATGTATGATAATCTTTGTTCTACGTAATAGTAACACACAGTTGGTAGAGGACACATAATAAAAGTTCACCGAAATAAAAGTTTTAAATGGAAGAGTATTTCATAGTTAATGGACAAGTGGTAGGTACTCTGAATTTGTATTATTTGCAGAGCGGTACATGAACTATGATTCACGCTTCACGAATCAATTTTCAGCAAAACATGGTGTATGGACATAGGTTCAATTATCCTCAGTTTTATATTTATTTGTAAAGAAATCCGCACGTCATACTGTGAACCAGGCTTATAACTTGTTTACAGTCTTAATACAAACAGCTGGGCCTGCACTAGCCTGAATGAGGTTCCATTGTGACGTGAAGTACGGAGAGAGAGGTGTGATAGGTTAGGTCTGGTGATACCAGCTGTCGATGAGTAGGTTTAACATCAGCATTTCGCAGTCTTAAATTAGAATATGTGCCTTTGGGGATAAGCCGACGTAGGTATGTATTTATTACTTGTCAACATGGTGGTTCCTCCCAGTAATTTTCAGTGCAGTAATAGATGATTTCGTGTACCAGACGACAGTACAAAAAAGAGAGAAACAAATTATTTGCCTGCATTTAAATGCTGCTGCACTAATCAGCCCTGTCGAACTGGGAAATGCTACGCGCGCGATTCACATCCGTACGAGTAAATGCGTTGAAGTGAGGAAAAAAAGAAGACTTGAAAATCTACTTTCGAAGTCAGGCATGTTTATTCTTTGTTTAATACATTATTTTTGATAATCTTTCTGTATGTTTTTATTTTGTTTTAATTATGCATTAAAACGCATCTACTTTCTCAGAATTCGATCGGCTGTAACTTCGTAAAAGTTGGTCTTCGGAAATATGTGAATATGACTTTTCTTACACAAAATTATCTATAGAAGTGATTCTAAGTACAAAAAAATGTGAAATTCAATATATTTTTTTTCTCAGCAGTGAATTAATCAGTAACCTTGAAATTTTATATGCTCAATATAGCCTACACTATTTCTGGAATTGTATGCTATTTCAGGTTAGCATAACTATTGCCGTTACGGGTATAATTAGAAAGAAATTCAAAATAGCAGCTGCATTTTGAGCACTGAAATACCTTTTCCCTGGTAATGTCGACAAATGTCAGTATTTCCGAGTGATCCTTTCTCTATTTATTCCTGAATGTCATATGAACAACATGATCTGGAATCTTTCAAATGTTTTCACTAGAAATATTTTTATTTTTATTTATGTTTTAAACTAATTTTTTAATCTTGTTAAAAAATATAAAACAAAGTACTAAAGTACTAAACCAATAATTTTGTGTTGGTTTGTTTACAAATATGAAATAAAATTGCTCGTAAAATTTCAGTGCCATATCTTGAAAACTGTTTGAGTTATCGGGGAAACCGTTTGAAGACACGAATGTTACGGGCGCCATTTTATATTTCTAATAACACATAACAGTAATAGTTTCACAAAATGTGAAAATATTGAACAATTGCAAAAGTAGTGTCTATTGAGTATACAAAATTTGAAGACTACATAATTATTAATTACTGAGAAACCACTCTTTATAACTTACCGCGTATCTCGGTATTGAAGATAAGTATAGGCCTATGGTAATAACTTTTTATAGAAGATTTTCATGTATCTAGCAGAGGTCTTTTTTTTTTTCCTCCAAGACTTGTTATTCACTGTTACTGTACTATTGTGTCAAAACTAGTATTTTCTGCTTCATTTCGTTACCTGTTCTCTAGATTAAGCCTCTTGAGTTTATGTTTTGTGTTGCCTCTTCTTTGACGTATCTGTTTATTTTGATACTTTCTAAGCTGGACCTCGATCTAATGAATTCCGAAGGTTCCTTTGATATTGTTAATGTACAAAAGATATACTAAGCTAGTATCGACAAAAATGACCAAACCTTGCTATCAATTAGAAAAAATGAGAAATTAGAAGTTTGTATCGTAAAACTTTTTAGAACAATCCACCTTGCATCTTCAGTGTTTCTTTGTAAATCTTATATTACAAACAACTGTAATTCTTTTAAATGCAAAATATCTATAGAAAACTGACACATTTGGTCTTGAATATTGATAACACTTCACACTGAAATATGCTACAACTAACACTATAGTTACGAACAAATTCTCTGTTCCTAATATCATTCTCGAATGTCACGTTAGGCGTCACGTAAGGGGCGTGTCTACTTTCCCAATTAGTATACCTCTAAAGAGGTAGCTGAGCAAATGCAAAAACGCTAGTCTTGTACAAGTACATATCTACTACCATCTACATACTTGTCAGTTACACTTGTGACTGTAGCTTGCAGATATTAATGACTTACACAATTAATTACAATTTTATTGATAACAATAATTAATATGTCTGTCTTAATAATTTTTATACACGACCGGTCTATAATACATTCATTATCGCCCGCAAAAGAGGGCATAAACATATTTTATAACCATAGGACGGTAAAACAATTTTATCCACTTGGTTATGTAATGTAGACTTTACATCACTAATAAATGTTGTAAACACACTCATTACGCAACTAGTTAGGTAATGATACTTCTATTACCCAACTAGTTAGGTAATGATACTTCTATTACGCAACTAGTTAGGTAATGATCATCAAATAACGTTTGTCATCTGGTTCCAGTAAGAATCTGTGAATGCCCTCTTTTGAAAAGATACTAGATTTCTTAGCTTGGTAGCCTTCACCTTTTAGTTTAAAAAATACGTACAACTGTATGTATTTACTTATGTCGACTTTCTTCTTAAAAAATAATGCTTTTCGTGCCATCGAATAGTGCGTCCACAATGAACTTGACTTTTCGCATGCAGCTTTCTCACTAAAGTATGCCAGCATTACCTTCTCCGTCACATATTCTTCATTTTTCTTGGAACACCAATCTTAAAAATTGTTTATATTCAAATTTATATCTTACGCGGATTTTCGATGGTAGCTACTTACATTCAATTGCAGAATTTGCAGCATTTTCTATATCTGAATTCTCGTTTGAACTTAATTTAACAATGTTTGTTTATTTATTCTAGTACTGCTGTTCTTGTGTTATAAACAAAAAACCATCGTGTTCAATACTAGTAAAACAAACATCATTTACTCATCAAAATTAAGAAAGGAAATTCTGAAACAGTCTTCATGTCTAGGCTTTTACTCAGACGGACATGAGCCATGATCTTGGTCAAAACTTCGATGTGTCCTACGCAATCGCTCGTGAGGTAAAGCAATATTGCCGCTTTATGGTCAGGAGAGAATATTCTCACTCAAAACATTTTCTGTACGTGTGTAGTTTGCTCATTGTATTTAAGCTGGATCACTGTCTACAAAAGTAACTTTGAGGATACATTTTCTAACAATATTTGACGTTAAATTCGTATGACAATTTTATTGAAGGAATGTTTCTTCCTCAATATTTCTAAGAAAAGTGTTGCGATAGCAACAGTATGACCTGCGAACAGCAAAATGAAAGCACTTTCAAGATTATTAAGACGAAGTTTCACAGGGCTTGAGGACGCCATTCCAGCAG
The DNA here is from genome assembly GCF_040183065.1 of Periplaneta americana. Lineage (NCBI taxonomy): Eukaryota > Metazoa > Arthropoda > Insecta > Blattodea > Blattidae > Periplaneta > Periplaneta americana. Next base: position 45,659,457 of record NC_091124.1, read on the forward strand.
CATTCTCGTAGAAAGCTGCTGCAACTTGGATGCTGCCTCTTCTGCGGATAACGTCTCTTTGCCATTTCTCCATGATGCCCGCTTCCAGAAGGCGTCTGAGTCCTTGATTGAAGGCGGTCGTGTACGGAGAGTTTTTGGCTAAGTTCAGAGCAATGTGGTAGCGACTCATGCACTCTTTCATGACCCTCATGGTGCTCCAGTCCTTGGGCTCCATCTTCTCCGTCTCCAAAAAGTACCGCACCGTGCCTTCGAGCTTGTACCCGAACACGGCGTGTTTGCCTGTCTTCAACAGAGAATTGTTTTCTGGATCCTTCTGCTGATGGAAATGTTTTATAAACCGTCTATGCCATGGATTCTATAAAGGAAAATAAATATGTGAGCTAAGTAGACACCGGCATAATGAAAAGAAAATTTTGCCAAATTAAGTTTTGGCATTATATTAGTACATTATGCAACGAGTTTATAATGGTAGTAATTAAGACGCGAGTATGTTTCTTTATGAAACGAGCGCAAGCAAGTTTCATACGACTTTTTATGCTCGACCATATTTCTAACTTTAAATTATTCATAAATATTCATGTTATGGTTATGTTAGTGAGGAGCGGAAGTGACCTAAATTGTGAGATGTGCGTAGACGCGAAAGTATTGGTTTTTTTTTTTCGAGGAACGAATGTCATTGACCTTGATATAATCTAGAGAATAACATGAACATTGATCTTGATATAACCTGGAAATTCATTTAGAATTGAAAAACGAGGTGACAAATTGAATTTATTTGAATATTATTTACAATTAACGCTAATTATTATAGTAACAAAACATAACCTTCTGCGACAGTATTGGATTTCCAGCCTCCGTGACATTTTGCTAGTTGTCTTTCGATTGCATAACCGAGAATAATCGATACTTGCGCTTTTATAATGGTGCAATGGTGATTTCTCATTGGCTGAACAACTGAACTATAATGAATAGGTGTACTTTAATGAGGTGCATTAAAGGGCTACTATCAGGTGTATAATTACTACATTTTGGCAAGGTCGAGCATAAAAAATATGAAACAGATTCTGAATGGTTGTAGCGGAATAAACAGCAATTTAACGAGCACATCAGTAGAGTGTATAGGAAGAGGATTGTAAAAATTGCAAGGCACAAATTAAGAGGCAATAATATTATCAAAAGGGAGACTGAACAAACCATATTGAAAGACAAACAAAACATCAAAGTCACATTTCGTCTTCACATATTTGACATTCATAATAAGGATTTATTGAATTTTCTTTACACACACGACAGACCCATGACTGGCACGTCACTCAGCGAATCCAATCCTTCCCTTTGTAGACGCCAAAGTTACATTTGCAAATATAACAAATGCACTCGTATATGCAGAGTGAGCAACAAGTATGGAATATTGTTAATATCTTCTTAAATTTTAATTTTACAAAAAAAAAGTAACTTTTATAAGAAAAATGTTGGAAATAAACCATACAATATCATGTCTTCTTCTTCTTCTTTTGGCATACAGCTCTTATAGTTTAGTAATTTCATGTTGTATGGTTTATCCGATAAGCAAGTTGTAATACAATGTTAAAATTGAAATATACCGTCTATACTTATCTAGTTTTTATATAATTGATTATAACATAAACGTTTTCGGCACTAATGTGCCAATTTCAAATGTATGAAAATTTGCCTAATTACATATTCAAATAAATGCACATGAACTGTGTGAATAAAACATATAATGTGTACCCTTGATGATCTCATATCACATATAAAACAATCTATATGTGGATAATTAAATAATTAAAAATTAAAAACACACACTTATTACTAACATTTAAAATCTGTTTTGATTTTCTGCTGCAATTATCCATCATTTGGTGGAACACTGGGGTTATCTTGACGTATTATGTAGTCAAATGCAGTTATTCAATTACTTAAAATGTTATAAACTTACACTGAGATACTGTTAAAATATTAAAAATCCTTTATGTTAATTCATTGTTATTGCACCAAGGTTCCTTGTTTTTTTGTTCACTTTCACATATTGGAGCACTTTACCATGATCGAATGTGGTGCGTAATATAAGTTACATTGATACCTGGCTATTGTTTTCCTTCGGTTTGCCGTGGTTGGATTATTACATATTCATGGTTGTCACCGTCCGATTATCAGTCAAGCCTTTACACTGCGAACATAAAATATTGTTGTTACGTATTTGAATATGCTGATGGTTAAATGCATTGAATTGAGCTAGTGACTTACGTACAATGGCTGGACATGTTGCGTGCTCGACGTTGGCCAGGCTACGACTGAGAGTCGTTCGATGCTCACAATGGTTCTTATCTTAATGAACATCTGGCGGAACCGGAAGTAATGTGGGGATGGGGGGATGTGATGTAATAAGCTGAGATGATGTAGTCTGATTTTTCGAAACTAATTTAAATAAATTGAATAGTGGGTTCTTGGGATTAACTATTTGCTCGTTTAAAAGTTGGTTCCCTTTATTAAAACTCTTAGCGATGTAATATTGTTCTGCCGTGTCTATTATGGGGCTGTTAGTAACTTTAATAATTTTTAGTGCATCTTTTATATTAGATAATTCATGGCCTTCTTCAATAAGATGATGAGCATATTTCGACTTGTTTCTATTGTATTTGAAATCTGTGGCGTGTTCTTTGTATCTTATTTTGAAATTACGGCGAGTTTGACCGATATACTGTTTGGTGCAGTTCTTGCATTGCAATTGGTATATACCACTATTTAGGAGAGGTTCATTGGTGTTGATTTTATTGGGGATTATGTTATGAAGCTTGTTATTGGTTTTGAAGGCTATGTTAATATATTGTTTTCTGAAAAAATTATTAATTTGATTTGAAATTTTTCCGAAATAAGTCATGGTTTGCCATTTTTTATTAGATTTTGCATTTTCTGGTTCCAATGTAGTGTATTTTTCTTAAATAATTTGGCTTTTCTATTTTTCAGTAATTTATGAATTAAATGTTTTTACATAGCCATTTTCTGTTGCAAGGTTTTGAATATAATTGAATTCTTTTTTGTAATTATTCCTATTCATTGGAGTCGTGAGTAACCGGTCAATTAGGTACCTAAATTTGCTGACTTTATGTGTTGTGGGATAGGTGGAATTATTATTGATAGAGTGTGTGGTAGCCGTTTGTTTTCTATGCATATTGAAGTCTATTTTAGGGGGTCTTACAGTAATATTTAGGTCTAGGAAATTTATACTGTTGTTAACACTTGTTTCCAATGTGAATTTTAAATTTTTATGAAGGTTATTAAATTCTTCTAATATCAATGTATCCTGATTTTTGTTATCCTCGTAAATAATTAAAGTGTCATCAACATATCTAGTGTATGTGACGAAATGAAATTTATTAGTTAGGGTGTTGATATGTTCTTTTTCAATATGCTGTAAAAATATATTAGCTAACAAACCCGATAAGGGATCTCCCATTGCCAGTCCTCTTGGTTGGGCGTAGAATTTGTTTTGAAATTTGAAGTAATTTTGTTTTAATGAAATTTGTAAAAGATTTGTTACTTGTTGGATTAAATTATTATTTAATTGGAGTTCATTTAATTTAGAGGTTATGATATCTCAAGTTTCATTGATGGGGATATTTGTATATAGGTTGGTTATGTCAAGTGATAATAATTTCGTGAATTTTGTGGTTTTCAGTTTTCGTAATTTATTTATCAATTGCCTTGTGTTTTTGGTGGTGTGTTGGCTTTCTTGTATAATGGTTGTTTTCAAGAAATTGTATAGAAATTTGTTAAGTTTATGGTTAGGTGCATTTCTGCAGTTTACTCTTGGTCTCATGGTTAGTTCCGCTTTGTGTGTTTTAGGTAGTATTTTCAGTGTGGGGGCTTTGGTTTTTTTTCATTATTATTGTATGGCTATTATTTGTTGGGCTTATGTCTGGTGCATTTTTGATAGCTGTTTTAATTTGTTTCTGATATGTTTCAGTTGGGTCGGTTTTTAGTTCAGTTATCTGATTATTGTTGAAGAAAGTGTTGGTTTTGTCAATATAATCGGTTTTATACATTAAAACAACAGCATCATTCTTATCTGCTTTTATGTGTGTTACATTATTGTCTTCGAATTTTTGTTTGAGTTTCTTCATTTCATGTAGATGTGTTTTGGCTGTTTTGAGTTCTTTTTTGGTGTTAGGGTCTGTGATGTATTTCTCAATTAATTTAGCTGCACTATATTGTAAAAATTCTTTGTTTATATGATTACTTTGGGATATTGTATGCTGGGTCTCAATTGCTAGTGTATCAACTATATTGTGTATGTTGCTTGGAGGAAAGTTGTGTTTATAACCATTTTTAAGTGTGTCTTAAGAGTTTTAATAAAGGGAACCAACTTTTAAACGAGCAAATAGTTAATCCCAAGAACCCACTATTCAATTTATTTAAATTAGTTTCGAAAAATCAGACTACATCATCTCAGCTTATTACATCACATCCCCCCATCCCCACATTACTTCCGGTTCCGCCAGATGTTCATTAAGATAAGAACCATTGTGAGCATCGAACGACTCTCAGTCGTAGCCTGGCCAACGTCGAGCACGCAACATGTCCAGCCATTGTACGTAAGTCACTAGCTCAATTCAATGCATTTAACCATCAGCATATTCAAATACGTAACAACAATATTTTATGTTCGCAGTGTAAAGGCTTGACTGATAATCGGACGGTGACAACCATGAATATGTAATAATCCAACCACGGCAAACCGAAGGAAAATAATAGCCAGGTATCAATGTAACTTATATTACGCACCACATTCGATCATGGTAAAGTGCTCCAATATGTGAAAGTGAACAAAAAAACAAGGAACCTTGGTGCAATAACAATGAATTAACATAAAGGATTTTTAATATTTTAACAGTATCTCAGTGTAAGTTTATAACATTTTAAGTAATTGAATAACTGCATTTGACTACATAATACGTCAAGATAACCCCAGTGTTCCACCAAATGATGGATAATTGCAGCAGAAAATCAAAACAGATTTTAAATGTTAGTAATAAGTGTGTGTTTTTAATTTTTAATTATTTAATTATCCACATATAGATTGTTTTATATGTGATATGAGATCATCAAGGGTACACATTATATGTTTTATTCACACAGTTCATGTGCATTTATTTGAATATGTAATTAGGCAAATTTTCATACATTTGAAATTGGCACATTAGTGCCGAAAACGTTTATGTTATAATCAATTATATAAAAACTAGATAAGTATAGACGGTATATTTCAATTTTAACATTGTATTTATCTCATAGTTTAGCTAAGGCCTCCTTTAAAACAACAGCCCAATCACTTCTGTCCTCTGCCCTCTTCCTCCATCTCCTTATTCCCACTTTCCTCAAATCTTCCTCAATGCAGTCTAACCATCTCAATCTGGGACGACCCTATCTCTCTTTCCCTCCAATGTTCCAGTGAAGATCATCTTCGCCATTCTTTCGTCCTCCATTCTAATTAAGTAACCTACCCATTCAACAATATTATGTCAGTGTTCGAAAATAGTTATTCATATATATATATATATATATATATATATATATATATATATATAAGGTGTGACATTAAACTATTTTGTTTAATAGCATCCTTTCTTTGTTTTAACTTTTACAGTAAACCGTCTAGCCTTTATTAATCAGTTAATCTTTTAGTACTTTGATTTTTATTGTATTTGTAAATTTAATATTAATTGTAATTATAATTGTAATTGTATTCTTAATATTGCAGTTGTAATCCCCTGGTAGAAGGGAAGAAAAGACCTGATGGCCTTATCTCTACCAGGTTAGATAGATAGATAGATAGATAGATAGATAGATAGATAGATAGATAGATAGATAGATAGATAGATAGATAGATGGATGGATGGATGGATGGATGGATGGATGGATGGATGGATGGATGGATGGATGGATGGATGGATGGATGGATGGATGGATGGATGGATGGATGGATGGATGGATGGATGGATGGATGGATGGATGGATGGATGGATGGATGGATGGATAGGCAGGCAGGCATGCAGGCAGGCAGGCAGGCAGGCAGGCAGACAGGCAGGTAGTTAAGTAAATAAATAAGTGAGTAAGTGAATGAATGAATGAATGAATGAATGAATGAATGAATGAATGAATGCATGAATGCATGAATGAATGAATGAATATATTAAAATTTACATATTCCGAATCTCCACTAAATTTTTCGTATGAATGCGTAGAAACTTTACTCATTCTCCCGTTTCTTGTCTTTATTTATTAAACTTGTTTCTTGGACTTGAAATTTGAGACAAATAAGTATGTAAAATCATGTTGAATAGGCCATAAAACTAAACAAAACATTATGACTAAAAACTTTATCACAGATGCTTAAAATGAGAACTATTCACAGCCAAAAAATATCCCAGCCTATCACGAAAATATCACGACGAAGTGAAGAGAAGCGAATAGAAGCATTTGAAATGTGGATATAGAGAAGAATGGAACGTGTGAAGTGGACAGGCAGAATAAGAAATGGAGCTGTGTTGGAAAGAGTGGGTGAAGAAAGAATGATGCTGGAACTGATCAGGAAGAAGAAAATGAATTGCATGGGTCACTGGCTGAGAAGAAACTGCGTACTGAAGGCTGTACTGGAAGGAATGCTGAAGGGGAAAAGAGTTCGAGCCAGAAGAAGATACCAGATGATAGACGACATTAAGGTGGATCATATGCGGAGACAAAGAGGAAGGCAGAAAATAGAAAAGAGAGAAGAAAGCTGAGTTTGCAGTGAGAGACAATGAATGAATGAATTAATTAATTTATTTATTTATCATAAATGGTTAGGTAGACTTGCGTATACGAGTAAATGTTTTATACATCAATTTAAACGAAAGTGAATAGAGAAGATCCGCTTGAATTCAAGTGTATATATATTTATTAGGGAATATTTACTAATTTTGCATGCAACTGCGTGCAAATGTACTTCAAATTACATTGGTGGAGGTAATTTTTAATGTTTGAACACTGTGTTTAACAATTTTTTAATACTCTCTGGGATGCATGTCTCCTGTGTCATGCATTTTTACCCCTAGTGTTAATTATGGAAATCAATGTAACTTTTTCAATTTGCATCGCCTACGGACCAACGTTTGTTTATTGTCAGTGTTAATTGAGACGAAAGAGAGCAAATTATTAAATTTGTCATTTTAGTATGTACTGTATGTATAGATCGAAAACCGAAAGCTGGATATTGAAAACTGCGAAACAATTATTTCATTACAGTGACAATAAATTGTGAACAATAGGTACGTTATCGTTCTTAACCATTGTAACAATTCATGTAACGAGGCAATAAACTGTATAATTAAATGGCGCAACATTTAAAATAATCCATATCTGAAGGAAATATTTTAAACATTTTCCTTGATCTTAGATTTCTACAGCAGGCATCAGCAAAAATGTAATCCTGATCACTAGTAATAGGACGTCGCAGGGGTAGCGCAGTAAACTGTCTTTGCTTCATCCCCTGTGTTCCATCAAACTCCCCTACAGCTCCAGTACACAAGCATCTATCTACCTGCTTAGATTTAGATTGCTTCTTTGTCTGTTCAGAAAAATGTGTCTAAGGAAGAATGGGAGGAACAGTATTTATTGTGCACTTGTTGACAAATGTAGATGCCTCGTGTGTTCTAAAATTCTAATAGGCACCTATTAATCCAACATCGGACGACATTACGACACATACCATATGTCTTACAATGTATGAATCACCGGAGTAGCTCAGGCGATAGCACTTTTGCCTGCTGATTCGGAACTGTTCTGGGGCGTAGGTTCGATTTTGTGCTTGGGCTGATTACCTGGTTGTTTCTTTCCGCAGCTTTCCCCAATTGTATGACGAATATCAAGTATTTCCATAGCTAATTCTCGGCCTCATCTAGCCAAATACCATCTCGCTATCATCACTCCTATCTACGGTAAATAACCTGGTAGTTTATGCAATATCATTAATTGACTAAAGAAAAATATCTGAAATCATAAACAGCGGCGTGCAGTGATGACGTTTTCGGGAAGCAATTCTTCCATGGAAACCCTGTATGTAGGCAACAGACATCGAAGCTCAGTCGAGGAATGGCATACATACAGGCACTGCTTCCCTTCAGGTCATGCTACTGCACGCCACTGATCATAAACATTTTACTTATTTGCATGTTAATATTTTATGAGCGCAACGACTAACTGAAATGTAGTGTATCTGAAAAATAGTTCATCAATATAGATAATAAAGATGGGCAGAAGACAACGGGAAAAATAGTTTTAAAAAATTGTTTCTTCATTGTCAAGTATTTCCAAAGTTAGCCAACATAGCAAATTCGACGGAGAAAGAAATAATTGTGGGGTAAATAGATTGTCGCTTAAAAAATATTCTCCTTAACGTTCTTTTGTATGTCGTCGTTGATTTTATGAAACCTCCTATGTGAATTTAGAGAAAATAATTTTTCAGGAGGAAGAAAAAATTAGTTAAAAAACAATAGGCCTACCCTGATCCTCAGTGATGTCATTTATGTACATCATATTCACCAATATTTTCTACCGAAATACTTCATATTATAATGTAGGCCTATTGATTTTTAATTAATTTTTTCTTCTCCTGAAAAATTATTTTCTGTAAAGTCGTGTAGGAGGTTTCATAAAATCACCAACGATATACTTTTGCTTTTCAAAATTAGTTTGACGAATACAGTTTCATTTATACCACTCAGAAGGACTTAATTAAGGATATGCTAATTTTAAATAAAATCTTTTATTTATAAGTATAATTTTATAGTCATCTTCTAAGATTTTATTTTATAATTGATAATATAATCAATGGTGCTTAATCATTACATTTTATTTTTACAACAATATTCATATTTAATTAATTATATTTATTTGCTATTAATTTCCGGGTCCTCGTGGTCATCCTTAATTAAGGCCGGACGAGTTATTTCTCTCTCTCTCTCTCTCTCTCTCTCTCTCTCTCTCTCTCTCTTGTCGTAAATATTTAAAGTACGCTGATGATAATACAAAAGCTCATTTTGTTGCGCTCATTGCCTTCAAATACTCTGAACGCATTGTTCACGCTTTACATTCACAGGATGGGGAGTTTGGAGCTGAAAAGTTCAGTTAACTCCATCCAATTTATACTGACAATGCTTAAATAATTCTCCAAACAGTACAAGGGACTTTATTGAATTCGAGTTGTGCATGTATTAGAATTACTTTTATATGCCCGCAACAACAGAAACTGGAGTGAAAAAATGTAATCGGGGATTATGAAATCCTAATAGGAAGCAACGGGGATGTTCCTTTGTAATATAAAAGAGCAAGTGTTGATATGTGACATAAATATAGATCGACATGAATTTCAGGTTTCTAGACCTATAAAATGGAAATTAACTAAAATACATGGCGATTATCATGAATAGAAACGAGAGTTCCATGCAAATTCATGTTTTTATAGGAACATAGGACATAGCTCAAACTTAGTACTTATCCAATTCATTACTTTCCGGTTCAAAATATGTGTACTTTTCCCGTGCATGTTTGCATATTTTGGCCTTCTTTGAGATAAAAACATGCATAATGAATATTTAAGCAATTTTTAGCATAATCATGCATATAATATACATTATATTCAGTTTAAATGCATGTTTTAGGGGAGAGTTGGGTAGTATTGGACATCGGGTAATATCGGACAGTGCGTTTCTTTCATCTACCACCAGATCGTAGTACCTGAATGACATGGTTACGTTTCTGTATACGACATCACAGAAACGTAACCATGTCATTCAGGTACTGTCATCTGGTAGATGAAAGAAACTCACTGTCCGATATTACCCGATATCCGGTACTACCCAACTCTCCCCTAATGGTTTTGAGTGGACATCTCAGTTTCTCGATTTTTATGAACCTCATTTTAGCTTCAGGAATCAGGAGTGAAAAAGGAAAAGAAAAAAAATTAACAAAAAAGGTTCATTCAAGTTTTCACCCATAATTTTTTGCGATATAGAGATATCATTCTCTGCCTACAAAAACATATTGACTGGCAAGAGCAGGAACCTTAGTTGTTAACTGTGCAAAAAATAAAAGTAAAGTGAAATAAATAATTTGGAACAAAAATGAAAGTGCATGTTTTAATGTATTCTTTGCTTGATCGTGAATGTTTCATAGCCTGATAGTGCACGAATGCATGCATATTTTGGGGTTTTATAGTGCATGAAATTCTCGTCTCTAATCATGAATTATAAAGTCATACTAAAACCAATCCAAATGTGGGTAACTATTAGCAACTCAAACATTGAAATACTGCAGAGGTATCAGTCAAAAACTTTACGTTCCATTGTCACTGCACCTTGGTATGTCCGTAATGATGTCATTCATCGTGACCTCAACATTTCAACTCTGAAAGAAGAAATCTCTGAATTCAGTAAAAAAATACCTGCACCGATTAAATCAACATCATGCATCATGCATTAAATTTGCTGGAGAAGAAGACTTAAAAGGACCAATGCTCTTGACTTTCCATTCATTTTTAATACAGCTATTTGAAACATCGTTATTTTTCTTTTGGATTGTTGTCATGGAATAACATCTCCACTCATGTCATATTCTTTTATAATATTTACTTATTGTCTCTTGAAGACAGATTGTGAATGTGGCATGTGTTAAACAAAAAAAAATCATGAATAGGCTATGGACAGAAGTAGGCGAAAAAACCTTACAATTTTGCCGCATTCACACAAAAATTTCTCAATCCCTACCAGGGTTAAAATATCCCTACGATAGGTATTTTACCCTACACCTGGCAACACTGGTCCTGTATTATTATTTATATTTTAATTTAGTTGGTTATAATCAGGCTTCGAGACTTTGGATCCGATACAATAAGTTTACTGTGCATGTCCTATAGGTTGTTGACTCGCTGCAGGTAGTGAAAGGTAGAGATGTGTTGAGGTAACAACGTTGCTATTTAGAATAGAGTACGGTAGTATGGGGAAACGCACACATATGTACATTCTGAAAGTAAATATACATTACACAATGACAATGTCAAAAGAATGTGAAAATCATTAATTCTCCTGTCTTTTATAAGCATTTGTATTTAATTACACAAAGTGTTAATGGTGGAAATAAACATGTAGCGATTTTAATTTCTTCATTTATCCTATTGGTCGTCTTTAGGAAGTGCAGTTACAATACCGAATTGCAATTTACTACAAGATACATTTTCAGTGTCTCAAACGTAAATCTTTTTCGGTTATTTGCCAAACACAGTTTGTACTGTGACAAGCTACGCTCTACGTCGCATGACGTGATAGGAGCAAAACGAAAAAACCTAACATCATTGCAGTCTCTAAGAGACAGTCCTTTATTCTCGGGTGACTCTATGTGCTGTTTATATTACACAATGTTCCATATCAGTTATTTTTACATAAAATTGACTTCCACTTCTGTTTTACACGTTCAATAACCGGTGTACTTGGTGTCTCATTAATCCTCTGTGTCATTTCCTCAACTAATTTGAGGGCTTCCGGCATCTCTTGCTCTGACTTTTCTAACCGTGTAATAGTTTCAGACACAGTTTTAAAATAGGTTTGTATGAAAACCAAATTATTCGTCAGAACCTTCAAATCCAGAGCGTTTTCCTTTGCGTATTTGTTGGCATTCATTCTACAGTACCCCCACCCACTCTACGCTTTACCACTATACTCGGTACGCCGTTATGCGGATTTCCCACTGAACTGCTCTGTCGGGTCCGAAGTCTCGAAGCCTGGTTACAACACTAAATATATATATATTTTTTTAATTTCCCAAAAGTTTGTTGGAAGTAACGTAAGTCCCTTTCTGTTGAGACACATTCAAATATAAAGCAGAGACAAGAATAGTTTGCACGTTTCTGGTCTCAATTTGAATTTCAACGATCTATGCTTTCGAGTAATAATTCTGATGGAAGTACGTACGTTCATATCGAAGATGCTATTGACTGCAGGGAAGTAGGTGTGGCCCCAATGCAGGTCAGCTTGCACCAAATCTTTAATGGAGTCCAAGAGAATGGAGTTAGGAGGGATTGTGAGATGAGACACGAGGCCGCTGGAGTAGGCAGTTGTTGCTAATAACGAGAAGAGCGACCACCAGCAGATTACGTGACGCGCGGGACCCAAACTCCTTTCTGCGGCGGGAGAGTGGGTCACCACCAGCATGCCCAACATCTCCAGGAAACAAGCGTCTATCCGCCCGTAATCTGCAACATACAGTCAATAACCCGTCACATCCTTACACAGGATGGGGCAGAGTGAACTGATGACTTTGACTTACGGGCTATTCCATATGAAATCGATCAGTAAAAAACCTCGCATTCTTTTATACTCTAATTTTTTCCCTATTTATACAAGATGATGAGGGGAGTGGATTTTCAACAATATACTATCCAAAGTCAAACAGTTTTCGTATTGTTGAGCGACAAATTTAGCGTATTTTATAAAAACAAGCCTCTTTCAGCGCTCAGAACTCTGGAACCATTTATTGCAGAACATTGGACGGGAGCTCATTTTTAAGCTGACATTTGGTATGTTATGTTAAGAAGTAATCCTTATTTTTACTGTACACAGAGAGACAGATAATCTGATTTTACTTACTTTTAGGCTTTTTGCCAATTTGTAAAAATGTAAAAAAATATTGAGAAAAACCTTGCATTATTAAGAGGGATTCGGCATTGCTTGCTTAGTGGTATGGCAATAAGTTTCGAGGGTATTAAATAGATTATTTTCACACGCCTGGACTTGAACGGCGCAGTACCGCACGCACTGGCCGACAGCTGAAGATAAGCGAGCGTTGGGCGTCATTTTACTCCTGTGTTTATGAAAACTTGTGATAAAGCTAGCACAGCTATGCGCTACTAGACGAAACGTCACGTGTTTGTCTCCTGGCCTTGCTTGTTTTGGCTAGCTCCCGTCTCACAGTCAGCTGGTTAGTTTACGCGCGTACTATTTATTTTCTTTATTTGATATTTTCAATACTTCCTTATCAACGGTACACCTGTAAAAAATATGTGTTTATTTGTACTTTCAATGCGGAATCTAACTATATATTTTTAAAATATTTTTTCAGTGGCAAAGCCGTCTTAATAAGGAAAAATCTAAATTTCTCCATTTCCATAAAAAGTAAGAAAATCTGTTTATATGTCAATATAAACTTTAATTTCTCAGCATCAAAATAAACCATGATTTTGATCATTGGATGAAAGGGTTTCGGAACTACAGCAGTTTAAAGTTGCTAATTTTATGAAAATACGATAAATGTAAATATTTGTAATTTAAACACTATCAAGTTCTGATGCCTCAAACTTTGCACAAAGCATTGTATCACAGTTCTCTACTTATAAAAAAAGTTTCATTGTATTTAGAAATTGTAAGGTCAATTTTCTCTATATTTCAGTCGATTTGAGATGGAATAGCTCTTACGTAATATCCATAGTTGGGGTGGATTGAAGGTAGGCATAACATAACATTGTTCAAGGTATGCCATTTAAGGTTGAAGTATCAATTGTATAGGTTTACATGGCAACGATTTCTATTTTGTTACACATTTGAATTTCTCTCTCTCTCTCTCTCTCTCTCTCTCTGTTATTTATACTCGCTTAAACATCTTTGGACATATCGCGAGTTAATCTTTCGGGTGAAATCCGAAGGCCTGTGTACTATTGTTAAGTCTGATTCTATTGTTGTGAACTAGATGGCGACTGTATACAGGGTGTTAAAAGAGTATCCAATATTTCGGAGGTGATAGTATGCATCAAAACAAGAAAATATTGTCTAATAAACATGGGTCCTACGACACATACTTTCTGAGATCTGAACACTTGTTCGTAGGAGGTGCTCAATGTGATGTCCATTCATGGTAATGCATTTTTCTGCCCTACAATACAGCAGACAAACAGATAATCATACCGTAGTTGACACCCCTGGCATGGAAACTAATACGTCGCAAGGAATACTGAAAACAAAAGTCTGGTTGCGCATATGAACGGGGTTCAGCAGAGATTGTGTTGTGAATTTTTGGTAATCAGCATGTGTGGGCTGATGAAAATTCCCGTGCAAATGAAGAAACAAGGCATCAGCACCGATTCTCAGTCAACTTATGGGCAGGCGTTCTTGGTGACAGATTAATAGGGCCATACGTACTATCACAGAGAATAACTGGGGATCGTTATCAGGACTTTCTTGTTAACATATTAAAACAAATTTCAAAGAGTGAGTCATTCCTTACGTCGGAAGGCAGAGGAATGCATTGCCATTAATGGATGTCACATTGACCACTTCCTATGAACAAGAGTTCAGATCTTAGAAAGTATGTGTTGTAGGACCCATGTTTATTAGACATTATTTTCTTGTTTTGATGCATACTAGCAGCTCCTAAAGTATTGGATACTTTTTTCTTAACACCTGTATATATTACTGATTTGTTATGAATATGATTTCGGTGATGAATGAGGCCGGTGATATTCAGGGATGTTGTGGCCCGAATTTCCTGGCATTTGTCTTACGGTTGAGGAAAAACTCTGAAAAACCTCAACCAGGAAATTCAACATACTGAATACTGAATAAACTTGCCTCGTTGGTCAGCAGAATATCGGATGTTCACTATTGAAACATTAAAAAAAAACGGAGACTCGGTGATAACAACGCAGTGATTATTCAGGCGGCATTTCAACGTTGCAAGACATGGAAGAGTTCACAACACAATCAATAACTGGATTCAGAAATTACGAACGGTAGCTTCTGCAAGAGAAGAGAGACCTGCAGGCAGAGATCGAACTGTGCGTACACCGGAGAATATCGAAAGCGTGCGTGCTGCAATCATTCGCAGTCCAAAACGATCTGCACGTTGACAAGCTGTTGCCCTTAAAATATCCAATAGATCTCTTCGTCGGATATTGCACATAGACTTAAATTCCCATCCGTACAAAATTCAAATAGTATAAGAGTTGTCGAACCGCGTCTTCATCTCAAGAATGGAATTTTTCAATAAATGTATCAATTTAATGAAGAAAGATACAAGGATAATTCGTCACTTAAAATGTCAGACGAAGCCCTCTTTGAATTGTCTGGTAGTGTAAATAAACACTACATGCGATACTGCTTGTGGCTTTTTTCGTGGGGTTATTTAAAGAACAAAATTACGAAACTCGTTCAGCAGAGAATTATGGAACAAATTGATGAAATTCCTTCAGACATGCTACTGCACATCATGGCAAAGATGACTCTGGTTGAGAGAATGCATCAGTGTGAATGGACGACACCTGACGGGTGTTATTTTCACGAATTTACTTTTAATTTGTGCTCTGTAAAAATGGTAAAGTTGTGCCTTCTAATTGACAGATCTTTCAATAAAATAATGTTAATGACAAGTTACTTAGTAGTAGATTCCAAAATCATATTTTCATTCTACTTCACCTTGTACATTTCATATCATACTTGTTAAATTTTAACATCCATCTATCATTTCAAGGGAAAAATTGTTCCGGGGCCGGGTATCGACCCCGGGACCTCTGGTTGAACATACCAGCGCTCTGTCAACTGAGCTACCCAGGAACTCCACCCGACACCGTCTCAACTTTTCCCTTTATATCCACACAACTCGCATGTGCTGATGAAACGCCAGAGACCCACATCGAGTGCACACAATCACACAGAGATTGTGTGCACTCGATGTGGGTCTCTGGCGTTTCATCAGCACATGCGAGTTGTGTGGATATAAAGGGAAAAGTTGAGACGGTGTCGGGTGGAGTTCCTGGGTAGCTCAGTTGACAGAGCGCTGGTATGTTCAACCAGAGGTCCCGGGGTCGATACCCGGCCCCGGAACAATTTTACCCTTGAAATTATTCAAATCTGCTTTACAGGGAGCTTTACCTGAAAGACTAGATTTGCATCTATCTATCAGTTTACAATTCCATTTCCTTTGCAGTAAATTACGAAGACCTTTTATGATAAACTGATTACCGATATTGATTTTATCTTTGTTCTCAACCATATCGTCCTGTTACTAGTAAAACTGATTAAGTCCAGTAATGTAAGTTTTGTGAAAGCAGCAATTAAAACTTTATGAACAGACGAAAAATCGGGTTTTTATATCATAATAAGTTTCTTTAAATAAAGTAATTGGTTTGTTATATACAACTCCTTTGCAATAAATTACGAAGACCTTTTATAACAAACTGATTACCAATATTGATTTTATATCTATTCTCAAGTCGTCATGTTACTAGTAAAACCGATTAAATCCAGTAATGCAAGTTTTGTGAAAGCAGCAATTAAAACTTTATAAATACACGAAAAGTCTGGTTTTTATATCGTAATAAGTTTCTTTAAATAAAGTAATTGATTTGTTGTCTACAACAATTATCTAGATTTTTTCAGTTTTTTGGACACTACGGGACTTAAACTGTTTTTACCTGATACTGGTTTCATGATTTCGGGAGTTGAAAAGATTTAGCATTTGACAGGGTAATTTATTTCATCATGCAAAAAATTGATAATAATATTATCATAAACTTGAGTATAAAATAACAAATCATCATGGCAGAGAGTCTATCCATTTTGTGTGTTTAAATAAAATTCATCAAAGTACGCATCACGCAGAGCCTTAATTATTTACGATTCAGAGCATACCAAAGAAAAACATTAATTAGATTCCTCCCCCTCTGTAATACCAGAGAGACTGCATTGCAGAACTGAAGATGATTCGCTGCCTTTGAATGTGTCATTGTCAACTGTACAGCTCTCTTATCAGTCTTACCAACTCTGCGTCTCCAAATGAAGACTCTTGAGTCATTATTTACGTCTGCCTGTAACTGCTTCCAGCTAACGACATTCTAACGAACAGAGATATTCTACGAAAAACTTGATGTTACTTTTGAAATGCATCTCTCTTCCACACTTTGTGTTCAAGGAACTTTATACACCGGAGCTCATTTATTTATTATTACCGTTACGTTTATTTTTCGAGGAACAAGCTGTAATACACAACAGTAATGTAAGGTACTGGTTTCTCTTGTTGTAGTAGAAATGTGACCTCTCTTCCTCACAGGGGAATCTTCCATAAATCAAACAAAGACTCGATTTCAAAGTTTGCAAAATAAATAATATAAACAGAAAGAAATCTGAAAATTCTAGGTAAGTTACTGTAAAAAAGAAACTGAACGACAGAAAACCTTTCATATATTACAACGTAAAATCTTTACATCTGCTATATTAATACTTCAACAATCCTTCTTTTTTCCGTTAAGACCAAACAAAAGCGTTACAATTTAGGCTATACTATAGTAAAAACACTTTGATGTGTAAGTTAATAATAATAATAATAATAATAATAATAATAATAATAATAATAATAATAATAATAATAATTTATTTATTTAATCTGGCAGAGCTAAGGCCAGTAGGCCTTCTCTTCCGCCCAGCCAGACTCTAATTGAATCGGTCATTGCAGAAAGGGGATAAGTCATGAAAAACGCGAAAATGAGTTAAGAGTGCAATTGTTTTCTCCAGACCTAGACACACATTTCCATACAGAAATGGGACAAATTTGCTCATTCTCAACGCAAAACAGAGTACCATAAGCAGCGCAGTCATTGCAGAAAGGAGACAAGTCAGCGACTTACCTTCTTTCTGCACTGACTGACGACGTGACGCAACTGAGTGCAGCGGATCTAATGAGTTACGCGCCCATCAGCTGATAAGGAAAATGACAGATAAGCTAGAAGTAGTAAGTGACCCAAGGGAAGAAAACTGTGTTATTAGTGGTAAACGTAAACGCAATGAAATTAACTACCGCAGAAATGTAAATAAGAAAAATTAACTGAAGGCATTGGAACGTCATTTCTATTGGGAAGGCTGTAGCAGCCCGTACGACTGGAGAACAATGTGGATAAGAAACTACTCATTGTTTGTTTAGACGCAACTTTGGGTCATCAATTTTCAACATTCACAATTTCAAAGACTATACGGCGCACTTCTATTCCTATCATGAAGGTATAGGCCACAAATCTTCAAATGAAGTGTGTTTGTTCCTTCTGAACTACATTGAAAATAATGTCCCTTCTTCAGTCAAGGAATTGTATCTTTTCTCTGATAACTGTGGAGGGAAAAATAAAAATCATACCTTAATTCGATTGTTGCTTGCACTGATCCAAATGGGGAGATTTAACAAAATAATGCATTATTTTCCACAAAGATGCCATTCATTTCGTCCCTGTGACCGTAACTTTGGTGTAGTGAAGCGCAAACTAAGGAAGACAGACAGGGTAAATGAGGCAGACCAATACAATACCTTGATCCACCAGGCAAACACAAACAACAGATTTTCTGCAGAATCAGTTACTACTGATGATATTTTGAATTTTAAATACTGGTGGCCAGAGCATTACAAGAAAACCACCTGCTCATTAGACACACTGAGGAAGAAAGGGAAAGATAAGAACATGTTTTCTTCAGCACGATTCAGTGAATTTGTTTACTCTAAAGATGATACAGGATGTGTGACTGTCAGTTTGTTCATTGGTAGTGAAATGAGGAAACACAGATTCTGTATGAAAAAAACCCGGTTCTGGACGCATATTAATGCTTACACAAAAGCATACAATGGGAAAATTCCCATTAATACGAAAAAAACTTGGAGACGTATCGAAAGTGAGGCAATACATTCCATTGGAACACACTTCCTTTTACGAAGAGATCCTGAACTGGCCACCTTGTGACAAGGAATCTACAAATGACATGGCTTCCAACGTCTAACAATACACTCTATAACAATTGAAACAAATGATTTTGTGTAGTACTTTAGAGTATTTTTATTGTGCTCTCCTATATGCAGTTTTTAAGTATTAGTTTAAAAGTAGAGTTTTGAGTTAAAACTGTGATACAAAATCACATATTGGTACATTCCTGTAGTAAGAATAATGATTAAAATGCAAAAATAATTATGTAAATGGTGACAGTAATGTAGTAATTACACACAAAAACATCGTTATCATTGTAATTATTAACATTTAGTTTGTTTTCAAATATTACATTAGCCCAAAATTGTAAATTATATATATATATATATA
The DNA here is from genome assembly GCF_040183065.1 of Periplaneta americana. Taxonomy (NCBI): domain Eukaryota; kingdom Metazoa; phylum Arthropoda; class Insecta; order Blattodea; family Blattidae; genus Periplaneta; species Periplaneta americana. The sequence continues at coordinate 45,678,625 of NC_091124.1, forward strand.
ATATTTAACAATTCCTTGCAGAAAGGGGATAAGTCATGGTTCGATTAAACAACTTTAAACAAAAGTGTATGAGATGTCAGATGTCTAACATGATGTATTATACTTCACTACTCATAAACAAGGTAAGAAAAAATATTTATGAGGATTGCTCCAGTATTGGAAGAGGAAAACAGTTTTTATTGATTATCTCAAAAGTAAGATTTTATGACTTATCCCCTTTCTGCAATGACCGATTCAATTCTAATTGAATACAATTGCGTACATAGTTATTACATTAATATCTAGACCATAAAACAACATGAAAGTAAATAATTGAAGTTGGATAAGTAATGTTAGTGTGGCAATAATAAACATTGGTAAGAAATATAGTTATGGGCAGGTTAAAGATTTTTAGGAGCAGTTTTCTTTGAAAAAAGGTATACTAAAAGGAAACAAAAAGGTATTGTGTCACTCAACTTTTTCGGCTACTCCTATTTTATATAATTTAAATCAACTCATTCTAAACTACACACATCTCTTACTTACAAATGGCTTTTAGAGAACCCGAAGCTTCATTGGCACCATCACATAATCCTGTCATCGGTTTAGTAGTAGTAGTGGTAGTGGTAGTGGTAGTGGTAGTGGTAGTGGTAGTGGTAGTGGTAGTAGTGGTAGTAGTAGTGGTAGTAGTAGTGGTAGTAGTAGTGGTAGTAGCAGTAGCAGTAGCAGTAGCAGTAGCAGCAGCAGCAGCAGAAGTAGAAGTAGTAGTAGTAGTAGTAGTAGTAGTAGTAGTAGTAGTAGTAGTAGATTTAACCTGGTAGAGATGATGCCATTAGGCCTTCTCGCCCCTCTACCAGGGGATTACAACTATAATATGAAGAATAAAATTACAATTAATATTAAATTTACAATTACAATTACAATAAAAATTAAAGTACGACAAGATACCTGATTAATGAAAGCTAGACAATTTATCATAGAAATTAAGAACAAAGAATATTTTTGTATTTACTGAATTACAAATTAAACCTAGAATAACAAAATTCTATAGTGATGAAATTATCATATGTTGAGAGAACTATTTACAAGAAACCATGTCTGACCAAGTGCCTAGTAAGTTTGCGTTTGAATTCAATTTTATTTCGACAGTCCCTGATGCTAGCAGGTAACGAATTCCAGAGTCTTGGCAGGGCTATTGTGAAAGAGGATGAATATGAGGAGGTGCGATGGAATGGTATTGTTAGTATTGTTTCATGGCGAGACCGTGTGTTCAGATTGTGGTGGGAAGAAAGGTAGGTGAAGCGAGACGACAGGTACGAAGGAATAGAAGAGTTCAAGATTTCGAAGAGAAGGAGAAGTGAATGTAAATTTCTTTTCTTATCTAGTTTAAGCCAACCTATTGTTTCTATCCTATCCTGAGCAAGATTAATCCAAGTTGGGAGGCCGGAGGGAAAAATGACCTTTGGAGAGACTGAGACGTAGAAGGGAGGATAATATTAAAATGGATTTGAGGAAGGTGGGATATGATGGTAGAGACAGGATTTATGTTGTTCAGGATAGAGACCGATGGCGGACTTATGTGACGGCGGCAATGAACCTTCGGGTTCTCTGAAAGCAATTTGTTAGTAACTATTAACGAAATAATAAAATAAATAAATAAAGGATAACATAAATAAATTATAAATAGATAGTAGATAAATAAAGAAAGGAAGAAAGAAAGATAGAAAAAAGAAAAGGAAGGAAGATAGAAAAGAAGACAAAAAGAAGAGAGTTGGATAGAAAAAGAGAAGAAAAAAGGAAGAAAGAATGAAACAAATAGTACCATAAAACTTCTGTAATATCCTTAATATTTGCGCCATTTCCGAGGCGTTGTTTCACAACAGATCAGATTTTACTGTTTTTCTGCTTCCTTTAGACTCAAACGCATTCTACTAAATCGGCTGGACAGTTGTTGTTTACTCAACTGTCTGAGACAGGTCTGAATCTCACAAGTGATACCAAGAAGGCACCACTTATGAGGAAACTAGTCCAGGAGACAAAGGGGTAGGATGGCCAGTTCCTTTCCCCCTCCAATGCATACATCGCCGACTAGCTACATATTACACTAATCAGACTTCAGATGCATACAAACAATTGTTCTTCCTCTGACATATACCGTCAAGTGAGATGTATTGCCTGATAATAGATTTACATATCAGCCAGAACTTCAATGTAGAACATAAAAGGGTGCTCTTACAGACGTCTGGAAGTGGATTGTTAAACCTAACATTTGAATAGCCGCAGTCACGTTTCCTCATTAACCGTTAATCATAATATAGCATTAAATCTACAGAAACCTACGAGCAACAAACAGCTGTCAACGTGCTGGAGCACCAGCGACCCTGTCGGCATGTGTACTAAGTACGTCACGTAGAGTACAGACACCGACAATACCGATTCTATGGCCCAGAGTGCTCCAAAACAGATGGTGCATTGGAGTGTGTGGTAATAAATCCGCTTTGCGACAACCTACAGAGGACCAGGCTGGTCTCGCATACACCTATCTCAGAAAAGGTGAATAATTTCCAACAAATATTAGGTAACATGTTTTCAGCACGATGATCCTACCCAGCCCTTGTAGCTGAGTTCCCAAATCGAATTTCGCTTTTCACTGAAGCTCCTCAAATTCATCACGTTGCGTCGGCTTGGGTAGCGTAGTCTGTATAGCGCTGGCCTTCTGTGCTCGAGGTTGCGATCCCGGCCCAGATTGATGGCATTTAAGTGTGCTTAAATGCGACAGGCTCATGTCAGTAGATTTACTGGCATGTAAAAAACTCCTGCGGAACAAAATTCCGGCACACTGGCGACGCTGATATAACCTCGGCAGTTGCGAGCGTCGTTAAATAAACCATAATTTTATTTCATCACGTTGATGCGTGAGTACTGATCATTCAGGGCACCATTGTATGAAAAATAATTACACTGATCCGCCGATTTAGTAGAATGCGTTTTAATCTAAAGAAAGTAGCAAAACAGTACAACGTGGTCTGTTGTTTTGACGAGAATCCAAGTCTCCATATACCGGTAAGGGGTCATGTCACAAACACAAGTCTGAGTATTTCTGATAAATTAAATATTCTTCAACGTCTTGAAAACGGCACAAATATTAAGGATATTGCTGGAGAGTTTGAGGTAATATTTATTTATTTATTTATTTATTTATACATATATTTATCTATCTATTTATTTATTTATATTTATTTACTAGCTGTACCCGTGCCCTCCGCTGCACTTGTTAGAAATTAATATAAAGTAATTACATAATTAAAATAGGACATCTGGTCCAGGGAACATTCGTGTTTGATAGAAGGCTATATCGTTTAATATGTCACTTAATTTAAATTGTATTTAAATAATTAAAATGCGATCATTTTGGTCCAGAGACCACTCATTTAGTGCAATGATAATTCCTTTAACATATTTCTTAATTGTTATTACTTGCAAATAATTAAAATATCATTTGGTTCAGAGAACATCCGTTTTTGGTGCAATTTGGTCCCATCAAAATTTTGCTTTGAATGAAACGTATCGGAAATCGTTTTTAAAGAAACTTTTGTTATACAACATTTTTCACAAAAATTAATAATAAGGGAGATATTTCGATTTATTTAATTCAAACCCCCTTATAACCTCCCTTTTAAATAAAGTATCTTGAATGCCATATAGCCTAAAATCTAAGTTACAACGAACTTAATTTATATTCCAATTTTCATATAAATCGGTACAGCCATTATCGCGTGAAAAGGTAACAAACATCCAGACAGACAGACAGACAGACATACAAACAAAAATTTCAAAAAAGCGATTTTTTTGGAAAATCAAAGATTACCAGAAAGATTTTGGCTACAGATTTATTATTAGTATAGATTTCTCTATATATCTATTTCTTTCTTTATGTATTTGTTTATTATATTTTATAGATAAATACGAGGGTCATTTCATAAGTCATGGCAATTATGTTACACAGTAAAAGCTCATAAGTTCGACAGAAATCAAGTTCGACAGAAATCAAGTTCGACATCCTATAGTTCGACTGCTTAAGTAGGAGAATTAGACACGCCCCTATACGGGCACTAAGAAATGGGTTTGACATTTGAATGGGAATTGGTTCTGTGTTTTATAGGGATACTTTTGTTAAAGGAAAACAGAATATTTTATTGATTAAGACATCCATATTTAATCACTGATTTTAAATTAATAAACTCTTATTTTTCTATTTGAGAATTGTGTCGTTTGTGAGACGGAAGTGTCGAAACCTACTGTGGTACTAGAAGCACTTACACAAGTCTCGGGACGGGCAGGAAATGTAAGTACAGTACTGTATTCGTTGATGGATAACCAATAAGAATTTGTATTCATTTCACCTGCCACACCCACTACCCTTATTGGACTTAACTTTCAATTCTGTTTTGTCGAACTTATCTTCAGAACAACCGAAAATGTGGTTAGTTCAGTATATACGTTTGAAAACCTGTTATACACTGTACGGGATGCCACCGCCAGATTGCCTCTGTGTGCATTGGTGGTTGGGGTTTTTCTCTGGGTTCTCCCGTTTCCCTATGTTAGGCATCTACGTCATTCCGTTAACATTTTTCCATTTCTTTATTATTCCATAGCATTCCCCGAACGCTGGCTGGCGACGCACGGAGGAGGCTGGCATAGGGACGAGTGGGGTTGTCTGCTCGAAACCTGAGTACGTAGCGAACCTTAGTGTAGTCAGCCGGTATGTGTTTGGGAATGCGTCTAGCTTGAGAGCTAGCGCAAATCTTGAAAGGTCATTCATAGTGTTGGGTCGTAATGCATCTTCCCGAATTCCATTCTATACCTGGTAAGGTTTATCTTGTCTCAGTAGCAATAAAACCAAGTCCCTTCAAATGAGGGTGGAGATTATAGGAGGGTTGTAAATTTTCAGTATCCCTTTCAAAGCCTTGTTATTGTGCAGGCTACCGGATCTCAATTTCTTGAAATACAAGCTCAGTGACGGAACTACACAGTACAAAGAGAGATATTTTGTAATTTTATTTTGCGCTACAGAATGTATCAACTGGTCCCTTCCGCCACTGGATTGATGGACTGCATCGCTCCATTCCCCGATCGCCATAACAATACAGACGATGTAAGACATATCTCCTTTCTCTCTCTTTTCACAGTGAGACGAGATACATCACACAGACTCTAGTCTATTTCATCACTGTAGCCTACTTGTGCCGTATTGTGTATAGCCATGAAGGAAAGTGGATAGAATAGAATAAAGCTGTCACTCCTGCTAGAAAAGCATAGTGGGTAAACCAAGATTATTGTCCACACCTGTGGAGTAACGGTCAGCGCGTCTGGCCGCGAAACCAGGTGGCCCGGGTTCGAATCCCGGTCGGGGCAAGTTACCTGGTTGAGGTTTTTTCCGGGGTTTTCCCTCAACCCAATACGAGCAAATGCTGAGTAACTTTCGGTGCTGGACCCCGGACTCATTTCACCGGTATTATCACCTTCATTTCATTCAGACGCTAAATAACCTAGATGTTGATACAGCGTCGTAAAATAACCCAATAAAAAAAACAAGATTACTTGGCTCTCTAATCCCTATTGCCTACATCTAGGATAATCAATACAGTAGAACTGGTTATAGCGACCTCGTTTTGTACGACATCTCGCCTATAACGTCAAATATTCTGTGGTCCCAACTAATTCCGCATAAGACATATGCTTTTCTACCTTGCTTAATACGACAAACGTTATATGCATCTACCTCGCATATAACATCATTTTCAACATCAGTTTAAAATACGTTTTTCTAAGAACCAAAGTATTTTAAGAAATATTTTGTTTAAATCTGGTAACCTGGCATATTCTTTACTGTCCCCTTCTGTCATAGACCTCTGGAATGCAGGCAGATTCCCCACTTCATTGTAACCCGCCCAAATTCATGCGGTATTAATATTAACGGTACCTGCGTGCGATCAGTTTTGACAGGAAGTTTTCACTAAGTACACGCATTTTAACGCTGGCCACTAAAATAAAAGTTTTAACGTTGGAAGAAAAAGTTAAAGTGATTCATAAAATTGAGAATGGAATTAAAAAAGCTTACGTGTGTCGTGAGTTTGGCCTAGTTAATTCCACAGTCCAAACGATCTGGAAGAGCAAGGATAAAATTGTTGCTGCATTTGAACAGAATAGATAGAAGCTAGGGGAAGGAACAGTGAAATTGTGACTGAAATAATGAACATACTCGTAGAACGTAATTTAGAAAGTGTGTATTGGGCAAGTATGAGACAACAGAGTAAAATAACTGATTACTTGACTCCTAACAGTCTTACTAATAAACCTTCTATAATTTCAAGGGGAAAATTGTTCCGGGGCCGGGTATCGATCCTGGGACCTCTGGTTGAACGTACCAGGGAAAAGTTGAGACGGTGTCGGGTGGAGTTCCCGGGTAGCTCAGTTGGAAAGAGCGCTGGTACGTTCAACCAGAGGTCCCGGGATCGATACCCGGCCCCGGAACAATTTTTCCCTTGAAATTATTCAAATCTGCTTTACAGGGAGCCTTACCTGAAAGACTAGATTTGCATAATATGTACGTCACTGTGTACGTTAACAGAAAACCACAATTCTAAGTCACACAGAGTTTGTGTGCACTCGATGTGGGTCTCTGGCGTTTCGTCAGCCAACGCGAGTTGTGTGGATATAAAGGGAAAAGTTGAGACGGTGTCGGGTGGAGTTCCCGGGTAGCTCAGTTGGAAAGAGCGCTGGTACGTTCAACCAGAGGTCCCGGGATCGATACCCGTCCCGGAACAATTTTTCCCTTGAAATTATTCAAATCTGTTTTACAGGGAGCCTTACCTGAAAGACTAGATTTGCAAACCGTGTATAGTTTTTATACGAGACTTATGCAGAGTTGAGACAAAAAAACTTTACTAATAAACCATGCATAAGCAATGGATGTATAAACAGGCTGTAACTATACAATGGGCATTGCTTTGCAGTAGTTTATATGCGAAACCCCTTGTTTAAGAGTTATATATAGAGAAAAAATGGCCGCCTCTCTAACAGCTGTTCATATCGACTGTCATTTTATAATGATGGTTGCCTTGTAACCACAGAAGAACAAACCAAAGAGCACAGAATAATTAGAATAATATTGCTGTAGCGTCTACTCTTTGACTAGAATATAGAGTGGTAATCGATTAGAGCCAGTTGTACTATCGATACTTAACACGCCGCACTAGAGCGGTCAACCGGATGCAATAGAGAACCTCAGATATTCTATTACCTTTCGTAACGAAGTAATGACGAAACTATGACGTAGCTGTATAACAGTTATACTGTTATACACGACGTATGTAGTGATTATTAGTAAGGAATTTACACACGACTTATAAACGAGCTACTCATTGTATAAGTATAAGACAGTTAAACGTCTGTATATAGGGTTTTTATTAGTAAGACCGTAAGTAAAGAAGTTTGGTAAGTACTGAACAAACTGTTTTAATACAGAATACTGTATTTATAATTGTACGCGTATTTTGTTATGTATTAAATCTAAAATAAGCCTAATTAAGTTTGTTATTTTTCATTTTCTATCTCACTAGACTGATAATATGAATCTCGGTTCCTTCGACACTCATTTATAACAACATAATTTTTAAGGTCCCTTGAATGTCGTTATATTCAAGTTCTACTGTACTAATACAAATCATAGACTATCATAATGATTAAAGTGTTCGTTGACATTACCGACCTGATTTACCTCGTGGTGGTTTGGGTGACAGCAAACACCGATCCAGACGCGTAATGAGACAGAGCACCAGAGATGTTAGAGTCATTGACAACCCTAGCAGAACCCAGACGGGAGGTTCCAGGCAGAGAGCTATCGAACTCCACATGTGTTTTCTAACCGGACGTGGAACGAGAAATGTGTTGCACAGTTGATTCCAAGGCACCGTGAAATCGGCAATCTCCTTTTGCTCTTCCACAATCCACATCGCACAGAAGGCGACGTCTATAGATCGGTTAGCCAACCAGCCGAGAACTCCACCGGTCCATTTTCTGTTATCCAGCCGCCCCCACTTGTTGGTCTCTGACGGTTCAAGCAGTTGCCAAGTGAAATTAAGCCTCTTGGATAACTCTAGGAAGGCTAGCATCTCGATTCCGTCTAAGGATTCTGAAAGAAAATACCATAGACATCACCATATCCAAAACAAATAATAGACATGAATTCAAAATATACAGGAAACCTACCACAACTACAACACACATACACAATTCATCAAACCATCCCATACATCATAAACATGCAGCTTCCCGTACCGTACAATGACACACAGATTAATTAACATACCAACGAACAATGACAACTATACTGAAGAACTAAATACAATAAAATATATAGCACAAGACAATATACAAAGTGTAACAAAAGTTTCTGGTTCAGTGAAAATTTTAGTTTTTTTTTTTTCCAAATATATTTGATGGTAAATATCACATTTTCAGCGAAATTATTGATAAAGGATTGCATCACACCACAATCAAGTAGTACCAACTCCTACACCATAAAATTCGGTCATGGTTCCTGAGAAAATGGAAACTATAATAGTACATTATGCAACGAGCCTATAATGAAGGTAATTAAGAAGTGAGTATGGATATTTATGAAACGAGCGCAAGCGAGTTTCATAATTTTCATACGAGCTTCTTAATTACCATTATAGGCGAGTTTCACACGACTTTTTATGCTCGACCATATTTCTAACTTGATATTACTAATTTTATTTGTATCTGACCTTGAGCAATGTTCCGTATGTTGTGAGATGTGCGCAGATGCGAAAGTATTGATTTTTTCCGAGGAACAGATGTCCACATTGACCTTGCTAGGCCATAAGAACCTACAGAGATAACATTGAAATTAAATTAGACATTGAAAAACGAGATGACAAATTGAATTTATTTGAATATTATTTACAATTAACGCTAATTATTATAGTAACAGAACATAACCTTGTGCGACAGTATTGGATTTCCAGCCTCCGTGACTTTTCGCTAATTCTCTTTCGATTGCATATCCGAGAATAATCGATACTTGCGGTTTTATAACGGTAGAAAGCTGACCTGTCATTGGCTGAACAGTTGTACCCTGAGTAGTCATTGGCTGAAAGATCTGACCTTTAATGAGTAGGTGTACTTTAATGACATGCATTAAAGGTCTGCTACCAGGTGTATAATTACTACATTTCGGCATGGTCGAGCATAAAAGAGAATAATTTTAACATACTGTCACAGAAGCTTTTGTTACACTCTGTATAGCACATGATATACACACTAATAAAGAAGGCAAAGCAAAAACAGGACAAACCAACACAAACACCGCGTGAGAATAAATACATAACATTAACATATCACAATACCAATACTTGCAAAATTGCAACTTCATTCAGAAAACTAAAATACAAGATAGCATACAAAACAAATAACACAATACAGAAATATCTAAATAATCACATCAAACATTCAAATAAATATAATTCAGCTGACGTTTACAAACTAAAATGCAATATATGTCCACATTTTTACATAGGACAGACAGGAAGAACCTTTCAAACAAGATATAATGAACATATTAAAGCTATAACCAAACCATACATCACATCAAATTACGCAGAACATATTATCAATAATAATCATGACTACAATAATATAGAAACAGATATGAAAATTCTATACATCACACCAACATCTTAGAACAATACGAAATGTATAAAACATACAATAACACACCCACAACATATACTTAATACACAATTACAGTTCAATACCCCCACACATTATTCGATATCATGATACTTAGCACACATACAACCACTCCTACCATAGGAGCAACACACCCCCACCCCTACAACTGACGAATGCAAATGGCAGAATGCAAGATCAACAGGAACCACATCTAGTTCGTGAGACACTGAAGATGACGCAGCACCGGCGTCGAAACTGGCCGTCTGTCTAAGGTGCATAACCTTTTTTAAAATTTTAACACTTTTAATGTGTCGTTAAACAATATTAAGTTTTTTAAACAACGTGAACCAGAATCAATGAAAATATTTCGTTAAATAATCGATGTTACAGGCCATTCCTTATCTCGTGAAAACAAATGCATTCCTGCGTCGTAGCTCATTGTAAGAACATAATAAGCTAGTCGAAGCGTAGCGAGGGAGGGATGCTTCCCACTCCACTTTTCCATTTCCTTACGCGCAGGTAGGTTTCACGAGATACCGAATGACCTATATAAAGATACATTTAGACATGTAAAGTTCATATTCGACCTACATTAACTTAATAAAAAATTAAAGAATTAGACTACAGTAAGTCATTGGAATTCGGTTGCCATGGAAATGCTTACGTCATATTCTAGATATTCAACAATGTGAGCCACTCCATTTCTAACGTACAAGGTATATGTTATTATAATCCATTGCTGATTTGTAACATATTTTGTGCGAGATCGTGCGTATTTGCTTGCTTTCCGCACAAAACCAACACGCGGTAAGTGTGAAATACCACATTCAGTATTCCCAACCTAACACACATAACAATTTCCCTATTCTTACCGCTTAAGCGTCATATTCATTTTACTGCTTTAGGCTTTTATCATATTATTTTTAAAGACGTCCAATATAGTAATAATTATAAATTGGAAACTTACCACTGCAATTTCACCTAAATTGCTCTGTTAATTATTGTTTTTAAATATTTGCAAAAATTAAGTAAACTCTACAACACCACAAAAGTTACTGCATTTGTAATGCTAGTAACATTAAGGAAGCCGTGAAAAAATCAACATTCCAGACTCATCATAGGCTGGGGGAAAAAAAGACAGACGTATATCACGCCCTGCTGCAGTTATATAAACACAGAAAACACTTTATAGTAACAATTTTGAAGATAGATATATTTGTTTTCCAAAGTTGCCGTCATTGAACAGAAACCAAGATGGAGATTTCATTGCAACTAATTAGAAATTCCTCTTTCAGGTATGTAATAAACGATCTTCGCACAAAATAATGTACGGTACACGAGCGGTATGTTCGTTTTCATGTACTCGGAAATTAAAGAAGCTCAACTACGTTTCGCTTTTTCAATCTTTTCCTCGAACATGAAAACGTCAACATACCGCTCTTGTAACGCATATTACTATTAACAGTATACAGAAGTGAAAATACAGGGTGTTTCCGGGCTAGTGTTACAAACTTTCAGGGATGATGGGGAAGGGCGTATGTATCAATTTGAGATAAGGTACCCTGGTCCGAAAATAACTGAGTCGAAAGTGACAAGCAAAAATAGTTGTGTGGAAATGAAATAATTTTATTCCTCTGTACACCTTATTTATGTGTATTTATCTGTACATCTTACATATACTGTATTCAGCTGACGTTGTTTACGTTGTCTACTTACAGTATTCCATTCAGTGCGCTATCTGAGGGGTGGGGACAGGAAACTACACTAAAGCAATGTAGATGGCATAATGTGTAACAGACATGGTCAGTCCTGATATACACGTCTGTAGACTGCAGTGTATGTGTACAAGTTGCAGTGTCCAGTCGATCAGTCCTAGTGAAATGGAAGAGTACACGAGAGCGGAATATGCAGACCTGATTTTCGAATACGGATGAGCCAATGGGAAGAGTAGACAAGCTCACAGGTTGTATCGGGCCAGGTACCCACGTAGGAGACATCCGGCCCATACCATCTTTCCACGACTGTTCCAAAGGTTAAGGAAAGAAGGGCACGTCGTACGAAATTACAATTCCATTTCCACACAACTATTTTTGCTTATAACTTTCGACTCAGTCATTTCCGGACCAGGGTTCCTTATCTCAAATTGATACATTTGTCCTTCCCCACCATCCCTGAAAGTTTGTAACATTAGCCTTGAAACAGCCTGTATAATGATATTTTTCTCCAAAAATACAACCTTTCTTGTTTTTACTCTTAAAATATAATTATATCGATGCCTACAGATACTCCTCGCAAAATTTCAGAGAATTCCGCCTCTTAGAACATTAGCTAGCTATTTAAATCCTCTGCAGGTTCTCCTATTTAACTCAATTTTGACACAAGTACCCTATATCCTTCCACAAATTTTGACCTAGTTGAATGAAATCTTTCTACATCTGTACTGTATAAAACCTTTTAGTTATATATTTTATTCGGTGTTTTCAATCGTTACGGTCGTTGTGTTTGTTCAGAAATTGTACAACGCTGTTAGAAGTGCGTCGTATTTGGAAGAAACTGCGAATTACGATCTAGAAAGACCCCATAACCCCGTAGAATCCTTGTGCTACCATATTATTCACTTACAACGTAATACCGCAAGAAAATATATTATTCTTTGAAAAACATGATTTTACCAGCATCATTTGCTGTTGCAACACGTCCACTATGCCCCACATGCGTTCCATACGAGAAAGGCGGGCAATAGAAGGTCCCAGCACGAAGAGTACGGCCCATTAGATTCGGAAGTGTCGATGATTTTTGACGAAACATATCATTCCCGCTGGACACGGCGCGGTAATGTCTAGCAGTGCCGGACATTTCAAGATGATACACTTGTGTTAAATTGGCAAGAATGACTTCAGCTTCGCCAAAAATATTTGTACACGAAAGGGCAGAATCCAATGACTGTAGACTCAGAATAACGATCCTCGTATCTCGGGTCAAGTGAATTCCACCAACAAGTTCAGCAAGTTCCATTTGGCAACTCAGAATTATAATTTGACCCGCACATCCAGATCCTGTGACTGATGTCATTGGTGCCTGAGATGTTTTATATAACAAAGCTACGAGTTCATCTGGCGTATAGTAATTTGCTGTTAGTTGTATACACCAGAAACTGGTAAATGAGGCTTCAATGGTCCGACGAACGAGAGCCTCCAGTTGTGTGCTGTCTACCTCTGTATTTCGTAGAAAACCATTGCTTCTTCCGATGATTGATAGAAGGACAATTACCTGAAAGAAAGATTACATTTGATTCCAGATCATCTCGTGTATTTGATACGATGTCACTGTCAAAGTTGATTAACAAAATAATATGCACAAAATGGTGACCAATAGCTAGTGATATTGCATTTACATTCCGGAGTCACAAAAATGAGACTTGGGAATGTTCAGTTCACGACTCAGCCTACAGTGGACGCCTCTGGGCTTCCGGTGATGCCCTCTATTTCCTTCTACTACAATGTACAGTAATGGCAAAAGAAACCAGACTGACCCATGTAGCTGATTTCAGAGCCTTGTTCACAGTGACAGCACGATAGACTGGTAACTAAGACCTTCGTGGTTCGAATCCTGCGTGGGAAGGAAACTTTTTTTTTTTTTTTTTTGTATCTTATTCAAATTTATTCCCAATACTTTTAGATTGCAGCGATATTTTACTACTTAATTAACTTATTATTCCCAGAACATGAACTTTACCAGCTTGTTTTCCAATTGCTTTCGAAATGGGCTACGTCAGCAGTCGAAACTGCAACAATTTCAATAGATTACTCACTATCTTGTGAATACGGGCGTGGCATGCGCAGTGGCTCATTTCGGGGACTTTGATTATTCCGTCGGTAAGGTTTTTTTTTGCCACTACTGTACATGGTTCGAAAAACTGCACTAAGTCGTTCTCCCTGAATTCTTAATACAAACCATTTCTTGTTTAATTAATGATTAGTTGAAAGTATTGCACCAATGGCATAAAATATATTCAAACTTGTCAAACATCCGTGTGGCTATATTATACATTACCTTAAATCAGCGGTGACCAAAACTCGAGCTACAGTGATTACATGCGACAGACAGCCTATGAAGTAAGGAGACGGAGGAAAGGGTCTTGGCATGAAAACTGTAACCAGTGGTGGTTCCCGTACTAACATCTTGATCAATCCCGCGAATAAAAATCTCAAGTTTTGATGTAACAGTAATGTCACTGCTGTCATCAAGAGCCAGTGAATAATATACGATTTTTCTTGCTTCTTTTTTTAACATTCCTCTTGAATATAATCAGGAATTTTCTAAATTCTTCTCTCGATACTTGGTCGAGGAATTCGTAGTTTTTCAAAATAAAAACTCCTTATGGACAAGTTATTTAAGCTATTTTAATCATTACTCTTTTGAGAAATTCTGTTCTATTAAAAAGCACGACATATTTCAAACTCCATTAGGTAGCTGATTTCCTTACATTTATTTATCTCATCTTTCTGTTCCTGGCTATGATTTAAGACATGTAACAGTTCGTTGGCACATAATATTGAATCAGTTCTTCTACAATATAATTATTAAATGGATAACTAATAAATAGTTACCCACATCTAAAGACGAAGAACATTAAAATTGAAATAAAATCTAATAATTTTATGCTTCTAGGGAGAAGGTCTAAAAATATCAATATTCATGCACATACAGAAGAATTACAGAAACACATACTTTGTGGTCAATAATAATAATAATAATAATAATAATAATAATAATAATAATAATAATGATATATTATTCAGGGTGGCAAATAATGTTTCTATATACTTTTTAATTGAACTGTTGAGCAAAGTAAACATATTACATTTTGTCCGACAGAACAACAAAAAAGTTCTCTTTCTCATTCTTTACGACACCACCTCTTACTGCTTATAGAGAGACAGTTTGTAGAGCGACATGATACCGCCACTGCTTGTCTTCAGTACGTGAATGAAACACACAGCAATGCACAGAAAACTCCTCGTATCTGTTTGAATGTCTGTGATTACACGATGTAATCACGACACCCGCTTTCGTCACCGCTGCCTTAAATCCTTTATTTAATACTAGCCGTACCCGTGCGCTCCGCTGCACTTGTTAGAAATAAATATAAAGTAATTACATAACTAAAATAGGACATGTGGTCCAGGGAACATTCGTGTTTGATAGAAGGATAAATCGTTTAATATGTTACTTAATTTACCTTTAATTCGAGAAAAATTCATTCCAGCACCGGGAATCGAACCCGTTACCTCTCAGCTCTGCGCGCTGAGCGCTCTTTCCAACTGAGTCATGCCGGGACACGATCCACGGTGCCGGCCGAACTCTTCTCATTGTAATGAACATACTTAATTTAAATTGTATTTAAATAATTTAAATGCGATCATTTTGTAAAACTCTTGTATATCCTTAAATATCAGCCCTATCAAAATTTTGCCAGGAATAAAAATTATCGGAAATAATTTTTAAAGAAATGTTTGTTATGTAACATTTTTCAAAAAAATAAATAATAAGCGAGATATTTCGATTTATTCAATTCAGGCCCCCTTATAACCCTCTTTTCAAATAAAGTATTTTGAATGTCATATAGTCTAAAATCTAAGCTACAACGAACTTAATTTACATTCCAATTTTCATCGAAAACCATTCAGCCATTATCGCGTGAAAAGGTAACAAACATCCAGACAGACATACAAACAAAAATTTCAAAAAAGCGATTTTCGGTTTCAGAATGATTAATTATACATGTTAACACCAATTATTTTTGGAAAAGCGAAAATTACCAGAAAAATTTCGGTTACAGATTTATTGTTAGTATAGATTTTCATGTTTGTGTTACAGTTATTTATTTCCCTTACGTGTTGTATAAGACCACACTTTTCTTAAGAGCTTTAAAAATTCTTAAGTAAAATAAAATGATTTAACTTACTTCTCTGAGAGAAATAACTGCCATTTTCTGCCAGGGACCTCAGATTTCCGAAACCGAATGTTAGAGAAACTGACATTAAGGCAGTCTTACTAAACGGTCTTCTCAGACATGGACCATGCTTCCTGACAGTGACGGATATTACCAATAAAACGTCATTTCCTGTCACAATAAATAATTAGCCACAGCTGTGTCTCAGCGCTCGTCAATCACCCAGCCCGAGTTTGAACGGAAGTCAATGACAAACGCAGCTCACGACACAGTGCTAAATTAACTGGGTGCGTCAGGGCATGTAACACGAGCCAGAGCAATTAAAAAGTGACTTCCTTGGTAAAATAAGATTAACCATTTTGAAAATGTTACACACTTTTAGTAAAAAAAACCTAAATAAACGACAATAAAATTACAGGTACTGAGAAGCATGCAAGCTATTGGGGTAGTCCAGATCGTAGCGTATTTTTATTAAGTGATTCCAGTAATATTACACTATTAACAAACTTGAAAC
Organism: Periplaneta americana; assembly: GCF_040183065.1. Classification (NCBI taxonomy): domain Eukaryota; kingdom Metazoa; phylum Arthropoda; class Insecta; order Blattodea; family Blattidae; genus Periplaneta; species Periplaneta americana. The sequence goes on from NC_091124.1 coordinate 45,694,833, forward strand.
TGTATAACTCAAAGTCAAGGAATGGTGTAATGTAAGCCATCTTAACATTAATAATAACAGCACGGGTTTTAACTTCGAAGGGAATCTCAATGGCATTTAGCCATACAAGCAATGTTAAATTAACAAATTCCATGTTACTTCTTTTCAACAGCTAGTAGACGTAGGACTCTGAAATTTTATGTTTGGTATTTTGTTATTCGTTGTGGATATTTATAACTGAAAGCTTTAATTGATATAGTAAGTTTGAAAAATGCAAATTTCCAATTAAAAAACATTTGGGAAAATGGGAATCCGGTGTGGCTTAGTGGATAGAGCATCAGCACGTAGAGCTGAAAACTCGGGTTCAAATCCCGGTGCCGGAAATAATTTTTCTCTGTTCCACTCTTCCATCATTATATGATGACGCAGAAATTCTGCACTGAAATATCATAGGCTATGTACTTCGGTACATCGTAACATTTGGGAAAAGCCGTGACTAAGGGAGTTAAACTGAGATTACATAATATCTAGGGCCGTGACATCGGTATATTTGTCTTAGTTTGAAGGTGAACATACGACGCCGGACAGAATGTACTGTCATCCTCTGAGGAGTTTAGTGCTGAGAGGAATGCGGTTCCGACTAGTCTAGCATGGTACTGGAGTGGGAGGGATCAGTCAGAGCGACAGTCTGAAAGGAAGTACAGTCATACTGAAAACATTCGCCCAATTTAAGAAGCACTATGCCTATTAGTTTTCTAACGTATTTTTGACGAGTTAGAGATAGAAACATTCGTACTTACTGTTCAGAGAAGGAAAGTATTGTAGAACATTTTATTTATTTATTTATTTATTTATTTATTTATTTATTTATTTATTTATTTATTTATTTATTTATTTATTTATTTATTTATTTATTTATTTATTTATTTATTTATTTATTTATTTATTTATTTATTTATTCTGGTGAAGTTAAGGTCATCACACCACCAGAAATACAAATACAATAAAATAAATAAAAAGAAAAATCATAATACAACTACAATAATATAAATGAAAAGAAGACTCATACTATACAGTTTAGTGTTTAGTAGAATTGAATTAAATTTGTAAAGTAATCAATTTAAGCATACTGTACTGCTGAACTCACTTGAGAAGTAAAACTACTTGATTTGTATTTTAAGATATCACCAACAAATGATTTTCGCATGACATTATAGGAACCTGTTTTTCACGATACCAATCACACATATTCTAAAATTCCAATAGAATAAAACCAAAAACTTTTCCACGCCATGTTTCCTTAAAAATGACTTGTAACGGTGAAATATTTAATATGAGTAATTCATATAATATTAACATAGCTAACATCAGGGTGATGTCTGAGCAAAAATTGCAACAATATATTTAATATATTAATAGAGGTCTAAAAAAACCATATAGGCCTAGGTAAAAAAATATGTATACGAAATATTCACACACTACTACAAACTGAAGACTGCATATTTTTGGACGATTAATACTTCCCACTCAGCTCGGCTTGGCTTCACTGTAGCAACAAAAGAATCTATCTGAACTCCCTCGCACCGATGGCAAGAATACCTCAGGTCCCAGCGCTAAACTCGTCGGAGGAAGACAGTAGTCTACGAGTTTCAAGTACAGACAGCGGAAACGAATTTGACACACGCTTAGGCAAGCAAGTTCCGTGTTTTGTATACGATTATTGCTTATTATAAAATGAAGACAATGCAATCATTGTATATAAGGGTTAAAATCGGAAAGATCTAAAATGTTGAGGTTGAGAATAATATTGCTGGAAATCATACGTAAAATGTCACAAATGTGGTAAAATATGTCTGAAAAGATATTTTTTTTAATATTTAGAGTTTGCATTACAGTTTTAGAATTGCGAAAAGTTATGTGGCGTATGATATATGCGAAAAGGTGTGTGCGAAAATGAACACAGTAACACAAAAATACTGTGGTTTCAACACTTACGCAAAATTGCAAGAGTTTTGTCAGGTCACAAGTGCGATTGAATTTCCAAGTTTATGGAACCCTATTTTACCCGAAGGTATATTAGGGCTGTAATTAAATCATACATATTATAGCCCTGTACAAATAGTTACATAAAATATATACATAATTATGACATAAAATACACATATTACATTAAATGTGTATGACAATAAAAATCATATTTATATTATACAAGTACAGGGACATCATTTTATTTTTACTTCAATTTTTATTGTACCTGGGTTTCTAAATGTACTTCACTCCCATCCCTTTCACTAATGTCCTTGCTAACGTCAGTCACACAAACTTACGGCCACTGTTGCTAGCAGTGAAATAAACAGTACAGAGTACAGTGTGTTTCAGAAATATTTTCTATAGAAGAAAGAGCTTATATTATTGAAGTTTATTTTCACACAGGTATGGTGTGTAGCATAACTGAATTTATCTGTGTGGACTGAGCACAAGTGAAGATTAGAGTTACCGAAAGTACGGTACCCTATAATATGGTACGGTACTTAACAGCATTATTTAAACAAGAGTTTTGTTTTACTGTTTGTAGGTATGAAGGACGATGACGGAAACTGGAATTACAATATAACCGAATGTGAACAACAGTTTTTTTTCGCAATTTCCTGATTATATCATTACGGAATATTTTCGTAGAAATATCAGTAATCTGGTAGATAAATTTAGAGCAAAAGAGTGTACAGAGAGGAAGAAAAGTGTAATATGACCAACAAAGGTGACAGAAGATGCTGTAGAAGATGCTAGAGAAAGGATGCAGTGGGGTCCTAATAAGTCGGTCAAGAAGTTAGCTGTAGAAATTGGGGTTTCTCACGGAAATGCTCACACAATTCTCAGGAATAAATTAGGTTAGTAATATGCTGAATAAAGTAGACATTACATAATGAATATAACCGCCTGAAGACTTGAGTTTGTGAAAAAAAGTGTTACTATTCTACTGTTTTCGATAAAATACTGTAAAAGTAATGACTAATCTGAAAATCGTAATACTGTATTTCCCTGTAACATAGATGGATGCACTACTTTTCTTTCCTCCTATAGCTAGTAAAATGATTTGTTTACATATTGCACTAGCATCTCCAAACTCCTGTAATGGAAGGGGGTAACAGTGTTTCCGAGTATAGCCAGGTTAATGTTAAAAATGTTAGTAAAAATAAAGTGATGTCCCTGTACAAAGATATAAGATAAAATACATATAACATATAGACATAGATACACAATATATGAAATGCCGACATATTACATACAGTACTTTCCCAGGACATATCACACACAGACTTGTTACTTAAAAAAATAAATAAATAAAAAATAAGGAAAAAAGTGAATATTTCATAGAAATATACATTTGTTATAAACTTCATGTAGAAATGGATGATGTGAAATATTTTACATACGCGCCCTTGGTTTCAGCCGATGGTGAACACAGTTTTTCCGCATACAGAAGAAGCTCTATTATCCGTGGTAATGAAGGGGGTGGACTGAACGGTTAATCGAAAAAACCGGATAATCCATACATAAAAGATTTTCGTACACTTAGTGAATAATGCTTGCAATCTCGTAAGCTCCTCCATGGTCTTGCATTGAACACGCTAGGTAGTGGATCAGGTATAAGGTTATATTATCCAACACTCGGCGGTCATTTTCATTTGATACTTTAAAAATGAATGTTGTTGTTTATTGCAGCAGGAACCGAAACCAGGCGAACAACATGCAAGAAAAGTAAGGTACGGAATAGATGTGATAAATAAATTAATGTAACAGTTAAATAATAGGGAAAGCAAAATTGTACGCCATATACCTTTTCGGCATTTTAAAACTGTAATTCAAAACCCTTAATAAATATATATATATATATATATATATATATATATATATATATATATATAAACCATCTTTTCAGACATGTTTTACCACATTTGTGACAATTTAAGTATGATTTCTCAACCTGACCAGCATTTTAGATCTTTCCGATAATAACCCTTATTTACAATAATTGTATTGTCTTGATTTTATAATACGCAATAATCGTATACAAAACACAGAAGGTTCCTGCATAGGCTTGTGTCAAATTCGCTTCTGCTGCCTGTACTTGAAACGCCGACAACTGTTCTCCAACCAGGAGATCAACCGTGAAAGGAATGTGCTTACTATTGCGTCATCTATTGGAGCGAAGTAGATAGATAATAGTATCGTTATAACGTCAGTTTAAAAACCATGCGCTCTCCTGCATATGTTATTTCCTATATGGAGGGAGCAAAAGACTAGGAAATTAACAGTGATCTAATTTTGTAACTAGGGTAGTATAAATATGTGTGTAACAATGTTATTGTTTGTGCTGTGAGAGCGAGCCAATAGAGATACGAGTACCCACGTGTGTGACCTTATGACATCTTATGACATCAACATTCATTCACAGCATTACCCCGCTGCGTTTCATTCCGCAAAGACTTTCTCGTGGTTGGAGCACAGTACATTCTGTCCGGCGTCGTATGTTCACTTCAAACTAATACAGATATATCGATGTCACGATTCTAATAATATCATATCACAGTCGGTGCTGTTATACGGGAGTGAATCCTGGGTATTAAGAGAGTCTGACAACTACAGATAACAAGGAAGCCGAATTCATGCTGTATTATGTAGGCCACTTTTTTCAATTGGTGACGACAGTAGCGGCTTTAGTACAACCTACCGAAAAGTACCCGGGAATTGCAGGACTCAGACATAGTGCCCTAAATATGTGCAATGTCTGATACAGAGAACAAAAGATGTTTTTACGTCAGATGGCTTTCAGTTGAACATCACCAATATACGTGTTTCCAAGAATTGTGAGACAATAGTGTAGCCTACATTCTGTAAGTATAACAGGGCTTAATAGCTTTTTCCTTAGAAAAACATGAAATAAAGTGACACCACCAACAAACACAAAACGGAACAAACAATAGAGAAGAAACTCTAATCCAGTATAAATAGGTGGGAATGAAGTTCTTACAATTCCGCTGAGTTCTGAACACGATACAAAGTGACGACGGTAATAATGCTAAGCCTAGATATAATTATACATTTGGAACATTACAAATTGTTCCTGTATGTGCATGTAGGTATGTATGCATGCATGTAGGTATGTACGTTCGTTTGTAAACATACGTGGTTTACCTGTCGGTGTGTATCAAGTGGATAGTTAAAATATTTTAGATGTTCGCAGTGGTAGTTTTGAGGAAAGAAACGTAAAAGTTTCAAGAGTGTTATTGAAACAAAATTCAACTTTCGGTTAAAAACTTCATTACAACATCGTGTTCTGAATTCATAATGATTTTAATTATCAACACGAAATTGGATGGGTCGCATTCTTGTAGCCGTTAAGACAACAAACTGCTGAAAGCTGCAGATTACGGATATTCTTCTGAAGTCCATTTTAACCACTCATTCGTCTATTAACGTTAAGTTTATAAATCGGGCTTCAATGCGGCTATGTGCATAGTTTCACACCATGTTATCGGCTATGCCCTACTGTTTTGAATAATGCAGGCTTTCAGCCATTAATTGTCATACATGAAGGTGATCATTACAGGAAGACCACCCACGGAGATTAACTGCACGTACAATGTCCTCTCCAACTGATTAGAGGAGCTGCTTTGTAGTGTCCATTGTAACCCTCTAAACTTACACACGCGGGGTAACCTGATGCTTATGCAGCAAGCAAGTACCTGCCACACCTATCAAGGAAATAAACAAAAAATTGAATGTCTTAATTTGTTTATTTAAGTTACATCGTAAAAAATACCTCCATTATACGATCTTTCGAATGCATGTTTATATCGATTTGCTGTGAAAAAACTAAATAACGCACGTATTTTTCTTTCAAAGCAGTATATCTGTAATGTTATGTTATGTTATGTTATGTTATGTTATGTTATGTTATGTTATGTTATGTCTACTGGGTGTTCATTTCAAAGTGTGTCATGACGTCACTATTGTTGGGTCACCGATTTGAAGCGAGTTTCAGCTTATATGTTAGAGCAGTTGCCTATTATTTAAGAAATTCTTCAATCTGAACTTGAGAACGTGTACGGTATAACTTGAACGTCGTAGCAACAGATGGCGGTCTGTACGATCTGTGTGCTACCATAACCTCTTTCGAACTGTGTTTTGCGCCGGCAAGTCGTACGCAGGGTATTTGTTATCATCGGTTGCGTACGGTAACATTCCACAACACAAATCAAATGCTCCGTGTCCATGTTGACCGTCGAAGTTAATGTCAACAAATACGTAAGTAATCGTCTTAACCCTCTCCCCATATCCCGACAGTACGTATTTCCAAACAGTTCACATTCCTGCCACTACCGGCGTTACCGTACGTATCGGTACGTACTCTTCAGAATGAACGCCGTACTTGCTAGGCAACTTCTCTGCCTCTTAGGTTATACACCTCTGCGGAAGTGTAGGAAGATTGAATTCTCTAGGCTCATCGGCTAGCCACATGACGGCATACAGCGAGCCATGACACATTTTGAACTGAACACCCAGTATAACAGTAGACAGTAAATTTGCTTAGAACATAAAATTTGAGATAACATGAAAAAAAGACATGAAAACAGATACAAATGGAAGATACGAGTGTAAATACAAATGAAAAATGAAAAAAAAATAGACAAATGCATGATATGCAAATAAAAGACACAGATTTAAATGTAAATGAAAAATACAAAATAAAAAAATAATAAAAATATATAAATATAGATATCATAACCAAAACATGTAAAATTTAGCTATAAATATCAAAATACAGAGTAACAAATAGATAGCAATACCATTTAAAATTTATGTTATGTTGTGTCGTGTGGTGTCGTGTCGTGTCATGTCGTGTCTTGTGTCACGCTATACGTTATTACATATTATATTATATGTTAGACTTGTTTCCATTTGTTTTCTCTATGTTTTATCTTTCATGTTTTATCGTTTACAGTAATGGTTTGTGGTTTATTGTTTTATTAATTCTCGTATTGTTTCTTCTTTCATCGTTTATTTATTTATTGTATTAGTCATTATTTTATTGCATATTGTTTCAATTTTTATTGCTGTAAAATTTGGTTTTATTGTTTATTGTTTCTTTGTTTACTTTATTAATGTGTATTTTAATTGTTTGCTGTTCTTATGTTTGTAGTGTTAAAGTTTAATGTTTTATTGTTTGCTGATTTGTTGTTTACTTATTTATTATTTAATGCCTTAAATTTAATTGATATTTGAGGCATCCAGTTGCAATATCTACTAAATTAAATTTTTCTCATTTTTCAAGAAATGAAAAAAAATAATTTTCTGGCAAAATATTACATTCTTGAATGGATATTTTATTGGAAATGTCTCATTTAAGAAACTCTTTTTCCAGTATTAATGAAATGGGCATAATTTCATAAAAATAACATGAATTGTTATGGATTTTTATTTATTTTATTGGGTTATTTTACGACGCTGTATCAACATCTAGGTTATTTAGCGTCTGAATGATATGAAGGTGATAATGCCGGTGAAATAAGTCCGAGGTCCAACACCGAAAGTTACCCAGCATTTGCTCGTATTGGGTTGAGGGAAACCCCCGGAGAAAACCTCAACCAGATAACTTGCCCCGACGGGGATTCGAACCGGGGCCACCTGGTTTCGCGACCAGACGCGCTGATCGTTACTCCACAGGTGTGGACAATTGTTATGGATATAGTGACTTTTGGTTCAGGAAGCGGAAAAGGAATTGGCTGGGTCACTGGTTGAGAAGAAACTGCTTACTGAAGGAAGCACTGGAAGGAATGGTGAACAGGAGAAGAGTTCGGGGCAGAAGAAAATATCAGGTGATAGACGACATTAAAATACATGGATCATATGCGGAGACTAAGAGAAGGTAGAAAATAGGAAAGACTGGAAAATGCTGGGTTTGCAGTGAAAGACCTGCCCTTGAGCAGAACACTATGAGTTAATGAATGACTTTTGGAACTGTATATTTAAAGTATAGTGGAATATGGAATAGAGTGGATGTGGTGGCGTTTGCAATTATTGTAAACAGAACTTGATAGCTAACTTAAATATGTTGGAGAGAATAGAAATACCCCAAAAACATAACACATATCTTTGTAAGGCACGAATTACAACTTCATTAGTCGAAATTCTGAATATGAGTCGTATATGTTTAGAAATTATAAAAGGAGAACACTCCCTATAGTTACACCACACATCTTTGTCCTCTAACTGCGAAAGTTTGACAGAATTTCACAGGAATTCGACACTTGATTCCCAGACTAGTAGAATTATAAAAATGGAATAGACTGATACACGATGTGTTGTTATATAACTGTAAAAGGTTGGCAGAATTTCGGTTGAATATATCTATTAATACTTTCGCATTTAATTAAAGTGTTTGTAAAATACGGAGGCGGCTGTTTGATGGTCATTCACAAGTGCTCTATCAATGACTGGTGACAACAAACACTGCACATGATGGTCACAATGATAATTTGTCAACGAACAAGGGGTGACTCCCCACATCAGCAGGGAAGACAAACACAGCAGGAATGGAGTTTGCCCACAACAAACACCAGCACAATGAATGACACGTTGTTACACAGTAACCATAAAAATTATTGTAGGTCATAGCAAACAAGAGACATGTTATAACGTTCCGCTTCAAAATGACCATCAAAAGCTTATAAAGCGGCGAGCGCGCAACAAAGCGCGGGGGTGTAATTAGATATTTATAACGAATTAGAATAATTGTGTTTCAAAATTAATTAGATGCATTTCACTACCTATTTCAAAGTGATAAGTACAAACGAGTCGCCTCGAATCAAACTTCACTTTATTAAACAATATCAGACTTCTCAGAAAAGACGAGAAACTAGTGCAGTTAGACTCCAAACGGTGATTTTGCTACTAAAGTTAAGGCACATGAAATGCAGTTTGACTCCAAATGAGTAGTTTATCACATTACATGCTAAATTCTGTATTGAAACATGTTTTAATCCTGTTTTTCATAATTTGAAGAAAGTGAAGTTAGACGACTCAAATATAAGAATGAAACGACATGTGCTTCAAGCTGGCACTTATCTATTGTTTTATACTTTATTAGCATCTCTCCCTTTATTGGTTGGTATATTTTATATTTACAGTAGAATCTCTATTATCCGTGGTATTCAAGGGGGTGGACTGGACGGTTGACCGAAAAATTCGGATAATTCGTATCATAAAATATTTTATGCTCGACCATGCCGCAATGTAGTAATTATACACCTGGTAGTAGCCCTTTAATGCACCTAATTAAAGTACTCCTATTCATTATTTTTATTGGGTTATTTTATGACGCTTTTTCAACATCTAGGTTATTTAGCGTCCGAATGAAATGAAAGTGATAATGCCGGTGAAATGAGTCCGGGGTCCAGCACCGAAAGTTACCCAGCATTTGCTCGTATTGGGTTGAGGGAAAACCCCGGAAAAAACCTCAACCAGATAACTTGCCCCGACCGAGATTCGAACCCGGGCCACCTGGTTTCGCGGCCAGACGCGCTGACCGTTACTCCAAGGGTGTGGACCCTATTCATTATAATTCAGTTGTTCAGCCAATGAGAAATCGCCATTGTACCATTATAAATCCGCAAGTATCGATTATTCTCGGATATGCAATCGAAAGACAATTAGCGAAAAGTCACGGAGGCTGGAAATGCAATACTAACGCAGAAGGTTAGGTTCTGTTACTATAATAATTAGCGTTAATTGTAAATAATATTCAAATAAATTCAATTTGTCATCTCGTTTCTCAATTCTAAATCAATTTCCAGGTTATATCAAGCCTAATGTTCATGTTATTCTCTAGATTATATAATAATAATAATAATAATAATAATAATAATAATAATAATAATAATAATAATAATGGCTTCATTTAACCTGGCAGAGTTAAGGCCGTAAGGCCTTCTCTTACACTCAACCAGGATTAAAACTTGCTTACACAGTTGAACATAAAACTAGATCAGAATTAAGTAATTACATACTGGTACATAACGAGATCAAAAGAGGTAGTTACATAAAATTTACCTCATAAAATAAAAATAAACATAGTTAAATACATATTAATTTGTTATAATCAAATACGAATCACATAAAAACAGAAGCCGGTAATTCAATAAAAAAAAATGTACACAGTAAAAATAAAAATAAACACATTAGTATACATATTAGTATCAGATTACAATTAAATTGGGTTTACATAATTAAACCAGAAACCGACAATTGAATAAAATGTACACAAAAATAGATTAATAATAATAAACAACAACACAGTGGAATACATATTGGCATTAAGTGATAAATAAACACGATTCAGATAATAAAAATAAGAAACAAAAAAAAAATAAATAAAAATAAATGCAGTGGAACACATTTGCATTTGCATTTATATCAAGGTCAATGGCATTCGTGCCTCGGAAAAAATCAATACTTTCGCGTCTGCGCACATCTCACAATTCAGGTCAGTTCCGCTCCTCGCTTACATAACCATAACATGAATACTTATGAATAATTTCAAGTTAGAAATATGGTCGAGCATAGAAAGTCGTATGAAACTTGCCTATAATGGTAATTAAAACGCTCGTATGAAAATTATGAAACTCGCTTGCGCTCGTTTCATAAACAAACATACTCGCGTCTTAATTGCTACCATTATAGGCTCGTTGCATAATGTACTATTCGTAAATTAAGTGCATAACACAGTTTCATAATTTCCACCGTGTGTTTAACATGCTAGATAGTGAATCAGAAGTTTACCGGTAATAATATAAGTCCGGTTGTCAAGAGTGATTTTATAAGGGCCAAGTAAATTCCTTGCGTTGATTCTTTGTGGAAATATAGGAATAGTAGAGGTTTCTTGTTGTAGTTCTACAGATTTTACACACTTCATTCTTGTTTTTAATTAAATCGCGCACATTTGTAATTCCAATCTCGTATTCTGATGAGAGAGGAGCCGCGATTTGTCTTTTCCCAAATCGATCAATTATTTATTTGTATTTTATTTTGATACTTAGTGAAACACTTTTGACACCCGTGAAAGATATTTTGGATAGAAATTATGTAGTACGAGCACTCGAACAGTAAAATAAAGACTGAATGCTGCACGAGTTTGCTCTAAATTTTGCGGAAGTTTTTGGGACCATTTCTTTGAAAGCAGGTAGTGATTATTTTACAATTTGGGAAAAACACCTTCAAGTAGGCCTAGCAGTAACTGTTCCTATTGCTGACAGTACACGTGTAATAGTAAGGATAAAGACTTATAATAATAGACACTAGAAAAGAATAGGTACTAATATAATTGGGCACTGTTTTTGTCCCTTTAGAACCTCGTGGTACCACCTCTTGTTGCTATAACAGCAGTCACCCTGTCAGACATGTTCTCCACTAGTTTGTGTAGGATATCCACTGGAATCCGTCGCCATTCCTCTTGCAATATGGCACTTAGTTGGACAATGGAAGTTGGCCGTATTTCCCGAAACCTCAATCGCCGGTCCAATTCGTCTCAAAGGTGCTCAATGGGATTGAGATCAGGACTCTGTGCAGGCCAGTCCAACCGGTGAACATTATTGTCTGCATGCCACTGCATAGCAGCCGCCGAAACATGGCATCTAGCACGTAAAATCCTGGGTACCCAATTACTTTTTGGTAGATAGTGTACTTTTTCCCCAGCAAAGAAAGATAGAATAGAGTGAGAGAAAGACGGTCGGATAATCCGCTGATCGGTTAATAGGGTGACGAATAATCGGGGTTCTACTGTATAATTTTCTAGATTTATTATATATTCCGAAGTTTGCATTATATGTACGCCTATCCAACCATGGCTTCCGTGTATAAATTTTCGATATCAGATTGCTATTTAATTCCTTCTCAGTAATTTCCCTGTCCAAATTTCCCATAAAAATTATGATCCGTGATTCCAATTGCAATAGTGTTAAGATGAGAAGGGATGTACACTTGATCCTTCACAAAGCAGTGCAGAAAAAAAATCAGTGGAGTGAGGTCTGGAGATCTCGAAGGTCATTCCATCCGGGGCAACGGATTTGATCCACACACCTGGAGTTTACAACGTCTTTAAGCCACTTATCCTCAATTATGTTTTAGATTTGAACCAATTTATAACAAGTAGAGAAGACGTGTGTATAAATGTTTCATGTTCTTACATTGACAGTAAAGTTAAAGTCAATGATAGAACATGACGGCCTTTTCTCTTACTCCTTCATTACACCCTCATCAATGATTTCGCTCACAATTTACTTCGACATACAGCGTTTGATCGCTATATGAAGGGGATGTTGCCTATAGTGGAAACTCTTACAAAAATCATGCGGGGGAGAGTATTTATGGTCTTCCTTCCAGGATAGAAGACCGTCATATTTTGTCACGAAGTATACACAACACAACTTCGCGTCTCACATATTGAATCCAGACTGCGGACTGTGTTTAATGCGGTAAATCATGTTTCCTTGGGGTATAAAATTAATATATTGAATAACAGCGATTTTCTTAAATTCCATCAGTTCAATGTTAAAAAAACAAAATTACGTCATAGGCCACCTTTTGTTATTCCCATTCCTAGAACTGTTTTCTTCAAGAACTCTCCATTGTTTGTTATGTGTAATACTTACAACTCTCTGTCTTTAAACTGTGATTCTCAATTAGATTTCAGTTTAACAGTTGAAAAATTTCATACAGTATTAAAAAGAATTGTATTTTCTTAGATATTTAAATTATGAAGAAGTATATTATAATGTTTTTACTCTAGTTTTTAAATAATTTTGCATCATTATATTGACATTTGGCACTATATTATCTGCAATATTATATTCTAGCATCTACGAGTATTACCGTTATATATTTTCTTTCTTTCGTTTGTGTCGTTATTTTCGTTTTTTTTATTATTATGTACTTTATGTAGGCTATGTATCCATGTAAGCCACCTGTAATTGGAAGGCTGCTTCTGTTGGTGGTGGATTTAAATGAATAACTAATTTAAATAAATAAATTATATCAGATGTATGAGCTCTCTTTTCTGTTTGATGTTATGAACACATTTAAATTAAAAAAAAAATAAGCTCAATCTTTAAATTCTGAAAGCAATGTTTCCAGAATGTCGCAGTATTTATCTATTCTTGAATCATAAACATTTGAAAGTGACTTCAAACAAGAAAAATTGTACTTTACAAACATTTATCATGATGGAAAAAGATTTCACCGCGTCATACATGTCAACTATGTTCTGATCATTTCCTTGAAGTCGGCAGTTTAGTTTGTTCAGCTGTTCAGAAATATCTGTTATGAACGCCAAATCACTATTCAGATAGTACTGGAGAACAGAATGAGCCGCTGCTGACAGTACAGACAACGCTAGAGGAAGGGGTTCAGCGCGGAAAAGTGTGTTATCACGTGGAACTTAAGTCAGAGTTCAGGCGCTGTTTCGTGAAACACAATTTTGCGATGTCTGATATAGGCCCTACTGATTTATTCGTACATTGGATTTTCTGTATAAGTAAGTCTACTGTTTTAATTCTTACTCGATTTCCATCGTTAAATTAGATTGCTTTAGTAATACAACTAGCCGTACCCGTGCGCTCCGCTGCACCTGTTAGAAATAAATATAAAGTAATTACATAATTAAAATAGGACGTTTGATCCAGGGAACATTCGTGTTTGATAGAAGGATAAATAGTTTAAGATTTTACTTAATTTAAATTGTATTTAAATAATTAAAATGCGATCATTTTGGTCCAGAGAGCACTCATTTGGTGCAATGACAATTCCTTTAACATGTTTCTTAATTGTTATTACATGCAACCATAGTTTAATGAAGATTGACATATCATTTAGTAATTAGGCTAATTAGTTTCCGATATTACTTCATACAAACACAGAATCATTCTCTGTAGGCTATGTTTAATAGCTTTAGATTGTTGTTGGCCAAGGCCCCTTATAGACGAAGTCACTTGTTTTTATTTCATTACAGCGCCTTAGATGACGTTGTTATCTTAATTTTAAAACCCATTTATCTCATTAAATATCAGTCCTATCAAACTTTTGTACAGAATAAAACTTATCGGAAATCATTTTTAAAGAAACCTTTGTTATGTAACATTTTTCATGAAAATTAATAATAAGGGAGATATTTCGATTTATTTAATTCAACCCCCTCTATAATCCCCCTTTTAAATAAGGTATTTTGAATGCTATATATCCTAAAATATGTTACAACGAACTTAATTTATATTCCAATTTTCATGTAAATCGGTTCAGCCATTATCGCGTGAAAAGGTAACAAAACATCCAGACAGACAGACAGACATACAAAAAAAATTTCAAAAAAGCGATTTTCGGTTTCAGGACGGTTCAATATGCATGTTAGGACCAATTATTTTTGGAAAAGCGAAAATTACCATAAAAATTTCGGCTACAGATTTATTATTAGTATAGATTATTTTTTATCTGTCGGTTTTCGCCGCAGTAGAAAATCTGTAGCCCAGAGGCGGGAAAAATGTAAGGAGCAATTATTGATGCAGCCTGCATGACAAGAAAATGACAATATGAGGAGAACCAGAAATACAGCACTGATTTCATATACGGTTGGTTTTGTTCTTGTACTTGGGGGTAGCCTAACTTCACGGCGATCACAGAATTTGTTTTGTGTTGCAACATTTTGCTCGCCTCTGCGAGTAAATCGCTGTGTGTATACTCTAGAGCAATGACTTCAATCACAGTACTACAACTTTTACAATCGTAACATAAAAATTGACATGTTAATTTTGTACAAGAGCTTTGATTATCTCTAAAAAAAAAAGACAGAAACAAACAAACTTTGATTCCTAATAATTAATTCAATGGCAAGGTAAACGTTTCCTTTGATGGGTACTGAAAAAAATCCTGTCAAAGGAATGAAAGTCTCTTTCGTAAAATATATAAATCCGTCGAATAAATAAACCTTTCTTTCAAGTTAAACCTGTCAAAAAAGTAAAATCTCCTTTCATTTCAAATGGTTTTAAATCTATCCAATACCTGTCATGTCAAACGTAGAAAGATGTTATGAAACATTATTGGCAGCTGTTGAAGGTACGCTGAAAAGTATACTTTCATGAAGCTATGTAAATTGATATGGCTGCATCAGAATACTTAATAATAATTCCAAGAATATAGCAATCGATCCGAATGTGTAGTGCGAATTCGATGACTCTGTTTTCATTCTTCTTATAATACACTGTTAAGGTCGTGTGTTACAATCCCGCTTCAGGCAATTGCAATGTTCTGTGTTGCTGGACGTGATCAATCTTCGTGCAAATCTCGCATCACACAGTATATTATTTTTTTAATTCTAGCTGGACAACTACAACAAACCGTAAAAAAAGATAGCATCGGTAGTAATACAATGTGTTTAAAAAATACGGGGCATAATTTCAGGTATGTATTTCCCATATGTAGACAATCAAAATAGTTCATTACAACATGTGTCCGGAAATGCTTCATTTCCGAGTTATGGCCTTCACAACATTGAAATTCACCGGAACCTTTTTCTTTCCGCAGGTCGTTGTCATTACAGAAGATGTTCAAACTGTCCACCTCCTGCTTGAATACAGACCTCACATCGATGTCTCATTGACCTGCGAACACGATCCTAACTCCAGGAGTATTGCGTATGTCCTCAGAACATGCCACAATTCGATTCCGAAGGGATTCCAAATCAGGCACCGGAGACGAATAAACCAATGTTTTTAAATGGTCCCACAAGTAGAAATCGAGAGGGTTCAGATCAGGTGAGCGTGGAGGCCAAGCAATTGGGCCACCTCTACCTATCCATCGATCAGGAAATCTTCGATCCAAGTACCGGCGAGCCGTACGACTGAAGTGTGCAGGAGCGCCATCATGCAAGAAGTGAATGTGTTGACGATTGATCAGAGGAGTGTCTTCTAAAACATGAGGTAGATATGGTGTTTTCCAGGAAGTTTGTGTACGCCTGCCCCGTAAGTCTGTTTACAAGTACTTGGGGTCCAACTAATCGATCACCAATGATACCGGCTCACATGTTGAGGGAGAACCGCACCTGGTGATGAGATGGAACAGTTGCATGTGAGTTTTCATACGCCCATACATGCTGATTGCGGAAATTTGTTATGTCATCTCGTGTGAACTGTGCTTCATCTGTAAATAATACTAAGTTCGGATTTACACTACACTGCTGCAAGAACCACTGACTGCAGGGTAATCTGCTGGTGACAGGGCCTGTACACGTTGCAAATGATAAGGATACAATTGATACTCTTTCAACAGTCTCCAGACAGTCGTATGAGGAACATTGACTTGCAACGCTATCTTTCGTGTGCTGATAGAAGGAGTCATGTTCACAGCCTCCAGAATCTCCTCCTGTACTTCTGGAGTTGTAGATCTTGGTCGTCCCCTTCCCAAACCAGGAGAGTTAAATTTTTCCATACTCGCACAGACGGTAATGGAGACGTACAAATGTCTTCCGATCTGGACATTGTCGCTGTGGATACCTCTCCTGGTACAAACGACGAGCCAGCGCAGCATTGCCGTCCGCCTTACCGTAGATACATGAGGTGTATCTCTGCCAGCTCTTGATTTGAATACATGTCGCACAGTCTAACGCCTACACAACACTGAATGTAACCTTCGCCTCGGAATGAACTGTCAGAGTGCCCTCTTAATGTCTCCTTTGACGGCAACGACCTGCGGAAAGAAAAACGTTCCGGTGTATTTCAATGTTGTGAAGGCCATAACTCAAAAATAAAGCATTTCCGGACACATGTTGTAATGAACTATTTTGATTGTCTACATGTGGGAAGTACATACCTGAAATTATGCCCCGTATTTTTGAAACACTCTGTATAATAAAGTATCAGTAGCTAACTTTCATTTAACATCAAACATCAATCTGTGGAACTCAATGGAAATCTGAAATTTGTTATCTTTTATGACATGACACATCGCACTGCCAGTCGATTTTAGTGTGTCTTAGAAGAAACAGTGTAGCTCGAGTATGACTTGAGATATTTATTCTGCGTTCAATTTCCTATCGAGTGTTATTTCTATACTGTGTCCCACTCGAAGGTAGCCCCGTTAGTTTAAAGGATGTACAAGTACAAAAAAGCACAAAAGTATCGTAAGATTATTCACAATAGGTACTGAAAACGTCCTCCCTGAGCGTTAATACACAACTGAACACGACATCCATGCTTCTGAAGGTTGAAATCCTTGAAATATTTGTAACAGGAAATTAATGTTATCTGGGCTACCTTTGAGTGGGACACCCGGTATTTCTTACTGTTGCTCCAAGGTACTTGAATTTTTCCACCTTTTCAAAGGACAATATAATAATAATAATAATAATAATAATAATAATAATAAAATTCCACAAATGATTAGGGAACATACCGGAATTTTACTTAAAGCAAGTATAGAAATAGGTTTGAATGTAAATCCCGAAAAGTCAAAGTATACGATTATGTCTCGTGACGAGAATATTGTACGAAATGGAAATATAAAAATTGGAAATTTATGCTTTGAAGAGGTGGAAAAATTCAAATACCTGGGAGCAACAGTAACAAATATGAATGATATTCCGGAGGAAATTAAACACAGAATAAATATGGGAAATGCCTGTTATTATTCGGTTGAGAAGCTTTTATCATCCAGTCTGTTGTCAAAAAATCTCAAAGTTAGAATTTATAAAACAGTTATATTACCGGTTGTTCTGTATGGTTGTGAAACTTGGACTCTCACTTTGAGAGAGGAACACAGGTTAAGGGTGTTTGAGAATAAGGTGCTCAGGAAAATATTTGGAGCTAAGAGGGATGAAGTTACAGGAGAATGGAGAAAGTTACACAACACAGAACTGCACGCATTGTATTCTTCTCCTGACATAATTAGGAGCATTAAATCCAGACGTTTGAGATGGGCAGGACATGTAGCACGTATGGACGAATCTAGACATGTATATAGAGTGTTAGTTGGGAGGCCGGAGGGAAAAAGACCTTTGGGGAGGCCGAAACGTAGATGGGAAGATAATATTAAAATGGATTTGAGGGAGGTGGGATATGATGGTAGAGACTGGATTAATCTTGCTCAGGATAGGGACCAATGGCGGGCTTATGTGAGGGCGGCAATGAACATCCGGGTTCCTTAAAAGCCAGTAAGTAAGTACCATTATTATTATTATTATTATTATTATTATTATTATTATTATTATTATTATTATTATTATTATGGGACAAAACATTAAAAACGTTAAGTTATGAGATAACCCCTAAATCCGTGGAGATTACCATGTCAATGCGAGGAACCAGTAATCTTGGTCTAATTGTGTGTGAATTACTTATTATGCAAGGATGTTGGCAGATGTGAAATATAAAACAATCAGCAGCGACTTTATTGCTGTAGGAGTCGTTCCTTGGACACATAATAAAAATATATAAGTAATAAACCAAAAGTGGGGAAAAATATATTTGACTTCCGTCGAACACTTCACAAATTTAAGTTTCTGTACGTCCCAAGGTATAAAACTTTGTAATAATTGATGTGAAATTCAATATCCACCATTAAAATTAGGGTAAACTCATCTAATTCCGTGATAATAAGATTTTATTATTATTATTATTATTATTATTATTATTATTATTATTATTATTATTATTATTATTATTATTATTTCCATATGAAGACACAAAATAATAATGTTTATTACTGTAAACATTTGTTCAAACGTCGTAACATAACAATTCGTGAAGTAACAACTGATAGTTGTATTTACTTAGAGAGAAACAACAATTAAAAGCATCACTCACATTTCATTTAATTCCGTGATATTTCACTTAATTCCGTGACACTGTATCCTTAATTCCGTGACACAGTAGCTTACATAAAATAAAGATAATAAGCTTACAATGTGATTTTGAACATTAACAGGAACGTTATTCATTATTCATAAAATCAACTTGTATTATCACTATCAGAATCAGAAGTGACACAACTAACACACATAAAAACATCAGAATCAGTTTCTGCAATTTGACACTTCTCATGATACGTTTTCCCATAGAATGAGCAAGCAATCCAATTTTCACCATTTCTTTTTTTGATATCAGTATTATAGGATCCATTACAAACTCCACAAACCTAATTTTCATAGTTAGAACAGGCTCGTGATGTGGATGGCTTTCCTTGAGGAGATTTTGTAGTATTCTGCGGTGAAGCATCAGCTGGAGATTTGGTTGGTGGCGTAAGGTACTTGGCTCTGACATCTATTTTGCAGTTAACCGTTCTCTTTTTCTTTGATGGCTCATATGTGGGTGTCTTCAACAAATCTCTTACAGCCTGACGTCGTTTCTCTGATGTTGGAATAGGCAACTGAACAATGTCCAAATTTATTTTAAAATTAAGCAGATATAATTAATATAGATGATGACTAGTCGTACAGGCCGTGTGACGTTCATTTAACGAATTTTCATATATCTGTTCACTTAATTCCGTGATACAGTAATGGCTGCCAAATGTTTAAAATCGTAAGACCTATAACTTCAGTTTGTTTATGCATTTCTAATCTTGCTTTATGTGGTATGCCATTTTTGGCTGGATTTTATTCAAGGGATTTAATTTTGGAAATAGTATCTTTAAGATATATAAATATTTTTGTTTTTTTTTATTTTATTTTTCTACAGGTTTAACTGTTTGTTAAATTGTGCAGACAACTTAAAGTTTATAGACTAAATCATGTAAGTTAACTGAGACCTGTATACACATTCTAAATCTTCAAAGCAATCTCTATAGAAATATATATTTATTTATACGTATAATTATACACATATATGTTTTTTAAAACATATTTTAGGGTACGACATCAGGACAACTCAAACCACACTTCTTAGCAATGGCGCACTATGAAATGGCTTCCTGTTAGCAGTGCACTTGCTCCCAGAAGTCCAAATTTCTTGAGACGGTAGCTGATTAGCGCTGCTATCCATTGAACAAACTACCAACAATTTGTCATGTACACATAATTCAGTAACATTCATTATATTCAGTATAACGGAATTAGATGAGTTTAACCTACATACTTTAGAAATATCTAAAACTCTTGAGTTCTACTTTTAATAATATTGATAACCTATCATTTTTTTAATATTCTAACAGCTTCAGTATTTCTTATAAACCTTCGTTTGCACAGTGTTAAGAAATTTCGTAGTTGTTAAGCTTAAAAGCTGCGTAGCGACTGCACATTGCATTTTTTCAGTTATTGGCCTGCTAGGAAGTGAAGATATTACAAGCCAAGTACTGCAAATTTCTCTGCTACATATATGAAACATAAATGACTGCGAAAGCCAGGAAAGCAAGCCGGCTCCTTTATATGCGAAATAGCTACTCAGTGTCTGCGAGAAAATGAGGCAGAAGCACTTACAAGACCCTGGAGCTTTCTTTACCCCTTCGTACATACTTCCACTCTAATTTTGTAACACAAATTTAATTAAATTTGGCTATTACTTAGCTCATAATACCTGTATACACTTATAATTTGGTGCGCTGTCCAAGTCGTGTTGTTAATGTAACATCATACATTTTCATAACATTATAATACTTTCTAACTCTTGCACCAGCTTAATAGGAAATTAAATTAATTACACTTTGTTTAGCACTTCGCCCATTTTAACTCGGAATATTTGCATAAAAGTACGCATCAGCTTCATTTCGTTTTCATTCTTGAATTGTCCTCCTGTTCCTCTTATGACTAGTTAATCCAAGCAAAGAAGGAGCAACAAAGAATACAATTAAAATTATGCATAGCTCAAAAGAAAAGAAGAAATAAAAATAAAGATTTTTACTTGGGATAAAATGTTGTAATTTTGAATACGACTATTCAAGTTTCATAAATATCAAACAAGTTACAAGACTTGAGAAGGTGATTTAGATTTTATTCACCCGTTGTTTACCACCCGAACCCTTTACATCCGGAGGTTATTTTGTTTTATTTAACTTGACATTTCGGACCACTAACAGAGTTTTACAGTTGTTAAATCTGCAGATTATTTGTGTCTGGTGGCATTTTTTTTTATCATTTTACGTTTGCTTTTTACACTTAGTCTGGGGTACATTTCAATAATTGCTCATTTTTATAACTTTTTAACGAATCATCTAGTTAGTAGGGGAGAGTTGGGTAGTATCGGACATCAGGTAATATCGGACAGTGATGTTTCTTTCATCTACCACCAGATGGCAGTACAGTGATGTTTCTTTCATCTACCACCAGATGGTAGTACAGTGATGTTTCTTTCATCTACCACCAGATGGTAGTACAGTAATGTTTCTTTCATCTATTACCAGATGGTGGTAGCAGTGTTCAGATGTCGCATACAGAAACGAAACCATGTCACTGTCCGATATTAACCGATGTCAGATACTATCCACCTCTCTCCTAATGCGTTTGTGTAACTGATTTTAATTTGAAACGTTTTTTTTAAGTGTGTGTTTGCTCTTAGCTTATGGTATTGTTTCTGTTTTTGTTTTTGAGAGAATTTTAAATAGAGGCGAAAATAGCCATAGTAGCTAACGCGCCTTTTATAAAACCCACAAACTAACTCAAACAAGTTTGCAAAATCTTAAAACACGTAAATGATAATTTCTACCTCCACCACCTAACTGAGAAACGCAATGCTTTCCACTTCGTTTGGCTCCTTAAATCATGAAGTGCAATTTTTTTTTTAATTTCACATTTTCTTTCTATTTCTGCCCTTTTCCGAAGTGATTTTCTCACAGCTGTCTTTAATATTCATAAAATAATTTCTACAGAATTTTTTTAAGTTCATGTGAACATTGAAATTATAGGTACAAGAACAATAAATGCTTTCCAACTGAAATATTATGGAAGACTACTAACCTTTTCCAAATATCAAATAGGCCTACAATGTCAAACTAAATAATTTTGGTACTTTTGTCTATGATATCTTCTTAATAAGAAATTAGTTGCCACCCACACTTGTGGAGTAACGGTTAGCGCGTCTGACCGAGAAACCAGGTGCCCGGGTTCGAATCCCGGTCGGGGCAAGTTACCTGGTTGATGTTTTTAGGAGGTTTTCTCTGAACCGAATATGAGCAAATGCTGGGTAACTATCTGCGCTGGACCCCGGACTCATTTCACCAGCATTATCACCTTCATGCCATTCAGACGCTAAATGACCTGAGATGTTGATACGGAGTCGTAAAGTAACCAACAAAAAATTAGTTGTCTTATGCTTTCTTCAGATTCTCCTGCCACAAATTCCAAAGGTTGTATAAAGTACATATCATCTTCCTTTTCGTTTCTGTTCCGAAGTGTTTTTCTGTTTCACATTTAATTTTGTATACAGTGTGTTCGAAAAAAGTACCATCCAAGTATAACGATGCGTCATGAACGGGATCAAAACAAAATCAGGATAGAAACTAACCCCTAGCTTTATTTTACTTCCATTATGAGGGTTAAACCCAGGACAAATACTTGCACATAAACTCAAATAAGTTCACTGTGTACTCTGTAATATAATGTATGCAATAATCCTCAGACGAGACCTCATAAACTCAAAGCCCGAAGCCCCAATCCCTTATAACCTACATCAGCATCGGCAAGACTTAACTCCTGCTTAATTTTAACTATTGCTGGTCGGTTGTCCCACATGCTTGATGCAAATTCCAGTCGTTCTTGGTTCATCTGTGCTATGTTCACTCCCTATTTTCACTTCAGCTGACTTGCTCGTGCAGCTATGTCCTTCATATCCGTTTTTCTTCTGACATCTTCATTCTAAATTCTATCCCTTAGACTAGACCACACCGAAGGAGGCTTTCTTATCGCTTAGTGGTTGGGTAGTCGAATAGTCATGAAGAATCGGGACCAGTCGAAACACTTGGCCTGAAACTTGGCGTGTCGCCTAGAAAACTATCCAAGCAAATAAATCCGTCTGTTTTCTCTGGACAGCAACCAGATAGCTAACAGTGTTTTTTCACTTACTTGCTCTATAATTGTTTGTGTGTATAATAATAATAATAATAATAATAATAATAATAATAATAATAATAATATTAATAATAATATGGATGAAGCATTAATAGCAGCTCTTTTCAAAAGAGAAATATTTTGACATATGTTCGATTAGATGTGATACTGAAAAAATTGTGGCAAAATGTAGCACAGAAATTAAACAAACAAAATATTAACTCCTTGTGCGTAACTCTAGAAAGATTAATATCGTGCACTCAACAAGACGGTCGATATAGGGTCATTGCATGTTAACTGGTCTTGTATCTAAAAAAATATTTTCGATAAAAAGTATATATACGTATGTTAAAATACCCAAAATACTGCAAGAGACCATATATATATATATATAATTTCAGAATAAAAATATATGTTATGTTATCATAAACAGCATAAGTTTAACTTTATTAATTGATCGATAATTTCAATCGTAATTTTGTTTTCTATGTTGGCTATAGTGGGAGTTCATGGATCTGGCCAAAGAAGGAAGATGTATCTATGGAGAAAGTTCCTATCGTAGTTAAAAAAAATTGAAACATCCTAGAGTTATGAATAAGCATGGACAATTTGCTTGTGTTTGAAAATTATTAATTTTCACAGTAAAATCAAACAGGTAAAAATTTATTGTTGTATTTGTTTCCTTTTATATCTTTAATTAGCTGTATTTTCAGATGTTTGGAGAAAATAATAATAAAATTATTGAAATTCCATATTTTAAAACGCCACCGGCGCGGCTCCTCGGCCTCATCTCGCCAAATATCATCTCGTTATCACCAATTCATCGGTGCTAAATAACCTAGTAGTTGATACAGCGTCGTTAAATAACCAACTAAAATAAATAAATATTTTTAATCTGTTTTGTCACACCCGTAACATCTTATGAATATTCTGTAGTCAAACGCAAATCCAAGTTTAAGAAAGGAAATCTTGTTCTAAAAATCTTACAGATACAGAAAAAATAGGTCCTACTTTTTCAGAACTTACCAATTAGGAGAGTTACTGAATGTACTATAAGAATTTGCAATGCCAATGAAAAATTTTGTCACACCCGTAACATTAATCTCTCCCCTCCCCCTTTTTACAGATAAATATCCAAATTATCTCATTATTATTATTATTATTATTATTATTATTATTATTATTATTATTATTATTAATATTACTATTATTATTACTATCATTATTATTATTACCATTATTATTATTATCATTATTATTATAACTATTTCTTACCAGTGTTTATTATTGTCACACTAACATTAGTTATCCAATTTTGATTATTTACTTTCATGTTGTTTTATGATCTAGATATTAATGTAATAACTATGTAACGAAATGTATTTAATTAGAATTAGAGTCTGGCTGGGCGGAAGAGAAGGCCTAATGGCCTTAGCTCTGCCAGATTAAATAAATAAATAATAATAATAATAATAATAATAATAATAATAATAATAATTATTATTATTATTATTATTATTATTATTATTATTATTATTATTTTCCTTAAGAAGTATTTTTCTAGTTAACTTTGAAAGAGGTATATTTGCACTGTTGAACTAACAAGTATGGAACAATTGGCAACTAGGCGCCTAGCGTGACTGTGTAACCGTCATGTAACTTACCTAGGTGACCACCAGGCAAGAAGCAAGCCTTCTTCGATGTGGCCGTAGACTTAAGGGGAGAGGATGGTATTTTTTAATACTTTTTTCCTATTTGGTGTAAAATATTAATTTTTTGTATGTAGAGAGCTCATAGCTGTAGCAACTCAACCAAACATAAATATTTCGAAAAAAAAAATTATTTGGGGGCCCAGATTTGAAAAAAAATATTCCCAATGCAGGATTTTACTAAAACCGATATATCTAAACCATTTTTAAAGGTAGATTTATCCAGTTTTTTGCAATGTACTTGAAAAAGTATGCTCTACAAACTATCTGTAACAGCAGTTTGATATTAGTCCCTACGTTTGTAAAATAAACAATTAAAATTTAATAAAATTGTCTGATTTCCTTTCTTGCAAACAAACGGACGTAGTTTTAAAATTAAATCAATTAACAAAATTCTGTTACAGGGAAAAGTTTCCTCATAGTCTAAATAATGTGTGTTCTAAATTTCGTGCATGTATCTTTAATAGTTCAGAAATTATATCCATTTTTGTCTGGCAATGTAGCAAAAAAATGAAGTTACCGTAAACCGATAAAAGGGGGCGAGTGATCTAAAAATCTATAGCGTAGGAAGTTTAAAAATGGCGTCTCAACATCCGATAAGGGCACAAATACCCACGAAATGTTATGCAATGCATTCCACACACATCAAAGAGTATTTAAATTTTTTTTATTTTGAAAATTTAATTTCCCGGAAACAACAATAAAATGTGGCGAGTGATTTAAAAATCCATAACGCAGGAAGTTTAACAATGGCATCTCAACATCTGATAAGGGCATAAATACCCACAAAATATTATGCTATGCATTCCACACACACCACAGAGTATTTTAAAGATTTTTTTTTAATTTATTCATTTTTCACCAAAAAATACCATCCTCTCCCCTTAATCTTCTGTTCAAGATCGTTGTCTTTCTTTTTCTCTGGAAAGTTTGGGATTTTGTCTGATCAGCATTTAGCGCAGGCCTGCAGAACTGTAGCTCTTGAAAGCGACTGCTTTCCTCCCCTCTTTTACCCCACCCACCTTTTCTACCTGTGCGGTCACGGCGTTCTAGTTACGCTCGGCTACATCAACATTCATTCTCGGGGCGGAAGTCGATCATCCCCAATAGAAGTGGAGTGAGGCTGACGTCATAGTTCCCATACTTTGCGAGTTCTGCAGGCCTGATTTAGCGGAATTATGGATGTGAGAGATACAATAGAGTTTGAGCAAGAACATAACGTGATCCTCCATTAGAAGGAAGAGTGGAATAAAATTTGTGTTCGCTGTATGTTTGACGGGAGACGCTTCCCCATGAGTATCGAAGGTATTGCAAATAAAACTCCGGTACATTGTTCTTTGTTGTTTAGTCAACTGTCCAAAAACAGGTCTGAACCTCATAAGTGACACCATAAGGCAGGGCTGGGCAAATTACGTGATTCTGAGAAATGAGCGCTGTATGCTTTAAAGAGCTTGTCTCGCGAGCGGTGTGACGTATGCATACTGTACGTCAATCAGTGTCGGTGCAGTGGTGACTCTGCAATATGAAGGCGAACTTTGAAGACGGAGCTTCCGCTCATAGACTAAAGCGGACCGCTACTCCCAATGCTTTAATGTAGGCCTATTATGGGAGGAGTAGTTATTTTTCGTAGAGAGCAGTGGATTAGCAAAGTGTTTAATTTGTCATAAAACACTCCAACTGATTAAGGCGTTCAATATCCAACGACATTATTCTTTACAACATGCTACTGAATATGACAAATATGTTGGTAATGAACGCCATAAATTAATACAACTCAGAGAAAATGTTTCTCAGGTACATTATATTAGAGTATCTATTTGATATTTGCATTGCATTATAAGTTATTATACACTTAGTAATATATAATTTTAAATTATACAAGTATTATGATATATAATATATAATATTATATATCATGAACTGTAATATACTATACTATGATATATCATAATATTTGTATAATTTAAAATTATATATTACTAAATGTACTATAATAACTTATAATGCAATATAAATATCGAATAGATAGTCTAATATAATGTACCTGAGAAACATTTTCTTTAAGTTGTATTAATTTATGGTCATATATCATATCATATCATAGCATATATCATACCATATATCGCATCGCATCACATTAATTTATATTATATTATATTATATTATATTATATTATATTATATTATATTATATTATATTATATTATATTATATTATATTATATTATATTATATCTTATATCATATCATATATCGCATTGCATCCTTTTATATTATATTATATTATATTATATTATATTATATTATATTATATTATATTATATTATATTATATTATATTATATATATCATATCATATCATATCATATCATATCATATCATATCATATCATATCATATTATATTATATATTAATAGGATGACAATAATGTACTGAATCGGCCATGAGAATTAGCTACAAAATTTGCCACGAAATTGCAAAGGAATTGAAAACATTCAACGAAGGTGAATTCATCAAGCGATGTTTAATTATATTGGCAGATGAACTCTGTCCACAGCAAGTAGGGGAAGTGGAAGCCATGCGCCTGTCTCGTAGAACCGTGGTGAGGAGGTTGCAGTATGTGCGTATGGGTTATGTAAATAAGCCTAATGATTTGTGTGTGTGCATAGAGCGAAGTTTATTTCATTAAATTAATAAGAGTGTTATAAATTCTTTAATGTACAATGGATTGATGTAATATCCTTATAAACTATTATGTACTGACAGCTTGACTGACTAGAACAACCGTGGCTCTTGTTATATTAATGCAGGGAAGGTAGCTGTAATGTGAGTCCGCCACTGCGTGAGCGTTCTGCTCTGGCTTGGAATTGAAGTTCCTTTCGGAGCGAGAGAAGCTCTGGCCGACTAGACTGAGCCGCTCTCATGCCCGGCCCTGCCATAAGGCATCACTCATGAGGCAAGTAAGCCAGGAGATAATGGGCATATAATATTCCTGTATGTTCTACATTATTTCACGGCGGCTATCTTGTGCTATGTAGCCACTCTCTTGATTCTTTGTTTTTGCTACTTCTACACGTGTTTTCCCAAAGCCAGTGCCCGCGATGTAACATTCAAGAACAGCAGTTCAGGACGACATAAAACACTCCCGCTTCACTGAGCCGAGCAAGCCTGTCGCGACTCCACACTTCAAAAATTAACCCACTTTAATCTTAAAACCGTGTTAAAAGGCTTGAGGAAGAGAGATAAGGCAAATACGAGCGGTGCGACTTAATCAGTTGCAAGTCGTTAGTTTCCTTACCAGCGCCCTAATAATCTCTGACGTCCTATGCTGTGGTTCATGCAGTACAGTTACTGACAGCATAGCCCACCCAAAATAGCGCAGGTTCGACTATTGGCAGAACATTGAAGATTTGTTCTCCGATAAACATTTCGTGACTCTCTTCTCCAAAATTGTTGCTATATTGTCTTCTAAGGTAGATTTTTGTAATGTTTTTCACTTTTTTTCTGAGTCCATCGCTGTGAAGCAACAGTTAGTATGTCTGGCCGTGAAACGAGCAGGCTCTGGTTCAAATCCTGGTTGATTAAAGTTGCCTAGTGGAGGTTCTTTCCTAGGTTTTCCATCAATCCGATAAGAGCAAATGCTGGGTAACTTTCGGCGCTGGACTCTGGACTTATTTCGCTGGTATAATTATCTTCATATCACTCGGACGCTAGGCAACCATAACAGTTGATAAAACATCGTAAAACAAACCATATAAGAAAAAGAAGTTATGCTCCTTATGAAATAGGATGAAATAAAATATTTTGAAAACGTTCATAATAATAATAAAATTTAGAGCAAGGACTACATCAAGTTCTTTTACATATTTTCAAGTTCTTTTACATATTTTCTCTTGATCTAAATGAGGGGTTGGAAAGCAATGGTGGATTGTTAATGTTTAGGTGAGGGGTTTGGACTTTTTCCATTGCTGGCTGTCACAATCAAAAAATTAAGACACAACGTTTCGAAGGGTGGTTCTCCCTTCGTCTTCAGGTGGAAGGAAGGAGAGAAGAGATTCTTCCGGATATTTGGTTACCCATAGTTGAACAAGACATCAGAAATATTCAATACAAGGGGAAGAATGCTGTCACCAACACCGCGTAGACCATCTGGGGTCATCTCCACCATTAGACAACGCAACCTAGTGTTACAGCTTAGTAGTTAGTAGTAATGTCTGCTACCGCTAGGTGGCAGCAGTAGTTTTTATCATGTCCTTGTTACTAGTTTTTACTTTTTTTACCTTCTTTTATTTTCTATCGAGGTATCATAACGCTTGTTCACATTTTTTTAGTTCCCCGCCCCCCTCCTTTTGTGTGTCTTTCATCAATTTTTTAGCCAATTCACGCCCATCTTCTTTATTCCGTTTGGTTTTAGTGCCAACATACTGCTAATGACTTCGGGTCTTTCATAATTATAATCTCCACCGAAGCCAGGAATCGACGATCAGTCATACAGAATAGCTGTAACGATCCCAACAGTAGGTTTTTTCTCTTCTCTCCTTCCTTCCTTCCACCTGAAGACGAAGGGAGAACTACTCTTCGAAACGTTGTGTCTTAATTTTTTGATTGTGACAACCAGCAATTGAAAAAGTCCAAACCCCTCACCTAAACATATTTTCTCTTGTTAATTTGATTTTGATTAAAATTGTAGTTCTGTTTAAGATAAGTAGATGTCCTCGTAAACGTTACAACATTAGTTTTTAAACATTATTTTGAATACAGTTATCCCCACATTAATAATAATAATAATAATAATAATAATGGTAGTGGTAGTAGTATAAATGTGCTAACTAAATCAGAAGTAAGGAGTTGTATATATAACATGTATAAAATTTCAATACCTAATATTTAGAAGTGGAATATAAATTATTTTCGAATGATATGTATATATATATAAAGATAAATGCAAACAAGACAATACCATATTTATCGGAAGAAAAATAAAGAAGATAAACCTGCGAGTACTAAATGACGCAGTAGAACAAATGGACAGCTTCAAATACTTGGGGTGTACTGTAAGCAGTAACAAGAGCTGCTGCCAGAAAGCCAAAAGAAGAATAGCAGTGACAAAAGAAGCTTCTAATAGAAAAAGGTGAATCTTCTGGAAAAATAAGTTAGGAAGAGACTAGAGAAGTGCTTAGTGTGGAGTGTGGTATTGTATACAGAAGAAACGTGGACATTACGACGAAGTCAAGAGAAGCTGCTGGAAGCATTTGAAATGTGAATATGGAGAAAAATGGAGCGTATGAAATGGACAGACAGAATAAGAAATTAAGTTGTTGGAAAGAGTGTGTGAAGAAAGTATGATTCTGAAACTGATCAGGAAGGGAAAAAGGAATTGGTTGGATCATTGGCTGAGAAGAAACTGCCTACTGAAGAGTGCACAGGAAGGAATGGTGAACGGGAGAAGAGTTCAGGGTAGAAGAAGATATCAGATGATAGACGACATTAAGATGTACGGATCATATGCGGAGACTAAGAGGAAGGTAGAAACAGAAAATATTGAAGAATTATGGGTTTGCAGTGAAAGACCTGCCCTTGGACAGAGAGAACTATGATGTCTTTATGTAATATTTAGACAAACTATAGCATCGAAAAGAAAAACTGTACAGAGGTGTCGGTAATCTGTGGTACAGAGCAAGTAAGGAATTGTAAACACATGTTTAGCTTCTGATTACTAGCCAATAAAGAAATCATATTTCTGAATAGTTCATTCTCTATTTGTAATATTCTTTTAGCCTTAAAACTAAACAAAAAAGAATTTTGCAAACAATTCTTTATTAGTGCAACTTTGAAAATATTGAGAATGGGACCCATATTTATATGACTTTTTTGCTCAGAATGTCTTCGGAAATAAGCTCCGTGAAAGCGGTAACTCCTCGTGAATTACTTTGTATATTATAATACATTTTAAGGTATAAAAATTGACTTATTTCTCACATATTATATTTAATTACATGCTGAATTTTTATTCTAAATTGTATAAGGGCGTTATTGTTTACATGATTCCTTTGCTGACTCTCACAATACATAAAATCGAGATATCAAAGTTCTCATGAAGCAGTTTTCAAATATTGTTGATTTTATTGCTTTCAAAAGTCTCATATTTCAGTTAGTGATATTCTAAACAACATATTTCTGACGTTGTGGTGTGAGCTGTAAAACCACAATTTTGTTAACTTGAAATGTGCCTGAAATGTACTCATATTAATTACGAACAATCATAATTGCACTTTAATTATTAATTTACCTGTATCTTTGTTCGGCATGAAATGTTTACGTAACGTGAATTTGTTTTGTAATGGCGTGATAAAACTGATGGAATAGCCTATCTTTCGTTTCCATTTCGTAATTAGAGAGCAACGAGTTTTGCTCGCCCATGTATGGTTTAATAGCTAATTAGATAGGAACTGTTTGGGAAACATCAAATGAAAGCGGTAACGAATAGCAAAGAGAAAAATAAATCATTTCTCTTTCACATAATTGGAAATACAAGAATAGACTGATGTATCAATTTCTATTCTAAAATGTGACAATGATTCTATACTTACAGTAAACTTTAATTGGACTCTTCTCTTGAGGAGACTCCAACGATAAAAAATACTGAATTCTGAATCTATTGCTATACAGAATATACATATATCTTGCAATGCCCACCTAGCTACGGTACGATATGGTGAAGTTTCTCTACCACAAGCTTTCAGTAATGCTGTCTGGCATTGTCGAGCATTCTTGCCTCTTCCAATCTATTTTAATGAAGTATCTTTCTTCCTATTTGCTAAACATTTTAGAGGACTACAGATAACAGACTACATATTAAACTTGCTACAAATATCTATAAATGAGACTGTCTTCAAACTCACAGATAACACACATCAGACGCTGGTCTTTCCCATTAGCAATGAAATAAATAATTAAATAAGTAAGTAACTAAGTAAATAAGTAAATAAGTAAAGAAATAAATAAATAAGTAACTAAATAAATAAGTAAATAAATAAATAACTAAATAAATAAGTAAATAAATAAGTAAAAATAAGTAAGTAAATAAGTACATAAATAAGTAAATAAATAAGTAAATACATAAATAAATAAATGAATAAATGAATGAATGAATGAATGGGTGAATGGGTGAATGGGTAAATGGGTAAATAAATAAATAAATAAATAGTCGTGCATCAGCCCCAGATGGAGAAAATAGTGTTGCAACATGTTAGATTACTTATTTTATTACCTGTATTCCATTGAAGGTAGTCTATAAGGACTCAGTATATTCTCTTGCATGAACTTTACAGAAATAAATGTTTTACATAAAGTAAGGTCCTCATGAAATTATATTCACCAGCGCCTGTTTCTTAATGAGCAGTGATGTTATGGCTAAGCAAACGTGATAGTGGCATTGGTGTTGTTTTTGAGTCAATATTGACACCAGGGTGCGAATTAACGGAGGATGGGAGGGATTTCCTCCCCTGTTGTTCCTCCCCTCTCATAAATTCATATTAACATCTCTGCCAGGGATAACTTCTATCCCCCTCACAAAATATAATTGTTTTAATGTAAGTATACTTTATAAAGTACAGTATAAAGTAAGCAAAAAGATAATATTGATGTGTTATCATCACCGGCAAGCTGACAAAAATCAATAACTTAGGAATTACACATCTTATCTTAAGCCTGCAAGACGCAACTCAGTGCGACCAAGCGTTGAGCCGTATCGAATGAGGATAATAATAATTTTATGTATGGTATTCTCTGTCTAGGTTTCTATCCCCCCCCCCCCATCAGAAAACTTAATTCGCACCCTGATTAACACAGCCATCGAAAGTTAGATAAATGGATGAATGGATGTGGAGTCAGGCTTTATTGTCGAAGGCATGAAAACTGCTTAGACAGAGTCAAAATAATACATTAAAATAGTCAAAATATCAGTTACGAGGCAATATAAGTACATTATTTAAGAGTCGAAAGGCCCGAACGTTCTTCCACTTGAAGTTGTATTTACATATTTTAATACATTCCCTCAATTGCATTATTACCATTTAATACGAGAAAAATTCGTACCGGAATCGAATCGAACCCAGGACCTCTCAGCTCTGCGGGTTGAGCGCTCTTTCTTTGCCGGGACACGATCCACGGCGCCGGCCGAACCTCTCTCGTAATGTTTTTACGGCCTTACTACCTGCATTTTGAGACGAAGCACGTCATGCATGCAGCAGCGCATACAGGGACATCATTTTATTTTTACTTCAATTTTTATTGTACCTGAGTTTTTGAATGTACTTCACTCCCACCCCTTCTACTAAGGAAGTTCCAACTCCACACAGAACCAAGACCGCAGATAGTAAGCAGTACTGAGTTACTGAGTATAGTACGTTCCAGAAATATGTTCGCGTTTTCCAGTGACGAAAGAGCTTTCAATATTGAATCATATTTTCGCACAGGTACTGTCCGTTTGCCTACGTCGCATCCCGATTTCCCCCACCTGCTTCTGCTCGCCCCTCTGTAATAGCTGGGCTGTCTTAGCTCTTTTCTGAAAACATTAATTTCTATTAGGAATTGGAAGTTTACGTAATACTATACAGCTGTTTAATTTAACTTCAATAAAAGGGCCTCGTTAAGTATTTAACTGTCACGTGATTTCCTCCCTTTCTACAATCCTGCGTCATAACCACTTGGACGGACAGTAGATAGCATGTCTGAGTAATATTATATTTTCGGGTCGGGCAGAAGTGAAGATTGAATTTACAGTACGTAGAGTAGGTACAGAATTATTTCAACATGAGTTACTAGTACGAAGGACGAAACTGGCAATTGGAATTAGATGCAATAGTATATAGTGCGATAATATGCACAAAAGAACTGAAGCCTGTATCGAAATGAACAGCCATCATTTTCAAAATTGTGTTGAAATATTCATATTATGATTATTTTTCAATTTAACTTCTTTCTCTATATTGTACGCTAATGTGCTGTAGACAGTATAATATACACTGCATAATGAATACGTTCGCATGGATAACTCACTTCGTGAGTAAAAACACTTATTCTTAATACAGTACTGTACTTTGATTAAAGAAAAACCTAATGAAAATTATCAAACTCAAAATCGCGATGTTTCCTAGTTTACGTAAATGGATGAACTACTTTGCTTCCTTCCTATACCTAGTAGAGTGATTTGTGTTTTATGCCAGTATCATCGAACTCCAGTCTTGGAGGAGGGAGCAAGCGGTTTTTCCGGTTCGCTAAAGGTATAGACAGGTTAATATTAAAAATGTTAGTAAAAATAAAATGATGTCCCTGTATATATGTGTGTGTGTGTGTGTGTGTGTGTGTGTGTGTGTGTGTGTGTGTGTGTGTGTGTGTGTGTGTGTGTGTGTGTGTGTGTGTGTGTGTGTGTGTGTGCGTGCGTGCGTGCGTGTGTGGCCATATTCAACAACAGTTAGTAACAACTGTTAACAGTTAATACATCAATATTCATTATGTATGAGGTCTCGCCCACCTCATTGAATATTACACGTCTACTATGAAGTAGCCAATGTGTATTATTACCATTTAATACGAGAAAAATTACACATTGGCTACTTCATAGTAGACGTGTAATATTCAATGAGGTGGGGGAGACCTCATACATAATGAATATTGATGTATATATATTGATGTATATTATTTGTATATTTAATCTCAGCTGGTAGACTATTACACATATTTATACTAAAAACTATATAATACAATATTTACGAATAGCAAAATAAAGTTGATGTTCTGGTTAAAAGATCTGTTAGCCTGTATTAGGAGTGTTCTTGGCATTGAAAAACGAAATTCATGCGTGAAAATACGCTCTAGGTTACAGTCAAAGACCGCGATAGAATTGTAACACATTTACGGATAGCAGATGAAGTTGAGATTATGGTTAAATAGATCTGTTATATTACGTTGATAGACGAGATTTCTTATATTGCAAGTTTCCGTTCTTGAAACATGAAATTCACGTTTGAAATGGCGCAAGATATTAAGGTTATTATAAAAAAACGACATATATAGAAATTTATCTGTACACAAAATGGGCACTGCACACAGTCACTTGTACATCACATATTACTCGTATAATATGGGAAAAATAAAGGAACTTACCAGTAAAAACAGAAGGGAATGAAGGCAAAAAACCAGTTATGTTCCCATGAAAGTGGTGGCACAAGACCGCAGGAACTGAGAAGGGGGACCCGTGTTTGTGCCCCGTGGCTGGGGTGTATCTGTAATAACCCACTACTCCCCAAAACTTGGCCTTTTTAACGCATTAAAGACGCTTAAGTAGAGGGTCTTTAATATTAGTAAGCTGGAATAATTTAACTATTTTTGGTATGAATATCACAAGTGTGAAAATCTCTATTTGCTAAAAGTCAGAATGGCTAGTATGAATTGATTCTCACAAACAGTGAGAAGATTATAATGTATATAGCATTCCCTACAAAAGGTTCTACTAAAAACGCCTGCTCTAACAATATATTACCACATATAAGAAGAATGTTCTCTATACTGTGATATTACTAGAGATGAGCTTAAACGATATTTTCAAATATCTGTGACTTTTACCTGTGATTTTGTCACACCAATATTTTATATCGATAAGTAAGCACAATATGCATGAATTACACCGATATTTTGTCACACCGATAAAAATTAACAGGAAATATTGAATGTGAATACGATTTCTCTATACACGCCACACATCAGTGATTTATATGGGAAAACCCAACAAATAAATTATGTACATGTACCATTAACAAATAAATACATACCTAACTGAACAGTAACATGTCGAAAATTAATCTCATGTACCAAGATGTTATATTGTAGATATTGAATTAGATGATAATTATTAAATGTAGTTGGGTATGGAGAAATTGAGGTTATGTGATTATTCTAATCGTTTTAAAAATTGATCCTTTTTATTATATATAGGTAATATAATGGATAAATTATTGTAAGTCGTGCATTAACATTATAATATTGAGTCATAGAATAAAAATTAACGAAACATAAGTATTCGGAAAAACATTGGAAAATAATTACAAAACAAAACAGTTGTTCACGCAGGATTTTACACAAAATAAAGTACTGGTAACCAATGGTGTTATTATTTAAATCGTGCAATCACTGCATCATTTATAGTACGATGGTGAAACTAGCGCTGAAGTAGTTTCGACGATTTCGGACGTGAAAAATCGTTGCATTTATAAGGAATTTTTTTGTGGAGAGTAGTTGATCGGGTTAAACTAGCGCTGAGATAATTTCGGTGATTTCGGAAGTGAAAATCATTGAATTTGATTTCTTGTGGAGATGCAGTTGATCGTATATGCAAGGCATAACAAAGCCTAAACTAACCAAACCTAACCTGTCAGAGATTCGTATATTCAAGGTGTATACACGGAGTAGGAAGAGAACTACCTGAACGCTAGTTTAGTCGTTGATCGTATATGTCTAGGCATAATAAAAGCTTAAACTAACCAAACCTGGCCTGTCACAGATTCGTATATGCAAGGGATATTTTCAATTTTTGCTAACTACCCCATATTGTTATATTTAAAAGTTGAAAATTACTTGCAAGTTGATGATTTTAAGAATATCTAGACAAATATCACTAAATATAAAGTTTAGAACTTGATTAGGCCTATTAATTGGGGTGAAATAACACTCCACATGACTACCAATATTAAGAAGCACTGCGCTATTTCCTAAGAGTTAATAACCATAAACAACATAATGAACATATTACAAATAATTTTGTTTTAAGTTTAATTATTTTAATTAATACTAAGATGCGCTGTTCGTGTTAGAGCTTTACATTAAAACTTGATCATACATAAATGACAGAAGTACAGGTAAAGTTATTAAAATAATGTTGTAGGCTCATTTAACTATTCTGTTTGTAATTAAAAGTATTACTGCAAAAATATTGTTACTACGTAAAAATTGAGTGGAAAATGCATGTAAGTTAATATAAATTTACAGTTATATGAAAATGTAAAGATCTCGTGGAATACATAAAACATTTATAAAACATATATATAGAGACTAAACAAAATGTCAGACTCGTCATTATATCATTATAATGCCCCTAATAACTTTGCAACAAAAAATCACTTTGCAAAAAATAATATTGAACAAAATATCACGAAAAAATAATGATATCACCGCCAGATTGCTGTTATTGTATCATGCGCATGCGCAAACCCACGACGTAGAGGAGAAAATATCAGTCACAGAGTACTGAATCAACACCGCCTACTCAATACGGAGCAGATTTCGATAGCGATATTTTGTCACAGATATTTCGCGTCATCAGTCACAGGTTTATCTGTGACAAAAAAGTACCTGTGACAAAATATAGGTTTTTGAAATATCGGCCATCTCTATATATTACTCCATACCCTGAAAATGTCACTTAAAATGGTTCCACACCGTAAGGAGCAAGTACTATATAAACGTCTAGATTCGACCTGTGTATAATAAAAAATACAGTAACACATCATGGTAGTCCTTAAAATTCGGATTTGTTAATAAATACCGTTAAGTATGGAAATTAAGTTCATGCGTAGGAGTTTCCAAGACAAAATCATCAATTATAACACCCAAAAAATTGGTAATTTCCCACTTTCCACTTGATCTTGAATAAAAATATTAATGCCTTTCGTGTTTTTCTTTTGAAAGTTATCAAGATTAGTCTAACCCATTTCATTAACATTTGAAGAGTCCACTGCAGGAATGATGGATGTCACTTTCTTGTCGAAAATGAACCAAGACTGTCAATGCATAGCTTAAGACATATAGAATATACATAGAGAGTTATATGGCATTAACACTGATAGTCATTGTCCAGTAATGAACGGAAAATCACAGTTAAGCTTTGATCGCTAAGCATGTCAAACTTCCAATTGCTTCTCCTGCAAAATGTATTCCACATGACATCCATCATTCTTGCAGTGGACTCTTCATTTTATAAGAGCAGGTTGTTATCATACCATAGTTTGAGATCTTTTAATAGTTCACAACAACTTTTGTCTAAATCCTGTTCATTTGTGTATATTAGAAGTATCATCAGCATACATAACATGGAGCAATTTCTTAAATACATCTGTAAATCGTTTACATACAAAAGGAACAAAACGGGGCCCAAAACAGAGCTCTAAGGAACACCTACACCAATACGTACAGTCTTGAATCTACAGTATGTCTACTAGCACATTTATTACTTTGATATTACATTTCAACATACTGATACTTATTTTCAAGATAAGAAGCAGACCATTTTAGTATTTTACCAACAACAACAACAAATTCCACAATTTGGGACATCTGGCCGAAATCTACGGCTGACCACTAGGATTCAGAATACAAAGCAGAGGTTAAATTAAAAATACAATATGATTGCGGTCCACACCTGTGGAGTAACGTTTAGCGCGTCTAGCCGCGAAACCAGATGGCCCAGGTTCGATTCCCGGTCGGGGCAAGTTTCCTGGTTGAGGTTTTTTCCGGAGTTTTCCCTCAACCCAATAAGAGCAAATGCTAGGTAACTTTCGGTGTTGGACCCCGGATTCATTTCACCGGCATTATCACCTTCATCTCATTCAGACGCCAAATAACCTAAGCTATCGAGAAAGCATCGTAAAATAACCTACTAAAATAAAAATATATGATTGCGGAGAGAATACGGAACAATGATAAATTTAAAAATAAAGTACAATTTTATTTCGGAGAAACATGAGATGAAAATGTATTGAATAGTAATGAAATGAAGTGAAAAAAAAATTACATAGTAATAGCTATACAAGTGATTGTGTAAAATGGATAATGAATCTCTCAATACCATTAGACAAATTTTGTTAATGTCCTCATTAGAAAATTTAAGAGAAAGGAGAATGGTTTTGGTCAACTTTCCCTAGCGCCAAAAAGAAGTCCTTTCACTTCCCATGTATTAATATTCATTTTGTATCTCTCACTGAAGTGAGGAATACATGGGTTGTAAATAGACTTCTTTTCATCGTTAACTTTATTGGCTTGTTGATCATCCTTCTCAAAACGGACAGTGGGGTCACTTTCACTGACCACTTCAGTTTGTTAACCTAATGGCTAACGAGGATATTGAGTGAGAAATACATGTACAGCTCTCGAGGCTGTAAGCAAGGGAGCGAAGAAAGCAACAATTTTGTCAGGCGGAAAATTTTGTGCGGAAAATATTCTTTGACACTTCACTAGAGCACAGACAAGCAGTGTGCAACACATTGTGGCTGCAGGTCCTGCCCAGAAGGCAATCTTTCTGTCGTAATGCATGCAAGCTCGTTGTTGTGCTCGTGAATCTGTATAATCCCCTATTTAGTGCTGCGGTCTTCTTCATCACGCAGAGGAATATTTTAGCAAAGCGGACTTGACAGCTTAGTCCTGTGTAACAGACATCACAGCAGATCTGTAGTGTATTCGCGCGTACATGACTGATGACCACAAAATGAATTATTCTAACATGTCCGCGAATGATTTATTAAGACTGAGCATTTAATATTATACAAATTCATATAAACACAGATATTTTATTTGCTGGTCGAAATTAGTATTCACAAAAAGTGCAAAAAATATTACTTACAAGTAAATGGAACATAGCCTCTGGATCGTATAGTAATCACATGCATTTCAAAATCCCTCTTAGATAAACATTGTTATTTTTAGTACTATTCCATATAAACTAGTTGAGAAATTCCATAAAAATAATTTGTATCTAAAAATCAAACATTTTGTTACAATGAAGTGACAATTCAGTTAAATTTACGAGTCTATTTTAAAAAGTATAAAATTAGTTTTTATACAAAATAACTACCAAATTTATTATTCTAGTGAAATGGTATTCACATTGATATGTATACTATAATAAAAAACAAATAAATTGAATAATTAAAAGAAGAAAATCTCATCTAAATAAGAGGACTCGGGGAAGGATGCAAGAATACTTGTAGCATTACCGCGCTGAATGGCGATGCCAATGCGCTGACGTAGATATTGACTGCTTCGAGGGTCACCAGAAAGCTGCACTAAACTTCTGCCTATGGTGGAGATGAGAGCTTTGGCTTCAATACACAATGATCCAAACGTTTCAACCGCGAAAGGGACACAAATATAATTATCTGCAAGATGTTTATATTTATGGTGTTTACTGACAGCGGCACTTTCTGCTGCAGATCCTGGTGTCTTAGAGGTTGAAGGGGCCAGTGCATCCACACATGTGGAATCCCAAATTAAGGATTTGCCTACACGCCACGGGACTAGAGTCAGACCATCGGGTCTCTTGCCGTCTGAACGGCTGATCTCGGAAAGTTCTAAGATGGATGGAACCCCTGAGGATGTTAATGCTCTTTTAATGATGTCATTGAGCGATGAATGACGAGAGAGACGCCCCTTACTCATGACA
The DNA here is from genome assembly GCF_040183065.1 of Periplaneta americana. Lineage (NCBI taxonomy): Eukaryota > Metazoa > Arthropoda > Insecta > Blattodea > Blattidae > Periplaneta > Periplaneta americana. The sequence goes on from NC_091124.1 coordinate 45,735,085, forward strand.
CAACTTAAGGCATGGTGGCCGTAAGAATCTACAATATTGCCACAGATACATTTATGAATGTGACAGATTTTTCAACCTAGTCGTAAAGCCATGGAAACTTTAAAGGATCTGGGATCCATAAGGGTACCGATGTTAGGGGAAGGAATTGCATGAAGCCAAGATCCTGAAACATTTTGTTGGAGAGCCAAAAAACGAAATTCATATTAACTCTTTGTTACTGAGATAGATGCAATGCCAGAGCGGTATTTTTTGTCCTGTATCGACACAGTCCATCCCGTGGACTGTAGAACACATTTGATAAATGAATCTTCTAAAAAAATAAAACGATGGTGTTTAGGTAAAAGGGCTTATCCACAACAGGAATTTTTTCAGGAACAAGGGAAAATTAAATTTTAACATATCGTTATATCGACTCTCCATCCTTTAAATTTGCTCCAAAAAAGAATTATCAAAATTTGTCTATATAAACCTTTTGATTACCCAACAAAATTAATTTTTCAGGAATTTGGTGTATCAAATCTAGACCAAATTTATAAACAAACATTGCTGATTTACTTGCATAAAAATCACGATAAATTTAAATTTGTTCCTCACGAATACCATACGAGACAAAACTACAGTTTCTTTTCAAATACTCCCAAATGCCACACAACTGCTGGATTAAAACATAGCAGAAATTTTGAACCCAAAATGTATAATGAATTAATTAGAGCTTACCCTGAGCTAAGTACACTTAACAAACAAATCAGATTAATGATTTAATTGTTTAAGTTAATTGAGTTAAAAATTGATACTCTAATATTTGTGTACTTTTGTATTTTCTATTTGTATATAGACCCTATTATTACATGCTGTATTATTTCACCATTTATTAATGTTATTGTGCTCAATGAACTCTCTTAATTTTGTGATATATTTTGTATAACTGATCTGAACTGCTCCCGAGCACGAGCTTCTGCTCTTTCGGGCTGCAATGCCTAATGTAGCTCAAGTGTAAAGTATTAAATAAATTAATTAATATACAAAATAAATAAAATAAATAAAAATAAATATAAATTACCTTATATGAAGGAATGTAAACATAATACTCCAATAAATAAGCTATCAACTACTCAAGTCATAGTTTTATAAATATCTTATAAGACAATGTAAAGGAGTCCCAACAAGAACGCTAGATATTAATAATGTGAATAAATTTATCATAAACTGATAATAGAATAGGTAATATTGCCGCTAACCATTGTTCCAATAATGTCTTGCTGTTGTAGGGTTCGGGACACTATTATCTGTTTTATTGAATACATTCATAATATTAAACCCGGTATTTTTGTTGGGAAAACTTTTATAATAGGGATTTAACACAAAATAAAGGAATTATATGCTGAATGTGATTTCATTTATTGCCTAAAACTAATTCCAAAACAATGAAGTGTTTACGTCGGATCCTACGAAACCGTGGATTCACTGTCAATTTTTTTTTCCTTTTTTAATATTTCTTTTGTCGAGATTATGACGAGAAGCTAAACAGTTCAAAACCTTTCAATCTACACAGACAGTCGGAAGACCTCTTTCATTACACCATAAATTTTTTTGTTTTCTGTTTGTTTCTCCTTAATTTGTTTATTCCCTACTCATTTCTCTGTCTATATAATGTTTTATTAATTCCATTTCTTATCTTGTTTCTTCCGGTAAACAAAATATCTAAATATAAAACATATTAAGGAAACACAATTACGAATTATACAATAAAAAGTAAGCCAGGATGCAGTGGTAAAATTTTATAAAGTGATGTCTCTTCGTGTATAAATTTGGAATTCAGTCTGCAGAAATTTGACTGGATAAAGAGAAAGATTACAAACACCTAAATTGAGATTTCTGAAACTTTTTATGATAGCCTAACATACTGAAAATATCCTGAAATGATTCCTTTATGTGCTTCTTCTTCGTCTTATTTCCTTTCTTCTCTTTTCTATCCTCTTTTTTTAATTTTCCCAAGGTCGAACTTCATGTTCTCTTCCTCGACTTGTTCTTCTGCTTCATGAATTTAGGACATAGATATGTTTTCACTTCAGGAGACTGAACATTCTGTCTCGTTAATGGTCGGTCAGTACTTCTTACTATAGCTATTGAATTAAATAGGTCCATTTGAGAGTTTAATCACGATTCTGAGTTAAACACAAAACTCTGACAGTATTATGTTCTTTGTGAACAGGTTTTTTTTTACAGTAAGCAGCATTTTTAGTTGAATTTTGTAATGCGTATTCCGGGAAAACATGAGACTTTGCAGAGGTAATTTCTTTTAGCAAAATACAAACAGCTGTGTCATTATTGGCTTGTTACGTAACACTGACATCAATAACAAAATGTGTGACAGGAAGACGTGGCAACCGTGTATTTAATGACGATACAAGCAAGCTGGGAGCAACAATAGAGCGGGAAGGAGGAAATGCACAGCTACCAATATCCCTCAGTGATAGGTTACTATACCTTCCGTGTAGTTACATATATTATTTTGCGACTTAACCTCTACTGTTACATGTGTGTCGCAATGTTGCCATCTGTTCGGGTTTATTTTATTCATGTCTCAATATCTGTTCATAATCGACCACAGTGATATTATATTGAGTCTTCCGTTAGAAGTGCGACGGGCATTGGGAAGTTTGGATTCTCTCCACGCTTCATATACACAATCCTTCCTCCTTCTATACCTAGCGCTTGATGGCCGCGCACTACGTCAAGGTCAGAAAAGTGCGCTTGCTTTCAGCGTATTCCGAATCTCACCGGTCCGGTGGCATCAATGACGTCACGTTGCAACGAAAATAAGGAACAAAACTGCTGGAAGAATCGATGCTGTCATGGCGACTGTGTAAGTGGTTATCTGTGCTACGCTAGCAAAATTTTGCGAAATTTCCGTACTGCCATCTCGTTCAAATAAAAGAGATCATAAACAACTTATTTCTTGAACCGGTAATAATAACTTGTCCGTTGACATGTTCGCTCATAAGCCATTAACATATTGTTTTTACGTTCTGCTCATTAGAAACAATACAGCAGAACTAAAACAGAACACACCGCCATGACACAACAATGCACGATGTCATTCGTCTGCTAATTCCCGCCCTATACAAGAACCAATCATATTCACTGATGGCGGCTGATGGACCTTCCACCACCTCTGCAAGTTGATGGCACCGGTGCGACACCGGTGGAGCATCAATGACGTCATCGGTGGAATTCGAAACACCGTGATGCCATCGGATTGCTCACCGGTGAGATTCGGAATACGCTCTTTGACATCACTGCATTAAGAAAAAATGCAGGTAACTTTCGGCGTTGAACCCTGAAATCATTTCGCCGGCATTATTACCTTCATCCCACTCAGATGCTAGATAACCATAGCAGTTGATAAAGCGTCGTAAAGTAATCAATTAAACAAATATATATCCAAAGATCCTACACACGCGATATGACCACAGATGTATAAACAGGGGCGGCTCGTCCATAAGAAATGCGGAATTGCAGCACTCCCTGCTTTGACAAGAAAATAAAAATAATATTTATTTTAATTTGTAGAAGAATTGTTATAGCTTTTTTTGGTAAATTGCTTTATATTTCATCTACCGCGAATATGTAGTATTATCTTATGCATTATCTTTTTACGCGTCGACTGTACTGGAATTGACACTGCATTTAAAGCCGTCTTAGGATCTGCAGGGTTGGACAGCTCATAGTGAGTGAGTCTTGCACGGTCAGGGGGTAGATAAGTGAAGGGAGGCAGAGGTAATCTGCCGCTGTTTAAAACCCATATTTCGCTGCAGTGGCTTGCAGAGCCAGGCTACAAGAGAAGATCTTTTCTCCCCTCCCACACAGCTATTGTAATGCTACATCAAATGGATTATGTATTCCCTTGAAACTAAATGGCATTTTTTTTATTTTCTCTTCAAACTTATTGTTGTAGAATCTTATCGAGTGAATATAACGAAATTAATATTCTCTTTTGCCTTATTATTACGTATATATCTAGTTCCAGCGGAACTTAATATTTGCCTTAACTCAAAATGATTGCGCTAGTAGAATCCTTTTTGATATAGCACGTAAAATACGAAAGAGACTTCTTTTACAGTTTTAGAAAATTGTTTACCATCATTATATCCGAGTGTAGCTTTGGTGTGACATCTTAGTACCGTGCAAATGTGCAAGCATGAGTGTGTGTGAATTACAGAATAATAATTTTATTTTTCTCAACTTTCACTTGCGGAAAAGATTAATATGAAATTAAAGGGTCGTCCCTTATCCGATTTAAGTATTACTCAAGCTTCATCCAGCCGAAATAGTGCATATGTAAAGGAAGTTTAACAATGAAATTTACGCTAAGCATTTGTGGTTATGTGGATGTGAATAAAAAATGCTGTATTTTGTTTTCCTTGCCTCCTCTTCGTTGGTGATACTGCATGGTATAGGGGTGATGTGATAGATATAGGATATTTGTCCCTACAAATAAAAAAGCACGAATCTTCGCAGTCTCAACTGAAAAATGTTGTTTCATTGGCTATGTTAGGCAGAACTAATATTGCTGCGCAATTAAGGGGACACGGTACTGAGATTTCTAATCTCCACAATTTTCATTGTAAGTTTTTGAAATTTTAAAATCGAATAGATGTTGATGAGGTACATGTGCACAAATATTTTCAAAATTTTATGTTGAAAAATGTACTCGGAAAAAATAAAATATAAAAAAGTGTTTATAATTTTAGTAAACAAATATCTGGGTCTCATATAAAGATAATTTGTTTCTTAAACGTTTAAAATGATGCTAAGACTACCTACAATGAAATGGTGCATGGGTTTGTTCCTAGTCAATACAGTTCATCAGTAAAAAAAAATTAACTTTTAACATTGACCAAAATTGACGAAAACTGAATAGCGTGTCCCCTTAAGTGAAGCCTACAGAACAAACATCTCAAACATAACTAAGAAGTGAGAAAAAATCGTGAAATTATTAAAAAAATTATTAACTGTATCAAATTTTGCGGCCAATATGAACTTCCTCTTAGGAGACATGAAAAAAAAAACGATTCGAAGAACCCTGGTGTATTTCGTGGGCTGCTACAGTTCGTGAGTAATCTAAACGAGCCTCTCAAAAATAATTTGGAACATGCCACTGTGTTTAAAGGTAATTCTAAGACAATTCATAATGAACTGGTAGATTGCATGTTGAGTCTCTGGCGATCTGAAATTCAGACTGAAATCAATGGTTAGCGATCATGGCAAATGATACCACATACGTCTCCCAACTAACTCAGAAAGTTTTGGTTTTTCTACATGTACTGCATTTATTTTTGTCCTATACTTATTTGTAATGATATCAAGAAGTGAAATTTGTATGTACCAAAATCTACTGCAGCTCCCCCGATCCACAAGTTCACGAGCCGCCACTGTGTATAAATAAACTTAACAAAATAAGGAATGTCTTCATATTAAAAAATGTTTTCAGTGCATTTATACACATACGAGAAAGCCCAAGAGCTTCTTCATATAGGCCTAGGCTAAATATTTAATCGCCTACAAGCTTCAAACATGGAAGTAGAGATGCGCCCCATACTAGAATGTTCGCTACAAATGTTATGTTATCTGCAGGGAATAGAGTCTCTGTACGCATACTGAGACACCATCCTCTAACAGGGTTACGACTACGTGTTGCTCGAAGTCTTAAGTGTTACGGAATTGTACTAAAACCATGTTCGATCACAAGATGAAAACGGAGCAGAAGCAATGAATTTTAAACAGATGGCATTCCCCCCAGACTGCTTGTTCAGAAGTATTGACTTACCTACAGAAGCTAATTCAGCTTGATGTAATAATCTCGGCTTGATATGGGGGAATGAAACCTGGAATACGTTCCCACAGTAATTTATAGTCGAGGAATGAAGTAATTTCCCTGTATTGTTATGTTTGAAGTCACGCTCGTATGAGCTCTTCGTTTGTAATAGAGTATAACGAAATAACAAATAAGATATGCCTACAGCAGAAAGAATGAAAGAAACAGAATAACATACGAAATGAGGTGATAATATCGAAAAGAGACAGTATACTAAAATAAAATGGGATACGATATTATGGTATAGAATAGAACACAATAGAATAGAACAGTATAATAGATATAGGCCTAGTGTAAAATAAGGACAATATAGACTAATGCTGCATAGTGTAGAATAAGAATAATAGCCTATGTGTAAAAGCATAGAACAGAACAGTATAATAACATACTATTATATAGTTTTAGGTGTTATGAAGTATTGTCTGAGATTTTCCCTTAGAAACACAACTAAAACCAGCCTTCCTTGTTTAAATTCTAGCAATAGGATATGTCGGAAATGTTCGCTTTTTATACTTGACACTCTCTTTCCTTTTGCTTATAATTATTAACCTAAATTTTCTTAAAAAAAATGAAAAAAATTCTAGAAATATTAATTAAAACTATAGTCTCAATAAAATCACAAATAATAAACTCCAAAGTTCTTACAAAGACCGTATTTCCATTTAAAACAAAAATGCTACAAACTTACGCGCCTAAATATTACTACTACTGGGTGTTCAGTTCAAAGTGTGTCATGGCTCACTGTATGCCGTCATGTGGCTAGAGAATTCAATCTTCCTAAACTTCCGCAGAGGTGTTTTACTTACGTGCCAGAGAAGTTGCCTAGCAAGTACGGCGTTCATTCAGAGAAGTACTTACCGATACGTACGGTAACGCCGGTAGTGGCAGGAATGTGAACTGTTTCGAAACATGTACTGAGGTTTAGTTTTTTCTTACTGTCAGAATATGTGGAGAGGGTTAAGATGATTACTTACGTATTTGTTGACATTAACTTCGATGGTCAACATGGACACGGAGCATTTGATTTGTGTTGTGGAATGTTGCCGTACGCAACCGATGATAACAAATCCCTGCGTACGACTTGGCCGCGCAAAACACAGTTCGAAAGAGATTATGGTAGCACACAGACCGTACAGACCGCCATCTGTTGCTACGACGTTCAAGTTATACCGTACACGTTCTCAAGTTCAGATTGAACGCCTTGATTAATAGGCAACTTCTCTGACACAAAAGCTGAAACTCGCTTCAATTCGCTGTCTCATCAACAGTGGCATCATGACACACTTTGAAATGAACACCCAATATGATATAGGTAACATGATGTAGGTAACATAATGTAGGTAACTAATATTACCAACTTAGAAGGGAAGAACTTACATAATATATTGTAAAGATGGTGATGGTGATAATAATAATAATAATAATAATAATAATAATAATAATAATAATAATAATAATACATTTTCGTCTACCACTGTGGAGTAACGGTTAGCATGCCTGACTGTGAAACGAGCGGGCCCGGGTTCAAATCCTGGTTAGAACAAATGCTGGGTAACTTTTGACGCTAGACCCTGGACTCATTTCGCAGGACTTATCAACTTCATCTCACTGAGGTGCTAGCTAACCATAACAGTTGATAAGTATCGTAAAATAATCAATTACAATAATTCTATTATTATTATTATTATTATTATTATTATTATTATTATTATTGTTATTATTATTAAAGTGAGAAAGTAAAGATATCCCCTTAACTTGCCATGAAGATACTTAGGGGGACATGGAGATAGAGCCCCATGCTTTCTTGACCCCGGCACTAGAATGAGATGATGTGGTCGGCACCACTGTCCGACTGTTTTACCCCCGGTAAAGACTCTGTACTCAATTTGATAGGCTGATTGAACCTGGGGGCTATTCAGGAAGTTTGGCAACGAGAAAATCCCGGATCGAACTTCGGACCTTCCAGTCCGTAGCCAGCTGGTCTACCAATTTAGCTACCAAACCGCCATGATGATGATGATGATGATGATGATTATTATTATTATTATTATTATTATTATTATTATTATTATTATTATTATTATTAACTGTGCACTTACCTCGGTGGGATTCGTGATAGATAAAATTTGATGACATCAATCTGAGGATTCGGTTTATGTTTCCCCTGTATCCCTATGTGAAATATATTGTGATTTTATTGGTCATTAAATCCTCAGGACAGGCCCTAGCAGGTAACAGCCCAAAGGAAATTCGTACTTTAGCCGGGACCAGGGGCGGATGCAAGGGGGGGGGGATTAAGGGGATATATCCCCTCCCGAATACTGAGAAAAATACGAAACAAGAAACAAAAATAATATTAATTTTAATTTGTGAATGCACATAGGAATTAGAGAGTTTTCCACGTAAATTCTCTTTGCTAAAATGTTAAATTCCAAGAACTGCAGGAAGACAAACTCAGAGTTCTTACTTCAAGACAGAGAGTCACGAAGAATATTTTAGGCTTGTAATTTTCCTTCTCTTCTTAGACTATTTCATTAGTCAGCTCAAGGACAGGTTTTTAAATCATAAGGGAATCCTAAAGTCCATACAAACTTTTCTGCCTAAAAACATAGTGCGAGCATCAGATGAAGATTTAGAAACTGCTGTTGAGGCTGTAGTAAATCAGTGGCCCAATGATGTTGATGCATCACCAGAGTCTTTCTTCAATGAATTGAAGATATGGAGAAGAAATTTCCTTGATCAGAAAAATCTTCACCTAATACCTACTGATTTTATATCATCTTTGAACAGATGCAATGAAATTATTTTTCCCTGCACTCGCAAGGCGCTGAAACTTTTCTGCACGTTGCCTGTAACTACAGCAACACCAGAACGGTCGTTCTCAACATTGCGGTATTTGAAGACTTACTTGAGGAGCACGATGGGAGCAGACAGATTAAATGGACTGCCCTTGATGTATATACATAAAAATGTAGAAGTAAAAGCTCATGAAGTACTGGATGAAATGTCTAAGAAGCCTCGTCGCCTTCTTCTGTAAATGTCATTCTGTCATTGTTTTTGTATTGCAGTCATTGTAAATGTTAAAATAAAAAAATTATGGTTTATTTAACAACGCTCGCAATTGCCGAGGTTATATCAGCGTTGCCGGTGTGCCGGAATTTTTTCCCTCAGGACTTCTTTTACATGCCAGTAAATCGACTGATATGAGGCCTGTCGCATTTAAACACACTTTAATGCCATCGACCTTGGTTGGGGTAGAAACCGCAACTTCCAGCACAGAAGGCTATACCGAATACGCTACTCAGGCCAACCTGTAAATGTTTGTAACTCGGAAACAAATTGTGAGTATATAAACTTATTTCTCATTGCTCCATTTTTACTATCTCCTCAAATCCCTCCCCGAAAAAAAATCCTGCGTCCACCCCTGGCCGGGACATAGACTTGATTTAAGCTATCGCAGTTTCAATAATTTCCTAAGAAGTCTTGAACTAATTAGAATAAGATCAACATTTTTAACTTGACTGTATCACTCTGAAACCACTGTTGAACTTATCTGCACAATCAGAAGGGGGCACTGATAAAAATGAAGGGGGAACATGAGCAGTAAAATCCAGGACTGTTTAATGTTCATGTGGTTAAACCCTGAGTCATTATGCACGTCTGTAACCTCCGTTAAAGTATCATATGAAAAAGTGTCATTGGGCAAACGTGTCCCATCATAATGTTTAAACTTATACGCCTACATGTAGGTAGATCATACTAGGTGAAGCTATGAGTTTCTGCACGTAGATACGGGTGGAATTAATTTTATATGGGCTAAAATTTTAGTGAAGGATCCATAAACAAACTATACCATGTAAATTACATGTACTTTTCATGTACAGGGTGTTAATTTTAATACGATACAAACGTATAGAGTGATAGAGAGTTTAATAGAAACTATTTAAGAACTGAAGCCTATATTATATTATTGCATCATAGTAAGTGAATAATATCTCATTATCTTAACGAGTTTACGAACCTGAAGATATTAGTAACTGAAAGCAATATAGGCAGAGTAGCCTAATTCATTCAGAAATATGTGTATTATGAATTTGAATTTATAGTTTATATACTTCATTAGCCCACTCTATGAATAAATTCTTCAAAACTGGACCATAATGGAAAACAGCGTTAGCCAACTAGCATTGTACAAAATGTTTAACTAGAAGCACATATTCAAATATAAGATGCACAATTGAAGGGTGTAATCCCAAAATTCGCTCACTCCATTGGGTCATTTTTTTAAATTTATACATATAAATGATATTTTGGGATCTCTATCATTTTATTTTAAGCTTCCTTCCTTCTAAAACAACGCCAATTCTTGTCTAAAAGTTTGTGTTATTGTGCATGTCACTTGAAAATTCACTCAGTCCATAAAGTGGTGGACACAGAAACTAGCCCAGGCCTTTCATAAAAATTAACTGAACTCGTTTTAGTGTCACTTTCTCCAATTGTTTTTTTTTTTCGATTGGTCCCATTTTGGCGCAGTTTGATGCGCTCTACTATGTGACTTTGAATGGTATAGTTACCTGATTGTATGGTCTTCTAGCTACTGCAGTTTACTTCAAATGATTATAAATGTTGATAAAAATATTCTAGTATACATTACAATACACGAATCTGGTACAAGTGAGTGTTCTAGTACAGATTACAACAATTTTGCTTCGGGCACTTTATTATGAAAAGCATCAAAACACTTTTACATTTGTTATGAATATTCTAGTAAGCATTAAAATAGTGTTATATCTTATATGAGTAGGTCTATCCTAGTATCCTTATATGAATAGGTCTATCCTAGTGTTCTAGTATACAGATTACGTTCCAGTAAACATTACAATACTTGCGCACTTGTTATAAGCATTTTACAAAACATTAGCCTACAACTAGTTTACATTTAATATGAATATTCTGGTAAACTTTAAAACATTTTTACGGTATTTGATTTGAGTATTCTAGTTTACATTACAATACTTTGCATATGATATGAGAATTCTAGTAAATCTGAAACACAAATATACCTTTGGAATGAGTATTCTAGTAAAGATTAAAGCACATTTACATTTGCTATGAGTATTCTAGTCTAAATTAAAATAATTATACATATTATATGAATATTCTAGACAGCATTACAACACTTTTACATTTGATATGAGTATTCTATTAAACATTAAACTACTTTTACATATTTTGATGTAGGTATTCTAGTGCATATTATAACACTTTTACATTTGATATGAGTATTCTATTAAACATTAAACTACTTTTACATATTTTGATGTAGGTATTCTAGTGCATATTATAACACTTTTACATTTGATATGAGTATTCTATTAAACATTAAACTACATTTACATATTTTGATGTAGGTATTCTAGTGCATATTATAACACTTTTACATTTGATATGAGTATTCTATTAAACATTAAACTACTTTTACATATTTTGATGTAGGTATTCTAGTGCATATTATAACACTTTTACATTTGATATGAGTATTCTATTAAACATTAAACTACTTTTACATATTTTGATGTAGGTATTCTAGTGCATATTATAACACTTTTACATTTGATATGAGTATTCTATTAAACATTAAACTACTTTTACATATTTTGATGTAGGTATTCTAGTGCATATTATAACACTTTTACATTTGATATGAGTATTCTATTAAACATTAAACTACATTTACATATTTTGATGTAGGTATTCTAGTGCATATTATAACACTTTTACATTTGATATGAGTATTCTATTAAACATTAAACTACTTTTACATATTTTGATGTAGGTATTCTAGTGCATATTATAACACTTTTACATTTGATATGAGTATTCTATTAAACATTAAACTACTTTTACATATTTTTATGTAGGTATTCTAGTGCATATTATAACACTTTTACATTTGATATGAGTATTCTATTAAACATTAAACTACTTTTACATATTTTGATGTAGGTATTCTAGTGCATATTATAACACTTTTACATTTTATATGAGTATTCTATTAAACATTAAACTACTTTTACACTTGATATCCTATTCTAGTGCATATTGTAACACTTTTACATTTGATACGAGTATTCTAGTGTACATTACAATACTTTGCATATTATATGCGTGTTCTAGTAAATATGAAACATATTTACATTTTGAATGAGTATTCTAGAAAAGACTAAAACACATTTACGTTTGATACAAGTATTCTCGTTTACATTAAAATACTTACACATTTTATATAGTATTCTAGACAGCATTACAACACTTTTACATTTGATATTGGTATTCTATTAAATATTAAACTACTTTTATATTTTATATAGATATTCTAGTGGTTATTATAACATTTTTGCATTTTATGTGAGTATTCTAGTAACCATAAATCACTTTTACATTTCATATGAGTCTTCTCTATAGCGCACAACAACACTTTTACATTTGATATGAGTATTCTATTAAAAATTAAGCTACTACTATATTTTATATAACTATTCTAGTGTATACTATAACACTTCTACATTTGATAAAAGTATTGTAGTAAACATTAAATCACGTTTATATGTAATATGAGTACATTACATTACGATTATAATTGATATGAGTATTCTAGTACACATTACACACTTTTATATATATTTTTGGCTCTGAAAAATGTAACTAGTTTTACACAAGAACTGGCCAGTCTCACTATAGGCCTGTCAGAAAGTTCAGAGGAGATACTGAGGCTTTCTCTTCTATTAATTGTTATATAAAGAGTACATATTGATTATGTATTTGATGGTAGGGCTGCTGCTATTGCACGTAGTAGATTCTGAAGTAAGATCTTCGAGGAGAAGGTATTGATAAGTTAATTTTGTATGGTCAATTACGATTCTAGTGATAAGAACTTAATATCGTCGCCTTAGAAAGAAGCGAATCAAGAATGCGTCTTTCGAACTTAATTTTGCGTAATGGAATTTAATTTGCGGACATGACGTCAGATGTCTTTTCATTGTTACGTGATGTCTTGTCATAATTATTATTTCTTACTTCATCTCTGTGTGCAGTCTTAATATTTGTGTTTGTGCTTGGTATGGAGGCTTGATCTGCTAACTGATTTCCATTTATGTCTTTGTATGAAGGGATCCAATAGTAATATACGTTACAAGAGCGGTATGTTGACGTTTTCATGTTCGAGGAAAAGATTGAAAAAGCGAAACGTAGTTGCAATGAAATCTCCATGTTGGTTTCTGTTTAATGACGGCAACTTCGGAAAACCAAAATAGCTTTCTTCAACATTGTTTGCTATAAAATGTTTTCTGTGTTTACTATACTCCAGCAGGCCGTGATATACGTCTGTCTTCCCCCCCCCCCAGTCTATAAATGCGAACTTAAAACAAACGGTAAGGTTATGTAATGATTTATTTTATATTTTAATATTTTAACAATATTATTTATATAACATATTGCAGTAATAACATCGGCATCTGGAATCTTGTTGATTTTTTTCACGGCTTCCTTAATGTTAATTGTATCAGGAATGCAATAAGTTTTGTGGAGTAGTAGATTTTACTTAATTTTTGCAAATATTTAAAAACAATAATTAACATTGCAATTTAGGTGAAATTGCAGTGGTAAGTTTCCAATTTATAATTATTACTATGTTAAACATCTCTAAAAATAATATGTTAAAAGCCTAAAGCAGTAAAATAAATGTGGCGCGTTAAGCGGTAAGAAGAGGCAAATTGTTATGTGTGTTACGTTGGGAATACTGAATGTGGTATTTCACTTTTACCGCGTATTGGTTCTGTGCGGAAAACAAGCATAAAATTTACTCTGTCACACGTTAAAAGTGTTAAAATTGTTTAAAAAGGTATTTACCTTCGACAGACGGCCCGTTTCGACGCTATTTGTCGTCGTCTTCAGTGTCTCTTGAACCACCAAGAGACACTGAAGACGACGACAAATAGCGTCGAAACGGGCCGTCTGTCGAAGGTAAATACCTTTTTAAACAATTTTAACACTTTTAACGTGTGACAGAGTAAATTTTATGTTTTTAACAAAGTGTTAACGAGAACTTTAATCAATGGAAAACAAGCAAATACGCACGATCTCGCACAAATGATTTTGACATTGTCATTATTAGTAGAAAATGTTAGACGTGATGTATTTCTATTACCATTTGGTGAGATGTGGCAGATGACTATCATACTGTATATTTCCATGGACAATTCTAGATCTCAAATAACATTCATGATATCGTTCTGAAAATTTGTAAACATTCTGTACCTTGAAACAACGCGAATACTTTTGAAGCCCTGAAAATCCAATTTTAGATAAGAGAGAGTGAATATCGTGTTACAACACATAAAGATAAAGAGTAACATAATCAGCAGAAATAAAATGTTTCATAGCTACAAAAGTGTGTACGTGTACAAAGAAAATAATAAAATTACATCTAAAACCATTGAACGAGTACATAAAAGTTTGCAGAGTAAAGTGAATGCAAATGTACTCTACTCCCTACATGCGTTCTTAATTTCTTTACTCCCCTCTTTTTCTCTTTCTAGACTGAATACCTTAATGTTATCATATGTCTCTTTCATGGATACTGTATGTCCGACCGGAATACTTTGTAATTTATTGCCATTATGCAGTAATACTGCTTTAAGACTGGCTTTGGATGTGTCTATAAAAAAGGCGCCATTCATCTGCGATGTGTTGAATCCATTAGTCCATCAACATCATTACAGAATACAAGATTGTCCTGCATGCAAAAATTCTTTCCAGGTGATGCTGACGAACTCGAAATTCGGTAATTTTAACATTTTTTCAAGATAATTAATTAAACTCCTTAAGTTGTGACCCTATTAACACAGCTTTGTTCTTAGGTAGTTCTAAGTCCCCAACGAGATCATTTAGTTTCTGCTGAGGAAGACTTACTTTTATAAGAAATATCTGTCGTTGGCTGCTAAATAGGGCATAATAGTAAATTTTGTAATTGTGTGATAACTGATTTATGAATGTGTACACGGTATATTTTAATACTTCTTACTGTGGCTTTACACTATCGGTCGTACTAATAAAAACCCTATATACAGACGTTTAACTGTCTTACACTTATACAATGAGTAGCTCGTTTATAAGTCGTGTGTAAATTCCTTACTAATAATCACTACATACGTCGTGTATAACAGTATAACTGTTACACAGCTACTGTCCAAATTTCACGAGAGGATCCCTGCGAGGGGAGTATGGTCCTTGCGGGGTGAGAGAAGAGAGTAAACCAATAACTCAACGTTCTTGAAGGAGCAGGTGGATAGGAGTGGTATCATTGGCCGGCTGGGACAAACAAGGCTCAGTCAATGGCCGGCCGATACTGTGACGGAGATAGGTTATAAGAGTGGGGGGAAAAACTCGCATTCCTTGCTCGGATCTTCTCGTGAAATGCGGACTGTACGTCATAGTTTCGTCATTACTTCGTTACGAAAGGTAATAGAATATCTGAGATTCTCTATTGCATCCGGTAGAGCGCTCTAGTGTGGCGTGTTAAATATCGATAGTACAACTGGCTCTAACCGATTACCACACTACATTTTGGTCAAAGAGTACAAGCTATAGCAATATTATTCTAATAATTTTATGATCTTTGGTTTGTTCTTCTGTGGTTACAAGGTAACCATCATCATAAAATGACTGTCGATACGAACAGCTGTTAGAGGGGCGGCCATTTTTTCGCTATATACAACGCTTAAACAAGGGGTTTCGTGTATATAACTACTGCAAAGCAATTCCCATTGTATAGTTACAGCCTGTTTATACGCACATAGCTTTTTCACGGTTTATTAGTAACGTTTTCTGTTTCAACTCTGCATAAGTCTCGTATAAAAACTATACACTGTTTATTAGTAAGACTGTATGTGTTTATCGACATACATATAAATATAAATAATACATAAACGGTCTTACTAATAAAAACTCTATATACAGACGTTTAACTGTCTTATACTTATACAATGAGTAGCTCGTTTATAAGTCGTGTGTAAATTCCTTACTAATAATCACTACATACGTCTTGTATAACAGTATAACTGTTACACAGCTATGTACGTCATAGTTTCGTCATTACTTCGTTACGAAAGGTAATAGAATATCTGAGGTTCTCTACTGGATCCGGTAGAGCGCTCTAGTGTGGCGTGTTAAATATCGATAGTACAACTGGCTCTAATCGATTACCACACTACATTTTGGTCAAACAGTACAAGCTACAGCAATATTATTCTAATAATTCAATGATCTTTGGTTTGTTCTTCTGTGGTTACAAGGTAAACATCATCATAAAATGACAGTCGATACGAACAGCTGTTAAAGGGGCGGCCATTTTTTTCCCTATATACAACGCTTAAACAAGGGGTTTCGTATATATAACTACTGCAAAGCAATTCCCATTGTATAGTTACAGCCTGTTTATACGTCCATAGCTTATTCACGGTTTATTAGTAACGTTTTCTGTCTAAACTCTGCATAAGTCTCGTATAAAAACTATACACTGTTTATTAATAAGACTGTATGTGTTTATCGACATACATATAAATATAAATAATACATAAAATGTAAATAAATGGCATATCTAGAAAAATCTTGAAATTCGAGCAAAAACGCTGCGCAAAATCGAAATGAGAACTAATTCACAAAAATGAAGGTAATTTTCGTTTTTAGTACTCCAAAATTAGTAAGAATTGGCTAATTTCATCTCCGATACATTTTGGCTGTTGACCAGTGTATATCGAAATTTAATTTTGTTATTTTCTTCCTCACCCCATACCCTATTTTAAAATACTTTGCCATTCTAGAATGGCAGAGTCATATATGTAAAAGTGCAGATGACAGCACCGCTCTTTCACTCCTTCATTAGTCGGTCTGGGTAGCGCAGTTGGTATAGCGCTGGCCTGTGCTCGAGGTTGCGGGTTCAATCCCGACTCAGTTCGATGGCATTTAAATGTGCTTAAATGCGACAAGCTCATGTCGGTAGATTTACTGGCTTGTAAAAGAACTCCTGCAGGACAAAATTCCGGACACAGGCGACGCTGATATAACCTCGGTACTTGCGAGCGTCGTTAAATAAACCATAATTAAAATTCATTCCTTCATTTATTATTATTGAATTTTTATTGATCTCTCCGTTTACTAAATTTATTTTTGTATTTATATATAGACTTTGAATTAGCCTACCGTAATTTGTGATCTGGGTATCTTTTTATTTACCGCTATTTTCCAAAATTTACTTCTTATAATACTGTGGAATGTCTTTTTGCAGTCAATAAATAAGATATTGGATGGTTAAGTCATCTTATCTTTTATATCATTTGTTCAGCATAAACACAATTAAAATATGAACGTCGTTTCATGACTCCACATTGTTATTATTCCTCTTTGGTTTACTTTACCTCTGTTTTATTTTATATCACACTTCTTACCTAATTATTTGTATCATTATTCCCCATTATTTGTTGTAGTTATTTATGTTTCTTCTTTCTATTCTTGTTTTTCTTCTTCCTTACTTCTATTTCATAATTTTTTCGTGTCTTCTTCTTTTATCGTTATTAAACCTTTTATTATTCAATTCTCTTTAAGTTTTTCTTTTTTATTTATTTTCTTCTTCCTGCCCCTCTTTTAATTCTTCTATCATCTTCCATTTTTTAATATTTCATTACTATTCTGTTTTATTTTGTTTTTATTTATTCATTCAAGACATCAGCTCAAAGAATTTGAGTGACCATAAGGATCCTGAATACAATAAACAATGTACAACATAATGTGATTTGAAACATTAAAGAAAAAAGAAAGTTAATTGTTGAAGGCAAATATATAAGTGCATTAATTGAAATAGACATGATGATGTAGTATTTGAAGAGAATCCTAGATAATATTTATAAGAATAGATATTACAATATCAAAAGTAATGTGAAGTTCCTTAAGATAATTCCATAATTCTACATTTCTTTGATTACTTCATTCCTTCTTCCTCCCTATCTTTGTTTGTTTGTTTCTCTCTTTCTTTCTCTCTCTCTCTTTCCTTCTTTCTTTCTTTCTTTCCCTTTCCTTTTCCCTTTCCCCCCTCTTTCCATTTTCAGATTCTCCGTTCTTCTTTGTCTTTTCTCAAATATTTATTTACTTATATTTCTTTCTGTTCTATTCACAATTATTATCGCTTCCATTATTTACGAGTATTTCCTAGGAACTTTCTTTCAGTCTTCATTTCATAATTTGTTTCCTTTTTCCCTCCTGTTTTTATTCATTATTTACTATGCACGTTATTTATTTCTTATTTTCGTTTCGTCTTTTTTGTTTCCCTTCATCTTATTTTCTTACATTATTTATTTATTTATTTATTTACTCACGCACTTATTTATTTATTTATTTATTTATTTATTTATTTATTTATTTATTTATTTATTTATTTATTTATATATGTAGGCTATAATATATATTGTGTATGTTATATACTGTATATGTATTATGTATCCATTCATTTACTCATTTATATATTTATTTATTTATTTACTATCTCACTTATTAATTACTTATTTATTCATTTATTTAGTTATTAGTTATTGATTTATTGCTTCCTCATTTATTAATTCATTTAGTTATTTATTCACTTATTCCTTCAATCGTTTACTGATTTACTCACTTACTTACTCACTCTCTAGGCGTTTATTCCTTTCGTCATTAACTTATTAATTCATTTATTTATTTATCATTTATTTATTTATGTCTTTCTTTCTTTCTTTCTTTCTTTCTTTCTTTCTTTCTTTCTTTCTTTCTTTCTTTCTTTCTTTCTTTCCTTCTTTCTTTCTTTCTTTCCTTCCACATACATATCTTCCGTCATTTTTGGTGTTCTTTCATTTCACATTCTTATTATCTTTTCCACCTCGCACAACTTTTCTTTTCTTCGCTTTTGCTTTCATTTTTCCTACGTGTCTTAATAGGAACACGTACAAACACGTAATAATTAACAAGTAATTTATCTGTTAGTAACACATCGCACTGTTGCTACTGGTGACGAAAACCCGTACTTTTTACACAACTAATATCCTGGCTGGAAATAATGTGATATCCCATAATTTTTCAACTGGAATTAAAATTGCATACGCTACATTACACTCGTATGAACTGACTTAATTGAGGTTTTCATTACAAACTGTTAGTTCAAAGAGCTGATGTTTAGTTAAAATAAAATATATCCACTCGTAATTTGAATTAAAAAGCAAGCAATAATACCTACATCAGTAGCGTCCCTTTAACATCGATTTTGCATGAAATGGCTCCAAATTATGCTATGCGCCGTGGAGTACATTCATTTCATTTTCTCCCATTAAGTGAGTAAATTTATATTTATACAGTATTGTGTCAGAGTCACATAGATGTTAAAGAGAACTTATGGGCCTACTCATATTCAAAACACTATATAATACTAATACTCATAATATCTCCTGACACTCTGCCGTCATTCTCCACCACAAATTCTACTTAAACCCAAAGAAAAATAAATGAGATCCTCCAGCACAAAGAGGAATTAGGGGAAGGATGTATTAACAGTTTCATACTCTGAGCATTGTCGTCATTTTTCTTTGCAGGTTGAGTCTTAGAGGGGTATGTGTCTATAAACGTTAGAATAGCATACAATGCAAAGTCATGTGGTGGTCCACTGGAAAGTTGATGAGTTTGTCATGTAAGAAAAGGAAATTGAAGAGAAGCTAATGCTCATCTCCGGTGAGTAAGGTCGTCATGTGCTTTTGTAACTTATTATTGAAAATGCAGAAAAATTTCCAGTGACGTGAAATCCAAAAATACTCGCAACGTTAGCCTTCAATACATTTTCATTGCTGATTTTGAGTGCGGTTCGCTTAAAAATGTATTTCTCTTGAAATATCACATATGTCGTTTCAAATTCACACTGTAGCGTCAAGACTTAAGCTTAACTGTTGTCAGGACATTTCGAACTGGCGGATCAAGGTCAAACAATGGACTGCATTTGCCACGCGTGCTTACCCCATTCCTGGACCATTCTCCTCAATTAAAGTCAGCTGGAATAGCCGGGATTACCAGTGCTTCAGTTCACAGTTTTCAGTTCAGTGACTCGTGCTTGGTTTGTATGTTTGTACGTGACCTTGATCCGCCAGTTCGAAATGCGCCGAGTATAGAAATACAAGCTCTATCGTCGTACCTAGCAACTAGGATTGAAAAAACAACACGAGAGACGATTGGACAATGATTGGGGCTCGGGAGTAAGTATTGGCGGCCGTCTGTTGGTTCCCATATTGAGACCAATGCACAATACTTGCATATCTGCAGAAAGTTAAGAAAAAGGTTGGCATTATTCACATACAGATGAATAGACCAGACAACAATAACAATATATACGGGATATTCTTGTGTACGTATACAGGATGTTAAAAAGTATCCAATATTTTAGGAGGTGCTAGTATGCATCAAAACAAGAAAAAAAATGTCTAATAAACATGAATCCTACAACACGTACTTTCTGAGATCTGAACATTTGTTCATAAGAGGTGCTCAATGTGACGTCCATTCATGGCAATACATTCCTCTGCACTTCTGCGTAAGGAATCATGCTGTCTTTGAAATTGACCTGGTTGTTCTTGATAACCAAAAGTCTAGGGGATTTAGATTTGAGGAACGAGCAAACCAGCGGTCCTGAAATGTCAGGGTCAGGTATTCACGCTCATTGCGGAAAAAATGTGTTGGTGTGCCATCATATATGAACCATATCTGTAGTCTTTGCTGACATGGCACATTCTCCAGCAGGTAGGCAATACGTTAATAAGAAAGTCCTGATAACGAGCCCCAGGTCTCTATGGCAGAACGTATGTCCCTATTAATCTATCGCCAAGAACGCCTGCCCTTACGTTGATTGAGAATCGGTGCTGATGCCTTATATCTACAAGTGCATGGGGATTTTCATCAGCCCACACATGCTGATTACGAAAGTTCATAACACCATCTCTGCTGAACCCCGCTCATATCCGCAACCAAACTTTTCTTTTCAGTATTCCTTACGATGTGTCATTATTCCATGCCAGGGGTGTCAACTACGGTATGATTATCTGATAGCCTGCTGTATTCTAGGGCAGAAAAATGCATTGCCATAAATGGACGTCACATTGAGCGCCTCCTATGAATAAGTGTTCAGATCTCACAAAGTATGTGTTGTAGGACCCATGTATATTAGACATTTTTTTCTTGTTTTGATGCGTACTATCACTTCCTAAAACATTGGATACTTTTTTTCAACGTCCTGTATAATTCACACCAGTTGATTATTAATTGAACTTCGTTCAAAAATTCATCGAGCTTCAAGCTATAACTGAACCTAAAATTTTACCTAAAACGTCACGCCAACGAGACAGGTTGAATTTTGACAGTTTATCTCGGTGAAACCTTCTTTGCTATCTACTTCCGTTTTCAGTAGTTTCCTTGTTTTTATCCTGCAGTTAATCTTGGAATTGTGAAGCTGTCAGAGAAAATATTTTCAAACATTTAAAAAGAATTAGGGTTTTCAGTTCTTACTAATTTCATTGGAAAGTGGAATAATTAAGAAAGTAGATTTATTCAAATGTCTAGGATCTAATTTCGGTAAGGGTGGCACCTCAGAATTGGAGGTAAGGTACAGAGTGAGGCAGGCAAATTCAGCAGTAAAAGCTTCGCATAGAATATTCTGGAATAGAGATATATCTCTCAAAACAAAAAAGAATATCATTAATCATTAAAAATTTGGTAAACTATTCAGTCACCCCGGAATGACGTTGTGATAATTCAATTTAACATTATACGCTAAATGTGCAACTTTGTCGTATTTCTACACCACAAATTTCAAGATATGAACCCGGATATCGGCGTGATAAGATCTAGAAATTTGAGTAGCGGCTTGCCGATCTTGTGTGAAGAATATTATAAAATGCACGCAACAAGTTTTCGCATATTTCAAGATCGTCACCGTTGAGCGTGTGAATTTATATGAAAAATTATGGTTATTTCCTCCACAAAGCAACTATTTTTCTCGATATTATGGCGTGGTGCTTACTCGTTAATAACGGTGTCTCCTGCCGTGAGTAATTTTAGTCGAGTCTTCTTTATGTATAACCGCTGCAGTTTTATCGCTTGACGGGCAGGAATATTGGGCCATATCTCCCAATATACTTAGCGAAGCATCCATTTATTCCGCCACACAAGCTCCAGAGTAAAATTATTTATTACGTCATTACTTTCCGTCCTTCATCTTTACCGTACACAAAAATATAGCTAACTGCTCGCCGTAAATATATTCTTATACCAGAATTGAATAATGTTTCACTGGCGCGTAATTAATAATAACTTAGGTGGTTACTCTTCAGGTAGTAAGCTTATTCTCTTCAAAAGCATCATTTTGTATTACGATTAATATCATTAGACCACGGAACTTTATACAATTGCATGCTTCATTGATTTGGAATTTAGACACAATTTTATTTGCAGATGACCAAGTTCTAATCTGTAGCTCAGAGGATAATTTACAAAAAGCCATATACCAATTAAATAATGTAAATAAAAAGTATGCATTAAACATCTCCACAGCCAAAACAAAAGTACTAGCATTTCAGGGGTCCAATACAATCAGGGCTAAAATAATTTTAGAAGGAAAAATGATAGAACAAGTAAACAATTTTAATTATTTAGGCTGCAGTGTATCATACGTTAAAAATGAAGATGTAATAAAAAAGATTAATAAATTTAACTATATATGTGGAACAATAAAAAGAAACCTCAATCAAACTAGGAAAGAAACTAAATTAAAATTTTATAAAGTAATGGCAGTGTCCATGTTCCTATATGGCTCCGAATGTTGGACATTGAGAAAAAGTGAAGAGAGAAAAATAGAGGCCGCCGAAATGCGATTCCTAAGGAGTATAGCTGGCTACACTTTGTTAGACAAAAGGAGAAATGATGCCATAAGAAAGGGATTAGGCATCTTTAAACTAACAGAGAAGATACACCAATATAGAATTGAGTGGAGGGAACATGTGGAAAGAATGGAAGAATACCGCATTCCAAAACTGCTATTAGATTACAGACCAACAGGCAAAAGAAACATTGGCAGACCAAAGAATAGATGGACTCAACAAATGTTTAATACATGAGACCGGAACAAGCTTTTAGAGGCTTAAACCTTGACGATGATGATGATGATGATTGATTTGGAATATTCCAAAAGTGGAGGTGGATCTTTGCCTAACATGGTTTTTACGTCCGTTTGAAACCAACTTTATTTTGCATAAATGCAAATTTTAAAGGTTTTCTCTTTTAAATGCATTTATATTTTTATTTTGCATATTTAAGTGCATATGAAGGGTACACAGCCATAGTGGGCCAAGCGCCATTTATTAAAAACTGAATTCTCTACCTCAGAAGATTAGGGGCTGCCAGACTATAACCACTTTCAAGAAAAGGCTAAACGATTTCTTACGGGCGCAGTCAAATTGAAGTTATATTTGTGATCGAGTTTAATAAATTAATTTAATTTAGGTATGACTATCATTACTATTATTATTATTATTATTATTATTATTATTATTATTACATAATTATTTTATTGGTGTTGTGAAGATGAAAAGAATTGTCATTGTATTATATTAATTATATATTATATTGTCTTGTATTGTAGTATTGAATTACTTTGAATTGTATTGTATTAATTATGTTATATTCATAGCATTGTAGTAATTTTCTATCATACTGGTTGAGTGGAAGAGAAGGCCGAACGGCCTTAATTCTGCCAGTTAAAATAAACCATTATTATTATTATTATTATTATTATTATTATTAAGCAAGGGTTAAAGTTAAGTGGATATCATAGTTTAATGAAGATTGACATGTCATTTAGTTTTAATGTGTGTGCTTTATATTACTTCCTACATGTTTCCATTGAATTATGGTAATAACTTCATTTTAACCCTAGTCTTCTACGGTTTTAGTAAATGGCACTTGGCCCACTATGGTTCTGAACCCTTCATATAGTAACATATTTTCTTGTTTTTCCGGATTTATTATGTAACTTCAAAATTTATCTATGATAAAAATAAGAATAATTTTCAAGTTTTATAAAAATTATGTGAAAAAAGAATCTATGGATTAAGCTTTCTCAAATGGCTGCTAACTTCTCCAGGACAGAGAGTGGCTGGAAAACGTGGCTACTCCCTTCACAGAATCCCGTGCAGTTGTGGAAAAGGTAAAATGCTTATTGGAAGCAGTTCCTGGATGACTAGGTAAAGCAATGGCTGCAAAATATAAGCGTGTGTTAAATAATAATCCTGGCTGTAAAGAAATGCTTCAAATTCCTGACATTCTTAGTGGAAAATGTGAAACAGTCACTGAAATTCGGTACATTTCTGCATACAAGTGTGTACCAATCACATCAAGTGATGCTAAGAGGTCGTTCTCTGCACTTAAACTAATTCTGACGGATAAAAAATGTTTCATGGTAGAGAATCTGGAGAAATCGTTGGTTGTTCACTTCCATAATAATTATGTGAGAGGCAAAGAAAGTAAAAAAAAAAAACTTTGGAAAATTAGAAAGTAGAAATGTAGCAATTTCAGTATATACATAAAATTAGTACTTAATAGACTACATTCATATAAAATTATATACTGGATGTTCATTTCAAAGTGTGTCATGGCTCGCTGTATGCCGTCATATGGCTATCCGATGAGCCTAGAGAATTCAATCTTCCTACACTTCCGCAGAGGCGTATTACTTATGTGCCAGAGAAGTTGCCTAGCAAGTACGGCGGTCATTCTGAAGAGTACTTACCGACACGTACGGTAACACCTGTAGTGGCAGGAATGTGAACTGTTTGGAAACACGTACTGAGGTGAGTTTTTTTTTTCTTACTGTCGGAATATGTGGAGAGATTTAAGACGATTACTTCCGTATTTGTTGACATTAACTTCGACGGTCAACATGGACACGGAGCATTTGATTTGTGTTGTGGAATGTTGCCGTACGCAACCGATGATAACAAATACCCTGCGTACGACTTGCCCGCGCAAAACACAGTTCGAAAGAGGTTATGGTAGCACACAAATCGTACAGACCGCCATCTGTTGCTACGACGTTCAAGTTATACCGTACACGTTCTCAAGTTCAGATTGAACGCCTTGATTAATAGGCAACTTCTCTGACATAAAAGCTGAAACTCGCTTCAAATCGCTGACTCACAACAGTGACGTCATGACACACTTTGAAATGAACACCCAGTACAATAAAACAGATGATGATTTAATGACAATATTGTTACTTTAAATAATTTTCATTTATATCACATTATTAAAGCAAATAAATATATAAAATATAATTTTATTGCATATATTTAATTTTGTAGTCCATATTTCGAAGTTTTTACTGCATAGTTGCAAGTATATTTTCAGGGTTTTTTTAGTGCATAAAGTTTCGTGGTCTAATTATCTCCGTTGTCATCGTCATACGGATTTTTAGATTGTTATTTAGTTACATATTTGGTTGGTTTGTTAAGTAGACCTAAATAGGTAGGTAGGTAGATAGGTAGGTAGGTAGGTGGATAGTTAGACAGACAGAGAGAACATTAGTTAGTTATTTGGTTAGTTGATTAAATATTTATAGTTGTCATAATGATTATAGTTAGCTTTAGTTTTAGGTACTTTTGATTTGTGTTGGTTGATTTTAGTTTTGCATGTAGTGGATAAGAGTCGTGGAATTAATCACAATTTGTATATTTGATATGATATGATATGATATTTATTTGTCAGTCAACTTTACAATTAACAGTTACGGTGGACCTTCACATTTCTGTTTTTCGATCCACCATCCCTTTAATACATATAACTCTTTTCTATTAATGTATTCATTGCCGAGAATTTCTTGATTACTTTTTAATGTTCTGTTATGACTGAATTGCTATATGTCCTTCCCCCTCTATCCTCTTCTATTCTCTCCCTCCTACCTAGACTGTCTCCCTTCCATTTCTCGCTCACCTATTAAATATTGCATCTTCCTTCCTTAATAATTTGCGTTATTTATTTATTTTCTTCTCTACCCTCAAATCCTACCTACTCTTAATCATTGTTTTCCCGCTATTTTCTCCTACATTACTTGCTGACTTTTCCGTTTACTCTATTTTACAACACTTACATCACTTTTTTTTTCTATCCTCTGTTTATTTACATTTTTATCTCTTTCTTTTCGCTTCACTCCTAAATTTCCTATTTTATTATCTCTTTCCATATATTTATTTATGCTCGACCATGCCGAAATGTAGTAATTATACACCTGGTAGCAGACCTTTAATGCAAGTCATTAAAGTACACCTACTCATTAAAGGTCAGGTCTTTCAGCCAATGAAGGCTCAGGTTACAACTGTTCAGTCAATGACAGGTTAGCTTTCTACCGTTATAAAACAGCAAGTATCGATTATTCTCGGATTTGCAATCGAAAGAGAATTAGCGAAAAGTCACGGAGGCTGGAAATCCAATGCTGTCGCAGAAGGTTATGTTCTGTTACTATAGTAATTAGCGTTAATTGTAAATAATACTCAAATAAATTCAATTTGTCATCTCGTTTTTCAATGTCTAATTTAATTTCAATGTTATCTCTAGGTTCTTATGGCCTAGCAAGGTCAATGTGAACATCTGTTCCTCGTAAAAAATCAATACTTTAGCGTCTGCGCACATCTCACAACATACGGGACATTGCTAAAAAATTAATAATATCAAGTTAGAAATATGGTCGAGCATAAAAAGTCGTATGAAACTCGACTATAACGGTAATTAAGAAGCTCGTATGAAAATTATGAAACTCGCTTGCGCTCGTTTCATAAATATCCATACTCACTTCTTAATTACCTTCATTATAGGCTCGTTGCATAATTTACTATTCTATAATACTCCTACAGTTATAGTACCCCTGATACTACTCCCAACCCCTAACATTGAAACACATGAAATATCTAATTCACTTAATTACACTTGCAATTTCTCTCTCATTCCACTTCACATTTGTTCAGATTTTTTTTTAAAATTTGTATATGAATCAGAGTCTTCACCAACGTTGTAATACCTTTACTTACTATTAAGTAGGATAGCTAATGGAGGAGTCACGCATAAGCTACATTTCTGTCTGGACTGGAAATGCTCGAGACAACAAAAGCCCTGTGAAGTCGGGGATTCAGTGATATACCTGTCAGGAGTCGAGAGCAGCTGGAAATGACTGTGTTAGCGCGCGCCGCATCACATTCGGACGGCCTACAAGCCGGCTTACAGCTCTTTCCACCTTTCATCTCTCCATCTATCTTTATGACTTCCATTCCGTCTTTAGCTACGACCCACATCGATTACATTACATTTAGCTTATCTTTCCGCAGCAGCGACGTTGTACGTTTGTGCGGTCACTCTAGCGTGGCATGGAATTGAAAATACTTCTCAGAAAGATCTCGAGTTTACTTGCAAACTCTCATTCTAAAAGTTCTTTCTATACTTTTGTTCTGGCGGCTTGAATCTTTTAATATATATTTCAAGGAGAAAACTCATATGAGTCCCCTAGAATCAAACTGCATTTTATAAAAATTCTGATTTTTCAGTAACGACAAGAAACTAAGTTCATCTTGCCCGAAAGTTATTGGAAGAAACAAATACATACAATGTAAAGTGTATCCAGAAGATAGCGCAGGAACTCCACTAGGCTTAGGGGCAATGAAGCACAAGACTTCGAAACTAGTCAAGCAAGGTAAATCACTTCTCCTTCTCTTCGAAATCTTGAACTCTTCTATTCCTTCGTACCTGTCGTCTCGCTTCACTTACCTTTCTTCCCACCACAATCTGAACACACGCTCTCGCCATGAAACAATACTAACAATACCATCCCATCGCACCTCCTCATACTCATCCTCTTTCACAATAGCCCTGCCAAGACTCTGGAATTCGTTACCTGCTAGCATCAGGGACTGTCGAAATAAAATTCAATTCAAACGCAAACTTACTAGGCACTTGGTCAGTAATTGAGACTCGTTCAGACATGATTTCTTGTAAATAGTTCTCTTAATCTATCACAAAATATTTCAATATCCGGTAATTTCATCACTATAGAATTTTGTTATTGTAGGTTTAATTTGTAATTCAGTAAATACAATAATATTCTTTGTTCTTAGCTTCTATGATAAAATGTCTAGCTTTCATTAATCAGGTAATCTTGTCGTACTTCAATTTGTATTGTAATTGTAATTGTAAATTTAATATTAATTGTAATTTTATTGTTCATGTTATAGTTGTAATCCCCTGGTAGAGGCGCAGAGAAGGCCTGACGGCCTTATCCCTACCAGGTTAAATAAATAAATACTACTACTACTAAATATAAACACGATAAATACAACCACACGGGCGTATACAAACTCAAATGTAACACCTGCAACAACTTCTACATAGGACAGACAGGCAGATCGTTTCAAACATGTTACAAAGAACACATCACAGCCATAACAAAATTACAAAACACTTCCACATATGCAGAACACATCACAAATGCTAACCACACCCACAGAGACATCAACACAGACATGGAAATATTACACATCCAACCAAAAAGCCAGAAACTAAACACACTAGAACGATATGAAATATACAGACACACAAAAACACACCCCAACGAAATTCTCAACACACAACTCAACTTCAAAACATACACACTCTTTGACTCTACACTATTACACAGGAATACATCCTCACGCGAAACAGAATAAGTGGCGCCAAGACCAACAACGACCAGTTCTGAAGATGGCCCATAAATAGGTCGAAACATGTAAACGAGGTACGTTAAAATTTAGCACAGGAAAGTCTTACCATACATATTCCGAAGTGATACAGTGTTAAAAGTTGTGAAATCAAGATGTACGATAAAGAAGTTAGTAGAAATTTAATCAGTAAAGTGTAATCTTCAAAAGTGTACTAAGGTGAAAAAACTCCGATTTCCTTGATGCACTAAAATTTTTATGCGATTTCTGTTAGTAGGAAATTCACTTTACCACCAAACTGTGGAAATTAAATTACGTTTTATTTAACGACGCTCGCAACTGCCGAGGTTATATCAGCGTCGCAGGTGTACCGGAATTTTGCTCCACAGGAGTTTTTACATGTCAGTAAATCTACTCACATGAGGCTGTCGCATTTAGCGGGAATCGAACGCGCAACTTCGTGCAAAGAAGGCCAACACTGTACCGACTGCGCCACCCAGGGCGATCCAAGCTGTGGATAAAATGCAGTTTGATTCTAAGCAAAGTGGATAAAGTGCAGTTTGACTGCAATAAATCTTTATTGTTGTTGTTGTTTTAGGTTAAACCTGCCAGGAGGGTGCACCTCTGCTTTAAATAAGCAAACAATTATGTAATAATAATTTATGTCTTGACATTAACTTATGTGGAATGCCCCCTGAGCACGAGTATTTAACTTACTCTTTCTGGAGGTGCTAGAGAGTTCTTGTATTGGCAATAAAGTATTATTATTATTATTATTATTATTATTATTATTATTATTATTATTAAAATCAGCTCTTCTTTCAAAATCAATTCCTTAATAATGTTATATAAAAATTTTGCCAAAATTAATTTCACTTTAACATACGAGTATTAATACTTTAAAAATAAATATTAATAACTGTAGGGATATTACATTTAAAACAAATAAAGAAGACATCGAATTCAGCATCTTGGAATTGAATATCTGAATGGAATAAGAGTCCATTCCATTTCAGTCAATTTTCAAATCTTTGACATTATTAATTTTTCTTTATAAATACGTATTTCTTTCCTTGTATCGTATTACATTACAATCTTTCCATTATATGAAGTAACAACTCTATAATAAGGTAGGTGTCCCTGATATGGCCATGTTAAGGTTTGAGAATTTTTCTAGTCGCCATTTTGAAAAAAATATGTAAACCACTTTTTCTTACTCGTTCTCAGTCTAATGGACTTTCTTAAAACAATTTCCTTTCCCCATAAAATAGCTTTAATTGTCCAAAAAGTCCCAAATTCCAAAAGTCTACCTAGTGGCCATATCAGGAACATGTGCACATGATATGGCCACCCTTGTTCCATGTTCTACAAATCGTGATTGTTTTCAGTTTGATAGCGCAGTTGTGCTAAAATTAAATAATTTTGGTGTAAAATGAATAAACATGACACTTAATAATATTTTTTTATAATTAAAAAGTGTAGTCAAAACAGGTTTTTCCATAAAAAATTAAGTTGTTTTTTTTAAATACAAAATTTTTGCCTAATCCCAGCTATAAGGCATGTAAATTTGTCACGTGAAAAAATAAAAGTGAAATGAACTTGATATGGCCATGGTGCATTTGATATGGCCATATCAGAAGCAGGTAAGCTTTCAGGAAAATCGTTTGATTATGAACAACTCGTAAAAGATACGCCATCAACAACAACACTAATCAACAGAACATTAAAAGCTGAATGGAGTATTATGGTTTTCATGAAACAAGTCTTTGAAAAACATGCATAAACAAAGGAGACTTACCAGAGAAAAATAAGAAGAGGTCACATGAAAACCGCAAAACAGGCAACTGACGCCATATTGCTCAACCTGACTGGATGGAAAACGATCAAGTGACATACCAGGATGCCCTTTCACTGGATGCTGCTGCAATTTAGCGGATTTTTTTGTTAACCAACTCACAATAGGGGGGGGGGGTGGCCATATCAGGAACATGGCCATAACATGAGCACCCACCTTATTATTAGTGCACTTATTACACATTTAAATAAAAATATACAGTATGGCAAAGAAGTCAGTTGACAAATGGGAAACATTACTCTAATTGGAAATACAATTGTATACAGTTTGTTCACTACCGCAAATGATCAAAATGTGCTCCATTTACGTATTGAAGACAGTACCTCACTCAATCCTGACATTCTTCTGCCATGCTTAAAAGTGTTGCAGGTGGGACGTGCTGGATAAATGTATGATCCTTTGTTTCAAGTCACTCTGCCTGAAAAGCGTTCTGTTTCACAAATCCCCATAGAAAGAAATCAAGGGGTGTGAGATATGGTGACCGCGGAGGCCATGACTGAAGTCCACCTCGTCCAACCCAGTGCACACCGAATATCTCATTTCCTTTCTGACGAACTGTTAGTAGCAGATTTGGGACGACTAACTGAAAGTTGTTTTAAATTTGTGCAATAATTTGGCTACATTTTGGAATGTCAGGATGACGACGATAAAACTCGTCTGCAGCTTCTATTGTTGTCCTGTGATTGTCCCTACAGAACAGTCACGAAGCTCAATACGTAGTAAATATGCATCCATAGATAGTTGCTAACCACTAGGATCGCTACTATCGCCTCATTACAGACAATGCGAAATAGTACCTGCACAGTCTATTGTTCCTAGTACCATCATAAACTCAAGCTTCATGATTGTATATACTAAATACTAAATTGTGGTACTAGCTCCACTCACTGTTCAAGAGTCAACACGATTGCTTCAACTTTCAATGAATGTCAATATCACAACTGAAAACAATAAACAATAATGTTATCTTTCTCAACTCTTACTCAATTCAAAACAATAACTCAATAGCTTCAAACAATAAATGAAACAAAACATAAACTAACTTTAGCATTATTGTTTACCGTACCATGCATGGCCTACTTCAATTTATGTAATGTATTCATTTTAAGTATTTCACATAAACTAATTCAGGAGAATTATAGAAGTACAAAAGGGGAATATGTACTTCCAACCTAACAGTACAATAATGGAAAATTTTACTCAGATTACGGATGTCTTGAAGGGAAAACGTTATGTTACTTTGTACAATAATTATTTCGGTTTTACAATTAGTATTGTTTCCCATTTGTCAACTGACTTCTGTGTCACACAATACACAACTGATATTCTTCAGAAGTAACCAAACAACATGGCCGTCAATGAGAGGCTCTGATTGGTCGATTGTAACCTTGGAGTCAAACTACTCTTTCTCCATTGGTGATTTTACTACATAATTTAGAGCAGATAAAGTGGAGTTTGACCCCAAACGAGCAGTTTATAACATTTCCTGCTAAATTCTGCATTGAAACACATCTTAACTCTATTTTTCATGATTTTGATGAAAGTGCAGTTCGATTCTAGAAGACTTATATTATGAAATCGTCACATTCAGTCGTTTTCGGGGATGTAATTACTGTGAAATGTTTCTAGAAGACCACTCCTATGAAAGGATTACCCCACTTCGAGACCGATGTTTGTTAAATTCGATGTGAAACCCATAAAATCAATGCATTTTACCTCCATTTAAGAACCACCTCTCTCCCTCAGCCATTGAACAGCTATATTCTTAATTTTACCCCTTTTAACCCTCACAAATTAGCTGCTCTAGAATTTCAGGCTCCTTAGCTGGGATCTTTTTTGACCTCAAGAATTTTTTTTTGTTAATAATTGCGATATTTGATAGCTTAATACATTTATGTTATTCAGTACAAGCAAATTGAAAATTTTATTGCACCTAGATTTACACACTATGTTTAATTATGAATGAATGAATTAATTAAAATGGTTTAATGGCAGACTATTTACTCTATATTTGTGTTATTTTTTTCAAAATATCAGAGTACACATTCACTTTCCGTGAAATAAAACACAAAAAGGAAATTGTCATTGCGTCAATTGTTAATTATTATGTTTAGACAGTTAATTAATTAATAAATCCTTTTGCCCATAACATACATGGCAGTTTATGCTGTATTTGTTTCATTTGTTTACTTTTCAAAGCACATGTCCACTTTGCTTACAACAAAACACTATTAGTGCAAATTAATTATAACTAGAAAATAAAGACACGTTTTATAGCTGAAGCCATCCACGAACGCTAGCACTAAACATGAAATATCAATTACAATAAATTATGAAATAATAATTTTAATTGTAAAGGAAGCTAAAATAACCAAGGATCACGTGAACGATTCGGGATATATGGATGTAGATATTAACAATTAAATATGGTGTGGGGTCAGAAAAGACCCCAGGTAAATGTCGAGGATTAAGAAAACAGATTTCAAAATTATAATATGGTTGTATAAATTGTACAATGCAATAGTTTAATACTTACTTACTGGCTTTTAAGGAACCCGGAGGTTCATTGCCGCCCTCACATAAGCCCGCCATTGGTCCCTATCCTGAGCAAGATTAATCCAGTCAAAATCATCATATCCCACCTCCCTCAAATCTATTTTAATATTATTTTTTCATCTACGTCTCGGCCTCCCTAAAGGTCTTATTCCCTCCGGTCTCCCAATTAACACACTATATGCATTTCTGGATTCGCCCATACGTGCTACATGCCCTGCCCATCTCAAACGTCTGGATTTAATGTTCCTAATTATGTCAGGTGAAGAATACAATGCGTGCAGTTCTGTGTTGTGTAACTTTCTCCATTCTACTGCAACTTCATCCTCTTAGCCCCAAATATTTTCCTAAGCACCTTATTTTCAAACACCCTTAACCTATGTTCCTCTCTCAAAGTGAGAGTCCAAGTTTCACAACCATAAAGAACAACCGGTAATATAACTGTTTTATAAATTCTAACTTTCAGACTTTTTGACAGCAGACTGGATGATAAGAGCTTCTCAACCGAATAATAACACGCATTTCCCATATTTATTCTGAGTTTAATTTCCTCCCGAATATCATTTATATTTGTTACTGTTGCTCCAAGATATTTGAACTTCTCCACCTCTTCAAAAGATAAATTTCCAATTTTTATATTTCCATTTCGTACAATATTCTTGTCACGGGACATAATCATATACTTTGTCTTTTCGGGATTTAGAGAACGTAATTGGTTTAAAATATAATAAAATGACTTAGAGTTCAATTTATTGTTTTATAAAGCCGAAGTAATGGCTTAGAAGATTAAACTGCAAAATAAGTTATTTGCGCAACTAATTATAGTTAATAGCATATTCTTCTTGACGTTTATTTACGTACAATAGCTTAACTCATTATTTGTGTAAAAAATCCTTCCCCTATGAAGCAACTACACATCTAAAGTAATTTATACGGAACTACCAGTGGTCGATTAATACAGGTTTCACTGTATTATTAGGCATATTTATCGCTTTCTTCTTCTTCTTCTTCTTATTCTTCTTCTTCAAGGATTATCTTACAATTGTATTTGGAAAGAAGTAGAATAATTAAAATTTGAAATTGCGGAAGGAATGCACTTATTTAGGCATCAAGGTAAACAAATTTGAAAATAATCTAACAGAAATTAAAAATAGAATTACCGAAACTATAAAGCTATAAATACCTTACATTGAGATTAGAGGTCCTATATTAGTACCAATATTAAATTAATTGAAGAAAAACGACCAGGAAGACTGCATGAAGTGCTGTTGTATTACTATAATGCACGGCCGCACTCCGCTAACATGACGAAAGCAGCTATCCAGGAGTGTATATGGGAGATGATTCCACATCCCTGATATTTTCCAGATCTTGCGCCATTTGATTTCCATCTTTTCCGTTCTCTATCCAACAGTCCTCAAGGGATCTCCTTTGATAATCTAGGTGCTTTACAAACTTGGTTTCACGGCTTCTTTAACACCAAATTAGCGGATTTCTTGAGACGTGGACTCGAAAAATTACAGCAGCGTTGACAGTGGGTCGTAGATAATGTAGAAGAACAAATTACTGATTATTCTGTCTCCTGGTCGGCCTCGGTAGCGCAGTCAGTATAGCGCTGGCCTTCTGTGCTCGAGGTTGCGGGTTCGGTCCCGGCCCTGGTCGATGTCATTTAAGTGTGCTTAAATGCGACAGGCTCATGTCAGCAGGTTTATTGGCATGTAAAAGAACTCCTGCAGGACAAAATTCTGGCACATCGGCGACGCTGATGTAACCTCGGCAGTTGCGAGCTTCGTTAAATAAACCGTTATTTAATTTTTCTGTATACTGCTCACCTCAAATGCAAACTTTTGTCACAGACAAAGAACGCTACGAACTTCTGCATGAAGCCAAAATATTGTTTCTGTTACCGTGTTACAAACTTCAAGGAAAAGGAAGTCTTAAGAAGTAATTTGAAGATAGGTACACACGCACGAAAACGCTTCGATTGCAATTTTTAATCTAAAATATGAGTTCTGAAGATGGCCGATAGCAGACTGAAACATGTTAACAACGTAATATAAAATTTAACACAGGGAAGACAAATAACACGTTTTCCGAAGTAATATCGTGTTAAAAGTTGTGTAATCAAGATGTATAACTAAAAATATCATTAAAACATCAGGACGCCGGAAAAGTCCTCTTCAATATTTGAAAATTTGGATGCCTACCACATAGGAAACTTTAACAGTTCATAGATAATAACTCATTCGAAACTCATAAGATTGCAATAGCAACATTCCAGCGATAAATTTCATTCCGTCGTCATTGCAAGTGGAATCATAAGGATTTTTAAGATCTAATAGGGGATGACCGTGTATATTGGACCACCTAATTTTGAATGGCCGTAACTCGCTTATCATATTGAGAAAAATGTCCCTGAATTTTTTATGATGGTAGATTGCCATAATAAATCCCTAAGTAGAATAAGACTTCACTAATTTTAATTATAATACTTCAAAAATAAAATTTAATAAAAATTTCGAAGCCGTGTAACTTGAGCCATGGTCGTGTAATATGAACCAGAGGATTGTGTAACTTGGACCAGGCATATTAAACACATTTAACTCCTATAATGTTGTTTATTCAAACAAAAATTTGTGTCAAGCAATGATTTCACATACAACTAATAAAATAGTTCATCTGTAATTGTTGCACATTCTACGTGGGCCCATTTTCCACACCGATTGCACTGAATCCAGTCTTTGTTCTTACTTTCACCACAAATAACACAGCGTGTTTTGGATGTCACCTTAACTTTCGAATCTGATTGTTGCTGCAGAGCATTCTTGTGTGGCGTATCGGTCAGCACCACGCCAGATGCATTGTATCTCGTTCCGGATTTTCTCTGTCCAGATTTTGAAGACTAAGGCAAAGGGCTTATTTCCTTCACTGACACATATTCTGTGAGACCAGAAAGTATCTCCACATTGTCTCCCATCTTTTTCTCTGCTGATGCTGCTGTTGTTGCTCCTTCCACTTCTTCTGCTGCCCGACATGCTGATGCTGATGGCTCACCATTCAAAGGCCGATCGGTCACCAAAGAAGGCGCGAAATCAGCCTCTGAAAACACATTTCGGTCGACGGGCCAAAGACCAGTGTGCCTGAAGCCATTCATTGCAATCTGCATATTTGCTGCTCTGGGGAATGCCACTCCTACCAGTGAGGCAATGTGCTGGACATTCAGCCGTTGTCCTGGAAGTTCCCTCATCTTCGTTGATATGGCAGCTGACATGAATGTGTTCGGAGGTTTGAAGAACGACACATCCAGTGGTTGGAGACGGTGCGTGCAGTGCGACGGTATAGATAACATAATCACACCGTACTGACGGCAGATCTCAATCGCTTTGAGCGATTGCGTATGGCTACTGTGACCATCTAAAATCAACAGTACTTTCTCCTGAGAGCTGGGTTTGACAGTTCTAATGAAGTGCCTAATCCATTCACAGAATGTGTGAGAATCCATCCATCCCTTATCCTGACAGCGGAAGATGGTGTTAGGAGGTGCTCCAAATGTGAGAGACTCCATTATTTTTTCCTAGCGTAAATCAGCATAGGAGGTACAAAGAAGCCACTCGCACTCATGACATACACTCCTGTCACATTCTGACCTCGCTCACAAGAAGAAATGGCTCCAACCTGATGTTTTCCCCTCTGTGCCAAAATCTTCTCTTGGCGTTGAACGTCAGTGTGGGATGTCTCGTCCATGTTGAATATTCTGGCAGCAGTTAATTTGTGTTGGTCGACAAGTTGTTCCAATGTGTCAAAGAACTTGCCGACTACAACCCTGTTGAATCCTGAAGCCCTGGCAAGTGATGTGGCTTCAGGTTGCCTAAGGCTAAGTTCGGGATGGCGCTTCATAGAGCCGGAAAACCATTCTTTGCCAGCAGACTTCGTTTCCTTGTTGAAGCGAGTGGCCAGTTTATTCTTCTCTGCAATCTCGTATGCTAATTGTATAACACTTCTCAGTCTGAAATTAAAGAATAAGCAGATTAAGTATTAGGTCTATATTAAGTTTGATTGAATTAAGTAGTAGGTCTAATGTAGGCCCTAATATACATTTTGCTGTAATGTATTTACCCATAGAACATTTTTTCTAGCTGCAGAAGATGTGTCACAAGATCATTTTCTATCTCTTGTGGCAAGTCAAGTGGGTGACCGGGCTGTATAATTTTAGCATCCATTTTTTTGTTGTTGTATCTTTTAAGGATGGCACTAAGTATATTATACCTTCGTGCAGCCTCATTGACGCCAACCCCTTCCGATATTGCAGCTAAAGCGAGTTGCAGATTTTCTTCTTTCCACTTCCCATACACTCCCTTCGCTTTTCTTGCCTGTCTTGTAGTCATCTGTAAAGTAATGGCGAAAGCAGAATTCGTTAAAAAGTTGTAATTGTCGACCCACCAAATGAAACGAAGTCTTATTACAGAATTTAAGAAATAATATATTATTAACATTGAAATAAACTAAAGTAATGTTTCATAATATTATTATTTATATAATATTATATAAATAATATTATAATTATATGTCCTTACAAAATTTTCATCCACTGACCTCTGATTTTTGGAAATTCACACTAGTGAAGACGTAATGGACAATTTTATCTTCTAAATTTGTTATATTGTAAGGGTTGGTACATTTTAGCATTGGCTCAAGTTACACGCTTTGTGATGGTTCAATTTACACGCATTGTAAAAGAAACACTTAAAAATTATTTACGTAAAAACTACTTTACAAACATTGATATAAATTTCACTCAACTTACCTCAAACACTGGTATTTCTTCGTATGTATAAGGCAGTCTTGTATTTCTAAACGTCTTCGCACAACACGCTGTCAAACTATTGTGAAAAGATTTGAAGAATTTGGGGACAGAATGTCCGACGCCGTTATGACCACGTCAAGCCAACCCTGCATAATGAGATTTATGGACAGTTGCCTACCATGTAGAAGGTTCAAAGCGCTGTATAAAGTACCTTGCAAACTATCCTGGAAATAGTGATAGCATCGGTGGATCAAGTTACACACTGGTCCAAGTTACACGGACTTCCCCTACTGACTCAACCAGAAATATCCTGCGTGATATACTCGTATTTCCATTATATTCGGATCCATAGTGTTTTAGTGGCAACAGTTCGTCATATAACTTGTACCAAAAGCATTTCAGGAGTAAATTTATATTATATAATCATTTTATGATCCGTTTATTAGGCTATAGATAGTAGAATATGGTCAGTGAAACATTCTGTTCTGTACATATAATATTAATTAACAATTGGTTTCGAAATAACTGTGTGATAATTTTACTACCTCAAATTACATAAGGATATTGTGATGTTAACAGATTGAAGCAGAAATTGCTAGTAACTTGATATACAATACATCCCACACAATTATGAAATTATAGTAGTAGAGCAAGGTTTCCCTTGTACGAACACTCGCCCCCTAGGAATGTCGACAACTTCTCTGCTTCTGTTGCAGTGCGTGTAGTGTGACTTAAATACTTCAGGGGTTCTGCTGTTTAGCTTGGAAATATTCTTCTTCCCTACGAAGTGAGAATGAATGCTTAACAAGGAATTTTGTTGGTGATGGTTTGTCATTTTTTATTGTTGTTTCTAATTACATTTCCTGTATTTTATCATTCATGAGGTCTTAACTCTACAGAATAAATAAAAAAATTCATTCATTCATTTAGTGTTCTGCCCAAGGGCAGGTCTTTCGCTACAAACTCTGATTTCTCCAGTCTTTCCTATTCTATGCTTTGCTCTTCGTTTCTTCATATGATCCATGTACAGTATCTTAATGTTGTCTATCATCTGATATCTTCTTCTACCCCAAACTCTTATTCCGTTCACCATTTCTTCCAGTGCATCCTTCAGAAGGCAGTTTCTTCTCAGCCACTGACCCAACCAATTCCTTTTCCTCTTCCTTATCAGTTTCAGCATCATTCTTTCTTCGCCCAATCTTTCCAATACAGCTTCATTTCTTATTCTGTTTGTCCACTTTACACGTTCCATTCTTCTCCATATCCACATTTCAAATACTTTTATTCGCTTCTCTTCACTTCGTTGTAATGTCCACGTTTCTGCCCCATACAATGCCACACTCCATAAAAAGCACTTCACTAGTCTTTTATTTAGTTCTTTTTCCAGAGGTCCGCAGAAAATGTTCCTTTTTCTATTAAACGCTTCCTTGGCCATTTCTATCCTCATTTTGACTATAAATAAATTGTTACTATTATTATTATTATTATTATTATTATTATTATTATTATTACTATTACTATTTTTATTTTTAAAAAATCAAAATTTAAAATGTACAACTGCTCTTTGTTCTGTGGTGGAGGTAGGTTTGTCAGTATACTGATGGAACAATTTTTTCTTTTTCTTTTTCCTGTCAAGATTAGGTCATTTCTGTCCCATTCCGAGGCTAATTGAATCTTTTAGCATCTTTTCCTTGGTCGTCCCAAGTCACGCTTTCCCACAGGACGATAAATTAGAAGTTTTCATAACAGAAGATTTCAACGGAGGGACTCCACTGTATTATTCATTACGGCTAGTTTATGTATTTAGTTTATTTACAATAAATAATTTTTAGATTTAATAAGGAACTCTACGAATTGATGCTTCAACCTAATAGTTTATATATTATTACGATGTACCGAAGTATATATGATATTTCCGTGCAGAAATTCTGCGTCATCATATGATGATGGATAAGTGGAACAGAAAAAATTTCTTTCCGGCACCGGGATTTGAACCCGGGTTTTCAGCTCTACGTACTGACGCTCTGTCCACTAAGCCACACCGGATTTCCATCCCGATGTCAGATTGAATCCTCTCAGTTGTGATTTAAGACGGCGCTTATTCCGTCGGATCCCGGCCACTTAGTCACTCATAACGAGTGCACCTCTGCACATGTGTGGACATTGTGTGACTGTCATACATCTATGACGCAGTGCATGAGGGTAGGCCACTAGAGGGAACCCAAGAGGTGGAACTTAAACTGAGAGGATTCAATCCGACATCGGGGTGGGAATCCGGTGAGGCTTAGTGCAGCGTTTCTCAAACTATGGTCCGCGGACCACCTGTGGTCCTCGAGATCTGCCCTTGTGGTCCTTCAAAAAAGAGAGAAGAAAAAATAAAATTCAAACGAATTGCGTATCACACAATAGCTGAAAATCTCAGAGTTTGTAAATGACACATGGCAATCGCCTTTCACTTTTTCTCCCAGTACTGACATTTTATGAAATTTATTTACCCTACCCTATTTACATTCCACTCTCAGCAACAAAAGAGGATTTAAAGCACTATGAACGTGGTGTTTCTAGCTATTTTTTCCGTCACATCTGGCGTCGTGCCTGTAACTCAGCTTGGGACTACCCGAATTCATAACAGGACCAAAGTACCGAACCTTTTCATGTATTTATGACTTTCCTAACAATTTGGCGACATCCAGTCTGCACATTGAAATGGTCACGTACTGTACGTCGTACACCAATAATAGAAAATGCAAAATTGCATCTTTACATGTTGAAAATCGGGCATGTTTCTGCAATAATTTTTTTTTCTGTTTTTATAGATGACGATATAAAAAATTTTCTTCTATTAACATTAACTTAATTAGTTAATACTAATATAAAATTAATTGAATTAAATTAATTTTAATTATTTCTACATTAAAATGTAAGTATGTCGGTATTAAAATATGCTACTTAAGTGATAAATTTGCTTTCGAAGGGAACAAGAGTAAGGTGGTCCGCGGAACTGTTGTAACTTTAAAAAGTGGTCCCCACTTCAGAAAAGTTTGAGAAACGCTGACTTAGTGGATAGAGCGTCAGCAAGTAGAGCTGAAAATCCGAGTTCAAATCCCGGTGCCGGAGAGAATTTTTCTCTGTTCTACTCATCCATCATCATTTAATAGTTCATAGCCAGTTCGGATGATCCTGTTTGTAGCTATTTGAATCTCCCTGGTGTAATGAATCAGAATAAGATATTTTTCATTCCTCAGGCAATATAACTAATTATTATATTCTGAACTAGATGGAAGCTAGAATTTACTGTTCTGTTTAAATCATTACTATCACCATAATCATGTTCATCATCACACATCTCTAGTCAGCAGCAGCAGAAAAAGTGGGCCCGGGTTCCAAAGATTACTCTTCACAATCACGTCCACAAATAGCTGTCTCAACTCATCAGCTGGAGATAAAATAAAAATTACCATAATAAACCACCACAGGGCTGATCTGTGGCTTCATTTTAGGGAAAATCAGTTTTCCATTGCTTTCATTACAACACTGATCATCATATATTATCTCATTGTCTCTGGATTGTGTCCGCAATTGAAAAGAAGAAACTAAATAAAATTTTTCATTGATCTGATGAAGAAAGGATTGCAGGAGAAGTATTTTTTCCAAATGATTGTTTTGCCCTTTTTGTGACAGCGATAACGAAGTTGACTGTTATCAAATATAGAATCAATACGAATGATTTACAGGATGTGACGTAAGAACCTCGATGGGCGGCGAAGTGAAGACGAACTCTAATTGGAAGACAGATTTGTTACTGAAACTGTTAGCACTTCCTCCGGCTCAATCAGTCTTCTTCGACACTCACAAGTACTTCTACCAGGAGAAAATCTAGATTGATGTTTCCCAGCAAGAGATCACTTGAGACTCCCACGAATAGACGTACTTGTTATATTCCTTTAATCCGGCGTAAAGTGTTTTATTTCCTTTGTTTCTAAGATAAAATATCAATAAAAGTTCTCGTCAAAGATCCTTAGACATTTAAAAACATTATATTAATTATGTGCAAAGAAAATTAAATTGACTATTACACTTTTACTATGTGACACTACTTTCGACCAATAAAACGGTACGAAAGGACGTCTTTCAACCAATCATGGCTGCTTATCGCACAATTTTATCGCGTCCCTAGCATTTGTTTAATTTTATCGCGTCCCTAGCATTTGTTTATTTTTATCACTACCCTAGCATTTGTTTCTTTGTTTGCCAACATTTCAAACTGCACTGGTCTGGACGTCAAAGAACAGAAAATTACAAACCACTCCAGTCGATGCACAGCACTTTCAAATATGACTCGCACTGGCATTCAAGAACAAGAATTAATAAAGATCACTGGTCATATATGAAGAGCACCATTCGGAAATCCTGAATAAGTTGAGGGATACACCATGTACATCAACGAGTTCACTTCTTTTACGCACACGTCCAATATAACATCAACTGAACCACCAACCACTAAAACATTCAAATTTGAAAATTGTACTTTCAATAATTGTTTCTTTTAAAATTATTCATGTTTATTTTTTATTTCATCATCGTTAATTAAACCTTTTCTTGTTTATTTCATCATCCATAATTAAAACTTTTCTAACACTTGTTTATATTATTTAGGTTATGTTTGTTATTGCTTCTGCTATATGTTATTATGGATAGTCACGTATCAGAGATTGTTTAATACTAAGATTTATTGAAAATCATCTGTCAAGTGACGTTGATTACTGGGATCCGGATGATTGAAGTGAAATTCAAATGTTTTAATAAAAATGAAACTGAATCAACAAAGTCTTCTTGACTAGTAACAGTCCACAGAGTTCAATGATGACTCCATAGTTGGCATAACTGATATCGGTAACAATAAAACATAATCATAAAACACTACTGTCATCTAGCGTAATGTTCAGATGGTACAATAATACATTTGAAGTCAGGTGTATTTTCGTAAGCCAATTAATATTTTATTGTATTGGAGTACTTTGTTACTTCTAAACTTTATATACTTTCTCCTAATCGTGTAATAATCAATTAAATCCCACTCGAGTTTTGATTTTCTCTAGATAAATCAAAACCTCTAGTGAGATTACTGTT
This sequence comes from Periplaneta americana, assembly GCF_040183065.1. Classification (NCBI taxonomy): domain Eukaryota; kingdom Metazoa; phylum Arthropoda; class Insecta; order Blattodea; family Blattidae; genus Periplaneta; species Periplaneta americana. The sequence continues at coordinate 45,778,149 of NC_091124.1, forward strand.
GATAATTAAATTACTGTATAATTGTGTTGTTTCGGCTCTAATAGAGGTCGACTACTGAGAAGAAGTATGTATGTATGTATGTATGTAGGTAGGTAGGTATGTATGTATATATGTATGTATGTATGTATGCATGCATGTATATATTTATTGACGCTGCAAATGGGTAAATACCCGGTGGCAGTGGTAACTAATTACACTCAATAATGATAATTAATAATAAACACAATTAATAAAAAAATACAATTGCTAATAATAATAATAATAATAATAATAATAATAATAATAATAATAATAATAATAATAAGCATCCCAAATGAAATGAAGCGCGATCACTTAAAATAACATTTAAAGTAAATGTAATTTGTATCTTAAACCTAAGTTCGAACTAAAACCCACGAGTATGATATGTTCATACATGCACAAGTACCTTTCAGCACTGCACTCATTTCGCTGTCCACTCACTCACTCACTCACTCACTCACTCACTGATACTGTCCTGATTTCACTAACACTTCAAAAACATTTCGCTTTTCAAATACTTTGCACTACCACTATAAACTATATAACTTCACTCACACAAATACACTTTATTACACAACACACTTCACACTTCACTGACACAACGCACTTCTTCACTGACACAGCACTTCAAATAACAAAACATCAATTACACGCTTTAAGTAATGAGTATAATAGGTCTATACTACCGTCTATTAGTAAAGTCCTTAAGCCTATTTTAAATAATTACATTTTTGGTTATTGGTAAAATCTTCAGTAAGTCTGCAGGTAAAGCATTCCAGTCCTTGATAGTACGATTGAGAAAAGAAAACTTTCCAGTGTCCGTCCTCTGTCTTCTTTCCCTCAATTTATGTGAGTGGTCGTTCCTTGAAGAGTAATTTGGCGGCTGCAACCTATTTTTTATTTCTCTCCAGGCAGACTCACCTCTGTTGTTTTGAACATTGCGCATAATCGTGGTTATAGACTTTGGGAGAAAAATATAAATGAATGTGTAAATAAATTATGGAAATAAATGTCAAAATAGATAAGATAATATGTTAGAGAACGGATAAGAATATGCTGGGGTATGTCGAATGTGTGACGGAAAATGTATGATCGACATTCATGCACCGAGTCGATACGCGTCCAGCATCGGTTTACACACCAACACACCTTGCATACAAAGGCTAAAGAGTAAAGCCATGAACTAAACACTCGTAAATTCGCGGCAGTCAGATACACATACAGAAGTTTTTGTACACCAACACTAACTAGTCAGCTTAGGTTCAAAGACACATTAGAACATGGAGAACATGAACCTCGGAGAAGAACTCTTACCCCAAATGCTGCCTTCTGACATGAGTTCGTATCAAATTTGAGCTGTTTGCCTGGTAGGGTTTATTCTGAGGTTGTCTGTAGGCCTGACTCTAAGGCAAGTGTAAGGGAATTCCTTGAAGAATAATTGGAATCATTTCACCAAATTTTATCTTTCTCTCATCAATTTTACCGACACTAAATAATGCGTAGTTTATACAGACTTCTTTATATAAATTACTTACTTACTTATTTACTAACAAGGAATATATGGCGTAATGTGAAGATGCGTTTGATATTGAGAGGCAAGAGATTGAGCTCCAATGTTCAGAAAAGTCCTCACTACATTTACAATCAGATCTCGTGCTTAACTGGGGGAGGTGTGACTACATAAATTCTTGTAACAAAGACAGCAGAGCAGGTTTAACGTGGCTGGGATTGGGAGCACAGAAGGGTAATAAATTTGTCAACGAAGAAGGAGAGCGCCTTTTTCCGCTTTGCAGAGAAAAGGATTCCTATAAACATATTTTATTACAGTGTGTCGAATTGGAACATGTACGGAGAAAATATCTACCACCCTCGATGCAAAGTCAGAATAGGAGTTCGCTTGCATGTCTTGACCTCATGGGGAATAAAGAATACGAACAAAAGATTGGCTTGTTCCTCTTGAAGGCGAGAGAGATTAGAACTTCAGCTGTTGAAGTTTGTGACACGAACTGAGGAAGGGATAATAGTATCTACCCAGCCATACACTTTTATGTCTGTTTTAAGTTTAGGATATGTTATATAATATGTTTTGTTGTACTATTTTCATTTCAATATATCTGCTTAGAGAGTTTAGGATATATTATATATTGTGTTTTGTTGTATCATTTTCATTTTAATATGTATGCTTAGAGAGTAGTTGGATATAATCACAGGTGAGAGGGGAGGTGAATCCTACAAAGTAGGACTTGTTTTAGGTACAAAGCACGTACGGTCAGACGACCCGTGCATTGGATTTTAGAAAAAATTATGATAATATAAAATCTGAATGTATAATATTATTCAATAAATCCATCTATCTTACTTACTTAGTCACTTACTTACTTACTTACTTACTTACTTATGGCTTTTAAGGAACCCAGAGGTTCATTGTCGCCCTCACATAAGCCCGTCATCGATCCCTATCCTGAGCAAGATTAATTTTATATAACAGGCTACCGGTAATAAAATATATACGGATAAACGAAGTCGTGGAATTTTATTGACAATAACGTAAAAAAGTTGTATTGGCCAAGGACAACGGATCCAATAATCTGAATTGTAATAACTCGGTTTAATATTACTCTGATGAAGTAATAGGGGAACGTTGCAGGGTATCGACGGAACAACAAAGCGAAAAATAAAAACCATATGAAAGCAAATCCAATTACAATTTTATTAAATATGAGGAGTTCCAATGCTTCACTATTCACGCTAGCAAATGAACATAAAAATAAATGTCGCAGATATGAAATGTACGCTCTCACAAGGAGATATCGCAAACGAGAAACGCAATAACTTTTAATGAAATTTATATCACATTGTGGCCAGACCTTCTGACTGCTGTTTATGAGGTTCCGGGTTCGATTTCCGGTTAGAACACAGAAATGTTTTCTTAAAGAGAATTATTTGTGTTCGTACATCGTCTGGAATTTATGTTAAGTTTAGATTTAAGGTACTATACATCGACTCTGCAAATGTAGACTAAGGTTTCTTCAAAATTTTGGTAAATAATGTTTTCGTCTCATCTGGAAACCCATTTTTTCTAGTTTTCAAAATTATACAGGGTGTTTCCGAAGTGGTGTTACAAAATTTCAGGGATGATGGCGAAGAGCACATGTATCAATTTGAGATAAGGAACCATGGTCCGGAAATGACTGAGTCGAAAGTTATAAGCTAAAATAGTTGTGTGAATGGAATTGTAATTTGACACCACGTGCCCTCCTTCCCTTAACTTTTGGAACACAGTCGTGAAAAAATGGTATGGGCCGGATGTCTCCTACGTGGGTACTTGCCCCGATGCAATCTGTGAGCTTGTTTACTGCTCCCATTGGCTCATCCGTATTCGAAAATCAGGACTGATCGACTGTACAAGTTGCAGTGTCCAATCCATCAGTCCTAGTGAAATTGAGGAGTACACGAGAGCGGAATAACCAGACCTGATTTTCGAATACGGATGAGCCAATGGGAACAGTAGACAAGCTCACAGATTGTATCGGAACAAGTACCCACGTAGGATATATCCGGCCCATACCATTTTTCCACGACTGTTCCAAAAGTTAAGGGAACGAGGGCATGTGGTTCCAAATTCCTATTCCATTTTCACATAACTATTTTTGCTTATAACTTTCGACTCAGTCATTTCCAGACCGTGGTTCCTTATCTCAAATTGATACATGTGCCTTTCGCCATCATCCCTGAAAGTTTGTAACACCACCTCCGAAACACTCTGTATAACTTGTATCCATTATCTTAGTAATTTCATAATTATTTGGGTACTTATTATATAAGAGCACTATACTTTCTATACCTTACGCCATATTCAGTGTCTATTTTCTTCTATTTCACATTTTTCGACATTTGTTATCCTTCCGACGAACAAAAGACTTCATTGAAGTATCAAATTAGAACTTAAACACGTGGCTATGTTGTAAACTAAAATTATTATTTTCAATCTATTATAATTATTTTATTAAAAAAATGTTTTTTTTCTAAAGTGCTTATATAGTCTTATTGTGACAACTTTTGAATCGTTCGAAATAAATTAATAGTTTTACTATGTAACATTCTCCATGTGTAGGGTATCTTTTTGGTGAAAGAAGTTTTATCCTAGATCAATTTCTATTAGAGTTAGGTCGGTCCAAAATTGTATTACTTTTTTTATTAATTTCTTTGGACACCCAAATTCGATTTTCAAGTTTGAATTATATAAATTGCTTAGTTTACTCTCGAGATTCATGTCACCAAAGTTTGAAAGACATTAAGGAAAAAAGTGGAATGAAAACACTTATTGAAGACCGTGATTCTTAACCACGTGCGTATCAACGTCGTCTGACGTCACACCAGAGTTCATATCCATGCCAGCAAATTTCCTTCCTGCCAGACCAATACATCCTTCACAATTTATTAACTTCCTTCTCGAGGTTTTTATAACGCAATACAATATATCTAAAATATTTCCTAAGATGATCATAGATCATAGACCAATAGAGAAAGTGCTAACATAGTAGTTATATCCTGGGTCGCAACATTATTATTATTATTATTATTATTATTATTATTATTATTATTATTATTATTATTATTATTATTATTATTCATAGAACTGAAAATGTATTAGTTACACTTTTCTTTCTGGCAAGCATATTATTGGCAACTCGGTGTTGTTTAGCACGTTAAGGGGACAAGGAACGTACGGTAACTCAGAATCATCAAAAAATTGAATTTTTATTTTTAAAGGAAATAAATTCTCTGAATCTTCGTAATCAAGAATAAGGTACACGTACCAAATAATGCCACCTTAACACTTCAGTCACTTTTGCCCTGGAAATAAGTCATGTACAAACACGAAAATTATGATATAGAAACTGTAATCTTATCTTTACAAAATAGCACAATGAAAATGGATATATTATATACCGAACAAGAATTAGACCTCTAATAGGAAAACTTTGTAAACTGGCGTTATTAGGAACAGGTTGTCCAATTAACGCCACCTATTTTCTATTAACCTATACACTTATAATTGTTAATGAATTATTTTTCCTAAGCAACACAAATTGAACTAAGCGACTAAATTTGAGTTTCTGTTAACAAAAGATACAAAATCACTCTATACTAATGAAAGATTCTTGATCTGAAACTGAAACACCAAATGGATTAGGAAAATATGTTTTCTAGTAACTCCTTACTTTAAAAAAAAGAGACAATGTGACACAGTAGAAAGTTATTTAGCGCAAAAGCATTTACCTTAGTTTAATATGAATGTTTTCCAATAAGTAAAACAAAAAAATTAAGTTATGTAAAATAAAAAAGAGATAAGTGTTCGATAAGCAATTGAACCAATATCATCACTGCACATTCTGAACATTTTTAAGTTGAAAGCTTAGTGATTTTCCTGATGTTTTCAGACTGATGCTGTACTGTCAGCCTTAGTACTTACATAACCTAAAATTTTGTCTGTAGACCTTTAACGCCACATGGCGTTAAAGCGCTACTGAGTGCTTGATAGCATGACATGCCTGTTTCTCTAACATTTTCAAATTTTATAGATAGCAAATACTTTCTATACATAGAAGAATGTTTAAGGATCACGAAAATACATAGTTTAATTGTAGTTATTATTTGCTCAACATACAAAATAAAATATTGCCTCTTACCTTGATATAAGAACAGTCACACACTATCAACACACAACAGGAAAATGATGGAATATAATGTCACTCGTAAATGTCAGCGGACAGCTAGTAACTCATTTCATCACTAGATTGCAAGCGAATGCAGGCTATAGTAGTGCACTATCGAAAACTTGTGCCGTTAACAAATTTTTAATAGGGTGGCGTTAAAGGTGTATATGGCGTTATTTGGCTCAGGGACCTTATATATAGTTTTATAATGTTGCGATGTGTCTAACCTACAAAAAACAGTTTTTAATTTGAAGGGGTGTCTCATTAAATCGGTAGTGCCACGCCCCTTCACTGAAATGTGAAAGTGAAAACGTTCTTACTTACTTACTACGGCTTTTTAAGAACTCGGAGGTTCTTTGCCGCCCTCACATAAGCCCGCCATAGGTCCCCATCCTGAGCAATCCAGTCCCAACCCTCATATCCCTCCTCTCTCAAATCCATTTTAATATTAACTTCCCATCTACGTTTCGGCCTCCCCAAAGGTCTTATTCTTTCCGGCCTCCCAACTAACACTCTATATGCATTTCTGGATTCGCCCATACGTGCTACATGCCCTGCCCATCTCAAACGTCTGGGTTTAATGTTCCTAATTATGTCAGGTGAAGAATACAATGCTTGCAGTTCTGTGTTGTGTAACTTTCTCCATTCTCTTGTAACTTCATCCCTCTTAGCTCCAAATATTTTCCTAAGAACCTCATTCTGAAACGCTCTTAATCTCTGTTCCTCCTTCAATGTGAGAGTCCAAGTTTCACAACCATACAGAACAACCGGTAATATAACTGTTTTATAAATTCTAACTTTCTGATTTTTTGACAGCAAACTAGATGACAAAAGCTTCTCAAACGAATAATAACACGCATTTCCCATATTTATTCTGGGTTTAATTTCCTCCCGAGTGTCATTTATATTTGTTACTGTTGCTCCAAGATAGCCTATTTGAATTTTTCCACCTCTTCGAAGAATAAATCTCCAATTTTTTTAGTTCCATTTCGTACAATATTTGGTCACGAGACATAATCATATAAATACTTAGTCATTTCGGAATTTACTTCCATACCTATCGCTTTACTTGATGAAAACGTTGTGCAAGATGTAAATACCAGTAGTGATAGTGTTGTAAATTAACAGTAATGATGTACGCCTAAATAGTAGTGGTAATATTATAATTAGTGTAGATTTGTAAGTAAGTCAGTAATTGATGTTAATTTTTAAACGCGGTTTTCTTAAAACACCATATTTATGTATATATGCACCTATATATCAGAAACTATTAATGTTACAGACCTGAAATTTTGCACGCTCATTGTACATCATATATTGACTTAATGGTAGCACTTTCACATTGATATAATATGTTTTACAAGATTTATATATATTTTTCTGTTGAAAAGTTCAGGTTTTGCTCGGTAGAATTTTTATAAAAATATATTACTAGTATTTTTTATTGATAAAGCTAAATCTATAATTTTTCTAGTGAACGTAGATAAGTATATTGTAAATATGCCTGAATTAACCAGTTTTTAAGAGAAAGGTGCATGAATTTAACAATTTTTTGTTGTTTCTTCCTGTTTCTTTCAATTGAATACAATTTTTTAAAAACTCAATTATAGCAGTTAATATAACAAACTAACCACCAATATAAACCTAAAATCATGTAGAGTAACATGTAAAAATGTGAAAAGAACGCCTTTTATAATTTCGGAGAAACAACCACTTAAATTCAGCATTGCGCACTATGAAAACACCTAGACTATCTTATCCCTTAGTATCAACAAAATTATTATTATTATTATTACTTTTGTTATATTCACTATAAGATGAATTAATAAAGATGTTACACTCAAGTCGAAATCCATCTCTTGAATTAAAATTAAATTCAATTCAATTCAATTTAGGGCATTTAAAAACCTAAGTGGTTTTTAGCCTCATTCACGATATATCGCCATTCATCTCTGTTCTCTGCATCTTCTTGTCGTCCTCCCACTGTACAAAGATTATCATATACTTGGTCCTGCCAACGGAGACGAGGTTACCAAGAGGTCTCTTACATCTTGGAGAATAGTCGAAAGCTTTACGTAGAACGTGTCCAAGCCAACGTAGTCTTCGACTTTTTATTAAGGCTATTATGTTCGGATCTTTATAAATATCCCTTAATTCCTTGTTCTTCAAAATTCTCCACGTGTTATTTTCTTGAATGGGACCAAAAATCTTCCTCAAGATTTTGTTCTCAAAAGTAAAAAGGGATTTTGTTGTTGTTGTTTTTTTTTTTTTTTTGTTAATATCCAAGTTTCGGTGCAATATAGGAGAGTTTGTAGGATTACTGTTTTATAGTATCTTAATTTTGATGAACTAGAAAGGAGTTTGGAACTAAGCAATTTATAAAGGGAGTAATAACATTTATTTGCCGTAATGAGTCTGTGTTCAATTTCTTTCCCAAATAAGCCTGTTTCATTACACATACAAATTCCACAATTTGGGACATCTGGCCGAAATCTACGGCTGACCACTAGGATCCAGAATACAAAGAAATTAAAAATACAATATGATTGCGGAGAGAATACGCAACAATGATAAATTTAAAAATAAAGTACAATTTGATTTCGGAGAAACATGAGATGAAAATACATTGAAGAGTAATGAAATGAAGTAAAAAAAATTACATAGTATTATACAAGTGATTGTGTAAAATGGATAATGAATCTCTCAATACCATTAGACAAATTTTGTTAATGTCCTCATTAGAAAATTTAAGAGAAAGGAGAATGGTTTTGGTTAACTTAAATGAAGTTCCCCTACCACCAAAGGAAGTCCTTTCACTTCCCATGTATTAATATTGATTTTGTATCTCTCACTGAAGTGAGGAATACATGGGTTGTAAATAGACTTCTTTTCATCGTTAACGTTATTGGCTTGTTGATCATCCTTCTCAAAACGGACAGTGGGGTCAAGAATGAGGCTTCTTTGATTCCGGCGATCGATGGCTATAATGTCTGCTCTTCTTGTTGATCCATTCTCAGCCAAGCAGTGCACTTCTTCGTAAACCTGCAACTTTGCCTTCCGAAGAGTGGCTGCGATGGAGCTTCTCACTTTATGGTGGCGATTGTTCCTCAGTATTTCTCCTTTAGGGCAATAACCCAAAACATGCCCAAGGGTTTCTACTTCGCTGCATCCTGGTTGACGACAGTTTTGGTCTTGAAAGGAACGACCTGGCACCGATCGTACTGCTGCGATGTTTGTGGACATCTTTATGGCATTGGTCCACTCTGAGGATGATATCCCTCTTCTATTACTAATCCAAGAGTTGTTTTTTTGTATCTTCACTGTAAGTTACCACTCCTTCGCCTTTTTGTGGAAGAAGACACCAATTATTAAACGACCTCCGCCGTAACTCAGATCTTAAACTTCGTCCAGTCATCGAATGTTCTTCTGAGTTGTTGGAAATGTTTATTGTGAAAGAGCTTCTTCCTAAGTATTTAAATTCAGCAACTTTTTGAAACTCCCAATCATCTATTAGAAATGACCCTCTATTATTTGAGGTACGTGATATATTCATGTATTTAGTTCTGTCAGAATTAATTTTTAACCCTGTTATTCTTGTTTCTTCTACTAAAAGTCTAAAAAGGTTCTTGATATCATCTTCTGTTTGTCCTAGAAGGACAATATCATCAGCATATGCTAATAAAGTAATTTTACCATTGCATCTCTTGAATATTCTACGTAATTTTAGTTGAATGGAGGGAACTGTGATAAAGAAAATGTTGATTTCTATTTCTGCGCCCGGGCCTCGATACGCAAATGTTATCATAATAAGATGGTCGCCTGATATGCAAAATTCGTGGGAGAGGAAGCTTGTTTGCCACTTCCGCTCGCTGCTTACATAATTGAACTATAACGTGGAGCCCTCCCAAGTGCTCTGTCGGAGCGGCAATCAGACCACAGGGAGATGCAGTGCAACTAATTCTGTTTACTAGCCTGTGATGTAATTCAACAGATACTCAGTACTTGGCTGCTTATCAGATATTGTTACACAGCGCAAAGTGCTTCCAAACGACGAAAATCTTCCGTAACTCTTGAAGAAGAAATTTCAAAGGCATATTGGTTCCGTTAAGTTCAATGTTAATTGAAAAATGAGTTCTCTTCAGTCAATACTTAACATAAAACACAATAAAACATGTTATAATAACATTTACACAGATTTAAAAACAAACGTTTTCGCCAATTTTGATTGGCATCTTCAGGTCGTGTAGGTCGAATGGAACATGTGAAGAAAAAATTAATAATAAAAAAGGTTAATGGCATTGCACGGAAATTTTACTTGAAGCAAGTAAAGCGATCGGTTTGGAAGTAAATCCCGAAAAGACAAAGTGTATGATTATGTCTCGTGACGAGAATATTGTACGAAGTGGAAATAAAAAATTGGAGATTTATCCTTCGAAGGGGTGGAAAAATTCAAATATCTTGGAGCAACAGTAACAAATATAAATGACACTCGGGAGGAAATTAAACGCAGAATAAATATGGGAAATGCGTGTTATTATTCGGTTGAGAAGCTTTTGTCATCTAGTTTTCTGTCAAAAAGTCTGAAAGTTAGAATTTATAAAACAGTTATATTACCAGTTGTTCTGTATGGTTGTGAAACTTGGACTCTCACTCTGAGAGAGGAACGTAGGTTAAGGGTGTTTGAGAATAAGGTGCTTAGGAAAATATTTGGGGCTAAGCGGGATGAAGTTACAGGAGAATGAGAAAGTTACACAACGCAGAACTGCACGCATTGTATTCTTCACCTGACATAATTAGGAACATTAAATACATACGTTTGAAATGGGCAGGGCATGTAGCACGTATGGGCGAATCCAGAAATTCATATAGAGTGTTAGTTGGGAGACCGGAGGGAAAAGACCTTTGGGGTGGCCGAGACGTAGATGGGAGGATGATATTAAAATGGATTTGAGAGAGGAGGAATATGAGGGTTGGGACTGGATTAATCTTGCACAGGATAGGGACCGATGGCGGGCTTATGTGAGGGCGGCAATGAACCTTCGGGTTCCTTAAAAGCCATTTGTAAGTAAGTAAGTAATGGTATTGCAACCATATTTCCTAATCATGATTCAAATTGGAAACAAGAATAATCTAAAATACAACTCCGTAGCAGAGCTTCGAAGTTGACTATTGAGATCGCTGACTTCCGTTATGGAGACAGAGGTCCATCTCCTGCAAGACTAGACTATGGCTGAAGCGAGTGTGAGCAAGTGGAAGCTTTTTCATTGCATATTTTAACTAAAGCTATGCGCCATTTTTGGTATAATAATTACCAGGCTTCGGTCCTGAGCACAGAAACGCATGAAGTTCAGAACGCACGAACAGTAATGTTGTGTTGGTCGAGTGGAGTGGGAGATGGAGCGCGCCGTTACTTCGTGTCTCAACATGTAAGCAGTCCGTCCGAATAGGGCACAAAATATATTTCACCCTGCACAGATGCATTATATACAGTACAATCCTAGTGCAGACAATAAATGTCTACCATTAAAGTATTAACGTGAGTTGTAACCTTCAATCAGGTGTCCCCACGCCGAAGCCTGTTACACGTACCGCAGCCAAGCAGCAATACACACAACGGTAATGCACATTACGGACCCACCTATGCTGTTGCAGTCGGGTGACTGCACACGGGTCATGACGTATTTTATACTCCGTGTACTCTAAACCTCATACTGGTTTCTCTGTGAAACTAGGCCGAAGCCTGATAATTACATATTAATTATTTTTTTATACATTGATTACGCATGGGAAAATGGTAAGTAATTTTAAGTCATAATTATATTTTTAACAGAATTAACTTGAATATAATATTGTTCGCTCATGACCCAGCAATATTTGCCTCTTCAGAATATAATTTACTTAAAGCAGTTTATCTACACTAATCTCACTAGAGATTTTGATTTATTTAGAGAAAAACAATACTCGAGTGGGATTTAATTGACTATTATACGATTAGAAGAAATATTACAAATATTACATCATCATCTCTATTTCAATTAATCAACTTATGTTTGCCTTCAACAATTAACTTTCTTTTTTCTTTAATGTATCACATCACATTCTTATACATGTTTATTGTATTCAGGACCCTTGTGGTCACTCAAATTCTTTGAGCTGATGTCTATAATTTAGAAATTTATTAAGATTAGAAGAAATAAATTACTCTAATACAGTAAAATATTAATTGACTTACTAAAAAAGTAAACTGTCTTGAAAATGTATTATTGTACCATCTCATCATTACAAATATTCCGCTAGATGGTGGTAGTGTGTTATGATTGCTACTAGTTGTGCCAACTATTCAAACTTCATTGAACTCTTTGGACGTTTACTAGTCAATAAGACTTCGTTGAGTCAGTTTTATTTTTATTAAAACAGTTGCATTACACTTCAATTATTATTAATATATATATATTAAACAATCTCTGATACGTGACTATCCATAATCTCATACAAGATACATGAGCCGTTCAGAGCAGAAGTGGTGTAAGTCAAAATTGGGCAATGAGGTTTAAAATAAAAATTCTGTAAAATACAGCGCAAAGTAGCAATACATATGTCCTTCGTGCTATCCACTGACTACTAATAGTTTAAATAAATTCAATATTAATTGCTACTTTGCGCTGTATTTTACAGAATTTTTACTTTAACCCTCATTACCCATTTTTGACTTACACCACTTCTGCTTTGAACGGCTCACATGACAGAAAAGTTTTAATGAAGGATGATGAAATAAATATGAATCACTTTTAAGTACTTAAAGTTTTAATTAGTAAATAATGATATTATGTCTTAATATCATAATTACGAGTATAATATAATATACTATTTTGTTGAGAACTGTTAATTTCCCGTCAGGTATTATATTCGTCCTCGAATTTCAAGTATGATATAAACCTTTTAGTGCAAAATTATCAACGTAATTTTTTTATTTTTTGTCATAACTTAATTATGGCTTTTAAGGAACCTGAAGGTCATTGCCGCCCTCACATAAGCCCGCAATCGGTTCCTAACCCGAGAAAGATTAATCCAGTCTCTACCATCATATCCCACCTCCCTCAAATGAATTTTAATATTCTCCCATCAACGTCTCGGACTCCCCGAAGTTCTTATTCTCTCCAACCCCCCAACTAACACTCTACATGCATTTATGGATTCACCCATACGTGCTACATGCCCTGTCCATCTCAAACATCTGGATTTAATGTTCCTAGTTATGTTAGGTGAAGAATAAAATGTATGCAGTTCTGCGTTATGTAACTTTCTCCATTTTCCTGTAACTTCATCGCTCTTAGCCTCAAATATTTTCCTAAGTACCTTATTCTCAAGCACCCTTAATCTCTGTTCCTCTGTCAAAGTGAGAGTTCAAGTTTCACAACCATGCAGAAGACCTGGTAATATAATTGTTTTATAAATTCTAACTTTCCGATTTTTTGAGAAACCGAATCATAACAGGCATTTCCCATATTTATTCTGCGGGATATTCTCCGGTGTAAGCACAGTTCGAGCTCTGCCTGCAGGTTTGTCATATCTTGCACAAGCTGTCGTTCGTAATTTCTCAATCCAGTTATTGACTGTGTTACGATCCGGAACTCTTCCATGTCTTGCAACGTTGAAATGCCACCTTAATAATTGCTGTGTTGTTATCACTAAGTCTCCCATTTAAAAAAAAAATGTTTCAATAGAGAATGCCCGATGTTCTGCTGGCCAACGGGGCATGTTTATTCAGTCAATTCACTGAAATAATTCAAATTTATTGATTTCAGTAATAAAACAGAAATCGTTACCACGTAAACCTAAAAAATTGATAGCCTACTCTAATCTTACATGGCATACCTTGACCAACCATCAGATGGGTATTACGCAGTCAAAATCATGAGTTCATTCTGCCCGCCCTATTATTATTATTATTATTATTATTATTATTATTATTATTATTATTATTATTATTATTGTAAATTTTTATACTCAACAACAATGTAACTTTATTATCTCAACAATAACTCTTCACTTTCTACAATTTAATTTCACTCCCGTCAACAATAGGATTTGCTCTCCGCACGGCAACACAGCGTTCGTTATTGCACTCCACAAACGATAATGACAATTTACTTGGACTATTACGAACAACAATGAACTGTTAATCTTAACTAATATCCACAAAGCACTATTTACAACACAGAACTGTCAGTTCTCAGTTCACAGCTCGTTTGTCTTGGCTAGTTCTTCTGACTCAGTCACTCGCGTTCACAGAATCTCGAACCCCAGACCTTCAGAGACGATCCGCTGAACTTCGAACTCAGGTCCCCCAACTGCGGTCCACTGCACTCGAACTCCGGGCTTTAGGCTCCACAGTTACGGACACAACTCAAGTCGCGCTCTGGTCTCGAATCTTGCTTCACTGCTACACAAGACTAACTCGCTTACTGTCCAAATCTGCCTGTAACAACACTGGCTTACTGACTGACTGACTGACGTTCACTTGCGTCTTCTCTTTTATAACCAAACTATAGTTTCTGGAGAGTTCGCGAAAGATTCCACTCTCGAATAATCCGGATATTTCCACTTCTCTGCCGCGGTCGCTCTTTCCCCTTTCTCCCCACAGCACATGCCCCAGGAAGCAGATGCGCGCGCAACCTGCCCGTCACGGCCGACTTAGCCCTTCCTCCGTCGGTCGTGAGATCGAACCTCACGTGGCCGTCACATTAGTATTATTATTATTATTATTATTATTATTATTATTATTATTATTATTATTATTATTATTATCTTCCATTATCTTAAATGTATATTTAATTTGAACTGTGGCGAAAAATGTTATGAAAATTATTCATCCTGTGAGGTTGTATGATGTCTCAATCGAAAGCTAATAATTTTAATATTGCGGGAAAATCTAAATAGTTTGTAGCGAAGTTCATAAAAAGCTTTAAATAAAAAAATATAAGTATATGTGCGTCCATCGCAACAAAGCGTATACCATACGACATCTTGCAGTTCATTTTCATAGTGTTATGCAGAGGGCCGTGATTCACATACTGGCTTTAAATGTACTTTATCTTCATTTGAGTTATCAATACAGCTGTGTTAAGTTTTTGAAGGTCATGAATGGTTTCAGTAATGTGGGGCTTTGTGTATAGGGAAGGCTATGTATGGATCTAATAATTAAATTTCAAACAATAAAACATCGAGTTTCCTTGAAATGTAGTTATCGAAGCCTTCTTTCTGTACATGCGAGATGTTACCATTACAGCAGCCGTGGCGAAAATGTCATAGTGCGCCGAGCCACTGTGTAAGCTGCAACGTGCATAGCACCTATGGAGGGAGGCGGACACGAGAAAGGGGAAGTGAAGCAACTGTCTGACATTAACAATTTTTCATTTTCCTCACCTCAAGCACTTAAATAAAATTATATACAGTATAAGACTACAAAATAATGTTTAGTACGTGTAACGAAGAAAGAAATGAACAAGAAAACATAAGACACATTATCACAACCTAAAATTAACTGTCTTCAGAATGTCTCTGCGACAGAGTTTCAAAATCAGGAATTATGTCACTTACTACCAGTCGTAGTTGATCACGAAGGTATTTGTCTGTCAGTCGTGATCTAAATTTGATTTTTACTATTTTCATTGTTGAAAATAATTTTTCACAAACGTAGGTTGTAGCGAACATGGCTTCAACAGAGCAAGCGAAAGAACGAAGCATCAAATATTTATTTTTTGCCAAAGATTTGAAAAGTTCAACATTTGTCAAGTCCTTACAGCTAGCTTTCATTTAACATCACATTGTAAATCTGTGAGTTTAAATTATCTAACTGCATTATTCGTACATCTGTTGAAAAAGGATCGACGTACAGAGATAATAATAATAATAATAATAATAATAATAATAATAATAACAACAACACTTAACCTTTTAATTCTTCATCAGTAACATGTAGTAACTTATAATGCCGTTTTATGTTATACAACCGTTTTCCTAGTAATACATTTAATATTCTCATCATATTGTCAGCAAAAGAATGCATCCTCCCATCCTACTTGAAACTTTCGTTTTTATAGAGGTACATGGATTCGAAAGAGACATTGCGACGATACGTCACTCGCAGGTCAGAGACAAATACAAATGGAACGGAGTTTGACTCCAGTGAGTGAGAGGGTGGGGGTTGTAGGTAGAAAGCAAGGGAAATGCACTGCGAGCCACAATGTGCTCGTGAGTCGCATTTTCGCCACGGCTGCATTACAGTATCATGCTTTTCGAGGTCTCAATAATAATGGTTTGTTCATCTTTCAACTCTCACGTATTTTTTTCGTGTTTCAATGTACGTGTTTTTTTATCTGGTGTTACTAAGAAAGTAATATCACAGTCTAGTATATACAGTCACGAAGCTTGAGTTATGAGGGTGCTAGGAATAATAGACTGTGCTGGTACTATTTCGCATTGTCTGTAATGAGGCGATAATAGCGATCCTAGTGGTTAGCAACTATCTATGGATGCATATTTACTACGTATTCAGCTTCGTGACTGTATATACTAGACTGTGGTAATAGTGTTGTTACGTTGTGAATTTAGTTCTTTTTTATTAGTTCATTATTATGACCGTAGCTGGTCGACCAAGAAAACGTGATAGAACTTTTAGAAATGTAACTGCATCAAGAACGCATAAACGACTATGTATAAATAATGTTATTTGTAACTCGGAGAAGATAGAGATTGTTGTCACTTCGTATTCAAGGTAGGCCTATATGCGTTATTTATTTATTATCATTATCATTATCATTATAATTATTATCTGCGCCTCGTAGACCAGCGGTAGAGTGCTTGTTTAATGCTTCAAAGGTCGTGGGTTCGGGCCTTCTTCAAGTTTTCATTTCTGGTAGGAACGATCATGATTTTAAAATCAAATGTAGGAAACAGAAAACGGATGTAGGTAAATTCTCATTTTTAAATAGAACTATAAATGATTGGAATGACCTACCTGCAGCGGTCTTTGAGGGCTGTCCTTCCTTAAGGAGATTCAAGAATAATTTAAAAAGTTGTGTATAAAGTGCAAATTAAAATTAAGGTGACATTCAACATTTAATTTTTTAAGGTGACATGTATTTATCTAGCCTGACGAGTTTACTTCCTTGGTTTGAATTGTAAATTATTTAAAAATAGCGTGTAAGAGGGCCTTAGACTAGAAATGTTTAGCTTAAATGTAGTTCTGTTTATAAGTATGCATGAGGATGTAATTATTTGACTTATTTGAACTGTTGTATCAGTGAAGCGAGGTGAGTCAGTGAAGTTATGGTTTTACAGTGCAGTGAACAGTTCCGATCAGTGATAATTTATAGCGTCAATGAAATGTGTTCTATAATGTCAGTGAAATGTGTTACAGAGTGTCAGTGAAATGTGTGCTAAAGTGTCAGTGAAATGCGTCATAGTGCCACTACAGGAAATGAGATGAGAGTAAAGTGAAAGACTATTGAAACTTATGTAGGACCTATACATAATTATGTAGGTTGTATTGTTAAATTAGGTATTTTATTTATGTTTTATTATTATTGTGTTAAATTGTATTGTGTATAAAATTGTATATGTGTTGTAAAATTGTATTGTGTATTGTAAATTTTATTGTGCATTGCTTATCATTTTATTGTGTATTGTTTATATTGTGTATACCACTGCCACCGGGTGCTTTCCCACTTGCAGTGTAAATAAATACATACATTACCATTATTGTCATCATCATTTTCATTCTAAGTAGCAGCAATTCATTGCGGCTTTCAATCTCTATCAAGCAACTGTTGCTGCGATAAGCCACTAGTTATTAATTTATTATTATTATTATTATTATTATTATTATTATTGCTGTTATTTTTATTATTATTATTGCTATTAGTGTTGTTATGATTATGATGATGATGATGATTATTATTATTATTATTATTATTACTACTACTATTAATTTTCAACCATAATGGGTCACATTACCAAACGACGTAATACTGAACCAAATGACATTAAATTAAATTTCCAGATCAGAAGTGGAGATATCTCACTGCACAGTTATTAAGAGTTCAATAAGTCAATTGTTTCCAGCCTTTATTCTCAGTTTCTTTATCGGTGCTTGCGTGCACTTGAGTAGCAAATTGGGAGAATTTTAAGATCAGTTTGCTTCCAAGAACAAAATAGGGATCAATTTTAATTACTGCTTCTCCGCGGACGAATACTCATTAAGTCACTAATGATATGCTATTGTTCAAGAAGAAGACGGGGACTAAATTAGGAATACCCACGGAATGGAATTAAATACATTTATATCCAGTTGGCACGACCCAACTCTGCTACTCCCCTGTACAAAAACTCTTGTTTCCATTAGTGTTATAGAAACACATTAATCTTAAAATTACATATTCTCTATTTTATTTCCTTTGTATAGTATTAATAATTGAGGACTGTTATATCTTCACACTGGAAATTACATTACCCAATCATTAAAATCTTACAAAACACCAAACTTGTAAAATAAAACTGGCATTACCTACGAGACTACCTTTTATTATTATTATTATTATTATTATTATTATTATTATTATTATTATTATTACTACTACTACTACTTATTTATGACTTTTAAGGAACCCGGAAGTTCATTGCCGTCCTCACATAAGCCTGCCATCGGTCTCTATCCTCAGCAAGATTAATCCAGTCTCTATCATCATATCCCATCTCCCTCAAATCCATTTTAATATTATCCTCCCATCTAACTCTCGGCCTTCCCCAAAGGTATTTTTCCCTCCGGCCTTCCAACTAACATCTATATGCATTTCTGGATTCGCGCATACGTGCTACATGCCCTGCCTATCTCAAACGTATGGATTTAATGTTCCTAATTATTTCAGGTGAAGAATAAAATGTGTGGAGTTCTACGTTGCTATTTTTTTCTGTACGCATGGGAATGTTTGCTTGTAAGAGGGATGAAGTTACAGGAGAATGGAGAAAGTTACACAACGCAGAGCTGCATAAATTTTATTCTTCACCCGACATAATTAGGAACATTAAATCCAGACGTTTGAGATGGAAATGTAACACGTGTGGGTGAATCCAGGAGTGCATGTAGAGTGTTAGTTGGATGACCTGAAGGAAAAGACCTTTGGGGAGACCAAGACGTAAATGAGAGGATAATATTAAAATGGATTTGAGGGAGGTGCAATGTGATACTTTGGACTGGATTAATATTTCCCAGTACCGCATAGGGTCCGATGGCGGGCTTATGTGAGGTCGGCAATGAACCTGCGGCTTCCTTAAAATCCACTTGTAAATAAGTATTATTATTATTATTATTATTATTATTATTATTATTATTATTTACGTATTGAAGAACATTGTTAGGAGAAAATCCACAAACGATTACGGAAAACGCGAAAATTTTACTTAATGCAAGTAAAGTGATAGGTTTGGAAGTAAATCCTGAAAAGACTAAATATATGATTATGTCTAGCGAGCAGAATATTGTACGAAATGGAAGTATAAAAATTGAAGATTTATCCTTCGAAGAGGTGGAAAAATTCAAATATCTTGGAGCAACACTAACAAATATAAATGACGTGCGGGAGGAAATTAAACGCAGAATAAATATGGGAAATATCTGTTATTATTCGGTTGAGAAGCTTTTGTCATTTAGTCTGCTGTCAAAAATCTGAAAGTTAGAATTTATAAAACATTTACTGTATATTACCGGTTGTTCTGTATGGTTGTGAAACTTAGACTCTCACTTTGAGAGAGGAATAGAGATTAAGGGTGTCTGAGAATAAGGTTCTTAGGAAAATATTTGGAGCTAAGAGGGATGAAGTTACAGGAGAATGGAGAAAGTTACATAACGCAGAACTGCACGCATTGTATTCCTCACCTGACATAATTAGGAACATTAAATCCAGACGTTTGAGATGGGCAGGGCATGTAGCACGTATGGGCGAATCCAGAAATTCATATAGAGTGTCAGTTGGGAGACCGGAGGGAAAAAGACCTTTAGGGAGGCTGAGACGTAGATGGGAAGATGATATTCAAATGGATTTGAAGAAGGTGGGATATGATGATAAAGAATGGATTAATCTTGCACAGGATAGGGACCGATGGCGAGCTTATGTGAGGGCGGCAATGAACCTGTGGGTTCCTTAAAAGCCATTTGTAATTAAGTTGTAAGAACATTGATGCTTCTGCATCAAATGACGCGCAGTATTCTCGGTTTCTACATTGCTTATTTCCGCCCGCATTACAGAAGATAAAACCACAGTCTAGTATATACAGTCACGAAGCTCAATACGTAGTAAATATGCATCCATAGATAGTTGCTATCCACTAGGATCGCTAATATCGCCTCATTACAGACAATGGGAAATAGTACCAGCACAGTCTATTGTTCCTAGCAACCTCACAACTGAAGCTTCGTGACTGTATATACTAGACTGTGATAAAACTGTTGGACCTCCAGCTAGGCGAGTAGAAGCGCTCTCATAATCTCGACATAACTAAGCAGAAGAAAACGGGACCGCAGAAATCTGAGATGCTGTTTGCTTGCAATTTGTATTCCACACTTGAGGCCCTGTAAGATCTGTGAAGCGTGACGTCGCGGTCAGTATAGAAATTTCGCCTAGCCGCGCGGTGCACAAGCCGCTCTCATTAGCGAGGTGGCAGTTTCCGCTCAAAGAGAAGAGCCAAGCATAATGAACCTGCCACAATCCAGCAAACGCGACGTCAACCGATTGGCTCGTGCGTCTGCATTTCGCATTTCACAACCTATTTGAAATCCTGATTAGTTTAGAGTATTAACTCATCTGAATGATAAATTGTCCTAGAATTTTAGTTTTTCCTTACAGTAATGGATTTAATGATTACATCCTCCGTTTTTAATTTGTTGTAAAAAAGAACGGAAGCTCCACGAACCTGAATTTTTAAGTATCAAGTCAGTGCTCATAGTACTTGAGCTATCGTAACTTGAGGAAATCACTTGTAATAATGTTCTTAATATAATTTAACGTTATTTCAGTCATCGAACTTATCAAATATATTGAAGATTAACAACTTCTCAAGTCGTAGTACAGTCAAACCTCTGTACAACGAACACCGATATAACAATAAACCCAATTTAAACGATATTTTTCAATGGTCCCGGCAAATTTCCTATATAAATAACGTTAAATATCTCTCACTATAGCGATGAAACAATTTTAGAAACACTCTGTTACAACGATATGTATATTTAACTTGAAGATTTTTCATAAATCGGCAGATTGATTTTGCGGACGGTAGCAGATAAAAGGTTGCTGATCCGAGATTGGGAATTTCTACGAAGGGATGGACCTATAACCAGTCGTCCTATGGTCCGTCCCAGATATCTGTAGAGCAGAAAGACGAAACAAGACCTCTGCGCAAGTGGTATGTGGGAGGGCTAGGGCCAATGATCGCTCTGGAGGAGGTTGTTGGTTGAATGAAGCTAGCAATCGCTTGCAGGAATTGGATCATTTCTACCTGAACTCTACCTTCTATCACAAGCATCTTACCCCTTAGCGGCTTCGAGCTGATGCTTCCCGCACTACACTCTGACACAAATAGACTCCGTCTCCATATGCATGAAGTTACTCTAGACTCCCGGGACGGACCATAGTTATTTTTTAGTGTACAGATGACGAGGTGGGAGTAAGTAGGCATGACGATAGCCTCTACTAAACAGAAATCAATAAATTTGGAAACTAAATTGACTGCATTTAAAGATTTTGATGAAGGACTGAAACAGACAGCAGTTTCACAAAAATGTGGATTTTCAAAATCTACATTGGTTGCTTTTCTTAAAAAAGGAAAAAAATTAAGGAAAGTGTTACGAGCGGCAAATTTGATCCAGCACGATGAAATGAGGGCGCAAAGTGTTCTTAAAGGCAGTCCTATGATCTGCCAAAAAGTCCTTCATTTTTCCAATCTACTCGGCGATAGGAAACTTCAAAGCTAGCAATGGCTGACTAACAGCGCTTCAAGGACAGACATGGCATTGTCTACAAAGTAGCGGCCGGGGAAGAGAAATCTGCTTCCATTGGTGAAGCTGATTCGTTGCGCGAAAGTCAAATGAAAATCGTCCTCGAAAAGTATAGCCCTGAAGACATCTTTAAAGCCGACGAAACGGGATTGCTTTCCGAAAAGATGGCTGATAAGAGTGAAAAAGGAAGAGAGGAAAGCAATCAAAGATGCGTCTTACAGAGAAAAAGCAAAGAAAAATTTCATATTTCAAAAATAGATGTGTGCAGTAATACTATACAGTACTAAATCTACTTCTGTAGTATGTAAGTACATAAATGTGTGATTTATTATACTTAGTTCTTTTATATGTCACCTCCTAGAATCATCCTGTAGGTTAAACGGTACTCTGCTTGCACTTTTTATCCTATCCTCAATATAACAATAACCCTGATATAACAATACAACCTGCTGGAGCACGCAAATATCATTATACGGAGGTTTGACTATAAAGTAATGTAAGTCACTAACGTTTTCGACCATTTGTTGGTAATCTTCAGGTGATTGTATGAACAAGTTAAGTAATATAAATGTTATGAACACAAGGTCTAGACAGAGATTATAGCATGCCAAGTTACTTTATGGAACCATACAATTACATAATTAATAAGTAATAAAAGAAGAAATGCATATTAAAACAAAGATGAATGCCAATATAAGTTTACATAATTCTATCATATTGCTTGTATAATATTAATCACTGTTTTGAAAGTCACATGGTTAAAACCTATTTGATAAAATCTATTTGTTAAAACTTATTAAATTGAACATTGCATGCATAAACTACAGTGTATGATGAATGATGATATATTACGTCTAAGTACTTAAAGCTGTAAGCTACGACGTATGTTTTATTACGAATTTGATAGGAGTTACGTTGAGTGTGTTCATTCACTTCGATGAGATTTAGTGAGGAGCGTCTGAAAATTAATAAGGAATTGTATAGTTTTCAAAATTTTGAAAATGAACCTAGATGGAAGTTTATTAATATATTATTTACTTATAATGATCGGAAAATGTTGACGGAGAATGGATGCCAGCTGACTAGTTCATCGTAGCGTTACAAATGGTCTACTAGATATGTGGAGCATAGAGGAAGATGGGTAGGGAGAAAGATGGAGGGGATATCCAGTCACTTAGCGGGCATTATTGATCGACAAGTAGTTTTAAATGATAAATGATAGAGTGAATTCTGAGGATTCGGAATCTGTTCCCTTAACAATTGAATGTTCTGATTATGATTTCTGACAATAAAGTATTCTTCAGCAGTATTGATTAATTTTGAGTTGTTCACTATTTTTAGGATCTGTAAAGTGTTATCAGTGTTGCTCAAAATTCATGGCCTGAGTCGATCAAGTGGGCAGGAAATTTTGTACAGTACTAATGGTTTAGTTAGACGGAACGTACACATAATAAAATTTGAGCATTACTTTGTGAATAAACGGTTCACTTTATGCAAAAGAGACAAAGACATTAAATTGTTCATCTTTTTAATATTTATCGCGGCATTCATAGTAAACCTTAAAATTTTAAGAAGATATGAAAACATCAGCAACGAAACTTTCCACGCAATTTATGCTTTATTGGTTGAACTATGAGTTGTAGCAAAATATTTCATTAGAAGTATTGGTTCTATTTCATACAAAGAACCTCCTGTTAAAATCTGTGCACTCGAACCCCTAACACTCTACAAGGTGTTTCCGGGCTGGTGTTACTAACTTTCAGGGATGATGGGGAAGGACACATGTATCAATTTGAGATAAGGAACCATGGTCCGGAAATGACTGAGTCGAAAGTTATAAGCAAAAAATATTTGGGTGGAAATGAAATTGTAATTTGGCATCACGTGCCCTCCTTTCTTTAACCTTTGGAACAGTCGTGGAAAGATAGTATGGACTGGATGTCTCCTACGTGGGTACTTGCCCCGATACAATCTGTGAGCTTGTCTACTGTTTCCATTGACTCATCCGTATTCGAAAATCATGTTTTCATATTCCGCGCTCGTGTATTCCTTAACTAGGACTGATCGACTGGACACTGCAACTTGTACACATACACTGCTGTCTACAGCCGTGCATATCAGGACCGACCATGTCCGTTACACATTACGCTATCTGCATTGCTTTAGTGTAGTTTCCTGTCCCCACTCTTCAGACAGCGCACTGAACGGAATACTGTGAGTAGACAACGTAAACAACGTCAGATGAATACAGTATGTGTAAGATGTACAGATAAATACACATAAATAAGGTGTGCAGAGGAATAAAATTATTTCATTTCCACACAACTATCTTTGCTTATAACATTCGACTCAGTCATTTCCGGAACAGGGTTCCTTATCTCAAATTGATTTATGTGGCCTTCCCCATCATCCCTGAAAGTTAGTAACACCAGCCCGGAAACATCCTGTATATAACATGTAGAATCACGTCTTATATTTTTGTGCATCGATCCCCTTCAATCCTGTATAGAATGAGTAACGAACATGTTCAGAAGAACTTGGTATATTTCAAATTAAGTTTCGGATGACTCCGAAATAGAAAATGAGAACGATGCTTGCCGAAAGGCCATGAGAGGAAGAAGACGTGTGACATTTTTGTCCGCTACTTATGGTCTGCAGCTGAGGTTTCATAAGTGATTAGGGCATTTGACCTCATTGATAAGCCGCTATCAGCGAGATGGTCGTTGATATCGGCTTTGCCTCCATCGAAGCCAGTTGACAGAAGAGACAGCGCTAAGAGGTGCTTAAGCAAAAAACCGATCATGAAGTCCGCTTGAAATCGCTTTCTTATGGCATCAACCGCCTTCAGCACTGTAACAAGTTGGCTCAAGCACCCATTATTGGGGCAGGAAGCCTTCCATTTAGACTATTACGGATTACTGCGCCCGCACAAAATTGGATTTTTATGTGCAAGCTCGAGAGTTGAGGAAATTTCATGCACTTCATCTTCCGTCCTCTTTCTAGTTCTGTAGTGAAGCAATTTAACCCCTGGAATAAAATATATTTTGAGAGCTTCATTTCATGCTTATTGCACTTAATGACATTCCCCGCTGTGGGCGCAATGATCACAGGTCCAGATTCGACTCCCAGATAGGGAAATGCTTGTATATCTCTTTTTAGTGGGATCCAGTGCTGAATGATGTTCCTACTAGAGTCGTGCAAAACCGGTTATGAAAAATATGAATTATACAAGGTGTTTCAAAAATACGGGGCATAATTTCAGGTATGTATTTGCCACATGTAGACAATCAAAATAGTTCATTACAACATGTGTCCGGAAATGCTTCATTTCCGCCGAGTTATGGCCTTCACAACATTGAAATTCACCGGAACGTTTTTCTTTCCGCAGGTCGTTGTCATTACAGAAGATGTTCAAAATGTCCACCTCCTGCTTGAATACAGACCTCACATCGATGTCTCATTGACCTGCGAACACGATCCCAAAATCCAGGAGTATTGCGTATGTCCTCAGATCATGCCACAATTCGATTCCGAAGGGATTCCAAATCAGGCACCGGAGACGAATAAACCAGTGATTTTAAATGACCCCACAAGTAGAAATCGAGAGGGTTCAGATCAGGTGAGCATGGAGGCCAAGCAATTGGGCCACCTCTACCTATCCATCGATCAGGAAACCTTCGATCCAAGTACCGGCGAGCCGTACGACTGAAGTGTGCAGGAGCGCCATCTTGCAAGAAGTGAATGTGTTGACTATTGATCAGTGGAGTGTCTTCTAAAACATGAGTTATGGTGTTTTCCAGGAAGTTTGTGTACGCCTGCCCCGTAAGTCTGTTTACAAGTACATGGGGTCCAACTAATTGATCACTAATGATACCGGCCCACATGTTGAGGGAGAACCGCACCTGGTGATGAGATGGAACAGTTGCACGTGGGTTGTCATACGCCCATACATGCTGAATGTGGAAATTTGTTATGCCATCTCTTGTGAACTGTGCTTCATCTGTAAATAATACTTCACAAACCAGGAGAGTTAAATTTTCCATACTCGCACAGACGGTAATGGAGACGTACAGCTGTCAAAAGAAAAAGTGGCCGCTCTCCTGTATCAAAGTTCCCTTCGGGTATCTTCGCTACAATTCGGAGACAGGCGATGTTACATGTTGTTGGACCACGTTGCCTGATATCTACAGTTATAATTCAAGTATTCTGTGTGTTATTCGATAGCATAATGGTAGCGTTCAGGCGTCTTATTCATGAGGTCCTGCGTCCAACTACAACCTCGTGCTTTTTATGTCCTTTTTTGTTCTGTTTTTGAGAGAGACAAACTAGACATAATGGCTCCTTTCTCTTTTACGATTATTTTAGTAATTAACATCAGGTTCATTAATATATTATGCCATGGCTTTATCATTATCATTATGATATTGTGGCTGCAAATGGAAAGAAAAAAGATTTTATTCTCAATAAAATATCTTTCGTGGCATAAACATAACAAATTTACTGGCGTCGGCCTTAAAACATTCAAACAATTAATCGTTCAAAAACCAAACAAAAGGCCACAATTCAATATTTAGTCTATCTTCCTCTTATCTCGATCATCTTGCAGTCGAGTGGGCATGGAATTGACTAGTCTTTGCAAATAGCGACTGTTCTTAGACACGATATTCCAGGCATTCTGAACATACACACATAAATGTTCTGTCCATGGGCAGGTCTTACATTGCAAACCCAGCAATCTCCAATCTTTCCTATTTTCTGCCTTCCTCTTAGTCTCCGCATATGATCCACATATCCTAATGTCGTCTATTATTCTTTTCAACCAGAGACCCAACCAATTCCTTTTTCTCTTTCTAATCAGTTTCAGCATCATTTTTTCTTCACTCACTTTTTCAAACACAATTTTATTTCTTATTCTGCCTGTCCACTTTACACGCACCGTTCTTCTCCACATCCACATTTCAAATGCTTCAATTCGTTTCTCTTCATTTCGTCGTAATGTCCATGTTCTTTCCCCATATAATGCCACACTCCACACAAAGCACTTCACTAGTCTCTTCCTTAGTTCTTTTTCCAGAGGTCCGCAGAAGATCCTTCTTCTTCTATTAAAAGCTTCTTTGTTCATGTTTGCAGTTTTCTTAGGAAGGATAGGCCTAAATGCGGTAACATCCCGTTGCTTTCCGCACACC
The DNA here is from genome assembly GCF_040183065.1 of Periplaneta americana. Lineage (NCBI taxonomy): Eukaryota > Metazoa > Arthropoda > Insecta > Blattodea > Blattidae > Periplaneta > Periplaneta americana. The sequence goes on from NC_091124.1 coordinate 45,805,130, forward strand.
ACTATCTCTTTCGCATCTTATTAAATTCCAAGGGGTCCAAGCGTGGAGATGAGGAGAGTGGATTTGACTAATTGGGTCCTCCGGACTTCACCGAAAGTCACGGCAAGGGTTAAATATTAATTCTATCAGGATGTTTGACCCGGTCAGAGACCGGGAAATCTCAATTAGCCTTTGCCCCCCGCATCCTGGACTAGCTTCTACGAATCATCAGAAGATCTTAGAGTGTGATTGGGCCAATTTTTCCAAAAATGTTTCCACACTTTTGCTCTCGTAGCTCAGCGGACGAACGTCGGAATTTAGATGTCAACGTCTCAGGTTCAATTCCTCGTTACTCCTTTTCATTTTATTGTGGTTCAAGATAGTATAATGTAATAATACAAAAAGAAAAACTAATACCAGTATTATGCAACTGGATTTTTCCGAACCTAATATTAAATTTATGTTATTTATATCGCTAAAGAACGATTACAATATAAATAACTTGAATATTATTTATACAGTCTCACTAAAGATCGATAACAAAATATAAATGATAAATATCGATTTGTTTAATTAATATATTGCGAAAGAGCAATAACAATATAAATAACTTGAATATTGTTTTATAATGCTAATGAAGGAAAACAGAATATAAATGATAACTTGAATATTATTTAAATCGCTAAAGAACGATAACAATATAAAAAACGTGAATATTATTCATATCGGAATTTCACAGATTTATTACAGATGTATTTAAGAAATTGTAGAAGAATAGTAATTAGTAACAGTGTCCTATTTATTCTTCTTGGAGCCAAATTTGTAACTTTTAAAAGTGTGGTTACTATGTTGAAGTGTATGTGTTGTAACGGATGCTTGATTTGTTATGTATGTGAGTTAGTTATGTGATGCTTGATGTCGCAATGTCGTAATTATGGTTTGATTGTGTTTGTGTGACTATTGTGTATTAATTTATGATGTATGGTACGGAAAGCTGCATATTTGTGTTATAGAAGTGTTATGTATGTGTGTTGTTAATGTTTTTGTATGTTATAAATTGATACCTGATATTTGTTTTGCAATCGCAATGCCTAATTTACGGATTGTTTATGTTTTGTTTACATCGCGTAAGCTAATTTAATTTTCTTTTCCATTTCTCTTTATGCTTATCTTTTTTGTGTATAAAACTACAGCCCTAACATACATATGTAAAATACGGCTAACCCCCATTGGAAATACAATAATAATTATTATTCATATCGTTATAATACGATAACAGAATACAAATGATGACCTGAATTTTATTCATATCTCTAAAGAACGATAACAAAATATAAATAACGTGATATCCATAAAGAACGATAACTGGATATAAATGATAATTTGAATATCATTTACATCGCTAAAGAAAGATTAAAAAATAAAATGAAAACTTGAAGAAGGCCCGAACCCACGACCTTTGAATCATTAAACAAGCACTCTACCGCTGGTCTACGAGGCGTAGATATGGAACACTTTCATAGTTCGAGAACTGCTTGTACAAGCACATGCATCGTGTAACATCGCCGCGACCCGAAGTGGACTTTGAAAATATTCGCTGTTCACGAGTGCGGCCACTTTTTTTTTTGACAGCTGTACAAATGTCTTCCGATCTGGACATTGTCGCTGTGGGTACCTCTCCTGGTACAAACGACGAGCCAGCGCAACATTGCCGTCCGCCTTACCGTACATGAAGTGTATCTCTGCCAGCTCTTGATTTGAATACATGTCGCACAGTCTAACGCCTACACAACATTGAATGTAACTTTCGCCTCGGAATGAACTGTCAGAGTGTCCTCTTAATGTCTCGTTTGACGGCAACGACCTGCGGAAAGAAAAACGTTCCGGTGAATTTCAATGTTGTGAAGGCCATAACTCGGAAATAAAGCATTTCCGGACACATGTTGTAGTGAACTATTTTGATTGTCTACATGTGGGAAATACATACCTGAAATTATGCCCCGTTTTTTTAAACACCCTGTATATTGCTATCGAACGCCTGGCGCTATAGTCAGTATGCCAATCTCTTCCATCTCGCGGAGTGTCTCAGGTTCGGTTTATCGAATATTCAAGTTGTTTCTCATTCTTTACATACCTGAAATTATGCCCCGTATTTTTTAAACACCCTGTATATTGCTATCGAACGCCTGGCGCTATAGTCAGTATGCAAATCTCTCCCATCTCGCGGAGTGTCTCAGGTTCGGTTTATCGAATATTCAAGTTGTTTCTCACTCTTTATAAGTGCACAGCAAAGGCAGACCTCATTGAGTCATGCAAGAGTTCCAAGAGTCCTTGCAAGAATGCGTTTATCATTGTATAGGCTTACCGTTTAATTGCTAATTCCATTCACATTTCAGAGCATGCATTTACAATAATCATGCAAAATGTCATGTAATCATCTTTAATAATTTTTAGTTATGAGGGAAATGGTTCGAAAATTTGAAGTTTCGGAGAACAAGGGACAAATTTACCAACAGGTGATGCTGTCTAGAACTGTCCTGGTGCATATTTTTGGCAGTAACTCAGATATTTAGAAAATTCTTTCACAAGCGAAAAGAGGAAATCTATATTCCAGATTCTGACAAAATAAAAAATCGACTTTTTTTCAGACACTTTAAGCTCAATGTTTCCCCTTAAATTGGTCTAATGTTCATTGCAGGTACAGTTGACTTGAGAGCACGCCTAAATGCATGAAGAAGAACATGGAATTAGGGCTTCCATTTCCATCACAGAAAATTTGAGCTTGACTTCGAGATCATAATACTACGTTAAAGTAAGTACTCAATTTATATAGCACAGTGTGTAATAGCAATTTAGTAATTGATATCCAGATAAGAAGTATTTACTGTAATATGCACATTTAAGGATTTGCGTCACCGAAAATATTACAAAGTTTACTCCATAAGCCTCAAGCACATGCGCAATCAGACAATTTGGCCGGCCTCAATAAACAATTCGAAATGTAGGAGAAAGTTTAATGTATTTTGTAACTATTCGAATTAAAGTCCGTTATGGTTATTTGGCGTTACTTTTGAACGAAATGGATTTGAATTTCCAACACAGAGAAACACTCGATTATGGTACAAAAATTAGGACTAGAAGAAGTTTGTTATTTTATTCTGGATACTTTACAATATATATCCGTCACTCGGAAACCCTAGATTCAGAAATAGCCTATAAAGCGTTTACCCGGTTCCTTGCTTCAGGAATGTAAAACAAAGGAAGCATAAAGATTCTCCGCTATAGAACTAAATAATATTTTTATCCAACTGAAATTGAGAGCAATCCGTGTCCATTAACGAGGAAATAAAGAAGTAAATAAATAATTTAATATATTACAATATAATTTTGATCTAAATAAGTACAATAATTCGCAATGTTGCCAACGAGAACCATTCATCGCCAAATTAAATTATCGGAAACATTATATAGTCTATACCTGTGCGAGAGATGAATTCTTTCCTTGACATGCAGAAACGTGGTGTTCTTGAGAGCTCACACTACATTGCAACCATTTTTGTGTTTCTGGAATACGGAGCGTTTGAATTTGTTATATAATGACTAATGACTCATCTAATACAAGTTATATAATAACTAACTATAGTTATAAACTAGCAAGCAACTGGGTGGGTAGGTGGTTAGGTGGGTAGATAAATAGATAGATAGATAGATAGATAGATAGATAGATAGATAGATAGATAGATAGATAGATAGATAGATAGATAGATAGATAGATAGATGGATGGATGGATGGATGGATGGATGGATGGATGGATGGATGGATGGATGGATGGATGGATGGATGGATGGATGGATGGATGGATGGATGGATGGATGGATGGATGGATGGATGGATGGATGGATGGATGGATGGATGGATGGATGGATGGATGGATGGATGGATGGGTGGGTGGGTGAGTGGGTGGGTTGGAGATGTAAATAAATACATAAATAGATAAGTACTTAAATAAATGTAAATATAAATAATACTCTATATTACATATCATTTATTTAGAAGTATCTGGAAAAATTTAAGCTCCTTGCACAATTAATTTTTGTTTTTTAGATGTGTAGAAATGCATTTTTTACCTAGTATGTAATAGTGATTAAAAAAACTGTGTTTCTAAAAGTTATGCCTCATCCTTTAAAATATCTCTAAATGACGCATTGTTTTTAAATTAATGTATTCGCCTACTTATGAGTTTGCCATATGACAAAGAATAATGGTAATATGACTTAAATCGAATAAAAGATGATAAAACGGAAACAATTAACATTAATTTATTACGACTGCAAAATGTTTTGCATTTGCAATGTAAATATTAGCAGTTTTTAATAATAATTTCTCCATGTGTTGACTTAAGACTTATTACGAAGGTTAATGTAGGCGTGTATCTTTGTTATCGAAGATATACATAATATTATACAAGAATTTTGAACACCTATCCATAACGATTGATTATATTAAAATTAAGTACTGTAGTTATATATTACGACGCCTTTTACAAAAATCCTTTAAACTTTCAATCTTATATATTTAACCGGATATACCTACTCATATTTGTTATTTTCTTCTCTTTCATTACAGTAATTTGTCGTATAATGTACATTTAACATTTGAGTGCAGAAATCCTTACATATTTAGTGCATTATATTTAGCATTGAAATTATTACAAAACTTCAAAAAATCTAGTTGTGGAATATGATACATTAAATCTCCATGATGACTACAGATAAGCGGTTAAGTTCAACTGGGTACTCATTTATCCCCGGATTTATTCTGTCTCATAATACATTTTTTGTAATACATGAGTTAGAAAAAGTTTTTCAAGTTTGGTGGTGGTAACAAAATGCCGGATAAGTTTTGTGCATATCCAGGAGCAAGTGTAATTAACTCAAAGCACACAGACGTGTGGAAGCATGCCACACCGAAGGTAATTCTATGTCTCTTGTTATCTTGACTGCTCCATTACAGGTGATTTCAGTGTTCTAACCATGTCACGTCAAGTGCAAGCACAGAAATTACGTTATATGTTTGTACAACGCGAATACATTCACAATACTTTTGTTTGTACTTTTACTGATATACTTCTCTCTCATTGTCTTACTCTCTTCTCCTTTACCCACGTCCTTTTTCCTTCATTCTACTTAACCTGCCCTTAACATGTAAATCATTTCCTCTTCTCCTCTTACATCGCCTCTCTTCTCATTTTACCCTACTTCCTTTCATCTTTCTCCTTCTCAGCTTCTCTCATTACTATAGTTATAAACTAGCAAGCAACTGGGTGGGTAGGTGGTTAGGTGGGTAGATAGATAGATAGATAGATAGATAGATAGATAGATAGATAGATAGATAGATAGATAGATAGATAGATAGATAGATAGATAGATAGATAGATAGATAGATAGATAGATAGATAGATAGATAGATAGATAGATGGATGGATGGATGGATGGATGGATGGATGGATGGATGGATGGATGGATGGATGGATGGATGGATATCTTCTTAGTTCCCCTTTCCTTTCTCACTGTCTTTCTATCCTTCTACACATACTTCACTTCTTCTCTCCTTATCGTAACTTCTTCTCTTCTCTTCTCTTCTCTTCTCTTCTCTTCTCTTCTCTTCTCTTCTCTTCTCTTCTCTTCTCTTCTCTTCTCTTCTCTTCTCTCTTCTCTTCTCTTCTCTTCTCTTCTCTTCTCTTCTCTTCTCTTCTCTTCTCTTCTCTTCTCTTCTCTTCTCTTCTCTTCTCTTCTCTTCTCTTCTCTTCTCTTCTCTCTCACTCCTCATTCCGCTCTCCTCTATCTCCTCTTCTCTTCTCTTCTCTTCTCTTCTCTTCTCTTCTCTTCTCTTCTCTTCTCTTCTCTTCTCTTCTCTTCTCTTCTCTTCTCTTCTCTTCTCTTCTCTTCTCTCTCACTCCTCATTCCGCTCTTCTCTTCTCTTCTCTTCTCTTCTCTTCTCTTCTCTTCTCTTCTCTTCTCTTCTCTTCTCTTCTCTTCTCTTCTCTCTCACTCCTCATTCCGCTCTCCTCTATCTTCTCTTCTCTTCTCTTCTCTTCTCTTCTCTTCTCTTCTCTTCTCTTCTCTTCTCTTCTCTACACTGCTTTTCTCTCCCCTCGTTTCCTGTCTTCTACCCTTCTTTCCTCTCGTGTTTTCTTCTCTCCTTTCCTTTCCTCTCGTGTTTTCTTCTCTCCTTTCCTTTCCTCTCGTGTTTTCTTCTCTCCTTTCCTCTCGTGTTCTCTACTCTCCTTCCTTTTCATCTTCTCTTCATTCCTCTTCTCTCGTTTCCTCACCTTTCCTCTCATCTCCTCTCATCTCATTTCCTATCCTATCCTATCCTCTCACAAACATAGATCGCACAGAACTAATTCAGAGAAATGAATGAACACTTCAACACATTATTTACAAGAAATAAATCTATATTAACGTGTATCATGCATTCCATATCTGGTTCTTTTTTGTTGCTATTTTATGGAAGGTGCTATGCATGCTTTCATTCCAGACCCAAATCACGATGTCTGTTGTAGGGAACGGAATGCAGATTAAATGTACGCGAAACATGCTCCTTCGCACTATTGAATTAAACCCCGCTTGCCGAAACGGGCTCCACTGCAATATATGATAGTGGCGAAGAAGAACTGCACCACATCACGCGATCCTACAAGCAGTGTTGTGAAGTTCAAGGAGAAGATTCTAAATTCACGATAACTTTAATGAAATTTAATGAAAATTGAAGCATTTTAGCGTATTCTATTCTCTGTCTACATCACTTTACAACTTCCGTTACGTTTCCGAAATAATGTCAATCTCTTGTGGGACGCTAATTCCTCCAGTTTATATAAAAGCAAGTGACTGTGCAGTGTTGGTTTCTATAGCTACTTAAATTATGTTCTCCGTCTTACAATGCTTTTCTTCTGGATCATAGCTTAATCTATACTGTGTAAAGCATAAATGAATATGTTTTACAAATTGTTTGGCATTATGTTATTGTTCTTTAGTCAACTGTTCGAAAATAGGTTGGAACCTCATAAGTGACACTGTTGCGCCAGTAACTCGTAGATCGTCTTCCGTTGGGTAACTATGAGAATCCTTATGGGTTAGGGATGAATGATGTAACAATATGACGCACAGTGTGCAATTTTCCCAGTCTAGGTGGACAAAAATTAAATTTCGAATTGTTTAGTTAGGCATACAGTAGGTGAAAAAGCAATCATGTTATTTAACATTTGAAGAATGCTGTGAGTAATAGTTTTTACTGTTTTATCAGCGGCAAGCTGTATTTAGAATGGTATGAACGACTTCTTCCTAACACTTCTGGCTCCGGTTCAGTCGTAGACAGAGACGCTTTCTACAGGGACATCATTTTATTTTTACTAACATTTTTAATATTAACCTGGCTATACCTTTAGAGAACCGGAAACACCGCTTGCTCCCCCCTCCAAGACTGGAGTTCGATGATACTGGCGTAAAACACAAATCACTCTACTAGGTATAGGATGGAAGAAAAGTAGTTCATCCATTTACGTAAACTAGGAAATATCGCGATTTTGAGTTTGATAATTTTCATTAGGTTTTTCTTTAATCAAAGTACAGTACTGTATTAAGAATAAGTGTTTTTACTCACGAAGTGAGTTATCCATGCGAACGTATTCATTATGCAGTGTATATTATACTGTCTACAGCACATTAGCGTACAATATAGAGAAAGAAGTTAAATTGAAAAATAATCATAATATGAATATTTAAACACAATTTTGAAAATGGTGGCCGTTCATTTCGATACAGGCTTCAGTTCTTTTGTGCATATTATCGCACTGTAGACTATTGCATCTAATTCCAATTGCCAGTTTCGTCCTTCGTACTAGTAACTCATGATGAAATAATTCTGTACCTACTCTACGTACTGTGAATTCAATCTTCACTTCTGCCCGACCCGAAAATATAAAATTACTCAGACATGCTATCTACTGTCCGTCCAAGTGGTTATGCCGCAGGATTGTAGAAAGGGAGGAAATCACGTGACAGTTAATTACTTAAAGAGGCCCTTTTATTTAAGTTAAATTAAACAGCTGTATAATATTACGTAAACGTCCAATTCCTAAGAGAAATTAATGTTTTCAGAAAAGAGCTAAGACAGCCCAGCTATTACAGAGGGGCGAGCAGAAGCAGGTGGGGGAAATCGGGATGCGACGTAGGCAAACGGACAGTACCTGTGCGAAAATATGATTCAATATTGAAAGCTCTTTCGTCACTGGAAAACGCGAACATATTTCTGGAACGTACTATACTCAGTAACTCAGTACTGCTTACTATCTGCTGTCTTGGTTCTGTGTGGAGTTGGAAATTCCTTAGTAGAAGGGGTGGGAGTGAAGTACATTAAAAAACTCAGGTACAATAAAAATTGAAGTAAAAATAAAATGATGTCCCTGTATAAGCTTATGCGTGAAAAAGCTCCAATTCTTAGTGATTTATTTTGTTCTAAGACATGGAATCTGTTCAGATAGGTACGTTCTTACTAATATAACTTCAATTACAAGCTTGTAAAGTATTTTTCTTCTTACAGAACGGTTTAAATATTACAATTGAAAAAATATATATGTTTTTAAAGTTCTCCAAATATAATGTGAGTTTTAGTATAGCCAGTCACGTTTGGTTACAACAATTCTTTTACTATTTAATACAGTTTCATTTAGAGTGTTGAATCCTTGTTTTAAAGTTTGCGCGTTCTTGCGCATTTATCAGTGTTGGGGAGTAAGGTATCCGTTCCAAGTTTGGCTTAACAGCAGAAAATAATCATGGATTAAGGAAGTTTTTAATCACTGTGTGAATGTTTTAGGACTCCAAATTATTCACATGACATCGACTATCTGGTTAAAAATATACTGAAACATTTTATCTAACCTTAACAAACGCACAGTGAATGAGAACGCAAATCACTAGCTGGACAAAATTAATAAATTTTCTGTATTTTAACGAATTGTTAACAAACTTTGTACATGAATTACAGGTGACACATATGTTTTGTGTATAGACTCTGATTACGTTTGCACAACAAAAACTACTCCATTATAGCGGGTGAATTTAGACAGAATTAATAACTTCTCCCCTATCTAACGGATTTTTATGAAACATTGTACGGAAGTTACAGGTAGCAAATATTTTTGTGCAGAAACGATATTTACGATTCCATGAGATGAACTACCCCTTTATAGGGATGCTACAAAATTAGTAACTTCTTTCCTATATAACAGATTTTTATGGAACTTTATACAGAAGTTACAGGTGGAATATATTTTTGTCTATAAAGTCTGATTATGTTTTATAAGAGGAACTGCCCCTTTATAGTGGTGTATTTAGACAAAATAAATAACTTCTGTCCTATATAATATATTTTTTATGAAACTTTGTACAACAATTAGGACTACAGGTAGCATACAGATGTAAATCAGAATTTGTACACAAATAATATATGCTACCTGTAACTCCTGTACAAAGTTTCATAAAAATCTTTTATGTAGGAGAGTAGTTAATTTTTTGTCAATGTACTCCCTGTAAAGGGGTACTTTCTCTTATGGAACCGTAAATATAGCTTGTACACAAAAATATAGCTATATTCTACCTGTAACTTTCGTAGAACGTTTCATAAAAATCTGTTAGATAGAAGAGAAGTTATTACTTGTGTCTAAAACCACCCCCTATAAAGAGGTAGTTCCTCTTACACAAACGTAGTCAGAGTTTGTACACAAAAAATATGTGCTACCTATGAGATCTGTACAAAGTTTCATAACAATCCATTAGAATGTATACTAGGTAGTTATTAATTTAGTCCAGCTAGATTTGCATTATTGCACATTGTGCGACGGTGACAAATATTAATATTCTAAACGACCGCTTTAATCATAAAGCCATAACTATAAATATAGAACAGAACAAATACATATCTACCTATCATACGTTTATACGCATATACACACACATAGCTAAAAGATAATAACTAGTCCATAACGCAAAAAACCATAGTCATATAACTCGTAGGAGCTAGAATTCTGTATACCCATAGTGTGTCCAATTTGTATCCGATATTCTGCATTGAGTACGAAATTTAATGCAAGCCGTGTCTTCCTTGATATAGTGGAGAAGCGAATGAATTATTATTATTTTTTTTTTTTTGCTAACTTAGTTGTGTAGGGAAAGAGAAGTACCGGTATTCAAACATATAGGCCAGCTGCTTTGTATATGCTGCATTTTATTTAGAAGCACGTGTAAGTTCTCATTATCTTTATGCATACACCTGGAATAACGATCTACAACATAGGCAATTTAAAATGGCAATTATAAGTCACATGCGTGTGGAAGTAAGTTTAGAGCAGCCGACTACAAATTGGAAGCAAATGTACTTGTTTGGAATACACATAATATGATCGTACGTATAGAGTTGCCATACTCGTAATCTACATTACTTCTGTGAAATCGGGGAAAATTTAAAAGATATTGGTACCGTATCCCAAAATCGTTGCTCCGATTTCACAGTACTTTATCTCTCTATCTGTGAATGCCACAACACTACAGTAAGTGCCATAGACAGGTAATCTATCCAAGATTTGTTTTATACCTTACAAACGTATAATTAGACGGAATGTGTCGTCTTTATCTTCCTCTATAATTGATGAAGGATAGGTGGAACGGAGAAAAATTCTCTCCGGCACCGGGACTCGAACCCGGATTTTCAGCTCTACGTGCTGACGCTCTATCCACTAAGCCACGCCGGATTCCAGTTCCGATGCCGGACTGACTCCTCTCAGTTTAAGTTCCACCTTTCAGTTTCCCTTTGGTGCCCAAACCTCATGTACTATGTCACAGTTGTGTGACAGTGGTACAATGTCCAACACACTATGTACAGAGGTGCACTCATTACGAGAGATTAAGTAGCCGGGATCCGACGGAAAGAGCGCCGTCTTGAATCATTAAGTGATTACTTACTCGTCTTATACACCGTGTACTTAATAGTAAATTATGCAACGAGCATATAATGGTAGTAATTAAGACGCAAGTATGTTTGTTTATGAAACGAGCGCAACCGAGTTTCATAATTTTCATACGAGCGTCTTAATTACCATTATAGGCAAGTTTCATGCGACTTTTTATACTCGATCATATTTCTAACTTTAAATTATTCAGAAGTATTCATTTTATTTGTATCCGACAGAAGATCGGAAGTGACCTTGTTCATAGCTCGTGAATTGTGACTTGTGCGCAGACGCGAAAGTATTGATTTTTTCCGAGGAACAATAATGTCATTGACCTTGATGTAATGCAGAGAATGTATAACCTGGAAATTGATTTAGAATTGAAAAACGAGATGACAAATTGAATTTATTTGAATATTATTTACAATTAACGCTAATTATTATAGTAACAGAACATAACCTTCTGCTACAGTATTGGATTTCCAGCCTCCGTGACGTTTCTCTCGTCTTTCGATTGCATATCCGAGAATAATCGAAAACCCGAACTTTAATGAATAGGTGTACTTTAATGACATGCATTAAAGGACTGCTATCAGGTGTATAATTACTACATTTCGGCATGGTCGAACATAAAAGAATATAGCAGTTTATACTCGTTATATTATCACTCAGATGAGGCTTAGAAAGTTGTTTGTAGGCGCAAATGAAAGAGAAAAGAAGACAGTTTTAATTGTATGCATGCACAGATAGCTTTTCCTTTGTTTTGTTTCCTTGGCAGCCTAATAACAAAGATAGAGTCTCCTCAACAGAAAGAATTTTGTGTTTTGAAGTTTGAGAGTTGCAAATCGGTTATAACAGTTCAACGTGCGTTTCGTAGGCAGTTTAATCGTGATCCACCAAATGCCAACAACATCCATCGATGACAAAATCAGTTGGCAACGAATTACATACCTGGATATGGTCCAACAATGGCTCTTTCCTCAACTGCAGGATGAACCAAATAACTTCATTTGGCAACAAGATGGCGTACCTCCAAATTGGCATCACCTTGTACGAGATTGGTTGAATGATGTTATCACTGACCGCTGGATTGATCGCCATGCATCCGATGACAGTGTTTATCTCCAGTGGTCTCCAAGATCACCGGATCTCACACCATGCGATTTTTTTTTCCATTGGGGTTTTTTAAAGGACCAAATCTACGTGCCTCCATTGCCTACTAACCTGCCCAAGTTGAAATACAGGATTCGGGAAGCTGTTGCTGCCATTAGTCCAGACATGCTGATTAAAGTTTGGGAGGAATTAGGCTACAGGTTAGATATGTGTCGTGTAACAAACGGGGCTCACATTGAACACTTATGAACTTATAATGTAAACTGGAGATGTTCCTCTTTCGTTTAATATGAGTTTTGTTATTATCATAGTTACCGTATTTAAAGTATCATTAAACACCTTTAAAATCGCTATATTCTTTTATGTACACCCTGTATTACTATGATGTGCCGAAGTACATATGATAACGCAGAATTCCTGCAAAAAATATTATCTGTACTTCGGTACATCATAGTAATAGTAATATTCCTCTATAGTTGTCAAAATTAGACACTAACAAAAAGCCAAACCAGAAGAATTTAAGCTTCCGAAATGAGGTTTCTGATACATGTGGCAGGATAGACACTCGGAGATCAGAAAAGAAGCGAGGACGTACGTCGGTAATAATTAAATGTGACAAGTCTGCTATAACAGATGAGTCAATATCGAATTGTTTACAACATTTGAACAGAATAAACGACTACTAATCCCGAAGATGATAATGCACTAGAGGTCAACAGGACGGAGAAATGTCGGACTTCCGGATGGACACTGGAATTACAAATTTTAGATCACCAAAAATTCCTGAGATCGGAAAAAAACCAATATTATGCTTAATTAATGAGGTCGCTGATGATATTTTGTGACATTTTCCACCCAGTATCACGTAATGATATAGTATCAAAATATGGTTTATTTTTTTACTATAAGACGAGCAAATGCTGGGTAACTTTCGGTGCTGAACCCCGGACTCAGTTCACCGGCATTATCACCTTCATTTCATTCAGACGCTAAATAACCTAGAAGTTGATACACCGTCGTAAAATAACCCAATAAAATAAATAAATTTACGATAAGTTAAATTGTGTTATCTTGTAATGCATTCACCTTTCTTTAATATTATTTTCTTTTATATAGGCCTACATTTAGTTCTTTTAGTCTTTATATCAATCCTATTTTATCCCTCACTTCTCACATCTTTCTTTTATTTCTTCTCGATTTTTTATTACTTTTTATTTTAATTTCCTATTTCATCATTTTTTTCGCTTTCACCCTCCAGCTCCCTTCCATCTCCTTTTTCAATTTTCTTTCTTCCATCTACTACTACTTTCCACCTCTTATATCTTCCTCATTTCTTTTTGCATTTCCATTCTTCATACTTTCTTCCTTATCTACTATTCTCTCTTCTTGTCTTCGTTTCTTCTTTATTTCGCTTTGTTCTCCCCTCTTGTTGTTCCTGTCTTTTTTATTTATCTCTCTCAGGCTACTCCATCCATTTTCTCTACGTTTTGTCCTCTATTCTAACTCTGTTTTTCCATTATTATATCTCTCTTTCTATTGTATAGTTCATAATTTCCTTCGCGTATATTTCTTTCGTCTCTCATCTTTATTTTGTTTATTTTTCATAGCTACGAGCTTCATATTTTGTTATGATTCCATGCATTTTTTCCAAGTTTGCTATCCATTAAATCGCTTCTTTGTCGTATGTATATTTCCTACAATTTTCATAATATCTTCTACAGGTTCTTCAATAGTACACACATTTTAGCTTGGAGAAATATGAGGTACCCACGACAAGGCGCTCATCACTATTTTATAATAACGCCTGTAGATGCTTCTCCTAGTACGTTTTTTTTTTCTTCCGCGTCTCCTAGCAACGGTTATGTTTTCGGTGACGTAGCGTCGATGTCTTTGAACTCTAATAAGTTGTGGCAGTGCTTCGAAACTTTTTGAGGCGGGACAGACTAAAACTTTTTAATTGCTAATAATTAAGAATGAAGTTTGTATCTTACAAAGAAATTCCACCGTGCAGATTCTTTTTTCCGACTCGCTTGGCAAATACTTTCATACAGCCAGCTTTTTGAGCATGAGGGAGGGAATTTAAATACAATTTTGTACTACGAAATTCTTCTCTTTAGAACAGGTATTTCATTTACCTAAAATTACTAATAAACACAGCAGAAAAAGTGAGCCTAATTGCTTTCGAAAAGTCTAGCGAAAAGAGCGGGTGTAAGTTGTTAAACGTGGGAAAAATAAACTATGAGAAAGAGTTGAAACTGAAGCTAAAGAAGTGTAAGACTGAAATACAGAAAACTGAAATCCAAGCTGCGTAACAAAAAAAGATAGAGAGGTGAAACAGAGTGCAAAGCCAGACCGTAAAAGTGAGTAGCGTATATGATTTGGTGGAGAAAGAAGTAGGTGTGGGAAATGTGAAAGAAAGCTGTACGATGTTACTTACATAGGTCTACTTTCAAGAAAGAAATATTCCCCTGGCCGGCCTGCAAAGAGCAAAGAGGGAAACATGCTGACAAATGGACAAGTCCAGCTGGTCTAGCGACGTGAACATGTTACGGAAATAGTGAACAGAGAAGAAGAAATTGAAAAAGAGAAAGACAAGCTACAGAGAAAGACTATGAAGATACGGAAATACAGATGATATACGAGGAAATGAAATCAACAAAAGACGAAATAAAAGCTCCTTATAACAGATAAGAGGAGGATAATCTCCTAGAATTGATATGTTCCTCCAGAGCTGATGCTAATAGATCCTGACCTCACAGCAAACATCTGTATCCCCTGTTCAAAAAAATTTTGTATAGACGAAATTAGAAAAGAGTTGTAGTGAAACGTCCAAAGAAGGAAGATCTGTTATGAAGTAAATTGTCAGAATTGGAGAGGCATAATCTGTGCTCTCGATACCAAGTAATGTCCTTAGTCGAATGATTTTAGAGCGAATCAAGAGAAGAATAGAAGACGTAAGGAGAAGGCGGGCTGTAGAGTCGAGCGGTAATGTACACCAAATCAGCACGATTCAAATGATCACAGAACCTACAAAACCTTGTAATGAGTTCATAAATAATCTACACTTAACGTTTTTGTCGACTTAGAGAAAACGTTTTATTTCCAGTAAAATTAGGAACGTGTTTTGTCAAGAACTTCCTAACGTATTTTTTTTTTCAGAAGTAATACTTTTAACTTAATGTGTTTCGCTTGTAAACTGAAGATATTTTCGTAGATCAATCTGTGAAATGGACAGACAGAATAAGAAATGAAACTGTGCTGGAAAGAGTGGGTAAATAAAGAATAATGCTGAAACTTATCAGGAAGAGAAAAAGGAATTGGCTGGGTCACTGACTCAGAAGAAATTGCCTACTGAAGGATTCACTGGTAGGAATGGTGAACGGGTGAAAAGTTCGAGATAGAAGAAGATATCAGAAGATAGACAACATTAAGATAATATATATGCGGAGACTAAAAGGAAGGCAGAAAATAGAAAAGATTGGATAATGATGGGTTTGCAATGAAATATCTGTCCTTGGACAGAAAACTATGAGTTAATGTTAAAATTTTATATGTTGGCCAGTTAGGTTGAGCTACGATGTGACTGTTGTATCGGAGTTTGTTAAATAACACAGAAGTATGAATAAAAACATCAAAACTTGCTAATAATTTGACTTATATTGTCAGCCTGGTTGTCGCAGTTGGTATAGCGCTGGCCCTCTATGCCCAAGATTGTGGGTTCGATTCCGGACCAGATCGATGGCATTTAAGTGTGCTTAAATGTGACAGGCTCATGTCAGTAGATTTAGCATATAAAAGAACTCCTGAAGGAAAAATTCCGGCACACCAGCGACGCTGATATAATCTTGGCAGTTGCGACCTCTGCTAATTTTTCAAACTTTTCCTCGATTTTGTAAAAAGTACTACTTCCAAACCCTGTATCGTAATGTACTGTTTCAATTCGTTTTGGCTTCTTAGACTGGCATTCCTTTTGATATATATATATATATATATATATATATATATATATATATATATATATTTCAAACACTTAGAACATTTGTAATAGTAGTTTGGGAAGTCAAGATTTTAACATAACAGCCAGAGATGAAATCGACGGATATAAATCCGTGTGGTAGACATTATTAGACGGAAGAAAATTTATTCATTCTAGTGCATTAAAGAACTCACGGAAAATTTAGCTACGTATCGTATGACACTACAAATTCTTAGTTTGTTGTTGTGGACATACCATTAACTTTGCACAATTTTAAACAACGGCTTCTTGAATATCTTCCGGAAGAAACTCAAAACAATCATGACAGTGACATATAGACACTGAATCCGTTCTAACAGTTGCACTCAACTGGCTGAATTTAAAGGAAAAATTAAGAAAAGACTTATTAAAATATGTGCTTACCGATGGAAGGTTAAAAGTATAATTTTTTCACAGCGCAGATTAGTTTTAGATCAAAGGAATGTAAGAACACCTCGAGCTTGAAAAAGAAACTCTTACAGTTTTGATAGCATTTGCAAACTCGTATTTTTGCAAAATACGAGTTTCCATCAAAACAACAGCGAGAAATCTCCTTGAAATTAGAAATAATGCAATTTTGTGCATACTGAATACAGAGCGAAGATTTGAGAAGCTACTTTCTCAAAAACAGACATATTTGGCTATAACATTAATTATTTTTTACTTTAGCTGTAGGCCTAACTACCGAAACTTTTTATTTTAATATTATGTTCAATTTTGTTTATGTTTCTGAATACAACAATGTGTTAATAAGGAATTTTTTGTTTTATTTTGTGAATCATCTCGCGACCCACACTTTGGGAATCGCTGGTGTAAGGAGTATAATATATTAATCGGTATTGAAACTTTTAAATTTCATCCTTAGGTATAACATCGGATTTGCTTTTAGTGATTGAAATTTCTAAATTAATAAAAAATTTTGGTTCAATTCTGACAAAGAAAATAGGATTCGGTGACCTTGACATACAATCTGTGACATGTAATTTACACGAGTCTGAACATGTTGACACCTAGTAAATAGCAATTATAGCATAACGCAGTCTATCAATTTTGATGCAAGTGGATTTGTCTCATCATTATAAGGTATGTCAAAATTTGCTTAACAACATCGTAATTGAATGCGAGCTCAAATATTGCTTCGAGTTCCATGTACCTATAATGAAGTTCAAAGATATCTGTACCAACAAATCGATAGTCTTCGATAATTTTTTTTCGTGTAAGTGTCGCTTCTTTAGTTATTAACTTCTATGAATAGATGGCGAAAGTAACAGTCAGTGTCGCCAATAGAATATAAATATACCCTTATTGTAAAATTAAAAATTTCGTCCCCCTCTAATGATTGTGAAAGAACACTAGATTTAGCGGGACACCGTTCATATTGTCAAACATTTTCCCAAATACCTCTTAATCCGTCCTAATAATGGGTGCACTTACTGAGAACTAGCGGAATTATTTCAAAGTTTGTTAGTTTCTTATAGCTTTGGTTCTGACTTTTACCGTGATTAGATATTTCGTTTACACGATCAAAAATCAGATATCTTTGAACATCAATGTACATTAATACTGGTTAGCAAGTTTTTATGTATTTTTATTGTGCAAATTCTTTCTTTTTGACTTAACCTTTTGCAATTATATTCCTGAATGTTGCAATAAAAGAAATTAAATTAAATTAAATTTAGTCATGATATTTACATAGACTAAACTCATGAATTGGTGAATAGATAAGTGTGGTAACCAAATAATATTAATGAGTATATAGAAAAGAATATGTAACAGGAGAACGATATATACTTTTCTCTGTTATAATGGTTTTCACTGATTTGGCATTAATTCCTAAAACCAAGTCAGAGTCACCTTAAGCAAAATCAAAAGGAGTACAATTTTATTAGTTTACGTCGAACAAGCAGTAAATCAAACTATTGGCAAAGGAAAAGTAATAGACATCATTCATATATTAACTTGAAAATTGTAATTTTTTTTTAATTACAACTAATAAAAAATACAAAAGACAAGATCACAAATAAAAATAAATCGGGATACGCTGTATCGGAGACACAGCCACAGTTTTATGCGTGATAGAATTGCTGTTAATGTAAACGTGAGCAGAGACAATGAGCATCTATTCCTTTAAGATACTTAGCTGTGCTGAAACTCCTTGGATTAACAAATTATCTGTCTTTACTCAATTTCACTCATGAATTATTTCAATTTAATTCTTTTACTCCTGATTGTTGTTCAATTAAAATTGAAACCTTATTTGTTACAAATCGTTTGATTAAGTTACACCGAAGTTCGTCTTTTTTAACTTAGTCATGTCTTATCAATATGTGCATGGGTTTTCATGAAACGTTTTATACAAGGTTCTAAGAGCAAATAATAATAATAATAATAATAATAATAATAATAATAATAATAATAATAATAATAATGATGATGATGATGATGATGATGATGATAATACTTACTTACTTACTTACTTACTTACTTACTGGCTTTTAAGAAACCCGGAGGTTCATTGCCGCCCTCACATAAGCCCGCCATTGGTCCCTATCCTGAGCAAGATGAATCCAGTCTCTATCATCATATCCCACCTCCCTCAAATCCATTTTAATATTATCTTCCCATCTACGTCTCGGCGTCCCTGAAAGTCTTTTCCCCTCCGCCCTCCCAACTAACACTCTATATACATTTCTGGATTCGCCCATATGTGCTACATGCCCTGCCCATCTCAAACGTCTGGATTTAATGTTCCTAATTATGTCAGGTGAAGAATACAATGCGTGCAGTTCTGTGTTGTGTAACTTTCTCCATTCTCATGTAACTTCATCCCTTTTAGTCTCAAATATTTTCCTAAGCACCTTATTCTCAAACACTCTTAACCTATTTCCTCTCTCAAAGTGAGAGTCCAAGTTTCATAACCATAAAGAACAACCGGTAATATAACTGTTTTATAAATTCTAACGTTCAGATTTTTGGACAGCAGACTGGATGATAAAAGCTTCTCACCCGACTAATAACAGGCATTTCCCATATTTATTCTGTGTTTAATTTCCTCCCGAGTATCAATTATATTTGTTACTGTTGCTCCAAGATATTTGAACTTCTCCACCTCTTCAAAAGATAAATTTACAATTTTTATACTTCCATTTCGTACAATATTCTCGTCGACATAATCATATACTTTGTCTTTTCGGGATTTACTTCCAAACCTATATCTTTGCTTGGTTCCAGTAAAATAATAATAATAATAATAATAATAATAATAATAATAATCTTGAGTATCTTTCAGCCCTTATTCGCTGCACTTTCTTTACCTTAAAAATGTTGTATGAATGTTGTAATTTAAAAAACTCACGGTGGCCGGGTGCACACAGATTCAGACGCGGCGAGGCGCGACGCGAAATTTTGTCTCGTGGTACTTGTCTCCCATTGATTTCTTATGGTGCGATGCACACACAATCAGACGCGGCGCGATGGTCGCGAGGAGACACAAGGAGACACGAAGAGACAACATCGAATGACTGCTAGAAGTTCGTCGCGAGGAGACCGTCTGATAGCTGCAGTGTACTGCGCATGCGTTAGTAGTGGCTATGATTGCACGCTTTCCTTGTCTACAAAAAATACTATTGTTGTGTAGTGCACATTATTCATAATGGAGCTCGATGCGGATAAATTAGTTGATTTAGTACAGGAAATATACGTTCTGTACAATTTTTGAAACAATATCACGACAATAATGTGGTTTCTAAAAATATGTGAAAAATTGCAAATGAGATGAAAGCACCAGGTGAATAATAATTTATAATAATAACACTGCGTAACGAATGTTAACATTTTTTTTTTTTTTTGCGCTAGGCATGTTATATATGTTTTCTATATAATTTGAGTCTCCTGAATACGAATAAGACAATAAAAACAGTTGTTGGTTACGGTTTTTGAGAAATTTTGGAATTTATATCTATTCAAAATATTGTTTTATATAATAACAATAAAGCTAAATATTCACTGTTCAGAAGATTACAGCTTTCTTTTTCTGCATTTTCTTTTACACTGGGCATCAGCTACATCACGAGCTAAAGTCCAACAATAGTCTGCTAGCATATTGGTACTCCATTGTCCTTGGTATCTTTTTTCCATAGTTGAAATTTCTTGATGGAAGCGCTCTTCATGCTCATCACTGAAATCGCACAATTCTCGGGAAAAAAAAAAGTCAAGATGTGAGTGAAGGAAGTGAATTTTCAGGGAAATTTTACCACCCCTAGTTTAATACGCCAACAGTAAATTTTTCACTAGTTCTTCATAGTTCTCACTTCTACAGTTATCTAGAAAAAAATTAATTCAACCTCCTTGAATGCTATCCAGACGGCTGTCTCTTTTCCTTCCTGCAAAGATTCGAAGTGATTGTCCTTCATTATTTCTCTAATTTGTGGTCCATTGAGAACTCCCTCCTTTATTTTTGAATCACTAATAGCAGGAAATGTTAAGGAATGCGCGCTGGTCCAAGTCCTCATGGGGGAAGAAATTTTCTCATGAAATTTCGGCCAGTGTATGGGACCGGTGCCCACCTAGCATCGTGATGCACTTGGGAAGCTTCGATAGGTAGCGGAAATCGGTTGCGAAAGCCAGATATAAAGACTGGGGGGATCATCTTGCTAACCACACGATACCTCCATTCTAGTTGGATGATCGTCCACCTCTGTTTTGGCATGTGGACGTGAGGCCAGCAGCCGGCTGGTCGGTCTGTGCTCTTCACGGGGTGTAGCGCCACGGATTATTATTAGCAGGAAATTTTTCCTGGATATTTTTAAATGTTTCAGTTTTATAATTTATCCCTTTAACAAAATTCTTCATTAACTCTAACTTATTGTGTAAAAGGGGTAAAATTACTTCGCTTTGAGGTACAAGGGGTTGATGTATAATATTTTTATTCCTTGGCTCTAGTGATTGTCGTTTTATTTTATAATGCTTATCTCGAGCGCGAGTCCACACCTGTGGAGTAACGGTCAGCGCGTCTGGCCGCGAAACCAGGTGGCCCGGGTTCGAATCCCGGTTTTTTCCGGGGGTTTCCCTCAACTCAATACGAGCAAATGCTGAGTAACTTTCGGTGCTGGACCCCGGACTCATTTCATCGGCATTATCGCCTTCATTTCATTCAGACGCTAAATAACACAGATGTTGAAAAAGCGTCGTAAAATAACCCAATAAAATAAAAATAAAATATCTCGATCGCGACTGTCCAATTCGTACAGAAAGCAGCAGAATTTTGTGTAGCCTAATTGCATTCCAAAAAGCAATGCTACAACCTTCAAATCCGCACATATAAACCATTCGTACTTTGAATATTATCATTAAAGCACACTTTAAAGAAATACACGTCTCTTACACAGAATAGTAACACCACAGAAATATCCTGGTAAACTGAAGCGTTTTCATACGGCGAACCTGTTTCTTCTCCTTCAAATGGAACCGAAAAGGGCAATAAAACAATTTCCGCTTCTAGAAGTGCTTTTAATAAGAAAGAAGTGCGCACAAACGTGCAATTTAGTTTGGTATGAGTTACTTTTCTTTACTATATTCCACCAGTGACTTCGTTCTATTCACACATTTACTAAATGATATTTTGGACACACTTCGTAGCACAGTTTGCACACGCATTCGGGGAGGATCTTCTGCACAGTTTGTTGTGAAAACCGTGAACTGCTAGCCTTGTTATGGCGCTTCGTAAATTGTTGTTCGGTGGTTTTGACATGGTGATATATTGCAAAATATAAACTACAGTAATGTAATTAAAGCTCACCGTGAAAGAAATGCACATCTCAAATAAAATCAGGTAAACTCAAGTGAATTTATACCGCGAACCTGTTTCACTCCCTCGAAATAGTCTCGTAGAAGGACAGTAAAATAATTTCCCTTTCTACAAGTGCTTCTAACATGGTGCCCTACTTATCCTAATATTGTTTTCACATAATGGGTCTTTACATTTGTAAAACAAAATAGTTACACACGAAATATGGTGATTGTTTAAATAAAATGCATAGAAAATTAATTATATTGTGCATCTCGAAAATCCGAAGTGATGGAACATTTTGCTTGTTATTTATTAATTCAGGAGGTCGAAATTAGTAAGAATTTGTTAGTTTTATGTCTGGCGCAAAATGACTGTTGATCAGTGTAATTTGTAGTAAGCCAAATTCTCTGCTCTATACTATCACTCATTATTGATTTAATATATTATTTTTCTTTATTGTGAGTCGTGAAGTAGTCATAAACATAAAAAATGACGTTTGTGCAGTACATTTTAATTTTAAGACTCTTTCAATCGCATAGATTTTTAGGAGCTTGCGTCCTTAGGAAATAAAAAGCAAATACAATAGAATTTTTCGTATAGATAGGCCTCTATCATTGACGCCATTTTCTAGCCTGGGCCAGTTTTCCAATCCCACAGCCAACAAATCAGTTGTCGCGAGCAGACAGTTTTAAACTGTCGCGAGTCGTTGTAAAGCAAAACGTAGCGTCGCGCCGCGCCGTGTCGCGTCGCGCCTGATTCTGTGTGCACCCGGCCTAAGAGTCCATTTTTCTCAAATTATCAAAGGTTCAGAATGAACATTTCGTACAAACATTTCCCATTTGTGTAGCACACGGCAGTGCATCTAGTGAGCGCTATCTTGTCGCGTCGTGGCCCTGTTACGATTGTTTGACAGTATTCTTCATTCTTCGCTATTTCTTTCTCTCCCTCGTACAGACCACTCGTTTTTCAACT
Organism: Periplaneta americana; assembly: GCF_040183065.1. Lineage (NCBI taxonomy): Eukaryota > Metazoa > Arthropoda > Insecta > Blattodea > Blattidae > Periplaneta > Periplaneta americana. The sequence continues at coordinate 45,828,003 of NC_091124.1, forward strand.
GCCATAAAAGAAAACTTTTCAAGTACCTCTCTATGTTTTGCCACCTCCCAAGGTATTATGATACTGCAGGATATCCATCCCAACACTCTCACGAAAGTACACGTTGCCAGCGCTCCTCATGTCGTAAACCTTGCATCTGGATACTGTCTGTCTGTTTTGGGACAAATATTTCTCCTGAACATCTAAACAAACTTTGTCCATGATGAATGTTACGACTCAATCCAACCTAATATGATGCACGTAAAATAATAAAGTTATGCAAAATCAGTGGATCTTTGTCCTAAATAAAAACGTAAAACGTAATAGAGATTTTGACCAAATTGGATCTAAAGATTTTTTTAATATCCTTCTTAGATAAGTTGAAGATATACAGTTGAAAAATATGCTGGTTAGAATATTTAATAGTCATGTGGATAAATATTTAATCTAAAAATGTTTCACATAAAATATTTGAATATAAAACTTTATACAAATTTAAAATTTTGAAAAGTGTTAAAATTGTTAAAAGAAGGTAAGTTAGTCTAATATATTGTATTTTGTACCAGCAGTGCGTCCCGCTTCAACTTTCCACCCCCGCATATCTCTGTATGACGTCACCCGCTCCAACTGAAGATCACGTTGGATACATTGATCCTTCGTCTTTTAATCGCCGTTCACTTCATTAGAATTGGCGCGACAAAACTGGCCTGGAAATATGTCTTTCTGGGATGACACCCTAGTACTGGACCGGACTTACAGATGTATTTACGTCAAAGGAAACAAAAGACAGTTTGAAGTAAAAAAAATATATAAGTAAAATTAAGGCTACTACCTAAAGGAATAAAAAATAGCATATTCATAAACGAAATAATAGCATATTCAGCCAAATAAATTAATCAAATCCACCTCCTTACTTTACATTCAACACTAACGGTTCTACTCAAGTTCATAAACTTTACTTTCCTGCATTTCAAGCAGAACTGATTTTTATAATCTCGAGAATAAATAATTGTATCTGACTTGATTTATAAAACGCACTATTAATCGAACGACTAGAATGTCGAATTTCCAAGTTTATAACTTTCAGATTTTTTCGAGGGCAGACTGAATGATAAAAGCTTCTCAACCGAATAAAATCAGGTATTTCCCATATTTATTCTGCTTTTATTTTCCTGTCTAGTGTAATTTATATTTGAAGGATTGATAGGAAAAACAACCCATGTAAAAAAAAACACTTTTTTTCAGGAGAGGGAAAATACATTACATCTTGTTATGTTGAAAGGGTAAAAAACTGAAACTGTAGATATAAATACCCTAATGCTTTATAAATATATTACTTGTACTATGTTTATAATAATAATAATAATAATAATAATAATAATAATAATAATAATAATAATAGCCTAATGTGTCCCTTGAAGGGCAAAGGCCTCCTGCTAGAGGGTAGCTCTGTTTCACTAACGCGGTGAGCTACTCCGCGTTAGGTTGTGTCTAGTGTCTCTTTGTCTGGTTGGAGTTGATTTCGCTGTCACTTTGATTAATTTGATTTCAATAACACTTTTATTATATTGAATGCACTTTCACTGAGTCAACTTGGGATGTTGTTTGTGGCTGGCACTGTCTTCGTTTGTAGTCGACTTCCAATTGTTCTCCATGTTCCCCTGCTTCTTGCTATTCTGGACCATTGCTGGCCTGCTTGTGTTGTGTAGAAGTCTGCCCACCTCTTCCTTGGTCTGCCTCTGTGCCGGTCTCCTGTGCGCGGGTCCCACATGGTGGCTCTGTATGTCCATATTTCGTCTTTCATCCGCGCGATGTGGCCTCCCCACTTCCACTTCAATTTGTTTGCTCTTTGTGTGACGTTTGTTGTTGATGCCATTTGGGACAGCGAATCATTGGAAATTCTGTCTCTCATAGTTATTCCCAATATCTTTCGTTCCATTTTCCTTTGGCATATTTCTAGCGCATTCATCTGTCTGTTTGTTGTCGACCATGTTTGGCATCCATAAAGTAGTGTTGGGTAGACGCAGGTTTGTAGTACTTCGAATTTGAGTCTTCTGCTGATTGTCTTATCCAGAAGTATGAACTGGAGGGACCAGAAGGATTTCCATGCTAAGGATATTCTTCTTCTTATTTCTTTTCCAGTCTTGTCTTTAAAGGAAATGTTTAGTTGTTAAATATTATTATTCAAGTTATTGTGCATTTTTGGGGACTTTGCATTGGCAAGGGTTCTTCTTCCTAGAAAAAAAAAGAACAATAATGTGAACATAAGAATCAAAGGATGGATGAATGGATGAATGGATGGATGGATGAATGGATGAATGGATGGATGAATGAATGAATGAATGAATGAATGAATGAATGTAAGATAAGTGAACACTGTATTCACACTAATATATTTTTACAACTTTTTCTAAAATTTAAAAAAGTAACTTCTCACTAACAAAAATTCTAGAAGACATTATTATTGATATTATAGTTCACTTTTTTCTTTCATTCCTATTCCAATCCTACTCTTTAGTCATCATCACCACTACTAATTATTATCGGAAAGATCATCATCAGCATCACTTTCAATCTGAACATCTGGAATAGAACTTTCAAGTGATTTGTAAAATCACACACTGATGGGTTTGAACACATCATACAGGGTTTTCAAATGTCGAAGTTTTTCTAGATTCAAAGGAATAGGATCTGTATAGAGCTTTGCCAGTTTCCTAATTTTTTATGGCACATGACTCCATATTCCATTCTATGTATCTCTGATTTCAAAGAATGCATGTTCCCGAGTTATTTTGAACATCCTAGCATCCTTAAGTTTAACTGCTGGCCGGAGAGTCTTCAGAAAAAAACTCGTCAATGGCTCCTTTGACATTATAGAGGTCATCTTGCTCAATGTTGATAACTTGAAAAGGACTTGATTTTGAGCGATATGATCGCATTATTTCGTTCCATTCTGCTGAGATTTCAACAACTCTTCTGTTTCTTTTCTCTATGATAGAGAAATATTAATCATTCGGGTAGCACGAGTGGCCTTGCACTGGGAAAATGTGATTGATTTCAACATTTTAAAACAGTATTCTAACATGTACAAAAAATGAACCATCACATATGTAGTTCTTGTTTTGCTCTGAGCACTCATCTGATAGCAGTACAAGATCCTCTATCATGTCATCGTGGTTTTCACGAAGTAATTATGAAGAAGTTACGTAACACTCTTTTGAGCCTTGTTTCATACACACTCATTGTATACATACATACAAACCATATGGTCACTGAAATCATGCACCCCAAACACATAATATCACAACTGGCACGCGTAAAACGCTGCATTTTTTTGTAGATTTGGAAGGGTTAAATTTTGCCTGAAGCCAGAGGATGTAATTGATACTTTTCCTTCACGATCATTTTGCATCCATTTTCTCTTCAGATCATAGATTACCTCTGCATTTCTTAGATGAAGTTCTTTTTGGCCACGAATCTGCTGTTTCTTCTCTTCAATTGAACAATTACTGATTTTCAGAGTAAGCTAGTCACAAGTTGTACATGTAGCAAATTGTGGAACTCCGAACTTCAGGTTGAACATAATTGTAAATACACTCCAAAACGTTTTGTATGGAAAAGCAATTTGGTACATATCCAGAAATATTCTATGCATCTGCTTAACTGTCAAAGTTTCGGACAAATAAAATGTGTGTGGATTGCCACGAAGAGAGTAGTGTGATTGTCTACATTTGAAAGGTTTTATGTTATCTTGTACAAGAACTTCTATTTCTTTAGATATTTGGTTTGGTCTAGTATTATAATTTACCTCTACGTTCTAGGGGTTCCTTTCCAGTGGTTATGAGTGATGATTGAATAGTTTTCATCCTGTCTCTAGTTATTCCAAGAATGCTCATAGTTGTTTATGTCTGAATGTCAATGCTGCCACAATTTTTCCGTCATAAACAGCCCATTTCAAATGACAAGGGTTATTCTTCTAGAATTGGTCTTGACATAGGTTGTTTTTGTAGAACCACCTATATTTTACAAGGCTATAATTTTTGACAGAGGCTGCTTTTCCAGAATCCATAAGCATACCCAGATGCCACACGCTTTCAGCTTTTCATTAGTACCGATAACTCATTTTTGACCAAAACTGACATAGGTTGTTTTTCCTATCATCCCTTCATTTGTTACTGTTGCTCAAAGGTATTTTAATTTTTCCACCTTTGCAAAGGATAAATTTCCAATTTTTATATTTCTATATCATACTATGTTCTATTTTTTTCAGCAATAAAAATTTATAATCAGGGAAAGACTTTGCGTTCGTCCTGTATTTTATTTGCATTATTTATTGACACCGAAACTCATATTTACTGAATATGAGCAAATGAGTTAAGGGGTTGATACAGCATACAGCGGTAAAATTTTTGGAAATAAACATTTTGTTCCTCCATTACTGTATCTTGTACAACAGTTAACACTTGTATGTGTAAAACACTGTCCTTCTGCTATATGAAAAAAATATTTTTAGGATTTAAAAAAATATTAATATATTTCTTCAAAATTATAAATAGTGGGAGTATACTGTGCAGTGATGAAGCGTTCCCCTCATAACTCATACATTTGTTCACTTTTTCATGCTCTCTCTCTTTTATTTTATTGCTTAACCTCATGTTTATGATGTCATCCTCTTTCAACTTCATTCCTTAATAAATAATATATATTTTTATTTTGTGTTAGAAGAAAATACTGATAGTTGACCTTTTTTAAGAATTTATTTTTATCGGACAATCTATCAAAGGTAGAGAAGTGATTTTGCATCATATTGTAAATACACACAAAAAATTTCATCACAGAATGTTGGATAGTTTTTGAGTTATGTGGGAAAAGCTTCATCACTGCACAGTGAACTTCATTTTGAAAAAAAAAATTGTAAATATTTTTAAACGTAAAAATATTTTTTTCGTATAGCACAAGGGCATTATTTTACAACTTACAGTAATGGAGGAAAAAACGTTGAATATTTCCAAAATTTTACTTGCTGTAATCTCTACCTAACCTTCAAATAGTTTACAAAAATGGCTGTCCACAGTCAAGAAGAAAGACAGACAGAGTGACGACACTCCTGAAGTAACTTTTTCTATCCTGTAGATGCCGAAAACTCACATTTCTGTCGAAACAAATTAAATTTTTGTCGCATCACGATACCCTCCCTGTACCCTTAATGTAATGAGAAAATAAAAACTATGCCCATCAGTAGGTCAAAAGAAGTATGCATACTCCAGATTCTGGGTCAGTCGCAGACTGTTATTTGCGTAATGAGGTACATTATTCCATGTCTGGATTTACTGTGGTTGTCCTGGAGAATAATGGGCCGTGCTGTCCCCTGTGAAGTGCGCAATCCCTACAGCATACTTATCGGGTTCATGTCCGTCAACTCTGTTACAAACCGACTCAATTACTCAGCGTCATTTATCAGACAGCGCCTATTGTTGATTAATCTGAGTGTCCCGAGTGGATAATACTACAGTCTCTGTGGCCTTAAGGCCGGGTGCACACAGAATCAGACGCGACGCGACATTTTGTCTCGTGGTACTTGTCTCCCATTGATTTCTTATGATGTGAAGCACACAGAATCAGACGCGGCGCGACGGTCGCGAGCAGACACGAGAAGACACGGAGAAACAACATCGAATGACTGCTTGAAATTCGTCGCGAGGAGACTGTCTGATAGCTGCACTTTACTGCGCATGCGTTGGTAGTGGCTATGATTGCAAGCTTTCACTATCTACAAATACTATATTGTTGTGTAGTGCACGTTATTCATAATGGAGCTCGATGCGGATAAATTAGTTGTTTTAGTACAGTCTTTGAAATAATATCACGACAATAATGTGGTTTTCGAAAATATGTGAGAAATTGCAAATGAGATGAAAGCACTACGTGAATAATAATTAATAACAATACTAATAATAATAGCATTGATATTAATAATACCAATTTGAATAATAATAATAATAATAATAATAATAATAATAATAATAATAATAATAATAACAACAACAACAATCGACTATATCTGTGAGCCTTAACAATAGTTATTATGTCCTCTACCCGCATTACCAGTGTTACGTATAATTTGGAAACACATATAGCCTTTATAGATTTAGATAAAGCATATGATAGGATAGAATTTTACTTGAAGTAAGTAAAGAAATAGGTTTGAAAGTAAATCCCGAAAAGCAAAGTATATGATTATGTCTCGTGACGAGAATATTGTACGAAATGGAAATATAAAAATTGGAAATTTATCCTTTGAAGAGGTGGAAAAATTCACATATCTGGGAGCAACGGTAACAAATATAAATGATACTCGGGAGGAAATTAAACACAAAATAAATATGGGAAATGCCTGTTATTATTCGGTCGAGAAGATTTTATCATCCAGTCTCTTGCCAAAAAATGTGAAAGAATTAATAAAACAGTTATATTACCGGTTGTTCTGTATGGTTGTGAAACTTGGACTCTCACTCTGAGAGAGGAACATAGGTTAAGGGTGTTTGAAAATAAGTTGCTTAGGAAAATATTTGGGGCTAAAAGGGATGAAGTTACAGGAGAATGGAGAAAGTTACACAACACAGAACTGCACGCATTGTATTCTTCGCCTGACATAATTAGGAACATTAAATCCAGACGTTTGAGATGGGCAGGGCATGTAGCACGTATGGGCGAATCCAGAAATGCATATAGAGTGTTAGTTGGGAGGCCGGAGGGAAAAAGACCTTTCGGAGAGGCCGGGACGTAGATGGGAGGATAATATTAAAATGGATTTGAGGGAGGTGGGATATGATAGAGACTGGATTAATCTTGCTCAGGATAGGGACCAATGGCGGGCTTATGTGAGGGTGGCAATGAACCTCCGGGTTCCTTAAAAGCCAGTAAGTATACGATAGGATAAAGAGAAACCTACTATGGGAAATATTAGAAAAGAAGGGATACCCCAGACATTTAATAAAAGTATTACAAAATATATATATAAAGTATCTAAAATAAGGATAAGATTAGGAAATGGACGATTTTCATAAGAAATTAAAGTTAATAGTGGTCTAAGACAAGGATGCAGGTTGTCTCCGCAATGTTTTAATATATATGGATGAAATTTTGAGAGAAATATATGGTAAATTACCTTCAGGAATTAGAATAAATAGGAATAATACAATGAATATGCTACTCTACGCTGATGACATTATAACAATACAGAAAACAGAAAATAATTTGCAGAAAAATGTTTTTCAATTGGGAAATGTGTTGGAAAAGTATGGACTTAAAATTTCAATTAATAAAACGACAATAATGACCTTTCAAGGAAAGTACCCTCATAGATCCAAATTAGTAATAAACGATATAATACTGGAACAAGTACAGAAATTTAACTACCTAGGATGTAACATAACGTATCAATGCAATCAATATCTATATAATAAAGTAAGTAAATTCGAGAACACTTGTGAAATATTAGCAAGAACATTAAGAAGAAAAACAAGAAAGGAAACTAGTTTAAAATTTTATAAAACAATGACGATTCCATAACATATGGTTGTGAAACATGGGCGATGAAAAAAAAGCATGGGATAAGATAAATGTTGTAGAAATGAGAAACCTAAGAGATATAAAAGAATGTACAATAATGAATGAAATAAAAAATGAAGAAATAAGAGAAGAATTAGGAATTTGTACTATAAATTGTAAAATAAAGCGATATAGAGATAGACGGAGAAATCATTTGCAAAGGATGGATAAAACTCGTTACCCTAAAATGATTATCAACCACATGGGAGAAGAGACGTTGGAATACCGATGAAGAGATGGAGAGAGACATGAGGCCGGAACAGGAGAAGTGTTCTAATCCATGAAGAGATGATTTTTTTTTATTTTAGTGGTATATTTTACGACGCTTTATGAACATCTTAGGCTATTTAGCGTCTGAATGACATGAAGGTGATATGTGATAATGCCGGTGAAATGAGTCCGGGATCCAGCACCGAAAGTTACCCAGCATTTGCTCATATTGGGTTGAGGGAAAATCCCGGAAAAAACCTCAACCAGGTAAATTGCCCCGACCGAGAATCGAACCCGGGTCACCTGGTTTCGCGGCCAGACGCACTAACCGTTACTCCACAGGTATGGACTGAAGAGATGATGATGATGATGATGATGATGATGATGATAATAATAATAATAGTAATAGTAATAATAGTAATAATAATAATCTGTAGTAAGCCTACTCCTCTGCTCTATAGACTACTATCACTCATTATTGATTTAAATATTATTTTTCTTTATTGTGAGTCGTGAAGTAGTCACAAACATACAAACTGACTTTTGTGCACTATATTCCTAGTATTTAATTTTAAGACTTTTTCAATCGTTTAGATTTTTATGCGTAGCCGTCCGTAGGTAATAATAACCAAACACAATAGAATTTCTCATATAGACAGTCCTCTTTCACTGACGCCATTTTCTAGCCTAGGCCAATTTTCCAAATCCACACAGCCAGCAAATCAGTTGTCGCGAGCAGATCGTGTTAAGGTAAGCGTTCACTACATCGTATCGCACTCATCGGACGAATCGCACGGATCGGCAACAGACAATCGTCGCTGTACTTTGTTATGTAATCGCGTTCACTACATCGTATCGCACGCATCGGCTCTCGGTAAATCCGTCCATGTTTCTCGGATGAGTAAACTTTTCCGATGCGTACGATCATGCCTTTCTTTAATAAATCAATTTTAATTGCTCAACTGTTACTATTATGTTGTGCCATGTTCAGTGTCGCGCCAAAATCGCAGACTATATTCTATAAGAACTAAAATAGTTATCAATAACTTTGGAGTAGAGCAAGTAAATGCTTTTACTTATCTTGGCTGTAATCTCTCCTATATTCATTCTCGAGATATAGATAATAAACTAGCCAAATTTCAACAGATGCTAAGAACAATTAGAAATACACTGTTTAAGAAGGTCCGGCAAGACACATTTTTGAAATTCTACAAAACAATGGCCATTCCAACTTTGCTATATGGATCAGAAACTTGGACTCTAACAACTAGTCAACTGAAAAGAATAGAAGCAGCTGAGATGAGATTACTAAGACCACTAGCAGGCTACACTCTCTATGACCATAAATATAATGAAGACATCCGACAAGAACTAAATATCGCAGCCATTACAGAGACAATCCACAAGTATCGGAGCAACTGCCATGAGCATGTTCTACGGATGCCAAATGATAGGTTACCCAGGAGATTATTAAATTACAGACCCCTTGAATACAGAGATCGTGGACGCCCGAAGAAGCGATGAAGAGACCAGCTTTTCACCTGAAACGGAACGGCCAAATGGCCTAAACCCTGATAGCTATTGATGATTGATGAGTTTATCTCACTTAGTTAGCACAAAAACAGTTATTTATCTCTCCTGAAAAAATTACATCAGTGGGCTTAATATGGTTTGGAACGGACCTCCTCATATGAAACAGACATTATAAGGGACTGAACAAGATTTGAAACAACCGCTACTTTTAAGCAGTCATTTACACTGTTAACGAATACGATTTGATACAGTTAGATTTCACAGCGTGAAAGATCGCATCCTAAAATATATGAAAATGTATCAGGCTCAATTTTGTCCACCAGTGCACATAATTCGATTTGAAACGTTGCTCCTCTTAACAGACAGCCGCCTTAAAAATAAAGCTAGTATAATTTGTATTACATAAACTCTTTTGAATGAGCTGAATTCAACAATAACTCTAGTCTTTTCACATCTCAGAATAATTATTGTCTCAGGATGACGTAAATATTAATTTAATCTTGAAAGTTTTGGTTTAAAATATTAAGTTGCACATGTGCGGGCAGTTTTCATTGTAATTATCCCGCATGCATGTGGTACCAGATGTTGAATGTAATTGTGAATTAAAGCTAAAGCATTGTGACAATAACCAAAAACACTAATGGTCGTTGGGTTCTTGAAGCTCTGTAATAAATCCATTTCCGAGTTGCGTAAGAGTTCGCGAACCTTGGATCGAACTCCCTCGGGAGAGAACAATAAACCTCACGGTTGCGTGTAAATATTGGCCGACCGTAACCATGTATCACCTGCCCAAGTGTACACAACTTCGGAAATTGTTCTTGTTCTGCTACTAAACAGAAAGAGCCAACTTTAGATCCTGTGATGTTCTACAGAATATTTTCTTATACTACCAAATTACTATAATGTGTCTCTCCTAAGTCCTGAGACAAACCCAGGAAATGTAAGGTATAAACAAGTCTTTAATAATACATTATGCAACGAGCCTACGATGAAGGTAATTAAGAAGCGAGTATGGATATTTATGAAACGAGCGCAAGCGAGTTTCATAATTTTCATACGAGCTTCTTAATTACCATTATAGGCGAGTTTCATACGACTTTTTATGCTCGACCATATTTCTAACTTGATATTATTAATTTTATTGTATCTGACCTTGACCAATGTCCCGTATGTTGTGAGATGTTGGCAGACGCGAAAGTATTGATTTTTTCCGAGGAACAGATGTTCACGTTGCCCTTGATAGGCCATAAGAACCTACAGAGATAACATTGAAATTAAATTAGACATTGAAAAACGAGATGACAAATTGAATTTATTTGAATATTATTTACAATTAACGCTAATTATTATAGTAACAGAACATAACCTTCTGCGACAGTATTGGATTTCCAGCCTCCGTGACTTTTCGCTAATTCTCTTTCGACTGCATATCCGAGAATAATCGATACTTGCGGTTTTATAACGGTAGAAAGCTGACCTGACATTGGCTGAACAGTTGTAACCTGAGTCGTCATTGGCTGAAAGACCTGACCTTTAATGAGTAGGTGTACTTTAATGACATACATTAAAGGTCTGCTACCAGGTGTATAATTACTACATTTCGGCATGGTCGAGCATAAAGAAACATACATCTTAATTATTTTCTATGTATTCATTTACTATTATTTTGCACAATTGTCATTTGTCATTTGCTGTTTGAAGTGTTGTGCTTGTAAATTCGCCTTGAATTTTGCGTATTTGAAGAAAGTTTGTGCTATTTGTGGGGTAAAGAAGATGAAGTGTCAAGTGGAAAAAATGAACACTTCCGATATATTCTTCTGTTTGAGTTTGATACAGGAGCAAAGGCGGCGGAGACATCTCGAAACATTTGTGCCGTGTACGGGGAGAATTCCATTAGAGAAAACACTGCAAGAAAATGGTTCTTTCGTTTTAATATAGCTTCCCGTACAAAAGTTAGTGTCCATCCACAGAATATGACGTTGTGCGTCTGGTGGGATAGAGAAGGCGTCGCGTATTAAGAAATATCTTCCAAGATTGTAGCCATAACTGCTGACATTTATTCCCAAGAACCTTACTCAGACACCTTGCGGCCGCAATTGAAGAAATACGATTGGGAAGATTTAAGGCCTCCCCAAACAGACGCGATACGGAATGCGTTACGATTTCGCGATAACGCAATATCGCACTATCGCGAAGAGGTGCCCAAACTGGCGCGTCCGCGATATACGATATTCTAACGTCCCCAGCCAATCAGATTATCTTAATGGGTGACCACATATGCGGATTTTAGTTTTCCAGCCACAGCGCAAAGACCAGTTACCTTCAGCAGGTGTATATCACTTGTGCTCAAAGATTGCGATTTCGGATTACTTGTAAACGAACGTGGAATTTTTTATTGAGTTGGTAAAGGAAAATCCGTGGCATGGAAAAGGAGAAGAAATGGAAGGAGATAGCTACAAAGTTAGATGTAAACAATAAGTGCAATTATTTATTTATAATTTGATGTCATACTGGCTTGTAGACTTACGCGGGGTTTAAGCTAGAAAATAAATAACTGTCGCAAAAATGCACAAATGAAAAAACATTTATTTGTGCAAATTGCAAAATGCTTGTACAATATTATAAATAATTGTGCAGAAATGTAAAATTAATAAAGTATGTGGAAACAAAAAGTTATGTAATTTGTTTGTCGGAGTTTTATTACTTTCAATATCTTACCACATTCTAGATATACTTATGTAAGTAAATCATTAGACGTAGGTATGTTTAGAATAAATTACTACTGAATTTACTTCACATTAAAATTCGTTATTTTATGGGTACTCTAAACATTGAAATTCTTTACTAGCAGGCTCTTCAAGGTTAACAGAGTGCTAACTATTTTTACTGAAAGGCGGTTCCTAATTCCAGTTTTTACAAGATTCATGCAACTAATTGCTCGCTCACAATTTACAGTATGCGATGGAATTATATAAATCAATTAGAAGAAATTGTTCACTTAACTTACATGAGTTGCACCACTCTTTGAAATCAATTTCTGAACATCTATTGCTCAATACTTGTTTTTAACATGCCCATGCTATGATGCCATTAGCATTACATTTAAATTCAAATTAGTTCATACACATCTCTGATTTCATTTTCTCTATTACCATCTTCGTCTCTGAACTCCAATGTGGTTGTCGCATTTTTACACATTTACATTCAAAGTTTGTTATATTTTTTAGAAGTGGAGTAGCAAAATGCGACTGTGGCTTAAACCCTGGATTTACGTCTACAGCAGTTTCATTTTTAAGCCGTTCGACTGAAGTAGGCTGCAAATTTTCCAGCTAAAAGCACAATGGAATGTTTCTTCAAATATGTGAAGTAAGATGACACAGCGTTGTCAGGACACTTGATGGTGACGTGTTTCCCATCTATGGCGTCAACACGGTTTCAAATCGTTGAGCTTAACTTTCCCGTAGTCGTCGTGAAGGCTCTGGCATGAATTCAGATCTCATGTTTTCTCACATAGCTGCACAAACTTCCATCACAGTTGCACTAATGGTTGAAAACCAACCCTAAAACTATGGCCTGTTGGTGTACAAACTATCTCCAGTCGCTAAAAATCTGAAAGAAGAAGAAAAACATATTAACACTGTGATAGGACAAACTCAAACATAAATAATTGGTAGGCCTACCTTTTTTACTTTCAGCCGACGCTGTGAAAAATAGATGGAAAAACATGAGAGATTGTTATTTTTGTTATTTAGAGCAAAAAATCGCTGACAATGAACATCAAGGTGAAACACAATATGATTTTCTTCAAAGAAGTTCTTTGCTGATTTAAATTAGGCGAACTTATATTTTTCATGTTTATAATATCGGTACCTCCACTTTTTGATTCATTATTTTTTGTTTAAAATATAGGCCTAAGCATTTAAACTGTTCACACTCCACAAATTTGTTTTTCATAGTTTCAGATGTAATTAAATTTCATTTTGTGTTTAATTCTTGTAAATTCAAAAGTATACTTCATATGTTATTCTTTTTATAGAAAGTCAGTATTAAATTTGAATATTTTTATGACTGGTAACTGATTTGGGTCGTTAAGCTAAATTAAATATGTTTCTTACATACATTACTGTCTTTCGCTTATCTTATTGCGATTGCAAGTCATTTTTCGGGTGGGTTCGAGCTACGCCAATTAATATGCTTCTTCGTTATGTCTTCCGTTACTTTACCCAGAATCTCGTCAAAACATTGAGCTGTCATCCTGAAATATATATAAAAATGTTTTTCATTTCTAATTAGTTGTTGAACTAAGGTATAAAATTCATCTTTTTCTTCCCTTGTGGCATTTAACTCGTGAATCCACAATCTCCTGCAACAAAAAGAGCAAATTAAAAAAAAAAATAAAGTTTATAATCGGGTAGGCGTACTTGTTATTTATTTCACGTTCTTGGCAAAGAAAAGCTAAATCATCATTTTATACGTTTTTATATTGTTTATCTTAACCATACATGACTACCATGGACTTACCTGCGCCTGCTTTGCCTGCGACGATCCTCATCCAAGAAAGAGATGTTCCTCTTCCTTTGCAGATGAATCCATAAATGACACACTTCAACCCAGCATCAAAATAAACGCGTGGCGTTTTCGCGATCTACATCTCCGGGAGAATAGAACGCAGAATCGTCGCGTTCTACTTGCTGCGATAATAACGCATCTTGCGATAATCGCGTGTGTGTGAACACAATCATTGAACGCAATGAAAACATTTATCGCAAAATCGTAACGCTATCGTAACTCATTCCGTATCGCGTCTGTTTGGGGGAGCCTTTATTATGTGTTGCTGCAACACGACAATGCACTCTAGCACTCCGCTACAAGACGAAAGCAACTATCCAGGAGCATGGTTGGGAGATGATTCCACATCCGCCACTTTCTAACAATCTTGCGCCCTCAGATTTCCACCCCTTTCATTCTCTATTCAACATTCTTCAGAGGAATTTCTTTGATAACGAAGATGCTTTACAGACTTGGTAACACGATTTCTTTAACTCCAAACTAGCAGATTTTCTTTTTCAGATGCGGAATAGAACAACTATCCAGCGTTGACAGAGTCGTAGGTAATGTAAGAGAATATATTACTGATTAATATTTCTGTCTTCTATTCATCTCAAATATAAACTTTTGTCACAGCGAAAAAAAGCTACGAAGTTTTGCATCAACGCAAGTTATGTAAATTTCTCTGACCTAATATATACATTGTTAAGAGAGAAGTTTCATATGATATTCTTATTGAAATTGGTATTCCCAAGAAACTAGTTAGATTAATTAAAATGTGTCTCAGTGAAACGTATTGCAGAGTTCGTACAGGTCAGTTTCTGTCAGATGCGTTTCCAATTCACTGTGGGCTAAAGCAAGGAGATGCACTATCACCTTTACTTTTTAACTTTGCTCTAGAGTGTGTCATTAGGAAAGTCCAGAATAACAGAGAGGGTTTGGAATTGAACGGGTTACATCAGCTGCTTTTCTATGCGGATGACGTGAATATGTTGGGAGAAAATCCACGAACGATTAGGGAAAACACGGAAATTTTACTGGAAGCAAGTAAAGAGATAGGTTTGGAAGTAAATCCCGAAAAGACTAAGTATATGATTATGTCTCGTGACGAGAATATTGTACGAAATGGAAATATAAAAATTGGAAATTTATCTTTTGAAGAGGTGGAGAAGTTCAAATATCTTGGAGCAGCAGTAACAAATATAAATGATACTCGGGAGGAAATTAAACACAGAATAAATATGGGAAATGCCTGTTATTATTCGGTTGAGAAGCTTTTATCATCCAGCCTGCTGTCCAAAAACCTGAAAGTTAGAATTTATAAAACAGTTATATTACCGGTTGTTCTTTATGGTTGTGAAACTTGGAATCTCACTTTGAGAGAGGAACATAGGTTAAGGATGTTTGAGAATAAGGTGCTTAGGAAAATATTTGGGGCTAAGAGGGATGAAGTTGCAGGATACTGGAGAAAGTTACACAATACAGAACTGCACGCATTGTATTCTTTACCTGACATTATTAGGAACATTAAATTCAGACGTTTGAGATGGGCAGGACATGTAGCACGTATGGGCGAATCCAGAAATTCATATAGAGTGTTAGTTGGGAGGCCGGAGGGAAAAAAACCTTTAGGGACGCCGAGACGTAGATGGGAAGATAATATTAAAATGGATATGAGGGATGTGGGTTATGATGATAGAGACTGGATTAATCTTGCTCAGGATAGGAACCAATGGCGGGCTTATGTGAGGGCGGAAATGAACCTGCGGGTTCCTTAAAAGCCAGAAAGTAAATAAGTAAGTAATATATACATTGTAAAGGAAACACAATCGATTACGTATGCCAAGAAATCAGGAAGACTTCTTATGATAAGATATTATACAGTTCTTAATATGTTATACGAAACGCAAAATTCATATGATAAGAACAATAAAACAAAAAATCTGTTCATATTCTTAACTACGTTTAATAAATCAATATCCGTTTTTAGAGAGATATAATTCATTTTTTAAACTGAATTCCACAATTCGGCTTCCTAATGGATTGCATCACCAAACGGAAACAACTGCTTTATACAAACTCGTTACTAACGGTTGTACATCTGGAAACAGGTTTCGCTTTGTATGGCGGGCGTTCGAAAAGTGACATGGGCAAGTAACAGCCTACTTAGCGGTATTATAGCGCGTCAGTATGCCTAATCATTAAAATACGATTTTCTCTCATATTTCGCGCTAAACCAATTTCACATAATTCAAAATCTTTGTCATGCAATACATCTACGTATAGAATTCAGCTTATTTCCTGTTCTTCTAAACTAACCTGTAGTTAGCTGTGTTTATCCAAATGGGCTTAAGGCACATTCACAATGAAAATTAAACATAACCGTAACATAAACATAGAAGTTTGCACCCAGGCTATCAAATAGGATCATTCACAATGATTCACATAAGCATTGACATAAACATTACCGTAAGACGTTAACATGAAAGTTTGCAAACTCCAAACTTTCATGCTTATGCTTACGTGATTTGCAAACAGAACACAATAGTGGACCGCTGAAGTATACGACAGAATATGAGGAATGGCGTCGTTATGTTTCCATAGTTACCAAGTATGTTTGCTGTTATGTTTATGTTCCCATCGTGAATGATCTTGATTTTACCGTAATGTTTATATTCTTAAGTTAATTCTTACGTTATATTTAATTTTCATTGTGAATGAGCCTTTAGAGAATCCCGCATATTATGTAAAGAAACATCATAACAGTACATTATGCAACGAGCCTATAATGAAGGTAATTAAGAAGTGAGTATGGATATTTATGAAACGAGCGCAAGCGAGTTTCATAATTTTCATACGAGCTTCTTAATTACCATTATAGGCGAGTTTCATACGACTTTTTATGCTCGACCATATTTCTAACTTGATATTATTAATTTTATTGTATCTGACCTGAAGCAATGTCCCGTATGTTGTGAGATGTGCGCAGACGCGAAAGTATTGATTTTTTTCGAGGAACAGATGTCCACATTGACCTTGCTAGGCCATAAGAACCTACAGAGATAACATTGAAATTAAATTAGACATTGAAAAACGAGATGACAAATTGAATTTATTTGAATATTATTTACAATTAACGCTAATTATTATAGTAACAGAACATAACCTTCTGCGACAGTATTGGATTTCCAGCTTCTGTGACTTTTCGCTAATTCTCTTTCGATTGCATATCCGAGAATAATCGATACTTGCGGTTTTATAACGGTAGAAAACTGACCTGTCATTGGCTGAACAGTTGTAACCTGAGTCGTCATTGGCTGAAAGACCTGACCTTTAATGAGTAGGTGCACTTTAATGACATGCATTAAAGGTCTGCTACCAGGTGTATAATTACTACATTTCGGCATGGTCGAGCATAAAGATTTCTAAGATTAATTTATATAAAACGTAACGATACATAATCAAATAAAACTGTCTCCTATTTTTTGAATACCTTGTACTTGGACAAACACGCTCTAAAGTCACTTTATTCATCACAATTTCACAGAATTTTCCCGAGATTGCTCGCCGTTCTCTTAAGCGAGGAAAGCCGCCTGGAACATAACTGTGTGGAATATTGACTCACAGTGGATGTAATGGTTTGTAATATGAAAGCCTTCACCCGCTGAAGTGATATTTTGTAAAGTTAGTGTGATAATGGGTATCCGGGAACTGGCCGCATTGTCGTGCAATGGCAATTTCAGAGGAACGCACGAACGAATCCCGGGAACCACCGTAGATCGTTCAGGGAATGTTATTCCACCGAGTGCTGGAGGAAAGCCATTGCAGCTAATTTTCATACCTCAAAGAGAATACCGCGAAAGAGAACATTCATCATGTGAGAATTCATCTCCTTGTGTCTGGTTATGTAAGTGCGCCGGTTACAAGCTTCTGGCGTTTATATTGCAATGGAATATTAAGTCTGCTCGTGGCGTATGTAAATTGCATACTGCATGTAAATGTATATTCAAACTAGACATTGCTGACGGGATCTCTTACACGTAAAGTAGTAACTAATAAGAGGATATTTTCAGAAATATTTGAGCAAATAAATTCGTATACTCTGCCTTATCCTGCGTTATTTCGGAATAAACATGAAAATTTTTCCTACGAATACCCTTTAAGTACGTGACAAGTATAATTATGCTAAACTTCTGAAAAATAAATTGTCTGTTTTCTGCTGTAATGGTACACAATTTAAGGGAAGTGTCAAAAGACTATCCCGCTAATGTAAGATTTACAAAATTCTTTTCCTATTTCCTCTGGGACTATTCAACATAATATAATGAAAATTTTACAGAATATAGGCTCATATCTTATTTATAGGCTTATATTTTTTCATAAAGGCATTTCAAAGCAAGATAATCTTGTTAATTTTATGTCATTTCTCGCTTTATTTTTATTTCAATTTTTATATTTTTGGTATCATTATTTGTCCTAGCAGTTTCTATAATATGTTCTTAGATCCATCATAAGCACATTTGCTCAGTATTGATTTATTGTAAGCCTTAGACTAAAAAAAAATATCCTGTCTCCTGTAACGTCAATTTATCTAACAAGGAAGGGTCCAAATGGTTGTCGCTGATATTTCATTGGTACAAGTTTATTTTTGTATTATAACATTAGGAAAGATATATGGTGCGATTTGAGATGCTATGGAATACATGTGCCCGAGAGAGAGGCAGAGGAAAATATGGAAAGGGGAGGGATTTAGACGTTAGACACAGAACCGGTTCTGCTAGTTGTAAGTTATGTAGACATGAGTGCGGACAGTTGTGTGCATCATACAAAATGAAACAAGTAGTGATAGTTAAGTTGCTAGTGAATTTTTTTTGGTTTTTCGCCAATTTTAAGCGCAATAATTAACAATAGGTCCCTATTACAAACAACAACAACCAAATTTCTTGGCTTAAAAATCGATAATGTGTTAAATTGGAAAAATTATATTAAAGAAATTACTCCCAAACTAAATTCAGCACATTTTGCTATTAGGTCTATAAAAAAGATAGTAAATATCAACCTACCCCCAAAAACTTTGCATACTTCCACTCGGTAATGAGTTTTAGACCACTATTCTGAGGAAATTCCACAGATAGTAACAGTATATTCCTATTACAAAAAAGAATAATTAGAATAATAGTAGGTGCCAAACCTAGGGAATCGTGTAGAACTAGTTTAAAAAACTACAAAAAAAGTGTCCATGGTTTGTCAGTATATTTTTTCATTAATAATCTTTCTCGTATGTAATCGTGAAAACTTTGTAACTAATTCAACAGTTCATAGCATAAATACGCGTCAAAAATGACTTTCATATTTCATAGGCAAGTCTATCGTGCTATCAAAAAGAAGTGTGTTACATGACAGTAAAATTTTTTAATAGCCTCCTTATCGATATAAAAATGAAACTCAAAATATAAGATTATACAGGGCCAAATAAAAGAAGTACCTAATTTCTCACGCCTTGTATTCTGTAGGTGAATTCGTGACATTCAATAACGCTTCATGAAATTGATACTAAAACTGTGTGTTGTACTAGTAGACTATATTGTAAACCTCCTCTGTATATATTTCAACTAGATTGTGACTATAAATTAAGACTTTATAACAGTATTAAGTTTTTTGACTTATTCCATATTCTAGCTGTGAAGCAATACCATGGAATGTTAATAAATACAATACAATACAATACAATACAATACAAAACGTCAACTAGGGAAGAACTTACAGTTTTTGAACATATTAAAAACAGTTGATTGAAGAAGAGGTTGTTATTAAAGAGAGTAATACACTTATGATTGATGAAGAAATCACGGATGATGAGGAAATTGGTAGTGATTTCGGCGATGTTCCAGCGTTGCAAGATGAGTCACGTCCACAAAGAAGTCTTACATTAGTTGATAGTCAGGATAATCGTATGCTTCATCATCACCACTATGTAAGAAGAACACAGAATTTCCTAAAGGGTACTTGGGTGATGCTTATAAAATCTGCACAAAGCAGTCAAGAGAAAAGAATTCTCCCCAGTTGTGTCCTCCTGGTTTGGCCATTGTCAAGTCATCCCTTCTTTCTTGTGAAAATCTGATAAAAATATGATAGTTTTGTAAAAATTTGGTAATATGTTTAAAACCCTATAAGCATTACTGTAGTCATATGTGTTTTTATAAATAATTAAATCAAATGACCTCATCACAAAGTAAACAAATTCCTTTTTTGTCATTATACTCGTTTCCATATTTTGAGTCTCATACCTCCTCTGCACATTGTCCATAGCAGCTATAAATCTGTAGTATGTATATTTTGATACACTCTATTCAACACACAACATAAAAATCGGAATCGTGCGACATCACTTGAGACCCCTTCCTTGTAATTCCACTTCGGGCAGCGCGTGGTTCACATGACTAGGGAATGGATGTTTAGTTTGCACCTAATTTACTCATTGAATACATTTTTGTTATAGATTAGTTATAAAACTTGAACTATAAATAAACGGGAAAATCAACAAACAAACAAAGAAACAAAGGAAAAACAGAACGAGTCGTGCATAAGAAATTAATTTAGGCCTACGTGTAAACCTAACCTCTCATGAAATCAACAGAAGTCTTCCGAAGGAGACTTAGCGCATGGCAGCCTGTAATTTTCTTTTGTCTATGATTATGTAGTATCCTTCATACTTACATGACGCCACGAAAGAAATAGAAATTTGCTTCTCACAGTGCCCCTGTCGCGCTGAAGTTCAAGGACTTTTATCGGGCGTTGCATGTGTGCAGTTTACCTCTGTTTTGTGAGCTACTGAAGGGATTACGTATTCATACTTAATGTAGTATAAGATATTATGTTTTTTTTTTTCTAATTATTTGAGCACAGTGAAGGGATTAGTCTTTCATGGGTAGTGTAATGAAAATTATGTGTTTTATAATTATTTGATAAAACAGAATTTATTACCCATTCGTGTGTAGAATATTGGAAGCCATTATATTATTTATAATTGTTTGAGATTTTGTAAAGCATATTGCAGGCAAGTTTTCGTAGTTTTAAGTTTTGCAAATAGTGGAACAAAATACAATAAGAGTAATTTCGAACATTTCGTAAGAAGAGATTATACGAATATTTCAGAACAATCTTCGGACATAAAAAAAATGTATTGAAAGCGGAGGAAAACACTTTGAATATTTGTTGTGGCACAGGTGAGATCTACATGTGTTCATTTTTAAGTTCTTTATAAATATTTGCCCCTCGAAACAAGTTTTAGAAACTAAATTTACTACCGTATAAACAGCGGCCAATTTCACAGTAACTGTGCGATGGTTATAATAGGAAATGCCTCTGAAGGACTCTGCAGTTATGACACTAACATTGAATATAAAATAAAATCAGTGTTTTACCGAATAGGTGCCTATTTGAATCGCTATTAAGGCAGTAATTGAAAAATGAAAGTCTGAAATTGATTACAGCACCGAGATCGTACTCCATTGGTCGATTACATTTCGCTACAATCTGGCTCATTTTTATTTGTGAGACTTGTTCTTCCATGCTGCACCATTTAATTCATTGTTCTAACTTTTATTCTTGAATATATTTGCTTGCCGTTCTCGTGAAATTCAATCTTATTTGTGTTTTCTTCTAAAATGTCATTTAGAAATTCACAACATATGCGAGTCGAAGTAATTTATGTAGCTTAGCAAATGCAGAAGGATTTGTGTCAGTCATTTGTTGTCCCGTAATTAAACCCCGTTCATTACATAATCCGATACGCGGACGGCATTGATCCCAGGCTATTTATTTTGCTGTTCACTTTAGCGGTAGTTTTAGCAGTCGGGCATTTTTTCTGATTATATCATCAAAGTATTGTCCCGTTTTGAAGCCTTTTAAAAATCGTCCATAATTTGTCACATATTTTGACACATTTTGTGTGTGTTCTCTTTTTCTAGAAACCTGAAATACCTACAACTGTTAGTCTTTTGAGTTATTGGAAATCCCGTTTTTTTTTTTTTTTCCACGAATTTGCCTTGTTGACAGTAATTTTATGATTTAATAAACTTTTAATACGATATTGCTAGATTTTCTGTGTAGTATTTTTGTTATTATCAAAGTCATGTTTCTAAAATTAGAATCGCACGTACTAAACGCAATAGTGGCTGTGTAAAATGATCAAACGGACAGAAACATACCAGGCTCTAGTGTAAGAACTACAGCATGTATAGGCTAATCACGCTGAATTCTGTTGAGCAACATATTGTAGTGTATTACTTAAAATAAACAATCCTTAATTAATTTCTCTATTATATAGGGTTCTTAAAATTACATAATTATACATGGTAACACTAAATGATAACTACTGATCATTCTATAACTAAAAGTTCAGTTTTAATATCAATTGGACGAAGTTACGCAATAATAGACCAAGCGCCATAAACTTGTTTCGAGATATTGGCCATTCAAATAAATCTGTTTTTTTATATAACATTTTATGTAAGAAGTGTTATAAAATTCATACTATTACAAAAAATAGAACAAATAATACCAAAAAGGCTAACAGATTTTTAATAAGAGACCAGCAGTTGAATTAATATTTCAAAGAAAAATAAATAAATAAATTTTATGCAATAAACGAATTTTTGCTTGTAAGTACAGCAAAATTCAGATATCGCATTCTTGATTTTTTCCGAGTTAAATTAGCCTGCCATCAACAGATCTGTGTACATATCTCACTTTTTCCAAATTGTCGCTTGGTCTATTATTGCGTAACTCCGTTCAATTAATAGCCTTAATAACTACGTCGAAATGAAGAGAAACGACTAGCAGCATTTGAAATGTGGATATGAAGAAGAATGGAGTGTGTGTGAAATGGATAGATAGTATAAGAAATGAAGCTGTGCCAGGAAGAGTGGATGAAGAATATTGTATCTGCTGCTTCTTTGTTTCGTTTGTGCGATCTTCAATTTATAACTTAATGACTCTCCCTCGCACAGTTCTATCATAGCAAAGATCTGTTTGCGCTTGTAATTTGGACCAAATATAATTAATGTCTATGTAGTCCTCGAAATTATTTCTGAGCTACGTTTCAAAAGAAGAGATAAAAATATTGATTATTTATTAACAAATTTACTCCTTAAATTACTTCAGATGAAATTTACTTAAAAGTAAATGAAAAATACGGTATCTTAAACTTTATTTTAATGACCAATGATATTAATTAAATATAGATTAAAATTCCATGTACGCCCTTTCTAATGCTTGAACATAATCATAAATTCTGTATCAATGAACATTTCCGCCACCATACTAATACTTGGGAAATGAGACATATTCTTATTCCCCTGAAAAACCTAAATAAACTTCGCCATGCTCCCCTTTTCCCTCTGACGCAGGAATATAGCGTTTATTTCTCCGAATCGCGTCGCCTGGTCTACCCTGTAATACAAAATTTATTTCTCCGCTGACGCAAGAACACAGCGTTCATTTCTGCAGATCACGTCGCTCCTTTGTTAGAACAACATTTACCGAAAGGTTAACTTTTCAAGTTCAACCAAATTCCTACAGGTCCAAGCATCTGTTCTGTGTATTGATCACTGGGCTGAAACTTTCAGATGCTTTCAACTTTAACACCTGTTTTCTCAGTTCCAAACTTTAGAGCTAATCAGTTTTAGCTTCTCTTTGCCCACTGTACAGGGTGCATCAAGAAACTTGTTACTTGAAGAAGTGGTAGGGCTCATCGAAAGAATCGTTTTATAGTTATTCAGCAACCCTAGACTTCCGATGCGTCCTTATGGTGTTACGCGTCCTGTAATTATTGAGAACTCCTAGCTACTTCCGGTAAGCAGTCCACTCAAATACGCTACTGAAGGAGTCAAGTCACACTCCACTATCTTTCCTTACTCAGGTCGTACAGTTCACCATAACTGTATACTATAGTCCGTACCAGGAATCTGTGGAGTAAAAGAAGTAAGACCTGTGCGCAAGTGGTATGTGGGAGGACTAGGACCAATGACCGCTCTGGGCGGAGGCATTGGCTGACTGAAACTACCAGTCGCTTGTAGACAGGGGATCATTTCTATCTGAACACACTATCACGAGCATCTTACCCCTTAGCGGCCTCGAGCTGATGCTGCCTGCAATACTGTTCTCCAACTAGGAGATTAACCATGAAAGGAATGTGCTTACTATTGCGTCATCTACTGAAGCGAAGTAGATAGATAATATTACTGTTATAACGTCAGTTTAAAAGAAACATGCGCTCTCCTAGATATTTTAATTCCTGTATGGAGGGATTAAAAGACCAGGAGATTAACAGTGATCTAATTTTGTAACTAGGGTAGTATAAATATGTGTGTATCAATGTTATCGTTTGTGCCTTGAGAATTAGCCAAAGGAGATGTGTGTGACTTTATTACATCTTATGACATCAACATTCATTCACAGCATTACCCCGCTTCGTCTCATTCCCCTGAGACTTTCTCCTGTTTGGAGTACAGTACACTCCGGTACAGATAGACTCTGCCCTCACATGCGCAAAGTCACTCTACCGATTCCTGGGATTTACCATAGTTCTTCACTTCACTTCTGATCGAGGTAACTGTTTGAACTGTTTGAAAATAACTGACATGTCTTAGTGTTATGGGGTAGCAAATAGCAAAGGGAACGCATCTTCTTACATTTACTAACAATAGTTTCTCTAACACTTTGTTAAAAGTTTGCGTCGACGTTTTCAATACACTGGATCACTTTCCTCCAACATGTCGGTTATGAGAGGCTATATGTCAAATCACTGATTTGAAGGGAAGGTACTTGACAAAGTTTTCAAGGGACAGTTCGCGAGTATTCAAACGCCATTGCCCTTTACATGGATGTCAGCCTTAATGTGATTTGTCTATGTGAACAAAGATTGCATTCCTATCGTGCCTTAATATTAGTCAAGAATCCGTCATTCATAAGCAAAAGTTCTACATACGTATTTCCGTAATGCTTGCAAATTGTCTTCTTATAATCCCAAAGTTCGTTTATAGTGTGGAGATTATTCCTGTATAATATAAGTTAAGGGGCTTTGGGGTGTGAATAATATTTATATAAAAATCCGCACTGTTCCAACATACGTCAAGCCGACTTTTCTTAGTTCATCCATTAATTCCACTGATGTGAACCAGTTAACCCCTCTAACATTTCTGTTAGTTTCTGAAATTGGTGACACCAAAGACAAGACAGGTCTTGTTGGAACGGATAACTGCTGTGGGTTAGGACCACAAATTTTCCCCGCATATACAAACACATTGATCGGATAATGGGTCTTGGCATCACACAAACACATCATTTTTAGGCCATACATTTGTGACTTTCCTTTTAGATACATTCTTAAAGAACACCTGCCACGGAAACCAACCAGCATCTCATCAACAGTGGTGTATTCTGAACTACAATAATTTCTGTTACAGTTGTTTATGAAACTATCGAAAACTTCTGAAATTGCAGCAAGCTTATTTCCTTGTCTTTTCCTTTCTTCTCTAGGTTCAATATTATCAAATCTAAGAGCTGACAGAAGAAACAAATACAGCTCCTTGGTCATAGTAGCTCTAAATATATCTCTCCCTGTTCCACCTGTAGCGAAGAATGAGTCTACATCCTCATGGTTTGATTTGAATATCCCTGCCAAGAGCACTAGACCAATAAATGCTTTCAATTGCAGCTCGTTTAGGTGTCTAGTGAATGTTGCAGTTTCACCATAACTGGCAGCCATTTCATCGATTTTCTTATTTGTATGATTGATAATTATGCGAAGGATATCATCTGTTATGATGAGAGTCCAAGCTTGAAGAGAAGTTCTTGGTTTGATATCGCGCGCAGGACCCCTAAGACCAGGCAAATGAATAATGACGTTGTGATTTTGAGTTCTCGATACAGAAGGACAATTCTGTGACCACTTATATATATTCTTCCCAAAAAAGCTACCGCCAGATGTATTATCAGTATCACCTTCTTCATCACGTTCATGTTCACGTTCATTTTCACTATCAGAAATTTCTGATCCAGCATTGTGATCGCTATGCTCACTTTCCTTATCACTTAGTCCGTCGTCATCTTTATTTTCAGCTTCAGTCTCGTCACCAGCGACACTAACATTGTCAATAAAGTCATTTATCTCATCAGATGCAACGAAATTCCCGTCTATTATAACACCTTCACTCGACATACCGAAGAAAATAAAGTTACGCAACTACTATTGTGGGGTCACTGGTGACCCAAGCACTCATTTACTTGTAAACAACTAACAATGAAAACCAACACGACTTGTCTCTTGTAAAATCTCACTGTGATGTGAGAATACGTGGAGTGACGTGACTCAGAATGGCGCGCAAGCGCAGAAACAAAAGAAAGAAAATGGCGTGGGTCAAATATGACCCCACCATTGTAGTTGAGGGTTATATTATATTATAGTATATTATATTATATTGTATTATATTATATTATATTATATTATATTGTATTATATTATATTATATTATATTATATTATATTATATTATATTATATTATATTATATTATATTATTGGCAAATTAGCGAAAGTGACAAATAAGCGACCCTGCACTTAAGGTCTAAATTGTACTTAGTACTTAGCACAATATAGACCTTAGGTGCAGGATCGATTATTTGTCACTTTCGCTAGCTTGCCAGAGGAGGGACGATATTATATTATATTATATTATATTATATTATATTATATTATATTATATTATATTATATTATATTATATTATATTATATTATATTATATTATATTATATTATTGGCAAACTAGCGAAAGTGACAAATAAGCAACCCTGCACTTAAGGTCTGTATTGTGCTTAGTACTAAGTACAATTTAGACCTTAAGTGCAGGGTCGCTTATTTGTCACATTCGCTAGTTTGCCAGAGGAGGGACGATATTATATTATATTATATTATATTATATTATATTATATTATATTATATTATATTATATTATATTATATTATATTATATTATATTATATTATTGGCAAATTAGCGAAAGTGACAAATAAGCGACCCTGCACTTAAGGTCTAAATTGTATTTAATACTTAGCACAATATAGACCTTAGGTGCAGGATCGCTTATTTGTCACTTTCGCTAGTTTGCCAGAGGAGGGACGATATTATATTATATTATATTATATTATATTATATTATATTATATTATATTATATTATATTATATTATATTATATTATATTATATTATATTATATCATAACGTATCATGATATTAAAATATTATGCAACTTTCTCTGTAATGTGCGAGTCTTGTAACACAGTCACTTCAACCGCCTCAATTCAATATCTATGTAGCCTATGTCTTGGAACAAGATGTGATATATATTGTTACCCTTTACTGTAGTGTGGACCGAACAACAGAAACATTTTCTGTTTCTCGGAAGAGAAGAGCTTGGAGTCGGGTTCCTTAAATCTCGTTTCAGTTCAGAGAAGTGTGAGGAACACGAGAATTGTTTCAGGCCGGTGTGAGGATGTAATGAGACCCGGCGAACATAATCCCTTTGTAATAGTCGTAATGGATTACATTCCGGTTGGAATTTTTACAAAGGGCTGTTTATAGCGAAATGTAAGTCAACGGGTGAGACAATTGGATTTGTTACAACGGAGAAACCCATTTATCTGGGAGATCATCATCCGGGTTTTTGCATTTCATTTTTACTCTCTTGTTATTCGATGTATGAAGATACTGTAATGTTATAAAACTTCTATATAGGAATTTTAAAGAAATAATTTGTTTTCAGAATACACTGTTATAAAATATGTAACATAATATTTCGAGTTACAAAATGCTTAGTTAATTAATGATATTTCATGTGCTTTTATACATCTTATTGCAATAATTGAAGGAGAGAGTAACACCTTATGGGCAAATCGCAATATAGCGAACGTAGAAGCTCCGCCAAGACCCCTTACACTTTTCCCCTACTAACTCAACAGTCACTCTACGTGATAGGCGAGTGTTGTGTCGAATGGACATTTCATGGTGGGTGGGGATAACTTCCCCTACTGGCGTTCGCTATATTGCGATTTATCCCACCGTATTACTTACATACGGTTCTTTTTATTTTTTTAATTACAGATTTTGCTTCTGTTATTTGAAGTTTAAAATCCACGAATCGTTCATTATTATTTACACACACAATACGTAATAAATTTTACAGAAGAAATAGTTCGTCCAAAGGGCTGGATTCGGGAAGAGTACCTAAAAAGCGCATTGTGTATCCGCGTTGAATAGCTATACTTAAGCGTTGACGCAAATAAGTAGTGCAACGGCGATCACCAGTAATGGAGATCAGAATTTGGCCGATTTGAGATACAACAACTTTAGCGTCATGACTCCAAGGACCGAAGGTCTCCACAGGAGAGGGGATAAAGATATATTTGTCTAGCATATTTATTGACTTTTTTCTTCACGGCTAATTCAGCAGCAGATGCTTCGCGTCTGGAGGTATTCGGCAAGTAAGATGGAGCTAGAGTGTCAACGCAAGTGGAGTCCCAAACTAAAGATTTTCCTCTAGACCATGGAATTAAGGTGAGACCATCGGGTCGTTTACCATCCACGCGACTAATACCTGGTGGTTCCAAAAGAGACGGGATGCCACAAGAAGCCAGAGATCTTTTAGGCCCGATTGTATAAACCATTTAATCTTAGATCAGAGGTTAAATTGATCCTTGTTTCAGCTGAACTTGGAATTTTGTGTTGTATAAAGTCTAAAGATTAATTTGTCTCAAACTAAAGTCAACTTTGACTGAAGAAATTTCTTCGATTGAGTTAGATGATCCAAGTTCAGTTATTTCTTTTCTGTTTGAAATATACGAGTGACAGATTGTGCAAATAAAATATCCATTAATATTAATATTAATAGATATGTTAGGTACATTTATATATATATATATATATATATATATATATATATATATATATATTTCTTTCAATTTCTTGCCTTAATACACAAACAATCTTATATTTTATAAGGTTCTATCGTGTTCAGCATTATCAAATAACATAACCTATAATTATATTATGTTTATAACAACCATTAATTATTAACGGATATGATAGGTACATTCATAAATTTTCAATTAACTGTATTACTAAACGAAAATTGTCGTTTTATAAATTTTTATTATGTTTAGCAGTATCAAACACCATAACATGATAACAACTCGGAGAACAGTCAACCTTCTTCTTATTGTCCGCCATTATTTACATTGCACAAAAAACCAGTGTCTCCAACAGAGTGTACGGAAAGTCGCCAAAAAGTAGTTGTAAAGTCGCTAGATTCCTCATTATCGACAAAGAAAGATTAAATTTTGTCACTATGGGGTGCTAAAAAGGTCACTAAATCCCAATTTAAGCAATATAAAAGTTAAAAGAAATTGTTGTTGAAAAAGAGTTAAAGTCGCTAGATTGGCAACACTGAACAAACCTGTCCGCGCATCACATATTTCACCTGTTTATGCGTTGTTGCCAAATCCTTTTCACGTGAACTTAGATTGCATTTGAACCAAGGTAATTTGATCGCAGAAGAGTTTTATACAATAGAAGAAGTGTCTGAACTCGGTTCACTTTTCGATCTTCGATCAAAGTTGATCTTTAGTCAGGGAGTTTTATACAATTGGGCCTTAATGGCATGTCTAGGAATTCGACCCTTGCACAGCTGAGTGCATGATGGCCATAGATATCAGCAATTCCTCCGCAAATACATTGGTGTGGCTGGCAGAGTTTACAACCAAGGCGTAAAGCCATTGCGATTTTAAAGGATGTGCTATCTATTAGAGTGCCGTTGTGAAGAGATGGTAATACGTGTAACTAAGCTCCTCAGACTCACTCTCTTGAAGAGCTAGGAGACGTGCAATGTCTTGTTCGGATTTGAAAGAAGAAAGGAGTTTATCTAAATTTTTTTTGGAAGACAAAAAAAAAGTCCCACTGCTTTTGCACATGAGGCCTTCTTGCAACAGTCTTTTATATGGTTTAATAACAAACGAAGGCTGTCGACAACAAATGAACGAAGTTTTAATTTGTTCCAACCACCGCCTGCTAGAACGCATCCATCCATCCATCCATCCATCCATCCATCCATCCATTCATCCATCCATCCGATGGCTGCTTGCACTGCTTGCTCATAAGAATATGCTAACAATGCTTTCGCTGAAATGGTAGGTGGAAGCACCCAATGTGCTATGGTTTTCGTGAGTTTTTCAGAACAAAAATAATAACTTAACCTTCCATAAAATGTCCTGCTAGTGGTTAATTTGCAATTTTAACTTGAAAACTGTTTTTAATTCTGTCACATAGCTGCTTTTGTAACTGAGTAACTCATCGAATAGAAAAGAATTGTCGCTAGATGGCGTTCCTAACGGTCAGTTAAGTCGCTTATGGACATAGGCATAATATACAGGGTGATTCATTGACTATGTTACATAATTTTAGGGATGGTAGAGGTCATCAATATGCACAACTTTCTTATAGGTACCTATGTCCGGAAACGTTCCATTACAAGCGTAGATATGTTAGTCTGTGTAACCAGAATCGAACTCAGTGCCATCCTTTTGAAGTTTCATTGCAGACAACTTGTTTCTGAAACGTTGGTGATTTCTCATAAAAATTATTTAAGTTTGTCAGCATAGTAAATGATATTTTTACTGATGAAACCTTGTAAATTTCCTTCCATTTCGCTTTGCTCTTCCGTAAATGAAATGCATACCATCAAGTTTGAAGGTTTAATCAATCAAAATATAATTTACGTTGCCAACTAGCTTACACCAGTTTTATGAGAAATCACCAACGTTCACAGCAACAAATCGTCTGCAACAAAATTTCAAAAGGATGACCTTGAGTTCGAATCTAGCTTGTTACATTAACTAACACATCTTGGCTTTTTACTACCAAACGAAACGTTTCCTATAAGAAAGTTGTGCATAATTGTCTCCTCTATCATCCCTAAAATTTGTATCATAGTCATTGAATCACCCTGTATAGGCGGAGCTATATGTGTAGGCTGTAGCTAGGTCATTTTACATGTTTCACCATTGGGTAAGCAGGCAGTATAAACCGCCATCAATTCAATTCAATTCAATTCAATTTATTAAGCCATTAAACATACAGTGATAGGCTTCGTCACAATACAGAAGGGAGAAAAAAACATACATTTGAAAATACACATATAATTGAAAACAGTAAAGTTTAATTAGAATGAAAACACAAAACATTTTGAAACTCTAAAATTAATGGAAACACTTCATTCCCAATGTAATATTTTTTAATAAATGTAAATAACTTTATTTATTAAAAAACAATTTCATATGAATTTATGTCTTATCTACAGGGTAGAAAGGATTAATTAAAAGCCAATTATAAAATCTAGTTTTGAAACTATTGGTTGGTAACTTATATTGACTGGGAAGCTTATTATATAATTTCATCCCCATGACAGAAAAATTTGTACTAGTTTTATGTAATCTACAGTATGGAATATTAATTTGTTTACTATTTCTAATTTCATGATCATGTATATTGGCTATTAATGAGTAATTGTCTATATTTTGTCGAGTGTAAAGGACTAGGTTGTATATATATATATATATATATATATATATATATATATATATATATATAAATTTATGACAGTTAATATCTTTGAAAAGAGGTCGACAATGTTCAAGAGAGTTTGACATAGAATTCTAATGGCTTTCTTTTGCAAAATCAAGACACTCTCAATTTTGCTACCATTTCCCCAAAAAATTAAGGAATACCTAATTATCGACTGAAAGAACGAAAAGTAGGCACATCTTAAATAATTTTGAGAAACGCAAGTCACTAATTTCTTTAATAAATATATAACTCTTGATAAATTTGTGCATATATATTCGATATGTTTTTCCCATGTTAAACTGGAGTCTATAAAAAGTCTTAGAAATTTGGTATAGTTTTGTATGTTGTCCTTTTTTATTACATCATTTAGGGTAAAAGTTATGTTGATAGTGTTTTCTTGATTAAGCAAAAACCATTAGATTCAAACCATAAAGCCATCTGTGATAGAGTATCATTGGTTAGAGCATGTAATTCATTCAGAGTAGAGCTAGAACATAAGAATGTAGTGTCATCAGCATACATAATTGTTATAGCTTTAATAAATTTAGTTGTGTTAAAGTAGGCGGTGATTCCAACAAAGCCCAATTGGACTTTTGACATTAATGCCACGTTAAAAATATTTTTAAATCCTCCTGAAAGAAGAAAAAAATTCCAGAATATTCGCGGACCCCCAGATTGAGTTCGGGACCTCCGGGGATCCGCGGACCCCACTTTGAGAACCGCTAGGTTAGACTACAATTTTCAGCACCGCAAAAAGTAGCGAAGATATTAAAAAAAGAAAAAAAAATGGATATGGGTAATTAGTTCAATTCAATAGTAGGGATATAAAAAGACAACAAAAACTCAATCTAAGAAGTAGGGCATACCTAGTTATTGAAAGCATTGCTACGTATGGAAGCCAAATAAAAAGGAACGAAGCAAGGCTCTGTGTTCTACAGATGGACTTCCGGAACAGATAATGCTGTTTGTCTGAACTCCAACGAACGAGGTCGGGTCCGTCATCTAAACCACAGAAACAAAAGAACATAAATGGTGTGTTCACCTGCAATGCACGTCAGAAACTCGATGACCCATGAAAATCCGGGATTGACAGCCAGGGAAAAAGAAAGCCGGCAAGACAAAAAGATGAAACTAGGATGCCCACACAATGCCATGGAAGAAAGAGAACTTCGGCAAGGCGACTGGCAGAATAAATAAGCTTGGGGACCGAGAAGCTGCCTCAGCTGTAATTCAATTCAGAGTTCGTGTGAATGATGTCAATATTGGTAAAAAGTCTCATTTCGGAAATGTCTAATAATATGAGTCTTGTAGCAAATAAAAGCACACAGTAATTCATTATAGCTTCAGGTCTTACTTTAGTTCGCGCTCTTGGTTTCATTTTTGCACATTGGAGTCGAAATGCATATGATTTTATTTCCATAATTGGACGTTTGTACCACTTGCTTTCAACTAAAAACACCATACATTTTTTACTTGCAGTTTTATTTCTTCTCTTACTTTACTTACTTTACTTTACTTTACTTTACTTTACTTTACTTTAAAAATTAGATATACTTTAAATGTTATTTTAACTGATCGTGCTTCATTTAATTTAGGATGTTCCCTGTTATTATTATTATCATTATTATTATTATTATTATTATTATTAATCATTGTTAGTATTAATTATTACTATTATTATTAATTGTGTTTTTATTGTGTTTATTATTGTCTTTATTTGAGTATAATTAGTTACCACTGCCACCGGGTATATACCCATTGCAGAGTGAATAAATTCATACATACATACATATTTTTAATTGGTTCGATTCTTTCTTCTACAAATATCAACATTTTTTTATCTCTACGGAAGTTTGCTTCCGATCTCTGGAAACGAATTTTGAGTAATGTCATGTGCGTCAGAGTCACACGACAGTTGAACTGTTGTGAAAGCTGACAGACCAGTAGTGAGTGATTTCATAGTCAGAGTGCACGGTGTCTCACAGCAGCAATTCCCAAAAAAATCGAGCCTTTAGGAAACGATTTTCAAGATGCTTTTATTTTAAATAATATCAGTATTCCCTCTGTCATAAGAAAAATTAAATTGAATTTAATGTTTCTTGCCAGTCGCAGATTATTTGGAGAGCAAATTTTATTACATAAAATATGGAGCGGTCTACAGGATAATAGTGAAATTTTGTCGCAAATCCAGCTTAATGTTCGAACATTAAATTTAAGACATTGCCAATTATTACACTACAAAAACTCAAACAACTCATCACATAAAAATTTACCACTGTTGAGAATGTGTTCCAAATTTAGTTATGTAAACTACTGTATAGGATCTAAATTTGAGTATTTCTTACATTAAATATAAAAATGTTCTTTTTAAAAATACTGAAGTTCCTAGTTGATTTAAAATAATGTTGCTATACATTTCTTACTATTTAATCTGAATCTATACGCCGCCCCGGACTCATATCTCTGTTCCCCCAGCTTATTATGGGAAAACAAGTGGAATGTGGCCTGTATTCAGAGCTTTCGTAAATTGAACGCGAAAATGGCGATCAGCGTAGTGATTTTTAGGTTATAGTTGCTTGGTGACAGAACAGAGATGTCATATATCGGAAAGAAAACATTAATACAGTGGACTCTCCCAAGTTCGACTGAACAGAATTGAAAGTTCAGTCCAATAAGAGTAGTGGGTGTGGCAGGTGAAACGAATACAAATTCTTATTGGTTATCCATCAACGAATACAGTACTGTATTTGCATTTCCTACCTGCCCCGAGACTTGTGTATGCGCTTCTAGTACCACAGTGGGTTTCGACAGTTACATCTCATAAACGACACAATTCTCAAATAGAAAAAGAAGAGTTCATTAATTTAAAATCAGTGATTAAATATGGATTTCCTAACCAATAAAATATTCTGTTTTCCTTTAACAAAAGTATCACTACAAGACACAGAATCAGTTCCCATTCAAATGGCAAACCCATTTCTTAATGCCCGTATAGAGGCATGTCTAATTATCCTACGCAAGCAGTCGAGCTATAGGATGTCGAACTTGATTTCTGTCGAACTTAGGAAGGAGCATCCTCTGCGGACCTCTGGAAAAATAATTGAGGAAGAGACTAGTAAAGTGCATTGTATGGAGCGTGGCATTGGGGCAGGAACATGGATATTACGACGATGTGCAGAGAAGCGAATAGAAGCATTTGAAATGTGAATATGGGGAAGATTCAACGTGTGAAATCTGCAGACAGAATAAGAATTGAAGCTGTGTTGGCAAGAGTGGGTGAAGAAAGAATGATGCTGAAACAGATCAGAAAGAGGAAAAGGAATTGGTTGGGCCAGTGACTGAGAATAAACTGTCTACTGAAGGATGCACTAGAAGGAATGGTGAACGGGAGAATAGTTCGGGGCAGAATAAGATATCAGATGATAGACGACATTAAGATATATGGTCATATGCGGAGACAAAGAGGAAGGCAGAAAATAGGAAATATTGTAGAAAGCTGGGTTTGCAGTGAAAGACCTGTCCCTGGGCAGAACACTGTGAATGAATGAATGAATGAATGAATGAATGAATGAATGAATGAATGAATGAATGAATACTTTTTTATCTTCATTCGTCTCTTTTTAATTGTATTATTTTTTTTAATTTTTATGGCACAAGTAAATATAATTTTCTTTTACTTTATATTGTAATTAGGATTTTGCCCTCATATACTGTAGACAAATAAAATATTTAGTGAAGGCAATAAAAATGGAACTTCTCTGGGGAATCCGTTACCAGGAACTGTTCCTCAGAACTGATCCTGATCCTGATACTTACTTACAAATGGCTTTTAAGGAACCCGCAGGTTCATTGCCGCCCTCACATAAGCCCGCCATCGGTCCCTATCCTGTGCAAGATTATTCCAGTCTCTATCATCATATCCCACCTCCCTCAAATCCATTTTAATATTATCCTCCCATCTACGTCTCGGCCTCCCCAAAGGTCTTTTTCCCTCCGGTCTCCCAACTAACACTCTATATGCATTTCTGGATTCGCCTATATGAGCTACATATCCTGCCCAACTCAAACGTCTGGATTTAATGTTCCTAATGTCAGGTGAAGAATAAAATGCGTGAAGTTCTGCGTTGTGTAACTTTCTCCATTCTCCTGTAACTTCATCCCGCTCAGCCCCAAATACGTTCCTAAGAACCTTATTCTCAAACACCCTTAATCTCTGTTCCTCTCTCAAAGTGAGAGTCCAAGTTTCACAACCATACAGAGCAACCGGTAATATAACTGTTTTATACTCGTAAATTGTAACTTCCAGATTTTTGACAGCATACTAGATGACTAAAGCTTCTCAACCGAATAATAACAGGCATTTACCATATTTATTCTGCGTTTAATTTCCTCCTGAGTGTCATTTATATTTGTTACTATTGCTCCAAGATATTTGAACTTTTTCACCTCTTCGAAGGATACAAATGTAACATGGTACAAAACTCCAAAAAACTTCAAACCAAGAGAATAGGCATTTCTTGAAAGCAACTGTGATTTATAAGTAAAACGAATACTACGCCTTTGCATGGTAATGATTCTACTGTGAACAGAAGCAGCTACTTGAGTGATCTGTTGCAAGCAAGGAATGAGTACACTAACTTAAATGAAAGAAAGGGGATAAAGAATGAACGGAGAGGCGATTGACTTCTTTAAGACTGAAATCTTATTAACGTAAGACGACTATCGATTTTACTCAAAGAAAAGGGACTGCGGTCTAAGCCCATCAATTGCAATTTCAAGTGAGTGGTCAAGGATGCCCACGTTGAAGTCTTCCTCAAGGCTTCCCTCTGGATTAAGTTCCCTCTCAAGTCATTTTTCTTTCCCAGTGGAAGACCCACAGCAAAGTGCTGACACTGTAATTGTCTTAAAGGGACTTGTGCAGTAACGCATGCAAAAAAAACCTTCTTAAATATGGTGATATTTTAACTGCAGGTGCTTAAAAAGTTTTTCTTTCTTTCTTATTTAACGACGCTATATCAACTACTATGTCATTTAGCGTTGATGGGATTGGTGATAGCGAGATGTATTTGACGAAATGAGGCCGAGGATTCGCCGTAGATTACTTGACATTCGCCTAAAGTTTGGAGAAAAACCTCGGAAAAAACCCAACCAGGTAATCAGCCTAAGCGAGAATCGAACCCACAACCCGACTGCAACTCCGGATCGGCAGGCAAGCGCCTTAGTCGATTAAGCTACGCCTGTGGCCTTAAGAAGTTGTAGCCATAACTTTTACATCATTGTAATGGATCTTTTAGAAATATAAACATCAAATAGACATTCTTAGCGCGGGCTTCCGGTGGATGATCAGCGAAGTAACGTTTTTCGTATTCATAAACCAGTGTTAGCGATATGACATGATATGATGTGATGTGATGTGATATGATATGATATGATATGATATGATATGATATGATATGATATGATATGATATGATATGATATAGGATATGATATGATATGATATGATATGATATATGATATGATATGGTATGATATGATATGATATGATATGATATGATATGATATGTTATGATATGATATGATATGATATGATATGATATGATATGATATGATATGATATGATATGATATGATATGATATGATATGATATGATATGATATGATATGATATGATTGATGTGATGTGATGTGATACATGACACGACACGACACGATACGATATGATGTGATATGATATGGATATATATGATATGATGATATATATATGATATGATATGATATGATATGATATGATATGATATGATATGATATGATTGATGTGATAGGATACGATACGATACGATATGATACGATATGATATGATATGATATGATATGATATGATATGATATATGATATGATATGATATGATATGATATGATATGATATGATATGATATGATATGATATGATTGATGTGATGTGATGTGATGTGATGTGATGTGATGTGATGTGATGTGATGTGATGTGATGTGATGTGATGTGATACGATACGATACGATACGATACGATACGATACGATACGACACGACACGACACGACACGACACGACACGACACGACACGACACGACACGACACGACACGACACGACACGACACGACACGACACGACACGATACGATACGATATGATATGATATGATGATATATGATATGATATGATGATATATGATATGATATGATATGATATGACATGATATGATATGATATGATATGATATGATATATGATATGATATGATATGATATATGATATGATGTGATATGATATGATGTGATGTGATGTGATGTGATGTGATGTGATGTGATGTGATGTGATGTGATGTGATGTGATGTGATGTGATGTGATGTGATGTGATGTGATGTGATACGGTACGGTACGATACGATACGATACGATACGATACGATACGATACGATATGATATGATATGATATGATATGATATGATACGATGATATATGATATGATATGATGATATATGATATGATATGATATGATATGATATGATATGATATGATATGATATGATATGATATGATATGATATGATATGATATGATATGATTCCTGTACAAGTAACCAATCGATAGCCGGGGCTAGTTTACCATGCTCTTAGCGCGGGCTAGCGAAATATCTATGAATAGCACCCTAAGAGCCGTATTCATAGACATTTTTAGCGCGGGCTTCCGGTGGATGATCAGCGGAACTAACGTTTTTCATATTCATAAACCAATGTTAGCGATATGAATAATTCATCCCTCCTCTGGCAAAGTCGGGGCTAGTTTAGCACGCTCGTAGCGGGGTAGCGAAATGTCTATGACTAGCACCCTAGGTATCTTCGTTTGGAATTGGATTGGATAATCACTTGAACTGAAAAATATGCATAAAATATATTACTTTTAATTTGAGTTTTAGCTCTTAGGCATTAAGATCGTTATCCTCTATCCACTATGTGAACATGCTTAAAATAGCATAATTTGTATACCGTTACTTTTATTCTGTAATGAAATACGAATTAATATTCTTGAGGTCGGCCTGGTTGGTCCAGTTGATATAGCGCTGGCCTTCTATGCTCAAGGTTGCGGGTTCGATCCCGGGCCAGGTCGAAGGCATTTAAATGTGCTTAAATGTGACAGGCTTATGTCAGTAGATTTACTGGCATGCAAAAGAACTCCTGCGGGATAAAATTCCGGCACACCGGCGACGCTGATATAACCTCGGCAGTTGCGAGCGTCGTTAAATATAAACGTAACATTTAACATATTTTTTAGCAATCCATCTGAAGTTAAATGTATTTTTGTTTTACAAGAAAAAAAAATTTAAGAATAAGAATATGTATGTTAGAATTTATAAACATTTATTTTACCTTATGAGTAGGCTATATTATTTACCTGATGATGTTTTATGTTAAAAGTAATATATTTTCAATGCTAATCAGAACAATCATAATTTAAGATATTATTAAAAAAACAGCCCTTATCAAAATTACTATCTTTCAGGAGAACAAGATAATATAAAAAGAACAACATTAAGTTAGCTGTTTTCGTCCAATTCATGGTTTTCCTTGTGTCCTTTTTAAGTAGCTTATTTTACGACGCTTTATCAACATCTTGGGTTATTTAGCGTCTGAATGAGCTGAAGGTGATAATTCCGGTGAAATGAGTTCGGGGTCCAGCACCGAAAGTTACCCAGCATTTGCTCATATTGGATTGAGGGAAAACCCCGGAAAAACCCTCAACCAGGTAACTTGCCTCGACCGGGAATCCAACCCGGGCCACCTGATTTCGCGGTCAGACGCGCTAACCGTTACTCCACATGTGTGAACCCCTTGTGTCTATTGCAGCTGACATCGGTCGTTTTTGGAGTCTTTAAACGTTTCAAATAGTAACAAATGTGTCCTTAATTATATTTAATTAAAAATCCTTCAGAAGAAGATATCAGATGATAGATGACATTAAGATATATGGATCATATGAGGAAACACAGATGAAGGCAGAAAACAGGAAAGACTTGAGAAAGCTGGGTTTGCAATGAAAGAATGAGACGATAGATGAAATGAGAGAGATGTAGAAATGTTGCTAGAATGGCAAAGGAAAACGGGAGTATCCCGAGAAAAACCTTCTGAAAAGTCCGCTTTGTCCATCACGAATTTCATCTCGGTCTGGCCGGGGATCGAACACGAGACGTCTGAACAGAAGACGAGGGCGCTAACACTTGGAGCTGGAGACGAGAAGGTCAGGTCTAGAATTTTTCATTGAAATATTCGTAGTGATAGTCGTGGCAGACGAGGCTGTAGTTGGGGATTTACTATGTGGAACAGTGAGTAATTACTAACCAAAATATTTACATTATTGTCTGAACAGACGGCAGCTAAAGAAAACAGCGGTGCTACTAAGGATTGGTAAATACTTACATTGCTCTTGTAACAGTACGTTTGTTAAGACGTGATGTCGGATTTTAAGACAACAGATACTAGTTTATAGCGCCTAATTGAATTAAATAATCGTAAAATACATTAAAATAAAAATTAGGGATGCCAAAAAGGCATTAAAGTAAGAAAGCAAGAGAAAGGAAAATAGACAAACAAAAGGAAGTAATAAGTGTATAAAAAATGGAAATCGAAACAATATAAGAGAGAGAGAGAAAAACTCATTCGGCCTTAATTAAGGATGACCACGAGGATCCGGAAATGAATAGCAAACAAATACTGGATTATTAACCTTTCTACTATACCAAGGTTTACTACAACTTACTAATACTGAGAGGGGTAATTCTATTACCCGTCAAAATCATACACCAATTTTCGTTAAGCATTTGGAATATTTAACAATTTATATGTTACTGACTGTAGACCTCCAGAAAATATAAAAATGTAAAACAATAGTCCTATTTTTTTTAAATACAGAGTGGTTCAAAAGTCCCGTTCAAAGGTGTTGAAAACGCTTACCAATATTAAAGAACTGAGATATCTAACTGTTTGTAATTTGAAGTAGTTTGCATGATATGTATTATCAATTTCTGTATATCACAACTGGTTGAATTGTTTATGCCTTAAATTTAATTAACTTGTTTTGTATTATACATATAGCTCAACTGATGATCGTTTCCGTTTGTAAATTTAATAATCTGATTGGCTATGTATTGTATACTTTTAGTAGAGAAATCGATGTAGCTCAGTCGGCAGACTCGCTGGGCTGCTGATCCGGAGCTGCGTTCGGGCTTGGGTTGGATCACCCTTTGGTCTTTGGTTTCTTTCGAGGTTTTCCACAGCCGTGGGGCTGAAGCCGGATGGTCTATGGCGAGTCCTTGGCAGCAACCCCTTTGATTTGATTACCCCCTTTGATTTGATTACCTGGTTGGGTTTTTCCGAGGTTTTCCCCAACCAAAAGGCAAATGTCGGGTAATATTCTGGCGAATCCTCGGACCTCACCTCATCTCATCTCACTATATCTCGCCAAAATATTGTAAAAAATTGCACAAAATTGTAAAAATTGTAGAAAATTACTCAATTGTAAAACTATAAAAATTTGTAAAAATTGTAATTGTAATATTGTAAAATTTTGACTTGTTCCACATCTTAAAGCGTCATTGCTCATGTAAGATCTATGGAACAAAATAAATGAATGAATGAATGAAAAGTGACACTCTAAGATAACATATACACATACAGTGAATTTACGTTTGCCTCCCTTTCATTTCAAGATAAACTCTTCAACGCTATATAGTTTAGACATTAGTGGGCAAAAAGTTACAGTACTATAACATAAATTGGAAATCATTTCAGTTACTCGTTGAAATTGAAATAGTGTAGTACAATATATACAATTATGAATATCTCCAGAAAATTTGTTTATAATAAAATAAAATTCTAAAATTCCTTTAAATATTTCTAAAAATAAATAAATGAAAAAATATAAATCCAATAAAACAAATTTTAATTCCTTCTTGAAATTCAAATATTTGAACACCACCTATACTGCAATGGACATCTCGAAAAAGGGCTCCACTAATAATTATTTCTAATAAAATCGTTTTCAGAGTAACCATAACATAAAGGAATAAAAAAAATTTGGAAACCAAAGTTTATAACAATATGATATGATATAAATAATACAGAAGAAAATAATTTGGAATTTGGAACCATACATACCGGTACTTAGAATTGAAGAAAATTAAGTTATAGATTGAATTTCATGTCCTGGAATTTTCATGCCACAGACTACCAAGAAGGGTAACAGGATCACCCCACATGAATAAAGCTAATATTACTTCGTAAAGTAGATTAATTATGTATGTTATTCTTATTTAAAAATGTTAGTAGACATATAACGGAAAAATACATGGAATTTGAAAAATAAATGTGGAGGAATATGAAAACAATACTCAAAAACCATGATGGGGTAATTGTATTAACCCCCTTGGTGGCAAGAGGGTTGAAAAAAATTATTAATTATTTATGTTATTCTTATTTCAAAATGTTAGTAGACATATAACATATCGGAAAAATACATGGAATTTCAAAAATAAATGTGGAGAAAAATGAAAACAGTACTCAAAAATCATCAGTGGGGTAATCCTATTACCCCCTTGGTGACAGGAGGGATGAAAAAATTATTATTAATTATTTTGTTATTCTTATTTCAAAATGTTAGTAGACATATACCGGACAAATACATGGAATTTAAAAAATGAATGTGGAGAAAATGAAAACGATATTCAAAAATCATCAGTTGGGTAATCCTATTACCCCCTTTGTTGGCAGGAGGGTTGAAAAAATTATTATTAATTATTTATGTTATTCTTATTTTAAAATGTTAGTAGACATATACCGGACAAATACATGGAATTTCAAAAATGAATGTGGAGAAAATGAAAACAATACTCAAAAATCATCAGTGGGGTAATCCTATTACCCCTCTTGGTAGCAGGAGGGTTGAAAAAACTCTGGGATTTTACATCACTACACATGTACGTTGACGCAGAACGCAGAAATAGAAACAGTAACTAGGAACGATTGTTTTAGTACTAGCTCATACAAATGTTCAATACACACATCGTGGGACATGCAGCAGATATCATTGCAGACATCCCACATGACGTGAATTCGATGATGTTCACGAAGTTTCTGATGAGAGTCGTC
The DNA here is from genome assembly GCF_040183065.1 of Periplaneta americana. Taxonomy (NCBI): domain Eukaryota; kingdom Metazoa; phylum Arthropoda; class Insecta; order Blattodea; family Blattidae; genus Periplaneta; species Periplaneta americana. The sequence continues at coordinate 45,870,729 of NC_091124.1, forward strand.
AGATCATTCACGTCAGAAAAAAAGCTGCAACATATACAGAGTGTAAGGGGTGCCGTCCCTTTTACAGTCTTCTGGGGCTGTCTACAAAATCGAAAAATGTCCATGCAAAATAGGGTCAAAACTTCATAGTTTTCTCAGCAAAACTATTTCTTTCCTCATTTTATTTGCGTTATACAGACTGAGAGAATAGGGATATCTTATGCGAAGTTTTACCGTCAGATGGAAGGAGCGTTCCATGCGGCGCAACATGTTGTAGGGCTATGTTATGTCATATGCTACAGTTGATTACGTTTTCCCGCTTGTTGGTTTTCTGTGCGTGTCAAAATTATATTTACAGTTATTTTGTATAATCTAATATAATTTAATATAATTCAATATTTTCTTACCTCATAATTTAATTTAATTTACAATAAATAATAACGTAAACCTGTATAATATTGAGCGATTCCCCGAGATGGGTGGGGAAATCTGCAGTATGCAGAATATAGATACGAGTAAATTGAGTGTTCATGAACCTAAACGAGAACTATGCACGAATAAAAAAATAGGAACTATGTCGAAAGTGAATATTGCCCTCTTTAATAATTAGTATTTAAGAACAGTACGCTAAAAACAGGATATGCAGCCACCAATGAGTTTTTTTCTTTATAGGGAAGAGACTGTCGAGATTGAATTCCTTGTATTTTTTCTGTAGTTGCAGAAAGATCAAATGCAATTTTTAATAGGATTATATAATATGATCTCAATAGTATCACGATTAATAGTGTGTTTTGTAGGTTAAGGACATGCAGTTTTGAATACTGTGTGGGATGATTTTGAAAATTTGAACTTAAAACATGGCTTTAATAATTAGGGTACAGTACATTAAAAAGACTATTCACGAAATGGATATCACTAGGGGTCGTCCTGGATAATAAACATCCCAGTTTATCGAGAGTTTACTACAGGCGTAAAATTCGGAGACTCCTACAACTACTGCATATAATCTAAGATAACATAGCTCGCTGTCGAGGTTGCATATGTTTTTATTAATTTTTCTTTTTCCTCTTCCAAAATGAAACTATAGTCAACAATTCCTTACTTGAAGTAGTTACTTTTATTTAATAACTAGTACTTTCGAGGCCCAACTTTATTACTTATATTTTTTAAGGTTTAGAGCATATATTCACAATATTTCGGGACCTGAATGAAGACAAAAAGCTTTCCCTGGTTTTTACATATAGGAACATAACAAAAATTTGCCCTTTTTAGTTGTTTTTAAGAGTATTTAATATACTAATACACTACGTATATCCTCAATGTTTATATACCGAAAAACAAATGCACAGCAAAGCGCATCCCTCATAGTACACATGCTCTATCTGTTGGTGCTAGTTCAGGATACCCCTATAGTCAAGGCCGGTGACCTGCGCGAGAGGCACGTAGAGGGGAAAGCAGTGGGGATACACGTTAGGAGGCAGTGCGACAAGGACAGTGAATGTGTGCGACAGAGAACACATGCTACAGACCGAGTAAAAACATTGACTCTATTGTTTAATTTACTTGTCAATGGACTCATTTCACTACAGGTTGATGTTTTCCGCACCGCCAGTACAACTCTCTCGAGAGGGAGCGCGACTACCATCTGCACGGTATCAGCGATTGCATCAACTGGCCTATGCACCCCTTCGTTACGTTCCGCAACCACATAGACTCGTCCAATGCTCGCGCGCATTCTGTTTAAACCGACCGTGACAATGCTCTCGGGCTGTACTACTTATATCGTTGTTAAAAATACGAAAACAATTACATCAGTAAGCATATATAGCAGAGAGTTAATATTAGTTTAAATATGTCTTCTATTACGTTTTCGTGAAATTAAATAATAATACACGCTTAAATTTGTTAATATTGTGTCTTGCCAGTCCCATCTCTCTTGTATGGCTCAGAATGCTGGACCCTAACAGAAAACCAAAAACACAAAATACAAGTATCATAAATGAGATTTTTGAGATCGGCAGCTGGATACAGAAGAACAGACAGACAATATAATGAAAAAATAAGAAACGAACCCAACATATTCATCTTAAACAATAAGATAAAAGAATACCAAGAAAAATATTATGAACACTTACAAAGAATGCCAGAATACCGTATTCCTAAAAGATTCTAGTTTACACACCCAAAGGCAAGAGAGACAGAGGAAGACCTACGAACAGATGGAGAGATCAATTTCTTTGAGAGGACGGAACACGTCGAAAGGCCTAATCCCTGTGGATGATGATGATGATGATGATGATGATGATGATGATGATTGTGACGTGAGAGACGTTCCTCCTCATCCAGCAACGTTACCAAACGTCTAATATTGTAAACTTTGATATAATTAGTTAAATGTTGCAATTAGAAAAAAATTGTAACATTTTTTCTTCCTTATGACATGAATAATTATTTTTCAGTTAAAATAATGACACTTATACCCTTACACCTTGTAAAACGTCTTGATGTGTCTCCACAGAAAAAAATTAAAAACTGAGATCTGGCGACCGCGGAGGCCACCTCTAAAGCTGTTGATTGCCATCACACCCACGCCCGATCCATCGTCGTGGTAATTTTCTGTCCAGGCAAGTGTGTGAACCTCGCCATAAAAGCACGGAGCGCTCCGTCTTGTTGGAATATAAAATTAGGGTGATCTTGTAACTGCGGCATCAACCACACTGGTAACATATTGAGATATGACATTCAGTTACAACATACGCTCAACCTACATTGCAGTTATGCCGGACACCTACTCAGTTTCTCTTCCAGAGTGGTCCAGATTCTTTAAATAGCGTACACCATGCATGAATTGATTTATCTGCCGGTGGGTTCTACGCATACTTGCCCAGAAGCAACGTTGAACTGTTATTATTGACTAACTCGTCTGGAATTCCAACACACAAAATTCCTCTCCGCTCCGGCGAACGTCATTTTGATTAATACCACCTGGTGGCCGAGGTATGCAACAACGCCTTCCGCGAAAGAATAAAACAAAATTTCCAGAATTTCTCAGTGTCGCTGCACAAGTTTAAATGTTATAATATGAATAACCAGTGTCTACTGATATAAAACTGCAGACAATTTTCTGAATAACCGTGTGCTATACACACAAGCACATTAATGTCGGATAAATGTCTAAGGGCTGATTTCACCACTTATTTAACTTTAATTGTTACTTAAAGTCTTTTTAATTACACTTAAAGGGATAGTGCATTTCACCAACACAAATTGGGCTTTAAGCTCTCATTAAACTACAATTAAGTTAATTGGTCAATATTTGGCCATTTAAACAAATAATTCTGTATTAACGACAATAATTTTCATCATGGCGAGGAGAATGATGGACTTGATATTTAAAAACGATTATTTCTAACTAAGATAGGCGAGGATAATTTCCGAAAGAGAAGATTATTTTAATACAGTTGACGAAAAAGTTTGCAAATCCGGTTTAGGTTAAGCAAGACATAAGCATTGTATTTTTGAATAGTACAGAAGATGATTTAGAATTTCCGACTGATGGTTAAATACTTTATAATATTATTTAAATCATATATTTATTGAAGAAACGTTTAATCAATCTTCGGTTGCCAAAAATACGTCAATTAAAATTGGAATAGCGCAAATCCATTAAATTTCCCCCTCCCCCTCCCCTTTTGATTGTTGCATGGTATGTCCACAGTCTAGTATATACAGACACGAAGCTCAATACGGAGGGAATATGCATCCATAGATAGTTGTTAACTACTAGGATCGCTACTATCGCCTCATCACATACAATGTGAAACAGTACCGGCACCGTCTATTGTTCCTAGTACCCTCAACAACTCAAAGTTCGTGACTGTATATACTAGACTGTGATATGGACTTGCATCTATTTTCATATTATCCCTTTTTTTTTTTTTTTTTTTTTTTTTGACACTGGAATGAGGTTTCTTGTACTCATTTCCAACCTTTCCTCTGTTCTTCTGAAGTCTGCCCATCCGTCTTTTTGTTTTCGAAGATTTTAATATGTTTTGGGTTTACCTCTGTTTATGACATATTATTGCTGTAATATAACAAATGAACTGACTATATAGGTCACTACTTACATCAGTGGTCGTTAGCACTCGCTAAAATGTGCAAAGAGTAAGCGGTGCCGTCCCGTGTGCACCGTCGTGCAGCAGAAAGAGATAGAGAGCATACCCGCTAGCAGCTACGAGTGCACCATGGTGCACTGCGTTTTCCGCGGGTAGGAGACGCTAGCCCCAGGGTGCTCTGTGCTGACGACCCGTGACTTACATTAACAAGGCACATGGCCTTCGGAATTACGATTTTACTATGATACCGAAGACCGTGATGACTTAATTGTGAATTAAATTAATCGACTTTATTTTAAATGCGTATTAGTTTGGTGAAATGCAAACCAATTAAATATGTTTTAACTTCCATATTTAAATCAAATTACAATTAGTTAATTCTGGGTTAGTAACATGTTGGTAAAATCGGCCCTTACTCTGAAATTATAATAAAATTAAATATTATTAGGGCCTATTTTGTTGAAAAAATGGCATTTTTGCGCGATCGTATAAAGGGGAAGAATTCATCCCTATGTCGCTCGTTGAAAACATCAAATAATTATATGACCCATTCCTAGAGCAAGTAATAATAATATGGAATTGTATTTTTTTTACACGTTTTACTGTTCGTCCTTATAAAATATATTTTGCGAAGCTCTTAAACAAAAGCTGTTAAGTTCACCTATGGTCGTAACTGAATTTCAAACTGCATCGTACACTGCGAACTAAGAACTCTCTTCATTATTTTCTCTCGTTGCACTTTATACGTTGGGTAGTTCTTTCGACAGTATGAATTCGTTTTTGATTCAGTTAAGATTGGAAGTGTATTTTAATGCTTTCTTTGAGAGCTCCTCAATTGTCCCAGAACTTGTAGCAAAAGGTATAATATTTTCCTAAGGTATTATTTATTTTAATATAGTTTTTTAAGAATCATATTCACGTAATTACTCGTAATTCTACCGTCATATAATTGACACGAGCTTATAGGTTAGATAATTTCATATAAGTCGGGAGGAATATGCAAAAATAAATATATAGAAATTAGGCCCATGTACGGATATCTGATTTAATTTATAGGATTATCAAGACTTGCAATTTTGTATTATAATCATTAGGGGCCGTACTTGTCCCACGAAGCAACAAGATTAAAGATTGAAGAGTTGCCAAACTAACTTACTGTTATGACAAGTGTTGTATTGCATGTTTCCACGTATTCACATTTTTTTTATGTTCTAATGATATTTAACTTATTTTATATTTTTGTTTTCAGATTTTCCGATAACGGTATGTCTATAATGTGATAAGTTGAGCTATATATAATCATAATTTTCCTTACTGTGTGTACTTAAAAATATTGTATTCATTGTATGCTTTGTACTGCACTATTTTATTATTACTATTGGTATTATTATTATTGTTATCATTATTATTATTATCATTATTATTATTATTATTATTATTAATTGTCTTATGTTTTATACTTTGTATGTCTCATTTATTTTGACCTGCTGTTCACATTTTATTATGCTTTTTTCTTTCTTTCTGTATGTTATACTTTATGTCTGATTTCTACTTACTTGTTGTTTACATTTTATTATTATTATCTTATTCAGTTTTGTGTGTAAAATTGTAGTGTACTTTGTAAATTTGTAGTGTTTTTTGGAAAGCAGTTTTACTCCTGGTTGAGTGTTAGAGAAGGCCGTATGGCCTTAACTCTGCCAGGTTAAATAAATCATTATTATTATTGTTATTATTATTATTTATTATTATTATTATTATTAAATATTACCGTCATTTCCCATAATTATGGTCCTACGAACGGTCTATGTTACTTCTACAATGTTCTTTGAATAGTTGTATCGTGGACCACAGTTGTGTTCCAGGACCATAGTTATGGGAAATGACGGTACTAGATTTTTAAGTAGACGACGCGATCACATCTACCAAGCGAAGTACTTGACTGATGGTTCACGTGACTCTTGTTTCGTCAAGTTGAGCAGAACAAAATATTGACAACATTAACAATTACACTAATATTTACAATTTAAATTATTTAAACTATGTAGGCCCACACTAGAATATACTTTCTTTACTATTTACACTATCATAAAGAATATGGGTCTACATTCAACAAACATTGTTGTTTAGTCAACTGTTCGAAGACAGGTTTGAACCTGACAAGTAATACCAAGAAGACACCACTTATGAGGCAACTAGGTCAGGAGATAATGGGGTAGGGTGGCAAGTTCCTTTCCCCCTCCATGGCATACATCACCGACTAGCTACATATTACATTAGTCAGACTTCAGATGCATACACACAATAAATTATTGTTCTTCCTTTGACATATCGTCAAATGAAATGAGATATACATATCAGCCAGATCAACAAACATTATTATTTACATTATTATGTTCAGTGTCATGTATTGTAATGCAAGGTATTTTATTTAATAATTTTATAGGCTACTTATTTTGTAATTAGTGAGTAACAGTGTAAATGTTTGATCAAAGTGTCATAAAAATAGCATAGGCCTATTCTAGTGTACATAGCGTAAAGGGTCTGTTAGACATTGACTACTTATAAAAGCCGATTGTCAAAAAGACTGTTTTTCGTCTCTAGAATATGATCTTTCTTCAAATATAATTTTTGTACAATACGATTTTTACTTTTAATACGTAAATAATTGTCTTTCATTACGTTTACCATTCCTTTGATACAAATTGCCTTCCTTAACATTAAATTATAATTCTTTAACTCTTAAGATTGAATGTAACTGAATGCATCTACATTTTGTTGTTATTGTTATTATTATTATTATTATTATTATTATTATTAATATTTTCTACTCCTATGTGTTTATTAATTTTATACTATACATTAGTTAGATCCAAGCTTGAATATGCATCTGTTGTATGGAACTGCATTACTTCCACTAATTCGGTTAAATTGGAGAGTATTCAAAGAAAATTTATTTCCTTGTGTTCTTATAGATTTTTACCAAATTCCGATTATAAACATGAGATTAATTGCAAATATTTCATTTGCGGTAGTTTATTTACCAGACGTCAGGATCTTGATTATTTATTTTTTGTAAAGTCATTAAGGGTGATATTGACTGTGAATCATTCATAAGCAATATCAGTCTTCATATTCCTGCTAAGGGTTTAAGATTTCAAAAAATATGTTATAATACGAATTCTAAATCTCTCTCTCCGGTCTGCAGATGTATTAAATATGCTAATTTGCATGGATTGAACTTGGATCCATTTAATGTGTAGTATTTACTTTTTGAGTTTTTATCTCAGTTTTATTAACTTATGCTATTTTTTAGATATGTATCATAATATTCTCATTGCATATCTTTGTAATACTACTTATATGATTCCAGTTTTCATTTATATGATTTCATTAATTCATTTGTAATTCATTTTATTTAATTTCCATTATTTTAATTATCTCATTGTACTAATTTTAATAATTATTTATATGCACTTTTGTTATTCCTTGTACACTGTAAATCTTGTGCTAACTTTATCTTGTGCTGAACTGTTATTGTCCCCGGGCTGTTGTACAGCACATTAAATATTAGTAAATAAATAAAGAAAGAAATAAATTACTATTATTATTATTATTATTATTACTATTATTATTATTACAATCTATCGTTGATCCGCCCTTTCTGAATCCGCGCTGTTCATTACAAATTACTTTTGAGAAATTACTTCGATATGTTTGGCTAATATTTTAGCATATACATGTATTTTGCTATATGTTCCTAATATGCTGATACCTCTAAATACCATCACGGTTTTTGATTGCCAAAACGCTGAAGTTAGTTTTCAAAATTTTTACAAAATACTCCACGATATAATAACTAAATATACCTTTCATACCTGTAATAATGTACCCAGTAAATATAAAAAAAATAAAACCCTGGATTACTTCGGGTATTGTTAAATCAATCCGCACAAGAGACAGACTAGCCAAAAATGTAAAACGTGAACCTTTGAATGAAGATTTATCAAAAAAATATAAAAGGTACAGAAATATCTTAACTTGCGTTATAAGAAATATGAAAGTTAGTTACTACTCAGAGAAATTTGTCAACAATAGGAATGACCCCAAAAGATTTTGGCAGACTATTAACGAAGCTACTAACGTTTCAACAAATAAAAGCTGCAGAATTATGGAAATAGTAAATAAAGATGGCTTAATTATTAAGAATCATTATGATATTGCAAACGAATTCAATGCTCATTTTACAAACATAGGACACGATATAGCATCAAAAATTAACAAAAACACAAGACTATCTTCTTCCTTTTCTTATCCATCATCATCATCATCATTGTCATCATCATCATCACCATCATCAATGTTCATATTTCCCGTAAGTGATAAAGAAATTATAACCATTGCTAAAACTTAAAAAAATAATGTGGCTCCGGGTGTTGATGGTATCACTACTAGAACACTCAAAATGATTATTGAACCCATATCGAAACTACTAACCCATGTCTTTAATTTGTGTTTATCACAAGGTGTATTTCCAACTGATCTTAAATGTGCTGTAGTAATACCTATATACAAATCTGGTGACAGAAACAATCTCAGTAACTACGGACCCATCTCACTCTTACCAAGTCTCTCTAAACTATTAGAAAAATGTATTAAAAGCAGGCTAATTAATTTCTTAGAAAAAAACAGTCTATTAAGTCAAAAGCAGTTTGGCTTCCGTACTAACATGAGCACGGACGACGCTATTATGAACGTAACATCAAGGATTATCAAAGAATTAGACTCGGGTAAAAAATGTTTAGGAGTTTTTCTAGATATTCAAAAAGCCTTTGATACTGTAGACCATAATATACTCACTTCTAAACTTCATGCCTACGGTATTAAAGGAATCGCTTTAAATTTATTTAAGTCATACTTAAGCAACAGATCCCAATTAACGAAATTTAACGACCAACACAGTGAAATTCGTAATATAAATATAGGTGTGCCACAAGGTACAGTTTTAGGCCCGCTACTATTTTTAATATACATCAATGACTTGCTCAATATTGATATAGGAAACGCATCTGGAGATATATTTGCATATGCCGATGATACAGCCGTAATTTTTAGTGGATCGAATTGGAATGATGCCTACCTAAATGCTAATAGAGGTATACATATAATTAAGAAATGGTTAGATGAAAATTTGCTCTCATTGAACATTTCAAAAACAACTGCAGTTTGTTTTACATTAACGGCTTCTAGTCTGAGAAAAATCAAATTCGATAAGAATACAAATTTAAAAATACACAATTGCAGTAACATAAACTTGATTGATTGCAATTGCTCTTCCTTGACAGAATCCACGCAAGTAAAATACTTAGGTGTTATCATTGATCAACATTTGAGCTGGAATAAACATGTAACGTATTTATGTAATAGGTTACGGAAAACAATTCACAACTTTGTAACCCTTCATGCATATATGCCGATCTATGTTCTCCGTGTTGTTTATCTAGCCTTGTTTCAATCAGTCATTCAATACGGAATAATAGGATGGGGTGGAATGACAAAGACTATCTTAACTCAATTAATATTATTACAAAAACGTATCATCAAAATTTGTCTGCATAAACCACTTGATTATCCGACACAATTTATTTATTCTCAATTCCAAGTACTAAAAATTGAGCAAATATATAAACATACATTACTAACTTATTTTCACAAAAATCGAATGAATTTTATAACTGAAAAACATATACACAACACCAGAAGAAATGTCCCAACTCTTTTGGCAGAACCTAAATGCCACACTACAGCTGGATTAAGACACAGTAGGAATTATGGACCAAGACTATACAATTAAGTATTGAAAAATAATCCAGACCTAAGCAATTTACACAGTCTTAAGTTTAAAAATAAAGTGAAAATGTTTGTATGATATTTGATAAATTTTATTATAATTTTTTTTTTTAAGTGTTACTAGCATTATTTGGTACTAATTTTTATTGTATTTATCTGATGCATGTAACCTATAAGATAAAACATTGTAATAAATATAAATAGATCATTTTCTTAATTAATAACAGTGTATATCTCCAATAAATGATTCCTTAGCATCGCCACAGATACACTTGATTGTACTTGTCACTAGAAAGTTATTGAAATTTATATTTTCCCGCCATTCATAAAATATTTTGATATGATACCTCTTGCACAAAAGGAGAGATCTATAACTGAAACTCGATTAATATATTTTAGTATTATTTGTATTTATCCTGGTAATAATGAACAGTTTGACTCGTAGACATTTTGTTTTTACAGCATTAACTTCCCATGATTGTACGAGGAGATTCGAAGAGAACGGCAGTTACGTAGACATTCAGCTCCCCCCTACTACCAATAATGCACAACACAATGTCAATACGGCGGTTGCTGTCGTCTGCGATACAATGAACTTTTCTGTTGATTTTCGAGTTTGGCATTGTTTCCGGTTATTAGGCTATATGCTTATTTAAGTTGTGTTAACTCTCGCTAGTGGTTTTATATTTTATTTTATCCGTCTTAGTATTTATTTTATTATTGTAAATATTTTTGTTTTATCACTATTATTATTATTATTATTATTATTATTATTATTATTATTATTATTAATGAATTATTTTGTATTACAATCTTTGTATCATTTCTGTCACGATTATTCTATTATTATTATTATTATTATTATTATTATTATTATTATTATTATTATTAATGAATTATTTTGTATTACAATCTTTGTATCATCTCTGTCACGACTATTATTATTATTATTATTATTATTATTATTATTATTATTATTATTATTATTATTATTGTTATTATTATTATTGTTACTATTATTTTATATCATCAGCATTATTAGTTGAACCCTGTAAAATTTATGTAGACTACTGGACTGTACCCGAGCACGAGCATATGCTCATTTCGGGTATCTATCCAAATGTAAATTCAAATGTAAATTGTAAATAAATTTGAATTTGAAATTGAAATTTGAATTTGAAAAAAAAAAATTGAATTTGATATCACTAATTGAGCCGTTCAGAGCAGAAGTGGTGTAAGTCAAAAATGGGTAATGAGGATTAAAGTAAACATTCTGTAAAATACAGCGCAAAGTAGCAATTAATATTCAATTTATTTGAACTATTAGCAGTGAGTGGATAACAAGAAGGACATATTAATTGCTACTTTGCGCTGTATTTTACAGAATTTTTACTTCAAGTCTCATTACTCAATTTTGACTTACACTACTTTTGCTCTGAACGGCTCAATTATTATAGATATTCAAATAAATAAGAAAGAATAAAACCCATTAAATAAATGACAAAATAAAATTGGATCTACATAAAAAATAAAGATAATACACAATAACAAAAAAGTGATGAATAAGTATTTACTTGATGTAATGTCATTAAATAACCTACCATTATAAAACAATAACATTACTTAATGCTTTACAATAGAGACGTAGGTAGCCTATCTTATTTCTAATTTACGCATCTTCCGTGTCCCTTTTAATAACATCTCTCGTCTCCCTTGCACGCGAAATATAATCTTGTCGTTCTCAACCCTTGCGTTTCGTCGTCTGCATGGAATGCGCGACATTATTAAAATCTCTTGATCCGCGAGTTTGTTTCTGCGGTGGCTCGGAAAGTCTCTGTACTATTCTTTGTAATTTTCCGAAACACCTCAAACTTGATACTTTGAGACTTCATCTCACAGCGAGCATCCTCTTCGCACATGTATCTGCGCATGCGTAAGCGTCTGGAGCCGGGGGGGATGCTGGCTCGCGTGCGTAGCCTCCAAGAAGTGGGCAGTACCAGCGCCGGGTCCTCACGCTCATGAGGCGAACCCCCAATCTCAGTCATGCGGCTCCCGTGAGTACAGACGACGTCGCTTTCAACTGTCTCGTGTTGCCACGATCGGTAGTCCATCTCTCGTAACGGACATCGTTCGGTATTTGTTTTGTTTATACCGGTTCTTGTTTCGGTGTATTTGTAATTTACGGTTTTTGAGTTCAAATCAGAAAAATGGAACCTAATTGTGGACCAATTTCTTCGATTCTGCTCGCAACACGTGAGTACTTAATTGACAATAACGTACATAGTATGACTGTATTTTGAAACAAAACTACATTATGCAATATATATGTTTTTTTTCTTGGGCCTACTTCAGTAATATTTGTCATTTTCAGCTGATAAAACTTCTGTCATGTGCTCGCTGTATCATTAATGAATTGAAACAACTCCGCCGACATTTTACGCATAAATAGTCCCTAATCGAATAATTCCAGAAGAATACGAATATAATATTTACAATTAATTTTTCATAATTTGTACTAGTATTAATATTGAAATAATTAGTAACTACGGGTATAAGTACACAGTGCGTTATTATTTGGTATTCAGTAATCCACGAAATTAATTATATAAAGCAACAAATCTGCATTAATTTCGTTGTTTATATCAGACAAACGTTTCATTATAATGGGAAATTAAAATTCTTGAGTTACAAGCAGATAAATGGAGACATAAATGATGGTCCAATTTCTTCGATTTTGCTTGCAACACGGGAGTACTTTATTCACAATGACGTATATAGTAAAAATGTATTTTGAAACATAAATAGAGGCCAATTTCAGTAATATTCGTGATTTTCAGCTGATGAAACTTCTGTCATGTGCTTCCTGTAACATTCGAGAACTGAAACAACTTGGCCGAATTTTACGTAAAAATAATCTAATGCTTCCAAAAGAATACAAATATGATATTTACAATTAATTTTTCATAATTTATACTAATATTAATATTGTAAGCAAGAAATAACTATGGGTATTTTTTGAAGTACACAGTTCGTTATTATTTCTTCAGCATTCAATAAAATTAATTATATATTATTTTTTAACAAAAATAATATGCCTTCAATGACCATAAAGATCCAGAATAAAAGCACTACAGAATAATTTAGAAAGACAAAAATATTAAATACAGCAATTATTTAGTAAAATAAAACCAGAGAAATGCAAACCCAATAAATCATCAATTGGCAAAATATAAATGGTAATGTAATATTTGGATTGAATCCTTAAGAATATTGAACAAAATTTTTTGAATTTCAAAAAACTAATTTGCATTAATTTAGTTGTTAATATTGACCAAACGTTTCATTATATTGGACAATTAAAATTCTCGAGTTCAGAACTGATAAATAGACCTAAATAGTGAATCAATTTCTTCAATTCTGTTTGCAACATTTGAATACATAATTTGCGGGGACGTACATAGTAGACTTATGTACTGTATGTACCATGAAACATAACTATACAACAAAATGTAATCTTGTCTTAATTCAATAAATTTATAATTTATTAATTTTAGCTGATCAAACTTATAATATATGATCGCTGCCTGCATCTTTTATGATTAAAAATAACTTCGCCGAATTTTATTCGTAAATAATTTAAGAGTTCAGAAGAATATAAAAATAAAAATTACGTTTTATTAAGTCTTCATAATTTGTAGTTACAGTAATATTGTAAGCGAAAAACAAGTGCATAGGACATAGCTAATTGTATTTTCAGTAGTCTGTAAAATTAATGTTGTGAATAACGACAAATTTTCATTAGTTTTGCTTACGTCATCAGCCGTTTCACTGTATTGGTAAATTTAAATGTTGAGTTTAAAACAGATAAATTGACCTACGTAGATTGAGGATCAAGTTCTGCAATTGTGTTCAAACAAGTTAATACATATGTTTCGATAAGTGAAACTTCGATATCTTCCCATACTACACAGGAGAGATGAAACTTAAACCATTCCCTTGTGACATACCTCTGCCTCATTTCATTTACCTATCTTCTCATTTAACCCATATAACTCATAACGAAACGGAAATCAGACGTTAGTCACGTTTGTGGTGTAGGGAGATATTGAAGATTGGATGTTTTGATATATAATATGTACTTAACTGCGAAAGAAATGTATTGTTTCTTAACTTAACGTATTTTATTTTATTTTATTTTATTATAACCGAAATTATACACCAGCGTTTCTACAACTTTTTTGAAGTGGGGACCACTTTTTAAAGTCAGAACAGTTCCGTGGACCACCTTACTCTTGTTACCTTCGAAAGCAAATTTATCACTTTCGTAGCATATTTTAATACCAGTATACTTATATTTTAAAATTGAATTAAGGTTCGGTACTTTGGTCCTCTGTTATGAATTCGGGTGGTCCCTGACTGGGTTCCAAGTGCGGCGCCAGATGTGCAGGGAAACGATGTCGAGAAACACCATGTATATAGTGCTTTAAATCCCTCTTTTGTTGCTGACTATAGAGTGGGAAGTCGATAGACGGATTGGATAATAAATTTCATAAAATGTCTGTACTGGGAGAAAAAGTGAAATTCGATTGCCATGTGTCATTTCCAAACTCTGAGATTTTAAGCTATAGTGTGATACGCAATTCGTTCGAATTTTATTTTTTCTTCTGTCGTTTTTGAAGGACCACAAGGGCAGACCTCGAGGACAACAGGTGGTCTTCGGACCATAGTTTGAGAAACGCTGTTATACACATATAATCATTTTCGCGAATTAACACATCTAAATTGAAATGATTTCGTGAATTTTTGGCGTAAATCGAGTCATTATAATAATCCGTGGCGCTACAGCCCACGAAGGGCCAAGACAGACCAGCCAGCTGTTGGCCTCGCAGCCACATGCCGAAGCAGAGGTGGACGATCATCCAACCAGAATGGAGGTATCGTGTGGTTAGCACGATGAACCCCCCAGTCGTTATAGCTGGTTTGCGTAACCGGATTTCGCTACCTATCGTAGCTCCCCAAGTGCATCACGATGCACCGGTCCCATACACTGGCCGAAATTTCATGAGAAAATTTCTTCCCCCATGCGGACTCGAGCCAGCGCGCATTCCGTAAAGCGAGTCCCAGGCATGATGCCTTAGACCGCGACGCCACGGCGCGGGACAAATCGAGTCATTACCTTGTGGTAATAGAAAAATAAATCGCTAAAATTTTCAGTAATTATATAGGCCTATTAACATTCAACTTGCAAATATAAAAATTGGATCCAGTAGTTTAACTAAAATACTTGTCGCATAATATTACATTAAAAAACATTAACAAATTGATATTCGTCTAGTTTGCATCGTATAATTCTAGTTCTTTTGGTGTGTGGTCTATAATATTTGTGTAAAATTCAGAAATATTTATCTAAACTTGTTTACCAATTTTTGAAAGAAATTAGTGTTTTTTAATTTAAAATTATATTATGCATATTTCTAACATTAATTTAAATTTTCTTTTTTTGTTCATTTGAATAGCTTAGGATCTCGATATTTAAATCCAAGATTTGAACGGCTGTCAATATGATACTACTAATAGATTATTTTAAGTTTAAACTGATGTTATACGTCATCTGTATATAATTTATGAACTGATACAAACAACTGAAGTGGCTTCATATAATTTTTAGTAATAAATTGATAACTCTAAGCCTTTGAGAATATTAGAAAAATATATAATGACTAAATTTAATAGGATATTATTAGTCTGGTAAACAAAGATGATAATCACTCTTTCTTTCAAAGCATATATACGAATATAGTCCTTAATTTCAGTGTTACGCGTAACATCTTCAAATTGATGTTCTTTTGTTTACAGTATCTTGTTGTTTCCGTTGATTTCCTATTTTTAGTTAAAATGAGAGAAATTAATTTAATCTCTAGGAAAAAAGTTCAAGAATAATGGGAAAAAAGTGTTCATTTACATATTGTTATTAATCATATATAATAAAACCTATTTTTGTATAAAATAGGCTAAAATAATCTCTATCATTAATGTGATGAGCAAAATCAAATTGTCAATATTTTAGTGTCCGTTTTCTGGTTGTTTCAATGAAGCCTATTAAGTTAATTGATATTTTGTTCACATGAGAAAAGTTTATAATGAACTGGTAGCCAGTTTTTTATATTCTAATTCCAACACGTAGATATTTTATAATGATATTACAAAGAAAGTTGAAATGCATGACACATAATCATAAAATAAAGTTATTTTTATTAGTGATTTTATATTGTCAATCTATTTGATTTGCTGATAATTTAATATGTGCATGCAATTTAATTTTTAAAATCACACTGAATTTTAACCGTTCATGTGATGAAACAAAATGCATAGTAAAAGTAGAAACTTTTCAATATATGATATTATACAGGGACATCATTTTATTTTTACTTCAATTTTTATTGTACCTGAGTTTTTGTATGTACTTCACTCCCACCCCTTCTACTAATGAAGTTCCAATTGTCCTCCAACAGAACCAAGGTCGCATATAGTAAACATACTGAGTTACTAAGTATAGTACGTTTCAGAAATATATTCGCATTTTCCAGTGGCGAAAGAGCCTTCAATATTGAATCATATTTTCACACAGGTACTGTCGTCTGTTTGCCTACTTCGCATCCCGATTTCCCCCACCCACTTCTACTCGCCCCTCTGTAAAGCTAGTGCCTGGGCTGTCTTGGCTCTTTTCTGAAAACATTAATTTCTGTTGTAATATTATACAACTGTTTAAAATAACTTAAATAAAAGGACCTCGTTAAGTAATTAACTGTCACGTGATTTCCCCTATTTCTACGATCCTGTGACATAACCACTTGGACGAACAGTAAATAGCAAGTCTGAGTAATTTTATCTTATCGGATCGGATAGAAGTGAAGATTGAATTTACAGTACGTAAGGTATTCTTTTATAGAGTAGGTACAGAATTAGTTCGAAGGACGAAACTTTAATTAAACCTGTATCAAAATGAACGGCCACCATTTTAAAAAATGTGTTTAAATATCCATTTTTCAACTTCAGTCTCTACATTGTACGTTAATGTGCTGTAGACAGTAAAATATACACTTCATAATGAATACGTTCGCATGGATAACTCAGTTCGTGAGTAAAAACACTTATTGTTAATACTGTGCTGTATTTTGATTAAACAAAAACCTAATGAAAATTATCAAACTCACAATTGCGAGATTTCCTAGTTTACGGAAATGGATGAACTACTTTTCTTCCCTCCTTTACCTAGTAAAGTGATTTGTTTGTATTTTACGTCAGTATCATCGAACTCCATTCGTGGAAGGGGGTAGCAAACAGTGTTTTCTATTTTCAACCGTTAATCCAAAGGTATAGCCAGGTTAATATTCAAACTGTTAGTAAAAATAAAGTGATGTCCCTGTATGATGAGACATGTTCTACTAGGTGCGACCGACAACTAGAGAAGACATGAAACAAAGAATTAGACCTAGAGAAGCCTGTGGGTCTCTCAGCTATACTGAAATGCAATCACGGATGTTAGGAGGTGATCAGAACATTGTTTAGCACAGGGTGGCGTATATTTTGAACACTTACTATGAAGAGTATGCGTACATAAACAACATACAGCATTTCTCAGAAGGTACCGTTTTTGTTGTTTTGTGAGTAAACAATAAAAGTTAAAAAAAAAGTTTCAGTGAAAGTTGTTTCTTTTTAAAAGTATTTCCAATGGTACCTTCAATAACCCATGTTCTGATTTGAAATTTCGAAGTTGGCCACAGGTACCCCTACTTCAGGTTTGTTACGGGAAATGGTACTACCATCAATCGATTCTTACATAGGTTTTAATTATCAGAATTTTTTATGAGCAACCAGTATCACATAGTTTTTGAGAAAAAAGGATGTTAAGGATGGGCTGAAACACCCGGTATATGTACTGTATGTAGGCGTATGTGAATTAAAACAATTTCAGGTTTATTTAAGCGTGCGTTACTGGAATACTTTAGGCGCATCTTATTAATGATGATTTAATGCTTAAAATTTAATGTAATTTTATGAAATAAAAATAAAAAATGTTTTAGATATTCAGAAAATCTTTATATATTTTATTAATAATTTATATGTATATGAAATAATATAAAAAATCGGTATTATTTTAATAAATCTGTTTTGATGAACTTTGAGTAGGAATTTATGAAGCTAAACGAGAAAAAAAATATTCCTATACTGTGATACAACGTCTTTCATTCTCATTACGATATGTGATTGCTCTAAGTCAGCCGTGGCGAGAACATGACTCGCGAGACATTGTGCCTCGCAGTGATAGCTGCGCATTTGCTTGCTTCTAACCTCCGCCAACCTCCACCCTCTCACTCACTGGAGTCAAACTCCGTTCCATTTGTATTTGTCTCTGACCTGCGAGTGGAGTATGTCTCTCTCGAAACCATGTACGAAAGTTCCAAGTAGGATGGGAGGACGCATTTTTTTGCTGTCAATATGATGAGAATATTAAATGTATGATTTGTTCACAAGTATTACGAGGAAAACGGTTGTATAACATAAAACGGCATTATACTACATGTTACTGATGAAACATTAAAAGGTTAAGTGTTATAGTTGTTATCATCATCATCATCATCATCATCATCATCATCATCTCTGTACGTCGACCTTTTTTCAGCAGATGTACGAATAATGCGGTTAGCTCTTCAATTTGAACTCACCGATTTACTATGTGATGTAAAATGAAAGCGAGATGTAAGGACTTGACAAATGTTGAACTTTCAAATCTTTGCCAAAAAATAAATATCCGAAGCTTCGTTCTTTCGCTTGCTCTGTTGAAGCCATTTGTGAAACATTATTTTCAACAATTAAAATAGTAAAAATCAAATTTAGATCACGACTTACAGACAAATACCTTCGTGATCAATTACGACTGGCAGTAAGTGACATAATTCTTGATTTTGAAACTTTGTCGCAGAGACATTCTGAAGACAGTTAATTTTAGGTTGTGATATTGTTCATTTCTTTCTTCGTTACACGTACTAAACATTAGTTTGTAGCCTTGTACTGCATAAAATTATATTTAAGTGCTTGACGTAAGGAAAATGAAAATCAGTTACTAAGTCAGACAGTTGCTTCACTTCCCCTTCGGGTGTCCGTCTCCCTCCATAGGGGCTATGCACGTTGCAGGTTACACAGTGGCTCGGCGCACGATTACATTTTCGCCACCTCTGCTCTAAGTGAATGTACTGCGTTTAGTTTGAAAACTATCGTAAAACGGAAATTAAATATTATTAATTTGTTTGTTATTTGTAACTGTTCGTTATTGCGTTACATATTATTTCAGCTATTGCAAATGTGTTACATATTTCCTTCTTTATTTAACGAAAACATACACATGAACTCAATTCACTAACTAAAAATACTTTCAGTAAGTTGGATAGAATAATATTTGCTTTTCGTTCAGTTTTTACCTTTTCAGCATTCCAACAACAGTTAATAACTAACAGAAATATTGCGCTTGTCTATTAAAACATTTTTCTGCTTCAGTATTTTAAATAGCATACACAAATTGACATATGTTTTACTCATATCGTCTTGCCTCATATGTTATTAAAAAATAATACACCTATCTCGATCACGTCTCTTATCTAATTGCAAATGACTTGCTCATTGATATCAGCTGTTTAATGCTACTGGCTGTTCATTCATGCCCAGCAACCTTGTTGAAGTGAGTTTCTGAACTCTGCATTGTTAGACACTACAGAATTATAAAAAACACTATAAGAAGTACCTTTAGCAAACCATTACAACTAAAGTAAAAATTAATTGATCTCATTTGTTCAGTAGAGTTCGTTGTCATACCTACAAGACAGTAGAGTCCAGCGTTTGGTCACCGACCCACTGGAAAGAGATTATCTGTGTACAAAGTATAGCGCATAGCACGCTGCGGAGTTAGACAGTTCAGTTTTTGACTAATATAAAGAAGTGTCTTGACAGCAGAGTTGCTCTCTCAATGCGTCTCGTTATGCTAGAGTTAACCGACTCTTAGACTGAAGCTGTCGACTTCTATGACAAATTTAATAATACCATTACTTCATAAACAACTTTCCACCAACCGCACCTCACTTACAATCAATTCAATATTAGCCTACATATAGGGAATGAGGTAGAGTAGAGCGTCTTGTTTAGGCACAGTGAAAACGTAAACAAAGCGCAGGTAACGTGTAGGGGGATGACGGGTCGTGCGGTAAACACGAGGGGTGCACAAGGTTTTAGTTACAACTAGACTTCGTGGAATTGCCACGAGAATCGTAAGGTTTACTACGCACGCAGTATAGACTGTATGAGAAGGGGACGTGCAACGGATGGAGTATGCCTCTGATGTAAACACTGAGCAGTATATTAAGGTTACAATAAAACCTGTACCCTGCATTCAAGAAATATAATGAATGATCATTGAAGTAGGAAATGTCTAAACATGTAAATATACAATTATTTTGTAGTGAGATATATTAACTCTTAAAATTTAATGTAATATACTCACATCATTCTTGAATATGTGCATTGCAGTGAAGAGTTACGTACATTTTGAGGGACTGTAAAGTGAACCTCCTCCGATGGTCACTCAAACAGTTTTATATTGGGAAAATGTACGTTCAACATCATACGATGTAGTAGGTGCATATTTGAAGAACGGAAAGTCACTACTTTTTAGTACACAAACTTCAGACGTCTTGTCGTGACCTGATAGTACATCATTTATAATACGAAGTTGTGAATAGGCAGAATTTATAGCAATAATGTTTCTAAATTTACATTTCACTTTTTCTGAATTTAGTGAATTGTTATTTTGGATAACGGGTTTGTGATACTTTATCCACTATATTAAGGGCGTCTGAGAGTTGTAGTTTAGACGATTCTAACAGGGTGATGCTTTTGGACACGATTTTAAAATTAGAATCAATGAACAGAATATCTTCCAATAGCTGTTCAGAAGGCAATGATTTTACAGCTGCAACAGCGGAACTGTCTGTGCTATCTAATGCATCAAGTACCTCCATTATTTTGCCGTAATATTTTGCATAATAATTAACAGCATCCAACCACGTTTCCCAACGGGTCAAGACTGGCTGCGGTGGTAAGGGTATTCCAGGGGCAACTGTTTGGAACAGCAACACTCTCATTGTAGTATGTTTGATTGAATGCTTGTTTGCACTGAACAAATGTTAAGCTTTGACTATTCCAACCACAGTAATGCAAAAACAAGTGCTTACATAGGTAATACATTATCTGTTGCTGCTCTATCTATTTGGACCGGTCACAACTCTTAACATGAACTGCTTATACTACGAGACCGGGAGGTCTATACTACCGTACATCGGCAACCTGATTGCGTGCTGCGTGTGGCAATTCAACGAAGTCTAGTTACAACATTTATGGTGGAGCATTATTTGAAATTATATTTTCCAAAACACACAGAACAAAAGAACACAAATTGCATAACATTATCATATACACATTTTAACAAACAAACAATTGTAACGTTGAAATAATTAAATATAACAAATCAAATGTTGCTACTTATATGGTGTTGATTTCAAATAACATTTTTTACGGTCATGAATGTCATTCTCTATGTATGACTAACATAATATCACCGTCTTCTGTGGCCGAATTAACAAAACTACAGTATACTGATCTGAAATGGTCAGGTATAGCGCCTGAATAAATTGAACTTTGAGAAGGGATAATTATGTTTAGGAAATAGTGTTGTCACTTCAGACCAATATACTGTAGTTTTGTTAATTCGGCCACAGAAGACGGTGATATTATATTAGTCGTACAGAGAATGTAATTCATGACCGTAAAAAATGCTGCTTGAAAGCAACATCATATAAGTACCAAATTTGTTTTGTTATATTGAATTATTTCAACGTTACAATTGCTTGTTTGTTAAAATGTGTAGGCCTATATGATAACGTTATGCAATTTGTGTTCTTTTGTTTTGTGTGTTTTTGGAAAGTATAATTTCAATTAATGCTCCGCCATAAATGTTGTAACTAAAATCTTGTGCATCCATCCCTCTTGTTTATCATACGGCTCGTCCTCCCCCCACACATTACCTGCACTTTGTTCATGTTTTCACTGTGCCTAAACGAGACGCTCTACTGCAGTGACTATAAAGGAAGAAAGTAATCCTATGCGTCTGGAGTTCAACTTGGTGATAAGAGTTTGGAGTGAATACTTCAGTTCGAATGGGGTAAATATCATTTATACAATTCTAAAATCAGAGAAGACAAACAATGTTTTATAGAGAACACACAATAAAAATGTAGAAGTATTTCTCAAGATTCAAAGCAGACCACCTTCTTCTTCTTCTTCTTCTTCTTCTTCTTCTTCTTCTTATTTGGTTCCTATTACTCGGTCACTGTTCTATTACGACTCGTGTAACATGATGTTCTTAGCTAAGATTTTGTTTGTAAAAGTGGAAAACAGTAATTTCAAAATATTTATAGGAATATGCACTAAAATAACACTGAGTAAACATCATTTTGTGCCCTACTCCGAAAATGTTTTAACTCGTATACGGGACGTTAAAAGAAGCTAAAGTGTGGGTTTAGCCAGCTGAAACAACATATATAAATGGAGGATTCATAGGTCATGTTACTGTGGGAACATTGCCACCCAATAGTACGACGATGTCGATATCTCTGATATTCCACACTTTAAGTTTGTAGCCGTCACTTCTAGAAGATTGAATGAATTTTTTTTTTTTTTTTTTTTTTTTTAATAAAGAGAAGTGGAAATGTTTCATTCGAAACATTATACAGCAGCCTTGGACATAAATGGAAATGAAAAGGAAAGGCGATACCCCCCACCTTGTCATTTTCGCTTCACCGCTGCCAATATTTCCAAATTTTGAGGGTGTTAAACAGTAATTTTTTTCTGAGAAAACTATGAACATTCCACCAATATTATGTTATTGCTAGGCCTGAGAAATATATGCCGTTATACTACCAGTGCGCTTCGTGCGCCTCTAACTTTGAATACGTCTCAGAGTTGGGGTGAGTTAACGCAGTGTCTTTCGTTCGTTTGAACTCATACTTATCATCACGGTAAGTTAGTCCTCAGCATTTGGGAGGTTGAAAGCTACTCCTTTGACTTCGAAACACAACTATCTACTAAAGAAAAATTTAAAGGCCTTTTCTTTGTTAAACAAAAATTGCACTATTTTAAAGACATTTTATTTTCTGTCTGTAGAAAATACACCTAATAACATTGACAAGTATCAGCCTTATTACTTCACTATGTTAATATGATGGTGTATTACATTTTTGTTTTACGTAACTTTTCATTTCATATTCTGTTGTAGTGAATAACAAACCACATTTTCAAATTTTCAAAGGAGAATGATTGCCTGTTGCTAGAAAACGTAGCCTTAAGTACATCTAGAAGAACTTCGTTCCACTTTTGCAGAGAAAATGAGGGAATATTTTAAATATTTTACACAAGCATTTAACTCAAAATCTGTATCATTATTACAAATTTTTTCATTTGAAATTAAGTCACAAATTTCGTCCTCGGCATCTTGCTATTATTCTTCTTTACAGGACGTTGAATGTTGCCTGTTACGAATAGCAGTATTCGGTCGTAATGTAACCGATCAACTGAAGTTCACTGCTGAACGAAACAAACTGAAATCCTCCCCTCCAACGCAATTACGTACTGGTACATACAATTCTTAGCCCTAGTTATTACGATGAAAGAGTAATGGAACGGAGAAAAATTCTCTCCGGCGCCGGGATCTGAACCCGGGTTTTCAGCTTTACGTGCTGATGCTTTATCCACTAAGCCACACCGGATACTCACCCCGGCGTTGGACAGAATCGTCTCAGTTTAAGTTCCAACTCTTGGGTTCCCTCTAGTGGCCGACCTCTGCACTACGTCATAGATGTCTATGAACGCAGGACTGAAGTCCACACATGTGCTGAGGTGCACTCGTTATGAGTGACTAGTTGGCCGGGATCCGACGGAATATATATATAAAAAATAATATAAGGTAATTCGGGGGAAGACGCCACAACTAAGGCATTTCTTGGCTATACAACTGAAACCTGAAGTGATAAGGCAATAAAAACCAATTTATCGTATTTTTCAATTATAATTGGCTCTGTATAATGATTGGTTCCTTTCCAAGTGCGTATATTGTTAACAATTTTTCATGTTAAAGGAACTCGTGTTAGGGTGGCATCTTCCCCCATATATACGGGGAAGATGCCACTTGGTATGGGGTAAGATGCAACAACACAGTAAATGGCATAAATAAAATAAACTTTGGAATATTTTATGAGTATTTTATTACAACTACAGAGAAACATCTATCAAATTAATTATAAATTCGTTTCATGATTATGTTGCAAAAATTGATTAATTAGGACACAATTCTGAATGTTAGTACGAGCCTGCACCACATTTCATACAGTGCAAATTATCACCAATGCAATCTTCGTGCAACCATTTCTTGCATGAGATGCACTGAATCCAGTTGTACTAGGAACCTTTCTTAGCGTAAAAGTGTCCAGAACAAACAACAAAAATCATCTTTCTCATCAAAACTATTACCACTGTCATCGTGACTAATTTCGTCACCAGAAGAAGAAGAAGATGAACTTACAAATCTCTTTTTCTTTCTTGGTTGTGAAGGTTTATTTTTTTTCTGGCCTTTTCCCGTATAGTTTCTCTTCTCTGTGGTGTAGTTGAGATCTCCGCTGTTTGTTTGTTACGCCCAAAGAGTTTAGATTTCCTTACTTGAGGAATTGGGCTGATTGTTTCCAGAGTTGAAATCCTGTTATCCGTTCTGATGGAAGCAACTATTGATGTAGGTCTACTGCCACATGCTCCGCTAGTGGAAGGACCTGGTGAACCTTTAGTAAAGTTTGAAGATTCCATTCGTCAGTTCTGTATGGAATGCCACGTATCCTCGCTGCAGCCCATGATGATCCTTGTCCATACTTTACATCTTCACCAGCTCGAATTAAATTCTGTTTTGACTAAGATGTCCGATCTGTTTTTATTTTGCAGTCTGAAGTCATCGTCTGCATAGAAATGAAATTTGAATTACATTTTTAATCATTGATACCTTTTGTAAAGTATCAGAGAATATGTAAAATAATATAATGTAAAATATTATCAAATAATAACCTACCCACAACATAATTTATGGGTTAAATAATGTAATTCTTAACCATGTTGCGTCTTCCCCCAGTTACAGGGGGAAGACGCCACTCACACTTACTCGCCTACTGCCGCAAGGTTGCTGCCATAGCGGCATGCCTCGTGCGCGTAACAGAATACACAACTCACGTATATAGCAGATATTCCATTTAAAATAAAACATCAGTCTATGAACCTTAACTATAAGCAACGAAATATTATAAAGTGTGTACTCACTTATGCTCACAAGATCCCAAATAACGGCGATGAAAGACGATAAAGTAAGACAAATGCACACGCTACGTGTCCACCCCGTCAACAATCTTCAAACTAGAGGATCCGCGCTGTCAATTGCTGACACATAAAAGAACTGCAAACAAAGTTGCGTCTTCCCCCAGCTGACATCTTACTCCGAATTACCTTATACCTAGTTATTACACTTTTTGTTATATGCAACATGAGGTATTCGCTCTGAAAATCTACAGGATTGTTTCACTTTCACTCTACATATAGAAAATAAATATATTAACGGAATAATGAGGGCGCCTATATTGCGAAAACAGAAGAACTCCTGAGAAAATCCACAACTGCTCTTTTGTGAGCATTATGGTTTACTAAGGGTTATGCAATAAAATATATAGGTTTAACTGGGATTCGAACCTGGGCTGCCTGCGTGATAGGCTGGTATTCGACTGCGAAAGACTATATTTCATATTACAGTTCAGCAGGTCTTATATACTAGTACTTGGATAGCCCAATCTCAGTTGTAATGTTCGTTTCGTAGGGCGGCTTAGATTTTATGGTTGTTTCTCAAAAGTTTTTATTTTTATGGAAGCGCTTAGCGGAGAATTTCTGTTATCGGATCGTATGTTTGTTCACTCAAGATCTGATAAAATAATGTCACCCATTCATTCAATGCCTCTGTTATCATTTTCAATGTTATTGTCCTAAGTTTTGTACCCTCCATTAAGCCATTTCCCATTGTTTGTCATTATAACAATCTCTTCTCTTCTTCAAGGATATTGTTATTCATGGCGTTTGTATCATAGGCCTACAAATATTTGAGCTCCTTTTCGACTTCATTCTTGACGGATAGACGGTGCAATTCCCGTTACATGGTTCCCACGTATAAGGACAGTGTACATCTAATTGACTATAAGCCTAAGAGGAATTTGAATTAATAACCATTTAAGAGTGCATTAAGCCACTGCGAAAGCAGCATTTGGCAGCAAATCTTTCATTCTGTAATGCGACTAAGCGTCCAGCCTTACCAGTCAAATATTGAACTAAACGCCTCACGTAATTCTTGACAAACAGTAGCGCATGAAACATCAGACCTGCCAACCTGCGAGAGGTGAAATGCAGGAGGTGGGAATTTGGTAGGGAATAGTCTGTGTATAATAATAATAATAATAATAATAATAATAATAATAATAATAATAATAATAATAATAATAATGTATTATTATTCACTTCATTCAGTGTTCTGCCCAAGGGAAAGTCTTTCACTGCAAACCCAGCTTTCTCCAGTCTTTAATATTTTCTTCTTTACTCTTTGTTTCCTCATATATCTTAACCCGTAATTAGTGAGGTGGTGGCTGTGAGTACACCAGCCATTGTAAGAAAAGAAGCCTGCGCCAGGTGGATGTGCGGAGATATATATCATCAGCAAATCTCGTGAATTTTGTTCTTTTTTCTCCTACTATCACTCCTCCCATGTTCTGAAAACAGTTCTTTACTGAATCCTCCAAGTAAATGCTGAACAGGATAGGCGATAAAGGACATCCTTGACGTACTACTCTCCCAATTTCACTTCCTTCTGACATTTCTTCTCCTATCCTGACTTTCACTCGTTGTTTCATATAAAGATTATTGAATAGTCTTCTCTTTCCAATATTATTATTATTATTATTATTATTATTATTATTATTATTATTATTATTATTGTAGCAAATGTTACTAAGCGTAACATTAAAAATAAAAGTTATGCGATCAGCTATAAATCCAACATGTCTATACCACGCTGTCCTCTATTGAATATTATGTGATCAATGACTTTGTGTAATCATCACGTAGATACTTATTAATGGGGAAAAATTCGTTCGGGCACCGGAAATCGAACCCAGGATCCTCAACTTGACGCGTTGAATGCTCTTACCACCTGAGCTATGCCGACACCGAAATCCTGGACTCTATTTCCGGTACCGGAACGAATTGTTATGAGCTTGCATCATTCACCGCTTATAGCGCCACATGCAAACATTGTTGCCACTTATTGAATGATCCATGTTTAAGTCTAAAATGCAGGTAGTAGACCATAGACAAAGGAGGAGAGTTCGGCCAGCACTGTGGATCGGGTCTCGGCATAGCTCAGATGGTAAGAGCACTCAGCGCGCCAAGCTGATTGTACTGGGTTCGATTCCCGGTTTCGGAACGAATTTTTGTCCATTAATAAGTAAGTTATCATTGTATATCTGTAAATTTCTCTAATGATGCACTTTTCTACTCGATGATGTGACGATGTCGTCATATTTGATTTCAGAAGTGTATTAAAAGTTAAAGCTCTTAACAAGATGGAGCTTAATTGAGAACAAAAAATAATTTCCTCTGTAAACATACAGTTTTAATTAACGATGTTAACGCTGCTATGAAGTTCATTGCATCACTCCGTGTCGTGTTTACCTGACGTAATTTAATTATATCACTCTTTCGCTCTTGGTTTGTTTCAAGATGGTGTGGGAATCAATCTTGAGTTTTAATCTCTAGCAAGTGTTATGATCTGATTTCGTTTTCATTTTCTTCCTTAGTTCCTGAAATGCAAAACCCGTAATTTCTTACGTTTGAACTTTGCTTAATGATGTTATTCTGTAACGTAGATGGAGTAGTAAACAAAATTAAATTAGTGAACCCAGGAGAGTAATTATTCGTGAAATTTAGTCTTGTACTGGGTATTTCGTAATTTATTATTTACCGTCTTCCCTATTTTTGACTTTGCCTGTAATCACAACCGAAGTTCGCGAATTCAAAGTCTATGTGACGGTGGCATTATAAGATGCCTTAAACTTTCAAAAGCATGACTTCCATCGGAAGGAAGTATAGCAAAAAGCTATTTAAAAGTGATGATTTGTAAGGAAAGCCAGAGCAGTCAAATTCCTTGCGAAGAACGCGAAGGTATTCCAATTTCGTGCGGGTTTTTTGGGGCGGGAGGAACTCCAAATTTATTGCGGGGTAAAGAAACTATGCTTCTTGGCACGACTAAGCAGATACAGAGTGGGCCAAAGGAACGGGAGATTTTTAATTAGTGTAATGGAACTACAGATATTAAATTAACTTTTATTAGGTATATGAAAATATAGAATATAGTTTGCCATTTACATGTAACCACATGGCATCTTTAAAATGTCCTCCACCAACGTGTATACATCAAATGTAATTGCTTTTGAAGTTTGTCATTACACTTTGCATCATATCGACTGTGATGTTTGAAATTTCTTCACGAATTGCTGTCTTCAGTTGTTCAACGTTTCGATTAGTTTGCGTATACCGAAAGTTCTGTTTATTTACGAAGCTGTTTGAATGAAAGTGGGCTTCATCAGACATCCATAAATTGGAAAGAGCATCTTCATCATTTTTGATCTCGTGAAAAAATCTTTCACAAAATATGACACGACTGTTTAAGTCTTGATGATTTAATTTACGCACAATTTTCAATTTGTATGGATGAAATTTTAAATCTTTATTCAGTATACGTCGCACACTAGAGTGGCTCATGTTAAGTGCCAGAGCATGTCTCCGACTGAACGCATCGGACTGCTTACTCTCTGAAGCAAGTCTAATAGTCTCAATATTTTCAGGAGTGTGAACAGTTTTTTTTATTTACCTGCAGGTTTATTCTTTAGTGCTGTATACAAATTGTTCTTCATTATGAAATATAATTTCTTTGATTTAACACTAAATTGTAGTTATTTAACTCTTGAAATCATATGTAACTAAACAAGTCTACATTTTGTGCTATTATTATTATTATTGTTATTATTCTCTGTGTTGCTGTTATTTATATTTGCTATGCATTTTTATACTTGTTGAGTGGAAAAGAAGTGGAATGGTCTTAACTTTGCCAGTAAAAATAAATGAATTAAATAAATTTATTTATTTATTTATTTAAATTTAAATATACAGAAGAATATAATTACAAACAAACAAGAGAAATAGAAATAAAATAATACAAACAATATAAAAAGGAGATGCAGTAGTATTAACAAAATTTGAGATCGAATGAGCAGCGCTCGTGTTCGGTCGCAGTTCAGGTATAATATTAATAGGCCTATAAGAAAGTATAAAATAAAATAAAATAGGAAATAGAATTAAAATTACAGTTACAGAAATTATATAATACATTATTAAATAAGAGAAATATAGAAAATAAATAATAATAATAATAATAATAATAATAATAATAATAATAATAATAATAAATAAGTAAAATAAAATAGGAACTAAAATTTTAATTACAGCGGCAATGGAATTATATAATATAATATTAACACTAGAGAAGAATAATATCGCACGTGAAAAGTAGGACTATATATATATATATTTCAAAATTATAGAATACAAATATAATATAGGTTGATTAATTCATACACATAGGCTATAAATTTATTTAATCAAATTGAAGATATTAACATGTTTCTAATTTTCTTGTTATATGTTAGTGGGTTACATGTTAGAAGTTCTGGGTGTAATTTAGTTAAAGCATTGTACAACCGAGGGCCAAAATTGCTATTCTTTAGACCAGCAGATGTGCGACATTTAGGTTCTACTAATGTTGAATTAATATTTCGTCTTGTGTCATAATTATGTGTCTGTAATACAAACTTATTACGATTTTTATGATAAAATTTTAACAGCGTATACTTATAAATTTGTTCAATATTAAATACATTAAATTCAGAATAAATTAATTTAGTTGGATAATCGAAACGTTTCTTCAAACAAATTTTAATTATTCGTTTTTGTAGTAAATTTAACGGACTGAGATTCATTTTTGTACTTCCACCCCAAACAATTATACCATATTGAATGATAGACTGAATAATGGCTAAATAAACATTTCGTAAACCTCTAATGGGTAAGTAGCATCGAATATTAAACGAATTTATCAATTGTTTTACGAAGCCTCTTACAAAGATAAGTAATGTGATGAGGCCATTTTAAATTCTGATCAATAATGATACCCAGATATTTGACATACGTGGCTTCTTTCAATGGTGGACATTTACAACTTTTGGGATCTAAACAATTTTCACAGTGTATTATTAGTCTATATTCATCGCTAAATTTTAAATTTTGAACACTGGCAGCTGTTAACGAAAAAGGAACTAAAGTTGATTTAGAATATTTAAAGAAAGGAAGTTGGAATTAAGCCATTTTTTAACAATATTAGCATTTCTATATGCTTCTTGCCAAGAAAAACCACTGAAAATAACTACTGTATCATCCGCATATGAATATAGAGATCCATTAAATTTTTCTAAATTTATATTTAGCAGATCATTAACATATATTAGAAATAAAATAGGTCCCAAAATTGTTCCTTGCGGTACACCTATCTCAATATATTTGTATTCACTAAATTGAGCTTCAATTTTGGTCATTTACCTTCAGTTACTAAAATATGATTGGAATAATTTTAAAACTATACCTCTATCCAATAGTATGTAGTTTGTCCAAAAGTAAATTATGATTGATAGTGTCAATAAATGAACAAATAATTTAAATTGTAGGAAACATCATTGTAGTATCAGTTTTTATTACTTTAATGCAGTCGTGGCGAAAATGTGACTCGCGAGTACATTGTGGCTCGCAATGATAGCTTTGCATTTCTCTTGCTTTCTACCTTCTCCAACCCCCACCCTCTCACTCATTCGAGTCAAACTCCGTTCCATTTGTATTTGTCTCTGACCTGCGAGTGGTGTATCGTCGCAATGTCTCTCTCGAAACCATGTACCTCTACAAAAACGAAAGTTTCAAGTAGGATGGGAGGACACGTTTTCTTGCTGCCAATAGATGAAAATATTAAGTGTATGATCCCAAGTATTACGAGGAAAACGGTTGTATAACATAAAAAGGCATTATAGCCTACTACATTTTACTCACGAAACGTTAAAAGGCTAAATGTTATTATTATTATTATTATTATTATTATTATTATTATTATTATTATTATTATTATTCACAGATTTACAATGTGATGTTAAATGAAAGCTAGATGTAAAGACTTGACAAATGTTGAACTTTTCAAATCTTTGCCAAAAAATAAATATCCGAAGCTTCGTTCTTTCGCTTGCTCTTTTGAAGCTATGTTCGCTACAACTTACGTTTGTGAAAAATTATTTTCAACAATGAAAATAGTAAAAACCAAATTTAGATCACGACTGACAGACAAATACCTTCGTGATCAACTACGACTGGCAGTAAGTGACATAATTCCTGATTTTGAAAGTCTGTCGCAGAGACATTCTGAAGACCGTTAATTTTAGGTTGTGATAATGTGTCCTATGTTTTCTTATTTCTTTCTTCCTCACACGTACTAAACATTAGTTTGTAACCTTATACTGTATAAAATTATATTTAAGTGCTTGAAGTAAGGCAAATGAAAATCCGTTAATAGGTCAGACAGTTGCTTCACTTCCCCTTCGAGTGTCCGCCTCCCTCCATAGGTGCTATGCACTTTGCAGGTTACACAGTGGCTCGGCGCACCATCACATTTTCGCCACGGCTGCTTTAATGCACTATAAACAGTCTATGAGGTCTAGTTTTAAATCATGAATAAAACGTCAATTTCAGCACAAAAAAGATGCTGTGGCACGCGTAAAATATGTCAGTTCAACATTGTCGATGAACAGCTAACCTTATCTGTACGTCCTGGGACAAACTATGGTCCCTAGTCATCACGATGCTGGGTCGTCCCATATAGTGGCCGAAATTTGACGAGAAAAATGTATATTCCCTTATGAAGACTCGAACCAGAGCTCATTTCGTAACGTTTGTCCAAGACATGACGGCTTAGTCCACGCAGCTACGGCACATGACGTTCCATGGCACTCCGGTTAAAAGTCCGTGATTTATGTAGAGGAATACTATATAATGCCCACTAACATCTAGAATGTCCTCACCACATTTTCTCCTTGTCTTTAATGTCACTGGGTTAAATTACTAAATTGAATGATGAAGACCTCTGCTGCCGTTCTAAGTATCACTCACAGAGCAGAATTAACTGATACACATGTGACAATGATGGCTGCATTTTATTTATAAACGTATTAGCATCAATATGAAGATAAATGATTGTCATAGTTCTAACTGCAATGTCAAATCGTTTAAGTTGCCGGCAATTTCTCAAAGAATAAGTGTTTATAGCGACAAACATACTAGGATCCTATTTCGGGACTTAGCCCTAGTTTGATTTCTTTTGAATTCTGTTAAATTTATAACATGTTGATGACGCATCTTTTAGATTATAATCGCACGCAAGGAAGTTCAAATTTGATATTAGAAGATTACAGAACATGAAAGGAATCAAAATCATCTTAATTTTTTTAATGTTTCCCAAAGTTATCGGTAAGGTAACATTTATGCCAGCAAACTTAGAGATTATTTATTCCTTCTGTAAAGAATATTTTTGTAGCTATTTCCACACCCGTCTTCCATTAGCAGATCATTAGTTGCAAATTTGTTTTCTCTCTCAGAGTTTCTTCAGTGGTGAAAAAAGATGATAGTCTTCCCACAGGGATAAGTCGGGACTGTAGGAACACTGTGATAGCACTTTCCAGTGAAGTTCAATAAATGTAGGTTGTGTGATTTTTCAGAAGGAAGGGAGGTTCATGAAGGAGATTTATCCCTTTAGATCCATGTCATTTGAACCTTACGGCTTCTTTAAAATTGCCTTGCAGCACTACTATAGCATGCTATAATCATTGTTTCTTGATATAAGACAAAATTGATATTGGTCCTTTCAGGTAACAGAACAACATTTTTATCGAATGATTTCACTTCTACCTTTTTGGTGATGAAAGATAGGAATGTTTCAATTTCTTCCTAGCAATTTTGATTTCAGAAGTACATTCGCATACCGAAATATTTTCGATTGTATTCACAATTCTATCCAGGAAGATATGACGTTCTTAGTAGTAGTGCTGAAGCTATTGGGATAGAAATTAAAATCGTCTTGCTTTGTTTTAGTCAGGTTTCTACTTACCCAACTTGCAAGCAGTTTTCAAAACTTTGTGTGTATGAATAATTTACTGGGTGCTACAAACTTTAATATTTACTTTCTTGGGCAAGTCATATACACTTATTCGTCAGTCGGATTTGCCGAATAAGTTTTCGACGCGTTGAATCTTTCTTTTGTTCGTTGACGGAAGTCGCAGAACTTGTAGCATATGGCTTGTTAGAAACTCTAGTGCGGCCGTATTTAAATGACTACCTGAAACTGTACGAGACGTCTTCCATAAAGTTTAATAGCACCCGTTTCTTCCGCACGAGAAACTTGATGCTAATTTCCTGTGGAACAGCATTAGAAGCACTAATATCTTTCATGTTTGTTTTCTTTTGTATTGTTGGCGGAAACTTGGAAGCTTCTATAATAGACTAAGCCTAAAAACAACGATTACGAATAAACATTTAAATCCAAGGAACATTCACAGCCTGCACATGATACATTGTCTAAAATTACTTGTATACATTTACGCATATTGTATATGAATTAATATAAGATGTCTTATTTCTTGGACTTACAAATATTCGTCTTATATGTAACATCGTATGGTTTACTCCTTGTGCACTAGAAGTGGTCCAATGCTTTTTGTTTACGAAACTGAACATTGCCGAGAAGTGGAGTTATAATCAAACCATACACGCAGAACTTACAGGACGAATACAGTACATAGTCTCAAAAGGTATCAGTCACGTCACTAATCTGAGGAGTGCCAGTTGTATTGTACTGTAGTTACAATGGAACCTTACAGTAGTGAAGAGTATGCGGATATGCATTTCATGTATGGTAGGACTAACGGCAGCGCACGGAGGCTGTACGCTTGTACCAAGAAACATTCTGATCGAAGACACCCAAAAAGTCGTACATTTACAAGAATCCATCAGTGCCTCAGAGAAAATAATAATAATAATAATTATTATTATTATTATTATTATTATTTATTTATTTATTTATTTATTTATTTATTTATTTATTTAATCTGGCAGAGCTAAGGCCAGTAGGCCTTCTCTTCCGCCCAGCCAGACTCTAATTCTAATAGAATACAATTGCTTACATAGTTATTACATTAATATCTAGACCATAAAACAACATGAAAGTAAATAATGAAAGTTGGATAACTAATGTTAGTGTGACAATAATAAACATTGGTAAGAAATAGTTATAATAATAATAATAATAATAATAATAATAACAGTAATAATAATAATGCGATAATTTAGACATTTATCTGTGATATATATCACCATTGAACATTGAGAAACCTGAAACAGCTATTATTGTTAACAAGAATTGTTAGAAAAATATTTCGTTAGTCTATTCTTAAATTGGTTTGATGTCTGACAGTCCCTGACATTACTCGGTAGGGAATTCCAAAGTCGAGGAACAGCCACAGTGAAAGAAGATGAATATGAGGATGTTCGGTGGGAGGGAATGGATAATATTGAGGAGTGTTGTGATCGTGTGTCTAGGTTATGATGGGTGGATAAATTTTGAAAACGAGACGCAAGATAGACAAGAGTGGAGAAATGCAATATGTGAAAGAGAAGGGAAAGACAGTGGATTTTCCTACGATCTTCTAGACGGAGCCAGGATAACATTTCGAGGGATGGTGTTACGTGATCAGCCCGGTGAATATTACAGACGAAACGGACGCACATATTATGAACATGTTGTAGTCTCTGCGCCGAAGTAACGCTTAGGTCAGTAAGCAGAATATCACAGTAATCGAAGTGGGGCATCACGAGTGTTTGCACTAACATTTTTTTCATGGAAAAGGGTAGAAAATTCTTCAATCGTCTAAACGAGTGGATTAATGAGAATAATGTTTTGCAGGTTTCTGCAACTTGAATGTTCCAATTTAAACTTATATCCATATAAATACCTAGATTCTTTACTGATTCATTGAACGGAATTTCGGTGCCGTATATTTTAATAGGGGACAAATTTGGTATAGTAATAGTGCTTAACAAACGTGAATGGCCCACAATGATTGACTGTGATCAGATGAAAAATTAATAGTAAATTCTAAATTTCAAATCAATTTGTACTAACTAGGATGATGTTTACAATGAAATCATTGGTGCTTGTAACCATACATTCGTAATTTTCTCGCGTGGACTCATGTTTACTGAGATTTTTTTGCTTCTATTATCTTGTACTTTCAGCGGTGTAAGTTTGCGTCATCCTTTTTGATACACCCTGTATATTTTAACATTGATATCGCTTACAATTCCAACTTAAGTAATTATAAAGCTACACTGCTCCTTCAATATAGGAGAAAGTCGGTGTTTACCGACCTACATAGATACAACACGTGGAGAAAGTCCCCTGCAATCGGCAAATATCATATTTAGGTAGTACAAGAAAGTCAAGGAACATTATGGACAGTAAAAAATCGATCTTGTGAGAATGAATATTTAAGAGTTCTTAATTCATTATTGAGTGAATCTGTTACAACGTTAATACTGATAATATGTACATAAAAGAAATGAAATTCATATTGAGTCGCGATGTGCGATTTTTTCAATACTTTTGACCTTTTAATTAGGTCAGTATATAACCGATTAAAACATACTATTCACTAAATGAACCTTACATATATGAAAATTAAGTTAGATGAAATATATTTCCCTATTTTAGATTGCTATATGTTATTTTACAGCTCCTTCCAGATGTTTACTCCATGTCAGAAACGATTGTTTGTTTACGTGTTACTGAATGACAGTAATAAAATAGAAGAGTCAGTTTGATGGATCTTCTCGTAAAGGACGTCTCACTTTTGATGTAACGTAGCAACCTTCTGTAAACAGTCTACTTCAGAAAGCTCTTGTATGACAGTATTCTGCGAACATAGGCAGATCGTCGATGGTTCACTGGAACAGACATTACTTCAAACACTCGTAATGCCGCACTTTGACTATTGTGACGTGTTGTTCACTGACTTAAGCACCGAACTCTCGAATAAATTACAACGTGTTCATAATATATGTATGCAATGACCGACAGTACGATCATATTTCACCATTTTTCGAATATTTATCTTGGCTCCGGCTCAACGATCGCAGAACTTTACACTATCTTTCTCTTCTATTATAAATTCTCAAACCCAAGTTATCTGTCGTCTCGTTTTGTCTTTTTATGCACCAATCATAACCTAAATACTCTATCTCAGATCATTGACACATTGAGTACACGTCATCATAACCTTTCCCGATATTCTTCATCATTAACAGTTTCAATTTCTCGTCATTGGAACTCCCTACCTCATACTTTAAGAGGCTGTCAGAGATTTACTAATTTCAAAACCTGGTTGTATGCTAGACTGTTTAGACTGTGAGCTTTCCTAAAATATAATTGTTCTAATATATGATTTTTATTTTTTATATATAATGTTTTTCTATTATTTTAATGATTACTTCGATTCGCATTGCCGTAATTGTTTGATTCATAGAATTATATATAACTAAACTTGTCTTCATTTTGCTCATTATTATTATTATTATTATTATTATTATTATTATACATGGGATTGAGATTTTACCCTTTTTTGGTGATATCTGGTATTAGTTGGCAACACTGAAGAGACGGCCAAATTAGTATTTTAGGAACTACTCTTACGTGATCCTCACTATAGTTTAAGTACAGTGGCGTACAAATCTTAAGTGCTCAACGTAACTTTTTTCCAGTACATCATATAGTTATGATACTAAGAGCATATGTCGACATAAACCGTTAATACCGACAAAATGTTAGAAAATAAGACTTAAGGCAAATTGATCATTTTACTTTATTATGACTTGTATTCCACCCAGATACAAGCCCGCAATAAAAAAAATGAAAACACAGCTTCTTTTTAATAGCTTATCAGAAACTAAAAATTGTAAAAGGCGACTTAGTCCCTTATGGCCACGCATGAAAGAATTATAAAAATAAAAAAATACTGTATACACTAAACTTTAAACATCCTACGGCTCGGTAAAAAAAAAATGTAATTAATTTTTACTGCATATCGTCGGTTTACAAGCAAAACACATTATAGTACATTATGCAACGAGCCTATAATGGTAGTAATTAAGACGCGAGTATGTTTATGAAACGAACGCAAGCGAGTTTCATAATTTTCATACGAGCGTCTTAATTACCATTATAGGCAAGTTTCATACGACTTTTTATGCTCGACCATATTTCTAACTTGAAATTATTCATAAGTATTCATGTTATTCTTATCTGACTGGGGAGCATGACAGTTAACCTCTTCCCTTACTCTATATTTTACCAGTTTTGTGAAAAAAGTGTTATTTTTTATTTTCGTAAAGAGGTTATTTAATATTGCAGAATCACTGTACATCACTAATTTTCTTACATACCTAAAATATCATTATGAAATAGACATACATTCATACCTGAATTATTATCCCGAGTTATCTCGTGCACCTTGAGTCCAGCTCTGGTAGTTGTCCCACTTTGATTTTTTCCTGAACTATTTACCAATTTATGTTTTTTTTATGGATTAATTTATGAGGTACAATACCAGTGCTGTTATCAAGGCGTTAAATGTTGCTTGTCGTGTGATAGACTCGAAAGCAGGGTATTACGCACAGTGGCACATTGCATTCCGGACAGTAGTATCTGCTCTCCTACATGAGAGAGTTTTAGGAAGAATGGTGTAGCAGTCATTGAATATTTGTACCAGTACATCTGTTCTTTAGGTTTGTGAATAATGTTCTGCAGTATCACTACACCCAAAAGTACACGTATTTCAGACTCTGTAGTAGGCCGCCACGAATTATTTTCAGCATTCTGTGAACACTTATTAGCATGCCGAATCGTCTCCTCGAATATAATGTTGATGAGGTCATTATTAAAGAATAATTTTAAAATTTGAGAATTATCGTTACCAGAAACAATGTTAAAATTTCAGGGAATAGGGACCTCCGAGGTACAGAAGAAATGGTGCCAGATGTCTTCTATTAAAACCACTGTCGAAAAGGCCCGAAATCAACTGATCTGAATTTGTTTGTTGGTCTATAACTTCGTCTTCTGATACCGATGTTTCATTTCCTAATCTTCTACAGGAATATATTCCTGATCAAAAGTTTCGGAATCACTAACTTGATCCATCTTTACACAAAACAGCACAAGAACACTAAAAACAAACAGAAACCGCCAAAAACTAACTAGCATCTACTCACTACCTGTGTATGAATGCTATATGTGCATAGAATTCCACTCGCAAGGAAGAAGTACAAAAACACCACCAGATATAGCAATATCACTAACTTCTGTAGCCATCTAGTGAGGAAAAGGTTAATGAAAGAATGGAAACGTATATATTGGGGATATAATCCTTAGCAGCGAAAATGGGACTCAAACGAGTTAACTCGGGTTAATAAATTTTGACACAAGTTAGCAACCCGAGTTAAATCGGGTTAATCAGGGAAGTGGTTAATTGATTAACGAGACCCTTTTGTTTAAGTTATTCTAAACAGTTGTATAATATTACGTAGACGTCCAATTCCTAACAGAAATTAATGTTTTCAGAAAAGAGCTAAGACAGTCCAGCCACTAGCCTTTACAGAGGGGCGAGCAGAAGCGAGAGGGGGAAACCGGAATGCGACGTAGGCAAACGGACGACAATACTTGTGCGAAAATATGATTCCATATTGAAAGCTCTTTCGTCACTGGAAAACGCGGACATATTTCTGCAACGTACTGTACTCACTTATTACTGCTTACTATGACCGCATACGCGGCCTTGGTTGTGTGTGGAGAACGGTTGGAAGTTTACTAGTAGAGGGGGTGGGAGTGAAGTACATTAAAAAATTCAGGTACAGTAAAAATTGAAGTAAAAATAAAATAATGTTCCTGTACAACCTTACGTTTTGAAATTCGAAATTCTTGTTTCGATACACCCTAATGGGTATAGTACGTTGCTATAGAGGCTATTGGAAATGCAAGAGGAATATTGATCATAAGACGATAATGGATTAATGCTGAAATGAAAATGGTAAAGCAAACTTGGTACCAAAAAAAAAAACACAAGATCATAACACCTCTGTCCATCACAAATGTCACAGGATCTGCCCAAAATCGAAATCGGAACCTCAATGAGAATTGAACTAAGGCTCTGTAGATGAATTTTAGGAATAGCCTACATGCTTAACGGCAGAATGCGAATTAATTTTCTTGCATATCTGTCTAATGAAATTAGCTGTGGGATCTGGAAGTTAGTTTTGGCTCGGAAGTGCAACGTAACTTGAATTGGATGGATTCCACCCCCAAACCCCTCCTAATCCCGAACATTTAATGACCACCCTTTGACTAATAGAAAATACTTCGCTAGTGACGGGGATGGCGCGGTCTCCACAGAGGCCACATGGCCTCCGGAGCGTGAAATGCCGTCTGCTACCAAACAACTCTCCGCCTCAGAACTTGGTTACTGAATAGCACCTCGTGATGGGAATAAGTTGGACGCTCTTCTTTGTGTACTAGAGTAGCGTGAACTGATTCCGCTAGCTTTCTTGCCGCAGTACATTATTTTCATACATTCTTTTCCCTTTTCTTTATTTCTTATCATTTGCCCTTTTTCTGATTTTTATTTGAACTTCGCTCTTCCTTATTATTTTTTCTTCTCGCTCATTTCTATCTTAATTCTTTCATCTTCGTCCACTCTTCCGATCTCTTCCTTCATTTTCCTCCTTATTACTTTCTCTCTTAATCTTTTTCCTCATTTTCCTCTTTTGCATAATTTTTTGCTATTCCTCTTTCATTCTCCTACATCTATATTAAGTATTAAATTACATAATTCTGATTGTTGTCTTATACACTTTAAATGTCCGATTATTAAAGAGTCCTCTGAAGTTAAGTATTTAGGCATAATTTTCGATAATAATCATTTAAAATGGTACCAATACATTAATTACCTTTGTAATAAATTACGTAAAATAGTATATTATTTTGTGTGAGATCGTGCGTATTTGCTTGGTTTCCGCACAAAACCAATCCACGGAAAGTCTAAAATTCCACATTCAGTATTCCCAACCTAACACACATAACAATTTCCCTCTTCTTACCGCTTAAGTGA
This sequence comes from Periplaneta americana, assembly GCF_040183065.1. NCBI lineage: Eukaryota > Metazoa > Arthropoda > Insecta > Blattodea > Blattidae > Periplaneta > Periplaneta americana. The sequence goes on from NC_091124.1 coordinate 45,911,254, forward strand.
CATATTGATTTTACTGGTTTAGGCTTTTAACATATTATTTTTAGAGACGTTCAATATAGGAATAATTATAAATTGGAAACTTACCACTGCAATTTCACCTAAATTGCACTGTTAATTATTGTTTTTAAGTATTTGCAAAAATTAAGTAAACTCTACAACTCCACTAAATTTATTGCATTCGTGATGCAAGTAACATTAAGGAAGCCGTGAAAAAATCAACAAGATTCCAGACTCATCATAGACTTGGGGGGGGGGGGAAAGACAGACGTATATCACGGCCTGCTGGAGTATAATAAACACAGAAAACATTTTAAAGCAACAATGTTGAAGATAGATATTTTTGTTTTGCAAATTTGCCGTCATTGAACAGAAACCAAGATGGAGATTTCATTGCAACTAATTAGAAATTCCTCTTTCAGGTATGTTTTCTTTCAATTCTCGGAAATTAAAAAAGCTCTTTGTCTCTTCCCTCCTTTCTTTTTTTTCTTCGCTCCTTTCTTTCTTCTTTGCCTCTTACTTCTCTTCTTTTCTCCTAGCTTCCTTATTTTCTCTTTTCTTCTTCCCTTACTTCTCTCTTTTTCTCATTTCTTTGTCCTTTCTCTCTTCCCTTTCTTCTTCCTTCTATTTTTCTTTCCTCCTTTATTTCTTTTCCATCTCCCTTTTATTCTCTTCTCTTCCCTTCTCTCTTTTTCTCTTCATATTCCTTTCCTTTTCCATCTCTTTTCTTCTTTCTTCTTTTTCTCTTCCCTCTTCTTTTTTCTTTTCATCTATCTTCTCTTTTTCTTATCTCCTTTTCTCCTTCCTTACGTCTTCTCTTCCCTTTCTTCTTTCGATTTAGCTCCTCTTTCTTCTTTCTTCTCTTTCTTCTTTTTTCTTCTCACCTTTCTTTTTTTCTTCCCTCTTTTCTTTGCTGTTTTTCCTTTACCATCCTTCTTCCTCATATTTCCTTTCATTCTTTCTTTTGTCATCTCTCGTTTCTTCTTTCTTCCTTTCCTCTTCCCTCCTTTCTTTTTTTCTTCGCTCCTTTCTTTCTTCTTTGCCTCTTACTCTCTTCTTTGCTCTTACCTTCCTTACTTTTTCTTTTCTTCTTCCCTTCCTTCTATCTTTTTCTCATTTCTTTGTCCTTTCTCTCTGCCCTGTCTTATTCCTTCTATTTTTCTTTCCTCCTTTCTTTCTTTTCCATCTCCCTTTTCTCCTTTTATCCTTTTCTTTTCCCTTCTCTCTTTTCTCTTCATCTTCCTTTCCTTTTCCATCTCTTTTCTTCATTCTTCTTTTTCTCTCCTCTTTTTTATATATCCTCTCTTTTTTCGTCTCTCCTTTCTCCTTCCTTTCTTCTTCTCTTCCGTTTCTTCTTTCGATTTAACTCCTCTTTCTTCTTTCTTCTCTCCTCTTTCTTCTTTTTTCTTCTCACCTTTCTTTTTGTCTTCTCACCTTTATTTTTTTCTTCCCTCTTTCCTTCGCTGTTTTTCCCTTACCATCCTTCTTCCATCTATTTTTCTTCCCTTCATTCTTTCTGTTTTCATCTCTCGTTTCTTTTTTTCCTTTCCTCTTCTCTCCTTTCTTTCTTTTTTTCTTCGCTCCTTTCTTTCTTCTTTGCCTCTTACCTCTCTTCTTTGCTCTTACCTTCCTTATTTTCTCCTTTCTTCTTACCTTTCTTCTCTCTTTTTCTCATTTCTTTGTCCTTTCTCTCTTCCCTTTCTTCTTCCGTCTGTTTTTCTTTCATCCTTTCTTTCTTTTCCATCTCCCTTTTCTCCTTTTATCCTTTTCTCTTTCCTTCTCTCTTTTTTCTCTTCATCTTCCTATCCTTTTCCATCTCTTTTCTTCTCTTCTTTTTCTCTTCCCTCTCCTTTTTTCCTTTTCATCGATCCTCTCCTTTCTCCTTCCTTTCTTCTTCTCTTCCCTTTCTTCTTTCGATTTATCTCTTTCTTCTTTCTTCTCTCTCTTCTTTTTTATTTTCACCTTTCTTTTTTTCTTCCCCCTTTTCTTTGCTGTTTTTCCCTTACCATCCTTCTTCCTTCTAGTTTTCTTCCCTTCATTCTTTCTTTTTTCATCTCTCGTTTCTTCTTTCTTCCTTTTGTCCTCCTTCCTTTTTTCTCTTCCCTCTTTTCTTCTTTTTCTCTTCCCTTCTTTCCTTTTACCCCCTTTATATCTTTCTTTTCTTTTCCTTCTTTCTTCCTTTTCTCTTCCCTCCTTTCTTATTTCCCTCTTCCCTCCCTTCTTTTTCTCTTCTCTTTTTTATTTTTTTGTTTCCTCCCTCCTTTCCTTTTCTCTTCCCACATTTCTTTCTTCTTTCCCTTTTCTCTCCCTTATTTTTTCTTTTTCTCTTTCTTTCCTCTTTCTTAATCCTATTTATTCCTCTCCTTTTTTCTTCTTTTTTTCTTCCGTTACTTTCTACTTCAGTTCCTCTTCACTCTCTACTGTCCTGTTATTCTTTTATATCCTTTTAATTTTTTTTCTCTTCATTTTCGTTTCAGTGTTTCGTTTAACTTTCTTTCTTTTTATATCTATTCATCATTACTTTAATTTTGTTATTTTTGCTTCTTTCTGTCTTTCTGATCTCTATCCATCTTAATTTCTTCATACTAATCTTTATTTCTCCTACTCCATCTCTCGTCTTATATATTTTTTTAATTCTTCTGTCCATTCTTTCTCTCTCCCTTTAGTGGCAATTTATTTTAACTTTTTAGCAAGTAGTCTTTCTCTACTTTCCAGATTTCTAATTCATTAAGTGACCCAGAAACAAAGAGACATCTTTACTAGGGAAGAACCTGCATCTAACGTCACTTCGGACAGAGACAACTAGAAACGAACTTCTTAAACTCTCCTCAGTTCCGTGCCGTCAGGTTGCGTTTCAAATTCTACTTTCCGTGTTTTGCTAACACTTCCGTCACGTGTCTTTGTTTCCTGAAGCCAATCCTTTTCTCGTTGTAATTCGAGAAATAACAATGGGCCGCGCAAACTGTCCCCGAGCAAAATTAATTATTTTGAGTACCATTTCAAATTGTCCAGCTTCTATGAATGCAGCTGATGTAATAAAGGAAAGAGTACGTAATAAAATGAGAGGACCAAAGCGACATAAAGGGACTTTGAAAACTTTACACGTGGATTCCAGTAGAGCGTAGGCGAGGGCTGTGTATAACATTTGAAGCAGTCGATAAAGAACCAAAGGGTTTATTTATTTTTCATGGCAACTCGCACGACCCTGGCTATTTCTCGCGGACTACATCGTTGTTAAAACATATGGACATGACTTTTTATTTACATGGCATTTCCAGTCAAACATTTGTTTTCATATACCTCTACTTTGCTACGTTTATTCTGTTACTTACTTACTGGCTTTTAAGGAACCCGTAGCTTCATTGCCGCCCTCACATAAGCCCGCCATTGGTCCCTATCCTGAGCAAGATTAATCCAGTTTCTACCAACATATCCTACCTCCCTCAAATTCATTTTAATATTATCTTCCCATCTACGTCTCGGTCTCCCCAAAGGTCTTTTTCCCTCCGGCCTCCCAACTAACACTCTATATGCATTTCTGGATTCGCCCATACGTGCTACATGTCCTGCCCATCTCAAACGTCTGGATTTTATGTTCCTAATTATGTCAGGTGAAGTATACAATGTGTGCAGCTCAGCGTTGTGTAACTTTCTCCATTCTCCTGTAACTTCATCCCTCTTAGCCCCAAATATTTTCCTAAGAACCTTATTCTCAAACACCCTCAATCTCTGTTCCTCTCTCAAAGTGAGAGTCCAAGTTTCACAGCCATACAGAACAACCGGTAATATAACTGTTTTATAAATTCTAACTTTCAGACTTTTTGACAGAAGACTAGATGACAAAAGCTTCTCAACCGAATAATAACAGGCATTTCCCATATTTATTCTGCGTTTAATTTCCTCGTTTATATTTGTTATTGTTGCTCCAAGTTATTTCAATTTTTCCACCTCTTCGAAGGATAAATCTCCAATTTTTATAGTTCCATTTCGTACAATATTCTGGTCACGAGACATAATCATATACTTTGTCTTTTCGGGATTTACTTCCAACCCTATCGCTTTACTTGCTTCAACTAGAATTTCCGCGTTTTCCCTAATCGTTTGTGGATTTTCTCCTAACATATTCACGTCATCCGCATAGACAAGAAGCTGATGTAACCCGTTCAATTCCAAACCCTCTCTGTTATCCTGGACTTTCCTAATGGCATATTCTAGAGCGAAGTTAAAAAGTAAAGGTGATATTTGATAGTAAGTTTCACTAAGACACATTTTAATTAATCGAACTAGTTTCTTGGGAATACCAAATTCAATAAGAATATTATATAAAACTTCTCTCTTAACCGAGTCATAGGCCTTTTTGAAATCTATGAATAACTGATGTACTGTACCCTTATACTCCCATTTTTTCTCCAATATCTGTCGAATACAAAAAATTTGATCAATAGTCGATTCTGTTACCTGTTTACTTAAATTGTATTTCTTTTGCGTTCTCGTTTCTGTTGGTAGTTTCTTTCTTCTAATAGCGCATTGGTTTTCATTTGTTTAAACATTAAATTTGTTCACGTTACCAGGTAGAATTGCGAAAAATGTAATATTTTGTGTATAACGTGAATCAGCCCTGCCATGCATTAACAGCTTTCCGTAGTAATATTGTTGTCGGACTATGTAACAGGAGGCTAGTTCTTTACAGGAGGCAGCAATGTCATGTATTGAACAAACAAATCTGCAGTGCTTGGGAAAAGTGACATAAGTCAGTTTTCACAAGCCTTTTTTGATAATTTATTGATAACTCACACTGGTTTATGTCGATTTGATTTTTTCTGTATGAATTATTGTAATGGGAGAAATACTTATGTCTCTTTTTCCAAGCGAGCAGATGTTCCGTAAGTTGTCAATAAATTATCAAAAAAGGTTTGTGGAAACTGACTTGTGTCACTTTTCCCAAGCACTGCAGATATAAAAGCACAGGAAGAGTCCATATCTTGCAAGAAGATGAGAAGTGTGGAATTACTTAAAATTTTAATCTCTTTTACGAATTACTATTTCTTTAAGAACTCGCTTATTACTTAGCCTACTTATTGATTTCATTGTTCCACGTCCATTTATAAGTTTATTAATACATTTCTATTTCCTTTGTTATTTTTATGTAATCATAGCTATAATGGGTGATATCACGACATGAGGATATTAGATTAGTTGTGCTTAGACTATCGTTACGTCATGAATGACGTGAAGCCTAAGGTATGGCCAGGTTACAACTGAAATGTGTTTTGTATCACAGAAATTGAATGGGAATATGTTTCTCGTGCGTAGAGTTCAGCGTTCTGCTCTGGCAATTGGTTTACATTGCACTGCGATTCGTTGATTGGTTAGTCATATAAAGCTACAATATCATCCTGCTTATACCACGGCAGAGTTTCCTAATGAGCACCTGCATTGTTAGCTACGCTCACTCTGTCTTTCAACAACGAACACACTATGCATGACTAACCTTGTAGTCTCTGTGGATAAATTCCTATCTTTAGTGGTAATATATATATAGATATATATATATATATATATATATATATATATATATATATATATATGTTTGTATCGGAGCTGCATATCTTAATGTTTAATTAAGATGATTGGCGCATGGTGGTTCGTGCATATACAGTAAGTACATATCGTCGTTGTCCCTGCAATAACTCCTATGTGCAAAATATAAAACTTTTCAGTAGGAAGAAAAAACACATTTATTCCTCTCATGGCAGTGGTACATAGGAGACTGTGAATTCTTATATTTTGGAAACAAAGAAATATAATTACACATAGGAAATTTTATTATTTTTGCTGTATCACTATTTAAGTTATTTAATAGAGCAAAAATCTGAAAATTGATAAACATGTCACATAGGAGTTATTGCAGAAACAACGACGATATTTTGGGCGTTTGTGCATATTTCGAAGTCAGGACCATATTTCATAATTACTTTTAATTTTTAATAGCGAACAGTGTTTTCTAGTTTTCTGGACTTTGGTAAAACATGTTGTAATTATTTATTTTACATGACGGTGCGTTTTCTCAACAAAATTTATTCAGAACTTTTGATTCGAATTAGATAATTCGTACGAATGTCTAAAATTGAACGGAAGCGATAATTTTCATTTTATCCACATAGTTGGTGCTTCCGACTTTAAGGTACGTAGCCCTATGTGTTTTTGGATAAACTTCAGTGTATGGCATAGTTGACAGGGGATGACTGAAGTAGTTTCGTTTGTTTTGATGTTTGTTGATGTGATGTGTTATTTAGTTGGTCTGTCATTTTGCCTCGTGAAAATTAAACAGTATTTTCCGCTCAATTTCAGTAGTTTGTACGTATTCCCCTAGTCAAGTCAAGAAATTCTGAATAAAGTGATATGGAAGTTAATCCTATCGTCTTATAAACAAACATTCTCATGGGGACAGATAAAAAAGTTATTCTTTTTTCTTCCACCATGTTAATGATGTCAAAACAAGTGCTTATACAAATTTTGGCCACTCAAGCGCAATTACGAGCGACGTAAAAACGTTTTCCTGGACAATTTACAAAAAGAAAAGACAATTTAACTGGAAAAAAATATTAGAACAGATACAGATATTTTTGAGCTATTTTTCAACATATTTCCCACCGGAATTGAGACATTTATCACACCGTGAGATCAACTTTTGTATCCCTGTGTCGTAGACGTCTCCCGCCTAGGATCGGAACAAAAATTTGAAAGTTTAGTAGTATACTGGGCAGTTCATTTATTTCCCTCAACTTAAGCAAACAAAACAAAAGTGTATACCATGAATATAGATTTTCAGTTAATCACCATTAGTACTTTTTATTTCAAATATAGGCCTATAAAAGACGTGAGCCATTTGGGAGTTCAAGCCGTCATTAATAAATACTTTTTTCTTCTGCTGTGAGAATGTTAAGTGCAGCGCTAAGACAACCATTGAATCTACAATATATTTAAACAGCTAAATACAAACCACCTCTCGCTCAATACTGATACAACTACATTAATACCGTTTTTTATAAATAAATCAGGTTTGTCTTCGATGAATCTAAATCAAATTTAGTTATCCATGACAGTAAGCTCTCAGTTAGCAATTTGTAGATGCTCAAAAATAAAAAACCAAACCAAGTAAAATACCTACTAGGCCTATAGGTATTATTATAGATCAACATTTACGATGGGATTATCATATAAACTGTGTCTTAAACTACGTAAAACAATTTATAAATTTGTTTTACTAAGATGTTTTAGGCAAAAAATAACATAAAGTTAAATAAATATATTAGTGTTTAGTTCATTCCATCCTACAATATGACATTATAGGATAGGTGGGGCAATGAAGACTTCACTTATGCCATTAATATTATTACAGAGGAGAATAATATTATTAAGAAAAAATGAATTATCATACACGCCTTCTATATAAGGCATTTAATGTACCGAATATTAAACAAATATACATATACCCTATTGCTGTCAAAAATTTTAAAGTTAAACAGTTATATTATCGGTTGTTTTGAATGGTTGTGAAACTTGGACTCTCACTCCGAGAGAGGAACAGAGATAATGGTCTTTGAGAATAAGGTTCTTAGGAAAATATTTGAGGCTAGAGGGATGAAGTTACAGGAGAATAGAGAAAGTTACAGTTATATTATCGGTTGTTTTGTATGGTTGTGAAACTTGGACTCTCACTCTGAGAGAGGAACAGAGATTAATGGTCTTTGAGAATAAGGTTTTTAGGAAAATATTTGGGGCTAGAGGGATGAAGTTACAGGAGAATAGAGAAAGTTACACGATAATAAAGAAAATTACACAACGCAGAACTGCACGCATTGTATTCTTCACCTGACATAATTAGAAACATTAAATCCAGACGTTTGAGATGGGAAGGGCATGTGGCACATATGGGCGAATCCAGAAATGCATATAGAGTGTTAGTTGGGAGACCGGAGGGAAAAAGACATTTGGGGAGGCCGAGACGTAGATGGGAAGATAATATTAAAATGGATTTGAGGAGGTGGGGTATAATGATAGAGACTAGATTAATCTTGCACAGGATAGGGACCGAGGGCGGAATGCGGTTTTCTTAAAAGCCATTTGTAAGTAAGTAAGTAACATATACCCTATTAAATTACTACCATAAAATAATAACTATTATGACCATGGTTACAGTACAAGAAGACACATTAGGCTATATCATGTTCTTTGAACCAAATTCAATTCTGAAGCAGGATTAAGGCATGGCTCAAATTTCGGCCCGAGATTGTATAATAACTTTATTTAAAACATTCAAAATTAGTATCTTCCAATAATAAATTATTTTAAAAGTAAGCACTTCAGCTGATTAGTATTCTAATAATTTTATTTATTTTTACATATTTTTTTACATTTTCGTTTTTGATATTCTTCATTTTTTGACATTGCTCCCTTACATTAAAGTTTGAAAATAAAAAAATATATATATTTTTTATGTTATGAACCTTTCAAAATTCAATAAATGAAAATAGAACTAAAATATTATTTATGTATATAATATATATTACTCCATTATATTATTGGACAATATTGTATATTTATTTTACAATTGTATTATTTAATACTTTTTCATTTTACTTTATTTTTGTTTAAAGGGGCCATCGCCCTTTATACTTCCGAGTTAATCTACGCTTCTGTATATTACCTGATAAAATTGTTCTTTTTATTTCCCGTATTATTATTATTTTGGTATTTTTCACTTTACTTTGGTTAAACAATTAAATAATTAGTGTAGGCTTAAGGATGTAATATTACTTTTTAATATTTAATGTAAACTCCACTCCCGGCCACAAGCTTTTGCCAACCAAAAGTCTACTACTAATTTATTATTATCTCTCAAATAAAAGTTATTATTATTATTATTATTATTATTATTATTATTGTTGTTGTTGTTGTTATTATTATTATTATTATTATTATTATTATTATTATTATTATTATATTCTGGGGCAAATAAAATAGTTGACAGGTGCATTATTATGCTGCATATCTTTACGTAGAAGTACATGTGAGTGCGATCCCCTGTCGACAGGTGCATAGCTTTACTATGCAGCATGTCTTTGTGTAGAACTACGTGTGGGTTGTACGAGAAATGAAACAAGAAGGATACAAGAAAAGATACAAAATTAGAAGAATAACAGTAAGACAAGAAGAATAAGAGACAGGAGAATAGAAGAAAAGGAATACAAAGAGATCAAGGGGAATGCAGGAAGAACAGGGAGAAGGCAGGAAGAATAGGGGAAGGCGAGGAGAAAAGAGAAATGCAAGGATAATAAAGCGAATACAGGGAAAACACGGTGAATATAAAGAGAAAATTGGGAACAGAAAGAGAATGAAAAAAAAACTTGAGAACACGGAAACAGAAGGAGAAGAAGGGACCAGAAGGGTAAGGGGAATATAGGGAGAACAACGGGAATTCAGGAAAACGAAGTGAAAGACAAAGAGAACAAAGAAAAGACAGGGGGAAGAATCGAGGTAGTTGCGAGGCAAAGTGCGCAATAGCCGAGCAATGATTTAAGTAGGTACCCTTTTTCGGTGCATACTTTATTTGGTTACATGCTACCCTAGATACGGTATGCTTAGAGCGTATTCCGAATCTCAGCGCTGAGCAATCTGATGGCATCACGGTGTTCCGAATTTCACCGATGGCGTCACTGATGCTCCATCGGTGTCACACCGGTGCCATCAGCTTGCAGATGTGGTGGCAGTCTACATCAGCCGCCATCTGTGAATCTGATTGGTTCTTGTATAGGGCGGGAATTAGCAGACGAATGACATCGTGCACTGTTGTATGTATTCTGCTTTAGTTCTGCTGTAATGTTTGTAATGAGCACAACGTAAAAACAATATGTTAATGGCGTATGAGCGAACATGTCAACGGACCAGTTATTACTAATGGTTCAAGAAATAAATTGTTTATGCTCTCTTTTCTTTGAACGAAATGGCAGTACGGAAATTTCGCAATATTTTGCTAGCGTAGCACAGACAACAACTTATACAGTCGCCATGACAGCCATCGATCCTTCCAGCAGTTTTGTTCCTATTTCGCTGCAGCGTGACTTCATTGTTGTCCACCGGTCCGGTGAGATTCGGAATATGCTGTTAGTAATTCGGAATGTAAATAAATTCAGCATATGTGTGCTATTGTATTAATACTAACAGCGCGATTCCTAGTATCTTTAATTCACTTTGAAGTCGGACTAACAAACAAACTGTTTATGAACTGCTGCAGTATGACAGTAATCAGAGGAATCTCGTCAAATAACGCAGTCTCTGTATTCAAATTAATTAACAATTATAAACTATGTAATAATTCCCAGAACTGCCATCACTATTCACTATTTACAAATCAGAATTAAAATGCTTCTGTCATAATGAGTTTTTAGACGTGGATAATAGTTGAAAAGAACACTGGAGTGTGAATGATTTATTAGTTGTGTTACTGTTTTCATTACTTAGGCAGAATAAAAATGGTAATTCGTCTCAAATGTTGACCGTGCGACCGACTCTGTGTTTGATACTTGTCTGCTCTTCATTGAACTTTTGCTCCCAATTGCAGACAACTTTACATGACAGAAAGCTCACCGTACAGGAGCAGCATTTATTTGTGAATGCATATATTTTACAGCTAGATTATTTTGCCCTGAATAATCGCACAAGGTCGAAGAGATGGAAAAATTCAAATATCTTGGAGCAACAGTAACAAATATAAATGACACTCGGGGGGAAATTAAACGCGGAATAAATATGAGAAATGCCTGTTATTATTCGGTTGAGAAGTTTTTGTCATCTAGTCTGCTGTCAAAAAATCTGAAAGTTACAATTTATAAAATTGTTACATTTCAGGTTGTTTTGTATGATTGTGAAACTTGGACTCTCACTTTGAAAGAGCAACAGAGGCTAAGGGTGATTGAGAACAAAGTTCTTAGAAAAATATTTGGGGCCAAGAGGGATAAAGTTACAGGAGAATGGAGAAAGTTACACAACGTAGAGCTGCACGCATTGTATTCTTCACCTGACATAATTAGGAACATTAAATCCAGATATTTGAGATGGGCAGGGCATGTAGCACGTATGGGCGAATCCAGAAATGCATATAGAGTGTTAGTTGGGGGACCGGAGGCAAAAGACCTTTGGGGATGCCGAGACGTAGATGGGAGGATAATATTAAAATACATTTGAGGGAGGTAGGATATGATTGTAGAGACTGGATTAATCTTGCTCAGGATAGGGACCAATGTCGGGCTTATGTGAGGACGGCAATGATCCTCTGGGTTCCTTAAAAGCCATTTGTCAGTAAGTATAATGGCACAATGGAGCGCTGTTCGACAATGGTACACCCGTGCGCATGTAGGTCTACCATCTTGCAACTGCTGCTGACTTGTTTCACTTGCGCCTCTCATCAATGACATCCCTTAGGCCGCACATCTATCAACATCAAACGCTTCTCCTTTCTGGCAGGCATACACCACAAGGCTAAAGAGAGAGAACAAAAGTGACATAAGTCACACAAAAATTCCATCAATGGATGCATCAAATTGTAGGACAGCTAAACGTGACAGGCAATGCTCAACATAGACGGGTAGCATTTCTTTATTAATATCCTTTGCTGCAGAACTTTTGCCCAGGAAAGTCGCACAACTGAGTACTGCTCAACAATGGTAGCCTACCTTCGTGCAAAAGTGCCGCCATCTTCCAACTACTGCTTCTTTGTTTCGCTTGTGGATATATCGATCATCTTGACATCTGGATGATACTGTCATCTAGTGGTGATAGCATCAGGCGCCTTATTCAACTATGTCGCTACTTTCCAATGTAAATTTCATCTGCAACGTTTCATGTATTTCTATCTCCTTTTTTCTGGTCTTACGGAAGTCAGGAAAGCCTTAAAAAGAGCCTTGGTGACACTATTCAAATTTTACATAGGCAAAAAGTCATAAGACTATCATCTCGGTACCAGGTTATACAGTGAATGGAAAAGAAAGAATCGCTACTTCAATTTGTTACTCACTGACTGGTCTGTGTATATACGCTATAGTAATACAATTTGGAATTTAAGTAACTGAATTGTTACGAAACGCGTTGTAATATACACGTTCGTTACCTTCGTGGGAAACTCTTGTCTCTCTCTCCTTTGTCCCGCACGTTTTCTCTTTGTAACCTTTTGCAATTTTCATCCTTTATCTTCAACTATTCACGTTCTCAGTGTTTCACTTTCTACGTATGTATGTAGTTTAGAAAATAATTTCATAACCTGAAATCTGATAATGACCTTTCTGCGTTCTGTCGTCTGTTAATAAACTGGTAACTGGAATTTTAGTTACATAGAAGAAATAAAAGTCACTCTTCCATGAAATGTTTCATACAATTGTTTGAAGTAAATCGAAACTTCTACCGACGAAAATAAAAGAGAGGAAATTGATAAGGTTTCCGTACCAACTGCATGGTGGGGGTCGCAATTGAATTAGGGGCCCAAGATGAGTCCACAGAAACGAAGTTAAGTGCTCGAAATTCCATAAAATTGTTGGCTGAGTGCTGAAGGCCGTCATAGACCAAGAGACTTAATGCTCCATATATTGTTTCTAGATACGTACACAACTGAAGTTAAGAACCAGAAATGTAACCGTTACGAATTACCTGAAATCAACTAGTGATATTCTGTCAGTGTTGGTTGAATGTTATTTACAAGATGGCATATTTAATGCTCACGAAAAAGTGAAAGGGCAATATTGTCTAGTCGAGTGACTGCTGACTCGCAGACTGACCGACTTATTGCTGCCTCACAGATTGGCCGTGTGACTGGTGACCCATCGACTGGCCTGATGTCGACAGACTAATTGATTTGCTGACAGGATGCTGATTCAGATCGGTCGAGCGACTGCTGGCCCATCATCTGATCGACTGCTGACTTATACTGGCCAATTTAACTGCTGACAGACTGGTCGAGTGACTGCTGGCCCACCGACTGGTCGACTGCTGACTTATACTGGCTGACTTAACTGCTGACGACTTGTCGAGTGATTGCTGGCCCACCGAGTGGTCAACTGCTGACTTATACTGGCCAACTTAACTGCTGATTCACAGACTCGTCGAGCGACTGCTGGCCCACCGATTGATCGTCTGCTGACTCATACTGGCAGACTTAACTGCTGATTCACAGACTCGTCGAGCGACTGCTGGTCCACCGATTGATCGTCTGCTGACTCATACTGGCCGACTTAACTGCTGACTTACAGACTCGTCGGTTTACTGCTGGTTCACCGACTGGTCGACTGCTGACTCATACTGGCCGACTTAACTGCTGACTTACAGACTCGTCGGTTTACTGCTGGTTCACTGACTGGTCGACTGCTGACTCATACTGGCCGACTTAACTGCTGACTTACAGACTCGTCGGTTTACTGCTGGTTCACCGACTGGTCGACTGCTGACTCATACTGGCCGACTTAACTGCTGACTTACAGACTCGTCGGTTTACTGCTGGTTCACCGACTGGTCGACTGCTGACTCATACTGGCCGACTTAACTGCTGACTTACAGACTCGTCGGTTTACTGCTGGTTCACCGACTGGTCGACTGCTGACTCATACTGACCGACTTAACTGCTGACTTACAGACTCGTCGGTTTACTGCTGGTTCACCGACTGGTCGACTGCTAACTCATACTGGCCGACTTAACTGCTGACTTACAGACTCGTCGGTTTATTGCTGGCTCACCGATTGGGCAACTGCTGATTTATATTGACCGACGTACCTGCTGATTCACAGACTTGTTTAGTGACTGCTGGCCCACCGACCGGTCGACTGCTGTCTCATACAAGACGGCTTAACTGCTCACTTACGAACTCGTCGAGTGACTGCTGGTTCGCCGACTGATCGACTACTGATTTATATTGACCGACTTACTGTAACTGCTGACTCACAGATCGTCGAGCAACTGCTGGCCCACCGACTGATCGACTGCTGACTCACAGACTACCTGTCTTGTACACTAGCCTACTGACTGCTAACTCGTCGACTAACGGAATGACTGCGGATTAACCAACTGGCCGATGGGCTTGAATGTCCAGTCCAATAATATGTGATCGACAATAAAAAGTCTTCAACAGGAGGCCAAACATTTTAATAAAATTGGCGCCAAGTTGTATTATTTGGAAAGTTCATTTCAACATATTATATACAGGTGTTTAGCAATTCTACTTTTTTATCGTATTTTATGGATAGATATTAATTTTGTCTTCTGTGACGGAAGACAGCATAGCCAAACGAAAGGCAAAGTAGACTGGTAAAGCGAGGGTTTTGGTTCCAGTGTGCATTATGTTATTAATCCGTGTTTGCGAGGTTTATTTTTCATTGATATTTGTTTATTTAATTTCATTAAACTTGTTTATTTTCTGCTTCTATTGAGTTACGAGTTTCTTACAAGACGAACTCTCCTAAAATTTGACCTACCGTACTGATATTCACTAGTTCCTCCCTTATACTTAATCTTTAGGAACCGTGCATCTCTTATAGTGGCCAGCTAGTATTATGGTCATGGCGTGATATAATATGTTATAAATTGTATGTTATATGTAAAATGCGTTGATATTCTTTAATTTTATATAATATTAAGGACATTGCATTTGATTAAAACAATAATTTTTTGTAATGTTTTTCTTTTTTTTTTCTTTTTTTTTCTTTAAAAAGAAGCAAAATCATTTCAACTGCAGTCAACTGAAACCCCGTCAGCTTCCATGCGTACCATTACATCGATTGCTTTACATGGGCCCTCCCCATCCTTTACCGCAGACTCAATTGATTGCAGTGGCCGGGACGCGAATCTGCGATCTTAGGCACGATATGCTGCCCGGACATATAATAATAATAATTTATTTAATCTGACAGGATCAAGGCCATCCTACCAGATAGCACATATAAATACAAAAAAGAAATACAAACACTGATGAAAATGATACAAATTAAGTTAAAGCCCTATAGAGGGTCATCGAGCTAATACAACGAAAAGAAAGAAAACAGAGATAGCAATGATGATATTGATAATTGACAATAATAATAATAATAATAATAATAATAATAATAATAATAATAATAATAGTAGTAGTAGTAGTAGTAGTAGTAGTAGTAGTAGTAGTAGTAGTAGTAGTAGTAGTAGTAGTAATAGCAATAATAATAATAATAATAATAATAATAATAATAATAATAATAAATACATTACATATTAATTTTCCATTTTACAACAGCATACTTACAATATTTACTATATGTCATGGGTTAAGGTGAAGTTCTTCTGCGCCTTAAAACAGCACCTAAATAAAATTAATATAAACTTCCGTTTTGTTTCGTATTTTCTCTATTTGGTGTCACAGAATAAAACGTTCAATGAAACTACAATAATATAAACTTGACGTTGCTATTTCAAGTTACTATTTTTTTAAATATCTTTTCAGTAAATTACAATATAAGCGCTACCTTATTTAGTACAAAAATCATACTAGAGAATCAGCTTATTTGAGAAAAATCTATCTGTTCATCTTCGGAATTAGTATAATAAATCTTCAGCTTTTAATTACCAAAGAAATTACATGTTCATTACCGGTAGTACCATAGGAGTTGCATTCCATGTTAAACAGCACCTTGTGTATATTGTTAATGCAAACTGAGCTGTCAAAATTTCAGGTTAAATTTAATAACCCCTTCTGCCACACGTATAAGCTTATGTCTCATTCTGCATTCTACTGTATCCTCCTACCTGTGTTTTACGTCGGAATGTCCTGTAGTACTTGCGTCAAGTCTTAATTTATTACTCTCTAACTTAGGTTATGTCTGGTGCATACAGTCATTCCTCATTACGCTTTACGACAATAAACTGGCGAGGCATAATGGAGTTGGTTTATGCGTCGTAAAACGATTATAAAACGTTCAGCAAATTTCTTACCCTTATAACGTACTCGCATGTGAAGCAATAAGCTAGAATTCCGTTGTTCTATACATGTTGCTGTGTCTTCTAAGCTATTTAATGATGCAGATTAAAAGAATAGCCTTTTATATACATTTTGAATACAGATGAATATTGTTGGTTACTTACGAGAAGACGAGTTGAGGGATGTGAGCTTGATCGTGACTGCTGACCAAGATAAATATCACTCAGATAAACACTTCAATAGCCAGATTATTATTCATGTCGAAAATATCAGTTACAGCGCATGGAAATTAAACATGCTATAGAATATACATGGGCACAATTTTCGGTTACGTGAGGCACTCGATTTGAAATAGTTTGTTTACTAGGAGAGGAGACTGCAGAGTAGGATGGGAAATATAAACTGCTGTGACCTGCGTCACCTTATCGTAATCGCTAAGGCGGTCAGTGGCGAATTATTAGGAAAGCGCTTGGTTAACGTGAGAGACTCGAAAACTTTTATTCAATTTGGCAAATTAATTCGGCAGCTTTAATCATAAACCTCTTTACTGTTTCTCCGTCGCTGAATTGATTTAAATCACAGGCGAGAAATTGAGTAACTAGCCAATAATATTCCATCACGTTGTCTATGTTTATTTTCTTGAATATTCTGGTGTTTCTCAAGATTTCTTAATAGATTTGCACGTTCTCGACCTAAAATAATTTCAGAAAATCATATTTCGTTTTGTACGCACATTTTATATATATTTTTTTTTTATAAATTTCTTTGTAAATAACATTTAATTCCTCGTAGGCTACCTTTTAATGCAGCGTGTTTAAGGTATAATGTCGTATTTAGTATCCTACGCAAATGTTAAGATCATAAACTTTCTTCGGAATAGTACGAAAAATAACATTTAATTTGTCTTACCTTCTAATTCAGCATGTTCTTTATGACATAAGGAGTAATGTCGTTGTATATTACATTTATTAATGCCTAATAGGATTTTCGAGCATAACATACATCGTATGTTCTCCCCTTCTAAACAGCAAAAAAACTTATCCTCCCATTTCTCATGAAATAATCGTTTTCTAACGCGTACACACTGCTTTGATAATGCCATTATGCCACCACTGATATTGCTTATGAAACTGATATAGAACCTGCCCACGCCTAGGAGCTGCGTGAGGGAGGAACGGGGACTGTGAAGGTGATATCACTCAGAGCGATAAGCTCTGTGAAGGTCAGTGAGGCAAAAATTCTCAAGTGAGGCACGATGCCCATCTCTGCCATAGAGGATTTCACGTTAAGAAAAAAACATTGAGCATATAGGGCTATTCCATCAACTGTGCAGTTTCCATAGAAACGCCTACCTACCACATAGCTTGTACAATGTATTAGGCAATGCCCATAAATCCAATGCTTTTCTCTTAACATGGAATCCTCTGTACTTATTGTAATGAAATATTTGGAGGAAAGAGAATTAAAAGTAAGCAATCGCAGGTCTTTCAAATTAAATTTTGGGTATGTGAGGAAGAATCTATGTCAGCTCCGAGCCTTTAACCACTTATCCCTATCAATTTGTCATCGTTCCGTTGAACGAATTTAAGAGAATTTTAAAGAGAAAGTGGCGAAAATGAACGTAATCTAATAGTTATCATATGAGGGGAAGGAATGTGGCAGTCCACGCCTGTGCAGTAACGGTTAGCACGTCTAGCCGCGAAACCAGGTGGCCCGGGTTCGATTCCCGGTCGGGACAAGTTACCTGGTTGAGGTTTTTTCCGGGGTTTTCCCTCAATCCAATATGAGCAAATGCTGGGTAACTTACGGTGTTGGACCCCGGACTCATTTCACCGGCATTATCACCTTCATTTCATTCAGACGCTAAATAACCAAAGCTGTTGATAAAGCGTCGTAAAATAACCTAATAAAAAAAAAAGGAATGTGGCAAGCACGGTCAGCAACGCGGCTGAACAGCAGAAGGTCGAAGTCGCCTGAAATGTTAAAAGCTTGGGCGGAACGAGTGGCGAGAAGGTCGTCGCTATCCTCGCTAGACAAGGCATTACTGAAAAGTCTGGCGACAAGGCTTAAGAGTACTTACGGTAACTAGCTATCCTTATATATTATTATTATTATTATTATTTTTATTATTATTATTATTATTATTATTATTATTGTTATTATTATTATTATTATTATTATTATTATTATTATTATTATTATTCAAAGTGTAACAGCTGTCTCAATATAGGTATGTTTGTATCATTGGCGTTTTCATAGCCCAGATTGAATTTTCTGCCTGTCTTACACTTCATAAATAAATGTATCTGCAGCTGAAATATATTTTTTACAGAGTTATAGAGGTGCTTGTCTACCAGGACATGGGACAACCCAAAGCACTTCAACTCAAGTTGACTTTCAGTACACCCGTAATAAAATAAGCTACGTAGCGATCCATATTACATATTTTTTATCATTATCTGTTGTACCTCATATATCTATATATAAGTCGCCATGTCCCCATCAGGAGGAATGTAGGATCCTGGAGAGCTACGGTGGCTGTTATGCAGATCTATGAGTCCTCTAGAATTAACCGTAATTGCCATCTACCAGTATTTCGACAAATCTCGAGTAAGACCTACCATGGTGGACGATCGATTCGGCGTCACTCAAACACAAGTGGTGTTATATTTTTCGAGACAAATAATGAAAGGGAAAATGTGGAGTGTGTTCGTGGACTTACATATAAGGGAGAAAATGGGAGGAACCGAGAAAAAACCCTTCACAATATTGACTTTTCCTACTAAAAGTAGAAGTCCACTACTGCAAAGATTTGAATTCCTGTCCACTGTCGCGAAAGGCGTAGCTCTGCCGTCTGAACTACTAATAGGGCTTTGTACAGTATTTGTTATACTTGAAAATATTAAGTATATCATCGTGTACGTAATAAATTGCACCACTGTTAAAGAGGCAAGGAGGCATTTCTGTAAATGATTCCAATTTCTTTGTACTCTGAAAAAGTTTGTCTGTATTTGGCCTCAGTGATAAATTTTTACAAAGTAGCCTATATTACCACTCCTAAGATTTTCCGATTAAAAGCGACCAAGGACAATACAATTTTTTTAGTAATACTTATTTGAAAGGAAAGTTAATGTCAAGATCTCATGACATTGAATGAGAGCGCGTTCTGTTTCCTCATTTGTTTCTTGTCCAAGAGCTCACAGTGGAAGATATGCTGCTGCTACTGTGCTCCAACCACGAGAAAGTCTCCGCCGGATGAGACGAAGGGGGGTAATGCTGTGAATAAATGCTGATGTCATAAGATGTCATAAGGTCACACACGTGGGTACTCTTATCTCTATTGGCTAGCTCTCACAGCACAAACAATAACATTAATACAGACAAATTGATACTACCCTAGTTACAAAATTAGATCACAGTTAATCTCCTGGTCTTTTAATCTCTTCATACAGGAAATAACACATGCAGGAGAGCGCATGGTTTTTAAACTGGCGTTATAACGGTAATATTATTTATCTACTTCGTTCCAATAGATGAGGCAATAATAAGCACATTCCTTTCACGGTTGATCTCCTGGTTGGATAACAATATAGTGGTGACTATTACACTCTTACTACGTCATACTACTTTTGACCAATACAACGGTACGAAAGGACGTATTTCCACCAATCATGGCTGCTTATCGCACAATTTTATCGCGTCCCTAGCATTTGTTTAATTTTATCGCGTCCCTAGCATTTGTTTAATTTTATCGCGTCCCTAGAATTTGTTTCTTTGTTTGCCAACATTTGAAACTGCGCTGGTCTGGACGTCAAAAAAAAATATATATATATATATAATTACAAACCACTCCAGTCGATGCACAGCAGTTTCAAATATGACTCGCATTGGCATTCAAGAACAAGAATTAATAAAAATCACTGATCATGCCTATGCATCTTCTGAAATCCGATTTACAAATGAATGAAGAGCACCATTCGGAAATCCTGAATAAGTTGAATACACCATGTAGGCCTAAATCAACGAGTTCCACTTTTATTACGCACACGTCCAATATAATATCAATTGAACCACCAACCACATTCAAATTTGAAAATTGTACATTCAATAATTATTCCTTTTAAAACTATTCATGTTTATTTTGTATGTCGTCGTCGTTAATTAAAACTTTTCTAACACTTGTGTATATTAGTTAGGTTATGTTATAGCTTCTGCTATATGATATTATGGATAGTCACGTATCAGAGATTGTTTAATATTAAGATTTATTGAAAATCATCTGTCAAGTGACGTTGATTACTGGGATTCGGATAATTGAAGTGGAATGCAACTGTCTTAATAAAAATGAAACTGAATCAACAAAGCTTTGTTGACTAGTAACCGTCTACAGAGTTCAATGAAGATTCCATAGTTGGCACAACTGCCATCTAGCGTAATGGTGCAATAATACATTTGAAGACAGGTTTATTTTCGTAAGTCAATTAATATTTTATTGTATTGGAGTACTTTGTTACTTATAATCTTCATATACTTTCTTCTAATCGTGTAATAGTCAATTAAATCCCACTCGAGTTTTGATTTTCTCTAGATAAATCAAAACCTCTAGTGAGATTACTGTTGATAAAAATTTACTAATTTCTCATAAAATATTAATTTTAGGACCCGTGTACAGTATATAGGACTTTTATTTCTTGTTTTGGTTCGTACTACCTCCTGTCTTAATATTGAACACCATGTATAATATGACATAGGAATAATTACTACATGCAGCATTTAAAAATTTCTTGTTTGTCTCCTTGTCAACAAATAAGATGGAATGTAAATTTTTCTAAATCTCGTATAACTGTTCAGGAATATTGTCACTTGAAAGATGGCACTCGAATATTGTTAGATTTCTGTGACTGAAGACTGAAGTTCCGTGTTGAGGACAGGTTTCAGCCTTTGTGAGAATATATTGCATTCTTCTGCTTTGCCTCTCGCAGTGATACCAACCTGCCACGGCAGGAAGTTACTGTAATAGATTTTCCTTTCACTGGAAAGTAATAACCGCAGATGTTTCGAATATTTTCTGCATTTCTTCAAAAGGAAAGAAAAATTCAAGCCTGTCTTTAGTCAATTATTATAAGATATTTTGTTATTGCTCCACCATTTCCCAAACAATATAATTTGCTTGACAATAGCCAAGGACATATGGCGGAGTGTAAGGGACACGCCATCAATATCAATTCCTCTGCTTCATATTTTTATTAACAAATGAACCAAGGTTGTACTGAATTCTTTGTGACAGGGTAAGTTATACTTGTCCAATAGCCTCGGTTTCATAGGATAAATAAGCCCAAATTTATTCCTGCAATAATAAGATATAAATACTATCTCGTTGAAAGTTGACATTGCTATGAACGGATATGGATGACATGTCGGCATGCGAATAGTAATCTGTAGAGAAACAACCTTGATCACGTACATCAAAATCTGCAGTTGCGGTTGTTTGAAACACTTGATTTCTATTATTATTATTATTATTATTATTATTATTATTATTATTATTACTATTATTATTATTGTTAATGATATTATTATTATTATTATTATTATTATTCTTGTTCTTTAATTTTTGTATTCGCATGTCACCAATCAGTACTTATAGCAGATAACATTTGAAATTAAACTTCATATTTATTTGTAATTTAATTATAATTTTTATTCGCATAACTATTATCTGTTACTTAAATCAGACAACACTGAAAAGTAAGAGAAGCAGAAATTTCTTTCTTTATTTTATCTTTCACATTTGCATAACAACGTGTAAATTATTTTAAATAGACAATACTTAAAACATGACTTGATTTTTGTCATTTGCATATTTATCTAATGTTTGGTATTTTCATAACAATTACCAATTATTTGAAACAAACATCATTAAAAAGTAGCACTTAATTTTTAATTATTTGCATTTTTAATTATATACATATTGTATTTGGATAACAATCGCCAATTTTTTTTATGCAGATGCCGTTTAATAACAGAACTTGATTTCTATTATTGTCCTATCTTTCTTTTCTTTCTCGTATTTACATGTCACCAATTATTTTAAAAGGACATTATTATAAAGTAGAATTTGGTTTTCATTATTTTAATCTTCATTTTTTTCTAAATTACAAGTCGCCACATGTTTGAAACAGACAGCTTTTCAAAGTAGCATCTGATATTGTTACTTATATTTTGTTATATTTTTTTTATATTATAACAAATACCAATTATTTTAAAAACAGAACATTTAATAGTAACATTTGGCTTTTATTTGTATTTGCATTTCTCTTTATTTGCATAACAATCACCAATTATTTAAGACAGACGACCTTTAAAAGTAACACTTGAAATTTGTTATTTGAATTTTTTTCTATTTGCATAATAATCACCAATTATTTAAAACAGGGAACATTTAAAAGTAGTACTTGATCTTTATTATCTGTATTTGATATTATAATTGTATTTGCATAACAATTACAAATTATTATTTGAAACATACAACATTTAAAACTGGCATTTGATTTTGTTATCTATATTGTTGCTTTATGTTTGTTGTTTCATAAAAACGTCAATTATTTGAAACAAATAGCGTTTGAAAGCAGCGTATATTTATTTGTGCGAGATCGTGCGTATTTGCTTGTTTTCCGCACAGAACCAATACGCGGTAAGTGTGAAATACCACATTCCGTATTCCCAACGTAACACACACAACAATTTCCCTCTTCTTACCGCTTAAGCGCGACATTCATTT
Source organism: Periplaneta americana (assembly GCF_040183065.1). NCBI lineage: Eukaryota > Metazoa > Arthropoda > Insecta > Blattodea > Blattidae > Periplaneta > Periplaneta americana. Next base: position 45,934,021 of record NC_091124.1, read on the forward strand.
TACTGCTTTAGGCTTTTAACATATTATTTTTAGAGACGTTTAACATAGTAATAATTATAAATTGGAAACTTACCACTGCAATTTTACCTAAATTGCACTGTTAATTATTGTTTTAAAATATTTGAAAAAATTAAGTAAAGTCTACTACTCCACGAAACTTATTGCATTCCTGATACAATTAACATTAAGGAAGCCGTGAAAAAATCAACAAGATTCCAGATGCCGATGTTATTACTGCGATATGTTATATAAATAATATTGTTAAAATATTAAAATGAAAAATAAATCATTACATAACCTTACCATTTGTTTTAAGTTCGCATTTATAGACTGGGGGGGGGGGAAGACAGACGTATATCACGGCCTGCTGGAGTATAGTAAACACAGAAAACATTTTATAGTAACAATGTTGAAGAAAGATATTTTGGTTTTCCGAAGTTGCCGTCATTAAACAGAAACCAAGATGGAGATTTCATTGAAACTAATTAGAAATTCGTCTTTCAGGTATGTAATAAACGATCTTCGCACAAAATAATGTACGATACACGAGCGGTATGTTTGTTTTCATGTTCTCGGAAATTAAAAAAGCTCAACTACGTTTCGCTTTTTCAATCTTTTCCTCGAACATGAAAACGTCAACATACCGCTCTTTTAACGTATATTAATATTGTATTGTTACTAATTTTTTGTATTTGCATAATAATCATCAATTATTTGAGACACATTTAAAGCTAGAACTGCATTTTTTATTAATTGTGTTTCTATTTTATTTTTGTATTTGCATAACATTCACAAATTATTTGAAAAGTAGAAGTTTATTTTCATTAATTGTATTTTTTTTATATTTACATAACAACCAAATATTAGATACAAAGAGCATTTAAAAGTAGTTTCGTAATTTTTATTCGAATTCTACTTTATTTTAGTATTTCCATAAAAATCAATAATAATTTTTAAAATGCAAGATTTAAAATTGGAACTTATTTTTTTATTTGAATTTTTATTGTATTTACCTATAATTAGATAACAATAATCAATTATAAAGCGGACAGTTTTTCAAAGTAATTTTATTATTACGATTATTATTATTATAATTATTATTATTATTATTATTATTATTATTATTATTATTATTATTTCTTGACACAGCAGTTGCTCATTATATGAAACAAAGAAAGCGGATGCCTTACTGGGGTGCCACTGTCATGTGACTTTTTTGGTGGATAGTTTCAGAAAACGTGAAATCATTCATTCTACCTTCTATTTGAGGGAAGACATGACGAAACCAAGTAGAAGTAGTTTGCGGAGTTAGGCACTGGCAGCTTGGTAACGGAAGAATTTCCAAGGCAAAGACTCAGACTAAGAATTTATTTTAGCCATATAATGTAATGTAAAGTTATTTTTCGCGAACTCTGTCAGAATATATTTTCTTTTAATTTTGCTTTGATGAATTTCGCGAATTAATTTTGAATTTTAACGAAAAAAGTTAAAACTTCAAAAATGTAAACACAAAACCAGATGTCGTTTAAGAGTGGAGAACATCACAGCTTTATAATACTAAATTTTAATTTTAATTCATTATTATTATAACGGTTTTATGAGCATTTTTATTTTCATCCGATTTTCTTACTTTAAATTAAATATCCGCTTTATTTCAATTTTTGTTGTTGTGATTACACCCTCCCTTTCAATTACAACATTCTCTTTTGCATGTGTTTGTGCTATAGAAATAATAGCACTTAATGGAATTATTCACTTTTGTTAGCTTCTGTTTTAAAAGTGCTTATATTTTTAATTCACAATGTAATTGCTTTTTAATACGTAAAACTATGGACATAGTTTTAATCAAATACATATTGTATTTATAATACGACAGGAAAACCGAAAAAAATGCTTAATATTAAATTAGCGTGTACTGCCTATATAGGGTGCGGCAGTGGGATATGACGGATTTTAGAACGCGCTCGTTGCTAGCGGTTTTGAGTGAAGGTATCAGCAGTGTTGGTAATGTGATCCCGAAGCCATGCAATTGTTTTTCTCATTTATATGAAAGACAATATGGATAACTGTCTATGGACGTGTGTTCATAGTAGGAACTTATTTGGAGTTGAAATCGATCACAGAAAATTTAGGATTGAATTTAATATCGCACGGCATGGAAGAATATATTCAGTCCCGAAACTCTATCCTAAAGTGGGTGAGTAAATTTAACAATTCTGGCAATGTTTCTGATAAATTTGTTGGTAGTGCAAAAACAGTCCTCACGCCTGAGAACATTTTGAGAGATACAGAAACTGTACAGCAAAGTCCAACTCGCTTTGCAAGGCGCTAGTCAATGCCTTTGAATCTATCGGACGGAAGTTTTCGCCGCATCCTACACTGTGACTTCAAATGTCATCCGTATAAAATTCAAGTTTCGCATCATGTTGAACCCACTGATAAACTTCCTCGATTGCAGTTTTGTAGACAGTTTACTAAAATTTTGAATGCTAATCCAGATATTCTGAACAGACCAATAATGTCGAATCTGGCACATTTCCACCTTTCTGGTTATGTAAATAAATAGAATTTCTACTACTGGAGTGATGAACAACCCTTTCAAGTGTGGGTAAATACACTGCACAGTCCAAAATCAAAGATCTCGTGTAGTGTCTCTGCCTTAGGAGGAATTATAGGCTCCTACTTCGAAGAAGATGGTCTACTGTGACCGTCAACTCAGAACGGTATCAACAGATGTTCACAATGTTGAAAATTCCTGATGAAATTAATTTTGATGAATTATGGTTCCGGCAAGATGGCGCCACAACGCACACTGCTCATAGTTCAATGAACTGTCTGCGAAACATGTTTCCAGGACGAATAATTTTATGATTTGGAGACAGTGCCTGGCCACTAAGATCTCCTGACCTGACTGCAACTGATTACTTCCTATGGGATTACCTCAAAAGTGGGGTGTATCAGATAAAACCTCGCACCATCATCCAGCTGAAACAGAACATAAGAAACGAAATTAGTGCCGTCGAACCAGTTTTGATGGGGCGAGTTATGCAGAACTTTCATAGCAGATTGCAGGAATGTATTCGTTGTCGTAGAGGCTACTTATGAAATGTAGTTTTTAAAAAGTGATCAGACATTAATTAATTGCATTGTAGGGGAAACTCGGCTAATTCCGCAGTAGTGCATATATGATTTTACTGAGGCTTTACAATAGCGTGAACGTACGTTATGAGAGGCTGTCAACAGAGGCATGTCCTATTCAGTACTATAGAAAAAAAATCAAGGATATTGGTCGACACCTCTGTCGGCAATACAATGAAACATCGAAAGTCGGCTGTTTTTCGTGTTTTGCTACACAGCTGTGAAGAAAGTGAGCATTATTACATACAAATTTTTCCTTTTATGTTACTTTCATAATGTATTTCATAATTATTTGCGACTACAGAATTAGCCAAGTCTAGTATTTATTTATTTATTTATTTATTTATTTATTTATTTATTTATTTATTTATTTATTTATTTATTTATTTATTTATTTATTTATTTATTTAACCTGGTAGAGATAAGGCCGTCAGGCCTTCTCTGCCCCTCTACCAGGAGATTCCAACTATAATATGAAGAATAAATTTACAATTAGTATTAGATTTACATTACAATTACAAATAAAATTACAATATTAAATTTACAATTACAATAATTACAATTACAATAAAAATCAAAGTACGAAAAGATTACCTGACTAATGAAAGCTAGATAATTTATCAACAGTAATCTCACTAGACGTTTTGATTTAACTAGAGAAAATCAAAACTCGAGTGGGATTTAATTGACTATTACACGATTAGATGAAAGTATATAAAGGTTAGAAGTAACGAAGTACTCCAATACAATAAAATATTAATTGACTTACGAAAAGACAACTGTCTTCAAATGTATTATTGTACCATCTCAACATTACAAATATTACGCTAGATGCATGCTAGATGACAGTAGTGAGCAATGCCTTCTCGTCGAGAAGTTCTCGATCTATTATACACGATGGCAATGTTACTAGTCAAGAAGGCTTTGTTGATTCAGTTTCATTTTTATTAAAATGCAACATTCCACTTCAATTATCCGAATCCCAGTAATCAACGTCACTTGACAGATGATTTTCAATAAATCTTAATATTAAACTATCTCTGATACGTGACTATCCATAATATCATATAGCAGAAGCTATAACATAACCTAACTAATATACACAAGTGTTAGAAAAGTTTTAATTAACGACGATGACATAAAAAATAAATATGAATAATTTAAAAAGGAATAATTATTGAATGTACAATTTTCAAATTTGAATGTGGTTGGTAGTTCAATTGATGTTATATTGGACGTGTGCGTAATAGAAGTGGAACTCGTTGATTTAGGCCAACATGGTGTATTCAACTTATTCAGAATTTCCGAATGAATAATTTTAAAATGAATAATTATTGAATGTACAATTTTCAAATTTGAATATGGTCAGTGGTTCAATTGATGTTATATTGGACGTGTGCGTAATAGAAGTGGAACTCGTTGATTTAGGCCTACATGGTGTTTTCAACTTATTCAGGATTTCCGAATGGTAGTCTTCATTTATTTGTAAATCTGATTTCAGAAGATGCATGGGTATGATCAGTGATTTTTATTAATTCTTGTTCTTGAATGCCAATGCGAGTCATATTTGAAACTGCTGTGCATCGACTGGCGTGGTTTGTAATTATATATATATATATATATATATATATATATATTTTTTTTTTTTTTGACGTCCAGACCAGCGCAGTTTCAAATGTTGACAAACAAAGAAACAAATGCTAGGGACGCGATAAAATTAAACAAATGCTAGGGACGCGATAAAATTGTGCGATAAGCAGCCATGATTGGTTGAAATACGTCCTTTCATACCATTTTATTGGTCAAAAGTAGTATGTGTAGTAAGAGTGTAATAGTCATAGAAAAACAAAGAATATTTTATATTTACTGAATTACAAATTAAACCTAGAATAGTAATGTAAGTCCTATTGCGGATTTATCCGGACTGTTGCGGAATTACCCGAGTTCTTTTTCAACTGTGAAGTATGTACAACTAAATGTATTTGCATTTTAATAGGTCTCTTTATCTCATTTGGAAATGAAAGGTTTCGTCCATGTCTACATACCTTGATAATATTTGTCAATAAATATTTTGATAAAAATATGATAGATTTACTTCTTAATATTGCGGAATTAGCCGAGTCTCCCCTACTAGATTACTTCCAGTATATGTGTTTTCTTTTAATTCGTCCAGAGTGTCCCACAACAGGGCTATAAAAACCGTTATATCCCACTGCCGCACCCGTGATCTCACAGAAAGTTATTTAGTGGGTGCACTGAGAGACGGGAGAGTGCAGGGAGAAATAACCGGTTACAAGCAGCGCAGCTCAAGGTCAAGCAAGTCCCCGCCAACCGGCCACGCATCCAAATGAAGTCACTGTACAGAGGAATAAAAACTCTATTTCTTTATTTGATCACATTTCTCTATGTTTCCATTTTACAAAGACTGAATCTGTTGTTACGGAAGATCTGAACTATTGTTTCTTTTGCTGTTGGTTCCACCTCCCCCCGGTATAATATAAGTCCTCTCCGGGAGGGATGGGGTTTGAATTGAACATTGCTGAAGATAGAAACCGTATTTAGTTCCGAAAGTTTGGAAATGCGAAGTGCCAGCACGGGTTGGGATAACGAATATTCTGTTTTTGATTGTAGTCACCATGAAGACCAGAAATATGATAAAGCTTAGTATCGTATATTTAGACCTATATATAGTTAATTTATTTAGCCTCAGTAGTTACATATAAAGGTTCAGGTACACTTAATCAATGTGAAAATTTTCCCTTCATTATCCTTTGTCTTAATGGGGACCGACGATGAAAACATATTTCAACAAAATGCCAAAACTTCATATAAAACGCTTTGCATTTGAATAAGCTTTAAAGAGGAAATGGGGTAAAATTTGTGAATAAGGGCAGCAAGTACGTTGCCGCCAACACATAGCGGTTGAATAGGATATTGGAAGTTCAGTACAACTGTTTAAACTCCCGCTGTGTTTGCATTCGTTTCAAAATTGTGTGCTACGCACAGTTCATCAAGAACTCTGGCTGCTCTGTGAATAAACAAATTTTGTTTTCATCCACATCCGCTGCACTGTAAATTTAAATGTTTACACTAAGCACTCCTATTGATTTAAGATATAAAATCTGTCAACCGTTGCAAGTAAATAACAGGCGTCTTACTACACAAATCTTTGATTTAATTCAGAGGCGTGTAGGAACAACATAACCCAAAAGCCAACTTCATCCATTCGCAATTAAAACAATTCTCTTCTGTTACGACCTAACTCTCCAACCACAACAGCTCTAATATGTCGTAAAATAGCCTATATTCCAAACACAGGCGCTGACATAAAAGTAGGGAAAACTCGACTAATTTCGTGGCACGGCTGATTTCGTAATGTATATTTTTTTTAATTTACCACGAAATTATAGCAGCGATAAAGATCATTTCGATGGTATAGGCTAGTATAAATGGTAGAAGAAGTACTATAACACAGATTTTGTTCACTGCACTCTTGCAATGATACGAGCGGATTTTCTGGAAAATACTTGAATTTGTGAGTGAATACACCATCCCATTTACTTTGTTAAATGAAGAGTTTTTTTTTTCCTGTTTTTTTATCCAAATTGTTTTCAATGCCAAGTACTGACATTTGGGGTGTACTATGAGCAGTAACATGAGTTGCTGCCAGGAAGTGAAAAGAAGGATAGCAATGGCCAAGGAAGCTTTTAATAAAAAAAAGGAGAATCTTCTGCGGACCTCTGGAAAAAGAACTAAAGAAGACACTAATGAAGTGCTTTGTATGGAGTGTGGCATTATCAGTGGATTACAAATGAATTCCTTAGATTCAAAACCCTCTAAAGACCATTTTGTTCGTAATGCCCACATAATGCTTGCTAAGAATGAATTTTAATGATTTATACAGTTTGAATTCAAAACCCCACTAAATTCTAAGGAAAAGGTGTGTTAAAAGTCATTGTTAAAGTTGTAAATTCCCTCTATTTGCCACCAGTTACTATTAAAATCCTTCAGTTTGTTAAAGTGTATATAGGGGATTTTGAATCTATAGGATTGAAGTGACTGCCGCGCGAGTACTGGAGGGTTAATAACACATTTCCAGGTCGCTGGATTGGAAGCAACGGATCCAATTCCTTGCCACCACGTTCACCCGATACCATTCCTTCAAGTTTTTTTTAAATTTATTTTTGTGACGCTATGTTACACGTGCCGTGTTTATGCGTCTCTACTCCGTTTCTGGAATCTGTAGAGTATAGAAACCAAAACAAGTCCTATGAGTAAGTGTCGAGTGGATGGGCAGCAGTCCAACGACCGCTCTGGGGAAAACCATTGATTGACGACGAGTGTCTAAAATGCCACCCCTACCTATCACCTTCTGTCACGCGCATCTTACTCCTTAGTGGCCGTGAACCGATGCAATCCGCAATAAACTCCCACCCTGATAGGCTCCGTCCATTCGCTTGTCATAGGCTGCACCCAAATGCGTCGACTTACTCCACAGATTCTAGAAACGGAGTGTGAAGTGACTGATGTCCAATTTTACGAGTCCTCCTTTCTGATATAATTACCACGATAGCAATGAACGTGTTGGATAGACTATGACAAGGAAATGTTTTCGGAATAGATGTTGTCATTGTTGATAGTCGACCACTTGCAGAGATTTACTAATAAATGTTGAATGTACATTACGAATTTCTCTTGCATTTCATGCAGCTTCGTTTCCCAAAATTTCCTGCTTTATGATTAATTGTATTTTATGCAATAATATGCGAAGTTTCAACGGAATGCTGCGTATGTTATCTATAAGGACACTCGCAGTCTGATAATCGTACGTTCGAAACATACCGTATTTTCCTAACATATTCCTGTATTCTAATGTGATGTAAAATGCGAATATACATTATTATGACCTTAACACATTCTTTATTCTATATAAACTAAATTCTGTCCCAATAGTCTATTGATCCGAGCTTATTCTCCGAAATGGGTTCTATTCTCGCTTGGAAGAATTACCTGGTTGGATTTTTTCGAAGTTTTTTCCAACTATGAGGAGAATGACAGGTAATTCCATGGCGAATCCTCAGACATATCTTTCCAAATACTATTTCGCGATTACCAATTACACCGACGGTATTGATCTCGGAATTGAAACAATATAATTTATTGAACGATTTTTAAAAGTCACAGTTACCAGATCCGGTTTGTGAGAGTGGTAGTGAAAATTCAAAACATGGCCAATGGAAATTCGCATCATTGTGTAGTGAAAATAGAGCTGCTGTAGGTAGTCTTGACATGAAGTTATATTCAGATGATTCTGTGATTCAAATTTTTGTAATTGTCTTGTTTTTAATGTTACAAAATCTACAGTATTTACCGCATTTAATGATTATGGAGCCCCAAACGTAATACTCCGCATGAAAGCTGCAGTGTAGTACAGCTATGCTTCGCATTTTTTTTTTCTTCCAACGTCTCGTCTTCCTGATGGTCTTTATTCGTATGTTATCTTGTGCAGACTTGTGGAATCCATTTCATTTTGTATCCAGTTATTGCGATAATCTTGAATTTTTAGGATTTTTTGCACATTCCTAATCGAAGGGTTCAGAGCCATAGTGGGCCAAGCGCCATTTATTAAAAACGGAGAAAGCAAAGGTTAAAGTTACCAAAATGTAATGGACATTGACGTATAATTTTGTTTTAATGTGCACATTTTATATTATTTGCTATATGTTTCATTCAATTTTGGTAAGCACATAATTTTAACCCTTGTTTACTCCGTTTTTAATGTATGGCGCTTGGCCCACTATGGATCTAATCCCTTCAATTCTGATCGTATGTCTTCATTTTTCAAACTATTCACTTTGTACAATCCTTTGTTCTTCTTAAAAATATCATTTCTGTGCTCTGCATTACTGCATTATGGTTTGCATTCTTTGTCGGCATCCACGTTTAACTCCCATATAATAAAGCTGATGACTTGAAGTCATTGACTTATAAAATATAATCCTTGTTTCTGCTGTTTCATTTTGTCAAGATTCTACGTACGATAGGCCTATAAAAATTTACTTGTCTTGTGGTAATGTATTTTTCAGTTTCTATTCATATATTTATATCGCAACCTAGATATGTCACTTATTCAATTGTCTTATTAACTAGGACTATATTTTTATTTATAATGGTTTTCTCTAGAATGCCATTACTTATTTTTATACCATGATATTTTAAAATTATCTTTAATTATATAATTTAACCCTCAACAACAGGCGTGCGTAATGCGAACCTTCAACACAGACGTGCGGTCCCTGATACCGCCATTCTATTAGTATTGTTGTCGTCACAAGTCTAAAGCAATGAATGTGAAATAACTTGGGTGGTGTTTTTTACATCCATTCGCTTAATTTAAAGCAGATATGTAATCTACTGCAATATTTTTTTATAATACCATAAATGCTCAATATCGTAATACTACTGTTTGGAAATACAGGAATATCATTTTATTTTTACTAACATTTTCAATATTAAGCTGGCTATACCTTTAGAGAACCGGAAACACAGTTTGCTACCCCTTTCCACGACTGTAGTTCGATGATACTAGCGTAAAACACAAACAAATCACTTTACTAGGTATAGGAGGGAAGAAAAGTAGTTCATCCATTTACGTAAACTAGGAAATATCGCGATTTTGAGTTCGATAATTTTCATTAGGTTTTTGTTTAATCAAAATATAGTACTGTATTAAGAATAAGTGTTTTTACTCCCGAACTGAATTATCCATGCGAACATATTCATTATGCAGTGTATATTATACTGTCTACAGCACATTAGCGTACAATATAGAGAAAGAAGTTAAATTGAAAAATAATCATAATATGGATATTTAAACACATTTTTGAAAATGGTGGCCGTTCATTTCGAAACAGGCATTAGTTATTTTGTACATATTATCGTATTATAGACTATTGCATCTAATTTCAATTGCCAGTTTCGTCCTTCGTACTAGTAACTCATGTTGAAATAATTCTTTATCTACTCTATAAAAGAGTACCTTACGTACTGTAAATTCAATCTTCGCTTCTGTCCGACCCGCATAGATAAAATTACTCAGACATGCTATCTACTGTCCGTCCAAGTGGTTATGCCGCAGGATCGTAGAAAAGGGAGAAATCACGTGACAGTTAATTACTTAACGAGGCCCTTTTATTTAAGTTATTTTAAACAGTTGTATAATATTACGTAAACGTCCAATTCCTAACAGAAATTAATGTTTTCAGAAAAGAGGTAGGACAGCCCAGCTTTTACAGAGGGGCGCACCAGAAGCAGGTGGGGGAAATCGGGATGCGACGTAGGCAAACGAACAGTACCTGTGCGAAAATATGGTTCAATATTGAAAGCTCTTTCGTCACCGGAAAACGCAAACATATTTCTGGAACGTACTACACTCACTAACTCAGTGCTGTTTACTATATGCGGCCTTCATTCTATGTGGAGGACAGCTCGAACAAGTAGAAGGGGTGGGAGTGAAGTACATTAAAATCTCAGGTACAATAAAAATTGAAGTAAAAATAAAATTATGTCCCTGTACATGAGGGCACATTTAGACGCGTCTATCAAAACTCAACATGTATTTTAATTTAAGAGGCATATTGGCCCGACAAGTTAGCATATAAATGAAATAAGTATAATACGCCCTCAATAACTGTCTTTTTAACCTAATAAATAATGCAAGAAATTACATTAGGTCATTACACAATTAAATATGACTAGCACTTTCGCAAATTAAATGGCATCTTCAGGCCTAATTAGCATATGGTAATGCTTTAAGCATAAAGACGTATGTAAAAAGCAACATAATAAAATATGATGAATTGCATGATGTGAGATAATTAAATAGTACATTATGCAACGAGCCTATAATGATAGTAATTAAGAAGCGAGTATGGATGTTTATGAAACGAGCGCAAGCGAGTTTCATAATTTTCATACGAGCTTCTTAATTACCATTATAGGCGAGTTTCATACGACTTTTTATGCTATTTCTAACTTGAAATTATTCATTTTATTTGTATCTAACTGACCTTGAGCAATACCTCGTAAATTGTGAGATGTGCGCAGACGCGAAAGTATTGACTTTTTCCGAGGAACAGATGTCGACATTGACCTTGATAGCCTATAAGAACCTACAGAGTAAACTAAATATTAACTTTGATATAACATTGAATTTAAATTAGACATTGAAAAACGAGATGACAAATTGAATTTATTTGAATATTATTTACAATTAACGCTAATTATTATAGTAACAGAACATAACCTTCTGCGACAGTATTGGATTTCCAGCCTCCGTGACTTTTCGCTAATTCTCTTTCGATTGCATATCCGAGAATAATCGATACTTGCGGTTTTATAACGGTACAAAGCTGACTTGTCATTGGCTGAACACCTGTACTTTAATGAGTAGGTGTACTTTAATGACATGCATTAAAGGACTGCTACCAGGTGTATAATTACTACATTTCGGCATGGTCGAGCATAAACAATATTATATGAACGACTGTACAATCACGAAATAATGTAATAATCACTTGAAAGGCGTAGTGGTTGTAGTGATTGAACCTCATATAGAGTCTAGATGTTAAAATGCAGAATCCATGCATTAAATAGAAGGCTGCAAAAATATGTGTGCAGCTTAGATGTATGAAGATGACACGGTTTAAATGGGTAAAAAAGTTAAAGCATTACCATATGCTAATAGACCTGAAGATGCCATTTAATTGGCGGAAGCGCTAGTCATATTTGATTGTGTAATGACCTAATGTAATATCTTGTATTATTTATTAGGTTAAAAAGACAGTTATTGAAGGATTATTATACTTATTTCATTTATGTATTTTAATGTTCAGTTTTTGAATGAAATTAGCGGAATAACTTAATATACATTTAATGATTAAATGAAAAAAACTGTCATGTTTAAAGCAAAAAATAGAAATATTCACAACACTACTTACATTATAGCCTATACAGTACACTTTCTACACTTTTAGTGGGCAGTCATTGTTGATCAGTCTCAAAGACAAAATCTTGTTCACCTGCATGGTCAACCTCACTATCCTCACATTCCGTCCACTCAAGCACTGTCTCGTCAAAGTTTTCATCACTAACATCAACTTTTAGCCAAGGGCCTTGTGTATAATCCAATATGAGAACTGAGAAAACAGTCCACTTACACAGACGCCGGTCTATGAGACCGCTAGCAGCACACTATGTGTAATATCTCCGGTACTACACGAAATAATTGAATACCACTAAGTGACCTTCACCACCGGCTTGCCGCCGGAAAGTACACAAGCCTTCACATCCGTGAAATGGCGGGAACCGGTTATTTTCAACATTAAAATTTTTGGAGCGGTCTCAGAGACCACACCTCTGTTTTGGAGGGTTAATATATGGATAGCATATCGTAAATCATCTAGTTTCCCTGAATCATTACTATTACACCATCAACATACAATAAAATACTGAAATTGTTTTCCTTATGACAGTGGACGGCAAAAAATACGTCATATAAAAGACAGCCCGCAATACACAGTAAAGAGGAGGGGTAAGAGGCAGGGTTGTCAGATGTCCCGATTTTCATATAAAAATCCCGAGTCCCGCTTCCATTCGAGGCGGGACGCAAAAAGTCCCTCCTTCAGAAAATTAACATCACGTGTATGCTTTTATCTTCATCTAGTAGGACCTAACTATTTTCTTCTAGGTCTAAATAATTACCTTACATTATATTTAAAATTAATTTTTAACTATGTAAGTTTGCACTTTGGGGGAAAAAAACGAATATTTTGGCAAGTGTTAAGGTTTGTAACACCAAATTCTGCGGTGAATATGATATTTCTAAACATTTAAAAAGAGACGTTCATCAGAAATGCATGATACAGAAAATGGAAAAAAAGCTTGTTGAAAATGCTAAAGTTCAGTGATAAATATGTATAGCCTATAGCCTAAACTCTGTAAATGTATACTGTATGTTAAATGATGGGTTTTCAGACTAATACGCGAAGTCACAAAATAAATATGAATTTAGATATCAATAAATTTTATGTCATTATAATCAATTAATAAACATTGAAATTTAAATGTTTTGTCACACGTGATGCATCTTTTCAATTTGTGCTTTACTGTTAATAATAAACATCTGGGAAAAACTATGAGACAGAATTACTATTAACCCATTACGTTTATAATTTTGCATAAACATATTAATTATTGTCACAAGCTCTTCAGAAAGACGCCAGAGAAACGTGATGTAGCTTACAGCCAGGTAAGTATTGTTTTATACTTGGAAATCTGTACCTACAATTTGATTTTTAATTAAAATTGCAATTTTGAGATTCATATTAATCACTAATTGTATATAGCCTACATAGAGGGATGATTTTTATTCCATTTTTGTGTGTTCTTTTAAATACAAAAGTAAGTGCTGTATTATATGATAGAAAAAAAGATGTCCCTCTTTGGTATATCTAAAATCTGGCAACCCTGGTAAGAGGGGAGGATACCAAAAGTGCTTAACATTGAATGAACAAGGTGATGGCTAAGGGGAGGGAAATCATGCCTTACCCCTCCATCCTGCGTGTATATTAAGGGGTTGACTCGCAAGTCAAAAATGCCGACCACTGATATATGACATCGAGCGTTTCTCACTCAGCAAATGGCTGTAAACCAACGTTCAACGCATAACAGTTTTTGTACTTGGGTAATGTTATACAGTACAAAACGAGTTCTCCTTCCCTTATTATCCCCATTTTACTATACTGACCCTCTCTCATAACCATAACCCATAGTAGCTCAAATACTGCATTAAACCTTGTCTGTCAACAAAAACAAATGTGGATTACCATTGTAATCCAGGTGAGTACTGGCGTTACGAAATTTAACGCGAGTAACGAAGGGTTAATGAAACATTGTAACCACAATTTCGCATATGAATTTCCATTTCAATATATCTATTACATTGTGATACCAGATTAAAAAAATTGTATAAATGTACAGCAATTCCAATTATAATAAAAGCTCAATATATGCGGCTGCATTTGAAACCATCTATACTGATATTTGCGAAACATGTTAGTTGTAATGAATTTTGATTTTGATTTAAATTAAATACAGAAAACTGTATTGTTTGTCATCGAAAACGAGTAAAACAGTATCCTATTTCCAACGATGTCATTCATTGATGTTATTTTGTAAGGATTCTAAGTGCATTTAAATGTAAGCGTAAAGGTCAAAACCCAGAATCCACTGATTCCATGTTTTATTAGCCGGAATTATTATTATGCCTGTAGATCTCGCTGTGATGTCGTGCGGTTAAAACATGAAAGGTGAGTACGAAAATTTACAATTTATCTGTCCATAAATTGGAAGATTAAACTACTGAAATTACATCCCATTTCACTGATTGACGTCAAACCACGTACAAAAAAAAGACTAGTTTATATATTGGCTAATCATCAAAAATTATTCTTGAATATATGCATATTATCATCCTTCTTCTTCTATAGATATGGACCTAATTATTTTCTATTTTGTATTTATTCTTCTAATACAGGGACATTATTTTATTTTTACTTCAATTTTTATTGTACCTGAGTTTTTGAATGTACTTCACTCCCACCCCTTCTACTATTGAAGTTCAACCGTCCTCCACACAGATCCAAGGCCGCATATAGTCATAGTAGCCTTACGGTCGTAGTAAACAGTACTTTCCAAAAATATGTTCGCGTTTTCCAATGACGAAAGAGCTTTCAATATTGCATCATTTTCCATTTGCCTACGTCGCATCCCGGTTTCCCCCACCTGCTTCTATTCGCCTCTCTGTAAATGCTAGTGGCTGGGCTTTCTTAGCTCTTTTCTGAGAACATTAATTTCTGTTAGGAATTGGACGTCTACGTAATATTATACCCATACAATTGTTTAAAATAACTTAAATAAAAGGTCCTCGTTACGTAATTAACTGTCACGTGATTTCCTTCCTTTCTACGACGCTGCGACGTAACCACTTGCACGGACAGTAGATAGCATGTTCCAGTAATTTTATCTTTTCGGATCGGGCAGAAGTGAAGATTGAATTTACAGTACGTAAAGTCTCTTTCATAGAGTAGGTATAGAATTATTTCAACATGAGTTACTGATACGAAGTACGAACCTGGTAATAGGAATTACGTATGATAGTCTGTAGTGCGATATGCACATTAGAACTGAAACCTGTATGGAAATGAACGGCCACCATTTTCAAAAATGTGTTTAAATATCCATATTATGTTTATTTTAAAATTTAACTTCATTCTCTACAGTGTACGCTAATGTGCTGTAGACAGTATAATATACACTGCATAATAAATACGTCCACATGGAAAGCTCAGTTCGTGAGTAAAAACACTCATTGTTAATACTGTACTGTATTTTGATTAAACAAGAAACCTAATGAAAATTATCAAACTCAAAATCGCGATATTTCTTAGTTTACGTAAATGGATTGACTACTTTTCTTCCCTTCTATACCTAGTAAAGTGATATTACGCCAGTGTCATCGAACTCCAGAAGGGTGTAGCAAACGGTGTTTCCGGTTCTTAATCGTTGATCCAAAGGTATAGCCAAATTAATATTATAAATGTTAGTAAAAATAAAATGATGTCCCTGTATAAAGTAATTCATAACGCATTTAAACACGATGATGAATCGAAAAATCTTTGCCCTGATTTTTTTTCAGCCACAATAATAAACTTACAGGGAAATAAAAATACAGGCAATGTTCTAAGTACTTTTGACTTTTTTTTAATGCAGTCATAACCGCGATTCAGGCATTTGTACCATCGCATCACTAGTTGGAAGGTGCCGCTGTTGTAATATTCGGTCTGTCAAGCTCTGAACCACCGCTAGACAGCGGTCTTCGCGTCGTCGTCGAAAATGAACCTCTGCCGTCCTTAGCAACCTAAACAATAGTTTTATTCACAACAGCGAATTAATAGTATATTATGAAACAAGTTCATAATGATATACGTTATGACACGAGTCAATTTTTAGGTAACATGTTTCATACGTTATTTTTTGTACGACAGCATTATGAAACAATTAATAAAGAAATTACATCAGATTTGTAATGATGGGTAGTTTGATATCATGGTCTATGAAGAAAGAGGTTGCTATGACAACAATGATGTATTAAATATTATAGCATGGCAAATCGTTTCATAATGTCAACTTTATGGCACAAGTTATGCCGTCATATTAAAAGTCTTGACGTTTTAGTTGGGATGGTAATATTTTACGGATCTGGTACAGGAATGTGGAAAATGCTAAGCACAAAAAAATGTTTTTATCCATGAACATAATTAAAAACATGTGTTTACTAAATACTTTTGCGTTTGTAAAGTAGGAATTTATTCAACATTACTTTATTCCACTAGTGAAATAAAAATGTTACCTCACAGTCCATTAGTATTTTCGTAGTACCCGGACAAACACGTTTACTTTTCCATTCAACTATTACTCAAGAAGTTACTAGATGTCCCTAAATCTACTTCTTTATTACCATTTCTTAAATCTCCATACACTCAATCTCCTTCTTCTTTCTCTATCTACTAATACTACTACGTTGTAATTTGTGCATTGCATCCATAATATATGTATTTTTATCCATGACCATAACGAAAAACATGCCTTTACTAAATACTTTTGCAATTGTAAAGTAGGCTTTTATTCAACTTTACTTTATTCCACTAGTGAAATAAAAACTTTACCACACAGTTCATTAGTATTTTCCTAGTACCCGGACAAACACGTATACTTTTCCATTCAACTATTACTCAAGAAGTTACTAGATGTCCCTAAATCTACTTCTTTATTACCATTTCTTAAATCTCCATACACTCAATCTCCTTCTTCTTTCTCTATCTACTAATACTACTACGTTGTAATTTGTGCATTGCATCCATAATATATGGCGCTGGCCTTCTATGCCCAAGGTTGCGGGTTCGATCCCGGGCCAGGTCGATGGCATTTAAGTGTGCTTAAATGCGACAGGCTCATGTCGGTAGATTTACTGGCATGTAAAAGAACTCCTGCGGGACAAAATTCCGGCACAACCGGCGACGCTGATATAACCTCTGCAGTTGCGAGCGTCGTTAAATAAAATATAACATTTCCATAATATATGTATTTTTATCCATGACCATAACGAAAAACATGCCTTTACTAAATACTTTTGCGTTTGTAAAGTAGGCTTTTATTCAACATTACTTTATTCCACTAGTGAGATAAAGATTTTACCTCACAGTTTGAACTTAATCTCACAGTTCATTAGTATTTTCCTAGTACCCGTGCACACACATAATTATACTTCTCCATTCAACTATTACTCAAGAAGTTAATATATTAGTTATTAGATATCACTACTTCTACTTCTTTATCACCATTTCTTAAATATAGATACACTCAATCTCCTTCTCTTTTCTCTATCTATTACGAAGCAATTTGTGCATTCCATTCATATCTAATATGCATTTTTTTAAATTTTGTAATAATTTAACTTTTGGGATGCGAGGAGACTTGAACCTGCGAAGTTGGGTTTATAGGATTTAATAACAACACACTTTATTCAACTGAGCTAAATAGACACGATGATTAATTACGTTTTAATATTCCTCTTAAGTTTACAGAAGTAAAATGTGAAATTATTTTAATCACATTTGTCTCGTGAACAGTTCTAAATGATCCCTGAAACTTCAAAAAGATGAAAATACACGTTTAAAATGAAAATAAATATTAAAATTGTATAATTAATTATAGTTTGTTATTTATCCAACGCCCTAGATACCATTCTTCACTAATCATGGCCTCTTACATCATGACTACCTAGTACACGTATCGATTCTAAAATCCATGCAATGATATCTGATTAAATGAGGACTTATTTTCAACATATATTATTTTATAATACAAATTTTTTTGTTATGACGCCTCGTGCTTAAATCTTTCCACTCGCGCAATAAAGATAGGCTACACTTACCTCACAAGTACCATAAATAACTATTAATTCACATATGAATTAACATTTTTAAATCAGTCTCTCCTTTATAACCAATACATTTACTTACTTACAAATGGCTTTTAGAAAAGCCACAGGTTCATTGCCGCCCTCACATAAGCCTGCCACCGGTCCCTATCCTCAGCAACATTAATCCAGTCCCTACCATCATATCCCACCTCCCTCAAATCCATTCTAATATTCTCCTCCCATCTACGTCTCGGCCTCCCCAAAGGTCTTTTTCCCTCCGGCGTCCTAACTAATACTATAGAGTCTATGCATTTCTGGATTCGCCTATACGTGCTACATGCCCTGCCCAATTGAAACGTCTGGATTTAAAATTCCTAATAATGTCGGGTGAAGAATACAATGAGTGCAGTTCTGCGTTATGTAACTTTCTCTATTCTCCTGTAACCCATCTCTCTTAGCGCCAAATATTTTCCTAAACACAATCTTTAAAAACAGCTTCTTACAAAACCCCAACATAAGCCTCGGAATGGGCTGATTCTATGACCGACAACAGCAAAGGAAATCCTGTTGTCATGCTATAGAATCAGCCCATTCCGAGGCGTATGTTGGGGTTCTTTAAGAAGCTGTTTTTAACGATGATGGGTTGTTAGCCCTTCGCCCAACCTCCAAGCTGGATGACCACCTCTTATCGGCTGTCCGCGACTGCTTATTTAATATATTCGGATCTATCCTTCAATCAATACATTAGCAAGAATAAAATTCATGCATTCATAACTTCACAAATAATACATTACAAAGAAAAGGCATAGAATTAAAAATTAAATTCAGATACTGGTAATGAGATTTAGATAATAGTAATGAATGAAATAATGTATGCCATACGAGCACTTCAGTCCACACCTGTGGAGCAACTGTCAGCGCGTCTGGCTGCGAAACCAGGTGACCCGGGTTAGAATTCCGGTCGGGGCAAGATACCTAGTTGTGGTTTTTACCGGGGTTTTACCTTAACCCAATACAACAAATGCTGGGTAACTTTCGGTGCTGGACCTCGGACTCATTTCACCGGCATTATCACCTTCATATCATTCAGACGCTATATAACCTAGATGTTGATACAGCGTCTTAAAATAACCCAATAAAATAAAATAAATAAACGAGCGCTTCAGGAGCTAAACTTTTCACTCCTACATTAAATCTAATTTCACTCTCTTATACTCGTATTATAACTTCTTCATTAAGATACATTACAAAGAGAAGGCGTTACTTACTTACTTACTTACTTACTTACTTGCTTTTAAGGAACCCGGAGGTTCATTGCCGCCCTCACATAAGCCCGCCATTGGTCCCTATCCTGATCCAGATTAATCCAGTCTCTACCATCATATCCCGCCTCCCTCAAATCCATTTTAATATTATCTTCCCACCTACGTCTCGGCCTTCTCAAAGGTCTTTTTCCCTCTGGCCTCCCAACTAACACTCTATATGCATTTCTGGATTCGCCCATACGTGCTACATGTTCTGCCCATCTCAAACTTCTGGATTTTATGTTCCTAATTATGTCAGGTGAAGAATACAATGCGTGCAGCTCTGCGTTGTGTAACTTTCAACAAAGAGAAGGCCTACAATTTAAAATTAAATTTAGGTACTAATAACAAAATTTAGATACCAGTAATGAATAAAACATTGTATAGTACACGAGAGTGGAAATTATCCCCCGATTTTAACTTTCCATTTGCGGATAAAATCTAATTTTACCCTCTTAAATTTTACAGATAGCTTTGATAGCTTGATTGACAAAAACAGTAAAAGTTTTTTCGATCTTGCCAAAAAATGATTTCAAGTGCATATAGGTTAACGACTTTCGCCAATGGGTTACTCAAATATGAAAGCTGAATGGTAATCCAATGTTGCTCCACTTTCATAAACATTCATTTCTCTGCTGAAGTGTCTGCACATTAAGTATATAGGGAAAATTTTTCTTCAAACGTAGGAATTGCAGCAGCAATAAATGTATGCTGTCGCGTTTCGAAGCTTTCAACTCGGGAGTTCATAAAAATGAAAAATAGAGTGAACGACAAGTGCATCTGTGCCAGACAAATCAGTCTTTTCCATACTCGGAACATAACAGAACCAGACTGCATGAAATTTAAATTCATAACGAAACTCAAGACTGTTCCCTTGTGGAAGTTGTGACTCTGTGAATCTCATGCCTACATAGACAGACTCAATTAGCTATACAGGGTGTCTGATTTAAACCGTTCATTTTTGCTTAGACAGCCAAAATAACAGTAGAGACATGTGGGAGATATTTAACGGTTTCTTAGGCGGACATCACTGATCTGAAAACTTGATGTCAAACACGTGCTGTCAATCTGTTATGTTAATTATTTATTTTCTTTCTTTCTTTCCAACGTTATTACAGCTTTGGGTAATGTTTTATCGAGTCATTTACTCTTCTTTGTAGTTCCTATAATATCGTTTTCTTAATAATTTATATCCAATCCTTCAAATTAATTTGTTTTGTTTCCTTCGTAATAAGCAACGTAGGCTATCTTTAAACAACAGACAGCACAGAATTTTAACACGATTTATTAATTTATTTCAATGTATTTGAATATATTACGTCTAGTGACACTACCATGAGAACTTCGAAACCTGGGTAAACCAAGAAAAAAGTTGAATTTAGAGGATAACAGACCATGGTATAAAATACATACGACAGTCTTGCGATGGTGACTAGTACTTTCGAGCGAGACCTCTTTTATGCCCGCTGCTTGCACGCGGAGCTCTTTTACCTGTAAACATGGCTAAAGGATGTACAGATCGTAGAACACAGCGCATCATGACGGAACGGAAGCGCTTAAAGCTTTCAAGGAAGAGTGGAAGATACAATATTTATGCTTCGAACATGGTGATGAAGTCCAGTGTTTGTTGTGTAAAAAATATATAATTTGCAAAAAAGCAACATAAAACGGCATTATGAGATGCAATATGAAAAAATACATATAGGCATTATTCAGGAGAAGAGAGAAATAAATTGATTTCGGAATTGACATCGAAGGTAAATTAATTTACATTTGGTTCAGTATATTGTATCTAGAGTCCTTTTATTTCTTTATTTTAAATGTATTGTTGTTGTTTTATTTGTTGCTTGTTTCTGGATATTTACTTTTATCAGACTACGTGTTTCTTTAATTTAGAAATAATATTTTATCTTTGATTGCACTTTAACTTATACTATTACTAAGCTCAAAAAGCTAATTCACTTTTATTCCAATAACTATTTTCAGGATTTTTAGCAAATATGAACTAAACATTTTGAAAACTTTGATGCAAGGAGCTTTCTTAGTAACGTCAATATAAAATATATTTAAAAATATAATTTCAAAACTATCCTAAACCTAATTGCACCAAATTTTGTACAGATGATATTATTATAGATCTGTTTATATAGTTTAAATTTCACAAATTTTGACCGAAAATTGTGGAAGTTTTAAAAATCATACATATCCCCTTAAATGGTTGACCCCAAAAATTACGATGGCTCCAATATCTTAATTTAATCAATTTGTTTTTTCGTGCTACGTGCATCTCACAAATCGCTCTAAGAAAACTCATTACATAATCACGACTGGAGAGTAAGGACTACATTTTACAATCACACAATCAATATACTCTATTTCAATCAATATTGTCATTATTATTTTTTCAACAAATACTCAAAAGTACTTAGAGATCACACACGTCGAGCAGGTAGAACCTATTAGTTTCTCGTAACCAATGAAGTGAAGTATTTACATAAAAATAATTGCTTTTAACAATAAAATGGTTTACATACAATTAACTTTTCTTATTTCTCTTTTTATTCCTAAAAAAACCTTCCCTTTGCGATTTGTTTATATATACATGTATATTAAATAACTGAATAATTAGCCCTATTACACAGCCAGAAATTTAGTAACGCAAGTTATTGTAATAATTACTGTCTTTATTCGCTGCATGTGCATGTATATCCCTGATGTCTACGTTACGACGCTATGTAGTGGATGCGCTATGGGCTCGTGATCAAGGTCGAGCTCTTCTACCATGATTGGGAGCTAATATCGTCTCATCCCTGACATACGAGATCGATAACATTGAGTTTGACGATATCGACGTGGTTTTCTTGCTGAAACATCTTATATTTAATTCTTTTCTCGCTCTCTTTCACTTCTGCTGTTACGAGCTTCAGATATATTCAAACCGTGAATGGTTACAGGCGGTAGAATTTGAGCTTTCATAGCTACTACTGGTTTATATAATGTTGCGATGGATTGCGTATTTCAATTTTAAAGTAGTATTAATTACAATATTCTACAATCACCTGGAGTCGAAGTTCGAAACTGAAAAGTAAGAAAAGAAGGGCCGAATATCGAACCCTCTCAGACAGTCGAAAGTTTCATACGAACACATCACTCTGGCTACGAGCCATGAACTATACTCACTTATTGTCTTATTTCCGTATTTCCGAACCGCGTTTATCTAGAAACCTGAAAACCTCATGGAATATAGTACATTTCTACTGCATTTTATATTGTTGAAGTGTACTTTTTCACTTTTTATGTTTCGTTTTCATGACACAAAACTGATTCACTGAGGACTTCCTTATATGATTCTTCAGTTTTTTTATGTCTTTATCCCATAAGATGCTACGTAGGTATCGACTATGTAGGATTACTGAATTTCTTTGAATAGAAATTGAAAAGCAGAAGAGAATTATCTCCATTCACTGTACGTACGTGCTAACCTTGAAAGTGAGATACGAAGGTAATCCCCTCTGTAATAGGAATAGATAAACCCTGAAAACCATTGCCGTAAAAGTCTTCCCACGCCTGTTAAGATTGTTACAGATTTTTATTTCTCCATAAGCAGACCTTGATCCAACATCTTTTGAATTTCACTTTCAGAATCCTACTTTTCTGCTGATTCTTTCATCCGCTTAGTACATTGTAGACTAAGAGCTTTGTAACATTAGTGATTTCGAACAAAACTTTTAATACATTAATACGTTTATAGATTTATGTAACGAATTTTTACCGCACAACATAAAATATCATTATCCTTGAAGCAATCTGTTGTTGTGGAAATAGGAGTTGTGCAATCAATTAAATTACTTTCTTCGTTTTGCTGCAGGTGTCGCCGCAAGCACTTGAGTGGTTTGAATATTCAATATCAATGTTTTGGAATTCCAATGGCCGGAAACTTTATTTTCGGTGTATCACATTCAGACAGTAGTAAATTAAAATGAGGCACTGAGTGGTAGTATAGTCAAGTAATTTATATTTCACAGAATACCTGCAGGTTCCTTGAAATATGTTGTACTTGTGCAGAAGTAAAGGAATTAAATTTATATCCAGTCTCTAATATTATCCATGTAGTTTCTCTGTTCATTATTTTCTATGAAAACACTCTGCAAGAACTCTATTTAAAACTCCGTTCCCTTATATCCCATTAAATATTCATAGACGAAGTTTATTAAAAAATTGTATACAAAATGTTTACATGTTCCATAAATGAAACCCACACCATATTTCAGAACATTCTCTGCTTTCTAAAGTCGTTACCAATATCAAATTTATAACGATATTGATACATACTTCTTTCTCCCTATATTTTACGTTTCACACAATTGGGTTCCATTGCCATATTACAAATGATATTCCTTTTTGTACTTTATTTTCTTGAGCTGTTAATCAGGAAAATGAATTAAATAATTAACGAGATTTTTCTGTGTCTTTTACGATCAAGATCTTCTACAAATAACGAAAGCTAGGCCAGAACCGTAACATAGGTGATAGGATCGTTCGCCTCTTTATCCGGTACTGTGCCCGAATGTAGTTTCATGGCCTCATTTCGCAATCATCAATTCCATACACGCTAAATAGTGTAAGATCCCCTTATCTCGTCATGTTAGAGACTGTGGAAAGGTTTTAATCAGTTTAAGGGGAGGCAGAGGTGAAATTTTCGAACAAAACTGAAGAAAAAATGAAAATTTGGTTTTTTCCATTTTTATCATCTTTATTTTCATATTAGTTTTTCATTTTGTGCCCTTAAAAGTATGAAATTAAAACCAAGATAAGTGCATTACTGTATTATTCCCATAATAAACTAATACTTATCATTATTTATATACCTTCTCTGAACATATAAATAAAAAGAAATATTGAAAATTTCTTACAATATGGTGCAAGGGAACATTTTATATCAAACGATATAAAGTTTTATGCAATTATTAATATTTACAGAACTATTGTACTTAGAAAGTTTAAACTTGGTATGTCCATTACTAATAACATACTTAGTATCCATGATCAATTTCAAACAAATCGGATAAATTTTGTGGATTTTGAAATATTCACCTCTGCCTCCCCTTAAAGAAAGAATTTAAAATCACATACAACATCGAATTGATTTGTGTCATCCGGTTTTTATAGATCATTCTTTGTGTTTGTTGTTTATTCCTAGCATAAATTATAAATTAAGCATCATATTGTATTGTAATTTGTTCTTCATGTAAATTAATTACGTATTGCAAGAAAACTCTCATGTTAAATCAATATTACATTATAATTATGTTTGGTTTACTTTATTTAAAAGTCAATAAATAATATAAAATTGCAATAGACTTCGTCAAAGAAGTTAAAAATTTTGCATACAACTCAGTTAAAATTACATTCAATTCTGTTCCTGTACTCTGTAAAATGTTTGGTAAAAGGCATATCTTTTAATATAGTTTTCAAACCTCTACTGCACTGCTCCCTTGATTTAATGGAAAGTCAATGTTCAAATATTTAGTTTCCTACAATCGGCAAGCGTCATATTTTTTTGTAGACTCTTAGAACAAGAAAGTATAGGAATATTGTAGACAGTAAAAAATCACTCATGCGTGAATGAGTATTTAAGAGTTTTTAATGCAATATAAAAGCGACTCTGATACAGCGTTAATGCAAATTAATTATAGGACTATTTCCTATATATATATATATATATATATATATATATATATATATATATATACATATACATATACACATACAGGATGATTCACGAGGAAAGGTAAACAATTTAGGATGTGAATTCTGAAGTCATTCTGAGTGAAAAGGTTCATATGAATATAGGTCCGCTTTCGAACGGTGACGGAGATACAGTATGGCTCTTAGATTTCAAAAAAACTTCTGAGATTCCATTGTAGTAACTCGCATTTAGAAATAGATAACGGACAAATTTAAACTTTATATTCACGTATGCATACATACCTAATATTCTAGAAGTCCGGATCGATGTTTTCGCACATTTTCAAAGGTGCATCCTTCTGCTTCAATGCACTGTTGCGCTCTGGCGTGAATCGCGCTCGTCGCTCGGGAGAGTTACACGTGGCTGTCTTTATCCCGCATCCAAAATACGATCGATTAGCGCCTCTCTCGTTTCCCCGTTCCTTTGCTATACCAAGTCTTTCATCCAACCCCATAGACAGTAAATACTCTTCGATATGGTACCCTTCTATTCGGAAAGCGTCGTTCATATTCAGCGACGGCATGCGAGGAACTTCCATCGCACAAACCATAAGCATATACAATATCGGCGTATTCTGTAGTCGAAGATTTACAAGGCATCTTGAAAAACACAACGTAACACTTCCGGCAACTGTACCTGTATAACTACTGTACTTTAGGTAGCTGACTGAATTGCTGTGAACTGATAAGTCATAGCGTATTTGTTGTGACATTTGTAATGTCCCACTATCCGGTTTGTTTCTCTTCTCTTATCTACATCGCTCACAATGCAGATTCCAATGTTACGTCATTCATTACGATTGGTGACCTTGTCTAATGTCAGCAGCATATGGTAACATCTGATTCACATTGGGGCGAGACGTTTTACCAAAAAAAAAAAAAATGCATCTGGCTCCGCCATCGTTCGAAAACGGACCTATTTTCATATGAACATTTTTACACTCAAAATGGCCTAAGATATCATATCCTAAATTTTTTTACCTTTCCTCGTGAATCACCCTGTATATAAAGAAAACATAGTAATAAATTAATGAATGAATATAATATGAATTAAGAGTCGAGCACAACCGGTTACGAAAAATAGAAATGATATATTGCTACTGAACGCCTGGCGCTATAGACAATATACGAAACTCTTCCGTCTCGCAGAGTGGTCCAATGTTCGGTTTAACGAATGTCCGAGTCTTCATCGGTTAGACGGCTCTGGATCATGAAAGACAGACAATACTGAGCCATCCAGGAGTTCCAAAAATCGTTGCAAGGATGCGATTATCATCGTGTACCTTTCAATTGATATTTCCTCCTCTCCCCATTCATTCATTCATTCATTCATTCATTCATTCATTCATTCATTCATTCATTCATTCATTCATTCATTCATTCATTCATTCATTCATTCATTCATTCATTCATTCATTCATTCAGGTATTGCAACAGCACGCACCATGAACCTACAATCATTAGAGCTTGAGAATGCTTTTAATTTTGTTAATAACTTTTCATCTGCTTAAAAATTATTTATTAGTGAAATAATAATACATCAATTTAGAATAATTAAAAGACATATGCTATATTAACAACTACTCTTTCAGAGGTAGCCCATGTATTTTGAGTTTGAAGTATGAACGTTACAATAGTAAGTGCATACTTATTTGCTCTTCTATTTTAAACATGAGGTTGGATCCAGAAGCATAATAAATATAAGTTGCGTTTTCCATTTGATCAATGTTGTAGTAGAAGCATAACTGTAACGTGATTGAGCAAATGAAATTCCCTAACTAGCGAACATACTTCGAATGACATCGACGCATCTCCAATAAAGGTACATGTAATTATTTTTACAGTTTTTCTCGAGTGGTACGAGATAATAATATAAAAGCTGAAGTCATTATAATTTACACTCTATTTTAACACAAATTTTACTGGATCTGTTAAGAATCGAAATGATGTCTTTAAAATGACTGGTTACAAGTGTCTTCAAAGCAGCGAATATTAGGGAGTAGGTCTATATACCACAGCTGGCAGCTCTTTAATATGGAGCCTAAATTCCTATTCTTGTCGCCTCCCTCACTTTTCTCTTTGGTTCGTACGCCGTCTATCGATTCTTCGTGTCCGTCGTCTTTGACTGAAATTGATACCGCCGGCAGACTGAAGAGGTCTGTGCAAAATAACGTGTGACAGAAAGTGGAGGAAAAATGGCCATTTAACACAGTTTAAAGAAACAAAAATGCTAGAGGTTTAGATTAAAGTCTGCTTTGAATATATACATTCCTAAGATTATTTTTAGGTGTTTCGCGTAGCCTATTGCTAAAGTGAAATCTATGTTGTAATGGACTTTCCTGCCTTTTTGATGAGCAGATTTCCACATTACTACCTATTACATTATCAATAAATATTTTTAGTGCACAAACATGGAAAATAGGGCCTAAGTTATACCTAGTTATTGATATTACTATTTGTTTTGAAATTTCGAATTTGAACTACGAGTGCCGTAAAAAATATATGTTTTTAATTTATAATCGCTTTAACTAAAAGGTCATTTCGCGCATTTCCGCCGGATCTGATACTATTTTGTTCAAAGTTCGGAGTTCTCTCTAACCAGGAGACGTCTGACGCCCCGAGCCCCGACCCGGGTTGCTTTCTCACCATCATGACATCCACCGCGGCGACTGAGCCCTTAAACTCCGACCAAACACCAGAGGTGCCATTCTCACCAACTAGACATTTGCCGTGTTAGCTGCACACTTAAATCCTGACCTGACCGCCGAAGTGCTATCTAGCCAACAAGACATCTGCCGTGTTGGCTGGACACTTAAACCACGACTGGACCTCTGGGGTGCTATCTCACCAACAAGACATCTGCCGTGTTGGCTGGGCACTTAAACCTCGACTGGACCGCCGGGGTGATATCTCGCCAACAAGACATTTGCCGTGTTGGCTGGACACTTAAACCTCGACTGGACCTACGGGGTGCTATCTCACCAACAAGACATCTGTCGTGTTGGCTGGACACTTAAACCTCGACTGGACCGCCGGGGTGCTGTCTCACCTACAAGACATCTGCCGTATTGGCTGGACACTTAAACCTCGACTGGACCGCCGGGGTGATATCTCGCCAACAAGACATCTGCCGTGTTGGCTGGACATTTAAACCTCGACTGGACCTCCGGGGTGCTATCTCACCAACAAGACATCTGCCGTGTTGGCTGGACACTTAAACCTCGACTGGACCGCCGGGGTGATATCTTGCCAACAAAACATCTGCCGTGTTTGCTGGACACTTAAACCTCGACTGGACCGCCGGGGTGCTACCTCACCTACAAGACATCTGCCGTGTTGGCTGGACACTTAAACCTCGACTGGACCGCCGGGGTGATATCTCACCAACAAGACATCTGCCGTGTTGGCTGGAGAATTAAACCCCGACTGCACTGTCGGGGTGCTATCTCACCAACAAGACATCTGCCGTGTTGGCTGGACACTTAAACCTCGACTGGACCGCCGGGGTGCTATCTCACCTACAAGACATCTGCCGTGTTGGCTGGACACTTAAATCTCGACTGGACCGCCGGGGTGCTATCTCACCTACAAGACATCTGCCGTGTTGGCTGGACACTTAAACCTCGACTGGACCGCCGGGGTGATATCTCACCAACAAGACATCTGCCGTGTTGGCTGGAGAATTAAACCCCGACTGGACTGTCGGGGTGCTATCTCACCAACAAGACATCTGTCGTGTTGGCTGGACACTTAAACCTCGACTGGACCGCCGGGGTGCTATCTCACTTACAAGACATCTGCCGTGTTGGCTGGACACTTAAATCTCGACTGGACCGCCGGGGTGCTATCTCACCTACAAGACATCTGCAGTGTTGGCTGGACACTTAAACCTCGACTGGACCGCCGGGGTGATATCTCGCCAACAAGACATCTGCCGTGTTGGCTGGAGAATTAAACCTCGACTGGACCGCCGGGGTGATATCTCACCTACAAGACATCTGCCGTGTTGGCTGGACACTTAAACCTCGACTGGACCGCCGGGGTGATATCTCGCCAACAAGACATCTGCCGTGTTGGCTGGACACTTAAGTCACGACTGGACCTCTGGGGTGCTATCTCACCAACAAGACATCTGCCGTGTTGGCTGGACACTTAAACCTCGACTGGACCGCCGGGGTGCTATCTCACCTACAAGACATCTGCCTTGTTGGCTGGACACTTAAACCTCGACTGGACCGCAGGGGTGATATCTCACCAACAAGACATCTGCCGTGTTGGCTGGAGAATCAAACCCCGACTTGACTGTCGGGGTGCTATCTCACCAACAAGACATATGCCGTGTTGGCTAGACACTTAAACCTCGACTACACTGTCGGGGTGCTATCTCGCCAACAAGACATCTGCCGTGTTGGCTAGACACTTAAACCTCGACTGGAACGTCGGGGTGCTATCTCGCCAACAAGACATCTGCCGTGTTGGCTGGAGAATTAAACCGCGACTGGACCGTCGGGGTGCTACCTAGCCAACAAGACATCTGCCGTGTTGGCTGGAGAATTAAACTCCGACTGGACTGTCGGGGTGCTACCTAGCCAACAAGATGTCTGCCGTGTTGGCTAGACACTTAAACCCCGGCTGGACTGTCGGGATGCTATCTCGCTAACAAGACATCTGCCGTGTTGGCTGGAGAATTATACCCTGACTGGACTGTCGGGGTGCTATCTCACCAACAAGACATCTGCCGTATTGGCAGAAGAATTAAACCCCGACTGGACCTCCGGGGTGCTATCTCACCAACAAGACATCTGCCGTGTTGGCTGGAGAATTAAACCCCTACTGGACCAGCGGGGTACCATCTAACCAAGAACATATGCCGTGTTGGCTGGACAATTAAACCCTGACTGGACCGTCGAGGTGCTATCCCGCCAACACATTACGCTACAGCCGGACACTTAAACCCCCGACAAAGTACCATAGCCTATATCTCCGGACTGGACATTTAAACTATCACTTGACAGACGCTATCTCGTGTACAATGTTGCAATAACGAAGGCTGAATTGCTGAAATACTATTATTCTCAGAGGCTCCACGGGTCTGTTTTCAGTGAAAATTTGACACCGACTCTACATTTGCATTTATTTCTGGAAATGTATACTGTAAAATATTGAGGGTACTACAAAAAAATCTCCTTCGGGTTGGCCGACCCCGGGGTTTGAACCCGGGACTGAATCGCAAGCATCTGAGCTAACACTATCGGTAAAAGTAATATTAAGATTCACTCATAGGTACATATTATACTCCAAAGTTGGCATTGAGATGCAATAATTCAGTGCGAGCAACACAACCAATTATATTATTCCAAAAAGTTCGCAGTACTCATAGGAAACAGTCATTTCCCGACATTAAAATTAAGGGTACGTTTATGCAAATTACCGAAGGAAGGAAGGAATCTGAGATAGCTGGCCTTACTTCCCAATATTAAAATCAAAGACAATTTAATTATGTACATTACTAAATTTTACTTCATTGAGGGAAGGAATCCAATAGTGGAAGAACCAGAAATTCTTTTAAATTGTGATTTTATTCCTTAACGGTTCTTCGATACAGCTCTCGGCAACCGATGTAGATTGCCAACCTCTTTCGTTTGAGAATTATTTTCAAATCGGCACCACTATAAGGTACGTTCTTCTAAAACAGTGTGCTGTGGATTCACAAGAATTCTCTAGCCATAAAAGCTCCGCAGTAATTTTCGGCATTTTACCAAATGTGTGAATGGCGACAGATTGCACATTATATTTACCTTTGTAATAAAAAACACCAGATATCCTCGACCTGAAGGCTCAAGTTGTAAAGAATGTAATGAAATGCATGTAAAGTCATATTACCTCTCTTCTTCTTCTTCTTCTTCTACTTCTTCGATTTTCAAGATCCATTGCTAGTGAAATTTATGCAGCGTGGACAAATGTTCAATGCCCAAGCTTTTTTTTTTCTTTAATTTGTTCAGAGTAACAATGACAGGTGTGTGAACCAAAAGTACTAATAGATAATCTAGAGACAAGTCTATAACCATTTTTACCAATACTCTAAAGAGAACTTGGGCCGATATTCCTGTTGCACTTTACTATTATATTAATCTATTTGTTTTAAACTTCATCAGTTTATTCATCCATTTTATTTATTTATTTGTTTATTCATCCATTTTATTTATTTATTTACTTTCATATTTATTTACTGTCATTCATTCATTTATTCATTTATCCATTCCTTCATTCATTCATTCATTCATTCATTTATCCATCCATTCATTCATTCATTTATCCATTCATTCATTTATTCATTTATCCATTCCTTCATTCATTCATTCATTCATTTATTCCTTCATTCATTCATTCATTTATTCATTCATTCATTTATCCATTCCTTCATTCATTCATTTATCCATTCTTTCATTCATTCATTCATTTATTCATTCATTCATTTATCCATTCCTTCGTTCATTCATTCATTCATCCATTCCTTCATTCATTCATTTATTCATTTATCCATTCCTTCATTCATTCATTCATTTATCCATTCCTTCATTCATTCATTCATTTATCCATTCCGTCATTCATTCATTCATTCATTCATTCATTCATTTATCCATTCCTTCATTCATTCATTCATTTATGCATTCCTTCATTCATTCATTTATTCATTCATTCATTTATCCATTCCTTCATTCATTTATTCATTTATCCATTCCTTCATTCATTCATTCATTTATTCATTTATCCATTCCTTCATTCATTCATTTATTCATTCATCCATTTATCCATTCCTTCATTCATTCATTCATTCATTCATTTATCCATTCCTTCATTCATTCATTCATTTATCCATTCCTTCATTCATTCATTCATTTATCCATTCCTTCATTCATTCATTCATTCATTTATCCATCCCTCCATTCATTCATTCATTCATTCATTTATTCATTCATTCATTTATCCATTCCTTCATTCATTCATTCATTTATCCATTCCTTCATTCATTCATTCATTCATTCATTCATTTATTCATTCATTCATTTATCCATTCCTTCATTCATTCATTCATTTATCCATTCCTTCATTCATTCATTCATTTATTCTTTCATTCGATTTAAGAACCTGGTGTAGTGGGAAGTAGTAGAGGAAAAGTCAAGAAAAAATCAATGGTAGGGAGATCAAGGGTATCAATAGGAAGTGAAGTGAAATGACGGGAGGATATAAGTGTGGGGGACTGTAGTGGAGAAGTGGGCAAATATTAGATAGATAGGCTGGTGAACGAGAGGTGACAAGATGCATTTAAAGAAAAAATGAGTGGAAGAGAGAATGAAGTAAGTAATGACTTGCATAAATTTGTTATGAAATAAGGTGGGATGGCGCTGTATACAAAATATATGAAGTACCATCTCACCAGAAGTAAGTGCTAATCGACAAATATATATCCTATCATTCATTCATTGAATCTTGTGGAGTTAAGGCTTCAGGCCTTATTCACCAAAACACTAGAGCACAAATAGGCCTATACAA
Organism: Periplaneta americana; assembly: GCF_040183065.1. NCBI lineage: Eukaryota > Metazoa > Arthropoda > Insecta > Blattodea > Blattidae > Periplaneta > Periplaneta americana. The sequence continues at coordinate 45,966,808 of NC_091124.1, forward strand.
AGAAAATGCAGGGATAAGTAATAAATAAGAAAAAGAAATGAAATGACATGCAAAAATGCAAAAACAAAAAAAAAGGGGGGAGAAAAGAAGTACTAGAACAAAGATAAAATCACAACAGAAACCAAAAGAACAGATCTTACATTTTATCTCTTTCGGTCAGTGGATTATCTTACAACGTGGGCGTTAGCTTATTAAAAAACATTATAACCTTTCTGCCATCTCCTTGCCTCTCCACCGCAAATGTGACATTTCACAGAGGCAGATATAACATATAAGATCTGTATTAATGTAATATATTGACTGCCTAATATATTCATTGATTAATGAAAATGATTAAACGCCTAAAAATTAGTACACATTTGAAGAAAAACAAAACATTAAAGGCTGGTTCACAATAAACCGGGAACGGAAACGACAACGAGCACGAGAACGGAAATAATGTTAAAATAAATGTATTTAAATGTGAGCATTCACGATAGTTAATTGTGAATGTTCACATTTAAATAAATTTATTTTAACAATATTTCCGTTCTCGTTCTCGTTGTCGTTTAAGTTCCCGGTTTATTGTGAACCAGCCTTAACAATTCCGAAACATTTGCAATAAAGTTAGAACATTCAGTTTACTGCACTGCACTCTACTCAGTAAGAAGATGATTACTCTGTTTTTGAATACTGTTAAATTTGATTTTTAATACTGTTATTTTTTAATATTGTCAACCGTCGGCCGAGTTTTATTTTAAATAATAGTAATATGCGCTACAAGAGCGGTATGTTGAAATTTTCATGTTCGAGGAAAAGTTTGAAAAAGCGAAACGTAGTTGAGCTTTTTTAATTTCCGAGAATTGAAAGAAAACATACCGCTCGTGTATCGTACATTATTTTGTGCGAAGATCGTTTATTACATACTTGAAAGACGAATTTCTAATTAGTTGCAATGAAATCTCCATCTTGGTTTCTGTTCAATGATGGCAAATTTGCAAAACAAAAATATCCATCTTCAACATTGTTGCTTTAAAATATTTTCTGTGTTTACTATACTCCAGCAGGCCGTGATATACATCTGTCTTTTTTTCCCCCCCAGTCTATAAATGCGAACTTAAAACAAAGGGTAAGGCTATGTAATGACTTAGAGTTTACTTAATTTTTGCAAATATTTAAAAACAATAATTAACAGTGCAATTTAGGTGAAATTGCAGTGGTAAGTTTCCAATTTATAATTATTACTATATTGAACGTCTCTAAAAATAATATGTTAAAAGCCTAAAGCAGTAAAATCAATATGTCACTTAAGCGGTAAGAAGAGGGAAATTGTTGTGTGTGTTAGGTTGGGAATACTGAATGTGGAATTTTAGACTTTCCGCGGATTGGTTTTGTGGGGGAAACCAAGCAAATACGCACGATCTCGCACAAAATCTTTTATTGATAAGTATAATTTTAAAGGCATCTTATATGATTTTATTTTATAATTGATATAATCAATAGCGCTTAATTATTACATTTTATTTTCATAACAATATTCATATTTAATTAAATATATCTATTTGCTATTAATTTCCGGATCCTCGTGGTCATCATTAATTAAGACCGGACAATTTATTTCTCTCTCTCTCTCTCTCTCGCTCTTTCTCTCTCTGTATTTTAGCTTGTCTGTAGTATATTTCAGTTTGAAAATAACGTCATACGAGTAGCTATCCAATACGATTTTATTTCCTAGTGGTTTCTTGAGTTGAAAGTAATATCTTCTGTATAACACCGAACTTCGGTGAAAATGACGTAATCTTAGGAACAAGACTAACACGGTTTTAGACTCCTCGTCTTCCGCTCCGGTGAAACATCATCCGACTTCTCAAGAGTGTACAACACAGTTTGGCCCTTTTAGGACTCGAGGGATCCTCTGCTAATTACGTCGGCAGCACCGGTCGGCTCCCTGCAGAATTCTTAGCCTCATACGTGACTATCAGCCCCTGGGGCCAACGACACACAAACTCACTTCTCAACCCATGATAGCCTATAGGGTGTGTAATATTAGACACACCACAAGAAAGCTGATCTCTGTCTTGAAAATCGTGAGAATCGATGTAGTGGTGAAAATTTTTTCATGATTTGCGCTATTAAAACTACTAGTCAAGATTCTAGAGTTCCAAACTGGCCTAAGGCGATGGAATTTAAAGGATAATGCAATCGTTAACTTGACTTCCTTCACGAGTAAAGTAGACAGCTCCAAGCAGTTTTTTTCAGCAATTTCTCGCCTAAACTTAATTTCGACGCCAAAAATAATCTATGCAGTTGAAAACGTTGTGAAACCAAACTATCATTACTACATCAAAAGGACTACCAGAAGTTTTATGGACACCTACATATTCAACAAAGATACTTCCTGTTTTCTTAGTAACACGATTTCTATGAAAAAAAAATCAGCACTTGTTCAGGCGTGAATTTTTAAAGAGATACCGAATTGCTATTTTGACAGTGTTAAATTGTGTCTTACATAAGGAACGTTTTCTCAAAAACAGTTGAATAACTAAATTTTGTTATCGTTCATAAGCACATATTTATTTACTCTGGCACAGACATCAGTTTATAATAATATAAATGGCCACAGGGATCGTCATATTAAAATACATAAATTTATTTCCTTCCTGGGAAATAATTTTTCTCCGTTCGTATGTTATTCCTCAATGTATGATATTTTCAGTACATTATCACCTGTACTATCTCCACAATTTAACAAATTTCAAAAACATTGTTTAAGTTCATGTGAAAGATCCAAGTAAATAATTCATGAAAATACAAGCTTTCTACATTAAATAGAAGCTGAGGAAAGATTCTTTTTGTATGGAAAAACTCAAGTTACGAAAAATAAGCGCTAAAATAAGACCCTCCCTTCTCAGAAAAAAAACATGAAAATGTATGTAATTTTTCCGCCTAAAATTCGCAAAATTTATGGAGAATGGGCGTTAAAATTAACATTTCTATATTCCTAAGAAAATCGATAAATTAAAATAGATACAAATTGAGTACAATAATATGTGAGGCGTTTATTGCAAAATCAGTTACATCACTAAAACATAATTTTTCATTATGAAGGAAAAACGTTTGCAAATAACCAAGGATTTACAACCAATACTATTTTTCATCATACAAACCATGTGATGTATCTGGCTTTATAGCAAAACAATGCTATAGTTGTTGTAGAATCATATGAAGATATGAAATATAGGAACATTAACTCATTTTCGAAAAGAAAAAAAAGTGATGTATCTGATTCTGCAACTACACGCCTCATGTGATATACCATTTTCAAGAGGGAAACGAAATAATATATTACCATAATGAAAATTTAAAAAAACTTTTCACCCAAAATCATTCCGTTCCCCCTTAAAGAAACGATCACGAAAATATCAGTATTGATTCGCAAGTTATCAGTTTTGTTGTTGAAATAATGGAAAATAAATTACATTTTCAAACATATGTGGACATTGCAGCATGTAGAATAATTTTATAAGGGATAACTAGTGGTGTGAGTTTTGATATTAACGATATACTTTCTTTTTTTTCTATTATGATATTATTTTCATGTTGTTTAGTGTCGATTTTATTATTCTATTATTATTTCTCTTTGTAATATGTTAGTATTCTGTTCTGTAACTTTTTTGTTAAATTTTAACTGCTTGAATACTTTGTGACCTGGTAGAGTGTAAGAGAAGGCCCTATAGCCTTAACTCTGCCAGTATAAAAAAAGAATTATTATTATTATTATTATTATTATTATTATTATTATTATTATTATTATTAGTATATCCGCGAAATGTGTTTAAAAACTTTATTTTATGCTTGGAAAATACAAATTCCTTAATGACAGTCCAAAATTAAATTAAATATGTACTCGAATTTTCGAGAAATTGATAAAATTCATGAAATTACTTCATAATCACTATATTTTCAATAAGAAAACGACGCGGTATAATTGATGTCGGGGCCCAGCATCGGGTCGCGGCCCGGCGGTTGAGAAACACTGCTCAAACACACAAAACCCCGGATTATGCATCTATATTCTCTCTGAAATATTATATTCTGAAGTAATTTGTGTTAAAATGTCATCATACTCCAAATCAGCAACGTACGTACTGTCAAATATCTTTATACATAAAATTTTCACCGTTATTAATAATAAATGAAGTGAATTCTTTTTTTTTTCCTCAAAAAGGAGTAGTAGATTAATTCCCGTTTCGGGGTCAGTGAAATTATTATCTACGCATAGTTCTTGGATGTCAATATTCAATCTCCCAACGGGATTACACAAATATGCTTGGCATGAGCGATGTCTAATGAGCATCCTCAAAATATGCTCTTGCCATTCAAGTTGGTAGTCTTGAATATCATCTACTATCGATCATATTCCATGATGGTCCTTATTTTCTGATATTTTATTCTGTCTCTTAGGATAAGACCAAATAAGAGCATCATATTCTCATTTTTTCCGCTTAAATTATTTTTGATTCGTTAAAAAAGTCCATGCTCACATGAGGACAGGGTTAGACAGTTTTTCTATGGTTATTAATTTTACATTCATATTCATATATTAACCGATTTTTTTGTATGCATCCATTTGATGCGTTGTGATTCTCTAAATATTTTAATAACTTTATTTTACGACGCTATTTATTTTACGTTGACTATTACACTCTTACTACGTCATACTACTTTTGACCAATAAAACGGTACGAAAGGACGTATTTCAACCAATCATGGCTGCTTATCGCACAATTTTATCGCGTCCCTAGCATTTGTTTAATTTTATCGCGTCCCTAGCATTTGTTTCTTTGTTTGCCAACATTTGAAACTGCGCTGGTCTGGACGTCAAAAAATATATAAAATTACAAACCACTCCAGTCGATGCACAGCAGTTTCAAATATGACTCGCATTGGCATTCAAGAACAAGAATTAATAAAAATCACTGATCATACCTATGCATCTTCAGAAATCCGATTTACAAATAAATGAAGAGCACCATTCGGAAATCCTGAATAAGTTGAATACACCATGTAGCCCCTAAATCAACGAGTTCCACTTCTATTATGCACACGTCCAATATAACATCAATTGAACCACCAACCACATTCAAATTTGAAAATTGTACATTCAATAATTATTCCTTTTAAAATTATTCATTCGGAAATTCTGAATAAGTTTAATACACTATGCAGGCCTAAATCAACGAGTTCCACTTCTATTACGCACACGTACAATATGACATCAATTGAACCACCAACCACATAGAAATTTGAAAATTGTGCATTCAATAATTATTCCTTTTAAAATTATTCATGTTTATTTTTTATGTCATCGGTGTTAATTAAAACTTTTCTAACACTTGTGTATATTAGGTTATGTTATAGCTTCTGCTCTGAGAGGATAAAAAGAACTTCTGCTATATGATATTATGGATAGTCACGTAACAGAGGTTGTTTAATATTAAGATTTATTGAATAGTAATCATTACAGTGTCTGTATAAAGACACTAGTTTAATATTAAGATTTATTGAATAGTAATCATTACAGTGTCTGTATAAAGACACTGCTGCCATCTAGCATGCATCTAGCGTAATATTTGTAATGTTGAGATGGTACAATAATACATTTGAAGACAGTTGTATTTTCGTAAGTCAATTAATATTTTATTGTATTGGAGTACTTCGTTACTTCTAATCTTTATATACTTTCTTCTAATCGTGTAATAGTCAATTAAATCCCACTCGAGTTTTGATTTTCTCTAGATAAATCAAAACGTCTAGTGAGATTACTGTTGATAAACTGCAATAGTTCTGGATGAAATAAAGGTGATAATGCCAACGAAATGCGTCCAGGGTCCAGCGCCGAAAGTTACCCAGCATTTGCTCTTAATGAGTTGAAGGAAAAGCCCCTTAAAATGGCATCATGAATGTATAGAATTGATAAAAATATGTTTATATATAAAATAATGGGTGTTAAGGACCAAAAGAATGTGTGTGGAGAAAATAGGAAAGGAAATAAAAAAGTGAAATAATTGCCTCAATGGAAATTTGTGACTAAATTAAACGAAAATACCACAAAAATGACCGAATAGAAGAAAAACGGACATTTAAGCGGAATAAGAAAACGAAAATATCGTAACATAGATGTCTTAAAATATTCCGTTCACTTTACGATGAATACTAAAGCAGCTACGTTTCTGACTTACAAGAAAGAAGATGTAATTTCACAATAATCTTTGCCATAATTAAGATCTATTACTTAATATTAGTAGTATGTATGTTATTATTCGGTTGAGAAGCTTTTATTATCCAATCTTCTCTCAAAAAAGATGAAGGTTAGAATTTATAAAACAGTTATATTACCGGTTGTTTTGTATGATTGTGAAACTTGGACTCTCACTTTGAGAGAGGAGCGTGTTTAAGAATAAGGTGCTTAGGAAATTATTTGGGGCTAAGAGGGATGAAGTTACTGAACAATGGAGAAAGTTACACAACACAGAACTGCACGCATTGTATTCTTCACCTGACTTAATTAGGAACATTAAATCCAGACGTTTGAGATGGGCAGGGCATGTAGCACGTATGGTCGAATCCAGAAATTCATATAGAGCCCGGAGGGAAAAAGACCTTTGGGGAGGCCGAGACGTAAATGGGAGGATAATATTAAAGTGGATTTAAGGGAGGTGGGATATGATGATAGAGACTGGATTAATGTGCTCAGGATAGGGATCGATGGAAGGCTTATGTGAGGGAGGCAATGAACCTCCGGGTTCCTTAAAAGCCATAAGTAATAGTAGTAGTGGTTTGGAAATGGTAGTGGTAATTGTGTAGTGTGTACTTAAGCAAAGGACAAACAATAAGCTTCCAGACTTTCCTAAATATAGGTAACACATAGGACATAGCAAACGGATACGTTATCTAGAACAAGAGAAACGCCTGGAATCTATACTAAATGCGTCTCTTGAATGGCAGAAAAGAAGACTAGATATAAGGCGTATGTGGAAAGATTGGAGGGAAAATGGCAATAGGTTCCTGACATGTTTGTACAAAATCACGTGTAGAAGCTCAGTTCTTAAACACAATCTGATACTGTTTGATAGACTGATTTAACAGGCATGGAAGTAATAATCTTTAGTGACACACACATGTATATTTAAAAGTGCAATAGATACTAGTATAGTTAGGAAATACTGTGAAACCTCTCATTTACGGACATCGGAGGGACGTAACAATCTGTCCGCATCTGGGAGGTGTCCGTTATTGGGAGGGAGACTCCCTAATCTAACAGTGAATTTGTAATAACTTGTACATTATGTATTCCTTCATGCTTTAAATGAAATGTATTACTTACTTACTTACTTAAGTTACTTACTTACTTACTTGCTTTTAAGGAACCCGGAGGTTCATTGCCGCCCTCACATAAGCCCGCCATTGGTCCCTATCCTGAGCAAGATTAATCCATTCTCTATCATCATATCCTACCTCCCTCAAATCCATTTTAATATTATCTTCCCAATGTATTGCTTTAGTTTAATTATAAATACAGTATACTACAGTAAATTCTTTGCAACTTTTAGCTACAGTAGATAAGACTGAAAAAGGAAAATACAGTACTATGCCATGCAATTTTATTGTAGATCTACAGTTATGCAGTACTTTAATTTACAGTTTTCAAGTTAACCTTTACTTTCAGGTGCCATGTCTCTCAAAACAGAACAACTGATTGAAGTGAAGAGAATAATCCTACTAACCCTGTCATGTGTCGAATACAATTTCACGATCGCGGAAACCTTGGACCCATCAGACAGGTTAAATTTTATGACTCTGTTTATCCTCCCGCTTCCAGCTAACAAGGGGTATCCGTCTGGGCTAGTGGTAGCCTAAGAGACCCTTATCGTCTTCTTTAATGTTAAGGAATTTTTGTACAGTTCTCAAAACTAAATGTACCATTTTTGTAACACATTAAGTTTTGAAATCCAAGTTCTGTCCGCAGTCAGGAGGTAAAGCGAGCTGTAGGACTGTGAAACAGCTGTCCGTGTCCGTGTCTGAGAGTGTCCGTAAACGAGAGTTAAATTTAACATTATTTATATATTATTTCAGTTGGGACATAAAAATCTGTCCGTGTACTGTATGTGGAGTGTCCGTATCTTGGAGGTGTCCGTAAGGAGAGGTTTCACTGTATATTGATTTCAATTTGTATATTCGAGTATTTTGACAAGGAGATTATATAGTAATGTAAAATGGAAAATTATAGTACAAATATTCCTACACTTTTACTATTACCTGCACTACAGGTCCTATAGAATGTGCCGAGATAAAAACTCTTTCGTCTGCCATCACAAACCTTTATCAGTTAGATGCGCCTGGACCGGAAACTTTAAAACTGAAGCGAGAGCTTTGGATTTAGAGCGTTCTTTCCCTCTGCACCCCATACCAAGTGCTATTGATTTAGTACCTACGTAAATTAGATTACAACGGTAATAATATCACGGCATATAATGCTATTCTCGACGATGATAATTAATTCAGTTGTAACTGCTAATGGCTAAAATCATTTATTTACGGAAATGCACAGTATGTTCATTTCACACAGATACCACAGGAGTCCAAACTGAAAGTAAAACAACATAATGTATTCCATTAGTTACGATCTGGCTTTTATATCACTGTAATCAACATGTTTTAGCATTTCACGTTTAGAAGGAAAATAATTCCTGATTACTTGCGAGGATCTGTCATCATTAATTTTAAACTATGAATAAATATACTTTAACTCAAAAGCGATGAAGATAATTACCAGACAAACAGTCAGAGCATGGTTCAGTAGTACAGGGACATCACTTTATTTTTACTAACATTTTTAACATTAACCTGGCTATACTCGGAAACACTGTTACCCCCCCCCTTCCATTACATGAGTTAGGAGTTGCTAGTGCAATATGTAAACAAATCATTTTACTAGCTGTAGGAGGAGAGAAAAGTAGTGTATCCATTTATGTTACAGGGAAATATAGTATCACGATTTTCAGTTTGGTCATTACTTTACAGTATTTTATCAAAAACAATAGAATAGTAACAATTTTTTTCACAAACTCAAGTCTTCAGGCGGTTATATATATTATGTAATGTCTACTTTATTCAGCATATTACTAATCTAATTTATTCCTGAGAATTTTGTGAGCACTTCCGTAAGAAACCCCAATTTCTACAGCTAACTTCTGACTGACTTATTACGACCTCGCTGCATCCTTTCTTTAGCATCTTCTACAGCATCTTCTGTCACCTTTGTGGCCATATTACACTTTTCTTCCTTTCCGTACACTCTGTTGCTCTAAATTTATCTACCAGATTAATGACATTTCTACGAAAATATTCCGTAATGATATAATCAGGAAATTGTGAAAAAAACTGTTGTTCACATTCGGTTATATTGCAATTCCAGTTTCCATCATCGTCCTTCATACCTACAAACATTAAAACAAAGCTCTTGTTTAAATAATGCTGTTAAGTACCGCACCGTATTATAGGGTGCCGTACTTTCGGTAACTCTAATCTTCACTTGTGCTCAGTCCACAAAGATAAATTCAGTTATGCTACATACCATACTTGTGTGAAAATAGACTTCAATAATATAAGCTTTTTCTTCTATAGAAAACGCAACATATTTCTGAAACACACTGTACTCTGTACTGTTTATTTCACTGCTAGCAACAGCGGCCGTAAGTTTGTGTGACTGACGTTAGCAAGGACATTAGGGAAAGGGGTGGGAGTCAAGTACATTTAGAAACGCAGGTACAATAAAAATTGAAGTAAAAATAAAATGATGTCCCTGTATAATGAAGGATGGGTGGAGCAGAGAAAAATTTTCTCCGGCACCAGGACTCGAACTCGGGTTATCAGTTCTACGTGCTGACGCTTTATCCATTAACCCACACCGGATTCCAGTTCCGTTGCCAGATTCAATCCATCAGTTTAAGTTTCACCTTTCAGTTTCCCTTCAGTGGCAACCCTCATGCACTGTGTCACAGATGTGTGACAGTGGCACAATATCCAACACACTATGTGCAGAGGTGCACTTATTACGAGTGACTAAGTGGCCGGGAATTCTTCTAGCCGCGCCCAACTTCAAGACAAGCTTGGAATGAGACCTCTGCCATTGGTTGAATAGCAATTATATGTACTTCTCTACCGGCAATGTTTCCTTCTCCTATCAGACATTATGAGACGAAGTATAGTTCTACAGTCACAAAATGTTATATATTGAATTAAACTCTAGAAACTTACACCATTATATTTCAGTTTGAGAATTACAACCACAAAATTATTATATCTCAGATTCAGCACATAATTGCACCGGAATTGGATGTTATAAGTTATAATCACATATTATAACAACTGGGACATGCAAATCACAGAAACCTGCAGAAAAGTATATTCTATTATCCATGTGCTAAAATGGATAAATGTTCATCTTCCCTCTTGCTTAAAAAAGTCCCTTGTGCAGACCCTTGTATTTCTCCCTATTTTGACTATGCTGACATTTTACTGACTGATCTTTCCAGCGACAACAAAACGAAACTTCAACGTGCTCATAATTTGTGTGTACGTTTTGTAAGCAATGTTCGTAAATATGATCACATTACCCCATCCCTGGAAGCAATAGGTTGGCTTAAACTAGACAAGAAAAGATATTTACATTCACTTCTCCTTCTCTTCGAAATCTTGAACTCTTCTATTCCTTCGTACCTGTCGTCTCGCTTCACTTACCTTTCTTCCCACCACAATCTGAACACACGCTCTCGTCATGAAACAATACTAACAATACCATCCCATCGCACCTCCTCAAACTCATCCTCTTTCACAATAGCCCTGCCAAAACTCAGGAACTCGTTACCTGCTAGCATCAGCGACTGCCGAAATAAAATTCAATTCAAACGCAAACTTACTAGGCACTTGGTCAGTAATTGAGACTCGTTCAGACATGGTTTCTTGTAAATAGTTCTCTTAATCTATCACAAAATATTTCAATATCCGGTAATTTCATGACTATAGAATTTTGTTATTGTAGGTTTAATTTGTAATTAAGTAAATACAAAAATATTCTTTGTTCTTAACTTCTATGACAAAATGTCTAGCTTTCATTAATCAGGTATTCTTGTCGTACTTTAATTTTTATTGTAATTGTAATTGTAAATTTAATATTAATTGTAATTTTATTCTTCATGTTATAGATGTAATCCGCTGGTAGAGGGGCAGAGAAGGCCTGACGGCCTTATCTCTACCAGGTTAAATAAATACTACTACTACTACTACTACTACTACTACTACCATTATTACATCACATATTGAGAACTACAATTACACATTATTGTAACAGACTGAGCACTACAAGCACATCTTATTTTATGCTCGACCATGCCGAAATGTAGTAATTATACACCTGGTAGCAGTCCTTTAATGCATGTCATTAAAGTACACCTACTCATTAAAGGTCAGGTCTTTCAGCCAATGACGACTCAGGTTACAACTGTTCAGCCAATGACAGGTCAGCTTTCTACCGTTATAAAACCCCAAGTATCGATTATTCTCGGATATGCAATCGAAAGGGAATTAGCGAAAAGTCACGGAGGCTGGAAATCCAATACTGTCGCAGGTTATGTTCTATTATTATAATAATTAGCGTTAATTGTAAATAATATTCAAATAAATTCAATTTGTCATCTCGTTTTTCAATGTCTAATTTAATTTCAATGTTATCTCTGTAGGTTCTTATGGCCTAGCAAGGTCAATGTGGACATCTGTTCCTCGGAAAAAATCAATACTTTCGCGTCTGCGCACATCTCACAACATACGGGACATTGCTCCAGGTCAGATACAATAAAATTAATAATATCAAGTCGAGCATAAAAAGTCGTATGAAACTAGCCTATAATGGTAATTAAGAAGCTCGTATGAAAATTATGAAACTCGCTTGTGCTCGTTTCATAAATATCCATACTCAGTTCTTAATTACCTTCATTATAGGTTCGTTGCATAATGTACTAATAATACAGATTGAAGACTAAACCTATATATCATTATATTACAGATTCACCACTACAATCGCACATTATTACTAAAGAACGCAAATAGGGTGCGTATTGAATAAAAATTTACTGTACGGAGTGCTTTAATGATGTCACACGTGTGGGTGGAATTCTACCTCATAGACACGCTAACAACTCACTGCTGGTGTACGGGATTTCGTAGCATTTATTTACCTTTCTTTGGCAGTTCTTTGCTTACTTCCTACTTCTACACTTCCTGCCATATTTCTTAACTTCCTTTCTTAGTTCTTCACTTTCGTCCACACGTCTTCACTTCTGCATTTATTTATTTCGTGCCTTAATTCTTCTCATACTTGGACTCTCACTTTGAGAGAGGAACAGAGATTGAGGGTTTTTGAGAATAAAGTTCTTAGGAAAATATTTGGGGCTAAACGGGATGAAGTTACAGGAGAATGGAGAAAGTTACACAACGCAGAGCTGCACGAATTGTATCCTTCACCTGACATAATTATGAACATTAAATCCAGACGTTTGAGATGGGCAGGGCATGTAGCACGTATGGGCGAATCCAGAAATGCATATAGAGTGTTAGTTGGGAGGCCAGAGGGGAAAAGACCTTTGGGGAGGCCGGGACGTAGATGGGAAGATAATATTAAAATGGATTTGAGGGAGGTGAGATATGATGATAGGGACTGGATTAATCTTTTATACCATTAAGTACTAGTCATACTAGTCGAGCAAAATATAATGAGGTGGGCGAGACCTCATTCATATTTGATACATATGGATTAATCTTGCTCAGGATAGGGACCAATGGCGGGCTTATGTGAGAGCGGCAATGAACTTCCGGGTTCCTTAAAAGCCAGTAAGTAAGTAATTCTTCTCATCCTTCCGTACTTCTTTACTTAATTTCGTACTATTTATTTATCTTTATATCAAAACATCGGTAAGATATGCCGAAAGAAAATAAGTCTCGGCATTTGAAGCTGCAGTTATCTTTTGTTGAAGAGTTCGGACCTCAACACGTCTCTACGGAAATTTTGCCGAGAGGAGAGTATCTTTTATTATACCCCTAAGTCTACTATCTTAATATTTTTTATATTAGAAATTGAGTAGCGAAACAAAATAAAATAATGATGTATCGGTACTATATTTTGAATTCGCCCCTGCCACAACATGCGTTGTAGAAATAAATTTTTCTCAGTATAATCACTAACTGAATATCGTAAGAGGTTCACCTCTCAATCCCTGTTATAATTGTTGTCCATATACAACAAGTACATCCATGAAGGAGAAGAAAGTAGTGCAAAGAAATTTAATGTAATTTTTCGATATGTGATTAACTGTATGAATTCACTGTAAATAGGCTATGTGAGCTCTATTGCTGTAACACACTAAATTGTAAACGTAGTAATGTAAAGTGTAAATTAAAGGTGGTTTAAAGTGCATTCACAGAACATTAGAAGTATGTAACTCAAACGATTGTTATCGCCAAGCTTAGTTGTGGTTCTGGCTGTATAAGAACAGTACACTGTCTTACGTGCTGCTCATGGTCATACCTATAGTCGATGTTGTAGTTAATCTTGCGGTTTACAAACTCCAAATGCGCTCTCTAATTATTAGGTATCAGATAGAGAACTTTAACCACGTAATATTATACCACAGACACAGATTGAGCACTATGATTACGTCACAGAGTGAGCACCACAATCACATAGTTATGAGCTCTTCAATTACACATTTTAATCTATATCACAAATTTGAGACAATAATCATATATTATTATATCTCAAATTGAGCGCTACTCATATAATAATTTATTATTTATATCAGATTGAGCACCTATCTTATACATTATACATGATATCTCACAACCACACATTATTACATCACAGACTGAGTACTTCAATCATAATTTATTGTATCACAGATTAATCACTACAATCAAACATTATTACATCAAAGATAAAAGACTGCTATAATAATATATTATATCATAATATCACACGTTGAACGCTGTAATCATACTATAATCATACATTATTTTAACACAGACTCAGCACAAACATCATACGCATTATTATGTCTCAGATTGAACAATATAATTATATATTATATATCTCAGGTTGAACACTAAAATCATACATTATTACTCGTATATCTCAGGCTGGGTTTACAACCACACATTATTATATCTCAGACTGGGCACTATAACCACACATTATTGTATCTCAGATTGAACATTACAACCCCATATTTTTACATTTCAAATTGAGCATTACCACCACACATTTTTACATATGAAATTGAGCGTTACGACTACACGTTGTTGTATCTCTGAGTAAGCATTACAGTCACACATTATTGTAGCTCTGAGCATTACAGTGATACATTATTTTATCTCTGATTGAGCATTATAATCACACATTAATTTATCTCTGATTGAGCATTACAATCATACATTATTTTATCTCTGATTGAGCATTACAATCTCACATTAATTTATCCCTGATTGAGCATTACAATCACACATTATTTTATCTCTGATTGAGCATTACAATCACGCATTAATTTGTCCCTGATTGAGCATTACAATCACACATTAATTCATCCCTGATCGAGCATTACAATCACACATTATTTTATCTCTGATTGAGCATTACAATCTCACATTAATTTATGCCTGATTGAGCATTACAATCACACATTATTTTATCTCTGATTGAGCATTATAATCACACATTAATTTATCTCTGATTGAGCATTACAATCACACATTATTTTATCTCTGATTAAGCATTATAATCACACATTGATTTATCCCTGATTAAGCATTACAATCACACATTAATTTATATATGATTCATTATTGCACTGGCACATTATTTTATCTCTAATAGAAAATTCTCTGATTCATTATTACAATCACATTATTTTATATCTGATTAAGTATTGCAGTCACTCATTATTTTTTCTCTGATTGAGCATTACAATAACACATTAATTTATCTCTGATTCAGAATTACAATCACACATTAATTTATCTCTGATTGAACATTACAATCATACATTATTTTATCTCTGATTGAACATTAAAGCCACACATTATTTTACCTATGATTCATTATTACAATCACACATTATTTTTATCTCTGATTGAGTATTACAATCACGCATTATTTTATCTCTGATTGAGCATTACAATCACACATTAATTTATCTCTCATTGAACATTATAATCAAACATTATTTTACCTCTAATTGAACATTAAAGTCACACATTATTTTACCGTTGATTCATTATTACAATCACACATTATTTTTATTTCTGATTGAATATTACAATCACGCATTAATTTATCTCTCATTGAACATTATAATCAAACATTATTTTACCTCTAATTGAACATTAAAGTCACACATTATTTTACCGTTGATTCATTATTACAATCACACATTATTTTTATTTCTGATTGAATATTACAATCACGCATTATGTTATCTCTGATTGAGCATTGCAATCCCACATTAATTTATATCTGATTGAACATTACAATCAAACATTATTTTACTTCTAATTGAATATTAAAATTACACATTATTTTACCTCTGATTCATTATTACAATAACACGTTATATTTTCTCTGATTGAGCATTATAATCTCGCATTAATTTATCTCTGATTGAACTTTACAATCAAATATTATTTTATCTCTAATTGAATTTTAAATCATATATTATTTTAACTCTCATTCATTATTACAATCACACAATTTATCTATGATTGAGCATTACAATCACACATTATTTTATTTCTAATTGAACATTAAAATCACACATTGTTTTACCTCAGATTCATT
Organism: Periplaneta americana; assembly: GCF_040183065.1. Classification (NCBI taxonomy): domain Eukaryota; kingdom Metazoa; phylum Arthropoda; class Insecta; order Blattodea; family Blattidae; genus Periplaneta; species Periplaneta americana. The sequence continues at coordinate 45,982,730 of NC_091124.1, forward strand.
GTTACAACCACACATTATTTTATCTCTGATTGAGTATTACAATAACACATTATTTTATCTCTGATTGAGTATTACAATAACACATTATTTTATCTCTGATTGAGTATTACAATAACACACTATTTTATCTCTGGTTGAGTATTAGAATAACACATTATTTTATGTCTGATTGAGTATTACAATAACACATTATTTTATCTCTGATTGAGTATTACACTAACACATTATTTTATCTCTGATTGAGTATTACAATAACACATTATTTTATCTATGATTAAGTATTACAATAACACATTATTTTATCTATGATTGAGTATTACAATAACACATTATTTTATCTATGATTGAGTATTACAATAACACATTATTTTATCTATGATTGAGTATTACAATAACACATTATTTTATCTATGATTGAGTATTACAATAACACATTATTTTATCTCTGATTGAGTATTACAATAACACATTATTTTATCTATGATTTACCATTACAATCACTCACTCTTCTATCTCTGATTAACTACTAACACACACTAGTTTGTATTTCGGATTGAACACTACAACCATACATTTTAAATATCGGATTTAACACTATAAGCACATATTTTTATATATCGTATTCAGCATTTCAAGTGCACATTATTGTATGTCAAATTGATAACTATATCCATACATACAATCTCAGATTGAGCATTACAGCCACACATTATTATTCAACAAGATAGCGATCCTCCACGTTGGAGTTCATGGGAGTAGATCAATGACAATTGTATGAAAAAAGTTTCTATATAGACTTCCCATACCCTTCGATGTCCTCTTTTCTAAAAAATGACACTGTTGGAATTTTTTATGTGAAATTATGTTACTATTAGTAACTGTTATTGGTGGTCTGAAGACAGGCACTTCGAATTCAATCTCGATTGCTAATGCTGATATTCTACTCAGAACATGGTAAGAACTGGAACATCGATAGGTCGTTCTTCGCGCTACGTTAACTTTATAAGTTTTACTACAAAGACACTGCTGTGTATAGACAAATCCGTTTAAGAGCCGCGTCATTCTAAAACCTCGGAGAAACTTTCCAAACACAATGTGTATTAATTTATCCAAGCAGCGGATGACATTTAGGGTGACGGTTAAGCCTCTATATACGTCAGTGTGTCGTCTTTTATGCTCTCGTGCATACCTAATACTATTAACCCAGTTCTTACATCTTCCACAAATATTAAAGCATGTAGAAAATTTTCCATAGTCTTATGACGTTGCTGATGTTATATTTCTCTTATATTCCAGAAACTGCAGCCATTTTAGCCGTCGCGGTAGGCTACGTCTGTAGTCAGAGCTCAGGTTTACGACTACCGTATCTTATTTAAGATCATTGACATAAATGTTTATATTTGATCTGTGAAGTATAACTCCACTTTTATCTAGTCCTTCTACAAGCAGTTAAAATTTTTTTTAATAAAATCTGTTATTACTGTATTTATAGTTTCTTTGATTTTTTTCTATTTATTTTTTAATTTTATTTATTTATCTTTTTATTTTTTATTTATTTATTTGACCATTTACTTATTTATTTATTTATTTATTTATTTATGGATTTATTATTTATTTATGTAGTTATTTATTTACTTATGTAGTTATTTACTTAGTAGTGTACTTATTTATTTATTTATTTATTTATTTATTTATTTATTTATTTATTTATTTTTTCACTTATTTATTTACTTACTAATTTATTTACGTATTTATTTATTTATTTACGTATTTATTTATTTGTTTACTTTTTATTTGTTTACTTATTTATTTATTTACTTATTTATTTATTTATTTATTTATTTATTTATTTATTTATTTATTTATTTATTTATTTATTTATTTATTTATTTATTTATTTATTCATTTATTCATTCATTCTTTTATTTATCCATTCATTTATTTATTCATTCATTTATTCATTCATTTATTTATTCATTCATTTATTCAATTATTTATTTACTTATTTATTCATTTATTCATTCATTCACTCATTCATTCATTCATACATTCATTCATTCATACATTCATTGATTCATTGATTGATTGATTGATTGATTGATTGATTGATTGATTGATTGATTGATTGATTGATTGATTGATTCATTCATTCATTCATTCATTCATTCATTCATTCATTTAATTTGCACAAGCAGTGAAATCTATACCCTTTAGGATTTAAAGAAGAACGAAGACATTCGAGAGCATTTGAAGATTGAATATATTGAAAACAAAATTAACAATTTCAGATCTAATTGGCTACACTATGTCTACAAAATGGTAACACTAGAATCCTGAAGCTCATGATCTCTTACACACCAAGAGGACATAATAGACCAGTGAGACCGGTTGGATGGGGTCGAAACAGGCATACAAACCCTAATTCATATACGACGACGATGGTTATTTTACGGCGCTGTATCAACTAGTTCGATATAATGCATCGGTTGAATCGATGACTGCTAGATAAGATGAGTATAATTATTCTCCATGAAAGATTCTGACATTCATCTTACAGCTAGGAAAAAGTCTGAAAAATTCTAATAAGGTAATAGGACCAAGCGAGATTCAAACTTAAGTCCTAGTGTAGCCTCAAATCGTGAATCCAGTTCGATATATGACAACGTCGATAGCCTCGAATTGTGTTCTCTGAATGCAATGCCCACTCCTCACCAACAGTTACTTTTCTGTTACGTGTTGCGTACGAAAATTGTCTTTCAAATCAACGAGTCATTGTTAATAGTTGAAAGATGTCAAAATATCTTGTCTTAATTTTTCAGCAAAAATTAGACGTGATTCAACATTTACGTGATAGTGAGACTGAAATACACTGTATCCCAAAAGTCTTGGTGAGGTTTCAGAGGATTATATTTTTTGAATTAATAGAGGTAGAAATGTAATTTTGGTGCAAGATGAAAATGAAACTCTCGAAGTATTTTATCTCTAAGTTTGAGGCACTGAAGGAAACAAAACATGGTAAGAATAACACAAATTCAATAATTGTTATTTTTACATTAATTATACAAAATGGATGTAAAAAAGTGCAATATTTTTGTGGCTGACAAAATTTGAATCTGTGACTCATTAAGCTTATCCACAGCAAACTCATACCTTTGGTGATAATCATCTGGATGAAGTGCATGTAACAATTGAAGTTTATAGGAAGTCAGATGAAAAGTTTCTTTGAAGCTGTATGAACTGCTGTTTTGGAAAGTCCTAATTGTCGGGCACATTTACGAACTGAACAAAAACTCGGATGGCTTGTACAGTTTTATAATTTGTCGAGGTCTTCCAGTAGGCATTTTCTCCAGTAGGCTTCCAGTGTCGTTTAACTGTCTATCCCAACGACGAATGTCATTCTCGTGTGGTGGTTGGTCAAACACGCGACGAAATTCACTTCGTACACGAGTCACAGATTCAAATTTTGCCAGCCACAAAACACATTGCACTTTCTTGTATAATTTAACAATGAAAATTATTGCATTTATTTGATTGTCATCGTCTTTTATTTTAACGTAATTCAGAATGTTTACAAATTCTTCACGCTTACGCGATCCTGCTGAAGGAAAGGAAATGCTAAGATGTAATCACATCAAAAGTGACTTATGTAAAAGGTCGTCGAACTCATTATCTAAGCAAATGCTTCGCTCATATGAGATATTGTCGAAGCAACGGAGATGCCAAGAACAAAAATGAAGCTTATAATTTCTGTGAAGACTGCATGCTATCACATTTCAACGGAAAAAATGAATGTGCAAGAGCAAAGCATTTTATAATATAGAAAAACGTAACAGAGAATTGATCAGAAAGTCAGTGTGTGAACAAGATCGATAAGGTCTCTTCTATACTCCAAAGGAAAATAGATAATACAGAACACGAATTTTCTTATAATAAAACCACACTTTTAAGGATATTGACATCAAAACACTTAAAATTCTACAAATAACATTCATTTTACTGTGTATGTAGGCCTTAGGGTTCCCAACTTCTTTTGAAGAGAATAAGGAATCGACAAAATTTCACATAGAATATTGACAAATTGTGGACTTTATTCTACACTTCGGCAGCTAGGCTTAAGTTAAGAGTATTTTGAGACAGATTTTGTCCCGCATAATAGTTAAATTAGACTACACTTTGCAGTTCTGATTTGATTAGATGTATCGTGCTCCTGCTTCGAACATCTGTCCAATTACTTCGTGAGATAAAACATTTTCTTTGTATGAGCATTACTACTTGGTACAGTACGATTATTTAGTCCTGACAGTCGCCGGAGATGTGCGCCTGGGTCAGGCGAGTCCATTTAGTTACGCCAAGGGGTGTTTGGGTTAGTCACTCGCTTGCCTTCGGAGCGATCGGATGTCATGCGTGCGGTAGAGCTGTATGTTTCTAGTACAGTTAAGCTGTACTGCATTCCTTTACCGACCTCTCGCCCTTATCTCTACCCCGGAGCTCTCCCCACTACTCCTATTACTTTACCTCTTTCGCGTCGCTGAGCTGTCAGGACTAAATAATCGGTCTGTCAGCTTAGAACAAAACTCGCCAGTTTTTCCAAATTTATAAATTAACATGGTTTGATTTTAAAGGGGTGAACACTAAAATCTATTTTAATTTTTAAAAAAACGTTTATTTTAATGCCTATCTTTAAGAGCAAAATTCATAACATAAATAATCGTTCAAAATCAAATGTTTAGAATAAACATTTTTATATTCTGCAAAATAAGGGAGAAAAATGCTCCAAGAAAAGAATAATACGGGAGCCGGGAGTCTGTTAAAAATTAGAGGCAAATAGAGAGATCCCGGAAAATTAGGGAGGGTTGGCAACCCTAGTAAGCCTACTTCAGTTTTTAATTAAGGAAATGTTGCAGTGCAGTATTTACATCTTTTAATGAGTTTTACAGCAGTAGTCACTCACTAATCTATCTGCCTCCTCTCTTTCATGATTCCTGCACTGAACCACCTGTCGAAATAAATTCCACTGAAGTGCACGAAGAAGGGACATCCTAATTTAATAGCACGATATTAGTAAAACAGCTTTTAATATTGCCAAATTGCCACAAAACAGTCAGTTGTATATTTGTATTATAATCACTTCTAATTTTGTTTTGTCATTCATGAAAATCGACGATAATGTAGTGGTTATAAAGGGTTGGCCACTGGAAAGGGGAGGAGATAGTAGGCTGCAGAATGCGAACGCTATAATTGAATATCAAATAGTTACGAATTAATTTTCTATATTACAGGATTTGATGAATTATGACATATTTTTAATTATAACGTACATTTTCTATGGAGACGTTTTTGAATAGGTACCGGAGCATTGTGCAGGCAAAAAAGAAATTTATAACTCAGTTCCGATTTTCAAGACATGAAAGAATACCCAAACTGGATGCTATTTTAAAATGGCTTAAAAAATTTTCGTGCTCATCGCAGCGCCACAGAACATTGAACGAGTGCGAACTGCCGATGCCATGACAAGATGTCTGATCCGCTCACCAGTGATACAGTTTCTGGCGTTGAAATAATGTATTCCTACAACGACTCTTACAATAACGGCGCTGACGTGGGATAAATAATCCTTTCTTTCAACAAGATGGTGCAACTGCGCGTACCGTAAGAGAAGGATGACTATCCTCACAACCATGTTACCTGATCTACTGATTTCAAAATTTGGAGATCATTTGGCCAGCAAGATCTCCAGATCCAGAATCGTCGGCGTACTACAGAAAATCTTAAAGAAGCCATACGAGAAGAAATACGAAACATTTATTGTAAGATAACTTACGTGGAAGGTTAAACAAGTGTTTAAACTTTAATGGGAGACATTTAACCGAAGTTATTTTCAAAATGTGGAAAAGATAACTAAAAATAGTACACTTTGAAGTTTGTTTTCCTCAAACAGTTAACTTTGTTCGCATTTCTATAGTCTTAAGAACCATTCTGAGGTCCACCATACCCAGAGGCCAAATCTGTATAAAATTAGGTTCCGAGTTTGTAACTAAGATCGTGTTCCGAATCTCAGCGCTGAGCAATCTGATGGCATCACGGTGTTCCGAATTTCAACGATGACTCCACCGGTGTCGCACCGGTTCCATCAGCTTGTAAAGGTGGTGGCAGTATCCATCAGCTGCCATCAGTGAATCTGATTGGTTCTTGCATAGGGCGGGAGTTAGCAGACAAATGACATCGTGCACTGTTGTGCCATGGCGGTGTGTTTGCTGTATTGTTTGTAATGTACACAACGTAAAAATAAATATGTTAATGGCTCATGAACGAACATGTCAACGGGCCAGTTATTACTACTCTTTCAAGAAATAAATTGTTTATCCTCTCTTTCCTTTGAACGAGATGACAGTATGGAAATTTGGCAAAATCTTGCTAGTATAGCACATACTGTCCACATTTCACGAGAGGATCCCTGCGAGGAGAGTATGGTCCTCGCGGGGTAAGAGAAGAGAGTAAGCTAGTAACTCGGCGTTCTTGAAGGAGCAGGTGGATGGGGTGATGTCATTGGCCGGCTGGGACAAACAAGACTCAGTCTATGGCCGGCCGGTTCCGTGTCGGGGGTAGGTTATAAGAGTGGGGGAAAAAACTCGCATTCCTTGCGCGGTTCTTCTTGAGAAATGCGGACAGTACAACTACTTTTACAGGTGCCATGATAGCCATCCAACCTTCCAGCAATTTTGTTCCTATTCCGCTGCAGCGTGACCTCATTGATGTCACCGGTCTGGTGAGATTCAGAATACGCTGTAAGTTAAAAATTTGCTATGGTGAATTCTAGGAGATAATACGGGTTTTCGATGCTCATATTATAGACTATTTTTTGTTGCGGAACAGATATTAAATTCATAAACACTAATCCGAAGCATATTGTATTTGTATAGCTTTTTTCTTTATTTATTCAGAAGCATATGAAACCATTTATTTCCCTACAATTCTTTTATAAGTTACACATATAAATACATATATATAGTGTGTGTTTAACTTATATACTGGATTTATTATTTTTACAGCTTCCAGATACTGTCTGAGAAATTTAATTTTATTGCAATAAATATTCTACTTTATTCTCTACCTCTATTCTAGCTATAGCCTATTTTACAAAAGTGAAGATAAAACTGATCCATATTTCATACATAAAAAACAAACTAGAATGTGAATATATGGAACACGCTTTGCAGGAAGCTGAAAGTACACTGGTAGAGCAATCAATCACTTCTCGTAACTCGCAGTGTACACGACAAAGAATAGATGTAAAAAGATCATAGACCCTGTAGGGATTAGGAGGGAATCATATGAGAAATAATTCGAGAAAAAAAAAAGAGAGAGAAATATATCATTCAACAGAATAAGGCAACGCTGCTCTTCAGTTTGAAATGACAACTAAAAGGGAGTACAGGCTCTTTATAAGATATTCGCTGTTAATATTCTTAACTGGGTCACAAATTCACTAAGAAAGTGGATCAGAAATTGCTTTTCAAAAATGTGGCTTGCGGTATTAAAAATGTCATATTCTACGAGACCTTATTAATGACAAGACTCTAAAAGTTTATTATTTCAAATGAGTAAATTAGAAAATGCGATTCTCAAGACGAGAGGATGTTGAAATATGCTTTTAAAAATCCTTAAATTTAAAAACATATTTTGTTTAAAATTACCCCTTATAAGTGGGGACCACATTGCACAACGTTCTATGTGTAATTTCTCCCCATTCCCGCTGTTATTATACACTCCTTTTTAGTAGATATAAACAATCGAACCCTCTATATTTCTTTGGAAAATTGAACTCAATGAATAATTCAAGTGTCACACAAAAATGTTTAGTCGCTGCCTGAAATTTTTATATCTCTGATTTTTACAATAAGTAAAACGCATTCAGTTACTGCAGATTCAATTAAAATTTGGAATCAACAAATGAAAAAGCATAAATGTGAGCACAGACTTAAAATAAACCGAATTATTAAGTGGATAATTCACGAGTGTCTATGACCAGGGAGCTTCAACTCAGCTGACATGTACGTACGTCTGTGCAGAGTACTACTGCCTGCTCAACACGTTGCCACGTCTCTCACGCCAGAATATTAACAAATTTAAGCATGCAATTTTATTTTATATCAGGAAAACGTAATAGAACACACAAACATGTATTTAAACTAATATTAACTCTTTGCTAGATAAACCTACTGATGTAACTGTTTTCGTAATTTTACAAACGATATAAGCAGTATAATGCGAATAAAATGACAAAATGAATATTTTTTTCTGAGAAAACTATCAAGTTTTGACCCTATGTTGTATGGACATTTTTTGATCCTGTAGACCAGGCATGTCAACTGATGCCCATAGGTGCAAGCGCGCGCTTTGGAGCTCAGAAGAGCCTGAGCTCTTTACAACGGAAAGGAAAGAGACAGACGAAAGAGGTAGTATATGCCGCTTGGTCGAGCTATATACAGGGATGGCCAGCACTGATTCAGTGGATAATGAGAAGAAAATTTATTAAAACTGTATTCAAGTTAATTTTTATATTTGTCTGAGAAGTATATGCATTATAAGAATGTAAGTTTTAGTTTTAATGCTCATTTTTCACAAGTTTGCTTTTTTTATTCTAAAGGAATATTTTCTTAACTTTTTACAGAAAAATGAAATTTTCAGATATGTTTATTTAGTAGCTTTACAGGTACTGAAGCAATGTTTTCGTAAATCTAATATATCGTATGTATTGTGGCTCCCTATCACCACGGCATGGCGCGTCCTCAGGTTGCGGATAGAGGAGACGGCCTCCAGATATGGAGGGTAGCTGTGAATATATTGAATAAGCAGTCGTGGACAGCCGTTAAGGGGTGGTCCTCCAGCTTGGGGGTTAGGCGAAGGGCTAACAACCTATCACCGTAAAAAACAGCTTGTTACGAATCCCTACAATAAGCCTCGGAATAGGACTGATTTTCTGGCACGACCACAGCAAAGAATGGAGAAAGTTACACAACGCAGAACTGCACGCATTGTATTCTTCACCTGGGATAATTAGGAACATTAAATCCAGACGTTTGCGATGGGCAGGGCATGTAGCACATATGGGCGAATCCAGGAATGCATATAGAGTGTTAGTTGGGAGACCGGAGGGAAAAAGACCTTTGGGGAGGCCGAGACGTAGATGGGAAGATAATATTAAAATGGATTTGGGGGAGGTGGGATATGATGATAGGAACTGGATTAATCTTGCACAGGATAGGGACCGATGGCGGACTTATGTGAGGGCGGCAATGAACCTTCGGGTTCCTTAAAAGCCATTTGTATGTATGTATGTATGTATGTATGTATGTATGTATGTATGTATGTATGTATGTATGTATGTATGTATGTATGTGATATATCGTAAATACGTAATATTGAAGATAGTGTATTGAAAATTTTGAAAATATTCGCATGGAAAATGTTTGTAAGGAAATGAATTAATAAAGCAATTACTGTTACGTTATAGACAAACATATGTGTCCATGTGTTGTAGAAACGTCAGGTCTATAGCTTCAGCAGATTTCGAAAATAATTTAATATTCTGATGATAGGAAGTTGCTCACCAATACCACCTTGAAAGCATAATGTGATAAGGGTTCTGTTATGTAATATTGCAGTTAAAACATATACCTAGGTAACTTTGCTTTATACTATATTATTGTTTTGATTAGTTTATTGATTACTTTTATAACGCTAAAGATACCATCAATATCAATTCCAACTTATCATATCATACTCCATCTCTTTCTTTGGAATATCTTATGATGTGTTTCATTCACTTAGTACAGTATAATTGTACTACAATGAAATCTATGTGAATATTCCTTCTTAACTCTTTATTATGTTATTAACATTTAAAACACAAGTGGAATATTAAAAAATAGGTGTCAGTACTTTTGTTTTACAGACAATAAATAAAATATCAAACAGAAAGAAGCCATATAAAAATGTCATAAAATTTCATGTTTTGTTTGAAGTTTGTGCACCACTGTTTTCTTAATCCAACAGGCTGCTTATTCATATACATAATTCTTCCTCCTTACATACCTAGCGCTTGATGCCCGCGCACGACGTCAAGGTCAGAAAAATGCGCTTCCTTTGACATCACTGGTCTACAGTCTACACGTTACGAAGAATGACTGTAAACATTTCAAGTGTTTCAAATGAAAAAGTTCTCCTTCTTTCTGATAAAATCCATGTTTTTATTCCTTAATGAAGAGCTAGCCACCAAATTCTTCTATTAGAGCACTGATCTCAAAGTGCCCCGCTTTGTTTTGTTTTCGTGTGTTCACTGAATAGCAGACCTGAACTGTGTAGTAGGATTGAGTGCCGCCGATCTATTCTCCGTACATACCTACATTGCTGCGGTTCACTTGGAGACTTTAGCTAACCAAATGCAGAACTCCACTTATAAGAAATTCAGCTTATAAGGCTTCTCACTAACACGCCCGACGTAGAAAGTAGAACGGTGACATCAAGTCCTTTGGAACTTTTTGTCACACAGTAAGACGTACCATTGAAATTCACAAGAAAGTTAATAGTCCGAAGTTTTAGTTACGGAGTTTACGTCCGTCTCCCCGCAGAAGTTATAGCCGAGTTTGAAATATTTGTTGGTACTGCGGTCACTTTTAACACTTCGTAAATTTGAGTGAGAAGTTTGAAGAGCAGTTTCTTGCTCTTGAACATTGTTTGGAAGTTGCTGAAAACTACAAAACTGCTCGAAACATCGCGAGGTCATTGCAGACAAGGATGAACTCGCGAGTGGCATTGAATGATGGCAGTCAACTAGAGATGAACGAAACTAACTGCCGTTCTCGCTCGCTGTGTTCGTTGCATTTGTCTTTCGAATCCCATCTCGACATTCTCCTGCGCTTCGAGTCTCGCTCATCATTCTCGAAATAGCATTTGGTCGGCGTGGAAAGATTTCGTAACTTTGAATAACATACATCATTGATATAAATAACATTATACATGTTTAAATGAGACAAAAAGACAAAACAGAACAGTATCTTAGTTGTCAAAATGTTCTGGTTCTATTATAAATATAAAACAAACTCAAATAAATTTGCATTTCTAAGAAACATAAAACATAACGTTAATATATTTTTACTTGAGATTGCACACTTGATCTCAGACATATGAAAAGAAAATTCCTACCCTTTTAATAAGGCCCTAATAATTAAATAAAGACTGGGGAACGCATCATTATACACTGAAAGGTAGAGATGATGTTTCAAATAGGCTACTTGATTGTTTATACATATATTATAATAGTTGCCAAAGTATATAAAAGTTCAGTCAGGTATAAACAACTGTGGCGATTCAAGGCTGTTTCATGTTCGGGACTTCGGGAGTGATCAATCTCGACGTCTCAGAATACTCACAAGCAGTCTTTACGTCAACGACGCGACGTATACAACATTGTCGTGCGGGTTTTCGCCTTTGCAGGCGCTGTTAAGTCTTGTTTTCTCGGTCGTTGTTCATCTCTACAATCAACATATCCTGTAGTTGATGACCATAAGAAGTGACAAGAAACTGGGCACTGTGTGGAATGAAATGAATTTGAAAAACGGTTATATATCTTATGTAACTTTCATGAAATAGGCTTATGACGGCTGTCAAACTAGCGAAATAGAGGCGCAAGAAAGGACAGCAGTTGATATAGAAAGTGTTACACGTTGCCACATTTAAGTACTTAAGAAGTATTGCCAACCAAATTATAAGTAAAATTGTGGTACCGTACTATAGATACAAAATTCGATATTTCAGTGCAATATTTTTGTATTTATTTTATTCCGTTTTTAACGATACTGTATTAACTAGGTTATTTAGCGTCGAAGCAATTGATGATGGCGAGATGGTTTTAGGCAAGATAAGGCCGAGGTTACGACATTCGCCTCACATTTGAGGAAAACCTCGGGAAAAATCCAACCAGGTAATCAGCCCAAGCGTGAATCGAACCCACGCCTGAGCGCATCTTCAGATTAGTAGTCAACGATAAGCCACAGAAGCATACACTTTTAATACAGAACACATTATCTTTTATCTTCTTTGAAATTTGTAGAAATTTAAAATCAAATGTATCCATTGTTTTCATTGAGAAAGTTTTATAAGATTTCTCATTGACTTTTGCAACTTCATGTTGAGGGCACATTCATAGTAAATCATAAATTTATTCATTACAAGAAAAACACATTATTCTGGGAAGTTCTGTATGTGCAGGCATTTAGCACGATTGAAAAGTCTTACGCGGTTTAAAGGACTATAAAATCCTTAGCAACAACTTCTTCGAGATGGGATATAAAAGCTATGTGTTCCGTATTTCAGATTTACAGGCTGTAAACAAATTTGTTCAATCATTTCTCGACAATGTTGAATAACCTCCGCAATTGAATGCATCGCTATAAAATCTACTGCTACGACGACTACTAGGGTCTATTACTCTTACTAGTACTCGTCACTACTACTAGTACTACGCCTCCCTTACTACAACTACTCGTCACTATTACTAGTACTACTATAACTACTACGTGTTCTTACTACTACTACTACGCCCCTTACTGTAACTATTCGTCACTATTACTTACAATTACTCGTCCTTGCTGCTGCTATACTACTACGCGTCCTTAAAATTCCTCAGCTCCATTAATATTACTATTAGTACGACTACTACTACTACACGTATTTACCACTACGCGCCCTTATCATTAATACTAATATGCCGCTACTATTACTATGCTTCTATTGCTGAAACAAATGTCGTAGCATTCCGTGTAGATCCGAAAGCTATAGTAGATTTTCTTCTTGCAACCACCATAATATATGCAGAAGAATCATATACTCGTAATTAATTATCTTATGATTCATGTGGAAATTTTAAGGTTAGTAGAATAGAGATGACGTGAATATGTTAGGAGAAAATCCAAAAACGATTAGGGAAAACGCGGAAATTCTAGTTGAAGCAAGTAAAGCGATAGGGTTGGAAGTAAATCCCGAAAAGACTAAGTATATGATTATATCTCGTGACCAGAATATTGTACGAAATGGAACTATAAAAATTGGAGATTTATCCTTCGAAGAGGTGGAAAAATTCAAATATCTTGGAGCAACAGTAACAAATATAAATGACACTCGGGAGGAAATTAAACGCAGAATAAATATGGGAAATACCTGTTATTATTCAGTTGAGAAGCTTTTGTCATCTAGTCTTCTGTTAAAAAATCTGAAAGTTAGAATTTATAAAACAGTTATATTACCGGTTGTTCTGTATGGTTGTGAAACTTGGACTCTCACTTTGAGAGAGGAACAGAGATTAAGGGTGTTTGAGAATAAGGTTCTTAGAAAAATATTTGGGGCTAAGAGGGATGAAGTTACAGGAGAATGGAAAAAGTTACACAACGCAGAGCTGCACGCATTGTATACTTCATCTGACAGGACATGTAGCACGTATGGGCGAATCCAGAAATGCATATAGAGTGTTAGTTGGGAGGCCGGAGGGAAAAAGACCTTTGGGGAGGCCGAGACGTAGATGGGAAATAATATTAAAATGTATTTGAGGGAGGTGGGATATGATGATAGAGACTGGATTAATCTTGCTCAGGATAGGGACCAATGGCGGGCTTATGTGAGGGCGGCAATGAACCTCCGGGTTCCTTAAAAGCCAGTAAGTAAGTAAGTAAGTAAGTAGAATAGAGACCACAACTGAAAATTCAAGCAGTTTGTCTGGAAGGAATCGCATAACAGTTTAATATTTGAAACGTAAACAGTAATTAATTTTAAAATTCCTTGTAATGTTTTTCATTTCTTTAGAAATTCCAAAGAAAATTAATTTCTGTAGAGCCACGCTATCGTACTTTACTTTTGTCTTTTACCGTGTTGCCATTTTCGTGCAGATTAGCAAAACTGACTGCAGTTTGTGAATGTAAGAGGACTACATCGCATTAGTGAGATCAGTGTGGTCACAGTGCAAACCACGAATATGCTTTATCTTACTTAAATAGACCTATATAGTATTTGTATAATTCCTCGAATATTGAACACGATGGCAGTGTTGTAACCCTGGAAGAGAAAGGTGAATTTAATGGACAAGCCAGCAGACAATGGCAAAAGCGCGTCTCAACACACATGTAATTCAATTCTGACATGTCTTTTCAAGTCTGTCCGTCTGTCGATCTGTTTATCTATCTACTTACTCATATATCTACCTATCAAACTGGCAAATTTTAGGAAATTCTTAAGCCACAATACTTGGAAATGTCGGCGAGTGACTAGCAAATTCTGGATGCAGCATGCGGTGAACCAGGATCAGTGAAGCTATAGCCTACATTAAATAAATATCTAGTGGATTGCTATCTGTGGGAATACAAATAAAAATTTGATTAGTTCATGTGAACAGTGCTAATCGCTTGTGAAATATAGCCCCTAGGGTTAGACTGTTTGCCGAGTCGAGTTGGGATCGGATAGGATAGGTGGGTTTATTGCACTCTCAGCGTCAGTCCCGAGAGAACTACAGCCTCAGTAGGTGGCCATCAAAGTTGGGAATGTTATGTAAATGAACCTGCCGTTTCATAATTACAGCCGATCGCAAACCATTAGATTCACTTGCGAAGTCTATTATAATGTCAGTACCTTGTGTTCATCCCTGAAAACACGTACACGGGGTTCAGCAATATATTCCCTAAGTGCTGAAAGCCTACGTAGGCCTATACATACAGACATTTAAATATACATGCTGATATATACAATTATTACTGCGTATGGACTACAATGAAATATTTTGAAAATAACAAAAAATGATTACCGTCTCTTACAATAATATGAATAAACTGTAGCATTTGTCTATTTATTTGCAGTTAACTCAGATTCGATTTGCAGAATAGTCATGAATTTAGAGACAGTCAAAATTCGTGACTCGCGAAATCGCGAAAAACCTAAAAACCAAAAAAACATAGTTTAAAACATGGTTCACATACAAAATATCATATAGGCCTAATTACACGTTTCAACTCGCTAAACATTCGCGAAAAATCGCAAAAATCTTACGACTCGCGAATTTAGCATGTTTTCTGTCGTTATTCACGAAAAGACGGAATTTTTCAGCAATTAATTTTCTAAATTTGGAAATTTTGGAAGTTCTGTTTAAAAATGCACTTACAAGTAAACATTCTGATGGGGCAGATAAAAAAAGTAAAATTTTTTTCTTACACCATGTTAATAATGTCAAAAGAAGTTCTTATACAAATTTTGGTCACTCGACCGCAATTACGAAGCCGTCCAGAAAGTTATTTTCCCTGGGGATGTTTATAGAAAAAAGCACAATTGCATGGAAATATTTATTGAAACAGATACAGCAATTGTTGCTCTATTTGTCAACATACCCCCCACTGGAATTGAGGCATTTGTCATGCCATGGGATCAATTTTTGTGTTGTAGAAGTCTGCCGCCTCAGATCGGAACCAGCATTTGACTGCGTCTGCACCTCTCTCTGTCGATCCCATTATATGAGAAATGTCTCATTTCCGATGGAAAATATGTTGGAAAATAGCTGAAGAATTGCTGAGTCCGTTCCAATAAATTTGTCCAATGAAAGTGTGTTCTTTTTCCTGTTAGCGGCCCCTGGCGAACCTATTTTTACGGCCCTCGTAATTGCGGTCAAGTTGCCAAAATTTGTATAAGCACTTCTTTTGACATTATTAACACGATGGAAGAAAAAAATTTAACTTTTTTTATCTGTCCCCAACAGAACGTTTGCTTGTTTGTTAAAAATTGTCCTGGACGTTCAGTGTGAGAAGGTTTGCTGTCGTTACGTGAAGATCACAGTGATTTTTTGGACGGAGTTATATGGGTTCCAGTTTCTAATGTTGCCTGTGAACGTTTTTTTCCCCCACAGTTCTCGTGTGTGCTAACAAATAGAAGAAGAACCTTACAATTACAAACTTAGAACTGTTGTCTGCTTACAAATTTGAATGTTAAATAATGTTAAGTTTCTTAGAATTGTTGTCAATGTAAAACTTTGAATATATACAGTAATTATAATTGTCAATTATCTTAAGCAACATAATTTAATAAAACAGGGTGAAAATTTCAAGTTTTCTCAAGAAATTTTCGTTTTCACTCAAGAATTTTTATCCTTTTTAACCAAGAATTTTAGCCCCTTTATTCAAGAATTTGGACTACCTCTTAATAGCTGTCTTCAATGAACCGCTTATATTAATGAACAGTGAGTACGTCTTAAGCGGTAATACCGGGTGATTCAATAAAAGCGTGCAAAATTGAAGAGAAATTGCAGGGTGTTCTGTTGAACATTTTGTGATTGGAAATTTAGTACCTGCGAGTTCAGATTTAGGCGATCAAGTCACTTTTGCTGTAAATATCCGAGTCGCCATCGTAGGCTACAAGACCACCTCATTGACTCACATCTCCCACCTGCCTGTCCAAACGGCCACATGTATTGATGTACTAGTGGTTTGAGCAAGGTGTTTTGCTTGATTTGTTGGAGGACGTTCTCGTGACTGTGTGAGAGAAGATGTGGCTGCAGCACGACGGAGCACCACGTCATTTCAGCTTAGATGCCCGAAGCCATCTGGATGATGCATTTCCTGGTCGTTTGATTGGAACTGGAGGTGGGAGGTCCTATTCTAATATCCTACGAGGCCATTCGACATGAATCCACTCGATTATTTTTACGGGGATATCTAAAACCCACTTTTTTATAATAACTCGGTAAAACATGGATAAGAAAGCTACCAGGATTGTAGCTCCCTGTGACGTGATTATAAATACGCCAGGGATATTTGAAATGATACGGCAGAATCCGATGTCATGCTTACAGTGGAATTGGGGACCGTTATTTTGAGCAATTGTGAGATACAAAATTTACGTTGTTAGGCCTAACTCTGGTTTGTATGGAATTTATAATTGAAGTAGTCAGGAAGGAGTGGTTTAATTTATAGCCTATGTCAAGCTATGAACTTTACAAACTCTCGTAGATTTATTTTTATAGTATTGTTCTTCACTTATATAATGGAATTCATGAACTGAATCAACAATACGAGAGTGTTTCATACTAAACTACCAGCAGTAGTCAGGAAGGTGTAGTTTAAAAATGGAGTAGGAAAAGCAAGACCAGTATGGTAAATAGACACAAGAAGACGTAGAGAGGGCATTATCTATTTATCAAGATGGGGGAGTAGGATTGGATGAAGCAGCAAGAACCTACTATGTGCCTAAAGTGACATTGAAGATACATGACACAATGTATGAAAGAATCCAGTATAGGGCAGCTGAATTTGTTAAAGGTAAAAGAGAAGATGGAAACGATACGATAAAAGAACTTAAATGGAAAACTTTGGAAAACAGACGTAGGAAAACTAGAATAACATCATTCTATAGAGCACATCTAGGTCAGAAAGCATGGGTAGACATAACGGCTCGGTTAGAAAAGCCAACGTACTATGGTAGGAACGATCATGATTTTAAAATCAAATGTAGGAAACAGAAACGGATGTAGGTAAATTCTCATTTTTAAATAGAACTATAAATGATTGGAATGACCTACCTGCAGCGGTCTTTGAGGGCTGTCTCCCCTTAAGGAGATTCAAGAATAACTTAAAAAGTTGTGTATAAAGTGCAAATTAAAATTAAGGTGACATTTAACATTTAATTTTTTAAGGTGACATGTATTTATTTAGCCTGACGAGTTACTTCCTTAGTTTGAATTGTAAATTATTTAAAAATAGCGTGCAAGAGGGCCTTAGACTAGAAATGTTTGGTTTAAATGTAGTACCGTTTATAAGTATGCATAAGGGTGTAATTATTTGACTTATTTGAACTGTTGTATCAGTGAAGCGAGGTGAATCAGTGACGTTATGGTTTTACAGTGCAGTGAATTGTTCCGATCAGTGATAATTTATAGCGTCAATGAAATGTGTTCTATAGTGTCAGTGAAATGTGTGCTAAAGTGTCAGTGAAATGCGTCATAGTGCCACTACAGTGAGTGAGATGAGAGTAAAGTGAAAGACTATTGAAACTTATGTAGGGCCTATATATAAATTATGTAGGTTGTATTGTAAAATTAGGTATTTTATTTATGTTTTATTATTATTATGTTAAATTGTATTGTGTATTCATATTGTATTGTGTATAAAATTGTATTGTGTATTGTGTAATTGTATCGTGTATTGTAAATTTTATTGTGTATTGTTTATATTGTGTATACCACTGCCACCGGGTGCTTGCCCACTTGCAGTGTAAATAAATACATACATACATACATACATACATACATACATACATACATACACACATACATACATACATACATACATACATACATACATACATACATACATACATACATACATACATACATACATACATACATACATACATACATACATACATATAAAACTGGACACATGAAAAGTCCGCTATGGTGCGACCAGGGCAGAAAAAATATTTTTGTACAAAGCGGGTTTAGTGTTTAAGCATATAATGATACTATAATCGTTAAGGTTAAGTTAATTTCACGTCTGACTCAGTTATAAACTGAAACATACTGATAAAAATGGTCCAATTTAAAAATTCCTATTCCAAATTAGAAGAACATATTATTGAAGTGAGTGCAACATTACATTTTGTTAGGTATTGTCTAAAGTTATAAACTGTTAGCCATAACGTGTTAGAGTTGTACACGCATAATTATAAAAAGTCGAGGTGTGATTTGGTAATAAAGTTATAATTTTAAGTGTCTCTTTTTTGACAAGAAGTTTTAAAAGCTGGAATTCATTCAATTGGAGATAATCTTTCTTATGATTAATATAGCCTCTATTGGTCACATACTGTGTACTAAAACGTCATGCATCGCAGTCTGTGTTTTGTGAAGATGTACTTTTTGTAAATAAGTTTATCACTACCACTTTTGTTTTAGATAACATTATTTTGCTATCGTTAGGTTAAATTTCTGATAGTAACTCGCAATCGTAATATGATTTAATCGTTAACAGAATATAGAAATGT
The DNA here is from genome assembly GCF_040183065.1 of Periplaneta americana. NCBI lineage: Eukaryota > Metazoa > Arthropoda > Insecta > Blattodea > Blattidae > Periplaneta > Periplaneta americana. The sequence goes on from NC_091124.1 coordinate 46,001,795, forward strand.
CAAATATGTTTAGTAAATCCAGTAACCATGGAAACATTCGCTTTCTGTGCACAGTGATGAACGTACAAATAGCTGCTTTGGTGACAGAAATTGATTAATTAAACTACAAACTACAATCCAATATCATGTAATGAAACGTAGACACATAATTTCGAGCCAGAAGTAAATGGGTAGAAACTGGATAGGAGACATCTATCCTCATCTGTTAATTCAAACATCAACCATCTGTGGACAACGTGACGGTGTCTCTGTTTTGAGATATTAACACAGTCTAGTATATACAGTCACGAAGCTTGAGTTGTGAGGGTGCTAGGAACAATAGACTGTGCAAGTAATATTTTGCATTGTCTATAATGAGGCGATAGTAGCGATCCTAGTGGTGAGCAACTATCTATGGATGCATATTTACTACGTATTGAGCTTCGTGACTGTATATACTAGACTGTGGTATTAATGAACCAATATTTACAACGACACTAATTTCAGAGCACATATACACCTCCAGAAATAGAAAAAATGTTTTTTATGTCTATTGACTGGTTTTCCCTCAGTAGTATATACTAGACTGTGGTATTAATGAACCAATATTTACGACACTAATTTCAGAGCACATATACACCTCTAGAAATAGAAAAAAAAAGTTGTTTTTTTTTTTTTTATTTTTATTGACTGGTTTTCCCTCAGTAGTATATTGAAAAACAATGAATATATCTAATAATTTAGGAATTATGACTTAAAACGTGAGACTGCGTCCATTTACTTGGCCATTTAAATAAGAACACAGCTTCTCATATTCTCTAAGTTTGTCGCTCATTTCCTGTAACTTATATTTCCTAAATTAGCTTCCCTGATAACTTAAACATTTTTAAATAAATTTATGAAATGTTGCATGTAACAGTATTTCAAACTGAATAACATTTTCTGCCTTCGGCACTTTTTTACCATTTCAAATTCTTTTTCATTGATAATTCTTTATGCAAAGAAATAAATTATACCATTCATGAAACAAAGATGCACAAAATTGTTTATATGTATTTATGCTCGACCATGCCGAAATGTAGTAATTATACACCTGGTAGCAGTCCTTTAATGCATGTCATTAAAGTACACCTACTCATTAAAGTACAGGTGTTCAGCCAATGACAACTCAGCTTACAGGTGTTCAGCCAATGACAAATCATTTTTGTACCGTTATAAAACCGCAAGTATCGATTATTCTCGGGTATGCAATCGAAAGAGAATTAGCGAAAAGTCACGGAGACTGGAAATCCAATACTGTCGCAGAAGGTTATGTTCTGTTACTATAATAATTAGCGTTAATTGTAAATAATATTCAAATAAATTCAATTTGTCATCTCGTTTTTAATGTCGAATTCAATAATCAAGGTTATATCAAGTTTAACGGGATTACATCAAGGTCAATTACATTATTGTTCCTCGGAAAAAATCAATACTTTCGCGTCTGCGCACATTTCACAATTCACGACCTAGAACAAGGTCACTTCCGATCTTGTCAGATACAAATAAAATGTATACATCTGAATAATTTCAAGTTAGAAATATGGTCGAGCATAAAAAGTCGTATGAAACTCGCCTATAATGGTAATTAAGAAGCTTGTATGAAAATTATGCTCGCTTCTTAATTACCATCATTATAGGCTCGTTGCATAATGTACTATTAACTCTTAAAGGCAGAATTTGTTGACACAAACATTATAAAATATAAATAGACGAGAAAGCATTAAAAATATTCAAAATCGTATAACGTATCTGAGAAGCCAATTTTCTTTGCAAAAGCTGCACTTTCCAATTTAAAAATATAATTACCCTTAAGAAAATTTGTTCTTCTATACTAAAATTAATCATTAGTCTAGAAATGCTGTCTAATCACTCCATCAAATTTCGTCACAAAATTAATTCAGGATATGGAGAAATTATTTTTTTTTAACTAGTGAAAGAGTCCCGCGCCGTGGCGTCGTGGTCTAAGGCATCCTGCCTAGGACTCGCGTTACGGAATGCGCGCTGATTCGAGTCCTTAAGGGGGAAGAAATTTTCTCATGAAATTTCGGCCAGTGTATGGGACCGGTGCCCACCCAGCATAGTGATGCACTTGGGTAGCTACGATAGGTAGCGAAATCAGGTTACGCAAACCAGCTATAACGGCTAAACACACGATACTTCCATTCTGGTTGGATGATCGTCCACCTCTGCTTCGGCATGTGGCCGTGAGACCAGCATCCGGCTGGTAGGTCTTGGCCCTTCATGGGCTGTAGCGCCACGGATTATTATTACTAGTGAAAGATGCACATACCCCTATAAATATAGCGGTAAATACAAATCTGAAGAATTCATATATCAGAAGAACTCTTTCTCACTTTATTTAAATAAATTCTTATACCTAGATATAGGATATTCCTCGAAATGGAAATATAAAAATTGGAGATTTATCTTTCGAAGAGGTGGAAAAATTCAAATATCTTGGAGCAACAATAACAAATATAAATGACACTCGGGAGGAAATTAAACGCAGAATAAATATGGGAAATGCGTGTTATTATTCTTTTGAGAAGCTTTTGTAATCTAATCTGCTGTCAAAAAATCTGAAAGTTAGAATTTATAAAACAGTTATATTACCGATTGTTCTGTATGGTTGTGAAACTTGACTCTCACTTTGAGGTAGGAAGGGTGCTTGAGAAAAAGGTTCTTAGGAAAATTTTTGGGGCTAAACGAGATGAAGTGACAGGAGAATGGAGAAAGTTACACAACGCAGAACTGCATGCATTGTATTCTTCACCTGATATAATTAGGAACATTAAATCCATACGTTTGAGATGGGCAAGGCATGTAGTACGTATGGGCGAATAGAAAAATGTATATAGAGTGTTAGTTGGGAGGCCGGAGGGAAAAAGACCTTTGGGGAGGCCGAGACGTAGATGGGAAGATAATATGAAAATGGATTTGAGGGAGGTGGGATATGATAATAGAGACTGGATTAATCTTGCACAGGATAGGGAGCAATGGCGGGCTTATTCGGGTTCCTTAAAAGTCATTTGTAAGTAGGCCTAAGTTATAAGCTGGATATAGAGGCATTTGAAGATAGCGAAGTCATTTTTGACATTTTGTGTAAAACATAGTAATTAATCCCATGGATAATACGAGCACAATCGGGATCGAATGCACTTCTTGTTGATTTTCAGAGTTTTTTAGTTTACATTTCTGATAGTAACTGAATTTTTATTATTATTACTATTAAGTTATTAACCGAGCGGGCTAGCGGTGTGGCCTCGCATTCGGGAGGTCCGGGGTTCGATCCCAGGGGCCGGCAATCCTAACTGAGGTTTTTCATGGTTTCCTCAGTTATTTCCAGGCAAATGCCGGGATTGTACTTCTTGAAAGTTCGGCCATGGACGGCGATCCTTCCCTTAATCCTTTCATATATGTGAGTGAATGCTGTGTAATGTCTTAAATGTTTGTGTTGTATCGGAGGTGGCCCTAGCATTGAGCTGATCCCTCGTCCGGGGAGGCCCTCCATGTCCTTGTGTGGTCAAAAAAGTATATATGTGATCCATAGATTAATTCCTCTCCCGACAGGTCGCGGCCCTGTAAGGCCCGGGTGGCGTGGGTCGTGTAAATGCACCTAGAAGGGAGAGGTTAAACTAAGAGAAAGAAGAAGAAGAAATTACTATTATTATTATTATTATTATTATTATTATTATTATTATTATTACTACTACTAGTATTTATAGCCTCTCCACCTTTTGTACCGTAGTTCCAAAATTCAGTAACTAGCAAGGAAACTGAACCTGTATAATTGATTTTAAAACTGATTATATTCTCTTAGTAAACCTGAATTAATAAATTCCAATTAATGAAGTTTGTAGGAAGATTGAAGGCTATTATGCGAAAGGGATATGTTTGCGACATATAACAAATGTTTTTAACTGAAGAGCAACAAAATGTCACTTCACTTGGTATCCTCCATGGTTCCATCTTCTTTAAGTCAAGTTTATAAGAGATAGCTGATTTTTGTTTTTACTTTTAAGTCGCCTCTGAGTACGTGAGAGAGAAGGACAGAGAGAGCAGAGGTTAAGGGTAGGTGGTTAGGAAGATATATGACAGGAAGAGAGATAAAATGACTTGCTGAATGCGGAAGTTACAAAAAGGAAAAAAGGCGGATTCTGTCATATAAGGCTAATGCGAGAGTACATTTGAAGGAAATAAAATGTGGTAGGAGGGGAATGATTTTACATAATGCATAGTTACGTCTATGCGAGAGATTTGAAAATTATTTTATGCTCGACCATGCCGAAATGTAGTAATTATACACCTGGTAGTAGCCCTTTAATGCACCTCATTAAAGTACACCTATTCATTAAAGTTCAGGTGTTCAGCCAATGTCAGATCACCTTTGTACCATTATAAAACCCCAAGTATCGATTATTCTTGGATATGCAATCGAAAGACAATTAGCGAAAAGTCACAGAAGCTGGAAATCCAATACTGTCGCAGAAGGTTATGTTCTGTTACTATAATAATTAGCGTTAATTGCAAATAATATTCAAATAAATTCAATTTGTCATCTCGTTTTTCAATGCTAAATCAATTTCCAAGTTATATCAAAACTAATGCTCATCTTATTCTCTACGTTATATCAAGGACAATGGCATTCGGCCTAGGAAAAAATCAATACTTTCGCATCTGCGCACATCTCGTAATTTTATTCAGGTAAGTTCGCTACTCACTTACTTAACCATAACATGACCTACTTTTGAATAATTTCAAGTTAGAAATATGGTCGAGCATAAAAAGTCGTATGAAACTTGCCTTTAATGGTAATTAAGACGCGAGTATGTTTATGAAACGAGCGCAAGCGAGTTTCATAAACATACTCGCGTCTTAATTACTACCATTATAGGCTCGTTGCATAATGTACTATTATATCATTAAATTTAATACGAATTGTGTGAAATTCCAAGATCAGTGGAAAGTCATATCTTACCTTTTATCTATACTTTTGTTGGTCTGTTGTGCCAATACGTCGTTAAAAGCGATGTCGCTCTAGGCGGTTTCGACTGTACTTGGTTGCTACCTGCTGGACAAACATGCGAAATGGGCGAGCCATAATTTCAATACTGTTTGTATTGGAACATATTGTACATGCAGGTATATATAAAAACAATAAAATTTGTCTCTGTAATTGAATAATAATAATAATAATAATAATAATAATAATAATAATAATAATTTATTTAATCTGGCAGAGCTAAGGCCAGTAGGCCTTCTCTTCCGCCCAGCCAAACTCTAATTCTAATTGAATACAATTGGTTACATTGTTATTACATTAATATCTAGACCATAAAACAACTTGAAAGTAAATAATGAAAGTTTGATAAGTAATGTTAGTGTGACAATAATAAACATTGGTAAGAAATAGTGATGATAATAATAATAATGAGATAATTTAAATATTTATTCTGTGATATATATAACCATTAAACATTGGGAAACCTGAAAAAGCTATTATTGTTAACAAGAGTTGTTAGAAAAATATTTCGTTAGCCTATTCTTAAATTGGTTTGATGTCTGACAGTCCCTGACATTACTCGGTAGGGAATTCCAAAGCCGAGGAACAGCCACAGTGAAAGAAGATGAATATGAGGATGTTCGGTGGGAGGGAATGGATAATATTGAGGAGTGTTGTGATCGTGTGTCTAGGTTATGATGGGTGGATAAATTTTGAAAACGAGACGCAAGATAGACAGGAGTGGAGAAATGTAATATGTGAAAGAGAAGGGAAAGACAGTGGATTTTCCTACGATCTTCTAGACGAAGCCAGGACAACATTTCGATGGATGGTGTTACGTAATCAGCCCGGCGAATATTGCAGACGAAACAGACGCACATATTATGAACACGTTGTAGTCTCTGCGCCGAAGTAACGCTTAGATCGGTAAACAGAATATCACAGTAATCGAAGTGGGGGATCACGAGTGTTTGCCCTAAAATTGTTTTCATGGAAAAGGGTAGAAAATTCTTCAATCGCCTAAAGGAGTGGATTAATGAGAATACTCTTTAGCAGGTTTCTGCAACTTGAATGTTCCAATTTAAACTTTTATCCATATAAATACCTAGATTCTTTACTGATTCACGGAACGGAATTTCGGTGCCGTATATTTTAATCGGAGACTTGCATGCGTACATGTATACTTAACACGCCCCTAGTAAGTTATTTTAGAAGTTTCTTTATGTAATTAATGCATTTTTTCACTAAAATATATTAGTTCTTTTGTGGGAAGTTTTTATTTAATTTTCCTGTACCTCGTTCTTTTGAACTCAATTTCGCTTTTTATATTGTCACTCTTGTTCTCTCACATCTCCATTATTCTGACTGTCATAGTGTCCTAGACTTCGTGTTTTTACTAGTCTCTGTACGAAATGTTGCGTGTGAAATTTGCATGGGTTCCCCTACCACCAGTTTTTGCCATAGTTATAAATGTTTTCACGTCCATGGAAAGCGGAATATATTCGACGTGTTTTCTATTAATCTCACACTGAAACAGCCACAAACGTGCTCAAAGAAACTAATTTATAGCGAAGCAGAGTTTTGGAGATTAAAATGCATAAGTGTTTCATTGACATTTTATCCTGTAGGCTATAACTCCAAACGCATTGCTTTGGACACTACCAGAATTCAAAGAACACGAAAATGATCAAATGAGAATTAATTATTTTATAATAATATCAGTGTTGTGCTTTAGTGAAGCGTAAGCATTTGAAAGAAAAACGTGTGCGCTTAGATCTAGGGAAAGAGATTTCAACCACAATAATTGAAGTTTTCACAAAGACGAGTAATACAAATAAAGAAAGATAAAACGGAGATACTGAAGGGGAAAGTTTAACTTATTACAGTTCATTTCTTATACAGGTTAACCTCGATACAACAAATTTCGAGGAACAGCGAAAATTGTATTGGTATATTTGGTTATTGTTGTATTGTGGGATTGTAAAATTTTACCCATATTTGGGTTATGAAAATGAATATACGAGCCAGTAAGAGCCACGCCCTATATGAACTTGCCCTTCACCCAGAAATTCAACAACGTCTGCCAGTCATAGATATTACGAAAGCTGAACTACTAACTTTAACAACCCTAAAACGTTGTGAACCCGAGTAATACAGCAATATATAAGGCGTTGTGCGGAATTAAATTAAGATAGTATGCTGCTATCTTTAGGGGTAGACTACTAAACTATGTTCCCGAACAGGTTATATAATATCCAATGCACAGCTGTACTCAGAAAATTACACACCCCAGATTCAGACCTGTAAATTATTTTTAGTAAGCCTTGAAGTTTTTAATAACCAATTGAATTTGAACTCTAAATATGTCAGCAATCTTGCAGGTCATGGCCTTCGTGTAATAGCCTATTGTTTATTGTAGTGTGTGTTTTGTTTTATTCTGAAATTCAATTAGTTCTCAAAACTGACGAACGATGGACTTTGGAAAATAGAAAAATTATGTAGGAGAACTAACTCTTCAATGAAAATTACTGTTTTTCTGAAAATCCTTGAATGCCAGCTTCAAAATGATGGGTCATTCATTCAAATCCGTTCAGCCATTTTCCCGTAATTTCCTGCCAGTTTAAATTATATATATATATATATATATGAAATCTAAAGCCCAAGGTGTAGACAATATAAATATCACTCTCCTGTATAAAATAATAGATGTGATTCTGCCGACCGTCACCCATATATTCAATGCATCTATTATGACTGGGTCCTACCCCTCACTCTGGAAAATGGCATTAGTGAAACCTTTACCTAAATCTAACACACCTTCTACAGTAAACCAATACAGACCGATATCAATTCTTCCCACTCTTTCAAAAGCATTAGAACATATTGTACACGGACAACTTACGAACTATCTCGACGAACACAAACTCCTCGATGACTATCAATCGGGTTTTAGGCATGGACACAGCACTACTACAGCCCTACTTAAAGTGACCGAGGACATCCGTGAAGCTATGGATAGGGGTGAAGTAACGGCACTAACTCTTCTCGATTTCAACAATGCCTTTGGTTCTGTTGATATCGACTTGCTTCTTGCAAAGATGAAAACTTTGCACCTATCAGACAATACCTTGAGCTGGATGGACTCCTACCTACGGGACCGCCAACAGTGTGTTTCACTTGATAATCAATTCTCCCAATGGCGATACACAAAGGCGGGAGTGCCGCAGGGCTCCGTATTAGGACCACTACTTTTCTCTATCTACATTAATGACGTATCAAAGAACTTACAGTATTGCCGATATCACCTCTATGCCGACGACCTACAACTTTACATACATTCCAGACCCAATACGATCAATGAATCGATTGACAAGTTAAATTGTGACCTAGCCACTGTCTCCACTTGGGCGGCCAATTTCGGACTCGCACTTAATCCAAGTAAGACTCAAGCCATAATTATTGGACATAAGCGTGTAGTTAACTCCCTTAATAACAGTAATCTTTCAGTTGTTACCCTTAACAACACGCTAATCCCTTATTCATCTGTCGTAAAAAATCTTGGCTTCTTTTTTGATAATAATCTAAGTTGGAATTTTCAAGTTAAAGAAACGATAAAGAAAATCTGTTCCTCCTTTCACTCTTTGAGTCGCTTGAGAAACTTCTTGCCCCAGCAACTAAAACTTACCCTAGTACAAACCCTAGTAATGCCGCACTTCGATTATTGTGACGTTTTGTTAAGTGATCTAAGTTCTGAACTGTCAGTCAAGTTACAGCGAGCTCAGAATATGTGCATCAGATACGTGTGCAACATCCGACGATATGATCACATATCACCGTCCTTCGCAAGTCTCTCGTGGCTCCGACTTAAAGAACGCAGAACTTTACACTCTTTGTCTTTACTCTTTCGAATTCTGCACACCTCAACACCAAATTACCTTTCGTCTCGTTTCTCTTATCTATACTCTAACCACGACGTAAATACCAGATCACTTATCTGTGGCACGCTAAATATACCTCTTCATAGAACATCTTGTTATTCCTCATCTTTTACAATATCCACCTCGCGTCAATGGAATTCCTTGTCACAAAGTATTAGGGGCTGCAAGACAACAAACACCTTTAAGAACAGCTTAAAAGATAACCTTATTAGCATTTCACTCCAATCATACTGATTTAAAATATTACTGACTACACTGTTGCTTTTTTTCTTTAGACATCATCCTGATTGTGCTGCATTTTCAAAATTGTCTCATAATAATCTCTTTCTATTATCTAATATAATTTGAAATATATTAACATTCTATGTATTTTAGTTTAATTCTGCTACCCAGTTTATTTCAGTGTTTAATTAATAGTTCATAGTATTTTGTTGTTTAATTCGTAAATAACTCTTGTATACATGTAACTCTCATCTAAATCAAATTGTTGAATTCTTTGTAAGTTCATGCATATGTATATACACTTTTTGCCGGTTGTGTGGAAGAGAAGGCCTTACGGCCTTAACTCTGCCAGCTAAAATAAATCATTATTATTATTATTATTATTATTATTATTATTATATATATATATATAGAGAGAGAGAGAGAGATATGTGTAACATGCAAAGTATCTCATTGTTTTCTACACGGTCCGTTTCACTCCATTTGCGCATATAATTTGCTTCATGGGTTTCCACCTTCTCCATACTGTTCCATTCTGTATTTAAGGCCTGTAGGACGTATTTGGAATAGTAGAGATTAAAATTTGGTAGTGAAACATCAGAAACTATATTTTGAAATGTTTTGACCTAAATGTGTATACAAGATGAAAGTGAAATAATCCAGCAGATTTTCAGAGCGAGTAGCTCATGTTTTATGTAAAAAAGTGTAATGTATTGTTGGAAAATTCATAGTTTTCTCAGAAAAAAATGTTTTCCCAAATGTTTAACATCCTCTTATTCGGTAAGTATTGCGAATAGGATCGTGATGTTTCTCCATATCGATAGACAATCCAATAAAGAATATTTTACTTCTATGGCATATTTCAATAGCGTTGACGTTTTTCGTGTAAATTTAATTTAAAACCCACTGAACAATGAGAGCAGATTGCAACGTCGTAGGGACAGAGGGAGGCTCGCGTACAGAGACAGATCTGACTTTGTTGACATCTTACAACTTTACTACGTGAAGAAAGACAACTGTGTTAGCTGCGATGTTGCCGGACTGCTTAAACTTCCAACTTAATTTTCTAATTAACCGTGCATTTAATCCCAAAATGTAATTTAGGTTTTCTATTCCTTTCAGTGAACCCTATCGTCCCTTTCGATCTGCAGAGTTATTTCACTTCCACCCTGCATATGGAAGGGTCATTATGCCAAAAAAGAAATTTTAATTTAAGATATAGTCACGTCAAATTCTTTGTAATCAAGGTACCAATGTCAAATTTTAGTTTTCCGATCGTTTCTTAATACAACGCTTCATATATCGATCGTCCAGTTCAAAAGTGCGACAACTCAAAAATTGCCATTTTTTTGTTATTTATACTACTGAAAGCCCCTTTCGGAGCTCTTTCCGATTCATTATTGAGATAAGTCATATTTACAACCATATAGAAAAAAACTAAATAAACTGCTTTAGAAATAATTATAACTATGGACTTTACTATGTAATTCATTATTAGTGCATTTCGAAATGTATTAATAATGAACTGGAAGATTGTGATATACTCCTCCTGAATACTGACTCATTTCTAATTGCCGTAGTTATGAACCAGAACTCTGTTCTTTCTAAGTAATTTATTTGAAACTTTCAACTGAAGATATCTCAAAACTTGTTTTTTTTTAGTTGTCGCACTTTTGAACTAGACGATCGATAAACTGTACGTTTATGGTTACTAGAATGAGACGTAACCTCTCAGTCCCTTCCAATACACACTACACAGATTGACTATGCTCTTCTTTCATATCACGAGTAATATGAGCAGTGCGTGAAGTTGCTGTCTTTATTGAATTGAAGTCTGGTGCTCCAGGAATAATAGGAACTCAGTTCGGGGAAACTTCTTGTAACGTTTTCTAGAGCACCAATGATAAGTGGCGCAGTGTTAGCCTATACGCTTCACATACATTGTATTTCTGTATTGTGATCAATCTATTTCAACAGTTGATCTTCCTTCATTAGCATATTTCTGTCAGCTGAGTTAGCTACATCAATCATTTGGTATTATTGTCACGTATTATGCGTCTGATTTATTTGCATGTATCTTTCTGTCAGCTTGTGATGGGAAATTCTGCAATACTGTGGCATTATTTCCTGTCATGTCAGCATTTGGGTCATACGGATACCAATGTTCCTCTCATTTGTTAAATACGTATTTCATAATTTACAAGTACCGGTACATATTTGCATACTCTGTTACGACCAACAAGAAAATTAGATACTTTCTAAGGCATGATTATACAAAATATTTTTTCTTAAAATGTTGAGGTCGGATATACGTGTAGTAATAGTGATGATAATAATAATAATAATAATAATAATAATAATCTTCATTGACGTAGAACTACATTTTTCTCTTTACGAGGCATGAGGACAGGGTAACTTGATAATTGGCCATCATATAAAAATGCAGACCTCTTTGTTCTCCTTCCCTTTCCATTGTTCTCTTTATTTTCCACTTTTATCCTTATCTTCCCTTGTTATTTTCTTCCTCTGTTCTCCTTAGCTTTCCTTTTTCCCATTATCTCTCCCTATTCTCATCTTCCTTTGTTCGCCTTATTTTCCCATTCTCTCCTTACCTTCCCATTGCTCTCCATGTCTTTCTCTTCTTCTCCTTGTCTCTTCATTGATCTTATATTCTGCTTGTATTTATGTATTTCGTTTCTTCTCCCTATTGTTCTTATATCCACGCATTCCCATTATTCTCATAGATTTCCCTTGTTCTTCTTCCAATCCTCTTGTTCTCCTTTTCTTCAACTTTTTTTCCTTATAGTCCCCTACTTTTCCTTGTATTCCCCATTTTACTTCTATTTCTCTTTTTGTTGTATTTACATTGTTCTCCTTCTGTTATCCTTGCTCTCCTTCATGTAATGTCCTCGTTATATTTCCCTCCTTCTCTTTCAGTATGCCTTGAATTCTCCTTCTCCTTGTATTCATCTTGTTTCCCTGTATTCCACCTGTTCTTCTTGCGTTTCCCTTGTTCTCCTATTCCCTTGTTCTCCGCTTGTTCTTTTATTTCTCTTGGTCTCTTCGTATTCCCCTTGTTCTCCTTTATTCCCTTTCTTCTCCTTGTATTTTCCTTGTTCTCTTTGTATTCCTCTTATTCTCCATTATTCCCTTTGTTCTCCTTGTATTTCGTTTGTTCCCCTTGTACTCCCCATTTGTATTCTCCTACTTCGCCTATCCTTCTATTCTTCTTATTCTCCTTGTATTCCACTTGTTCTTATATTCTCTTTGTTATCCTTGTATTACCCTTGTTATCATTGTATTCCCTTTGTTCTTATTGTATTCCCTTGTTTTCCTTTCATCCGCCTCCGTGTAGTCCCTACTTCTCCTTGTATTCTCCTTGTTTTCTTGTATTCCCCTTGTTCTCCACTATTCTCTTTGTTCTCCTTGCATTTCGTTTCTTCCCCTTGTACTTCCTATTTTATTCCCCCACTCCGCTTGTCCTTCTATTTCCTTATTCTCCTTGTATTCCACTTGTCCTTGTATTCCCCTTGTTCTCCTTATATTACCCTTATCATCATTGTATTCCTCTTGATTTTATTGTATTCCTTTGTTATCCTTATCATCCACTTCCTTGTAGTCCTTACTTCTCCGTGTATTCCCCTTGTCTCCTTGTATTCTTCTTGTTCTCTTTGCATCCGCGTGTTCTCCTTGTATTCCCCTTATTCTCCTTATTCCATTTCTTCTCCTTGTGTTTCCCTTGTTCTACATTTATTTTCCTCTTTTCCTTCTCTTCACTTTGTTCACCTTGCACTCCTATTGTTCTCGTTTCATTTCCCTTATCATCTTTGTATTTCTCTTGTTCTCGATGTATTTTCCTTGTCTTCCTTGTCATTCAACTTGTTCTCCTTGTCTTCTTCTTAGGGATTAGGGAACGGTGGCAAGGGGCGGGTTTGGGACGACCCTTCAGTACGTCGAGCAGACTCAGACCTATTCTGCACCCCGAATTATGGGATGAATGAAGATGAGGTGTACCAGCCCACCGGCCGCATGAAACCCGCACCCGCTCACCCAATGGGTCCCTTACACCCCCCGTCCTAAGTTTATATCGCCAGGGTGACCAAGCAGCACAGGATCCATTCCGACGGCCCTTCCAATGTGTCGAATCGCCTTTGGAATTAGTCCAGGCATAGATATTGTGAAAGGCTTGGAACCCAGAGACGGTTTTGGGGAGGACGCCCCTCCCATAAATGGATGAAGACATGCGTCATGACCTGAATATGTCTGTGGAATGAGATTAAGATCAATTATATGATATGAAATATAAATTCTTTTTCTACAGGGAAGAGGAAAGAAAATAGACTCTGACAATTAAACTTCAAACCCGGCATTTACCTAAATAACTATGTAAAATCACAGTCCAGTTGGTCGGTTCGGGGATTTGAACCGCGCAACTTCCGAATGCAAGTCCCTTGCGAAACACATGAGCTAACTCGCTAGGTTATCTTCTTCTTAATCTCCTTGTATTCCCTTTTGGTCTCCTTGCATTTCTCTTGGTCTCCTTGTATTCACCTTGCTCACATTATAAGCCCCTTATTCTCTTGAATTCCCCATCTTTTCCTTGTTCTCTTTGCATTCCTCTTGTTCTGCTTGTCTTCCGCTTCTTATCGTTGTACTCTCATTCTCTTTATATTCTCTCTTTGCTCCTTATATTCCCCTTACTATGCACTTGTAGATAGGTGGTAGCAAACCCACGTAGTTCTACGCAAATGCAGCATAGTGAAGGTGTGCATTATTATTATTATTATTATTATTATTATTATTAAGGGTATTTGAACCTATTTTCTCGTCTCCTTAGCAGGAAATGGTTTTTGTCGATCAGCGTGCGCACAGTACAAAGTGCAGGCATCCGCTAATTATAGACCTGTGTAGCATATTAGATCTTTGCTTCAGAGTTCAGTGGAGCGTGTAATTGAAATTTGGCTAAACCTTAATCGTTTCAGGTTAAATGCCTTGCATGCACAAGAAACTTTCAGTTGTGCGGCTGAGTCAGGATCGCCTCTTTAGGTCTTCAATCACAGATTTTTGCATTCTGCAACAGAAACTGAACTCATGGACTCTAGCAAAAAGATTAACTCTTATTTCTGTATAGCGGGTGTGTCATTTGAGCCTTCATTATACGAACATGAAAGATCTCGCTCATTCGTAGTCAATTCTGCAGAAACAGTTCCTACCCATCGAAATGGCGGATCAAAGCCAAGTAACGGACTGCACAGTTAAGTGACTCGTGCGTGATTTGTACATTTGTACGTGACCTTGATCCGCCAGTTGGAAATGCGCTGAGTATAGCTGAGTTAATTAGTTAAGCTGTGTGTCTAATAATGGTATAAAGTTGACGGTTCGAGTCATAGTATCACCATCCATGTTAGTTAAAGGGAAAACTATGACGAAATAATGCTGAATCGGAACAAGGGAGGGATTTGCATTTTTTTTACAATCATTTCCCAAATTACCCCCATAACAAGTGAATAGAAACGTGCACTTATATGTAGGTTACACTGGACAACAAATTTTTACTTTTTGTCTTGCTCCAAAATAAAAATAGTTGAATATTACCAATATGTTTGCCCTAAATCTGAATTTAAAATTCAAATTGTCCCAACAGGTACCATTTTCCGGGAAAAATTAATTGAATTTTTTATGACGAAACTTATTTGTTTTTAATTTTTCACTGCTACTGATAAAATTACAACACATTACGGATTCAAAATTTCTCATAATATTTAAAAAATGTGCACTGGACACAAAAATGATGTTACATAGTTTAAAATACTACAACAGTAAAAATATTTCATGCGTATAATGAGAAAAAATCTCGGAATTTTAACTTAAATTTAAATAATTTTCTGATTGACTTCTGTTTATAACTAGACCCGGGGCTCTATTTTACAAAGAACCAACAATAGTCTGCAAACATGCTGGATGATGATCTTCCTTTATATCGTCTTTCCATTTCAGATATTTCTTGATGAAATCTTTCCCCATGCTCGTCGCTTACCGCTCTTAAGTTAGGAGGAAAGAAATCCAAATGAGAATGCGAAAAGTGTATTTTCAGAGACATTACACTCAATTTTGTCATATGCACTTAACATGGTTTCCACAACAAGTTCTAAGTAGTTCTGTGCCTTAGAATTTCCAAAGAAATTTTAGCAAACGTCTTCGAAAGCGCGCCATGCCATTCTTTCTGTAACAGAAAGTTTTTCCTCAAACAAAGGGTCAGCCATAACTTTGTGAATTTGTGGAACAATGAAAATGCCCTCTTTTAATTTGCCTTCACTCCAACTGGTAAACCTTTCCTTTAAATACTGAAAACCACACCCTTGTTTGTTCATTGCATAGACCTCACTTTGAACTATTATGACTAACATCTGTTTATTTATTAGAAGTACAAAATAACATGCCAACAACCATAAGAAACCGGACATAAGTTATAAACTCATAAAATGAATTAGCTTTTGTTTTGGTTTATAGCCCGAACCAGCGC